>NC_134712.1:72007790-73329040 GCF_049634645.1 Pelodiscus sinensis
GTCTGGGGTGGCATCCCCTCCCACCCCACTCGAGACCCCTCATAGCCCCCCCTTCTGATAGTCCGGCATATCTGATAATCCGGCACCCCCTGGGTCCTAAAGGTGCCGGATTATCGGAAGTTTACTGTATATCGAAAAAGTGATCTGCATTTTTGAAAGATAGTGTCCCCACTGAATGGATGCTATCTTGCATTTAAGCTGTGATTATTATGGATGGAGTGGCCACCAAGGCACCTGTGCTTTTTCCTCTTTCCCCTTCTTACGAAAGAACTCCCTCTTCCCCGTCCACACACGCCTTTTTCTGAAAGAGCTCTTTCAGAAAAAGGCTTCTTCCTCATAGAAAGAGATTTACCAATGTCAGAAAAATTTTTAATCAGAAGAACGCGATTGCAGTGTGAACATAAGTGAAATTTTTCCAAAAAACCTGCGGCATAGACATACCCAATAAAGACCACAACTGTTGTGTTAGAGTTAGAAAGAGAGAAAGCTATCATTCATAATATCTAGGTTATGACAAATATATTTTTAAATATTTAACTATTTTTGAAGAGATGTTTTGACCACCAAGGATAGTTAGAAAGAATTGAACAAAGGCACTCTTGCATTTATTTGGCCAGTAGTAACAATTTTTACAGACAATTTTGTTGCAACATGCTATGTGTTTCCCCCTTTGAAACTCACTATCAGGAGCGGCCTGAGGCCGGCTGCAGCAGCTGGCACCCCAGGCAGAAGGCGCGATTGGCACCCCCGCCTACATGGCCGTCAATGGTCTTGACGTCATCACGGGGCGCCCCAGTGCCCTGTGACGTCATCATCAGGCGCCCGGGACAGCAGCACCCTAGGCAACTGCCTAGTTTGCCTAGGCTCACGGGCCACCCCTGCTCACTATATCATCTTATCTAATATTATCAACTATTTAATTTTACCTCTGCTAAGATCTCACACTGATTTTGTCAAGGAAATGATTCTGCTGTCACAAATGCAAGATTATATCACTTTTTGCTATGAAAAATAAAAGCAATCCTTAAAGGCAACCAGGAGAAGTCTATGAGGGTATGTCTACACTACAAAGTTAATTCTAACTAACAGCCGTTAGTTCAAATTAACTTTAATTGGGGCTACACATACAAACTGCTAGTTCGAATTTAAATCGAACTAGCGGAGCGCTTAATTCGAAGTAGGTAAACCTCATTCTACAAGGACTAACGCCTAGTTCGAATTAAGGGCTGTGTAGCCACTTAATTCTAACTGGCTGGAGGCTAGCCCTTCTCAGCTTGCCCTAGTGGCCACTCTGGGCCAAACTAGGGAAACTCTTCTGCCCCCCTCCCGGCCCCGGAGCCCTTAAAGGGGCACAGTCTGGCTACAGTGCTCGTGCCAGTTGCAAGCCTGCCAACACCCAGCCAGCAGATCCTGCACCTGGCACGGCATGAGCCAGCTACCTGATGCCACACAGCCCTCTGCCTCAGCCCAGAACCAGGCTGACAGCTCCCAGGAGCCTGCCTGGGGCTGCAAGAGGCAGGCGCCCGCCTGGTCTAGTGCAGAGATCATGGACCTCATTGAGGTTTGGGGGAAGGCCTCCAACGTCCACAATCTCCGCACTAGGCACAGGAAAGCGGCCATCTAGGGCAGGATAGCTGCCAGCCTGGCCACCAAAGGCCACATGCAAACCCAGGAGCAGGACTGCATGAAAATCAAGGTAGTCCAGTGAGACCCCCGGCCCTGAGCTTAGAACATAAGAACATAAGACTGGCCATACTGGGTCAAAAGGTCCATCTAGCCCAGTAGCCTGTCTGCCGACAGCTGCCAGCACCAGGTACCCCAGAGGGGATGGACCGAAGACAATGACCAAGCGATTTGTCTCGTGCCATCCATCTCCAGCCTTCTACAAACAGAGGCCAGGGACACCATTCCTACCCCCTGGCTAATACCACTCCATGGACCCAACCTCCATGAATTTATCTAACTTCTCTTTAAACTCTGTTATAGTTCTAGCCTTCACAGCCTCATGTGGAAGGAGTTCCGCAGGTTGACTATGTGCTGTGTGAAGAGAACTCTCTTTTATTAGTTTTAAACTTGCTACCTATTAATTTTATTTGGTGTCTTATAGTCCTTCTTTTATAGGAACTAATGAAGAACTTTTCTTTATTCATCCTCTCCACACCACTCATGATTTTATAGACCTCTATCCTATCCCCCCTCAGTCTCCTCTTTTCTAAGCTGAAAAGTCCCAGTCTCTTCATATGGGACCTGTTCCAAACCCCTAATCATTTTAGTTGCCCTTTTCTGAGCCCTTTCCAAGGCCAAAATATCTTTTTTGAGGTGAGGAGACCACATCTGTACACAGTACTGAAGATGTGGTGTACCATAGTTTTATACTTCCTCTCCTCCTTCTTCCTCTTGATTCCCCCTTCCAGCTCCCTCCTCCCAGGTTTCCCCCTCCCCTCTTCCACCCTCTCTCTTCCCCTCTCCCACCTCTTTTTCCCAGTCTCCCCAGAGGTTAATCCTCCCCCCCCCCAGTTTTCTTAAATAAAGAGAGTTTCTATTTTTGAACACACGTGTCCTTTATTTTTTACATCAGGAAGGGGGGCTAGGGAGGGTTAAGTGGAAGGAGGTGAGGGAGGAATGGGATACAAGTCCCCAATGGGGAGGACTGGGGTGGCTCTGCGGGTTCCTCAGGGTGGAAGCTCTCCTGAAGGGCCTCCTAGATCCTGACAGCCTCCCGATTGACCCCCCAGATGGCAGCCTGCGGCAAGTTCAGCCGGGCTGATGGCTGAGTGCTGTGATGTGCCGAGTGTGGGCACTCAGGTCATTCCAAGACAGGACTGCTTTGCTGTCCCTCATTGAGGTAGACAAGCAAGTGGGGAACCCTGAGAACTGTCTGTCCGGGGTGGGGGTCGGGTCCCTTTAAGCACAGCCTTTGGCTAGCCTGAGGCAGCAGCTCCACACTCTAAGTCCTAATCTGATGCCCTGCTGGCACTGCTTCCGGCCAGCCTTAACCTCGGTTCAGGGTCCACTCAATGTGGACATGCTAGTTCGAATTAGCAAAACGCTAATTCGAATTAGTTTTTAGGTCTAGATGCACTAATTCGAATTAGCTTATTTCGAAGTAACTAATTCGAATTAAGTTAGTTCGAATTAGTGCTGTAGTGTAGACATACCCAGAGAGAATACAAGTACCTATCTATCTACAAAGAGCAAAAACCACCCAATGTATGTGACAGATGAGGAGCAAAGCGATGGAATTACCATTATCCTACTGCATTAATACATAGCTGCACGTGTTAACGCATACAGTAACTTCTCTTTCAAAATAATGCTTTAAAATATGCAGTGTCGATACTTAGTATCTATGGATTCAACCCCGCTGGCTCTTGTGCATAGTTCCATCAGCTTCCCATGGCTTTCTGTGACACTATGCACAGGAATCAGCATATGCTCAGAAGGGTTAGCAGGATTCAGCCCATAGTAATCTAAAATTAAAATTATATATTTCAATATGCAAACATTTTAGAGCAGATACTGTTTGTGTTGTGCTAATAGTTTTCGTCTTAAATATGTACTAAAAAAAATAGTGGTGATGGGAATTCAATAGCTGTGCTCCACATCTGTCTACCAAATCATGGAAATCACTTCAGTAACATACCATATGACAGAGGAAAACTGAAAAGAGCAAATATGCACCGAAGCCTGCAGGTGTGAGAATAATGCGTCTAGCCCCATCTGTCATTATGTGTTATGTGTACAGGGTGGGATTTTTCATAATACAGCCACATATGTGCATGGATAGCTGCTATTTAAAACAAAACAGCTTTTGCCATAGTATAAAACATTGAAGTTATAGCCTCAACATATTTTAGTTCTCAAGCAAATAGCCCAAAATCAGTAACAAATTATTTAGAGGAGAACACCATCTTATTTTTACTCTGTCTTTTTTCCCCACAGTACTGTTGCTTTGAAATGTAAGTTGTTCAAAGCAAATTCTCTGTGAATTCTTGTCATAGTTTCTTTCTGAGTTAATGTCATGTATATTCCCTCTGCTAAAGATTTAGGTAAACTGGAATAGGCAGTAAATCAATTTAATAGGCAAGCAGTAATACCTCACAAAATATGCACTTACCACGTATTTTAGATGTAAACTTGCCAACAGTTTAGGCTGGAAGTGGGAAGAAGGATTCTAACTGTTAAATGAGGCTCTGGAATATCTGACCAAAAGGAATAGTGGGTCCTACATTTCAGTTATTTTATTATTCTATTAATCTAATGGGTTTATATGTCTGCAATGTCTGCAGTGATGCAGAAGATCCTTCCTGTGATTCATTCTTATAGTCTTATGTATTGGACAGCAGGACACCTCAGGAGACACTAGATCAAAAACTGGACTTCTCCACCTGGGAAATGAGGGCAATTAGCACAAAGAATTAACAAATAATTAAGGGCCAGCTCCAATGCCCATTGAAGTTAGTGGAAAGACCTCCATTGACTTCAATCGTCACATTGAATTAAATGCACTTCTATAACTTTATTTTTTGCCAGTTTTGGGCTATGTTTCAGTAGCAATGCACTAACAAATCATAACTACTAATAAATTGTACTGAAACTTCAGTGACATTTGTCCTTTGTGGATGTGTTTTTTAAAACAATTTTTCTTCTTCGAGAAGTCCCCATGGACGCTTCACGCTTGCTCTTGGTGCCATCCTAGCACCTGGATCGGAGATTTTGCAACAGTCCCTGCTGGGCTGCGCATGCATGGCACCAACCAGCGCACACTGTGCTAGTTGGCACTGCACATGCGCAACCCACACCCTCCATTTCCTTCTCAACCGCCCTCCGCCTGAGATGGAGCTCTGCAGTTCTCTGTCTTGTTCATACCTTTCATCATTCATTAGTTATTAATTCTTAGCTTTGGTTAGTTAGTGTTATTAACAGTTTTGATAGTTAGTAATAGTTACCAAAAAAAAGGTTTTTGGCATGTCCAGCTCTCTGGACTTCAAACACTGCGCCTCCTGTAGAGAAGCAATGCCTATCTTGGATGGACATTTGCAATGTGGCAGATGTCTAGGAGAACACCATTCCTCTCAAGATTGTCCCCACTGCACCAAACTTAAGGCCAGAACTCGCAGGAACAGGGACCTTCGCCGCAAACTGATCCTTATGGAAAAGAAGGCACAGCCAGTTTCAGATCTAGGGAGGTATGGTCATCCCCAGGCTCACCTCAGGGCAAGAAGGCATCCAAAAAGAGGAGTTCCTCTGTGCTGCATCACCAGCCCTGCTTGAGAAAATGGTCTCTGCCCAAACCATCGGCGCCGAGGTCTCGGTGTCCAAGCACCATTGCACACTGGTGGCACCAATGGCAAAGGGCTCAACCATCTCCCTAAGATCATACCGGCACAGACCTTGGTACTGTCATCCACAGCACCACTGGTACCGACAACTTCATAGGTACCAACGACTACGGCACCAATGCCATTAACAGTACCAGGCTCTATGGCACCAACCGTTTCCACCACACCGACGGTACCTTCTTGTTCATTGGCACTGTCAGCACCATCAGCACCGATCAGATCATCGGCACTACTCATATACTTGGTACCACCAATATACCTGCAATCTCTGCCATCTGTGCCGAGCACTCTGTCTTCACCATACTGACACATGTTACAAACCTCAGCACTGATCCTCATGGCACCATTGCCGTACATGTGAAGTGCTGACTTGGCAATCACATCTGCCCCTCAATTACCACTCTTCGGCATCTATGGTTTGCTGGTACCAATGACATCACGGGCTGTATCTCCGGTGCAGTCACAATTCTCTAGCGGCGATGAAGAGGAGGTACAGGCCTCCTCTCTGCACCGCAGTCCTCCGATGCAATATTACAAGCCCAAATTTTATCCAAGAGCAATTCCTCCTTGGTATGGACACCATTGGATACCTCCTTCAGTACTGTATCCAGCACAATGGCCTTATTGGAGTCCTTGGGGCTCATACAGGAGACACCACAACCTGCATGCAATCCCTTATAAACACACTGCCTCTCTTACACCTTTAACATCTACATTGATGCAACAATCAGAGGTACCCCAAGCAACAGAGGAGTCACCCCCAATTCATCACCGCCCACCAACTCCTCTATTACAGGACGAGGAGATCATGTCACCGCCACCGTCAGCCACAGATGACTTTCAGCACTTTAATAATCTTTTTAAGAGAGTTGCGGCTGAGTTCAAAATTGTCACAGAGGAGGTGGTGTGACCCCAGCATGAGTTTACTGATATACTCCAGGCTGCTACACCCAACAAAATTGCCCTCCCCATCAATCCTGCCATTTTAGACCCGGCCAACATAATTTGGGAAATCCCTGCATCGATTTCACCCATGTGCAAGCGTATGGACAAAAAGTATTATGTACTCACCGATACCTCTCAATTCCTTTTCACTCATCCCACACCAAACTTGCTAGTGGTGGAAGCTGCACACCAGCAGGCAAAACAACATCACTTACGCATCACTCCACTGGGCAAGGACACAAAGAGGCTCGATCTATTTGGGTGTAAGACTTATACTTCTGCCACTTTACAGTTCAGAATCTCAAACTACTCTGCTTTGCTCGTGAAATACGACTTTCGCAATTATTCCAAACTCATGGAGTTCGTCGATGATATCCCTGAGGCAAAAACCTCAATTTTCCGTCTTGCTTTTGGAGGGACACACTATTTCTAGAGCAACCCTCCAGGTGGCACTGGATGCAGCTGATACTTCCATTAGAACCACGGCTAATGTCATTGTCATACACAGAGACTCTTGTTTTTCCCTGGCTACCTTCTCGCATGAAATCCAATCCATTGCAGAAGTCCTGCTGTGAAAAATTGTTTGCAGCCAAGACAAATCAAGTCCTCATCACAATGAAGGATTCTCGCACCATTGTCCGCATGTTGGAGATACATACACCTGCCAACAGGCGGAGACAATACCGCTTCCAATCATACCAACTGCCACGTTACCCATCCTATCTTAACCAGCGACAGGATAACAATCCAAACAGAAACAGAACCCAGCCTCAGAGACAAAGACAGTCTTCCGACTCGGCCCCTCAACCACCAGCAGCCAACAAGCAAATTTGAATGTTTGGTCGAGGGCCTAGAAAACCTCCTAAAAATTTCAATACCGAGATTGACCATTGAACCTTCCAAGATGGACTACTGCAAAATCTCTGATCCAGGCACCAGAATGGCACCAGCACCAACACCAAGCATGGGGCATCCACAGGGACACCATCTCAAAGAACTCCAGTGACTGCACAAGGTGAGTAACCTTCATTTGCTCTTGTTTCTTAAAAAATATTCAAGTCGGAATTTTGTTTAAGGGTTAAGGTTTTGTTGTGGGTGTTACCAGCTGGAAGGTTGGGATTTCAGTCACCACATATAGATAGAAGCTGGAAGTTAATGTCGGGGCGATCAGAATGATTTTTTGTGACTATTCTGGCTTCATCTCTTTTCCTTTGTGAGCTATCATTGCTGGCAAAGACTTTCACAACTTTCTTGCGGCATAATGTAGAAATGATTCTGTGATCAGTGTTCTGCTTGTTCTTCAGGAGTCAAGATAGAGTGCTGGTTGGTAGGGTTTATCTGTTTGGTTTGTCTTACATTGCCAAGCAGAGCAAAGGGAAAGGTTTCTGTGAATCCCATATCTGGGCTAAATTCCTAGGAATTTCTGTAGCCAGGTAAATTGTGAAAGACACTCGTCTTCAAGTGTTCAAGTACAAAAAACTTTTGGCTCTAGGTTATGACATAATCCCTGTGAAATATGAGATGAAGCAGCTCAGCTCTACCAGTACAATAGTGATCATAAACTGAGTGTTAAAGGAAACCTGCCCTTGTGGTAAGAATGAAGCTGTCAGCCTAAAAGTTTCTCTGGCAGTAGTCAAGAAGAATAGAGGGGTGTGGGAAGCATGAGGAGGGTGTGGAGCCGTAACTTATGTTAGGCATAGATCCAGGATTCCAAACTTGTGGTTTATGATGTTTCCAGAAGCCATCAATAGAATTACAGCTCCATAATTCACAGTTACATGTTTATTCTCTATATGACACATAGTACTTACTGACTGGACTTGAGGTTTATGATGGCAAGCTATTGGCAGGGGACTGAAGAAATGACCAATAGTGAATCTCAGAACTGAAGAGTATTATTGCCCGATGAAGGCCATTTTTTCAATTCAAGGTTAATAGTATCTGCTGTAAACTAAAATATTCCACCCTGTATTTAGTTTATTAAACACAAAGCAAAATGGATACACTAGAAATTTCTGTGGGGATTTGTAAATGATGGAGGAAATGGTCATATTTGCAGATGTAATTTCCCTGTCTTGAACTTGAAGTCTCCATACTATAAAAGCCTGATCCAACTTTAATGAATTTGAACAGATCTAGATCAGATCTGAATGTCCCGATAATTACCTGGGTGCAACCGGACAAACACTGCACCCTCAAATGAACACACACAGAAAAATAATAAGATAAAATACTCTGTCACCCATTTTGCAGAGTGATCACTCCATATCAGATCTCCCTGTCCTCCTGCTCACAGGAAACACGCACAACAACTTCAAAAGATAAGCCTGGGAATTTAAATTTATCAGGCTGCTAGACACCAAAAGTTCCAAGCTTAGGACTGACCCTTGTTTTATGGCTCATTACAACAGTTCGTAACTCTCCTTTGTCCTGTGACCCTAGAGGTGTTAACTGTCCATTTTACTTTCACTGGTCTCCTGCAACATGTTCAACAATCTGCCTCACCTTGTTCTTAGCAGTAATACTGGTTGCACATTGCAGACCTGAGGAGGAGCTCTGTTCAGGTCAAAAGCTTGCCTCTTCCACCAACAGAAGTTTGTCCATTAAAAGAAATTATCTTGCCCACCTTGACTCATAGATGAATTACTCTCCAGGGCCAGCTTTAGGCCGATTCAACTGATTCCCTGCGCCTAAGAGGGCCGCATGCCCTAAAGCCAGAAGTGTGCTAGCATGCCGGGCGTGCTGCAGGAGGGGGCGTCGGCCCTGGAGGAGGAGTGCGGTGGCTTCCCTGCGCCGCAGGAGTGAGTCGAGCACAGGGAAATCCCTGTGCCGCGGGATGGGGGGGGGGGGGTCGGCCCCGGGATTTGGCGGGAAGGTGGGACATGACTCTGCCCTGTAGCTGGGGATTTAAAGGAGCTGTGACTCTTTTGTGTGCAGTGGGGATTTTGGGGGTTTTTTTTTTTTGCTCAACAAAAAATCCTGGCTGCAGGGGCCCCGTCGAAAGCCAGCGCTGTTACTCACCTGTCACTTATCTGATGAAAGTGTTATTTACATACTAGTATGCTGCTCTGCCACTAGGGATGGCTGTTGGTGCCAATGTAGCCTGCTGCAAATGTGGATGTCTGCGCAGGTGCCAGATTTGGCCTATTATTGTTTGTGCTATCTTTTCATTTCAGATTTTTTTTAAGTTTTAGGTTTATTCATTATTAATGCATTTGGTGGTAGGCAGAAGGGGTTCCAATGTCGGCAGAGTGTAGTTGTAGGACAAATTGTCTAGCGGAGTCATATCAAAATGGCTGACTCCATGTCTCATTATTATTCCATATGCAGAGCAGACTGACCCTAGTCTTTGGTAGGAGAGATTGAACCTGCAACCTTAGGGGCTAAAGCCACATGCTTCTATTGCATGAGCTAAAAGCCAGCTGCCTTTCAGCTACAGCTATAGAGCAGACTTCATTCTTCCTTGTCTCAGTGTCTCTGGGTTACACTTAGAAGAATTCAGTTAGCAAGGTCATGTTGAGGCTCATTCACTCAGTGACATCATTGTAGGTAACTGGATTCAGATCAGTTCTCATCTGATTTTCAGAGCAAAAACTATTCTCTACCTAAATTTATAAAACAGTGTTCTTTAAACTCAGCGTCCCATACTAAATCCAGGTTTGAACTGCAGGTGTTTCATCCTGGAATCAGGTTCTATGAGTAACACAGTCCTTCTGTTCCCTAATTTTAAATGTTTACAGGATGGCTCTGTATTGGATTTATTATGATAGGAGGTATGGTATCCCACTTTTTCTTATAAAGATATTTCCCTATTGTTGCCTATAACAATAGAAAATCACTTTATATAATACAATTGATTTATATAATATAAATTAGTATTTAAGAGTTTTTCTAATATGCTAAACTGCTGTAATACACACTGTGATGGCATAATAAACATGGTGGAAATAATTTTATATGTATCATGCACATATATTTATAAAATGTAACAAATCAATGCTTTCTTAGCTTCCTATGTTTCATATATGTATATTTCAGTTGTGTTTGAAATTCAACAGGGGAAGGAATGAAAGACTAATTAAATATGAAACTTGATCTATTAATTTTTGGAAACCTTAATTTGGTAAATATATTTTTGTGGTTTCATTTAATCTGTTTTGTTGAATCTTCCATGATTTACATTGCCTTTTCAGTGAAATAAAAAATCTTTAGAGCTGTTTTTAAAATGTCTGCCCACTTTTAAAGGTATAATTAATAGGTGATGCTTCCAGTTTTAGGCTTCCTGTTGTGGGCCATAAAGGCATATTTCAATCTCATATGTAATTATTTTTTTGTCACATAGAATCTTGATGCTAATATGTTGTTATTGTGTTCCACTCATACAACTGATTTCTGAAAGTAACTACATAAGCCCCAAGCCTTCCACAGGATCTGCTAGCATGGACACTTAGGCTATGTCTACACTGGAAAGATTTGGTGGTGAAAGACTACTCATTGTTTTTAAAGTTGCAGACTAACATTGCTACACCCCTCTGAGATTTTTAAACATGGTACCGTTTAAACATTCAAGGGTGCCATTTCGGGAGAGTAGTGGGGACAACAGCCATGCATACTGAGATGCGGCTTGCTTTTCTTCCCGTTCTCCTCACTATAAAGGAGTGAGGGGGAAAGTACTTGTATTCCGTGAATTACCCCCAGCTTCCTCCCTTCACCAGCCAGAAGTGAGAGACATGCACAGAATCCAAGTACTTTCCCCTCTCTCTCTTATTGTCTGGGGAACGGGATGAAAAGCACGCCACATCCTGGCATGCACGCTGCTGCCCCCCTACTTTCCCAAAACAGCACCCTTGGCCACCTTGTTAGCTCCCTTGGTGGCCGAAAGAGCAAAGCAATGTGGGTAAACATCCCACAGTGTCTGGCATTACTTTCAGTCACTAAGCATTGTGGGAATGCACAACATAGTGCTAGGCATTTTGGGGACATGAAAAACCTCTTTACATCCCAGCAGTCCCGGGGTTTCTGGCTTACTTTCACACCACTTGAATGACCGTCCTCGCTGCAAGCTCCAGCATCTGCTGTGAGAAATCACGGATCCCAGACTTCTCTCCCATGTTGTGTTCAATGTGCTTAGGAGAGCACGCATTGCAGCAGAGCTACTTATATGCTTAATAGCAGAGGAAGAAGACTCGGAGGCAGATGACAATGTGAATGACAGGGACAGCAGTGCAGTAGCATTGCATTGGACTGTCACAGAGCAGCTGTGCACAGTCGAGCATGGGTAGGCTGCATGCTGGCAGTAGGCTGCATGCTGGCACTTTCTTTCCAGACCATGAAATTACAGTGGGGGATGTGGAAATGCTTATAGTGATCCTCAGTGACCCAGCTTATCCCTTACAGCCCTGGCTCATGAAACCTTACAGGAGGCCTCTGAACAGCAATAAGGAACAGATCAGCAATTGGCTAAGCCAATGCCACATGGTTGTTGAATGTGCATTTGGCAGATTGACAGGGAGATGGAGGTGTCTCTATGGCAGGCTGGACATTTTGGAGGCTCATATCCCCAAGGTAGTGGTCTCATGCTGTTGCTTACATAATTTGTGTGAGAGAAAGGGTGAAATGTTTGCCCATGGGTGGAACAATGAAACACAGCACCGGGGCGCAGAGTTTGAACAGACACTTGAGCTGTCAGAAGAGCCCATAGGGTGGCCCTCAATATTAGGGACGCTTTGGGGAACCACTTTGACAATGAGGGGTGCTGACATTTCTGCGTGTTGGGGTTGCTTCCTTGCCTTATCCCATTGCTCATCCTGAGCGAGGCATTCCATGAAACCAAGGGATATTACAGGATTCCACACAGACCAGAGCAATTGGTGTGGGTTGTCTCACAAAAAATAAACTCATGGAAACCTGCATCACCTTTGTCTTTATTGATGTCTTTCAGGCAGGATGCTCAGTGGTAAGAGATGGTAAGGGTTATTGAGAAACCTCACAATGGTGTTAATGTCCAGCTGTCAAAATCACAGCTCCTTTGATGGGGAGTGGAGTGTGCTGGGGGAAAAAACAGTGTGAATATGGGGCTATGTCTAGACTACAGGGTTTTTCTGGGATACTGGAGGTGTCCCGGAAAAACTCCACAGCGTCCAGGGAACGCATCTGCTCTTTCAACATTTTTTGTGGAAGAGCAAACGTGCTCTTTCAAAAGCCCTGTCTTCCTCGTGCCATGAGGAAAAAGGGCTCTTGTGAAAGAGGAGGTTTTTCCAAAATTTGGCCCAGTGTAGACCACCCAAATTTCAAAAAATTCTCTTCCAACAAAACTATCAGAAAAAGGTACACAAATTGCAGAGTGCACTTTGCATACCTTTTTCTGATAAAAAGCAGTAGTGTAGACATAGCCTGATTGTGAAAATGAGTGTGTGGGTGTAGAGGGAGAATTTGGGTAGAGGAGTGGATAACGAATTTTTCATGTGCAGCCATGAAGGCTGGTGTATTGGCATAGAGGGACAGTTGCTGTGAATACAATTCTATGTATTCTGACAGGGAGGCCTTTGGATCGGTAGTCGCTGGATCTTGATAAGCAACTTCAGCCTCTCATTTTGGTCTTCCATGAGCGTTAGTATGTGCTCAGAGGCTAATGTTCTGACCTGCATCTCCCTAGCTCTTCTTTGCTCCCTTTTCTCTGTTTAAAGCGTTGAATGCTGCAACGCATCCTTGACCAGATCTTCCCTTGGCCTCTGAGGTTTTTTCTTTAGTTGACGGAGTCTGTCTATGGGGGGAATGTGCTTGACTTCACAAGACTGGTCTGGAAAAGCAACCATCAACAGTGGAATGACTGTACTTTTCCTGATAAAGATTGTAACATTTCACTAACATGCACATCTCTGAACAAAACTAGCCACTTTTCTTGTTAACCTAAAGGCAAACACAGATCTGTCCAGATACTCTATAATGGTTTTAGAAGTGGGAGGAAAGGAAAGAAGGGGTTGGGATGAAGCCCCACAAAAGAACAGTCTGCACTTGTGCAGCAAGTGTACATGGAAACAATTTGTAATAATCCTACACTTGTCCACAGGCTGCCATTACTCTGGCTGACATATCCTTGCTGATGTTTAACAGGCAAACCTGGGCTCTGCTTCTGGATGAGAGTGGAGGATGGGGGGTGCCTTGCTTCTTGTGCAGCCAGACTCTGAGCCATGTTGGTTCCGGCAGCACCATATGACGGATGTTTTGGAGAGTGATGTACCACGGTGGTGTGGAAATGGCAGCCATACCATGGAATCTGCATGAGAAAATTGATAAGTACATCAGGCAACGCTTCAACACCATTTCCCAGCAAGATTTATTGATATCTCTGTGTACATTGGTGCTCTGTTTGGCCATAACATAGATCCAGGCAGGGCTTAGCCAACTGACAGAAATACAGCCTCTGGTTACCCCATGATGCTGGCACCCTGCCGGCTGCAAGGGCAACTTCCCGCACCACTGCTCACCCCACCTGCACTCTGCCGCAGTACCAGCAATCTACTGCCTTACTATCATGCTCCAAGTCCAGTTGCTGGGAGTCCTTATAAACCTCGGGACTTGAGAACAATTCCTCGCTGCCTGGTGCACTGCGTGTCACCAGATTGAGCCTACCCTCTTCATCCACTTCCACCTCTTCATCAATAACTTTTGCCTCCGGGTTAACTCCTGTGTCTGACTCTGTGTTATGGGATGTAGCCACACTCCTGTGATGTAGACCCTCACCTAGAATTATATCCTGGTCTTTATAAAACTGGCTTGTTTGGGGTGTAGCACCAGACTGGCTGTTTGCCTCCTCCGCCTTCTGGTTGGCCTGTCAGAGTCACTTAATTTTAGCTCTGCATTGTAGGCCTTCTCGATCTTATCCCTTCACACAAAGGGCTTGAGAAATGTGACCATACATGTTTCAGTTCCTATGGCTCACTCACAGCTGTGATTGCACTGATTGTTCATCCCACACACTGATAGGATCCAAAAGCTCTGGGGTGCTCCAAGCAGAAGACCACCCTTGTTTCCCTGAGAAGATGCCATGAGGACCACTACACAATGAGCCAGATACAAGAAATGGATTTTGGAGTTTCTGGGGCTTGCAGGTGGGAAGGACGCATCTGTTTACCAGTTTACATGGCTACACGGCAGTGGATTTGAAAGCACTGGCCAGAGTGGCTAATCAGGCATTGTGGGAAACATGCTGGAGGTCAATCAACTCAACAGAAAACCTACTGTAGTATACATTGCATAGATTGTCGGCAGTAAAGAAGGGGAGACAAAAGTCGCTTGAGGATGTGGAAGATTTTTGTTGCCAAAACTGGGCTCTTGTTGCAACTTTTGTTGTGTTGCAATGTGAACACACTCTAGGGTTTGTCGCCAAAAAGGATTTTTTGGAAACAAAGCTTACTAGTGTAGAGAAGGCCATAGTGCCCTCATGGAATCCCAGTAAAGCAGCCCAGGAACTTCCTTTTAGCCAAAACCTGGAGGGCTCCAAAGCCCCTACCTGCAAAGTCCTGTAAGGTTCAATTCTCTCACCCTCTTTATTTAGTATGGATCTGAATCCACTGGGAGATTAGGTGGGTCAACAACAGCTGATGCACTCGCAATGAGGAGATAAGCAGTTTGTAGCGCTCCTTCACGTGAAATGTAAACAACACCCTCCTTCCTGTCACAACACTTTTCAGAAATCAGCATGTGTGACGATCAGAGAGCTAACGCAGAATGGATGGAAAACTGGGCAGGCAGAGAGGAAAGTGCTTTGAAGAATTTGTCTCCAAGGGTATGTCTACACTACAAAGTTAATTCGAACTAACAGATGTTAGTTTGAATTAACTTTGATAGGCGCTACACAGGCAAACCGCTAGTTCGAACTTAATTCGAACTAGCGGTGCGCTTAATTCGAACTAGGTAAACCTCATTCTACGAGGACTAACGCCTAGTTCGAATTAAGCAGTTCGAATTAAGGGCTAGTGGGAGGCTAGCCCTCCCCAGCTTTCCCTGGTGACCACTCTGGGCACCACCAAGGAAACTCGTCTGCCCCCCTCCCAATCCCGGAGCCCTTAAAGGGGCACGGTCTGGCTACAGTGCCCGTGCCAGGTGCAAGCCTGCCAGCACCCAGCCAGCAGACTCTGCACCTGACACGGCACGAACCAGCCGCCTGCTGCCATCCAGCCCTCCGCCTCTTCCCGGGACCAGGCTGGCGGCTTCCAGGAGCCTGCTCAGGTCCGCAAGAGGTGGGCGCCCACCTGGTCTAGTGCGGAGATCGTGGACCTCATCCACGACGTCCACACTAGGCACAGGAAAGTGGCCGTCTAGGGCAGGATAGCTGCCAGCCTGGCCACCCAGGAGCAGGTTTGCATGAAAATCAGGGTGGTCCAGTGAGACCCCCCAACCCTGAGCCCTGAGCTTAGAATGGCCGTGTACTGGGTCAGACCAAAGGTCCATCTAGCCCAATAGCCTGTCTGCAGACAGCAGCCAACACTAGGTACTCTGGAGGAGATGGACCGAAACAATGACCAAACCACTTGTCTCGTGCCATCCATCTCCAGCCTTCCACAAACAGAGGGCAGGGACACCATTTCTACCCCCTATCTAATAGCACTCCATGGACCCAACCTGCATGACTTTATCTCACTTCTCTTTAAATTCTGTTCTAGTTCTAGCCTTCACAGCCTCCTGCAGCAAGGAGTTCCACAGATTGACTATTTGCTTTGTGAAGAAGAACTTTTTCTTATTAGTTTGAAGCCTGCTACCCATTCATTTCATTTGGTGTCCTCTAGTCCGTCTATTATGGGAACTAATGAAGAACTTTTCTTTGTGCACCCTTTACACACCACTCATGCTTTTATAGACCTCTATCATATCCCCTCTCAGTCTCCTCTTTTCTAAGCTGAGAAGTCCCAGTCTCTTTAGCCTCTCTTCATATGGGACCTGTTCCCAACCCCTGATCATTTTAGTTGCCCTCCCCTCTCCCACCCTCTCTCTTCCCCTCTCCTACCTCCTTTTCCCAGTCTCCCCGAGTTTTGTTCAATAAAGAGAGTTTCTATTTTTGAACACATGTGTCCTTTATTTTGTACATCAGGAAGGGGGGCTAGGGAGGGGTAAGTGGAAGGAGGTGAGGGAGGAATGGGGTACGAGCCCCCGATGGGGAGGACTGGGGTGGCTCTGCGGGCTCCTCGGGGTGGAAGCTCTCCTGCAGCCCCCCGATTGACCCCCCTCCCTGGATGGCAGCCTGCGGCAAGTGCAGCTGGGCTGATGGCCGAGTGCTGTGATGTGCCGAGCGTGGGCACTCAGGGCACTCCAAGCCAGGACTGCTTTGCCGTTCCTCATCGAGGTAGACAAGCAAGCGGGGAACCCCTGAGAACTGTCTGTCCGGGGTGGGGGTTGGGTCCGTTTAAGCACAGCCCTCGGCTAGCCTGAGACATTCCTGAGTCCTAACCTGATGCCCTGCCGGCACTGCTTCCGGCCAGCCTTAACCCTGGTTCAGGGTCCACTCAATGTGGACATGCTAGTTCAAATTAGCAAAATGCTAATTCGAACTAGTTTTTAGGTCTAGATGCACTAGTTCGAATTAGCTTAGTTCGAATTAACTAATTCGAATTAAGTTAGTTCGAATTAGTGCTGTAGTGTAGACGTACCCTTAGTGACTAACAAATATATATACACACACTAGCAGGAGTTACCCGGTGTTGCTCGGGAAAGTGGAGGAACAAAATATAGAAAAACAGTAGTCCATTATCATTTTTTGAATGGCAGAAAAGTTGCACTGAGGTCTATAGGGGTTAAAAAATATAAACAAAAGTATAAAACAACCAATTTTACATGTTATCATCAAAAACTTTATTGTAAAGTATATATTTTTGTTTCATTATTCTTAACAAATATGTAAAAAAAATTTCCACTTCCAACTCTTGAACACACAACATAGAGTTGTCCATGCGAAAAGCAATGTGTTTCCAAATCAATTCCAACTATTTTAAGTGACTGTCCATGCGCTTTGTCAGTAAACATTGTCAGGTGAGGTGCCTGAAGAGAAGGAGAAGGAAGGGAGCCGCGCACCTGCCGCCAGCGCCCGAGCCCACCCTCCGCTTCCTTGTTCCTCTGCCGGCCTTAGTGAGTGACTTGCTCCACCGCTTCCCCCAGGAAGCCGCTTCTCCCCACACTGCCAAGCTCCGTGCAGCCCTGGGGAGAGGTGTCAGTCTCTCATCTCTTCCCTCACACAGTCCCTTAAAACCTTCTCCTGGATAAAAGGTTATCCCATGCAAAGTTTCATTGCGGTTGCTCTTATAGTGTCCAAGTTATCAGTGAACAAACATACAAACATTCTCCTTTATATATTAGATAAAATCATGAGCTTTTGTGGGCAAAACCCACTTCACATATGAGTTGGGGTCTAACATCTCACAATTATATATATATAGGTTAGTCTTTAAGGGTATGTCTATACAGCAAAGTTATTTCAAAATAACAGCTGTTATTTCAAAATAACTTTACTAGCGTCTACACAGCCAAACTGCTATTTCAAAATTAAATCAAAATAGCGAAGTGCTTATTTCGAATTTGGTAAATATCCACGAGGAATAACACCAAATTTGAAATAGCTATTTCGAATTAAGTGACACATATTGAAATAAGGGGGCCTCCAGCCTTCCCAGGGTGCCCTGATGGCCACACCAGCCTCAACCAAGAACACTCCTCTCCCTCCCCCCTCCCCTGAGCCCGTAAAGGGGTTGACTCTGGCCATGGTGCCTGTGCCAGCTCCAAGCCTGCCAAGCCCCTGACCCAGTGGCCCCAAAACATAAGCCAGAAAACCACTGGCAGCCAGCCCTCCACCACTCCCCAGGAACAGTCTGCCAGCTCCCAGGAGCCTGCCAGAGCCCAGAGAAGGCAGGCGCCTTCCTGGTCCAGGGCAGAGATCATGGACCTTATTCAGGTTTGAATGGGATGCCTCCAATGTCCATGATCTCCACACTAGGGGGAGGAACGTGGCCGTCTATAGCAGGATAGCTGTCAGCCTGGCCATCAAAGGCCAAATGTGAACCCAGGAGCAGGTTTGCATGAAAACCAAGTAGGCCTGGCGAGACCCCCCAACCTGAGCCATGAGCTTCTCTTCCCGCTTTTTCCCCTTGCTTCCCCCTTCCAGCTTCCTCCTCCCAGGTTTCCCCCTCTCCTTTCCCACCCTCTCTCTTTCTCTCTCATGTCTCCTTTCCCCAGTCTCACCAGAGTTTCATTCTTCCCCGCCTCCCCCAGTTTTGTTAAATAAAGAGAGTTTGTGTTCATGAAAATACATGTATTTTATTTGACATCAGGAAGGGGGGTTAGGGAGGGGTAAGTGGAAGGACGTACAGACCAGGGAGGCTGTTAGTGTTCCTCAGGGTGGAAGCTCTCCCACAGGGCCTCCTGGATACTGACAGCCCCCCAATGGACCTCCTGGATGGCAGCCTGCAGAAAGTGCAGCCAGGCTCACAGCAGCGCATTCACGAGAAGCACCAGAGTACCCAGGGGCAGCTCTGGATCCATGTTGCAGAGTGCTGTAGTGTCCAGACTGAGGGAAACCAGAGCACGTCGAGACAAAATGCTTTGCTGTCTCTCATCAAGGTTGGCAAGCAAACAGGGAAAGCTGAGAACTGGCTGTCCAGGGCCCCAGCACAGGCCTCAGATAGCCTCAGGCAGCAGCCACCCAAACTAACTCCTGACCTGATGCCCTGCCAGACCTGGTTCTGGCCGGCCTTAAATGCAATTCAGCATCCACTCAGTGTGAACGCGTTATTTCGAAATAGCAAAAAGCTATTTCAAAATGCATTCTGTGTGTAGATGCGTTATTGTGAAATAAGCTATTTCGAAATAACGCTGTAGTGTAGACATACCCTAAGGTGCCACAGAACTACTCATTTTTTTAAGATTACAGACTAACATGGCTACCCCTCTGAGACTATATTCCATGAAGTATTTAACATATGAGGATCACTCGATATTCAGTTTCTGTAATATGCTCTATTGTACTACATTTTCAGACACCAAACTCTTTGGGGCAGGGAATCAATTTGTTTGCCATAGATATTGTCCATTGCAATGTACATGAAGAGTGCTAAGTAAATTAAAAATCAGAAACATGTTAGGCCAAATTCAAGCCCTAGCATAGTAATAAGCCACTGGAATGACTGTTGCTATTATAGTCCACACATCTAAAATAGATATTTTGAAACAAAACCTTAAAACCCAGCTTTATGAATTCACAGATTTCTTGGCAACCCCAATATTTTCAGGGGAGCCAAAATATCTCCAAAAGGTATGAATTCTGTGCCCCACATTAGTCGCAGAATTCCCATAGCAGTAATGTGTTAAAAGCTGTATGTCTCGGGAAACTTAGCTCACATAGCAAAAAGAAACAATTTAAAAAAACTTGTTTTTAGATGTCTTTTTAAAAATGAGGTATAAATCTTATGCCCATTTTGTCATGTAAACATGGTAGTCAGGAGGGGGGTATTTCTTTTAAAAGAAAAATTAAAACACTAACGTGGGTGGTAACAAATTGTTTAATTTTGTTCTGTATTCTAAATTATGCTTATTCACCCATACATTCCCTCTCAGAGTATTCATTTAGAAAGAAGGTTTTGTAATAGTCACATTTAATTTATCAGGGTGCAATAATTTGTGTTTCCCAATCATCTTGCAGACTTTGGTTCATTATACTATTGCTTCACATGAGTAAGTTAGCAAAGTTTGGATTGATTGACTTTAATTAACTAAAACTGGTTCCAGGCTGTGCATCTATTGTCATGGTAGCTAGCCACAAAGCCCCAAACTGTTCAGTAATGGCAATATAACATAATATCGATATGAAAACTCTAGCAAATCTTTAATATTGGGTTTGTCACTGTATGATCAAAAATAACACAAGTAGTAGAGAAGGGAGAAATGGCTTATAGGACAATTGTTTCTCATATGACTTTGGGGAGTCACGTCTTTTCGAAGCTATGGGTCCCCTAATCTCTTCACTTATTGGCATAGAGTTGACAAAAAAATGGAAAGAACCGCAAACTGAATAAAGAACATGCTCATTGTTCTGGTAGAGGAAAAGGCTGAAGGTTTCTTGTTTTTAAAAAAGCTCAAATCAAAGTTAAGACAACCACAGATAATACATGTGGAAATATGTCTTTGTATGCTTTAATGAAAGAGATTGTGTTGCTGGTAATAATTGGTTCCAGGTTTCAGCCTATTTTCTGATCAATATAACCTAACCTAGTGTGGGCAAAATCAGGCCTGGGGGCAGAATCTGGTCTCCAAGCACTTCTCTCTGGCCCACTCACCTGATTAGCAGCGTGTGCATACTTACAGCTGGCAGCCTGTGCTCAGCTACCCCTCCCACACCTTACTCCATCCTGTGGCACAGCTGCTCCCAGGATTATCCTGCTAGCTGTGCAGAGGGGAGGGGAAAGGGGAGTGCTGATGTCTTAAGAGGCAGTGTAGGGTTTCTAAGATTTCAGTGCTCGTGCGCTTGCTCACTCTCCCGCACATATACACTCACCCCCGTACTCCATCTCTGCAAAGCAGGGGACATCAGAACAGGCCAGCTTCCCCTGTCTTAAAGAGACAGCGCATGACTTCTCTCAGAAACTTACACAGCAGCAGCCAGCACACATACTCTGTGTCATTGTCTGTCACACACACACACACACACACACACACACACACACACACACACACACACACACAGCCTGTGCCAAAAGACTAGTGGGCTGCAGTGGGAGAAGCAGGTGATCTGCCCCTATGAAAATCATGAGTTTGCAGTCTTGGAGCTCTAAAAAGCTTCACAATGCAGGCCACCTTCTGAAATATGAGCATCTGCTAGAATGCTAGGCTTTGTAGATCCTAGTTACACCCAAAAGTGGCATTCAAAGAATATAAAAATAGGAAAAGTTAGGAAGGGTCAGAATTAAGGTGCAGCCTGCTGCCAGCAGAATAATTCAGCCCCTATGGTTAAAGTATGGTAAAGTTACTAGTGACTGAAAACAGGGCTTTTAATGGGAAGCGGTGGGCAACTTTAACTATAGAGGTCACTGCCAGCTCTTCCTACAATGGAGTCCAGATTCTAATACATTTTTCTCTGTCTGAATAGTACATTATTCCATGAGTAATCCCACCGAAGCTCAAAATTGTCTGTGTCTCTGTGTCTGATGGAACCTTTCCCCACCAGACTTTACTAGGCCCACTAAATCAAATCCCAGAAGATCCATCGCCATAGCATCAATCTTCCAGTAAGAGGAGATGTGGCCTAAAGAGTAAAGGGAAGCAGGTGTAGGGATAACATATTAATGTATTGAAAATGATTCCTCCAAATGGAAGTGACTCCCCATAATTTGTTCCCCACAACTTAGTGTTTAGATTTATTATTAATTCTTATTATTATTATTATTATTATTTGTTAAGATTGTTAAATGTTTAGATTTATTATTATTATTGTCCCTTTAGAATATAATATATTAGGTCATGTAACTTAGAACTGTTAAAAATATAATCCTAACTGTTAAGAATATAATCCTATGTAGCCAGAAACAGCCCCCCCCCCCCCCCCCCCCCTGCGCTCCAGGGCATACTCAAGCTTGTGCAAGGGGCTGCTTGAAATTGACATTGCTGAGATACATTGTAACAATGCATTGTCAAGCCACTAACTCTGCTATGGGAGCCAAGCCCTGTAATTGACTAAGGGCATTGTTACTTAATTGACGCCTGTTCTCTTTAAAACATTGTAACTTTACTCAGCACTCAGAGAATGTTTTAAGCAATACCACCCAGAAACTTTTTGTAACTACAACTTTTATTATTATACAAAATACTGTATGAATGTATGAGAGAGTGCTTGGATGATGAATGAATGGCTCTGAGAGGTGCCAGCCTGAGAATACAGCAACAAAGGGCTGAAGAAGGCGTCAGGTGCCAGTGCAACCAAAAGGTGTCAAGTGGAGAAACTGGAGGTCCACCCGATGAGATCACTGATGAGCACCTGGCAGCCACCCTGGAGACATCAGCATGATACAGCAATTTCCATAGACTGGCATAGGAAGAAATTCCTATAAGAACTGGACTAAAAAACTATGGAATCAGAGTCCAAGGTTCTGCTGCCAGCCTACCAGGAGCTTCAGATGCGCATCTGATCAGGACTTCGCTCCCCACTACCATCACTTGTGTACAGAGTACCTGGCCAGTATCCTGTCACAAGCAACTTCCAGGCTGGTAACTATACACAGAACTTGAATGAATGGATGTATGAATGAATGGTTTATATATATATATATAAGTGTATAAGGGTTAAGTAGTGTTAGGAATAAGTAGTTAAACAACGTTGTTTGCTTCTATCTTTTCTTTATTTTTATTATTATCTTTACAATAAATGTGGCTTTTTGCCTTATTCCCCTCATAAGATCCTGCTTGCTTTTATTTGGTACAACACAGGGACTAGTGTTATTACCATGTGTACATTATAAGTTACCTCCATGTAATTTTTTTAGGCTTCGCTCCATGTAGCCTAGATTTTTTTTAAATCATTTCCTTTGTAACACTCTGAAAATCCATTTCTAAGAATGCCCTGCCCATTCTCTGATTATCAATGCTAGTGAAAACAAACAATAGACTCATGCCAGGCTATGTAAGTTCCCTGCAGCCGGAGCCCACATTTGGCATCTACTGAAGACAGATGCCTCTTCCCAGGCTAGCAATGCTCTGATATGAATACATTAATGAATGACTTGTTGAGATCTACATTCCTACACATAATATGAAGGCATCAGCACATCTTTTTTAACCCAAAAGTGTGTTATACCTTTAAAAATTGGCATTAACTAATGGGGTTTTTTTCATCAGCTGTAATCAGTTTTTGAATTCTATTTTTTTAATCCAAGTATGGTTCTCATGGTGTAGTAAATGACATTAGGCTTTTGTAAATTCTTGCAGAATATAACAGATCATTGGTTTTATAACACAGTCACTGCTTTTGCATTCTGATGAGATTATTAGTAGCAGCCTAGAATACAACATCCCTGCACACTGTTAGTTAAAAAAAAATAAAAGTTTACTAAATGGTCTCTTGTCAACTGTATCTGAAAATCATTATAGTTTCTCTGTTTTCCCCTATATGGAGGGGTTCTTTAGTAAGCCGGTAGGTTATGTCAATATGAGGTTACACAATTATTATAGTTTCACTGTTGTTTCTCAATAGCTTTTTCTCTATAACTTCTGTTCTTTAGCACGTATATAAACCACATATAAAAATGTTCACAGAACCAAACATGGAATGTGGGATCTGAGGCTAAAATAATATTTTTCCTGTATATTTTGACTAAAATGATATTGGATCTTTTCATATGATGCCCAAACAAACATAGAAAAACCATTTTTTAGACCTTTTGCACTTCCCAACACATACTTCTAAAGCAGTTTCACTTGGGTTATAATGATTTATTCAGGTCTTTAATCTGCAATGTGGACCTGAACCATTAGGTGTTTTCAGGCCAAATTTCTTCTTTCCAGCCTGCATTGCATATTTCAGTTGCTTATGCCAGTGATTTTCAAAGTACAGGTCTCAACCCAGTACTGAGTCATGGAAAGACAGGGGCTAGATCTCCTTGCTGTAAGGTGACAAGGGTGACCAGCGGGGATGGTAAAGCAGTCTTCCTGCCTGTCCTGGCACTGTGGACCATTCTGTGAAAGCAGCACCCTGGCTCTTAGGTGGAGGCACATAAAGATAGAAAAGCAAAAACAAGCCAAAAAATGAAGCCAATCCCATTTCAAACCAAGCCCAACATGAGCTCCTTCCATGTTTGCTCGGCAATGTCTGGCAAGAAACCAGGAACCGGCCAATGGGAGTGTGGAGTCATAGCTTGGGGCAGGGGCAGACTGGACCTGCTGCTGGCCACTTCCAGGGTCCACTATACCAGGACAGGCAGGAAGCCTGCCCTTACCATCCCACTGCATCACTGACCAGGAGCTTCCAGAGGTAAGCCTGCACCCCAACAATTCCCTGTCCCAGCCCTGAACCTCCCCAAACCCAGAATCCCCTTTTGTACCCCAAATGCCTCATCCTTGGTCCCATCCCAAAGCCTGTACCCCACCCCATGCCCCACATACTGGACCCTTCTGCCCCACCCTCCCCAAGCTGCACCCCAAACCCCTCATCTCTAGCCCCACCCCAGAGCCCACACCCCCACGCAAAGCCTTCACTTGCTGTACCCTCAAACCCTCGTTCCTGCAGCCCCATCTGGAGCCTACACAATAGTCAAAAGACGTAATTATGCTGGGTCACAGGCATCAGCAATTTTCTTCAAATGTGTCATGAGATGAAAAGTTTGAAAACCCCTGGCTTATGCCTCACGGAGAACACTCATAAATACAGGGGGGGGGGGCATTCCTAGCACATGCATTGACCCCCACCCCCTTTGATATTAACAGTCTTAGGGCAGAGCAGAGGAGAATTTTTGTCCTGATTTTTGTTAGAGGGGCTAGGATATTGAAATTAAAAACTGGTTACTACACATGTGGCAGTTACTCTGCTTTCCATACAGTTATTAACATACATCTGTTTTAATGTCATGGCAGTCCATACTACAAACTGATGCAATACCAAATAAAGAGTTACACTGTGAACCACAATGACTCTAGAGAAGCCATTACATCTGATATAGTCAATATTATACATGTTTTAAAAATGTATAAATGCATATTTAACTGAGAGATCTGATTTGCTCCAGCAGTTCTGGTCCTATCAGAAACATAATATGCTTCTTTAAAAAACTGCTTGCATCCATTTTACATTTTTACCTGAGAGACAGTAGATAAATGATAAACATTTTCTTTTTTACACCCTTCCATGAGTGTGTTAGCTTTTTAAATAATAAAATGAAAGCAAAATCTGAATAAATATCTATTTTCCCCTTATCAGAGCATTAATTTTCACTGGTTTTGTCT
Source organism: Pelodiscus sinensis (assembly GCF_049634645.1). Taxonomy (NCBI): domain Eukaryota; kingdom Metazoa; phylum Chordata; order Testudines; family Trionychidae; genus Pelodiscus; species Pelodiscus sinensis. Next base: position 72,033,047 of record NC_134712.1, read on the forward strand.
TTGAACCTGGATTTTGTTGATTTAACTTATGTAAATGTATTTTTTTTAAAATGTGACTGTCTAATATTTTAGGGCCAATACTTCACTGGTGTAAATTGACTTCATCGGAGCAACACTGCTGTACATCAGCTCCTCCACAAAGCTCCTCTCTATTGAGTGGTTAGTAGCGTGCGATAACTCATGCTGCAGGACGACTGGCGAGGCTGAACTGTAACGTAAGAACAAATTTCACATGCAATTATGTGAGGGGAGAAATTAATAAATGAATTCAACTTCATTTAAATAGATACTTCCCTTCTATTTCACTACAGTAAATAGACTAGAAGAATGCTATAATCGTTTCTGGAAAAAAAGTTACCCAGTGACAAAAAAAGTGATGCATATTTGAAATATTGTAGTGAAATCTGCTTTCCTTCCTCAATTTTTTTTAAAAAAATGGCATTTAATGGAACGGTTCAGTAACATTTAATATGAATGAAACCAATAGGGTTATATAAAAGTTACCTTAAAATTCAATACAAATTGAATACATTATATCATTTCTGTTGTAAACCTTCCCACTGGATTGTATACAAAGGACTTGGTTAAAAAATGGATTGCTAGATGACCATTTTCAAGTCTATACTATGGAGTTTTAGGTGCAGTTGTCACTTTCCATGGCTTGAAATTCTCTTAGGAGTTTGGAAGGTTAAGTGTACAATAATACTTAAACCCCTTCCAATTTTACCTCAGGTCACTTGTCCTTAGAACCTGGAACCTTTACTCCTGAAGGAGGGGTTACTGGCCTTGCAGACTAGTTCAGGAAGAGCACTATAAATATACAGGACAGTTTGTCAACCTGAGGTGACATCCCTGCTCCACTGAAGTCAATGAGAATTTTGCTAATTTAGTTTCAATAGAGCTGGGATTTCACTGCAGATAATTACAAGAAAAGCTGACAAATGGGTGAATGAGGATGACACCATTGGCAGAGTAGATGAATGGGGGGGAAGGGTCATGAAAAGAGCAGTCAAGTAGAAAGAGCAGAGTTTTGAAGGATCTTAAGATGAAGGTGAGGCCAAAAAGCTTGAACTTGATGCATTGGAAGAGTTGGTGGTTTTGGCAAGATTTGAACACAGCCTGGATGTGTGAGGCAAAAGAAAGAGATGAAAGTCAGAGACAACTTTTAAGTTGGTCTTGGGTGACAGGGAAGGACAACTAACGTGTTTGAGAGTAATAAGGAATGTGAGTAAAGGAGGGTGTTTTACGTAATCAATCAAGGTGATGTTCAGGCCCCATTGAAGTCAGTGGGAATTTTCTCAGTGACTTCAGTGGGGACTAGGTTTAGGTTTGTCCATGTTAAATTTAACCTCTTGTCCAGGAGAAGTTAGAGAGCCCTAGAAAGGGGATTATTCACAGGCCAGCATGTGTTCCCTATGACGTCTAAGTAATGTGGCTCTCCATAACGTGACGGCTTCTATGAACAGTCATTGGGGGCTTTGTTACTTACTATTCTGTACTGTAATTTCGGGAAAATGTATCATAAACATTTAGAATTCATTCCTTACCAGATTAGAGAGTCAGATTTTGATGACTACTTCTGAGTATTTGTTCATTTTTTTGCTAGTTTGCTGCCTTTAGCACAGGGGCCACTGACCCACAGAAAAATCAGTCAGGGGCCACACACAAGTGTGTGATGGTCCCCAACTGAGGAGAAAGACATTCTCCACATTCCCCCTGCCCACCAGAGCCTAGGAGGGCCCCGCCTCGTAGATGGTGTGCTCCAGACCTGCGGTAGGGAATCAGGGGGAGCTGAAGCACCAGCACAGGCTCCTAAAGGTGAGGTGGGCTGGGCTCTGAGCCTCTGGGGTCAGATCCAGTCAAGCTGGAGGCCACATCGGTCCCCGGGCCTGAGGTTCCCCACCCCTGATTCATCATATGGGGCTGAAACGGGTGGCTTCATTAGGTCTTGACTGTGACAAAATTCACCTCAGGGCAGGGCTTTTTTTGATGGTACAGCCCAGAACAGTGTACTGCCTCCTATTTTCCCAGCACACGGCAAAGGAATGGCATTTCTCCCATGTGTACCGGCACCTGTTTTCCTGGGGTGGCTTGGCTCCTGACAGAACCCTTCTTGGGATGTGCAGTGGGGGGGTTTTCAGCTCCCAGCACAGCCTTTTGGCTCTAAAAGGGGCGTAACAACTTTGCCCTGGTGTACCAACACCTTTTTTCTTACAAAAAAAAAAACACTGCCTCAGGGGAATGACAGAGGCATAAATTATCAACTTTCTGGCCAATCTGTAGTTTCGTTGAAGAGCGTACATACAGGAACGCATGCTTCTAGCAGTGCTTCTATGCATGACTCAGAGAAAGAAGTTACCATCTGTGACAGGGCGTTCGCCCTGCACTAGCCCTTTAAGAGCAAACCCCGGCCCGAAGCAGGGTCTGGGAGTCCGGCCCCAGCTGAGGCCATATTAGCTGATTGGGGCCCAGCTGGGAACCATATAAAATGATGGGCAGTGAGAGCCTGGCTGCTAGGGGAGGAGGAGGCTCCCTAGAGCTAAGGCTAGGTGGGCTTGGGCCAAGTAAACCCCAGACTGCTGGGCCTGAAGAAAGGCCCGTTGAGGAAACAACTACCCCCCGGAAGGGGGGCTCAGAGACTGATGTGGGCACTGCCGGAGGGCAGTGTCCTGAAGAGAATGACACGGCCTGGAGGAAAGAGGGGAAACACCACCTGAGGGAAGGTACCCTGCCAGCCGAAGGAGCTAATTCCTGAGTACAGACAGCTGGGGGTACTACGGTTGGTGAGTGAACCCCCTCACACCATCAAACAGGGTGAACAGAAAATGAATGGCAGCATAACCAGGAAGTAACTGAACTTTAAAAGATTACAATTTTTCATTTGTGTCAATGATTGTTTTAGAACTGTTTATAAAAATAGCATTAGGATATAGCATCTGCTTTCAGGTTACATTAAGAAAACAGAAATTGAACCATATTGGGGTGGGTCAAGTTCTGACACTTCAGTTACTTGATAGTTCCTCTTTAAGTATTTGTTCTGTTGGAATACTTCTTTTATTACCTTTGTGAAAGAGACCAAAATAGCCTCTAAAATGCAAATTTAGTAATTATTTACTTAGCTTCTAGATTAATGTGTACAAATCAAGGATTCATATGTGCATATTGTATGTGGGTACAAAACATTGGCCCATTATGTCTATATCAGAATTAGTAATTTGCACTGTGCATGTCAGACTGTCACCCAAACCAGAGGGTAAACTGGTAGGTTATGTTGATTTGTAAGGTAAAGTTCTTTTCTCAGATCCATGCACTTGTTGCTGAAATGGCAAAATATCTGGAGTTGCCAGTTAGGGCTTACACACCATGAGGAGGAAACACTGGGGAAAGGAATCAATAGTTGGGGGGAAATGAGTTATTAGTTTGGCAGGGGAAAGGGGTCATTTTTTGTCACAACGCATCCCTAGTACAAATCCTCCCTTCCCAAAAGTAATAGAAATGAAGAGTTTAAAAGATACGGAGACATAGGATCTTAACCTGCAAAGAAGCAGATCCAGGAAGACCCTTGACTTCAGTGGGGTTCTGCATGGGAACAGGGCTCTGCCTAGGTGGTTCTCCTTGCAGGATCAGGGTCAGAGTTAACAGAAGGAAGGATGGACATATCCATAGGAATGGCCATACTGACAATTGCAAGTGAAGAGGCCACTCACCTAGAAACTAAGTAGCACTCTTGTTCTACGTACAAAAAAATGTGGAGTGGGACTGTGCGTACATACTTTCACATATGGGTATGTAGAGGTGCTATGTAAACTTTCTGCAATAACAGATTCAGTTTCGTTATTACTATTTATGCATTTGTTAAGCGCCAGCAGTGTGTGCCGTGCTGTTTGAGACCAAACCAATGACTGTCCCTGACCCAAAGAGTTTTCACTGCAAGAGCCAAAATGTTACTTTAAATCAATGCACAGTGTTGTGTGGTGTGGGAGAATAAAGTTTGAAAAACATGCCCCTTCTTCCCTGTTCTCACATGAGAAGAGTGAGACAATGTGCAAAAATTATCAAAGAAGAAATGTATGAAATAATGAGAAATTATTTCTGTCAAATGAATATAAGATGCTAATTGGTGATATACTTAATCCCAAAGATGCTTGACATTCAAAGAGTGAGCGAAGTATGGCAAAGCATTTGTATAGGCCATCTGGAGATGTACACCATATTCTGCACTTGATGAGAAAGTAGCATTAAACTGAAACTTCTGATTCCAAACCCTAAATATGCATTACTCTAGGCATTGGTTTTTATAGATTGACAGCAAGCGTACAGATAAACAGAAATTTGGCAAACCTCCGGCCAGAGAGAAGTTTACCATTGAGAAAAATGCTTCATGTGTCTCACTCCAATATTACTAATCGTTTAAAGAATGTTCAGACTTGAAACACTTGATTTTTTTTTTTTTTTTTAGTTTAAATATTTGTTTACAGGTTTTGCTTTTGTGGTAGCTTCATAAGAGATCCATCTCATTTTTCAACAGTTCCAGGAAGACAGCTTTACACCAGCAAACTATAATATCATTATAGAAAGCGTAACTTGTAGGACACACTCTGAAACTGTATATGACATTCAGCAGCTAAGGTACAAATGCTTTTTACATTGGCAAGACTTCAAGACTTTAATAAAATCAAAAGTTTTATAACCAGACTGTTGGTGCCTGTTCAACTTCTGCCATACTTTAAGTTTTTAAATGTTCTTTATTCACATGTAACTAGACAATGAATGGTATATTTTAAAGCCAGATATGACCATAGTGATTATCTAGTCTGACCTCCTGCATAACACTGGCAATAGAACAAGGGTGGGCAAATATTGGCCATCGAGCTAGATCCAGTCTGCCAGGGTTAGCCTCTGGAGGGCCCTCATACCATCGTATTTACCTGCACCTCCACAGGTACAGGGGATCCCAGCTCCCGTTGGCTAAAGATCACGGTTCCCGACCAATGGGAGCTGTGATTGCCTGTACCTGCAGAGGTGCAGGTAAATATAGTGGCAGCAGCCCACCAGGGGTTAATCCTGATGAACTGCTTCTATTTTATTGCCCACACCTGCAATAGGGTGTCTCTGAATTAGTTCCTCTTTGAGCAAGTGCATCTTTTAAAATTTCCCTATGCTATTTTATTTCTGTAACTTACTTTTGCTGAGGGCTCCATCCCTGAGCTTTATTGTGGCTGGGATAAACAATACAGAAAATACTATTGCACTTGTATAAGTGGATGGTCCATGTTGTGAGGTGACATGCACGTCCCTCCTCCTGAGGGGGAGTACTGGTGCATCTCTGGGGTTCTTGTGTTGCAGGCACAGCAATACTTAAATGTGACCTGGCCATTCCTCCATACAGATGGGCATGGAGGTGAGGAGCAGCTGGGCCAAATGTCAATGAGCAGTTTTGCAACCTGGCTCATAGGCAGTCTGTTCCTGTATAGTAAAGCACAGCGGCATTTTCCAAGAACTTGCCTCCTGGTGGCACCAGCTAGTGCACTATGTGGGTAAAAGAGAGGGGAGATTCCTTGACTGGGAAAGACCCAGGTTCTCTGCGAGATCATGGGGAAGGAGCAAGAACTGAAATAGTTTCCCTGCCAAGGATTGGACTGGAATTTCACTCTCCTTGCAGAAATATTTCAATTGGCACCACAGCTCTGGGTCAGATTCTTCAGCAAGTGAAGGGGGCTTTGCATGGTCTCAGTACCACAAATCTGCCTTTTAAACACTCTACTCCTCCCTTCACTCTGCCGCAATGGGTCACTGTGAAAGAAATGACACATAGGAGATTACAGTACATATGATGGGAAAATGAAATCTGACGGGTTCCCTCGGATCCCTTGACGGTAAATCAAGAAGTCCTTCTCTGCTGTAGCTGTCACCAGTGAAACTGTTTTGCACAATGTGCCAATTTATTAACCCAAACGTAAACAACATAACATAATAATGGAACTAACATGACATTTGCCAAGGACATCATTCTGAGATGTTTCACCCCATCTACCACCCTTTGTCTTGCCTAATTATATTGCAAGCTTGAGTTAGGGATCATCTCTTATGATATCTGTACAGTGCCTCATATAATGGGTTTGGATGGGACTTCTACACAATTCAGTGATACACATATAAATAATGAACTCTTATTGGTGCCACTTAGACCCAGACACATGCATCATCTATTTCAATGAGTTTTCAACTAATGTAATAAATTGTGGAAACCCTTTAGTAGACTTTCCAGCCCTGCAGAAGCAATTAGGATAGACAGGGTAAAGCCTTTCCTTATGGGTATGATCCAGTCCTATCGGACAAAGTGCTCAGGGTATTATGGTGTCAGTATGCCCATGCCACCACATCCTAAATGGATAAGCCTCTTCATTTCAGTTCAAAACAATTTTTCACCAAAAAATGTGCAGGTTTTACACAAATTATTGTTCTAATTTTTACCCTAACTTTGTACAATCTTTACTATATATCTTAGAAATATCTGTCTGCCTATTCATCTGTCTGAGTTCATCCATTCAAGAGCTCCTAAATGGTAAAAGCTAGGACCACCAAATTTGGTATACAGCTTCCTCTTATCCTAACTTAAAGCAAGGTCAGGGCTTCGTTGTGGCAGGAGAATGGGTTGTGTCTGGAATTTGACTGTTTCTCATGAAGTGGAGAGGGAAGGGTCTGGCAGGAATGACAGTTTTACTGAAGAATCACCACAGAGGGGCAGCAAGGGACCGGGGATGGGGATCAGGACAGCTATAACCTCATTGGGCCAGCAAGGTGCAGGGATAAAGCAAGGAATAGCTATCTACTCTACATTTCAGAGTTTGTTTGTGTGTGTCTCTCTCCCCCAGCAGGGGGACATGCATCCTTCTCCTTCTGTGCCTGCTGGAGTTCAGCGGCCCTGGAGTAGGCCAAGCTGCTGCAGTGAGAAGGGGATGAGGTTGTCCTCTCCCCAGGGCAGCCTGCATAGTCATCCCTAGACTCACCCCAGAGCACTGATTTAAATGAAGAAAAGCAAAACGTGTTTGAGTTAAGACCTGAGCAGTGCCAGATCAATCTTCCAGTTCAAATATATATAAAAACTTGTTTTATTAGGAAAACACAATATATTGCATGAGAAATGTATTGTGGTAATACACTAGTTTATATGTATTTGCAAGGCTGCCTGTGGAAGTCAGGCTATGTATTAGTCTAAAATACACAAACAGGAACATACTCCAGCTGATAAATCTCATTCCCACCATGTACACATTTCAAGTTGTTACCAGAAAAGGGCTTAAAGATTTGACACTCTAAAATGGTAAGAAAATGAAAGTCTGTATCAGAATACGCTTCAGAACACAAGGAACTATTTGAAAGTTTCAAAGAAAACAGAAGAAAATGATTTTAATTGTTGCAAATGGCGTGGCCCAGTTATTAAATGTAACTATAGGCCAATAGTTCTAAGTCTAAGACTAAAAATAAGAAATAAAAATAAACTGTTTATTCACATCAAAAAAATTTCTTTGGGGATTAAAGATATATTGTTTACTCCAATTCAGAGGTGGAATTATGCTTAATGTTCTTTTAGTTTTGCTACAAACCACATTGATGAATGGAATTCAAAGTATTAATCCAACGTATATTTCCCCCCGTCTTCCTGCCCACCAAAATAAACCCTGATATTTATCCAAAAAATATTAATGAACATAAGAACAGCCATACTGGGTCAGACCAAAGGTCCATCTAGCCCAGTAGCCTGTCTGCCGACAGTGGCCAGCACCAGGTGCCCCAGAGAGGGTGGCCTGAAGACAATGATCAAGCGATTTGTCTCCTGCCATCCTTCTCCAGCCACTGACAGAGGCCAAGGACACCATTCCTACCCCCTGGCTAATAGCCTTTTATGGACCTAACCTCCATGAATTTATCTAGCTTCTCTTTAAACTCTGTTATAGTCCTAGCCTTCACAGCCTCCTCTGGCAAGGAGTTCCACAGGTTGACTACACACTGTGTGAAGAAGAAGAACTTTCTTTTATTAGTTTTAAACCTGCTATCCATTAACTTCATTTGGTGTCCTCTAGTTCTTCTATTATGGGAACTAAAATAACTTTTCTTCATTTGCCCTCTCCACACCACTCATGATTTTATATACCTCTATCATATCCCCCCTCAGTCTCCTCTTTTCTAAACTGAAAAGTCCCAGTTGTTTTAACCTCTCTTTATATGGTACCTGTTCCAAACCCCAATCATTTTAGTTGTCCTTTTCTGAACCCTTCCCAAGGCCAAAATATCTTTGAGGTGAGACCACCACATCTGTACACAGTATTCAAGATGTGGACATACCATAGTTTTATACAGGGGCAGTAAGATATTCTGTGTCTTATTTTTCTATTCCTTTCTTAATTCCTAGCATCCTTTTTGACCACCACTGCACACTGTGTGGAAGTTTTCAGAGACCTATCCACGGTAACTCCAAGATCTTTCCTGATTTGTTGTAGCCAAATTAGCCCCCCCATCATACTGTCCATATAGTTGGGGTTATTTTTCCCCAATGTGCATTACTTTACACTTATCCACATTACATTTCATTTGCCATTTTGTTGCCCAGTCACTCATATTGGTGAGATCATTTTGGAGTCCCTCACAGTCTGCTTCTGTCTTGACTATCCTAAACAGTTTGGTATCATCCACAAAATTTACCACCTCACTGCTTACCCCTTTCTCCAGATCATTTATGAATAAGTTGAACAGGATTGGTCCCAGGACTGACCCTTGGGGGACACCACTAGTTACCCCTCTCCATTCTGAGAATTTACCATTTATTCCTACCCTTTGCTTCCTGTCTTTTAACCAGTTCTCAATCCATGAAAGGACCTTCCCTCTTATCCCATGGCAATGTTATTTACACAAGAGCCTTTGGTGAGGGACCTTGTCAAAAGCTTTCTGAAAATCTAAGTATACTATATCTACTGGATCTCCCTTGTCCACATTTTAACCCCTTCAAAGAACTCTAAGGGTATGTCTACACTAGCCACCCTAGTTCGAGCTAGGGTGGCTAATGTAGTCATTCGAACTTGCAAGTGAAGCCTGAGATTAAAATAGCCTGGGCTTTATTTGCATGTTCCCAGGAGCCGCCATTTTTAAATGCCCGGTAGTTCCAACCTCCTGCCCACTGCTACACGCGAGGTAGTTCGAACTAAAGTCCGTAATTCAGACTATTGTTACTCCTCATTACAGGAGTGTAGCTGCAGGCAGAGGGTTTGAACTACCGGGCATTTAAAAATGGTGGCACCCAGGAACATGCAAATAAACATGCAAGTATTTTAATCCCAGGCTTCATTTGCAAGTTCAAATGACTACATTAGCCACCCTAGCTCGAACTAGGGTGGCTAGTGTAGACATACCCTAATAGATTAGTAAGACATGATTTCCCTTTACAGAAACCATGTTGACTTTTGTCCAACAAATTATGTTCTTCTACGTGCCTCACAATTTTATTTTTTACTATTGTTTCGACTAATTTGCCTGGTACTGAAGTTAGACTTACCGGTCTGTAATTGCAAGGATCACTTCTAGGACACTTTTTAAATATTGGTGTTACATTAGCTACCTTTCATTCATTAGGTATGGAAGCCGATTTAAAGGATAGGTTACACACCACAGATAATAGTTCAGCAATTTCCCATTTGAGTTTTTAGAACCCTTGGATGAATGCCATCCAGTCCTGGAGATTTATTGACATTAAGTTTTTCTATTTGTTCCAAAACCTCCTCTAATGACACTTCAATCCGGGATAGTTCCTCAGATTTGTCACCCACAAAGGATGGTGCAGATTTGGGAATCTTTAACATCCTCAGCCATGAAGACTGCAACAAAGAAATTTAGTTTCTCCACAATGGCTTTATCGTCCTTGATTGCTCCTTTTAGATCTTGAACGTCTAGGGGACCCACAGGTTTTTTAAGCAGGCTTCCTCCTTCTAGTGTACTTAAACATTGTTATTTGAGTTTTTTGGCTAGCTGTTCCTCAAAATCTATTTTTGCTTTTCTTATTACATTTTTACACTTGATTTGACAGTATTTAAATTTCTTTCTATTTTTCTCACAAGGATTGGACTTCCACTTCTTAAAAGATGCCTTTTTGTCCCTCACTGCTTCTTTTACATGGTGGTTAAGCCATGGTGACTCTTAGGTCTCTTGCTATGTTTTTAATTTGGGGTATACTTTTAAGTTGGGCCTCTATTATGGTGTCTTTAAAAAGTTTCCATGCAGCTTGCAGTAAAATGGTTTTTGCCCTGATTTTTGCCTGTTATTGATGCTGTGGTAAAAAACAAATTAAATAAAAACTGAAAGTGAAGGGCTCTATAAATGGATCAATGCTGGTGAAAACCTCAGGAGAATATTTAACTCCATTGTTGTCTGATTTTTCCATGGCTCCTAAAAAAGGCCAAGCTATCAGCAGTTCTAAAGCATGCAATGTTCAATTGCTTAAGAAAAAAAAATAAAGCCTGCTTAATGCTATTGGCCATGCAAAGTACTATCCTGGTTGGAGCCTCTCTTTTCAGTAAGAGTCATTGAGAAAGCAACGTCAGGGAAAACTTCAGCAACAAATGCAAGTGCTTTGGAGGATAGGGTCAAAATTCAAAATGATTTGGACAAATTGGAGAAATGGTCTGAGGTGAACAGGATGAAGTTTAATAAGGACAAATGTAAAGTGCTCCACTTAGGATGAAACAATCAGTTTCACACATACAGAATGGGAAGCGACTGTCTAGGAAGAAGCACTGCAGAAAGAGATTTAGGAGTCAGAGAGGACCACCTTCTAAATATGACTCAGTGTGACAGTTGCAAAAAAAAAAAGCAAAACACACACACACCAAAAAAACCCTAACATTATTCTGGGATGCATTAACAGGAGTGTTGTGAGCAAGCCACGAGAAATCATTCTTCCTCTCTAGTCTGCGCTGATGAGGCCTCAACTGGAGTAGTGTGTCCAGTTCTGGGCACGATATTTCAAGAAAGATGTGGAGAAATTGGAGGAGGTCCAGAGAAGAGCAACAAAAATGATTAAAGGTCTAGAAAACATGAGCAATGAGAGAAGGATGAAGGAATTGGGCTTGTTTAGTTTGGAAAAGAGAAGACAGAGGGGATATAATAGCCATTTTCAAATATCTAAAAGGATATTACAAGGAGGAGGGAGAAAACTTGTTCTTCCTGGCCTCTGAGAATAGGACAAGAAGCAATGGGCTTAAACTGTAGCAAGGGAGGTTGAGGTTGGACATTAAGAAAAACTTCTTAACTGTCAGGGTGGTAAGCACTGGAATAAATTGCCTAAGGAGGTTGTGGAATCTCCATCACTGGAGATATTTAAGAGCATGTTGGATAGACATCTATCAGGGATGGACTAGACAGTACTGGGTCCTGCTGTGAAGGCAGGGGACTGGACTCTATGACCTCTCAAAGTCCCTTCCAGTTCTAGTGTTTTATGATTCTAGGATTAGGGAAGCTGACATCCTAATACATGTTTCCTTGGAATCAGTGTCTAGTAATGGATTCCCTGAATGAATAGAGGAAGCTGGATGAAGAGCCCTGGATAAAGAATTCAGGTAAGACCAAAGTTAGGTCAACGGTATAAAACATTTTGTGGAACTCACTGAAATGATGATGATATCTTATACTGAGCCACACGCATCACTAGTGGTCACAGTCTAAGCCGGGGTTGGCAATCTTTCAGTAGTGGTGTGCCAAGATTTAACTTTTCACAGATTTGTGCGCTGGCGGAAGGAAGGGAAACAGGGTAGCTGGGGCAGGCTGGCCATATTTTCTGAACCAGCTGCAGCTAGGGATAACAGTTTAATTTAAATTATTAAACAGATTAAGTGTTTTAACTCTCATGTTAGTTTATCAAACTTCAGTTTAAATAAAGGAAAATATTATGTCTAACAAAAGGTTTCAATGTTTTCTTTATTTATGACAGAGGTAGGGAACCTTTTTGGGTCGGAGGTCACTGACCCACAGAAAAATCAGTTGGGGACCACACAAGTGAGATAAAAAAAATCTCCTCCAAAAACCTCCAACCCTCACTGATGTGACTCAACTGAGACACCTCATTCCTCTGGTGCTCCAGCCTCACGGCGTGAGGGGAAGGGACTGAGGTTCAGATTTTCCCATAGGCCAGATTTACTTTTCTGTGGTGCCAGAGTTAGTGGATTTTATCTATCCCTTAGGCTCTGGGGTAGGGAGAATATGAGGGGTTCAGTGTGCTAGACAGGGCTGCCAGTGAATGGGATAGGGATGAAGGTGCAGGATCAGAGAGGTGGGGTGCAGAAGGGGGAGAGGTTGCGAGGTCTGGGTGGGAAGTAGGATGCAGAAGCAGGCTGGTAGCAGGGTGTCAGGCCAGGTGGAGGGAGCAGGAGCAAGGGAGGGTGCAGGAGCAGCGAGAGGGTAGGTGTCTGGCCAGGCCAGGGGGAAGGGTGCAGGAGCAGGATGGGATAGGGTGTCTGGCCAGCACAGAGAGTGTCTGGGATCTCCAGCAGGAGGGAGGATGCAGGAACAAGAGAGGGTGTCAGAGCAAGCTGGACGTGCAGGGACTTGACAGAGGGGAGGGGAGTGAGTGAGGGGGACTAGGGTGTGGGGGTCTGGGCATGAGGCAGGATGCTTACCTGGCTTTGCACCTCCTTGCAGCAACTGCTATGGCCACACAGTCTTGGGCCAGACCTGGGGGCATTGCTGAGAAGCCACAGCCCCAGTGCTGCCTCCTCTCACCACAGCCTAACCTGCTGCGGGGAAAAGGGAGGGATCTCCAGCAGCTGCTTGGAGCAGCTTATGGCATGCATACTGTAGGTTGCTACCCCTGGTCTAGTCTCTATGCCAAGCTCCATTGTTCTTCAATATCCAGGTAGTGGCAGGTGTGAGAAAGACCTTCTATCTCCTTCCATTGTCTTGTCCCATGCAGATGACGTGATGATGGTTCATGCATTCCCAAAAAGGCTCATGGCAACTCTGACCCAGAGGATGAACCTAAAGACCACACAAAGCAGAAACATGTGCAACATGCAGTTTCACATTCTAGCCAGTGCTTACCCTCACGCCAGTGCTGTGCTAGCTGCCAATCCAATTCTGGGTTTATCTTTGCAAAGTTTTGTGTGGTTTAGAACCCAGTTAGCTCAAGCAACCTGCTCCCCGCATTACTCAGCTCATGGTCACATCAGCTGATGTAGCTCAAATTTGCATTAGGAGAGAGTGAGGGTCAAGTATTCTCAGTGTAAGGTCTAGTGTGGGCCTAGCTTTCACAGGGACTCAGGCGGAACTGAAATCTCATCACCTTTTGTGCGCACTACAAGATGCTCCTGTTCAAGATGACATTTCCCTAAAACAGACAACCACTGGCACCTGATCACAGTAAGAAATCAGTTTAAAAGGAGTGAGGAAAAGCATGCACCTTTCTAGAGGTATATTTACCTTGGTAGGATGTTCAAATGCTATGGTAGCAGTCGCCTGTTAATAATAACTAGTAGTCTTTTGGATCACATAAAAGAGCTCAATTTGAGCACTTATACTTGGTAAAAATCCCAGTGGATTTTCAGAATAATAAAAGTAGATGTGTTAAATCTGGTGTCATGTACAAATTTTCTATTTGGGATATTCTGAAACTCAAAAAGTGATGTTTGTGACAATGCATCAAAACCACAACTGTGTAGGGAATATGTTGACCTACATTATTGTTATGACTAAGGCAGTACTTTGAACTTAATTCATTAAACATTTAAATTCTTAAAACATTTTGTATAAAGGTAGAAATATTGGAGAATACTGCAGTCTTTTCTAAATTAAATAAATTATTGTTATTGACCAATTAATTTAAGACCCCACCTCTCTGACATTGAATTCCTAATAGAGATTTTAATCTCCACTTTCAGGATGAAAGTTTGGAATACATGTGTAATAGTGTCTTCTTAATTTGTCAGAGAACTTAATTATATAGTAAAAATGTACATTGAGTGAATTGTTTATTTTTTAAATATGCTAATTAAAAATGGATTGTATGAATATTGGGTGCTTAACTCTAGTGGAATTTAATCAATTAAAAATCTTGAAGCAGATTATTCTCAGGAAAATGCCAATGGGGCTAGATATATGGACACTGGTTCCAATGAAGAGTTAAACTCCATGGAGAGAGAATTAAAACCCTGAGAAATGGAGGAGTGTCTTTATATTGCCAATCCTGATGCAGCTGAATCTTGACAGCCCCGCTGAGCATTCAACTGACTCATCCAAAACAAATTCACTGGGTGGGAAAGATTTTAAGAAGGCTAGCCTATAGGCACCCTAAAATAAAGTTTGTGGTAGACAAGTCTGCCAATGTCTTCACTGGAATCTGCGCCTCTTGGTTGAAATAGGAACCAAAGGGAAAGACACTGCCATTACAGGAGCTGGAAGGCCCTGCCAACCCTGTCCTAGAAATCCAGTGATACAATCAAATGGAAATATTATGATGAACCTACTAAGCAGGGGACTGGGAATCCCATCAAACTCTCACCACTGGCCAGATGGGAAGAAGGACCCTGGCTTAGGAAATGACATGGCACTTTTGGGAAGCAGCAGCAGCATGGCTAGCCAGGAGCTGGAGAGATGCCAGATCCAAAGAGTTATCCTCAGCAACTGTGCACAGAGCTGTGTGTGGAATAAAAACTGGGTGCAGATCTATACGGGTACGTCTTTACGGCAAGCTTATTTTGGAAAAAGCTATTCCAGAAAATATCTTCTGGAATAGCTTATTTTGAAATAGAGCATCACTTTTTTGAAAGATCATCACACTACAGGGAAGTCTCAAAATTAATTTGAGGCAGGCTCTGCTAATGTGGACATGCTATCTCAATTTAGAGCCCCATAGGCAATGGGGAGGAATAACTTTAGAATGGCCTTAGTGGGGAGCTATTTTGACATAACAGCAGTGGAGTGTCCACACATACCCTCTTCTGAAAGAGCTTTTTTGGAAGAGGCATTATTCCTCGTGCATTGAGATTTACCAACATCAGAAAAAGCCCTCCACTATTTTTGTTTTCTTTCGAAATAACACAATTGCTGTGTGGATGCTAGTATTGTTTTTCCAGAATAACAACCGTTATTCTGGGAAAATGGTGCAGTGTAGATGCACCCTAAGGGACTTATGTTGAAACATCAGTGGCTGGACATGGGACCATCGCAGAGGGCCCCCAGTGAGAGACACTAACTGAGTCTGGCCTCATACGCTGAAAGCTCGTATTTGCTTGAATAGAGATGGGACTAGAGAAGGCAACAGAGACACTGGTCTGAAGACCTTGACTCTTGCTTGGACTGCCTCAGGTGCACAAGCAGGAATGGCTATTGCTTCAGATTGCATTCTGCTCTCACCTCATGCTTTATAGTCCGCTTCCACCCCACAGCTTGTGTTTTCAGATCCATGCTACTTCTCTTGCCATATTCCAGGACAGCCTTCCTCAGCAATCTGCCATATATCCCCCAACCTTTGCCCACCATCTCAAGTCATTCACCTGTTAGGCCCTCAGTTTTAATCTGCCTGTGATAAGGGGGCAGTCTTGTAGTGGAAGGGTCAGGCAGAATCAAAGGAGAGAAGGGAGATGAAATGAAGCTACAGCACTGGGATTTACTTTTTTAAATATCCAGGGAATTTAAATGCAAAAGCTGTGTTAATGCACCATTAATGCTATGACTGTAAATGCAAAAGCCAGGTAATGCAGAAGTTAAGATCTCATGGAAATATTACATCAAGCTAATTGCATCTATATAACATATTTGGATATATTAAATATGCTGGCTCTCCTACGTGACATGTATTTCTGACCTTTCATTAAAAGGTGTAACTAATGTTAGCAGAATTTGTGAGTCAGGAAAAATATCTATTAGGACTTTTGCCATACAGTTAAGGAATATATTTTCTTCTCCTGGTTACCTGCTTTTTTACTCAATGATAGTGGCTCCGAACGGTGGTGATACAATACAAGCCATGACCACAGACTGTCTATCATATTTGGGTACTTGCGTTGGTTAATGAACACCCTACATTTTCAGATAATTGGCAGAATATTATGTCCCTGTTCCTAGGTATGTTCTGTAAGAGGGTATTTGACGATAGTCCAGCTTTGGTTAAAGTGGTATTTAATTGAACGAACAAAGTGTTAGCAATATAGTAGATACCACATTAATTTTCAACAGTCTAATTACTAAACATGTATTAATTAAAATAATTATAAATTATATTCATAATTACTGCTTAAGAAATTGCTTTGGCCTTAAAATAGTAATTACCTAGTGGCTATATATTTTGTTTTATTACAAACATAGTATATATAGGCTGTAGTGGTGTCATCATTTGCCAACAGTGATTCTAGTATGGTGGCGAGATGCAGGATTTCCCACTGGTGGTTGCCTGTAGTGGGTCAGAGTGGCCTCCCACTGCCCCCAAAGGGGAAGCACCCCTCTCAGAGCATTGGTGGGCTGCATCTGGCCCTAATGATCCACCTGGCCAGAAGCTGGGGGCAGGGTCAGAGAGATTAAAAGGCCTGCCAGCGAGGCCAGTGAAGCCCTGGCCACTGAAGGAGCCAGAAGCCTCCCCTGTGTACCCAGGAGAAGAGCTGTGCCCAGGAGAGGCAGAGAACTGGCTTGAGTCACCGGGGCCTCTACTGGACAGCAGCCAGGAGGGATTGCTTATCGCACCAGGATTTCTGAGACCCTGCAAGCTGCTGTGGACTGGCCAGGACCACCCAGACCCCAGCTGGATCTGGAACCCTCTGGCTTCCTGAGAGACCTGCCGGACACCCAAGTACACGCTGAAGTGGAGAAGGGAAGTGGCCCAAGGAACAGCACTGACAATTAGATGCCCGGGTCAGCATGTTTCAGGCTGGAGCCCCCGCTGACCCAGCAGTGGTTAGTACTGCTGCTTCTAGGGCCCTGGGCTGGGACGCAGTGGAGTGGGCGGGTCTGCATCCTCCTGCCACCCACCTACCGGGTGACAGTCTCCCCCTCTCCACCACTGCAGGTGAGCTGCCTGTGCCCTCTCCTGAGCAAGGAGACAAACACTAGTCTAACCTGTCAAACTGTTTTCTTTACTGCCCCGCCCTGAACCAAGGCTGGGCTTTTCCAGACTGTTTGCCGGCCACCTGCCCTGAACCAAGGCAGGGCTTTTGAACTATTGACTTTGCTGCCCCACCCTGAATTAAGGCTGGGCTTCCGACTGTTATTTTGCTGGCCTGCCACAAACCCAGGTGGGAAGAGGTCTCACTCACCACCACAGCGCCACCAGCCATATGTCCTGAGAATTAGCTCCTTCTGTCCAGCTGAGTGCCTTCCCTCGGGTGGTGTCTCCCCTCTTCTCCTCCTAGTCCACGGCATTCTCTTCAGGACACTGCCCTCCAGCAGTGCCTACTTTAGTCTCTGAGCTCCCCTTATGGGGTGGTTGTTGTTTCCTCAGTGGGCCATGCTTCAGGCCCGGCAGTCTGGGAGCTTGCTTGGCCAGAGCTCCCTTGCCTTGCCTTGCCTTGCCCGGCCCGGCCCCACCCTAGCTCCAGGGAGCCTCCTACTCTTGGAGCAGCAGCCCATCCTCTTATATAGCTCCCAGCTGGGTCCTAATCAGCTAACTCAGCCTCAGCTGGGGATAAACTCCCAGGCCCAGCTCCAGGCAGGGGTTTGCCTTTAAAGGCCTGGTGCATGGCAGGCGCTGTGTCATACTCTCCCCCTTAAGCATCTCCCGCTGATGGCAGGGGAGTACCCTAACACCCCAATATCTACCCCAGCTAGGCCTGCAGGGTCTCTCTCTCCTCCGGCAGGCCCTCCACTCCCTGGAGCAGCCTACACCCCTCTTCAAGGGTTTGGACCTCTACTGTGGTCCTCTCCATCGTAGCGAGGGTGTGGGTCCCCCCTCCCGAAGCCCCACCTGCTCTATGGTGGGTCCCTCGAATGGTCTTAGGCCCCTTGGCTTCAGCCATTCCCTGCCTGGAGGCTCTGGTCCTCGCCACTCCCTCCTTCGGAGTGGGCTGGCCCTCTTTCTTGGCCACCTGGCCCCCTCCCTTTTAATAAGTCCCTCCCCATGGCAACACTCTCGCTCTCCATCTGGCGTGGGAGAGGGGGGCCCGGGCCCATCCTCACTCATGGGCCCCAGCCCAGGGCCCTAAGGACTCGGACCATTTACGGTCCTATCCAGCTGATGGGGCTTTCTCACCGAAACTCATCATCCCACCAACCAGATCCTGGGTCTCCCCTGGGCTGCTTCCTCTCCCCCTCTCCTGCTAGTACCCCCGTGGCCGTTCACCCTGGGACCTGTCCGGCAGTCAGGGCTCGACCGTGCCTGCCCTCGTGTGTGCAGAGGGCAGGGGTCCCTTCTCCTGTCTCGCACGCCCCTCCGTCTGGCACCCGGGCTCACCTGCCCCCCGTACCCATCGGGTGTAGCCCAAAGAAGGAGGGGTTGCGGGATCCCTCTGCCCAGCGTCCGTCTCCTTCCCCTCCCTGTGTCCAGTTTGGAACGGCATTTAAATTCTCCGCTGCATCCGGCACTGGATGCGCTGACGTCTTGACACCACCAAGGGGGGAAGAAGACTCCACCCACCCCGCCGAAGCAGTCCAAGCACAGCGCCACCGCCATGTCTGGGGCCGCCCCACGCTCCGGCGCAGCCGACATAGAGCCGATACCCCGTTCTGGGGCCCCCCCAAACAGGATCAGCACCGTGGGGGCTTCAGTGCGGGACCACGTCACCCCATCACACCAGGCCAGGCCTTAGACTGGTTATTTTGTTACCCCACCCTGAGCTAAGGCCGGGTTATTATTGTTTACTTTGCCACACCGCCCTGAGGGAAGGGCGTGGGGGCTCCACAATGACTGGTTGGCCACCCTGCCCAAATCAAGGTCCAGGTTGGACTATTTGTTACTGCCTGCACAAGAACATGGCAGGAGGTCAGAACCACCACTAATTTCCCCCAGAGACTAAACCGGGTGTAGTGAGTTGGAATGGCTGCCCTCTGACCCCAAAGGGGAGGTGCCCCTCCCAGAGCCGACTGGCTTACATTGCCATTTAAACCTTTACAAGATGTAATGTTGCCATGGTACTCACAGTTTTCTTTGTACTACGTGTTACTCTGAAGTAATTCATAGGATGTTGGAAGCACACAAATTTTTCTCACAATACTAAGCGTAGAGAGTATTGTGAACAGTAACACTGACTACTGGCAAAAGCCACCTTGTGATGCTGTTAATGGAACCCATTGTAATTTGAAAACTATGAAACAACAATGGTATGAAAGATAATGTAGAGTAATAGTGAAGCCCTTATGGAAAAAATCCTGTAAGTTTTATAGGAGCATTATATCCTTTCTATAGAATTTTTATACCACCAATGGAATTTTAGAGCTTTGCAGTATAAATCTCTCTTCAGTTCAATGGGTTGGTTTTAAAATTATATATAATTTCTTATTAAATTCCATAGGTTACATAGAGTGATTTCTATAGAACTCTATTGATTTCACTCTGATTTTTTTGGAAGTTCTCCTGTTTATATTAATTCAGTATGGTCTTGAAGACTGTGCTGAAATTCAGAAACATTAAATACATTTCCAGGAGACCTGTTCAAAACCAGAGTGTCCTGTCCAAATGTTGAATTAGATAAGCATTCCTATATTCCACCTTCAGTTCCAGTTGGATACAATGTTCTATATTTGTTGTCATAAACTGTATTGTTGTTGGGCACTGTTAAATAGTCAGCCCACACACACATGCACACACACATAAGTGACTGCATTACAGTAAAATCTGCTGATGTTTGCAAAGTTCTTTGGAACCCTTTTACATAAAAGGTGCTGTACAAATGTAAATTATATCATCTCTAACAGGGGAAGCTCTAAATATATTTCACCCTCATTCTGGTCTATCAAATTAAAATAATGATAAATGTTTAAGATTTGTATAAACCAGTACAGAGACAATAATTTTTTTTCAAAATCACATTCAGTGGAATTAATCCCTGTACAAAGAGTCACATAAGACCCCTGCTTATGTACCACTCAAGTCCTGCAGTGGGGCTGTTCAGAGAGATCTAACTGGCTGGGCAAATACAGACTGCATCTATGCGCTTTTCTATGCAGTGCTGTCTACAATGGAGGCTGGCAAGGGTAGGCAGTGAGAGAAGGAGACTGGTATGTTGAAGACTAATGAGATCCAGTGATCCTAACATCCAGTGTGTTACAAAGGACCTGCATATGCTATTCTAGCCCAAGGGTTGAGTAGCAGATGTGAGGGTCTGTGATGCAGCCTGATGGCCTGACTTCAAGTTGAAGAGGTGGGTTTCATTAATCTACCCGTCTACTCTATTTATCTTCCGAGCATTTGTGTCAGTGGAGGGGGGAGGGAGGGGCATGTGTTCCAGCAGACAGAGTCAGAAAAAAATTACAGATCTGTCACTGGTTTCCTGTATGGCTTGGAACAAGTAACTGAACCCCTCTGTGTCGGTAACCCTTTCTGTACATCATTTGTGTTTGCCCTCCCTTCTGTCTGGCACTTTGAGATCTTCTGATGAGGACAACTCAAAACAAGACATAATTCTAATCCACATCCCAGACACACTGGCTATGTCTATACTCGTGGCTTCCTGCGCAAGAACATCTTGCGCAAGGGTTCCTGTCCAAGAAGTCTTGTGCAAGAAAATGTCCACACTGCCGTGTGCGAGATGTGCTTTTGTGCAAGAGCTCCCATGGCAGCGTGGTCGCTCTCTTGCGCAAGAAAGCTCCAACGGCCATTTTAGCCATAGGGCTTTCTTGCGCAAGAAATCCCTGTCGAGCGTCCACACTGCCCTCTTGCACAAGAGCTCCTGCGCAAGAGGGCTTACACCTGTTAAAAAAGAGCATAGCTCTTGTGCAAGAAGCCCTCTCTTACCACGCCATACTGTAAATTTCCTTGCGCAGTGTAGACGCTCTGCGGATTCTTGCGCGAGAACGGCCATACTTGCGCAAGAAGCCGTGAGCGTAGACAGAGCCATTGTGTTTATTGCTCAGTGTGCTTGAATTCTGGGTTGAGGTTGAGGTTGGAATTGTTTATGGAGCTTGGGATTTCCTTTTGTAACTGCTTCATTCGGTGCAGCGCAGTAGAATGTAGAACATCCTTTGAATTGCACTTAACACCCTTAATTTTAAATAGTCCAAGTTCCTAGTCTTTTATGAAAGTATAAAGAGAGAGGCTTCGATTCTAGGCTCTTCACTATTCACATACAGAGGCCATTCAGCTGGCTGAGCCAGGCACCTAGCAACTCCCCTGGAACAAAGACTCCTCAGAGTGACAAACCAGCAGAACAACTTTTGACCCTGCTCCCTTATAACCACCAGCATAGGCACATGTGTGATCAGACTGTTTCTGACTTCTCTTGCATTCCACTACAATGGGAGCTATTGAAGCCATACACAATTTGGAGCAGCCCCCAGGCTCCTATATCTTATGTTAGGGCACAGATCAATCTGTGATTAACCTCAGGGAGTCTGCAAAGCTGATGTCTTGCCATCTTGTCTTCCTCCCTCTGACCTGTAGCAAGCTCATCTTGGTAATGTTCAGAAATAGGGCCACAAACTATATAGATTTACAGCTGGGCTTGACGCAAAAGAAGGGATGGATGGAGAGGAGGCATTGAGTGGTAGGACAGGAAGGGTCACAGCATGAATGTGGCCGGTGGGGCATGGAGAACGGAGCTGGGAACAAGGAAGAACATGAAGAGGTGACATGGAGCATGGTTTACATACACAAAATATTCAGCAGTGGAATTGAAGGGAGGGTGTTGGAGGTAGGCAGGAGTAGAATAATTTCAGCAAGCCTCACAGAGGGCAAGAGGTCTCATTGGTGAGCCACAGTAGGAGAAAAACAAACTTCTGGCAATGTCTGAGGAGGCAGTGATTGGTTGTCCTACAATAAGCTTCTATTTCTGGCAGTGCATTCTAGAGTCAGGAGTAGGTTACTCAAGTGTTACTTGTATTTAAAATGCTTTGTGTGCACATGCGAGCTATGCGCTTCCCTTCACCCTTCCTCAAATCTCCCACTGAAGAAAACTTCTCTTTGACAAGGGCAATAAAACAAATCTGGAACACATAGGCCAGGCCTCTGTAGCAAGACAAGGTGCCATATTAGAAATGTTTTTGACAAGCAAAGGATGGAGACATTTAGGAAACATTACATTGTTAAAACTCCTTTTCCAAACTTCCCAGAAAAATTCTATCTGGGAATAGGATGGGTCAAGTTAGATTTCTGGAGGATTTGTTTAGCTGAGAGGTAAGGGGGCAGTTAGAGGAAAACTAAACAACGGCATTGTAGAAAAATCTAACTGAAGCCTTGAGTATGAAGAAACTAGTGCCCTCTACAGTATCCAGGCAATGGAATAACATGGCACACTAATCACTTCAAAGATGGATGTGGCCAACACCTCTCTTTTAATCCAGTCACTTTCCAGTCCATAGCAGGGATTTACACAATGTTTTACTGACTATGGAATCAGAAGCCATCAATTTGCTTCAGCCTCATAAAAATAAAAAAAGGAGTGTTACATAAGAGAAACTACAGTGTCAGACACACTTCAGCTATTCCCAGCTATTCTTCTACCCCTGCCTCTACCCGCTCATAAACATCACCATTCTGTCTGCCTTTTGCCTTCCTCAATCACTAAAATGGGAAACAAAAACACAACCAAGAAGCTGTTAATACAATATCTGGGAACATGTAAAATATTCTGTGCCTGTTCTGAAATGAAATATTCACTGCCAATAACTAGCTGAAAAAAAAACCAGCATTCAAAACAGGTGTGTGTGTATGTGAGCGAGATTAAGATAGGGCTATGTGTTTAAAATGTAGCAGGAGTATTGTGTCAGACTGTGACTCCTGTGGTAATTACCCATTTTAACGCATATTAGTGTAAACAGCTGTGCTAAATCCATATAAATGGTGGAACATAAGTAATATGCTTTAATTAAAAAATATTGCAAGGTTGTTTTCTGAAGGTGGCTAAATTTACTTTGATCATTTAAAGTGACTCTGTCCCTTATGAATTGTGCATCGTCTGGTGAGTAGAAGGGGTGCGGAACAAACCATTTGCATATCAATTGAATTATGTACATATTACTTCTACTTTGTCTTGGTGCACTCAGTGATTTGCTGTTGGACAGTACACTGTATGTGTTCCTTTTGGCCCTGAGAAGCATAGACCTTCTGGAATACATGTGCTGTTTACTGTATTTTATGCAAGACCATCTGTCAAAAACAAAACACTTATCAAAATGGGAAACAATTGGATTTGTGATCATTATATTGCTTCTTTTACTACCTTAAGAAGCATCTGCTGTAAAATACATTAGTAACAGGAGGTACAATGTTCAATATAAAATTCTGGCCTTGGAAGAGTCTATGAAGCTCCCATTGACTTGATGGCATTCCTAATCCTTCATGTACATATCAGGATTTTGTTTTGCCTTTTTTTTTTCCTAAAGGGACAAAAGCTGGATATGTTTTCAGGCAGAAACAAAAAATTGAATCCTGAATCTCTTGTGTAGCCACTAGGCTCTTGTGCTTGTTACCAACTACAGGACTTGCCCAAAGTTTGAACTATAATTAACAACCTTGCCCAAATTTGAGGGTTTGCAAGCTTTCACTGGACCTGTCAGATCACCTAGTTTGGGCATACACCAGGTGAGAATAGTCCCTGGAATTATGTCCCAATACATCAAGCAATTGGCCAACTTTATGATGTGATAAAGTTTGTCTCTGAGATCTCTTACTAACTGGTCTTTAGACTGAATAAAATTACTAATTAAACAGTCACTGTCATGTATGTATCTCATCTAACCTGATAGTTGAGACTGTCCCATTTCCCCACCCCCACCTGTTTGCAGGCAGCATTTCCAGAACTCTGTCCAAGAATATCACTGTATGGGGGGGGGAAAAAGAACATCATCTCAAAATTATTAAAATCTCAGTGGGAATTCATGATTAATTTTAAGGCCTGGCAGATTAAAATACATTATTATGTACACTCTAGTGCATCCTTTCAGATATTTTCAGAATCTGATTTTGCTCTCTTGATACACACCAATGATTCTACATGTATCTAGTAGATTGCAAGGAATAGATTAGCATTAAAGAGGCAGTATTGTGTTGTTAGGTTGTTATGTGTAACTCGTGCTCATACATTAAGAAAAATGTACCTGGCATTCCCTTGGACATGACCAGACCCCTTAAAAAAAGAGAGAATTATTAATAGCTGCTTGTAATGCATTTGTAGCAGCAGTTTTGAAATTCTGACCTTTAGTACATTAACTGGCTATTGTTATCCAGTTCCCAGGCAGAGTAAGATCCACAGTAGCCATTGTAAGGAAATGGAAAAAAACGGGATTATTAAAAAAACGGGTTGAACTTTCAGTTGTGAAAAGAATGTCCATTTTGCTTTTACCATCAGGCCTGGTATTGCCTGATGGTATTGCCTGTTAGTATAAACTCAAACTTCAGATAAACACAGCAAAATTCAGTGTTTTCAGTACCAGGAAGAAAAAGTCAACCTGTATTATTTGGGACAGATTGTAACAAATTTGTTAGTACCATAAATGTTAAGCGGTAAGGCAGTAGAGCGTATGGCCCATGGAGTCAATACCATGTCTGGGAATAGAACCAAGATTCTTAACTCCTTAATACTAATGGTGAATTTGGTCACACACAGACACACTCTTCTACTGTTTTGCAAAGCAGGTGGAAGCGAGAACACAAGGTGCAATGCAGTGGAGCGGTGGGCCCCCAGAGGGATCTTGGATAAATCATATTCAGTTAAACTTCATGTGCCTCCTTTTGTTTTTGGTGTCCAAACTGATTCACTTAGGGCTTCATTGTTCAGAGGTGTTAAACACTTACAACTGCAACTAAGGAGCTTCGGGGACTTAGCAGCTCTGAAATTCAGGCGCCAGATGTCAGGTTAGGAACTCAAAATTAGTGTCTGTTTTTGAAAATTTGGCTGCTAGCCTCTGTGTGCATCAGTTTATCTACCAATAAGATTAGGACAGGCCTGTCAACGGGGGAAAGAGTATGAAGAGGGAAACTTCCCCAGGGCCCAGAAATTCAAAAGGGCCCAAGGCTCCTGACTGCTGCGTCTGCTACTGTGACAGTGGCGACAGCCAGAGCTCCAGGCCCCTTAAATTGCCATTGGAACCCAGGCGTTGCACTATGGGTAGCTGTCATGGCTCCTTCCCCACTCTGGCATGATAAATGTAGAAGTGGGGACCAGCAAAAGTACCCCAAAACCTTATCTACCAGGCTTTGGTATAAAACTTCCCCCCAAAATCTTAACAAGCTAGATTCTGGGGATAAAAAACTCCACTGCCACCACTCAAGTATTGATAAGAAAATCAGGGGAGAGATCACTTGGGAAATCTCACCCCTAAAGTACAAACCAGGACACAACCATTAACCAATGCCAGGTTAATAAAAAGGAAAGAAAAAGAACTTTTATTATCACCACAATATTTCTGTTGCAAGCATAATGACGAGATGGAAAAGTAATAAAGTATACTCATGGAGAAACTCCACCATGGGCCTAGAACTTAGTTACAAAGAGAAGCCAAAACATTTTTTATCATTACACAGACATCGGATCTCATTTCCCAAACCATAAAACAATATAACTTAACAGATTTATCTAAACTTTACCCTACTTACAGAAGAGTGAAGAATTGTTTCTTGGAGAGAGAGACATGTCTGTCTCCAGTAGCTAGAAGGAACTGCCCAGGGAAAAGGGAGAGAGAAAAAACAAAAAAATTCCTTTGTCCCAGTTTGAAATTCCTACCTACATTCCTATTGGCCTACTCTACCTGAGTTAGGTATAGTTAACCCCTTAGTCCCCAGGCTGCTGGCCATCTCTCATGATCATGACGGTAGCGCTAAGGGTTGGTTGGGGGGAGAGCATAGTGTGGGCCAGGCAATGCTAAGAGTTGGCTGACCCAGCCCCATCCCTTCTGCCTGAGGCCCTGCCCTTTCCAGAAGGGTAGAGCCAGACTCTCTCCCTCCCCGACCCTACAACCTTGCCCAGGGACCCGGCAGTTCTGTCGGCGGTCCCTGGATTAGGATAACAATAAAGGAGACTGACATTTTGATATGTGAGATTTTAAATAACTTGGAAATGCTTTGAGAGCCTTGGGAGATGGGTGTGACGTGAACGCTGTGACCGCACCCGCTTCCACAAGCTGTCGAGTACCTTCTGCAAAGTGTGCTGTGTCTTCAGTTCTCATCGAGGTCAGCCTTACTGAGGGCTCAGTCACAGCATTCATTGCAGGAACTGGCCCATTACTACTAGTGATACTCTTTTTTCTTTTCAGATCCTTTAGGCTGCATGAATGTATGCCCTTGTCTGACCCGGCCATGAGTGGAAGAATGCTTCCTTCTGCCATTCTTCTATTTGGCCTACCTGGATTTTAGATTCATAGCACAGCCTCTGTTTCTCTGGATAGTCCCCACAGTAAGCAAGTACATGGGGATGGGGCAGAGTGCAGGGAGAAGCTCTCATCCGAGCTAGTGACCAGAGTAGCTAGCTGGGACAAGGGGGAAATAAACCACACCCTTGCAAGAGCTTTTGTAGCTAAAAAACTGGTGATAATCTTATAAATCACCAGATGAAAATATTTCTTTAGCAAGCACCACCCCAGAAAGGATTGATCTCCTATTCTGACAGAAGGGCGAAAGGAACAAGTGGACGTTGCTATGAACCCTTTTGTGACTATTTGAAATCCTGTGTACGGCCCAGGACAGCATTCCGTGTCTTCTAAGGTCTGAACTACATTCATCTCATTTTCATCAGTGATAGACTCAAGGGCAAGAGAGAATAAACAATCTGGTGGTCTTGTCACGCAGCTCAAGATTTTAAAGCACGTTAGCTGTAATTTTTAAATAGTCAGAATTTAGTGAACCATTAAAAGTGACTCAGTTCACTGAACCATATTGAACTGAACACCCTCAGTATGCTTGAGTGACCCTCAAACAGTACAAAGTCCCCTCTCCTGAACTTCTTATCTCATCCATCCAGCATCTGATGGTGGTCAGGTTATTCTTCTGTTCATCTTTGCTATATTGCATGACAAAATAGAGAACAGGCTCCCTAACCAAGATGTTCTCTCTTTTTTTAATCTTTCTTTCTTGTTGTTTTGTTTCTAATTTTGACTTTCTTTGTATTTTTCAGTGGAAGTTGGGCCCCTCCAGTTCCATCCTTCAGTCCTATGGCTGTTTTCTTTCTTTAATGTGACTGCCTTACACTAGATTCCCACAAGAAAATCTTCACTCCAGGAAATATCTTCTTAGGCTACATCAAGACTGCACTGTTAAATCGTCAAAAAGATACGCAATTTGCAGTACAAAATTGCGTATCTTTTTTTGATTTACTTTTGAAAGAGGCTCTTTCGAAATTTGGCGCACCTACATGGTGCCAAATTGTGAAAGAAAGTGCTCTTTCGAGCCATCCCTTATTCCTCATATAACAAAGTTTACAGAGATGGTGAAAGCGCGTGTCCCGAAAAAGCAATGCAGTCTAGACATAGGTTGGGCCTCCCACACTCATGCCCCCTCTCTCAGTATAGACCTATAAACAGCACTGCTAACTTTGGGAGAGACAGCTTCTAGTGCATTTACATCTCTTTCTCTAAACGAAACAATCAATATGGTGACTAATCTTTCCAGTAATTGATACTGCAAACTCCCTAAGTATCTCTGGAGTTAGAGAATAGAGAACCGAGACAAAGATTTTAAAAAAATACAGCAGGTCCATTATTATTCTCTTCCTTATTCCTGAAGAGGTATCAGAGACAACATCTAAATAATCATCAGAAGCAAAATGGATTCCAAAACCATGCACAGCATTTAGATGGTAAACAGAAGGAAGAATTCAGAAAATAGAGTCCACTGCCTTGCACCTTCTGTGATTATTTATGACTTTGCAAAGAGGATATAAAGGGCTATATAATCAAATGCAAGACAGTGGAGAATTATGTTCTTAGTAGCTTACATCTACACAGCACTGTTATTTCAGAATAACTGACATTATTCCGAAATAACATAGTCCTCATCTACACTACAAGCAGCTATTTCGACATAATGTCAAAATAATGTTGAGCTGGAGCACTTCTTATTCTGACTACTATAACCCTCATTTCACAAGGAGTAATGGAAGCTGAAGGACAAGTGCTCTTCCTCAGATTTCCTGCTGTGTAGACAGTGCCAAAAGCTGAAATAAACTATTCTGACTGAAGTTACGCAATTGATGTAGCTGAAGTTGCATAGCTTAATTCGGCTTTAGCCCTGCTGAGTAGATTAGGGATTTTAATTGAATAGTCGAGTAACCTCATGAATTCTTATCTGTTAGTTGACTATTCAATAGTCCCCAGGAGTAGGGGCTACAGCCAGTGTGCTCCAGCCTCACTCCTGAGGAACCCCCTAACACTCCTCACTGCTGCCTTTGTTTCAGAGGCAGCAGTGCAGGGCACAAGGCAGGAGCTGGTCCACAAGGGGAGCCAATTTAGAAACCAGCTCCCCTCATGGACCAGCTGCCTGTTGCCCTGTGCTGCTGCCTCTGATAAAGAGGCAGCAGCATGAGGTAGCAGCAGCCCCTTTCCCAGGGGGGGAGGGGTCTGAGCTCCTGGACCTGGCGTGAGCCAGAACTAAGCGGGGCTGGCTGCCCGCCTGGCTCTTAGTATACTTTAAATGCAGAGCCACAGAGGGGGTAGGTCCTGGACCCCATTACAAGCCAGGACTGAGCTGGACTGCTGGCCAGCCTGCTAAAAAATTTATTGGTGGGGGGGCAATGCATGTAATCTATAGCATTAACCTATAACATTTTGCTAATTGGTTAATCAACTACACTATTATATCCCTAGTGTAGATGTGCCCTTATAGAAGACACTACAGAAAAGTATGTAATATGATACGAGTAAACCTTATCAAACTGACAAATTCCTAATGGGACCTTCAGCTTGAAAAAAAATTTGAAATGCTTATCCCACTGCATTAATTTGCCTCATTAAGTACTAGAAAAATGGCGATAGACTTAAGTTTAACTTCTAGGACCTTATCCAAATGCAATGACAATTTTTTGCCACAAAATCAAAACTAAACATCCTCATCATCTCTCCTCTGGACTTGAGTGCTACAACCTCAAATAAACTCAAGCTCGGCTGCCAAAATCATCTCTCTCGGTTGTTGATTTAATTGTGCCATCCAGACACCATCTATAGGTACTTGCTCCTACATTAGACTAGGCCTCTTGACTCACCACACCCACCCAACTCTCTTCAGAGATAGGGCTGCTCCTAAGGCTTTCTCTGCTAGCAGGCTCTTGTGGTGCCGAGGTAAAAGAAGAGGTAAGAGGTTGATGGGGGGAAAGCTGTGACATACTTGGTCTGGAGCTCTTTGTCAGGAGGGAGAGGTCGTCACTTCCCACGGGAAGAGAGTGCTGCAAAATGATGGATGGAAGGCTTTGGGCAGGCTATTGATTGCTAAATGCATTGCTGAAAATGATAGACGGAAGCATCCTTCAAGAGAGTGCAGCTGCTTTTATTGCAGCCTCTGCTAATAACAGCCCATATGGTGCTCTGGGGCTTGTGGGCTGCAGCTCAGAAGTGATTGTAGGTCAGGCTGGCTGTAGGCTAATTTCCAGGAGGCAAGAGAGCACTGGAAGACTGTGGGACTCCAATTCTTCCCACAAGCATCCTATAATGTGAAGCTTGCAGGTTTCACAAGCTTTAGATACCACAGTACACTTCCAGTTCACTGTGAAATACCATCTGACAGATCTAGGTGAAATTGGTTGGTGGTCTTTGTCCATTTCTGTTCATATCTATAGCACAAAACTAAGCCCGACAACTAGCAGTAGCTGATATTTTTCCTAACAGAGAGACCAAGGAGTAAATGGGTAAGGGGGGAGGGGGAGGAATATACTTATTCCTTCAGATAAGACACACTAAAAGGATGATATGAGGTTGTTGCTGCCTTTGCTCTAGCTCTTCTCAGATAGAATGTTGTCACTCAAACACTGTTCACCAGCACTGAATTCACGGCCAATAACTTTTGCATGAAGTGGATCTGCTGGTTGACTTATATAATAAACATTGTATAGATGCTCGAATGCTGATTCATGGACATATCTGCCCTTATTTTGGATTGGCCAACATGCCTGCTATTGTAGCTCTTGACTGAACTAGAAGATGATACTAAATGCCATAGCTTATTGACCAACAATACAATGATTCTTTGGAGAGGAACTTTCCACTTGTACTTATCAAATCTGACTGTAAAATGCTGAAGGGTGCATCTAAAAGCAGGCAAGAAAATATTATTTATTTAGGCTATTAGTAGACCACTTCTCTTACACAGTAACTGCAGTCTGAAGATCTCAATGATTTACAAGCAATAAATAAGCTTCAAAACATCATTGTGACAGGTAAATATTATATCCGTTGACCAACACAACCAGATCTGATTCAGTAGACCATGCAGGCCTGAAACTAGACTTCATGCCATTAAATCCATGGACACTGGATGTTGGTGAAGTTGTCTTAACTTTCTCAATCATGTTTGCCCCATTTGAAATGGGACATTAAAAATTGCTTAGCAGTTGGCTAAGCTGGATGCTTCAAGCAATGGTTTCTTTGAAGAGTCCTAAGAGGTGACAGAAGCTGGCACCTTGCACTCTCAAAGAAAGGCACCGTCAACTTTCCAGGCATAAACCCAACCCAGCATTTTACCCGCTGGCCTTCACCAACCATTCCACCTCACTGGTTTTAGTCTGTCATTTCCCTAGAAGTCCTCCCTGGCTGAAATTCAAACAGAGAAGGGATGGTATGCGGCCCCTCCAGATGTTGCTTTGCTAATAGGGAGGCAGATAACTCAGAGACAGATGGAGCTGTATTACCACCAAAGCAATATGGCAGTCTTTCCAAGTGAGAGAAACCCAACTTTGTGTCTGAGTGAAGTCATCCTGGTTTAAACAAATGATCCACTCCCCCAAAACACTTCCATTGCTGGAGATTCTGCAGATGCTGTTCTGGAGGCAAATAATCCTTCCTTTGTCTCCAACCCCACCACACCAGGGTACATTTACTGATAAAAAAGACAGGAAAAGCAAGTAGCTCATGTGACCAGAGAAAAGCTGGACAGGGAAAAACTATCCCCAATACATTAATGCCTGTCATAAGCCTAGTAGATATTCTGAATAAATGGCATTAATTAGTACTAGAAAAGACTGTCACATTTTATTTCAAGCCTTCTTGTAAAAGGTAAGAGCAAAATGTTCTTTTTAAAAAATGCAGTGTATCTTCTTTTTCCAGTAGGGATTTTTAATCAGATGAATGAGCTTGTATATACTAGTTAACTTTGCTGGAGTTTAGTAGTTGTATTTAAAGCAGATTTTATCCTAGAGTGATATTAATTTGATAGGATCCCTGATCTGTAAACCATTGGTTATCTTGGTCTCTCCTGATAAGAAAAAAAAAGTGCTGAGAGTTTCCAGTTGGTGAGCACATTTGGGCAGAATCTTTCACACGTCACAAATTGCAGATGGGAGGCAGTGATCTCGAACATGCAGTCACATTGCGTGACCATCTGACACCTTCCATTTAGAAAAATAATACTTTCCTCACAGCATACGCTCCCTGCTGCAACTAGCACCAAAAATTATGCCTGGGAGAGCTGTTCCTCCTAGACTAGGGTCTTAAATATTTCTTAGACTGTTTTTAAAAGATTCATATTGCAGCAACACCTAGATCACATCCTGCTAACCTAAGGAAAATTCTGAAATCTACTCAAGACAGTGTTAATCACAGAATAGCTGGAAAGAACAAAAGGAGTGGGAAAAGACAGCAAGAAAATTGTACATTCTCACTTGTGAGGTGAACAATGCCAGATTCATGTTCTGTGTGAAATTCAAACATATTCATGTTCAATTCAGTGGAGTCATTTCATTGTGCAATAGGTTCACAATTTCATCTTGCAATTCCAGAAAGGTTCAGTTACAACCCTGGTTTATGCATAATTTGCTATGACAGTGTTGTATACTGATACACATTCACTTAAGATAATTATGACCATTTCAGTATGTCTTTTGCTATATATTTAACTGTCACTATCAATAAAAATAATTCTGTGATGCTTATGGACAAAATCATGTGAATCAATTACCAGTGTCTTATGTCAGCCTATCATATCTCATTTGTTATGGTCTCCCAGTGAATAATGCCAAGTCAAATTTCTAATTCCAAATGTGTCATAGATTCATAGAGACTAAGACCAGAAAGGATCATCGTGATCATCTAGTCTGACTTCCTATATAACAGCCCATAGAACTTACTCAAAATAATTCTTAGAGCAGATCTTTTATAAACATATCCAGTCTTGATTTAAAGATTGCTAATGATGGAAAATCCACCATGACTCTCAGTAAATTGTTCCAGTGTTTTACTAATCTCACCATTAAAAATATTGGCTTTATTTCTGGTCTGAATTTGTCTAGCTTCAACTTCTAGCCACTGGATCGTGTCAACCTTTCTCTGCTAGACTGAAAACCCCATTATTAAATATTTGTTCCCATGGAGATACTTATAGGCTGGAATCAAGTCACCCCTTAACCCTTCCCTTTGCTGAGCAAGATAGATCTCACTGTAAAGCATATTTTCTAACCCTTTAATCATTCTTCTGACTCCTCTCTGAACCCTCTCCAACTTATCAACATCTTTCTTGAATTGTAGATGCTAGAACTGGGCACAGCACTTCAGCAGCAGTCACACCATTGCCAAATACAGAGATAAAATAACCTCTCTATTCCTGTTCATGTATCCCAGGCTTGCATTAGTTCTCCTGGCCACTGGGACCTCTTGCTCAGCTGATTATCCCCCATGGCCTCAAATCTTTTTCAGAGTCACTGCTTCATGGGATAGAACCCCCCGCCCACTAAGTATGGCCAACATTCTTTGTTTCTAGATGCACACAGTTACGTTTAGCCATAATAAAACACACATTTTTTACTTATGCCCCCTTTACCAAACAATCCAAAGTGTTCTGAATCTGTGACCTGTCCCCTTCATTATTTACCTCTCCCCCAGTTTTGGTGGCATGTGCAAACTTTATCAGGGTGATTTTCTGTTTTATGTTTCTTTTCAGGTCATGTTATATGTGCACCACAAGCAATAGTAACTTTTAGTTACTATCCTGCCCAATCTTGCTCTGGAGTTGAATCTGGGGTGAAAGGCTTTCATTGTCTTTCTAGCCACTGTACTAGACTTTCAATCTCCAGAGACTGGCTATCTTGATTTATTTCAGAATAGGACTTAACTCTGCAGTCAGGGAGTTCTCCATCTCATACATTCCAACCCCTTACTTCTTCAAAGCCTCATTTACCCCTCATCCTATGTGAGGTCTTGCATGTTTTATGTATGCCATGCTGAGGAATGACGGATCCCAAGCCTGGAAGTCTTTGTGCTCTTGTACAGTCTACAGATTCCACTGGTGAACTTGCCTTGCTCAGAACTTACGTGCATTTCTTGTTTGTTCTGCAGCTTAGAAACCTTTACACTTTTCGAAACAGAGGTTCAGCAAAGGTAGTTGCTGTATGGCTTGGAGCACGGACACATCTTTGTCATTAATTTGGTTTAGTCCATTTTTTTCATAGCTTAGAGTAATTTGTTGAACATGTCGCAGGGCTGAATGTCCTTTTACAGTAATCGCACGGAAAGAGTTACCAGCAACAGCAGCTGTGACTCACCGATTATATTATATTGTTTTAGCTTCTAGTGTTTGCTTTAAATTTATGTTCAATATAGTCTGCTTTAAATGCTGGTCATTAAAGTTATTGAGCCAGATTTTGCCCTCATTTACAGCCCTTCTCTCCAGCAGATCAGTCTCTGAAGGAGTGATGCTGCAATTGTCTGAGTCTCCCTGCATTTGCTCTGGCACAGATCGGACCCAGAGGATGATAAAACAGCTTGGAGATGTATGACCTGCAGCCAGTATTTCTTCTTGGAAATCTGGGTATAAGCACAGGGTAGGCATAGGGTGCTGCAACTCACCTGTTCTACCTAGCCTCTCTATCAGACCTCTATAAAGCCTCTTCCCTACAGAAAAGATAAGACAGCTGTCCATGTAGGTCTGGGTGAAGTGGTGCAAGGAGGTATGGTGATGAAGAAGCAGAATACCCCTCCCTTGTTTTAGCAATAGCATGGTTACTGTTTAAATCTCCAGGAGATGTTCCAGACCAAAGATAGGAAATCCATTGTCCCAGGTTATAAAAATAAGTTCATTTTTTAAATGTCAGGATACCTTTATGTGTAGGTTCTTAACCAATGAAAACTGAATTTGTAACAGAAAAAGCTGATACAAACTAATGCATAGAAGGACCAAAGACATTTCTTCAGTGCCACTTAAATATACTGTTATTTTTCCACTATTCTCTTTTTTAACAGTCCTTAATATCATTGAGAATCCTATCAGGTCTCCCCCGGTCTTCTTTTTTCCAGTATAAACATTTCCAGGCTTTTTAAACTTTTCCTCCTAGGTCAGATTTCCAAACCTTTTATCATTTTTGTTGCTCTCCTCTGAATACTCCCCAATTTGTCTAGGTCTTTCCTGGGGAATAGTTCCAAGAACCAGACACAGTACACTTACTGAGGCCTCACCAAAGCTGAGAGGGACAATTACCCCCCTACATATGACACTCCAGTTAATACCACTCAGTGGCATTAGCCTTTCTTCAGCAGAATCACTTTGTGGACTGTAATTCAATTTGTGATCCACTATAACACCAGAGCCTTTTCTGTAATACTACTTTATAGCTAGTTGGTCCTTCTGTTGTAGTTGTGCCTTTGACTTTTTTTCTTCTTAAGTGTGATACTCTGTACTTGTGTTGTAGCTGTGTCGGTCCCACGATATTTGAGACACAAGATGAGTGAGGTATTGTATTTTATTGGACCAGCTTCTGTTAGTGAGAGAGACAAGCTTTGGAGCTTACACAAAAGCTTTTATTCAGGTCTGGGAAATGTTCTCTCTGGGAAATGCCATAGCATTTTAGTGAAGACACTACTATACTGACAGCAGAGCTTCTCCCATCAGTGTAATTAATCCACTTCCCCTAGGGTATGTCTACACTACCACCCTAGTTCGAACTAGGGTGGTTAATGTAGGCAACCAAAGTTGTAAATGAAGCCTGGGATTTAAATATCCCAGGCTTCATTTATATCTTGCCGGGCATCGCCATTTTTAAAGCCCCGCTAGTTCGGACTCCACGCCCACGGCTACACACGGCACGGAGTAGGTAGTTCGGATTAGGCTTCCTATTCCGAACTACCATTACTCCTCGTGGAGTAATCCAAACTACCTACTCCGTGCCGCGTGTAGACGTGGGCATGGAGTCCGAACTAGAGGGGCTTTAAAAATGGCGACGCCCGGCAAGATGCAAATGAAGCCCGGGATATTTAAATCCCGGGCTTCATTTGCAACTTCAGTTGCCTACATTAACCACCCTAGTTTGAACTAGGGTGGTAGTGTAAACATACCCCTAGGCTGTGTCTACACTGGGCCACTTATTCCGGAAAATCAGCCGCTTCTTAACCAATGAAAACTGAAAAATCAGCCGCTTTTCCGGAATAAGCTGTGAGCTGTCTACACTGGCCTTTGAATTTCCGGAAAAGCAACGATGCTCTACTGTACAAAATCAGCCGCTATTCCGGAAAAACTATTCTGCTCCCGCTCGGGCATAAGTCCTTATTCCAGAACACTGTTCTGGAAAAGGGCCAGTGTAGACAGCCCAGTAGTCTTTTCCGGAAAAGCGCGTCTACATTGGCCACAGATGCTTTTCCAGAAAAAGGGCTTTTCCAGAAAAGCAGCCTGCCAATGTAGATGCTCCTTTTCCAGAAAAACTGAAAATGGAATAGTATTCCGTTTTAAGCAGTTCTGGAAATTCATGCCAGTGTAGAAACACCCCTAGAGATTTAGCTCTGTCTATAGGAGAAGCTCTGCCACTGACGTACTAATGTTTTCATGGTGGGTTAGGTCAGTGGGCAGGGCCGGACTGAGTTATTCCGGTGCCCCAGGCAGACAGTTTAATTGCGCCCGGGTTGGGGGAGGGCGCATGCGCGGCCCTGCACCTACCAGGCATGTGGGGGACGGCGCGCGGAGCTGGCAGCAGCAGGTGCTCAACCCGGGGCAGGCCGAGCCTGGCCATGCAGGGCCCTGTGGCTGTGGGGGGAAGGGCGCTACCGGTCAGCACTGTGGGGGTTAGCGTGGCCCCTGCTCCGGGCGGCCGCTGCAGGGTGGCCGCTGGGAGCTGCTGCATCCCGCAATCCAGGAGCCGGACGCGTGGCGCCTGATGGCAGCTATAAGGGGTGCTGCGTGCCCCTTACA
The DNA here is from genome assembly GCF_049634645.1 of Pelodiscus sinensis. Classification (NCBI taxonomy): domain Eukaryota; kingdom Metazoa; phylum Chordata; order Testudines; family Trionychidae; genus Pelodiscus; species Pelodiscus sinensis. The sequence goes on from NC_134712.1 coordinate 72,069,471, forward strand.
GCTGCCATCAGGCACCCCCACATAGGTTGGTGCCCCGGGCGGCTGCCCGGCTAGGCCATGCCTTAATCTGGCCCTGCTTGTGGGTGTGGATTATTGACACCTCTGAGCAGAATAGTTATACTGATATTGGTCTGTGGTGTAGACCTGGCCAGAATATTTCCTTTGAGGATGAGGAGGAATGATCAATTTGTGAAAAGTCAACTATGAGTCCTGTGGCATTGTAAGACTAACAGATTTATTTGGGCATAAGCTTTCATGGATAAAAACCCACTTCATCAGATGCCTCCACAGAAAGATTTGCAGGGCTCTACTTATAGTCTAAATCAGAAGACAGGTTAATATTATCCATTCGTTTAAGGTCCAAATGCCAAGTAATGCATTTATAATACAGATTTATCACACAACAGAGCTGAATGGGAAACGGTTTTCCCATCCTGTGAAAACTTTTGACATATTGAAATATACTCCTATCCCAAACTGAGATTAAAGAAAAATCAATCTCCAAAATTTTCATGAATTAAAAATCCAAAAAAATAAGTCCATTTGGACCAATCAAAATGTTTTGTTTTGATTGTTTTAGTTCTATGTTGACTTCACTTAAAATTCTTTTCTCAACATTTTCTAAAATTGCAAAATAAAAAAAATTGTTTCAACTAAAAAAAAGTGCCAAATCCTTCGGTTTCAAAAATAATAAGAACCAGCATGAATATGACTCCTTGAGCCAGGACTAATGCTCTCTGCTCAAAGGGCAGACACACCCTAAAAGGAAAAAGAGCAAAATGCTAATAGTATCGTTTTGCTTCCTGTTGGCCGTGTTCGTCCTGCTTTGGGGAATTCATCTCCATTAGCCTAGTCTGAGTAGATAGCATTAACTCCTGCTGTGAATAGTGTTACACAGACAACGGAGGTGATCAAAAGGAGCAGTAGTCTGGTCAAGGTGAATTGGACTGCTGCCAAAATGGAAGCCTAGGGCCTAGCTTCAGACTTACATAAAGCTCACAATTGAGTTGAAATGCTCCAGACTTTGAATACTCAATGAGGTTCTACACTTGCTTCCCAGAAACAAATTACCTTATGCTCAGAAATTTAGATCACTACATTATGTGATGGCCTATCAAAAATATTCAACAAGCCCAACCAGCTGGTGGTTCACTAGGTTGCATGAATGCTAAAGGGGAAGAATAGAACAGATGTTTCTTAGGCATCCACCATTGACACTTGACTCCCTAAAAAGTGACAGGTGACAATTTTCTTCTTTATTGGTTAGTTTACAGCGGCATAGTGCATATATATTGATGGGTGAGCGGGGGTCAGGATGTTCTCTTCTCTTATATATACATAATTCCTATCTTATGCATTTGCTTTAATTTTCAGATACTCTCAGTACTGAGCGAAACAGCAGTCCCCCTTCCTGGCATATCGCATTATTTAAACTCTTCTCTCATCTTGTTTGATGATCACTAATTATTCTTGTTTTCTCTATAGGCAGGACCTTTTGTATTGCACAGGGTTGTAAGGTGAGACAAAGCTCTGACCCAGATTCCAGTCTCTTTGGTACCACAGATCAGCTGCAAACACTAACCTTGCTTTGGGTTTCACTGATTCTGCCATTTTTACTGCTCTCGTAAATCCCATTCCCACTGCAACACATAAAGAACAATAATGTGCACTCCCAAGTCCCATCTCTCACTTCATCCACAAGGAAAGTCCCTTTTACAAGTAATTTGCTTGTGTGTCTCTCACTGCACAATTCATTCTTTAATTACATTTTTCTTTTTCTATGACTCTATCTGTAAAAGTCCCAGATAAGCACATGAAATGCTAATCAGCATTGCAGCTAATTCCCAGAACAACAAAAGTAAGGGTCAAAGGAAGAGGAAGAAAATTGCAGTCATGTTTTTAGTTGCTGTGACTTATTTCAAGGAGGCCTATAAATTTGGTGTTCTTGTGGGTTGGGATTATGCAGACATAGAGGCAGATTAGGGGTGTGAGGGGCCCTGGGCGAGAGCAAGTGGGGGCCCCTCTCTATCCCTTCTGCCTGCAGTTCCCCAGCTTCCCCTGCCCACCTGGTGCTCCTGCTGTGTGTGGGGCTGGAATCCCCACCAGCCCTGCACTCCTGCCAGGCAGTGGGATTGGGAGCAGCAGCACCAGGCAGGCTAGCAGAGTGGTGTGAGGCATGGGGATGCCCATTTTTCCAGGAGTCTCCCAACTAGCAGGATCCCCTGAGCAGGGTGCCCATTGGCCCAGCAGATAGTCTACTACACAGAGTATATAATTTGAGCAGGGAAGAACTGTTTAGCAACTGCAGAGCTCAGATGGGGTGACAGACAGTAATGGATTGTCTACTATGGCCGCCTTCTTGTTTATACTCCTGTCTTTGCCCAAGAAACCAAGGACAATTAAATTACCACAATGTATGACATTGGCAGAGTCCCCATCTTTACGATAGTGGCCAAACTTTCCATCATTGATTTAATAAAAGCAAAGGGGAGAGAACAACAACACAACTACTGCTCTTAAAAGAAAATCCTGCACCTTTCATCTCAAAGGATCCAACACTATATTGGCATTACCTCACCCTCCACAACAATGCATCTCTTTCTGATATATAGCCCTGCCACAGCGTAACAACATACTGCTATACCACATAAAAGCTGAGGAGAGGAAATGATGAGAATCTTATCCAATATTCCAAGCCTAGCAAACATCTGCTATATAAAACTTTTGTGTTTCATTATAGCTGAAGGGAGGCTTGGGAGATCGTGCTTCTGGAGCAGGCTAATATTTAAAAGGAGTGATTAAAGTTTCCTGTCTTCACCTCTGTGTGTACAGTGCTTTTATACAGAGGAATCGAAAATATTCTTCAAAACTTTTGTACTGTAATTTAGGTCGTAATAGCATTAGTGAAACATTCATAGGGATCCAGCTCACTGGACTGAATCAGTCTGAAAGGGTGGAATTCAACCCTCTGTATGCTTGAACAACCTGTACAATGCCAAGCTTTCTTTTACCTTTCCTCCTTCGGGCAGCCTATGTCCTGGGTTTAAAGAAAACTGCAGCCACATTAGGGAGCCCAGGGGAGCATAAAAATACAGTGCAAAAAGAACTTGTCACCAGGATTAAACAGTGAATTGTATTTTTTTTTAAGTTGCCAATTCCATTTGACATTACTGAACCTAAAGCTGGAAGCATCTGTATTATTAGAAAACGATATAATTTGTGACACAAGCAGCAATAGCACTCAGTAGAATACAAACCTGTTTCTAGCTTGTGTTAGTAAAGATTTTAGCAACCATGAAAACAATCAATATTTAGGGCTAAATTTGTAGATGGACCTCTCTCTGGCCTTTGCCTAAGTGTACATGAAACTGTGCACACTTGCATATGCTCTTGCAATTTGCAAATACAAATATCTGTACACTTACTTTAAAAATTCTAACCACTTGTCCATACGTGTTAGACATTACATCCATAACAGCTATTTGTCCCCAGGGGAATTTGTGTTTGACCCTGAAAATAAGAGGCCCTATATTCTCTTACCTATTCCCTGATTATCCAGTCCACTGTGTCATGGTGTTTATAATTGAGGAATCAAAATATTGATTGGCTATGTCGTTTTGCTTTTGCATATGTTTGTATAAACACCTAATTTTTAGCGATTTGTTATTACAGAAAAACAAACGCAAAATATCTTACAATTGGATTTCAAGTCTTTTGTGTCATTATGACATTAAAATGACTCAGTTAATCAGCCAATTTTATTGTTTAAAATGTCATAAATTTAGTTTTCTTCCAGCTTTAAAACTGACTCATTTCATGGCTGTGACTATAAAATAGCACCCTTTCAAACTTATTGGTTTTGCTGATTAATAATGGTACTTTTGTTACATAGCAGTATTAATAAGTACCCAGTTTTCTACATTAGGCCATCAAACCTTCCATACACAAGTGTGAAAATTTAGTCATTTCTCCTCAAAATCCTATACCAAGACTTTCAGGAGTAACTAGTAATTTTAGGATCACATTTTGATGCCATCATAAGACACCTTAAAAGGGCCTGATTTTCAGAGGGTGAATGCTCAGCACTTTCAGTAATTGAGGCACTCAGAATCACAAGTAACTTAGGAAAGGATTGGTCTTGGTGTGGAATTATATCCACTTATAGCATTATTTAATACTAGAAGATTGCTCGGGTTAGTAACTCAATTAATTTTTCTTTTTTGTAAAATGAAATGAAAATGTACATGCGTCATTTAAATTATTGCTCTGAGATGGGAATGAGGAGTTCAGCATGCAGGCTGTCCCAGGGAGAGAGGACTACCCAGCCCTTTCACTGCAGCAACTTGGGGTCAAGTAAGAAGTGGCTCTTCATGGCCACTGCAGCTCCAGCAGGCATAGCCAGGGGAGGGTGTATGTTTCCTGTCTGGGGCAGGCCCAAGTTCATCTACTACCCTGAGCTCCCTAGCTAGAGTGAGAAATGCAGCAAATTGTGCCCTTTCCCCTCATTCCCCAACAAAGGGGAACAGCCAGCAATGTCCCCTTACAAATGAGGGTAAAAACTTCAGCTCCTTTGTCCTCCCTAAAGGGTGCAGGGGGGTGGAGGCTTGGGGCTGGGGAAGTCCCAGATCGGGCGCATGCTCCCAGACAGCCACTTTCATCTCCTTGTGATTCTATCTCTTTTATGTATGGGTTTTATGTGAAGCAATCCCATTGCAGGCACACCCCATTTTTCTGGACCAATCAAACCCTTACCTTGCTTTAAGTTCTGGTAAAAGGAAGCTATATCCCAAATTTGGTGACCCTAGCTCTTAACATTTCGGAGTAGTTCTTGAACAAACAGAAGGACACACAGACATACTATCAATACTAACGTGTATTGATCAGTGAACCAGAATCATTCTCACCTTAGGTTATATCCTTTATAATCCATAAAATCTACTATATATTTGAGAGAGTTTGTCTGTTTGTAAGACACATCAATACTAACCTGTCCATATGGAATCAGTCTGGTTTATGTTGTTTTCATGCAGGATATGCTATATTACAGACCGACAAATTCAAAGGGACAAATCCTGGCTCAGTTTTCACTGAGGTTTTTTCAGCTTGGAAGGCTTGTGTGTGGAAAATTGTCAGCTGAGGGAAAGTTGAGAGGTGAATCATAGAAGATGAGGGTAGGACGAGACCTCAGGAGGTCATCTAGTCCAACCCCCTGCCCAAAGCAGCACCGACCCCAATCATTCTAGTCAGGGCTTTATCAAGCCTGGCCTTAAAAATCTCTAGGGTTGGATATTCCACCACCTCCCAAGGCAACCCATTCCAGTGCTTCACTACCCACCTAGTCACACAGTTTTCCCTAATATTGAAACCAGACCTGCCCCACTGCAACTTGAGACCATTGCTTCTTGTCCTGTCATCTGACACCACTGAGAATATCCTCTTTGGAGCCCCCACCCCCGCTTCAGGCAGTTAAAGCTATTATCAAATTTCCTCTCGCTCTTGTCTGCGGAGTAGTTCCCTCAGCCTCTCATAAGTCATGAGTCACAGCTTCTTCTTAATCATTTTCATTGAGTTCTGCTGGACTCTCTCCAATTTGTCCACATCTTTTTTTTAGTGGGTGTCCCAAAAGTAGATGCAGTATTTCAGATGTGTTCTCACCAGTACCAAATGAAAGGGGATAATCACTTCCCTCAATATGCTGGTAATGCTCCTACTAATGCAACCCCAGTATATCATTAGCCTTTTTGGCAACAAGAGCACACTGCTGACTTATATCCAGGTTCTCAATCACTGTAATCCCCAGGTCCTTTTCTGCAAAACTGCCACTTAGCCAATTGGTCCCCACGTTGTGTCAGTGTATGGGATTTTTCCATTCTAAGTTCACTGCTCCTTATGGAACCTTATAAGATTTCTTTTGGCCCAATCCTCTAGTTTATCTAGGTCACTCTGAATCTTATTCCTACCCTCCAGTGTATTTATCTTTCCCCTAAGCTGAGTGACATCTGCAATCTTGCTGAGGGTGAAATCCATTCCATCATCCACATCATTAATGAAGATGTTGACCAAAACCCAATCCCTGAGGCACTCCACTTGATACTGTCTGCAAACTAGACATCAAGCCATTGATGACTACCCACTAAGCCCAAGCATCTAGCCAGCTTTCTATCCACTTTGTAGTCCATTCATACAATTCATTCTTCTTTCACTTGCTGGAAAGAATACTATAGGAAAAAATATTTAAAACTTTGCTAAAGTCAAGGTATATCATGTCCACATGTTAGGCATGATTTTCCCTTGGTGAATCCATGTTGACTGTTCCCAATCACCTTCCTCCAAGTGTTTCAAAATAGATTCCTCGGGGACCTGTTCCATGATTTTCCAGGACTGAGGTGAGACTGACCTGTCTGTAGTTGCCCAGGTTCTCCTTATCCCTTTTTTAAAGATGGACAGGATATACTTGTCTTTTCCAATTGTCTGGGACCTCCCCCAATCACCAGGAGTTTTCAAGATAATGGCCAGTTGCTCTGCAATCACATCGGCCAACTCTCTCAGAACCCTCAGATGCATTAGATCCAGCCCCATGTACTTATTTATACATGTCCAGCTTTTCAAAATCATCCTTAAGCTGTTATTTCACCACTGAGGGCTGCTCACTTCCTCCCTATACTTTGCTGCCCTGTGAGAGACTTTATTGTCAACAAAGAGCCAATGTGGACTCTGCTGTTTGTTTTGCCAAGAGAACTGGCTTTTGCTAGTATCCCACAGTGCTGGCCCTGATGGCTGTGCTCAGTGTTTTGTGATCTCTGCTGTCCTGCAGGCATGCACCCCTCCCCTTTCAAAGATCTGGGAAGTATCTGACAGCTGAGTGAGCTGCTCCCTTTGGAGTTCAAAGAGCAAATAATTGGAATGCTCCTTCCAGTTCTGCCCTTCTGGGAACATAGTGGCAGGCAGACGGCTGCTGCAGAGAGAGGTCTGGAGGGACTGCTGTGCTGCTTTGACATTATTCAGCATGGAGAGCTCACAGAGCAGCTCTGCCTTCTCACAACACCTCAGTGTTTTTGCCCTCTCTGTTGACAGGGTGCTCGCAATGTGGCCATGAAATGTCAACAATGGGAGGCAGAAAAACTGGTTTGACCTGTTTTCACTTTTGATAACTTTTGCGTGTCGACAGCTCTTTTGTCACCAAACCTGCCCAGTGTAGATATAACCAGAGGCAAAAAAAACCACTGATTAGTTCAGCTTTTTCTACATCGTAGAATCATAGAATTATAGAAGACTAGGACTGGAAGGGACCTCAAGAGGTCATCGAGTCCAGTCCCCTGCCCTTATGGCAGGACCCAGTACTGTCTAGACCATCCCTGATAGACATTTATCTAACCTGCTCTTAAATATCTCTAGAGATGGAGATTCCACAACCACCCTAGGCAATTTATTCCAGTGTTTAACCACCCTGACAGCTAGGAACTTTTTCCTAATGTCCAACCTAAACCTCCCTTGTTGCAGTTTAAGCCCATTGCTCTTGTTCTATCTTCAGAGGCCAGGAAGAACAAGTTTTCTCCCCCCTCCTTGTGACACCCTTTCAGATATCTGAAAACTGCTATCATGTTCCCCCCTCAATCTTCTCTTTTCCAAACTAAACAAGCCCAGTTCTTTCAGTCTTCCTTCATAGGTCATGTTCTCTAGACCTTTAATCATTCTTGTTGCTCTTCTCTGGATCTTCTCCAATTTCTCCACATCTTTCTTGAAATGTGACACCTAGAACTGGACACAATACTCCAACTGAGGCCTAATCAGCGCAGAGTAGAGCAAAAGAATGACTTCTCATGTCTTGCTCACAACACTCCTGTTAATGCATCCTATAATCATGTTGGCTTTTTTTGCAACAGCATCACACTGTTGACTCATAATTAGCTTGTGGTCCACTATAACCCCTAGATTCCTTTCTGCCGTACTCCTTCCTAGACAGTCGCTTCCCATTCTGTAGGTGTGAAATTGATTGTTTCATCCTACATGGAGCACTTTGCATTTGTCCTTATTAAACTTCATCCTTTTTACCTCAGACCATTTCTCCAATTTGTCCAGATCATTTTGAATTATGATCCTATCCTCCAAAAAAGTTGCAACCCCTCCAAGCTTGGTATCATCTGCAAACTTAATAAGAGTACTCTATATACTCGTCTGTCACTAGGTTCGTCTGTCCAGTAAGGATCCATGACCACCTTCTTGTTGCTAACTTACCTGTAGAAACCCTTCTTGTTATCCTTCACACCCCTTGTTAGCTGTGACTCCAATAGAGCTTTGGCCTTCCTGATTACACCCTGCATGCTCAAGCAGTATTTTTATACTCCTCCCTAATTCTCTGTTTAAGTTTCCCCTTCTTGTAAGCTTCCTTTTTTTGTTTAATTTCATTGAAGATTTCTCTGCTAACCCAAGCTGGTTGCCTCCTATATTTGCTATTCTTTCTAGACACTGGAATTGTTTGTTCCTGCACCCTCAATAAGGCTTCTTTAAAGCCCAGCTAGTTCTTCTGGACTCCTTTCCCCCGCTTCCTGGCCTCTCAGGAGATACTGCCTATCCATTCCCTGAAGGAGACAAAGCCTCCAATGACAGCATGAGGAACATACTGCCTACATCACCTCTCTCTGAGCACTGACTCCCTGGCCAATGGGAGCTGCAGGAACAGGGCATGCATGGGCTTCTCCTTGGGTGGGCAGGGAGTGTGGGGATCTGCCTTCTGGCTTTTCTTTGGGGCACTCACCCTGGCTGCTGGCTTCTCCCCAGGTGGGCCTAGGATAGGAAGGGGGCTACACACCATGTTTACTGGCTTTGCCTGGGAGTGGGTTGCACAAGCCTCCTGCTGGTGCTTCTCAAGGTTGGCCCAAGGTGGAGGCAGGACAGTGACCAGCAGCTACTCTGGAGATCAGGCCAGGGTGATGAGTGCTGTAGGCCAGCGGCTGCTCACTGGGGCATTTGCTGCCCCCTGTGGTCATTTGTGAGTGTAACTGTCCCTGCTCTCATACCCCTCCCTTTCCATTTGATAGGAAACAATCACATTCCATGAATATCCTATTGTCCGGACACAACTAAACCCTGACCTTGCTTTAAGTGATGCTAAGAGGAAGCTGCATACCAAATTAGGTTGTTCTAGCTCTGACCATTTAGGCACACTCACTCTGTGTGTGTGTGTGTGTGTGTGTGTGTGTGTGTGTGTGTGTGTGTGTGTGTGTGTGTGTGTGTGTGTGTGTGTGAGAGAAATAATGGGCCAGATCATTAGCTAGGCATAGCAGCATGGTTCCATTGACTTTAATGGAAGTGTGCCATTTTACTCCAGCTGACAATCTGACATGTTTCACAAGTTCTGGTATTTCCATTAAAATGTAACTATAAACATTCATATTCTGATCTGTTACACTGGTTAAACTGAGACTAACTTCACTGGACTCTGTGGAGTCATGCTGGCTTTTTGTTAGTCAAAGAACAGAGTTTAGCCGAAAAACAATCGTATTTTTAGAAAACATGACATTTATTTTATTTTATTTGTATTTTAAATATCAAATTCCTGACTAAATATTTTTCAGCTGTTCTCATTGCCCCATTTTGGGTAACCAGTTGCTTTGATATAACACCCTCCTTACAAAAGGTTTCCTCCCTTCTGCTCTATCTATCATGGCTGGTAGCAAGAAGAGAGAGTGAAAAATCACACAGCTGGTAATACAGTGAACCCAAAAATATACAAAGATGTACCAGAGGGAATAGTCATCAACATAAAGTGAACAAGCACCCAGACTATTGATTACATGCTGCTCACAGAACACTAGGCATTTCTGCCAACTTCTTTCTACTCATACCCTGAGCTGCAGACAGCATGTTGTACTTTGCATCATCAGTTTTGATGAATAATGCACTGATAAACACTGCAGCCAATATTCTGGAGGAGCTGAGAAGCCAGATGTCATCTGGACCTCCAATAGTTTTAACCCTGGGTCTCTGACAGACACTGAAATAAACACTAGATATGCAGTGCAAAAACGGGTTATTCCTAAAATGCAAGGTTATGTACAATATTACATTTTACTTGAAAACAAATGGAAAATGAAATTTGGTGCAATAATTCTGTCATTAATAATTTCAAGTAATGCTGAGGCACTACAAAAATGCAATGGTATTATTAGTTTACTGGAAATATTTGCCAGGTACATTTTGTTCCATTAAGTACTATGAAAAACTCTGAAACAAAGAAAAAAATCCCCAGCCGAAAGGAACCAGTCTTGTAAGTGACTGAGCATCCCCATTTCCAGTTAAGTCAATGGAAGATATATATGCAGCACCTCAAAGAATCAAGAGGCTACTCCATTTGGAAGACTAAACAAGTTCTTCCTGTATCACCATTTGTATTGGTTGTTATTATGGCAAATCTACCTGTTACCTTAGCCATACAAAAGGTCATTTCTATTCACTACCACAATGAATGCTAGTGTTTCTACAAGGCCTTTAATGCAATTTTTGGATTTAAAATATATAAATCCTAACACTAAGGATAAAGGGCCCAATCTGAAAACTATGCTTCCCAGGTGCATTTGGTGAAGTAGTCTGAGCTCAGGGGATGTCAAGGACCGTGGCTGTACAGGTTTCAAAGTGAGTAGCGGAGGTGTACGCCGAGTTCTAGCCTCTAATCATAGACATAGTTCCCTTTGAAATCTCTCAAGAGTGGGAAACAGCATCAGCACCAGAAGGTGTGGAGACTAAATCTCTTTAGGATCCAGTAGTTGCAAAATTCAGAGCTTCAACCCAAGTTTATTGTGACTTTCTTACCATGCATCTACCACACATTAGTGAAAAGTACCCTGAATCGAGACAAGAAGTGCAGTGCTAATTACTTTATTAACAGGAAATAAGGGCCCATATTTGCTATCCAGTAAACTGTCTCTGAAAATATTGAGAGTTCCCTCTCTGTATGAGTTTAGAATTTGCATTCGTTACTATTTGGTTTACACTTTGTCTGAAATTCCATATGTGTCTAAACCTTTTAGGCTGCTTTGAAAATCTACCCTGGCTTCTGTGGTGACTGATGCCTTTGCAACTGCTGGTACAGAGGGTTATACTCTTCTTTATGTGTAATTCACAAGAACCTCTTGGATTTTCCAATGGAAGACAGCTACAAACCATTTGTGTAGATATTGTCAACTCTGTAACTTCTGGGTCCCCAAAAGATATAGTCCCTACAGCTGCTGATTATGATGCTTATTTTTAAGACAAGGGACAAAACTGTCTATTGGATCTTCAAATAAAGACCAAATAATCTATACAACTCCCTCAACCTTTGCTGTAAGGAAGCGATTCTCAACTGAAAGACAGGAACAGGGGTGAAGGTCTTGTGACCATCCTCCTTACCCAAATTGCTAAAGAAGATTGGAGTCTCGGTTGAGTCCTAGTATGGAAAAGGCTGAGAGTCACTACTTTTGAACACTAAAATCTTGACAGACATTTTTAAAAATGAATGAGAAAAAAAAACCTACAACCATGCCCAGAGTTGCAATACCAGAACAGTCTAACTCAAAGTTTTGTTTAATGAAAAACTGCCTAGGTTAAAAATGACACACTGACTTCTTAAAACCTGTTTGTGGCTAATAAGCTGGACAAATTGTTCAAGGTCAGGTATGCTGTATGAAAATATGGCCCTGTAATGCTTCCAGAGTCAGTAAGACTCAGGGTGCCTTCCTCAGCAAGTGCAGGTTATGTGATTTAAAGAAACCCAAGTTTCAATTTTAATTTACTCAGGTCCTTTTCTAAGAAAACTCTGTAGAAAAGAGGCCACATATGACTTGTCTGTTTGGAACAACTTCCCTCCGTTTGCCCTTCCCGCCTCCTTATTTTTTTTCTCCATTTTCTTTTAGACTACTCATTGTATACTTGGCAAGTGTCCTAAGATGTGCACTTACTCTAATCCTTACTGGAAGGAAAACATCAGATACTATGAGCTTCATAATGATATTTTTTTATTTAACTTACCAAAAATCTGAGTCACAGCATGAAGAGGGGCATTTTAACATGGAATAAAACAATCATAAAGAAAGTGAGCTGGACCTGGAATGTGGTTAAAACAAAATTGTTGATAGGAAATGCTTATATAGATAAGGGGTAAGCAGTAAATAGACAGAGGCAGTGACTATAGTAGAATTTCAATTACTCTGACACTGATGGGTATAGCAGTAGTGAAGTCATTAAGGATGGATACATGTTTCAAAGTGTGGTGTATAGAACTGCTTCTACAGTTTGAGAAGTAATGAACAAGACCAGGGGCTATTCTGGATTTTGTCCAAGGAAATGAAACTAGGTGAAAGGAATTACATGGAAGCTAATAAGCCCTTAGGGCTAACTTATAATATCACCAGATTGGAAACACTTCTGGGAATATTTGTGAATGATTATAGACATACATCAATATTGGAAGTGGAATGAGTGGAAGAATGTTGATTAGTATCAACTGTTTGTGGACAATAATGAAAAAGTCTGCAGCATTTAAAAATGGGGATCCTGGCATAGCTATTCATTTTGCCTAAATCAAAGTCAAAATGGTACAGCAATCTGTCAATGAGGTCCGAAAAAGATGTAATAAAGGTATGAAAAGGCTTCCTTTATTTCAAAGGCCAAGCACCCTTGAAAAATGGGAAGGTTTGGCATATTTAAAATGAATGAAAACAACACCATGAGAATATCAACAATTAATAATATTCATTAAATATTTCAATCAAGACTGAAGCCAAGTTTCTGAAATATATGCATGCAATGTAAATGATTAAGGCGGGGGGGAGATGATAATGAATCAGAGAACATTCTTTCCTGTCTGTGTCTACAAATTAAGGAACTAATCCTTGAACTGTTGGCTCCATTGGTACTTTCATGTGAATATAGGTTACAGGACTGGGCGCTTAAAGAGACAAGCATCTGCCAGTATCCAGGGCAACAATATCTTTTGCCATTAGAAGCTGAGCACCTTCTCCAGGGGAGAAGTATTTAGAATGTTTAGAAATGGCCTGATAAGCGCATAAGTGTGAGCCTCTCTAATAGACAGTGACCAGTTTTGTTCCTTGTAACAATCTGGAATTCCCCAAGGTGAGAAGTGTGTCTTGATGCATGTAAACTATTCAAACTTTTAATTGCACGTGTCATTTCTGGGCTGATTGGTGGTGCCAATTTCCATTGTGTTTTACTACTGGTTTGATAGCCAGGAGAACTGCAGGGCTAAATCCTGTTCTGGTCAGTGAAAGAAGGGAATACTGCCAAATGAATCCTTTGCAAAGGATGAGACCTCTGTCAGCAAAGGCAAGACATCTTATGGTGAGCAAGGAGAATGTGCTGAGGAGAGTATTTTGCTCCTTCTTTGGGAAACAATGTGTCCTTGGTTAGAGCTTGCTGCTGACTGCAGCAGTCGCTATAGCCAAATGGGGGAAGAGATAAGCATGCTTGACTAACCAGTAGCTCCTGCCCCCTAAGGAATGTGTTGTCTTGCTGGCAGTCACTGCTAATGCCCTGAACTCTGTGAGAAATCTTCTATCTTGATTCTTGTGGGGGGGAGAGAAGTTCCCCACTCTTCCTTCCCTATCCCAACCCTACCTCCCTCAGGTCTGTGATAGGGCAGCATGTAGCAGGAGCATAATGAAGTTTGGGTCCAAAACTTCCCCAGAGTTTATAGGTACTTGAATTGGGCCTCTAGGTCAACACCTAGAAATAGGCCTGAGCTGCAAATGTCAGATTCAAACTGCCCCAAAACCCTGGGGCGTTCGTATTGCAAATTCCAGTGAGCTACCATTTATGGAAAATTATTCTTCAGTTTTTCAACCAGTATTAGAGAAGAAGAGAAAATGGGCTAGATTCCCTTATACTGGGTTTCAGTACTGGTGGTTCACAGACAACATAATAGAAACCTTGAAATTGCCCATTTTAATTAAAACCTTTCTTTACAACTACAGTTACCAGTTTATAAATCTCTATTCTTGCCATGCATTTTCAGAATGCACAGCTGATTAAAATGTTTAGCGTGTTCTTTAAAAATGCATCAGATTCTAGAACTTAAGCAAACTAAATTCCAAAACAACACAGATATGGACACTGAAGAAGGACAGTTTTACATTTTCACAATTTAATGAACTTTGGAAGAGGTCCCTAGTGGGGCTATGTCTATACTACGGGGGTTTTCCAGGATCCCAGAAAAACTCTGCCACATCCAGGGAACATGTCTGTTCTTCCACTTTTTGGGGGGAAGACCAGACGTGCTCTTTTGGAAGCCCTGTCTTACTCATTCCACGAGGAAAAAGAAGGTTTTTCCGAAAATTGAAATGCAATTTGTGTACCTTTTTCCAATAAAACTTTGTAGTCTAGACATAGCCTGGGTGAGGAATATTTCAAATATCTTGTCTAGGTTACCAGTTGGGTAGTTGATCACATATGTGCAGTGTTGTGAAATGGGAGCAACACTGAAGTCAACTGATTTACACCAGGTGAAGGCAAGAGGAGACTCAGACCAATAACCTACTGAGCCTCATAAAGAAGCATAATAAGGAATATATATTTGGTTCTGAGGCAAGAGGAGCGAAGCTGTTGTTCTTCTAAATGTGTGCTATGAAAAATGAATCTGGGACAAAATTAGGTCAACTATTGTCCTCAGCAAGAAGGCTTGAGAACCTGTTTAGCTAGTCTGAGCACTGGAAAGTGACATGTATCCTGAGGAGGAGTAATCTTCTTCTCATGTGGCCATGTATCAGCCACCCTGTCTCTCCACAGTGTACAATCCATAACTCCATCTAGCCTAGCTACTTTACATATGGCAGTCAGCCCCTTAAGATGACCTCAAGGGAGGCATAGAGCTCATCAAGCTGAAAATCCGCCTCTCACCCTGAGGAGTGGAAATGGGAGAAGATAACCCCCCACTCTCTCTGCAACTGCAGCACTCCAATAGGTGCATGTTGTCTGAGGGAGAAAGGATACTGTTTTTCCACTGTGAGGCACCTGTGCAGCTGTAACAGCAGCTCTAGTCCTGGAGTAACCCTTACTGCCCAAGCTGAATTGTGGGGAGAGGGCTGCTTCTGAGGGAACAGGAATGTACTACATGATTTTTCTGTCCCCTGAGCAACTCTGCACCTCCCACCTACAAAGTGGGTACAGGGTCTCTCCTCCTCACCAGGCTGGTTATCCTTAGGACTCCTGCGTAACTGATTTACATGGCCTGCTGAAGGTTAGAGGCACCCTACTATTCTTTACTGTAAACTGGCCTGAGGAGATGGCTCACACTCTGTTCACAAAATCACAAACTCTGTGGAAAATTTAGCCCTGCGATAAAGATCCAAATTTCCATGAAGAGTAATTCGTAAACAGCTCTGAAAAGGGTGGGTGGGAGGGGGAGAAAGCAAGGTCACACATACCTGTGCAGTATTATTTGTCTCCTATGCAGAGTAGCAGGGAAGAGAATGGAAAGAAGCAAGCAGAAGAGCAACAGGGGCTGCAATGCCTAAGCAACTTTCCCCTGTGGATTTTCAGAACCACAGGGGCACCAACATCTATTCCCAAGGAAAAAGTTTTGTTTTGTTTTGAAGTGAAATCTGGAGAAAATGAGATTGCTAGTAAGGCAAAAAGCCCTGGCCAGTTGAAATCAGAGTTTCCTCCCTCTTTTCCAATCATCACATGATGTGTGAGAGAGAAAAAGCACAACTAAATGAAGGTACATTTTTTTAAAAAAAAACCATACAGTAGAGCATGACTTACTAGAGGAGTGAACCACAGCCTTTGTGACCGTAGAGTCCACTACGTATTTGCCCTGGTAACGAGCTCAGGGGAGGAGATTTAAAAGAAGACTTTGTATTGTTCATGAAGTCTCTCAAGCATACTGAGGGTGGAATTCCATCTGTTCACTTCAGCTCGGTTCAGTGAACTAGTTCACTTTTAATGGTTCACTAGGCTGTGACACTTAGTAGAAATTATGCTAAATGTTTTTTAAAACCTTTACATTATCATTTAAGAAGCTGCATGACAAGACCACTCGAAAGCTAACCCTTTGATCTCTGTCTCTTGAGTTTCTTTTGTCTGATAATGGAGAACAATGTAGCAGATGCCATTAAGGATGGAGAATATGCTGATGTGCTGCATTTTCATTTTGCATGCTGCCTTAATTTGATTCAATATAATTTTCTGGGCAGTCACAAAAAATGCACTGAGAGTCTGCAGTCACCTGGGTCATTCCTGTGTAGCTCTTAACACATCCTGAGGGCTTTAGATGCAAAATGTCTTTTGCACCAGCTCATATGGGAAGTATCCTGTGCTACTGACCCAGGTGAATCGCTTCAATGACTTTTCAAACAATGTAAACCATTATGTGTTTGCTGTGGGACAGAAAGGTGATGGGGGGGAGGGGAGAAGGGAGTTCTCCATATCTGATACCTGCTCAGTGGAATCTTAGAAAAAGTCTATTTATTTCCCATTAACCTTGGGGGGAAAGGCCAACTAATGAGCAACAATCTGAGTTTGGAAAAATGTGAATGGTGAAGCACAGTTAATTTTGATTCAGACAATTAATATAATTAATATTTGTGTCAGATATTGGGTTTTTTCTCCCTACCTTTTCCAACATGCATCTTCCATGCTGATTCCCGGGTCTCCCTTTCTTTGGGTAAACCCATCTGCACTGTGAGCTGTGCGTGTTGCCTTGCAGAGACAGGCTTGGGTGTTTTTATCGTCACAGGAGAGGCCTGTGGAGATCAGCAGAATGTCTTCACCTCCGCCGCAAAACCTACCAGTATCTTCACTATGTTCAAGAGGACTGGGTGCAGCTTTTCCAAGACCCAGATAAGCATTTCCACTGCATTTCAAAGGAGGGGTACCCTGAATACAGCCAGCCTGACCAAACGAATTCAGACCCTGAGCTGTAAAACTTGATTCTGGAGCTTAAATTCTCTTGTGTTTGGATCTAATATTTACTGTCAGCCTATAATCATCGTGCAAGGGGACAGACACAACATTCGTATTCAGGCCCAGGTCTGATTTTCTCTATGACTGTGAGCTGTTTGCATCCAGGGTTTTGGTTCAGACCCATCTCTATATAAATGTATCTTATGAGAAATATACACCTCAAAATCACAGGTTCTATCATTGAGATAATTGTCATGGCATTATCCTAATTATGATAACATCACTTTCATTTGCTCAGAGGAGAAAAAATATAGGGTACTGCATGAAATGGCAGATGATTGTACAGTGCATTTTCAAGCAACACTTTAGCCTTCAGGAAAAAGAACTCTTGAATAAAGTTTAAGTAAATTACTGATAGATGTTCAGTTTTAGATCCCAGTTTTCTCTTTGGAGCATAATACCTGCTGGGGCCTGAAGAATACCAGACTCAGATTCTTGACAGTACTATAAGAAGGGTATTTTCTGTGTGGACTTTGACTGGTATCAAACTGGCTCAGTTATTGCCAGGACATTATTTCTGTTCTGCACTAGAGCTGCTAATTCCCCTTGAGCACTATTACTGTTGCTGCTTTTTATGCCTCTCTCCATGATACTACTCAATGCAAGTTACAATTAACTCAAAGGAAGTAGGAAGAGATGGATTCTGTCTATATAGAAAGTGATGGGTGTAGAGTGGGAAAAGATGCTGATTTGCCTAATCTGTTCTTGATTATTTCTTTTGTCTTTCAAACAGTCGTACTTTGGTAATTTTGCACCTTGAATTGTATAGAGGGCCAGTACCAGACTAAACCCTACTTAAGCCCTCAAAATAGAGCTATTTCAGCTTTTTGAGAGGTTAAGTAGAATTTAAATGGTGCACAGATTTCCTATTGGCACCTGTGATGGGGTTATGAGCTTGTCTCTACTGTGCCAGGGATTGATGCTGCAGTGATCGATCCACCAGCTGTTGATTTATCATATCTGCTTAGACATGATAAATCAACCTCCAAGCCCTCTCCCATCAACATTGGTACTCTACCAGGATGAGAAGGGTAGCCAGCATTGATAGGAGAACAACTGCCGCCAACCTTACAGCAGTCAAGACACTGCAGTAAGTATGTCGACGTCAGCCATGCTATTTGTATAGCTGAAGTCACATAGATTAGATCAACAGTAGTGTTTAATGTAGACAAGGTCTAAGTTTCAATCATGGAATCACTTCAGGTTCAAGTCTTTTGTTTGTGAGACTGTCAAAGAGGAAAACATTTCCCTTCTGCTGAACAATTAGGAGAATAACTTTGTTTTTTAAACATTAAAGGGCAAACCATCAAACTTGAACGTAACTACTACTCCCATAGCAGCCCATATTTCTGCATGCAAATTTTGTTCATACAAACTGGCAATTTGTTATTTGCTGATTTGCAAATCTGAGTGCAAAGAGCAGGGCCCATCATTTTTAAAGGGATACTCATAAGCCTACACCTAAAAATTTGTCCTTAATCATTTTGCTTACATTTTCTGCAGTAAAAGACTGCATTACAAAACAAAACAAGAAAAATCACATTGCATGTAGTTTTGGCAGGAGTATTCTTTCCTTGATAATAAACAGCATAGTCTAAGTGCTAATAAAGTTCTTGATACTGTATAAGAAAAATTAATCCCTGGACTGAGATCCTAATAATTTAAGGCCTTACTTCTGTGAACACCATGCCTGTAAATAACTTTACATATCTGAGTAGTCCCACTGAGTTCAATAGTATTATTTCAAATGTGCACGTTCCTCAGGCCAGGTGTACACTAAAGGGTAAGGTCAAATCAAGATATGCGACTCCAGCTATGTTAATTACATATCTGGACTCTACATACCTTGATCTGAGTTTCCCTGTCATCCCCACAGCGGGAGGCTGATGGCAGCAAATGCTCCTGTTGGCTTCCCTTACTCCTTGCAGTAGCAGAAGTGCCTGTTACTGACAAGGGAGTATTCTGAGTTTGATTTAGCTGGTCTTTACTAGACCCACTAAATTGAACTCTAGATCGTTCACTGGAATATCAGTCTTTCACGAAGTGAAGACATGGCCTCACATGTGCCTTTATAATTATGAGCTTACAAATCTTAACAGTTCATATTTGTGTATTATTCAATAAGTTCATTTTTGTCCAAAGAGATAATTGCAATGTAAAGACCTATTTTGGTGTGCATTCTAATTTTGAAAACATACTAGCTGGCTGCGCCTCATGCTCGTTATACTCACCAATACCCCTTTCTCTGGCCACTTTCGCTTTCGCAGCCAGAGAGCGTGAGAGTGTGATAACATCATTCAGTTGCCAGTAGGAAAAACTATTTTATGTATATAGAGAGATTATTATTTACATGTTAAACATAAATGGCACACTTGGATTTGTCATCATGTAGATCCAGATTTAAGCACTGTGAAAAAGAGGATTTTTAGTTCAATAGATCATATTAGCTGTGAAACAGCTGTTTCTGGTGATCAAATCAATTTTGTTGCTGCTCAATGCACATCACATCCATGCGAAATAATTTGGTCATTTTAATGTCTTTGTATTTTGCTTATAATACTCTAAGCTGTGTTTCATTCTCAAAAAAAGATGATGTTACTTCTCCAGGTGACATCCCTTAGATCTTTGCTAAGACACAGTGAGTGATATGCTATCCCTATCACAGTTTTAACAAAAGGCTCCCACAAAAATTTTCTGCTTCACTCAATGATACACATGACATGACCTGGACAAAATACTCTTCACCTTTTTCTCCACACACCACACATTTTCTCCAAAAATTTATCAATTCCATAGTCTGTTCTTTCTCTAGAAACATCAATTTCACCTCCCAGCTCTTTCAGACAAAACTCATGCTCCTGTCTGGTCCAGGGCTCAAATCTCCAGCAGATCTTGCAGCTCTTGGACTGAGGGTCTTCTCTGAGGCACTCCAGGCACATGTTGTGAGGGTCACTGTTTGGCATAGACTTTTTACAAACAGTGAAGTATTTAAATCCCAGAGCTTGTGACATACCTCAGTGTCCAGGAAGGGCAATAGGTGTGGGTGAGTCCCCCTCCCCCTCTCCTAACTACTGCTTTTACAACTGAAAATAATTAAATGATTGAATAGATAATGAAACAAAAGGAGTACTAAGCTAGCTAGGAATTAGACGTTTGCTGAAACAAGACAGCACGTGTGATTCTGTATCTCTCTGATCCATTTTGCTTTCCCATCCCGCATGGCTCATTGAGGCTCCCAGGGGCCAGGGTGGTGGGTCATGCCCACATGCTCAGGCTCTAAGTGATCACCACATTTGGGGTCATGAAGGATCTTTTCCCCTAAGTCAGATTGGCAGAGACCCTTGAGATTCTTCTTTGAGTGTTTGTTCACATCAATTCCAATCAGGAATGTCCACGTTGAGTACACGAGTGTCAAAAACTTTTCCACTAGCAGCTTCCATCGGGTTGGCTGTGGAGCCTCCCCCCCCCCCCCCCCCCCCCAAGAGAGGCATTGCTATAGCAGCCCTTATATACCACTGCTAACCCAACCCTTCATTTGGTTCCTTCTTACCATCCATGGTGGCATTGGAACTTTCTCTCTGTCTTGTTTCAGCAAACTTCTAATTCCTAGCTAGCTTAGTACTCCTTTTGTTTCATTATCTATTCAATCATTTAATTATTTTCAGTTGTAAAAGCAGTAGTTAGGAGAGGGGGAGGGGGAATCACCCACACCTATTGCCCTTCCTGGACACTGAGGTATGTCACAAGCTCTGGGATTTAAATACTTCACTGTTTGTAAAAAGTCTATGCCAAACAGTGACCCTCACAACATGTGCCTGGAGTGCCTCAGAGAAGACCCTCAGTCCAAGAGCTGCAAGATCTGCTGGAGATTTGAGCCCTGGACCAGACAGGAGCATGAGTTTTGTCTGAAAGAGCTGTTAATGGAAGCCACTCTTAGACCATTGACTTTGAACCGTCAAGCTGCAGGTATGAGCTCAATCTGTGCGCAAAACGGCGCTGAGAAAAGACTCGTAATTAGAGACTCTCGGCACTAGAGCCCATTGGCACCGGATGCTGCCTCGAAAGCACCACTCAACCTCCTTCGTGCCACAGACATAATCACCATAAGGCAAATAGAGGGCACTCTCCTCATGAGACTCGCCTTCAGCACAAGTCTTCTCAGCGCAAGAGAGCTTTGGTGCACAAGACTCACCGAGGCCAGCCGTCAACTCCAGTGCCTGAACAGGCACCATCGAATCTGGCACAGAGTGCTTCTCTGGGGAACCAGAATCTGGTGGACATGATAAATTCCCCATTTACCCTGGATACCTATGAGGTGGCATGCGACTTCATAGAGATCTCTGAATCTGGAGTCCCCTTGGTGTGGGAGAAGCCTCCAGTACCATCAAGAATGCCTCACTGCAGGGGAAAGCCTGCAGTGGTAGGTGCCCCTCATCACCAGACTGGCACCAAAATAGGTCACTCTCCTCTTCCCCGAGATGCTCATCCTCACTGGCACTGAGGGATCATAGGGTATGTCTACACTGCTACCCTAGTTTGAACTAAGGTGGCTAATGTAGGCATTTGAACTTGCTAATGAGGCCCGGGATTTGCATTTGCATGTTCCCGGGTGCCGCCATTTTTAAATGCTCCATAGTTCGAACTACCTGCCTGTGGCTACACGTGGCACAGACTAGGTAGTTCAACTTAAAGCTCCGAATTTGAACTACCGTTACGCCTCTTGCAAGGAGGTCTAATGGTAGTTCGAATTAGGAGCTTTCATTCGGACTACATAGTCCATGCCGCATGTAGAAGCGGGCAGATAGTTCGAACTACGGAGCATTTAAAAATGGCAGCGCCCAGGAACATGCAAATGAAGCCCGGGATATTTAAATTCTGGCCATTCTGGACACTGTGGGCCTACCACCAAGCCCAAGGAGCAGCCTAAGGATCTAGGTCAGTGGCCTTGACTGCCCGTTGTTCCAGATCACCAAGGTCCCAGAGCCCAAATAGGTATAGTCTCCAGACCTATATAGGAGGACATGTGCCTCCAGAGCCTGATCCCACACAGGCTCAAGATCCTCTTCTCGTTGTAGAAGTTAGCCAGACACAGGACCAGGAGCAGGGTCAGGCACAAATGGACCCCCACCATCACCAGCATTCTCATCTCCATTCCCAGATGAAGGGTGGCAAGCACCTCCTAAGTCAGGCCTCTTCCAATTGACCATAAAGCCTACCAAGAACTTCTCTGGCGAATGGCCCACAACATGTATTTGCAGGTGGAGGAGAGCCAAGAATCTGAGGACCTCATAGTGGACATCTTAGCACCAGAGGATCCTTCAAGGGCAGTCCTGCCTATTATAAAGACTATCCAGGTGAACAACAACACACTGTGGCAAACACTAGCTGTTCCTCTTACATCTCAGGGCGTGGAAATAAAATACTTTGTTCCCTCTGAGGGATACGAATGCCTTTTTTCCCACCCTCATCCTACTTCACTAGTAGTGTCTGTGATGAATAAGGAGAGGCAGGGCAAACAAGTGTCAGCATCAAAAGCCAAAGAGGCCAAAAGATTAGACCTCTTTGGTAGAAAAATATATGCAGCAGGTGGTCTTCAATTGAGGATAGCCAATCAACAGGCTATCCTCAGTAGAAATACATATAACTTTTGGGATGTTATGTCCAAGTTTAAGGAGTTCCTTCCTGCAGATTCCAGACAGGAATTTGTGGGTCCCATAGAAGGGGGTAAGACTGTAGCCAGAGCCTCACTACAAGCCTCTCTTGATTTGGCTGACTCAGCTGACTGTCTTCAGGGATAGTCATGCAGCACTCCTCATTGCTCCAGGCGCTCTAGACTACCACCAGAGGTCCAGCAAATGCTCCAGGACCATCCATTTGAAGGGAAAGGTCTATTTTCAGAGCAAACTGATTCTAACTGCATTCACTGAAGGACTCGAGAGATACCATGAAATCTCTTTGTATTCATACTCCAGCCCCTCAAAGAAAACCATTCAGGCCTCTGCTATTACACCATACATACACATCAAGGTCCAAACATGAGCAGTTCCGGCATCAGAACAGGAGCAAAAGACACAGACCCTTTAATCAGCCGATGGGCCAGGGTAATAGCTCCTTCAAGTCTGCTCAGGCCCCAAATAGGGGTTTTGAAGGTGCATTCAAGGACAGCATATCAGATCTATCCCCAGATCCACACTCATGCTTTCTGAACCAACTCTCCCACTTCTACCATACGTGGTCCCATATCACATCAGACCTAAGGGTTTTGCACATGGTCAGGGTGGGATATTTGCTTCAGTACTCCTCTCCCCGCTCCCTCCCAAACCTCTTCCCCATCCATCTTCAGGGACCCCTCTTATGAGCAATTGCTTATTCAGGAGGTGCAGTTGCTCTTCATGCTAGGTGCAGTTCAAGAAGTCCCTCATGATGTAAGAGGTGTGGGGGGGGGAGGGAGGGTTACTCCTGGCACTTCCTAATCCTCAAGGCTAAGGGAGGTCTGAGGCCCATACTGGATTTAAGAGGCGTCAATAAATACATAGGAGGCTAAAATTTTGCATGATATCCATAGCCACCATTAACTCCTTGTTGCATATGGGAGACTGGTATGCCACCCTCAACATGAAGATACTTTCATATCTCAATTCTACCAGTACACAGGCATTGTCTCAGGTTCATGATGAACCACAACCATTTTCAGTTTATAATTCGGCCTGTCCACCACCCTACATGTGTTCACCACATGCATGGTGGTTATGGCTAAGCCTTTCTGCACACGAGAAGAGTCCAGGTCTTCCCCTATTTAGACAATTGGATGCTGAAGGGTTGTTCCAAGGAGCAACTACAGGCACACAGTCACCTGTCTCTGGCAATGTTCTGGTTGCTAGACCTCCTCCTAAACAAGGAAAAATCCATAGTGACTTCTGTTCAAAAAATTGAATTCATGGCTCAACTCAAGTCAGGCGAGAGCCATTCTACCCAACTACAGGTTTCAAACCATGGCCAGCATTGTCCAATCACTCATACAGTACCCAGCTACAATGGCAAGAGCATGCCTATGCCTCCTGAGACACAGGGTATCTTGCTCAGACATGCAAGGCTATGCCTCAGGCCTCCCCAAACTTGGCTAGCCTCAATGTACTGTCCAATGTGAGATAACCTGGACATGGTACTGACAATTCCCCACAATGTGATTATCAACTGGTGGCTAGACCCTCACAACATCTGTACAGGAGTGCCATTCATTCCCTTATATCCTACATTGATAACAGATGCATCAAACACTGAATAGGGAGCCTATTTGGAGAACCTCAGGACACAGGGCATATGGGATCCAGCAGATTCCAAATTACACATCAATGTCAGTGAACTCAGGACAGTCAGGCTAGCTTGCTAGGTTTTCTGCCAGAAATGCAGACCCAGTGTATAGCAGTGTTAACAGACAACACCACTGCTATATTTTACACAAACAGACAAGGGGAAGTGAGGTGATTCTCTCTCTGTCAAGCAGCTCTGTGTCTTTGGCCCTTCTGCATAGAGCATTCCATTCACCTCGCGGCCCAATACTGCCTCGGGCTGAAAAGTTTGGAGACCCCTGAGCTAAAGGCTTCCATCATTGTTAAAACTGAGACTATCCTTTACAGGACCCTACAGTTGGCTCTGTTAACAAGGGGCTTCAGTGAGCCCCCACAAGTCCCCTCAGTGAGGACAGTATATAGTTGAATTTGGGTCACAGCTGTGACAACATATATCTGTTTTGGTAAGCTTTCTTGATGACCTATTCAGCTATTTTAAACTAGGAAATAAAGAAGAAGCAATATTATAATAAACACAAGACAAATGAAATTGCTGCATAAAGGTAGCCTGGATATCCCTACCAGATATTCCATATACCTATTATCCTCTTAACTTTGTTTAAATTACTACATATAGTTCAATAAACCAAACAAATGCAAGATTTACAAGAAGATATTAGGAGAGAATGTCACGGCACAGTAAATCGTCAGCATGTTTTCTGGCATTGTGATTTTTGGTCTAAGATTAGGAATCTGTTGTAGGAATTGTTCCCAGATCATGTCTCACTGGCCTTCACTATCTCGATATTGGAAAAATGTCCTGGGGGGACTTACATTGACTAGAATTGTTGCAACAGCTGCCAATAAGAGCAGTTGTTTGCTCTTACAAACGTAATCTCCCTTCCCAGGAATATGATTTACAAAAGTGAAAGAACTGACAGAGAGATGAAGAATGACATTAAACTAAAGGTATGTCTTCACTACAGAGTTAAATTTACACTGCTGCAATCAATGTAACTGCATGGATTTAGCAGGTCTGGTGAAGATGTGCTAAATTGATGGCAGACTGCTCTCCAGTTGATTTCTGTACTTCACCTCCCAAGAAAAATAAGGTTAGTCACTAGGAGAGTGTCTCCTGTCAACACAGTGTGGTATAGACACGGCAGCAAGTGAATTTATCTACATTGACTTCAGTTATGTTATTCATGTAACTAAAGTAGCATAATTTAGATCAGTTTGCCCACTAGAGTCAACAGATTGTTTTGGAGCAAGGAAAACTGAATTGTGCCCATTACCTATGTCATGGGTATCTACCAGTTTATGTATTCTACATTCCACTGAAATCTTCTCTTTCTTGTTTGTAAACATTGTATGTTATCAATTATAACTATTATGTTTAATAAAAAAAAGTGTAATTAAAAGTGGGGTCCTGAACTAGCAAAACTTATTTATAGGAATAATTGCTACTCACATAATTTGAATTGCATTATTTTAATGAGTAAGAATAATTTGTCTGAATGAAGGTTTGCAGAACCAGATCCTTTGTAGCTTAAACACATTCCCATTAACATCCATTTTTGACAATGATGTTGAGGAATAGACTTTGCTTTAAAGCGCTAATGTAATTAATGTTTTTGTAACAACTGATATAATTCTATAGTTTCGCTGATAGTTGGTTGTAGTTGCCTTCAAAAATCCTCTATGAGGCACAGTGAGAGAAGCTGAACTATAACTCATATAAAGCATCTTTCACTAATAGGCTATGTCTAGACTGCAAGCCTCTTTCGAAAGAGGCTCTTTCGAAAGATACTTTCGAAAGAGCCTCTTTCGAAAGAGAGCGTCTAGACTGCACGCGGAACTTTAGAAAGAGCAAGCCGCTTTTTCGAAAGAAAGCACCCAGTGAGTCTGGATGCTCTCTTTTGAAGAAGCCCTATTTACATTCAAGAACGCCTTCTTTCGAAAGAAGCACTTTCGAAAGAAGGCGTTCTTCCTCGTGAAATGAGGTTTACCACCATCGAAAGAAAAGCCGCGTTCTTTTGATTTAATTTCGAAAGAACGCGGCTGCAGTCTAGACGCAGGTGAAGTTTTTTCGGAAAAAGGCTACTTTTCCCGAAAAAACTCCTGAGTCTGGACACAGCCATAGTGTGAAAATAGAACAAAAGACACATTAGTTGGGTCTAAACTTTATCACTCTCTAAAAGATTTAAAATACCTACCCAGTATTATGAAAGAAACAAACTGATTCATTTCAATGCTTTCACCTCAGAAAAAGAGTCAGATACAGTAGTCAATCTAATAAGTGATTAATAACTAAAGTGAGCTTCTGGCATTCCTATCTCCTGCTCTGCCTCCTCTTTAATACTCAGGTAACTGTCAAAAATGGACCTAACTATTATAGAAGACATGGAGTAAAAGCTTTCATGTTGTCCTCCAAAGGTTAAGGTTTACCAACCCCAGTTAGAAGCCACAATCTCCAATAACCATTAATCCACTAAACTCCAGTACAAGTGAACATATTTATGGCTGCAGTCACTAAAGGGTGAAATAAAGATTAGTTTTTAGTTAGGAACGCAAAGTGTTTTAGATCAATACAGACCCACTGCTGAAATCAATCTAAAGTTTGGAATTTTTAAGTAAAGATTTACTGGGCTTCCTAGCACGGTTAATTTTCCAAAGGGGGAATAGTCTCGGCAGTGCTACATAGTAATCAAATTGAGTAAACTATAGTCAGTTCATAAACTGACCTCAGTTATGCACATAGCAAATGGCTGTACAGCAATAGAAACACCCATACTGTGGATAGTAAATTTGCCAATAAACAGGTAAAGCCAAAGTGAACATATAGACTAACATGATAAAATATTGTTTGCTACATTTGCCTATTTAAAAACATAAATAATCAATAGACATTAATAATGAAGTTGTTCGTGCGTTTCTTTATTACTGTGCATATTAAGTGTATCAATTATTTCTACTTAGTTTAATAGATAAATGTATATGCACATTTTATGTACAGCTTTGAAAAGAATATGGGTTTGCTCTTCAAAACAAAAGCTACTGTTTAGATGAAAAAATAAGTGGACTGGAAATACACAGCTTGTTATACCCCTTTGCTGTTCATGTTTGATGCATGTATACAATTTATTATGTAATTTCTTGAGATTTGACAAAATAATTGTCTGGTAAACCATAGCTTTAATGATGTTTTATTTTTCTGTTTCATACCAAAGGTCTGAAGGTATTGTAGGAAAATGACTTAATTGATCAGTGTCTATAAATGCTGTTAATGCATATTACATATGGCTATGTTTACACAGCGGAGCTATTTCAGGATACCTCCAACATCCCGAAATAGCTATTCCCCATCTTAAGGGCAAGCCTGTTATATTGAAATATAATGGGCTCACTATTCTGACATCCCTGTAAACCTCATTGCGCAAGGGATAAGGGAAGTTTCAAAATAACTCCGTATTTTGAAACTAGCTAATTAGCCCATCATAAAACGGGATTTTCAGGTCTCTCCTCCACGTCGGTCTTCTCTCCTGAGCCTCTGGTCTCTCGCTCTGTCTCTCTCTCTCCTCCTCCTATTGCCTCCCCCACTCTCTCTCAGCTCTCCTCCGCCTTCTGCCTCTCTCTGTCTCTCTCTTTCTCTTCTCCCCCTTCTGCCTCTCACTCTCCCTCCGCTCTCCTCTGTCTCCGTCAGGGATGCACACTTGTCCAGGCCCCGCCCCCTGGTTGTGTATGTCACCGCCCCACCCCCCTTCGCCTCCCGCCGTGGTGCTCGGCTGACTTCTGCGCTGCTCAGCCGGGCCACCGCGTGGAAGCAAACAGCGCAAATGGCCTCTCTCTCTCTTCTCCTACTGCCTTGCCCTCTCTCTCAGCTCTCATCCACCTCCTGCCTCTCTCTCCTTCTCTCTTCCCCCTCCTGCCTCTCACTCTGTGTTTTTCTTCTCCTCCTGCTGCGTCTCTCTCACTCTCTCTCTCGCTGTCTTCCGCCTCCTCTCCGCCTCCTCCGTTCTCCTCTGTCTCCTGTGTCTGCTCCGCTTTCCTCCTTTTGAATCTGGCGCCGTTTCCTGACGTTAGAGACACACACTCATCCAGGGTCCGCCCCCTGGCTGGTCCCTCTGGGCAGCGCTGTTGCCTCCCGCCATGGCGCTCGGCCAACTTTTGCGCCGCTCAGCTGGGCCACCACACAGGAGCCCGGCTGAGCAGCACAGAAGTCAGCTGAGTGCCATGGTGGGAGGCAACAGCGCCGCGTAGAGGGAACAGCCAGTGTTTCAGCGTTACAGAGTCACAGACATTGAGCTACTATATATATGATAATATCAAAATAAGCTATGCAATTTGAATAGCACAAATTGTACAGCTTATTTTGAGGTAAGGGTGCTGTGTAGATGCACCTCATATGTACAGTGGTGATCCAAGCTATTTTCTGAGTTATCGCACAATATGTTGTGAGTCCATGCAGTAAATTCATTTTAGTCTATAGAGCTACTCCATGAAATCTTATACAGCCGCTCCCCGAGTTACGACCACCTCCACTTACGATCATCCACACTTACGACCAAAGCGGTCGTAAATGCGGATCTGAGTTACGAACAGTGATCCGTGCTTACAAACAGCATAGTCGCCATGTAACTCTATGGGATCCGAGTTACGAACACTTCGAATTACCGACCAAGTGTTGGCCCATAACTTGTTCATAACTCGGGGAGCGGTTGTATGTTGAATATCTAACTTGGGTCACTGCTGTATCTTTAACCTAGGTAACTATCACTAGAGATCTGTGAATAGATCTATGACAATACAGGGCCCTAAGTGTTACAGCAGCACCACTTAAGTTAAAAAAAATACATGCCAGAATTTCCATTATTAATTTCATTTCAAGGGCTTGTTGCTCAGCAGTTAAAATCCAGTCAGGTCTGAAACCAAAGTCTGTAAATCCTTGTAGCTGTTCTTAAGATAAAGGAGTACAGAAATCCTTACATTTTATCATTTTAAACATTTTTACTGGATCTTATAACTAAAATATGTCTAATTTAGAAATTGTAATTCCCCAGCAAAGAGGTTCTTCATTCTTCTTATCTTTCCATTATATTGTCAGTAAAACATGATTGGCTAGATTCATAGCTGGTGGGAGTGGGCACAACTGCATGTACATCAATAAGTTTGTAACTTTTATACCACCAGTGAATTTAGCCATTTTCTCACAGTTAGCCTAATCTGGTGACGTTACAAGTCAATTAATTTTGTCCATTATGAGTTCTCAGCCTTAAGACATTTGAAAGTTTTAATTACTGTTATAAATAGAAATAAATACATGCCATTAGGGAAGGTCTTATGGATCAAGAGTATTGTCTCATAGGTGGAATGGGTCAGAAACCCTGCACCAAATGCTTCTGAGTGATTTTGGCAGCCAAATCAAAAATGAGATGACACTTTGGTGCTATTAACAAGAGTCCTGACATGATGTATCATTTTATTATACTTTACCTATTTTGTAGAATTTACACTCTAAAATATTTACTTTTTTGTTTGCTATTGTTCTCATTATTAGCTGAATTCATTGCTTATGAATGATGCCAGATTCCTGGCAATGCTGAAGACTAAAGAGTACCCAGTGGTACAACACAAGCAAGGCTAGATAAAATACTCCGTACTCCCCACTGAATCCTGTGACGAACCATTGGAAAGATCTGGCAGGAAACCTAAGAATAAGAGGATAGTAGAATCTCCATGCAAAATCAGATCTTGGGCTCTCTGTTTGTACTCTGGCAGAATGTCAATTAGTGCCAAATGTGATAGTGTTTTCTGTTACGTGAGCAAAAAAACTGGATTTAGACACCTAATTCATCTCACACAGGTCCCCATCAGCTACCAGATTGTAATTGCTTTTAGTCTCCACTGACATGGGCCACATTTGAACCAGCCACCTAGCTTGAAGGACTCTGTATCCATCATCAATCATTTAAAACATCCAGTCCCCCCTGCAATTTTGTTTCTTTATCTAATTTTTTTAAGTCAGAACGTTCAACCTAAAGTGGAATGCAAGACAAAAAATTGAAAAAAGCTAACTGAACTGCCTTGTTAATCTCACACATTTCTGAGAGAGACACAAAAACCTTTAACAAACATGTGACTTATTTTCCTTCTCCTCGCACTCATGTTCTCATCTCATTCAGTGTGCCACTAAGACTGTCTTCACTGACAAAAAGGTTCATTTTTTGCCATGAAATAGCTAACTTGATTTACCAATTTCACTGTAAAATCCTAATGGCTACAAGGCACAGGTAGTTTTTACCTCACTAGCTAGTCAAGGTGAACTCCAGGTGAGGTTATAGTGTTGACCGCCACAAACATTGGCAGTAAAAATATAGCCTAGCAGCTGCTTCAAGATTACTGGGAACGTAATAATAATCTCAGCTAACAGTACTCCTCCTTCTACTATTGGAATGAGATTGTACTATTTAAAAACAGCCCTGCAGAAAGATAGTCAGGTCAATATGCTGACCAATAAGTACATAGCAAATTACAGATACGATTAGGGATAAGCCTCCACATGCATTTTTGTTATTTTGTTTTTATACTTATGTTCAACTTATGCCCTCATCATTGTGTTAATGAATAAATAGATTAGTAAAAACATAAGAACGGCCATACTGGGTCAGACCAAAGGTCCCCCTAGCCCAGTATGCTGTCTTCCAACAGTAACCAATGCCCCAGAGAGAGTGAACAGAAACAGGTAATCAGCAAGTGATCCCTCTCCTGTCATCCATTTCCAGCCCATGGCAAATAGAGGCTAGGGGCACCATTCCTACCCATTTTGGCTAATAAGTATTGATGGACCTAACCTCCATGAATTTATCTAGTTCTTTCTTGAACCCTCTTAATGTCCTGGTCTTCACAACTTCCTCTGGCAAGGAGTTCTACAGGTTGACTCAGTACTGCATGAAGAAAAACTTCTTTTTGTTTGTTTTAAACCTGCCACCTATTAATTTCATTTGATGACCCCTAGTTCTTATGTTATGGGAACAAGTAAATAACTTTTCCTTATTCACTTTCTCCATACCTGTTATGATTTTATAGACCCCTATCATCTCCCCACTTAGTCTTCTTTTTTCTAAGCTGAAAAGTCCCAGGTTTTTTTAATCTATCTTCACAAGACACTCATTCCAAACACCTAATCATTTTTGTTGCCCTTTTCTGAATCTTTTCCGATGCCAATATATGTTTTTTGAGATGAGGCGACCACATCTGTAAGCAGTATTCAAGATGTGGGTATACCATGGATTTATACAGAGGCAATAAGATAGTCTCTGTCTTATTCTCTATCCCTTTTTAAATGATTCCTAACACTCTGTTTGATTTTTTGACTGCAGCTGCACATTGAGTGGATGTTTTCAGAGAACTATCCACAATGACTCCAAGATCTCTCTCTTGAGTGGTTATAGTTAAATTAGTCCCCATCATTTTGCACGTGTAGTTGGGATTATTTTTAGTGGTCAAAGTTAACTCTACATTTTATTTTAAATCATGATGTCCTCAAAATTAGATCAGCAGCCAACCTATTTCTGTACTAGATCTCAGAGGAGGGGCCAGGCAATTCAAGTGAGAGATACTGTGGAAAGTGGTACAATTGTTTTTGTGGTGTGAATCCTGCCATCTGACTCTGAAGTAGAAGTTGGGAGATAAGGAATGGAAGCAGGTTTCCAGTCCCCTCGCAAGTAACTATTAGCATTCCCTTAGGGATCATGATCAATAGATTGAGAACCACTTTAAATCTTAGAATGAATACTATTTGAGTGGGAAGACTCACCCCAATGCCCACTACTGCAATCCAGTTCTTTCCACAACTTCTAGAACCTACCCTGGGGCTACAAGCAACCTCCTCTATTTTGCATGATAAGCACTGTCCTACCCTGAAGTTGCATCAGAAAATGAAGCAATTGGGAAAGAATATTGTAATATTCTGGGAATATGTCCTGGATTCCTGACCAGGATTTTGGCGCAACCAATTAAGAGTATGCCTGCCACATACCACCAAGGAATCCCTTGCCCAGTTTTACAATGAACCTAGTGCAAGTTTTAACAAGTCCTGTATGAATTCATGTAGAAACTCCTGTTCAGGAAAGTAGCCTTATTCAGGAAAGCATTTAAGAATGTGCTTAAAGTTAGGCATATACTTAAATGTCTTCCAGAATAGAGACAGATTTAAGCACAGTTATGTTTCCCTGAATTGGATCATAGTGCAGACGCAATCACTAAAACTTATATTATGATGTACCTGAGCAGGGCCGGACCACAACATTTTGGCACCTGAGGCGGGGAGCTCAAATGACGCCCCCATGCCTCCTCACTGCACCAGCAGCAGACACAATTTTCTACACTCTGAGTCCTAGTGGCACCCTCCCCACCCCCCCAGTCTGGCACTTGAGGCGGCTGTCTCAGTTTGGCTCATGGTAAGGCCAGCCCGGTTCGTGAGTGTATGAGCTCCCAGTCATCTGGTACACAACATGCAAAGGAGCAATGGTTAGAGGATTTTAGTTACAGCATGGCCCTGTACAAAAGGATTTGCTTAATCTGCCTTACCTGTTGACTATAATTTATCCAAGCTTAGGTGCTTCCTTTTACAATTTTGAGTTCTTCCCCCAAAAGCTATTTGTAACTCGTTTAGATGCAATAAATCTGAATTATTTTTCAAAAGCTATTGTGTTTTGTAGAAGCGTTATTCAATTAAAACACTTTATTTGCCCCACCCTCATTGCACATCAGTGTAATCTCCAGAGTGACTAATTTTTGTCTGACTTGCTCTTAGCTGTTGTTGACTTTTGTGCAATTCATTGCTTTTAGGATCAGACCCAGTAGTGCACCCACATCTCCTACAGACTTCAATTTGAGCTCTGATACAAAGACAGAATACTTGATGATATTATTACTCTTTATAACTGTTGTTATCAATACATCTCTACTCCTTGTGTATTTAGTTACAGTTGCTATATCAATATGTATTTATAATGTTCAGTACCTTTTCTTGAAAGATCTCTAAGTATTTGACAAACATTAATTAACTAAGCCTATACTACCCTGTAAAATGCTGTAGAGTCTTCTTATACCATTCTAAACATCTGTAAAATGAGCACAGAGCTACTATATGAATCAAAGAACAGAATCCAGATATCCTAACTTCCAGACCCCTGATTTAACCACTGAACAATGTTTTTTCCATCCATATATTTTTAGAGTGCCATTACTTGAAAGTGAATTAATAAAGTTTGCCTGTGTATAGACATATAAAAATATGACTATACACATAGGCAAGTGAGGTGCGTCATACCAGATATATTTTCATAAATACAATTTACCTCTCCTGTAAAAAGTCAGAGTGGTATATTATATAAAGTTCTCCGGAATAAATGGTGATATTACCAAGAACACACCTTCCATGATGATGTGGCTCATTTATTTTATGTATTGATATTTTATATTATGGTAATACCCACAATGTGGTAGGTGCTGTCCAAACATATATGACACGAGCCCTGCCTTGAAGAATTGGTATATCTTATTTAAGATTGGAGGGGGTGAATTTTAGTTTACTATGATGAAAAATCACATCTACACGTGAGTAGGGGTGATACTTCCGAGCACTACCTGCTAGTCATGTCATGCCATTTTCAAAGCAATAGTGGCAGAGATTCAAGTTGTTTCAGATTATTGATTCCCACCTTTGTTCTTTATTAAGACCCTGTGCAAAGAGCACCTGCTGATTTCTGATCTGTATGATGGTGCCTATCGCAACATGAGAGTACTGCAATCACAAAATATGTAAAAATAAAAAAGCACATAAATTGAATAAATACAGAACTATGTTTCAGTTTCTACGCATGCATGTTACAGAGAATTAAAAACCATAAACCTTTTCAAACAAATTTGTATTGAAAATATTTATCCTGCTTAGTTACTAAATGTATTAATAATTAGGAGTTTAAAGGCAGGGCCCATGTTAATGCTCAAGAAGAGCTCCTTCCCATGCTGTTAGTAGGAAGCGGTGGTGGTGGTGGTTGTAGAGTAGGGGAGGTTCAACTGCCTCTGCAGCATGATCTGCCCTTTCACAAGACCATCAGAGAACCCTCCAGGGGGTCAGGAACCCATGTGTGGGGAATGAGGTGAAATGGGGGAACAGAGGTTGGTGGACAACATGTATTAACTTCCCTCCAGCAGCCAGCAGCAAATCTGAAAAGTTCACAGTCTGAGGCAGAGTCCTCCACTCTATGGACCTCTTATGTGTAGGGTCAGGGTGCTCCCCAGATGTTGTCAAGTGGGCTCAGGACAAGTGAAAATATAGACGCTAAGGTTCTGTGCATAGATGAGCTTTACCTAGTAAATTCACTTATGTGTGTGATGTTCTCAGAAGAACTGTAAGTCCTGGGTGGCCACTCCCCTGCTAATGCCAGTGGGTAAAGAGACCACCCCCTCCTCCTTTTTTTTTTTTTAACAAGTCAGCAATTTGGCTTCTTCAAGGTGTAGGATAAATCCCACAAGAAAAAAAATCAGTTTCCTTCCTCGGCTGTCACGCCCGGCCTTAGGGCAAGGTGAGCAAGGTGGTTACCTTGGGCCCCATGCCTTCAGGGCCCTACTTTGCACTGAGCCCAAGTACAAGGGGCTGTGGCTGGAGCTGGAACTGGACAAGCTGGTCACCTGCGTCCCCATGGGGCTGCTGCTGCTGCTCGTCTCATTGGCCTTCATGCAGGTGATCTCCATAGGTACCCAGCCAGCCAGCCCAGCCACTGATCCCTCCATCTTGCCCTGTGGGCATCTGGGCTCCTGCCCAGCTGCATTGGTGAGACTGGGAGAGCTGGCTCAGCCCTCATGTGTGTTGACAGCTCTAGGCTGTGTTTGGTCCTAGTGAGCCAGGATGCGGCCCTGAGCCCTTGCCTTTCTCCCTGTCTGCCACAGATTGTGTTTTCACTGTACAGAGGGGAGAGTCACACAGGTCAGCAGAGAATCTGACCTGGCCTATGTGTTGTGGAATATATCCAGCAAGTGACTTGTACTGCCCAGGCTGGACTCTGTAACCCCTCAACTGGGATTGACTTAAACTAGAACATTCATTGGCCGGACACTGCTGTCAGTGTGCCACGATGGGCTCCGCAAACTCTTTGGCCAGGCCTGTCAGCTGCCTTCTACAGGATTTTCCACCGGAAAAAGCACTCTTGCCCAAAGAGACAAACAATAACTTTATATTTCATAGACATAAAGGATAAAACTTTCAAAAACACTTACACCATTTTGGAACCTAAATCCCCTGGACTTCTGAAAATGTTAACTGATTTGTTGTAACTCAGTTCTTTCTCTTGTAAAAACTTTGATTGCTGAAGGCGTGATGTTGGCATACCAGGTGCCAATTCATGCCAAGGCCCAAAACTTTACTGAATAATGACAAATGTATAGCTGGAAATCAATCTGGCCTTTCTGTGGGCTAGTATAGTTAAAAATAGACATCAGCATTACAGGCAGTCCCCGGGTTATGTACAAGATAGGGACTGTAGGTTTGTTCTTAAGTTGAATCTGTATGTAAGTCGGAACTGGCGTCCAGATTCAGCCGCTGCTGAAACTGATCAGTTTCAACAGTGGCTGAATCTGGACGCCAGTTCTGACTTACATACAGATTCAACTTAAGAACCCCAGGCATCCCCAAGTCAGCTGCTGCTGAAACTGATCAGCGGCTGATTCCAGGAAGCCCGGGGCAGGGGCTTCCTGTAGTCAGCCACTGGTCAGTTTCAGCAGCGGCTGACTTGGGAACGCCTGGGGCAGAGCAGCTGGGGTGCTGCTGGGTTGGTCCAGTAGCGCCGCCGCTCCTCGGCGCTACTGGACCAACCCAGCAGCACCCCAGCTGCTCTGCCCCAGGCGTCCTGATTCAGCTGCTGCTGAAACTGACCAGCAGTGGCTGAATCAGGACGCCTGGGGCAGAGCAGCTGGGGTGCTGCCGGGTTGGTCCAGTAGCGCCCAGAGCGGTGCTACGGGACCAACCGGCAGTGCCCCAGCTGCTGTACCACAGGTGTCCGGAGCAAAGCCGCGGAGCACGGGGGCAGCGGGACAGCCCAGATGCACCGTGGCTGTCCTGCTGCCCTCGGGCTCCGTGGCTTTGCTCTGCTTTGCTCCCCGTCCCCCTGGTCTGCAGACCAGGGGGACGGGGAGCAAAGCAGAGCAAAGCCGCGGGCAGCTGACAGCCCAGATGCATCTGGGCTGTCCGCTGCCCGCGTGTTCCGCCGCTTTGCTCCCCGTCCCCCTGGTCTGCAGACCAGGGGGATGGGAGCAAAGCAGAGCAAAGCCGCTGCCCGTGTGTTCCGCTGCTTTGCTCCCCGTCCCCTGGTCTGCTGGAGACCAGAGAGAGGGAAGGCCTCGTTCGTAACTGCGGATCCGACATAAGTCGGATTCGCGTAACTCGGGGACTGCCTGTATAAGAATATGTTCAGTGTTTAGATTTTATGGAATGCTTGTAGGGTGCTTCGTGTATTAATCCTACTTATAGTAGCTGCATTGCATGGTATAAAGTTATATTGAGTGTTTGCATTGTAAACCTATGTAATTGTGTAGCTCACCAAACAGGGGAAAAAAGCATTAATACACATTAAAGGAAAGTGCTTGTCCTGCAGACAAGATGGTCCACTGAAGGCAAATGAAGCATTGGGTACAACGAAAAGACAGACACCTTGTTGACTGCATTCCACACTGCCTCCGGGGAGGGCTAGCCTGTGCATTAACTCATCCCATGTTTGGATTCTGGGTTGAAGGGAATAAAAGTCCTTGACAGGGAGAAACTGGACACAAATTCCTAAACATAAACAAGAGATCGCTATTCTGCTCAGCATGGGTTAGCCCTAAAGGATAGATATTTATATTACCTCTATAAACCAAAATGTAACTCATTTCTATGTGTAGGCATTCTGTTTTAACCTTGCAAAAATCCTCTCCTTTCTTTTTCCTAGTTAGCTAATCTTTAGTTAATTACAGGACTGGGTTCAGGAAGTCTTTAAAGGGTACGT
Organism: Pelodiscus sinensis; assembly: GCF_049634645.1. Lineage (NCBI taxonomy): Eukaryota > Metazoa > Chordata > Testudines > Trionychidae > Pelodiscus > Pelodiscus sinensis. Next base: position 72,106,762 of record NC_134712.1, read on the forward strand.
CTAGACTACATGCCTCTGTCGCCAGAGGCATGTAGATTAGGCTACCCGACATAGTAAAATGAAGCGGCGATTTAAATAATCGCCGCTTTATTTAAATTTACATGGCTGCCGCGCTGAGCCGACAAACAGCTGATCAGCTGTTTGTCGGCTCAGCGCGATAGTCTGGACGCGCGGGTGTCGACATCAAAAGTATTTGTCGACCACCCAGGTAAACCTCCTGGGATGTTTACCTGGGTAGTCGACAAATACCTTTGATGTCGACACCCGCGCGTCCAGACTATCGCGCTGAGCCGACAAACAGTTGATCAGCTGTTTGTCGGCTCAGCGCGGCAGCCATGTAAATTTAAATGAAGCGGCGATTATTTAAATCGCCGCTTCATTTTACTATGTCGGGTAGCCTAATCTACATGCCTCTGGCGACAGAGGCATGTAGTCTAGACGTACCCTTTGGTTTGAAATCTGATGGCCTCAGATAAGTGACCAGTCCTTTGTAATGGAAATAATGTGAATATTGTTGTGACTGTTGGTATAAAGTGACCATCTATCATATAGTCCAGGGGTCGGCAAGCTTTTTGAAGTGGCGTGCCAAGATTTAACCCTCCTGCCCTGGGCTGCGCTGCTCTCCTGGGGGCAGTGGGCTATGTCACTGTACGCCCTGTTTCGTCTCCTGCCCTGAGTTCCACTCCAGCTTTTCCTGTGGGGAGTTGAGGAGCTGTGCGCATGTGCTTCCCTGCACTTGGGTGCAGGGTCTGGGTGGGTGGTGGGGTGTAGCAGCAGGCTGAGATTAGGGTGTCTGGCCAGAGGGAGGGGCAGAAGTAAGGTGCGGGTGCAGGGTCTCAGCATGGAAGGGGGTGAGGGTGCAGGGTCTGGGTGGCACTTACTTTTTTTTTTCTAGTGTCTGTAACAGGGTTTATTCATTGTAATAGTCACTATCATGTGGCAGCCAGACACTGCTCAACACACGGAATATGTTAGCGGCCCTTGGGCCAAGTGTGGAATGTATGCCATGCCTTGCCAGGAGTGCAGGGAGGCCGGCCAGTGGATCCAGGCAAGCTGGCTAGGATCTAGCCTGCTGGCACCTGGATGATGGACTCCACTGACCCTATGGGGCTCTCTGGTGGGTGTGGGTGCATGGCATACATGGGAGGTGTGAGGTGGAGGCGGAGCAGTGTGCAGAGCAGTGGGGGGACAGCCATGGCAGCAGTGAGTCCTCCATGGGCAAGATGGTGGCCAGGTCTACCGTACTTTTGCCCCCTGCGCTGCTCTCAGGTTTTCTGTCCCAGGCATGGCTTCCCATTGCTTCATTGGCTGGATTCTGGCCAATGGAGCAGTGGGAAAAGCCTACAGTGCTGGTGCACTGCTTTTTTCCTCCAGCCGGGGGGAGGAGGCAGGGGGAATGCGCATGCATGCATGGAGCTGTATGTGGCTCCAGCTTTTTTCCGATCACACAGTGAGGCTCGGGGCTTTCTCCACTCCCCCACCCTTGCTGCCACTGAAAATCATCTTGTGTGCCACTTATGGCACATGTGCCAGATGCTGCCGACCCTGATATAGTCCATCTTGCCTGGGGAGCAATATAGACTGGAATGCCCCGGAGGACCATCTGTAACTTGATGCTCTTACAGTGGTTTAAGAGTTCACATTTGTTACTGGGTTGGTGAAATCTAGTAACAGAAGATCCAGTTTGTGAGCACTTCAAACAGCATGAAAGAAGGTTGCACATTTATAATGCATAATTGGCCAAAGCTCATTAATAGAAATAAGATCAAGCTTCATTTTGATACTGGTTTGGGTAGAAAAGTAAAAAGCAAAACAAAACAACAAACCATGGTATTTTTCACTAAGCAAAGCATGTCAATTTGTTAGTACTAGAAATCTGCAAAATATTGGCTGGGTCAGTCAAAACTTTCCAAGACAATTTTTTTTTTTTTTTTTTTTTGCAACTTACAAGGTGTAACAGTATGTGTCACATCATTTAATGCAGAGCTATACAAAAACCTTCTGGGATTATTTATAGCTATTACAGCAGTAAGGATATGTCTACACTACAGCACTAATCTGAACTAACTAAGCTAATTCAAATTAGCGCATCTAGACCTAAAAAATAGTTCGAATTAGTGTTTTGCTAATTCGAACTAGCATGTCCACACTTGAGTGGACCCTGAACCGAGGTTAAGGCTGGCCGGAAGCAGTGCCGGCAGGGCATCAGATTAGGACTTAGAGCCTAGAGCTGCTGTCTCAGGCTAGCCGAGGTCTGTGCTTAAAGGGACCCGACCCTCACCCCGGATAGACAGTTCTCAGGGTTCCCCGCTTGCTTGTCTACCTCGATGAGGGACAGCAAAGCAGTCCTGGCTTGGAGTGCCCTGAGTGCCCACACTCGGCACATCACAGCACTCAGCCACCAGCCCGGCTGCACTTGCTGCAGGCTGCCATCTGGGGGAGGGGTCAATCGGGGGGCTGCAGGAGAGCTTCCACCCCGAGGAGCCCGCAGAGCCACCCCAGTCCTCCCCATCAGGGGCTCATACTCCATTCCTCCCTCACCTCCTTCCACTTACCCCTCCCTAGCCCCCCTTCCTGATGTACAAAATAAAGGACACGTGTGTTCAAAAATAGAAACTCTCTTTATTGAACAGAACTCAGGGAGACTGGGAAAATGAGGTGGGAGAGGGGAAGAGAGAGGGTGGAAGAGGGGAGGGCAACTAAAATGATCAGGGGTTTGGAACAGGTCCCATACGAAGAGAGGCTAAAGAGACTGGGACTTTTCAGCTTAGAAAAGAGGAGACTGAGGGGGGATATGATAGAGGTCTATAAAAGCATGAGTGGTGTAGAGAGGGTGCATAAAGAAAAGTTCTTCATTAGTTCCCATAATATAAGGACTAAAGGACACCAAATGAAATGAATGGGTAGCAGGCTTCAAACTAATATGCGAAAGTTCTTCTTCACAAAGCAAGTAGTCAACCTGTGGAACTCCTTGCTGAAAGAGGCTGTGAAGGCTAGAACTAGAACAGAGTTTAAAGAGAAGTGAGATAAAGTCACGGAGGTTGGGTCCATGGAGTGGTATTAGCCAGGGGGTAGAAATGGTGTCCCTGGCCTCTGTTTTGGAAGGCTGGAGATGGATGGCACGAGACAAATGGCTTGGTCTTTGTCTTTGGTCCATCCCCTCCAGGGTCCCTAGTGTTGGCCGCTGTTGGCAGACAGGCTATTGGGCTAGATGGACCTTTGGTCTGACCCAGTACGGCCATTCTAAGCTCAGGGCTCAGGGTCGGGGGGGTCTCACTGGACCACCCTGATTTTCATGCACACCTGCTCCTGGGTGGCCAGGCTGGCAGCTATCCTGCCCTAGACGGCCACTTTCCTGTGCTTAGTGCGGAGGTCGTGGATGAGGTCCACTATGTCCGCACTAGACCAGGCGGGCGTCCGTCTCTTGCGGACCCGGGCAGGCTCCCAGGAGCCGCCAGCCTGGTCCTGGGAAGAGGCGGAGGGCTGGGTGGCAGCGGGTGGCTGGCTCGAACCGTGCCAGGTGCAGGGTCTGCTGGCTGGGTGCTGGCAGGCTTGCACCTGGCACGGGCACCGTAGCCAGCCCGTGCCCCTTTAAGGGCTCCGGAGCCAGGACGGGGGCAGAAGAGTTTCCCTGGTGGTGCCCAGAGTGGCCACCAGGGAAAGCTGGGAAGGGCTAGCCTCCCACTAGTTCAAATTAAGTGGCTACATAGCCCTTAATTCGAACTAGTTAATTTGAACTAGGCGTTAGTCCTCGTGGAATGAGGTTTACCTAGTTCGACTTAAGCGTGCCGCTAGTTCAAATTAAGTTTGAACCAGCGGTTTGCATGTGTAGTGCCTATTAAAGTTAATTTGAACTAACGTCTGTTAGTTCGAATTAACTTTGTAGTGTAGACATACGCTAATATAGTAAAGTTCAACAGCACAAAGATGATGTAAAAATTGCTCTTCCCATCTACCATAGTTTAGTGACACTTCACATCCTTGATAACTGTAGCCCCTATTGAAGTGGAATCTTAAGATTCATACTTCTTTCAAGGATGCTAAGAACCCCAATCTGGAACACTATGAAAGACACAAAAGGAAGGACACAAAGAAAATGTTGTTAGAGGAAGCATAAAATAATGAGAATCCAAATACCATCTTCTATATTGTTAACTACATCATTATTTCTACTGTAAATCTCTTACATTGACTAGTGAATAAGGGAAGGCAACACTGTATGGAGGAGGAAGGTGATTCTCACTCTAAAAGGAGGGAGCTTTCTGATAAGATAAAGGCTGAAAAGATATGGCACAGTCCATTTTTCTTTTGGGACATCAATAAAGCAAGTTAGTGAGAACTGTCCTGGAAGTTACAGATTGGTTCCTTTCAATTCCTGGATTTGAAGATGAGACTTTCCAAATCCCAAGCTATCTGACTTCCAGCTTCCCAACAGTATATGCATTGGCATCTTTGTTTACAAGTTAAGGTAAAAGACAACAAGGACTGCCTTTCAAGGAAACACTCCTAGCATTTATTTTAATGACAAGAGTCCTGTTATTAGCTGGGAAGAGTGGTACTTATGGATTTCACACTAGCTAAAACTTTCCGTAAGTGCTCTTCAGTCTCCTTTCATGTGCATTTCATTCAAGGACATATCTTCCTGATTCTCTCCCTCTCCTTCCCCCTCCCCACGATTGGAGACTTGACAACAGGAGAACAGCTATAAATGTGAGGGTACAGTATATCATGAAAGAAAATGTGGAGAATATGTCCTCTACCAAAATACCCCTTGGTGTAAGAAAAAAAGACAAAATGCTTAGAAGAGAACTCCCTTGGATTAATTCCACAAAGGAGTCAAAAACAAAACAAAACAAAAATGAGCTGTACATGTTCCTAAGGCATCAGATCTGGCAGAAAGTTGAAAGGTTATGTTTGTGAAATAGCAGCTGCTTTCCTGCCATTTGATTCAGGTTTCTGCATTGCAAAGTCTCCAAACCGAAAGACAAATCTGACAATATGCTAATCTTCCAATAAAAAAATGTGACTTCTGAACCCTTATCTGTTGAAGAGCTGACAGTGAAGTTCAGAGACGGTTGTCTAACCAGACAAAACGATAGAGAAAATATGCCTTCAAACAAGATCATAAATCTTGAATAGTGCAGGGGAACAAATGTAAAGGGAACGATTTACCACTAATACCATTTACTAGCCTCACTTTCCTTGTCTCTCGTCTACCTCACCCCCAGCCCCATCACACATACAAGGACGGACGATGCACCCTGTCAAACCAATAACATAAAAGCAACGTTAGGGGAGAAAAAAGTGACAATATATCGTGTATTAAGATCAGATATTATTTCCTTCACATCCTGGGAGAAGGCAGAATACAAATATAGTGTAACTTGAATACAACCGTATACACACACACATACACACAAAAAGTTTGCATATTGCACAGGGCGCTTGAAGATCATAAATCTATGCATGAGAAAGATGTAGTGGAAATTTTGGGGGGGATTAGAGTTTATTTTTGTCATCTCTGTGAGACAGCTACTCATTCATCCAGATCACAGCTAAGAAAAAAGCTGGTCACAGAAATTAGCAGTTTCAGCTCAGCAGCAAAGTCGCCAGCCTGTGAAGGCAGAGAGAAATTGACTAATTAGCAATGCGCACTAAAACTTGACGGTTCTTTATAGAGAGAGAGGGAGAGAGGGAGGGAGGCAGAGGAGGGGGGGGCTAGCTTTTTCCCCTTCTTTCTTCCAAAGATGTTTGAAATCGCAGTCATTTACGCTCGACAATTTTTACAATAGCCTTGAGCCATAATTTTGCGAGTCTCTCCAGCATCCATCCCCCTGTATGGTCTCTCTCCACTGGCCATGCACGACCGTTTCTCTCCCCAACCGTGGATTTCCTATTACTCTCGTTACGACTCACTGAGCCCCAGGCCCAAGGATAATGATGTGTTGTTTCTTGGTAGCATAATTTGTCACACGTACATTTTTTCTTCTTCTTCTCTTGCAGAAAGCTCTGCGCGCTCTCTCTCTCTCTCTTTCTCTCTCCTTCTCCCTCTCCTACATTTTCTTGCTGTTGCTAATTCATGGTGATCAAATGATGTACGACAAAATAAATTGTAAAGAGTGACTGCTCCGAGTTGGGAAGCAGAAGGTTGTGGGTTTTTTGGTTTTTTTTTTTTTTTTTTTTTTTTTTTTTGAAGGAGCGATCAAACCTTTAAAAAGGAAGGACAATTGATTTTTGGGGGGGAGCTTAAGTGAACCTTTACTTTGGCCGCTGGTTGTGGAGCAGGTAAGTTTCTGGCCTTGTGTCTAGCCGTCTGTGTGTATTTTCTTGTGTCTTCTGGTTTGTTTGTTGTTGGGGAAGAGCGGGGTGTTTGTGTGTGTGCTGCCGGGGGGGAGTTGTGTAACAAACGCCTTTGGAGAATAAACTCCAATTGCAAGAAATGGGCAAAGGAGGAAGAAAGCAGGGGAGGGAGGGAGGAGGAGAGAGAGAGTGTGTGTGTGGTTGGGGGGCGGGAGGGACTGACCGGGTCCACTTAAAGGGAGAGGCTCGTGGAGATTTCTTAAGCCCGGGCTGGAGCTGCAAAGCCGGGGAGGCGGAGGTTGGGGGCAGCCGGCGCGGGGCAGGAGGGAAAGTGGCTCCCGCCCGGGAATCAGGACAATCGAAGGGAAGCAAGTGCTCGGGAGGAGTGAGCGGCCGCGCTGCAATGGAAGGAGCCGGGCCCTGGAGGGTCCCGCCGAGGAGGGGGAAGAGCAGTGGCGGGCTCCGCTCGCTCGGAGGCGGGATGTGGCCAGCCCGGGGCCCCTTCTCGCCAGCCCTGGAAGGTGCCGTGTGTCAGGGCTGTCTGCGGGGGGGCGGCAGGGCAGAGGCCAGGGCGCCCCCCCCCCCCCCCAACTTGAACTTCCCGCAGTTCGGGGAGTTAAAAGCGGCTCCCGCCCGGAGGCGAAGAGCAGGACAAGCCGCGGCTGCGCCCCCCCCCCCCCCCCAGCCTCCTGCACCAACCCAGCGCCCGGCTGCTGCCAACTCGGGCAAAGCCGCGCCAGGGGAGCGGTGGCGCGAGGCTGGGCCCCCACCCGGCCCCACACACAGACACACACAGGCGCGCGCGGGCTGCAGCGCTAAGCGGAGCCCGGCGCGGTAGAGCGGCGAGCAGCGGAGGGGAGGGCGAGCAACAGGCTGGGCGGGGGACCCGCCGACGCTGTGTCTGCCGCGCTAGAGGGGGGGGCGGGTTTTTCCCCCTCCGCCTGCCCCTCGCTAGTTTCTCGGGGTACGGCAGAGTTTGCAGGTTTGCAAACAGCCCCCAACTCCTCCTCGCTCCTCCCCTGGAAACAAGCTCCATTTGCACACACACAAACCGGGAGGGAGGGGGAGCGGGAAGAGGGTTTCCAAGCCGCGCGCCGTCCCTGCCCCTCTTCTTCCTTCTGCTCCTCGTTACACACGCCCTGTGCATGGAGGACAAAGCCCCCGCGCCACGCACCGGCCCCAGGAGCTTGTGCCGCCTCGAGCCCCCAGGAGCACCCGGCGCCGGCTTGCTGCCGTGCATGGCTTTAGGGCCGTTGCTCTGGGGAGGGGGCGGCTGAGTGGAGAAGCTCTCGCGTGGCAAACATGAGTGCGCCAGGCCTGCTGTAAAGCTCTGTATTTGTTGTTGTCCCCTTCCCCCTACCCACCCCCCCCACCGCCCCCTTTGCCCAGGTTGGAGGAGGGTTTAAAGGCAGGTGCGTTGAGGCCGCTCGCCATGTCCAGATCCGGGGACAGGACCTCCACCTTCGACCCCAGCCACAGCGACAACCTGCTGCATGGCCTCAACCTGCTGTGGAGGAAGCAGCTCTTCTGCGACGTGACCCTGACGGCCCAGGGCCAGCAGTTCCACTGCCACAAGGCCGTGCTGGCCTCCTGCTCCCAGTACTTCCGATCCCTCTTCTCCAGCACTGGCGGCGGCGGCCACCCCCAACCCCTGGCGCTGGGACCGAGCGCGCAGGACGGGCTGGGCCTGGGCGCACCCCCCAAGGAGCAGCAGCAGGAGGAGCCGGGCACCCCTTCTTCCTCCCCCGAGGACAAGCTCCTGGCCAGCCCCAGGGCCATCAACAACCTGGTGTTGCAAGGCTGCTCGTCCATCGGGCTGCGCCTGGTGCTGGAGTACCTGTACACGGCCAACGTGACCCTGTCCCTGGACACTGTGGAGGAGGTGCTGTCGGTCAGCAAGATCCTGCACATCCCGCAGGTCACCAAGCTGTGCGTGCAGTTCCTCAACGACCAGATCTCGGTGCAGAACTACAAGCAGGTGTGCAAGATCGCCGCCCTGCACGGCCTGGAGGAGACCAAGAAACTGGCCAACAAGTACCTGGTGGAGGACGTGCTGCTGCTCAACTTCGAGGAGATGCGCGCCCTGCTTGACTCGCTGCCTCCCCCAGTGGAGTCGGAGCTGGCGCTTTTCCAAATGTCCGTGCTCTGGCTGGAGCACGACCGGGAGACCCGCATGCAGTATGCCCCGGACCTCATGAAGCGCCTCCGCTTCGCCCTCATCCCGGCCCCGGAGCTGGTAGAGCGGGTCCAGTCGGTGGATTTCATGCGCACCGACCCCGTCTGCCAGAAGCTGCTGCTGGACGCCATGAACTACCACCTGATGCCCTTCAGGCAACACTGCAGGCAGAGCCTGGCCAGCAGGTAAGGGGGGAAGCTAGATGGAAGGCAGTGGCTGGCAGGTGGGAGGGGTAGGGGGGATTCAGCCACAAACTTAGTGATTTTCAGCAAATGCCTGGAGATATAAAAGTTGAGTTCAGCTTGACAAGATCCAACAAAGAAAGAGGTGGGATGAGGGGCATACAGAAGGGAGGGGGGGGTCTCCCTCTCGCCCACCCACTCACACTACGGGGGGCACAAAACCACAACTATCGGCTATAAAACCCACAAATGGCATCAGAGAAATACCACGTGTATTGCACCAGAAAAGAGCATTGACCCATTAGTTATGGGGATCCGGACGGTCAGTGTGATATGGAATGATTGTGCTGGTTAACTAACATTTCTAGAAGGTTTTTGCTATAGCACTTTTTGTAACGTTTTAACCTACCTTCGTCTCCGGGAAAGGACTTTTGATAATTGTCACATCTCTTCAGTGTCATCTTGTTTAGTAGGAACTAGACAAGGATGGAAATGAGGGATTGCCGTACTACTTTCCTTCCCCAGCCCTGCCAAACAAACTTTGTGTGTTCCCTCCCCTTTTCTCAGTGATCGGAGAAGTGGCTGACGCAGATCTGTCTCATATGTGAGACTTTTTTTGTCTTTTAAAATCTCTCATTAGTTTATTAAGCTAGGACACTTTTGATGGAAAAGTGACTTGGGAGCAGTAATTTCCCACTACATGCCACTGTCAGTGGTGAGTGCTCGAAATACGGCAAAGTGGGAAAGACCCGCCTAGACTGTTCTCTAGACACTGTAACACCGTATAGTTTGGTAAATGCTTAGTTATCCATTTACACAACGTTTTAGAAGTGTGTATTGCAAACCAAATTACGATTTAGCTGCCTCTTAAAATATAATGTGAGAAGAAGATTGTATGGGCAAACAGGCATGGTTTACTAGCATCAGTTTTAAATCTCATTATGAGCTCCCTGGGCTGTTTGCTTAGGGAGATGGTATCTTGTCAGCTTCCCATCTTTCTATTGTGGTAATCAACACCACTCCATAAGATATCATGCCTAATCCATAACATTAAAATGTACATCTTAGATTTGACAGTGCATGTAAAGGCTCATGACTTGAGAACCTGTTGTAATTAATATAGGCCACCCCCCATTCTCTCACTTTAGAAAGGCAATGTATCTGTCACAATACTTTTAAAACTATAATACATATGTAAATCCCATTTATTGATTTTGTACAACTAATTGCATTCATAGGTGTTTTGATATTTTTGTGGTTCAGATACAATGTGAGGTTAGTGTCATGAGATGAAAGCACTGAATATAGTTTAATTGGTAGTTTGTAAATTCAAAGGCTAGTTGAAGGGTTTTAGTTTTCTGCCCTTACAATAGGGGTATACTTCATTTTGTTCAAAGAATGTAATAAAATAAAACAAATATGGTGACAGTATTATAAAAATCAAAGCATATTGAGAAGATTTTGGTCTGTACTTTAATTAATATCAAGTAGGCTATTAATAGGAAAGAGTGGTATAATGCTAAGATTTTAAACAATGTAAAATATTTTTTGAAAATCTAATTTTAATATGTACCCAGATGATTTAGCTGTAAAAACACTGTAAGTGCCTTCTTTTATTATATTTATTTGTCCATATAGGATTTTGTTTGCACCCATTACCAAAGTCTATAAATTATTTCCATTGCAAGATACTGTAATAAAAATGAATACAAACATTTGCAGCAAAAAAGTATTTCTGAGGCCTATTGTATCTGGTAAATATTCTTAGATTTCAACATTCAGAACAGTTGACTTTCAAAATGCAAAATCCCCTACCTGTTTTAGTCTAGATTCCGCACACCTCCTGGGGCATGCTGGGGCTCTTGTCCTGGTGGATTGCTGAGATACCAGGCTGTTTGGTTCAGTGAAGGTACCTTCCAGCTTCACTGGTCCATATCATTTGAAGGATATGTAGTGGTGTTCTGACCACTGAATGCTTACAAGTGTCATGGATGCTGTAAGAATCTGATACTCCTGCTGCTAGAAGCCGTCTTTAAGCAGGAAAGTACACAAAGTAACAGACTTAAATTGGCTCGTAAATGGCAGTTATTTAATTGGCTGAGGGAGACTATAAAATCATATTTTTTGTTTATAATAGGCCTGGATATTATGGATAATATTTCAGACATCTGTTTATAACTTTAAAAGGTGAATAATATGCTGTCACCTTCTCATCTTTAGCATACGTTTAGACACAGTGTTGTAACTAGCTTCAGTTTTGTTTTGAGCATCACAACCTTCCATAAAGTGTTAAAACATTAACAGTACCAAACAGACTAGGATACAGAATATATTTTGTGTATTTTCACATTTGGGATTGGATTGCTAATGCTCATTCAAGATCCATTGTTGTGTCTTGATGATCTTAAGGTCGCATCATTGTTCCATTAGATTGTACTAATCTGCACATGCTTTTAAAAATCCAGATCACTCTCTCCTAGCTATACTGGCTCTGAAGTTCTGATAAGAGTAAAAACTTATCTATTTCCTTTACTGACTAAAGTACACTCATAATGTATACAAAGCACTGGTGTATTGAGTAAGAAATACTGTTTTACATTTTGAAATGAAAGAAACAAACAATAATAAACATATACCTATCTGGACAAGCTTTTGCAGTATGATATATGTAGTTTTCCTAAAATTATGATCTCTGATTAAAATAACATTTTACTGAATGTTAAACCTAAGAGAAAAGATATTACAACATTTTCTGGAATTATAAATTTGAAAAATAATATCTAAAAAGTACTGAATAGTAAAATAAATGAATAAAAATGTGTAGGATTTTGAAAGATCACTATTGGTTTCCTGGGAGCAATATTAACCTTAATAGATTAGAACTTCAAAAAAAATTGATGAAAGGTTATTCAGAAAGGATTCATGAGTCTTTTAGAAAGGTAAGTTACTCTCTGTTTACATTAAAGTTTTTAATCACTGAAAAGTAAATAGTATACTTCTGGTCTACACTAGGGGATAAATTCGAATTAAGATACGCAGCTTAACCTAACAATTAATGTAGCTAAAGTCAAAGTATCTTAACTCATATTTTGGTGCTGTGCACACTGCGAAGGGAGCGCACTCTCCCTTCGACTTCCCTTACTCCTCATAGAAGCAGGACTACCGGCATCAACAGGAATGCCCTCTCAGTTCAAATTGGCATGTCTTCACTAGGCCTAGTAATTTGAACCCTGGAAGAGCGACTGTGTGTGTGTGGTTCAGTCTTCTCTGTAGTGTAGACAGGGCTATAGTGACAGAAATATCTGCTTGGTAAGTGTAGAAGAAATTGGGAAGATCACACACACTAAAACTTCGCTTGATAACTTTCTTCCTTATTTAAAACACCTTTGTCTATATTGCACTATTTGAAAATTGTAGCATACAAGTACTTTGGGATTTCACCTAGTCACATTTCTTAAATTCTCACCAAATAGAGTAAATATCAGAAAGCATAACATATGGTTGTTCTACTCCAAAAAGTAACTATATAAAAACGGTATAATCTAATTGACCTGTGCCATGTATGTATTCTGAGTCATATCTATTTACTGCCTAAAATAAGTTTTCATTCTTGTCAGCCTTGTAGAGCCAATATAGCTATGGGAGAGGGAGCTGGATTTTATTCTTGCTCATGGAGAATGAACAGAATTATTTACTGAATTCCAAATGCAAAATCTCCGTGTTGCTAATGCATGAGCTAGAAAGAGTCTAGTTTGACTTCCATGTTGGATTTTCAGGAGTCTCGATAAAACAAAACAGATTTCCATGTGCCTATTTGTACTATCAATATATTTTTTAGTTAGTCTCACTGCACCATAGTTTGAAATAAGATACGTAATTTGAGCTATGCAAATTGCAGATCTTATTTTGATCTTATTTCAAAATAGCTTAAATTTCAAAATAACCCACCATTCTGAAATGCCCCTTACTCCTCATGGAACAAGGTTTACAGGGATGTCAGAATAGCAAGCTCAAAATAATGGGCTTAATGTTAAGATGGGGATAGCTATTTTGGGATACTCTGGTATCCTGAAATAGCATCGCAGTATAGACATAGCCAAAGAGCATGTCTACACTGGGGAGTTATTTCAAAATAACTCCCCTTATTTTGAAATAACAAGCAGAGTGTCCACACTACCAAGTATGTTATTTCAAAATAATGGGCTTGTTATTTCAAAATAACTCCTGCTTGTGAAGAAGCTTATTTTGAAATAGTCATTTCAGGAGTTATTATTTTGAAATAACTTATTTCAGAATAATCTGGTAGTGTACACATAACCAAAAGTGCTAAAGGACCATTGTTGTTTTTTAAAATTTCCACTTATATACCAAGTAGATTGTTTCTGGGAGCCACAGAGACAAACATGAAATCCCATAGGGGCTTTTTTGCACTTACCTTTTGGATGCAAATAAACTGTAATTTTAAAAGAAAGTTGAAGAGAAATATTCCCATTAAACTCTGGGGCTGTGTCTACATTGGCCCCTATACCGTAATAGGGATGCTAATATAGCACTTTGGAATAGGCAAATCCGCGGGGTATTTAAAAATCCCCTGCGGTATTTGCATTTTCATGGCTGCCGCTTTTTTCCGGCTTGTAGATAACCTGGAGAAATGCACCAGTCTGGACGCGATCCTCCGGAAAATAAGCTCTTTTCCAGAGGATCTCTTATTCCTACTTTCAATTTAAATCCCCCGCAGATTTGCCTATTCCAAAGTGCTACATTAGCATCCCTATTACGGAATAGGGGCCAATGTAGACGTAGCCTGGTAGAGGCTTGATCCTGGAAAGTGCTAAACAATCAGGCTCTGATTCAGCAGCGCATTTAAGCGCATGTTTCACTTTATTCTGATATCCCTTTTACTGATTTTGCATTAGGCACTTCTTTGGCTTCAGTGGACTTGCTCCTGTTACAGGCCCTGGTTCAGTAGGCCCCAGTAGGATTGCTCACATGCTTAAAGTTAGTTGCATAGGAGAATTTCTGTGTCTACTGAAGTCAATGGAAGTTTCACCATTGGGTTTTTTTTTGCTGAATTAGGGCCTCTGACATTAGTGAGAGCAGAATTGGGCAACTCCAGTGGGACTTTTACTTAAATAGTAGGTCTGAAAATTCTTCAGAGGGATCTTTGTGACACAGATAAGATTATGTACTTCACAAGTGATATCCAGTTTTGAGGCCCAACTATAGCGTGAGTAAGGAGAAGCATCTCATCTCCTATAGCATCCCACAGTTTGTTTTGAAAGTCTCCAGTGTGGGGAACATCAACGAAGAATAGGCAATTTCTTTTAAAAGAGCACTTTTGTGAATTTCTGCTCAAGAGAATTTTTAACCATATCAAGAGAATCTTCTGCTTGAGAGTTTTTCACCATGTCCTCTGACTCCATTTTTTAGCAGAAAAATAAAATCTCTCCCTGGGAGGGAGTTAATGGCGGGTGGACATTTCTTTGCAGGGATACTTCTCGGTCATTCAGTTTGGAACGGGCTGGATTTGCTCCTACCCTCTATCACAAAACCTGGTTTGGGGCCTGCTCACAAACTGAAATCTTCATGGAACAAGACGACACAGGCAGTATTATCTTTTACCTGTTAGTACTATGGAGTTGGAGATGTGCATATCCCTCAGCCATACTGATGTTCTTAGTGGGATGTCTCCCAATCCATTCTTCTGCTGCCCCTTTCCCCCGTAGACATCCCAATCCCATAGAGAGCATAGGTAAGATGATGGAAGGAGGATAGTCTCATGCAAGTGTGTCCATCTGCATCTGGATCTTGAAGGCAGCAAAGTTCCTCAATGCAGGAAGGAGAACTCTGAAATTCTGAATCTGTAATTACAGGCTATTGTAAATGAAAGCTTTGTCTCAGTAGAATCATTCAATTCCATATTCAAGAGAATGAAAGTCAACTTGGATATTACAAAAAGCCGAAGACAGAAAATAAAATGAACAGCTAATATTTTTTTCCCCAGGAAAAAAATCTAAGTTCTGTTAAATACACAATCCCTGTAAAAACAAGGTCACTATTTGATAGTTCAGGTAAGTATTAAAAATGCAGAGAAGTCCCTCTCTATTTCAAAAATTGAATGCAGCAGCACCCTTGGCAAAGGGCATGATTATTTTTGCACAGCAATCTGTCTTCCCAAAAGAAGAAACATATATGAAGTCAGTGGGAATCCTTAGGTGAAATTTTGGGCAGAATTCCTCTGTAAAGCTGGGTTGGGAATTTTTCAGCAAAATATTTTTTCCAATTACAAAATGCTAATTTGTTGAAAACAAATCTTCTTGCAGGAATGGGTTCATTTCAATTAATTTCTCCACTCAATAATCCACTTCATTTAAGTCCATTCCATTTAAAATCAAAATTTTCAATACAAAATGTTTTGATATTCTCAAAGATTTCAAAATGATCAATGTTTAAATTGACCTGAACCAATTTTTTATTATTATTTATGGTTCACTAACTTTTGAGTTTGACTTTTTGTCCCTATTCAGGGTGAGAAAAAATTTGAAATCTCTCTGGAAGCCCGTTTCACATCTAGCTCGACTCATCACGGGCTTTGGCCAACCAGCTCCTACTTAGTGTAACAACATAAAATATGCAAAAGTTTCAAAGGACAGGAAGTTAAAATCTATCTTCCAAAACACTTCTTGGCATCATTTTTCATACTTGAGATAATCACTGGCTCCCAGAAACTTCCCTTAGGACCATGGCACCCAGTACTGTTGCTAGCAGATATCTCCTGCTGTGTCCTTGGAAGGCAGGCAGCCAACTTTGAAGAAATATTATCACCTGCCAAGTTTGAAGGAAGCAGACTGTTCTGGGAGAAGTGGGGGAAAATAGAAACTGATGCAGCAGGCAAAAATATATAAATAAATAAAAATAATGCCTTTGTCTTCAGAAACCTGAGAGGAAAAGAAGATAACCAACCTTAACAAAGGATCAGACAGGCCTTTTAGAACTCCTGTGGGCCTCAGGGAGACATTTTAGAAAAATCTCAGGATACAACAGAAACAAATGTAGAAACAGAGGCAATGGAGGAGACAAATCAAGTCAAGATCACTTCTACTCAGATAACAGCAGCAATTCTCACTTCCTAAGCCCAGGGTCCTAATGAAAGGAACCACAGATAGCAAAAAAGAATAAATTAAGATAGAGTGCTCCATACAATCACATCGAATTACAAACCAGGCTGTAGGCAATCTTACCTAATGGTCAGGGAAGGAGTCTGGCCTGGTGGAACAGATCTAATGACCAGAGTTGAAATCAGGAGCTGATTTACTTAGTTAGGATTGGGGTTGCCAGGTGTCCGGAATTCAGTATTTGAGCTTTCTGTTTGGGAAACAAATTGAGAAAATATAAATAAATGTCCAGTATTTTCTAAATAAGATGTAATGTAGACTGTGATGTAATGTCAAGTGTGTCTGGTATTTTTGTTGAAACCATCTGGCAGTCCTAGTTTGGATGTGAACCATTGTCAAGAGCCAGTAATAAGTAGTCAAGCATCAGAGCCAGATTATTATTTGGAGTAGGGACAGGAGCAGAAATCTAAAAGTCTGAGCTGGGGGGAGAAAACCAGGGATGAATCTAGGAATACAGAACAAGAGGCAGGAACAATGAAAAAACTGAGAGCAATAAGCAGGTGCAGAAATTTAGCTGCAGGCATGGAGCACTATTAAGATGCCAGGGACCCACCCCTGCTTCAGGGTTTAAAGCATTAAACTGGGTCTAGATTCAGCTGTGGGGACCCTGACACATTGTAATCAAGCAAAGGCCCAAATCATCAGGAAACTTAATAACATTCATTGACCTTTCGAAGGTCTACATGCCAATTAGACTGGCACAGAAGTTTCTGTTATTCACTTTACAAAGCTAAACATTGTGGCTACGTCTAGACTGGCATGATTTTCCGCAAATGCTTTTAACGGAAAAGTTTTCCGTTAAAAGCATTTGCGGAAAAGAGCGTTTGGATTGGAATGGACGCTTTTCCGCAAAAGCACTTTTTGCGGAAAAGCGTCCGTGCCAATCTAGATGTGCTTTTGCGCAAAACAAATCTAAGCTGTCTACACTGGCCCTTTTGCGCAAAAGCTTTTGTGCAAAAGGACTTTTGTCCGAACGGGAGCAGCATAGTATTTCCGCAAGAAGCACTGATTTCTTACATGAGATCGTCAGTGTTCTTGTGGAAATTCAAGCGGCCAGTGTAGACAGCTGGCAAGTTTTTATACAAAAGCAGCTGCTTTTATGGAAAAACTTGCCAGTCTAGACGCAGCCTGTCAGTGTAAGTTCCTTCCATTGAGCTCACGAAAAGTGCCTCAAGGATTTATTGACTTGATAGTAGACATGTATGCAAAGTTCAAGTCTCAGGGTATGTCTACACTACAAAGTTAATTCGAACTAACAGATGTTAGTTCGAATTAACTTTGATAGGCGCTACACATGCGAACCGCTAGTTCGAACTTAATTCGAACTAGCGGAGCGCTTAATTCGAACTAGGTAAACCTCATTCCACAAGGACTAACGCCCAGTTTGAATTAACTAGTTCGAATTAAGGGCTGTGTAGCCACTTAATTCAAAGTAGTAGGAGGCTAACCCTCCCCAGCTTTCCCTGGTGGCCACTCTGGGCACCACCAGGGAAACTCTTCTGCCCCCCTCCCGGCACCGGAGCCCTTAAAGGGGCACGGGCTGGCTACGGTGCCCGTGCCAGGTGCAAACCTGCCAGCACCCAGCCAGCAGACTCTGCACCTGGCACGGCTCGAGCCAGCCACCCGCTGCCACCCAGCCCTCCGCCTCTTCTCGGGACCAGGCTGGTGGCTCCCGGGAGCCTGCCCAGGTCCGCAAGAGGCGGGCGCCCGCCTGGTCTAGTGCAGACATCGTGGACCTCATCCACGACCTCCGCACTAGGCACAGGAAAGTGGCCGTCTAGGGCAGGATAGCTGCCAGCCTGGCCACCCAGGAGCAGGTGTGCATGAAAATCAAGGTGGTCCACTGAGACCCCTGACCCTGAGCCGTGAGCTTAGAATGGCCGTACTGGGTCAGACCAAAGGTCCATCTAGCCCAGTAGCCTGTCTGTCAACAGCGGCCAACACTAGGTACCCTGGAGGGGATGGACTGAAGACAATGACCAAGCCATTTGTCTCGTGCCATCCATCTCCAGCCTTCCACCAACAGAGGCCAGGGACACCATTTCTACCCCCTGGCTAATACCACTCCATGGACCCAACCTCCATGACTTTATCTCACTTCTCTTTAAACTCTGTTCTAGTTCTAGCCTTCACAGCCTCCTGCAGCAAGGAGTTCCACAGTTTGACTACTTGCTTTGTGAAGAAGAACTTTCTGTTGTTAGTTTGAAGCCTGCTACCCATTCATTTCATTTGGTGTCCTTTAGTCCTTATATTATGGGAACTAATGAAGAACTTTTCTTTATGCACCCTCTCCACACCTCTCATGCTTTTATAGACCTCTATCATATCCCCCCTCAGTCTCCTCTTTTCTAAGCTGAAAAGTCCCAGTCTCTTTAGCCTCTCTTCATATGGGACCTGTTCCAAACCCCTGATCATTTTAGTTGCCCTCCCCTCTCCCACTCTCTGTCTTCCCCTCTCCCACCTCCTTTTCCCAGTCTCCCCGAGTTTTGTTCAATAAAGAGAGTTTCTATTTTTGAACACGTGTCCTTTATTTTGTACATCAGGAAGGGGGGTTAGGGAGGGGTAAGTGGAAGGAGGTGAGGGAGGAATGGGGTATGAGCCCCCGATGGAGAGGACTGGGCTGGCTCTGCGGGCTCCTCGGGGTGGGAGCTCTCCTGAAGCCTCTTGATTGACCCCCCCCCCTCCGGATGGCAGCCTGCGGCAAGTGCAGCCGGGCTGATTGCCGAGTGCTGTGATGTGCCGAGTGTGGGCACTCAGGGCACTCCAAGCCAGGACTGCTTTGCAAGCGGGGAACCTCTGAGAACTGTCTGTCCAGGGTGGGGGTTGGGTCCCTTTAAGCACAGCCCTCGGCTAGCCTGAGACAGCAGCTCCACGCTCTAAGTCCTACTCTGATGCCCTGCCGGCACTGCTTCCAGCCATCCTTAACCCCAGTTCAGGGTCCACTCAGTGTGGACATGCTAGTTCGAATTAGCAAAATGCTAATTCGAACTAGTTTTTTAGTCTGGATCCATTAGTTCGAATTAGCTTAGTTCGAATTAACTAAGTTAGGTCGAATTAGTGCTGTAGTGTAGACATACCCTTAGTGCTACAGATAGTTGTGCTTTCTAGTGTGGATCTAATCATTACAGCCAGTACAGGAAGCAACTAACTCTGCAGCATCAGAAATGCAGAAACCTAGATTCATAATATATTTCAACAAAAGGAATCTAGTTTCAACATAGTCATCTACACAAGATGAGAGATGCCTTTGACAGAGGAAAGATTCTAGAAGATAAGTTTGGCTGGCTAGTCACAGTGGAACACGGGCAAAGAAAGCCTGTATTGTAGCCTGTCTGAAGCTACAAAGAACAGTGGCAACCTTGGCAAAATTCCATATGCAATAACTACAGAGATTCTTTATAAAGAACTGGTACCAGTCTCTTAACAACATGAATAATAAGCTGGTAATGCAAGGAGAAAATAGTTAAAAGAACATTATTGGATATTCCTCTGAGAGAAACACTGAAAATGGAGGCCAACCTTCAAAGAGAGCAACCTGTACTTAGTCTATAACAACACAGTGAAGCTAATGCCCAAATCAGAAGATTCTGAATATCCTGGAACTAAGAACAGAGGAACGTGCTATCCTAACTTTTCTGAATCGACTCAGACACCATCATAGGTTAGTAACAACATGATACCAAACAGCGATTGCATTAATGAAAAAGTCTGAAAGATACTCAAAGCTCTGGATCACATCAGGAATCATTAGTCTTAGCAGAGGGGGTGGAACTTCCCTTCAGAATCATATAGGAAATGCAAGTAGAGGAATTGACCGTAAAAAAGCACCCGGGTTAGCAAGCAACCTCATCAACTGTCACAGTAGTGATTTAATCATCAATCATATTTCTCATTGATACAGTCAACCTCAAGACTTGTTTCCAAGGTCAAGACAAAGATTAAAAAAAAGTTCTAGAAATTAGTATCGTACCTCTAATTTATATATGAAGTACCTATCCAGTGCTCTGTGTTATGGACAAAAAATTAAATATTTCAATAGATCAAGAGGACCACAAACAGACATCAGTCCTTACAGCAGGTCACTCCCTAAACTTGTTATTCTTATCTCCTGTCAACTTCTACTCAACTTCATACACCATTTTCTGTCCCAAATCCCAGCCCCTCAAATAGTCTGCAGGTCAGTCCCCAATCATCCCTTCCTCTCCCAAAGAAATGAATGAGGAGAAAAGATATGCCATGGAGGCCACCAAATGCAGGCTTAAACAAATGTTGTTATTAATTCTATTACAATATATTCATTGTCTCCGGCTACTCTGCTAAGCAGGCCTATACAGAGGATAAAGACAGAAGGAGTATCTATCATCTTCATGGCTGCAAACTGAATGAGAAGACCCTGTTTCAAAAACTTAGTGATGGTATCAGTGGGACCACCATTCAGATCCTCACTGCTGTCTCCTCCTAAGGAAAGAAATATGTTGGGGAAAAAATTGTCATACCAAATTATATCCAGGTTATTGTTGTGAAGGGAACTTATCGTATCTAGAGCATGCTCTAGGATTTGGCTACAGTTCATTTATTGGCATTGAGTCTTTTCCTGCTGATCAAGACTGTTCTTGCAGAAGGGAAAGGTTCCAGCCACAAGGAGGCAGTAGGACACTACACTTCTAAAAACAGCAGTGTAGATGGGGAGGTATACCTTAGTTGATCCACGCAAAATATGTATTCGTGCATACTAGGGATGTAAAGTTTTGTTTAAAAATGTAACTGTGTATTTTACTGCTAAAAATCATAGTGGTTACAGGGTTACACACGCTGTAGGCTCTGCAATATAAAGCTTAAATAAGCTTTATACTGTAGAGCCTGCAGTGAAGCCTCCCTGGTAGTGTTCCCTGTAAGCTGAGTGCTTAGGTAGCCACCTAGGAGAGATTCAAATGCCACCCAGTAAGCAGAGCAGCCACAGCTGCCCAGAGCCAGAAACATGTGTTTCTACTGGTGGTGCACATATGCACATGGCTTGGTGCATGTAACAAAATTTATTCTGCATACGTATTAAAAACTGTAGAGAGGACAGTGCTCCCCAGGAGCGCCGCCATCAGGGGCTGCTGCCAGCTCTCCTCCCAGGGAGGAGGCTTTATTGTGGGCTCTGCAGCCAGCTCCTCGGGAGCGGAGCTGGAAGCCCCTGCTGGTTCTGCTCCCTGGGAACCAGTGTGTGACCTGTAGCAGGGTGGGGGGCGGAACGGGGACAGCTAGGCCCAGCATGGACAGTGGCTGCTCTGGGGGTCCCTGAGGAGTGGGGGAGCCAGCAGGGAGCTGCTTCAGTCGCTACTAGTTAACCTGAACCTGATGGGTGAGGCTTACTGGTTAACTGGTCAACTTTTTACATCCTTAATGCATAGCCCTGTCCATCAGGCATGCTCTCCAGAGCCATGTGTCACTAGCTCCACTGCTGTTATATCTGTGCTGGGGTGACTATGCTTGTGTTCTGATCTTAGACTTCTTAATAAGTGGTCAGAGATGCTGAGTACCTGCAGCTTCTTTTCTAGTCAGTAGGAGTTGCGTGAATTCATCCTCTTTGAAAATCAGGGCACTTGTGTGTGTGTGTGTGTGTGTGTGTGTGTGTGTGTATATATATATATATAGGATTTTGTGCCTGGAGTGAGACATCTTAAATTTTAAAATTTTGGCCTTAAAATATCTGATCGAGTTTGCACACCCAGAAATAGGTGACATAAATTTCACATAGCTCAGGGTTCTCTGAGGCTTAATTTTGTTTTATTAAGTGTTTTGTGATTTTTCATATGGAAGCAGCTATGTCCATGGAAAATAATAGTAATTAACAGGTGTATGTGTGTGAGACTAGACCTGTTGGAGTTTGGGTATCAAAAATCTTTTGTGGAGAAGTTACTGTGCTGTAACTTTCTTGCTTTGGGGTGTGAAAAAATACACCCCTGAGCACAGCAAGGGTGAATAGGTTCCCAGCACTGGGAGCCGCGCACCCAACTCTGTTAGCTACTCCCCTCATTGAGGTGATTTATCTAGGGTGCTGGGAGAGTTGTCACGCAGCACTCATACCATGACCACACTGCTGCGTTACAGTGCTGTTGCAGAAGTCTTTTAAACTTGAATGTGTAATCAAAGCCTTAGAGTACCCTATATCAGCTTTTAATGCTACACAAGTATGCCTGCAATCGACTGGTCAATATTTCAGCTAGGGATGTGAAAGTGTAACCATGTATACGGTTACATGCAGGCTCTCAGTTTGTGTGGGGAGCCGACATATAAACCAGCTTCTGGGGAACCTCTGCCCCCTATCCCCAAATGTAACTATGTAATCACTGAAATCTTCTGCTTTTTCAGGTTTACTTGATTAAACACATTTTAACATCCCTAATTTCAACCTCCCCTTATTTGCAACCTACTAGTATTAACTGAGTACAGAGGATTATAAATAGTCATATTAATATGAATGTGAATCATGATCCTATTAGTATGTCATATGGCATACTGTAGTATGAAATATAGAATTTAAAAAGAAAATGTTTCAGTTATAGTGTGAAGTGTTTCAGATAATAATTGCACATTACCAAATTAAAAAATAGGTAGTAGTGTAATAGGGAAAATTTCTCTCTCAGGCTTCTGCTAGAAAATCACATGAGCTTTAGACTATGCTTTTCTCTTACTGTTTTTATTTAATTACATTAATGTTTGAAACTACATTATAGCTTATGAACAGTGAGATTTTTTCACACCATGTTTTATTGTATCAGTGTATGTTAACATTCTACTGCAGTAATATTATTGGATGTAATTTCAAACATGGATATAGTATGATTTAGTAAATAAAAATGCATATTTCAAAACCTACAATAGATGCATCTACTCAAAAGATAAAAAAGCATCTGAGGAGCTACCAAGCCAATAAAACATGCTTTACAAAGAAATATAGACACTTTTATGTACCAATTTTGACATCGGAATGTTTCTGAACATAAATCAGTTAAATAGTGCATATTTGACATAAAACATATAGTAACTATCTGAAAGACCCAGATGCTTTTCCTCAAAAAAAATCCTGGCTATATGACCCTTTTATAAAATGATTCTTATTTACCTCATTGACTAACACATTAAAAAACAGTTTTTTTTTCAGGTTGTCTCACTACCTCTTAAAGATATTCAAGATACTGTAAATATACAAATGGGGCTTTGTTTAGATAAAATTGAGGGTAGATTCCATGATGCCAATGTCTTGAAATTCAAAGTCACATCTGACATTTCATTCTATACCTTAGCCATTAAGTCTTATTGTTCATTGTTTTTTCATGACACTGTGAGGTGAAAGGAGAAGGGAGTTTATCAGAAGAAAGTTGACAACTGAAATATGCTCCTTTATCTACTAGACCTTACAAGACCGTTTACATTTTTATAAGACAAGTAGAATTGATTGTGATATAACTATAACATGTAACAGGGTTGGAATAACCAATTTATTCTCTATCATTAGGGATGACCATACATAACATGACTTATGGCTATACCACTAGTTATATATGTAGTCATCCCTAGCTCAGGTACTTTTATGTTGCATATTTTCTATTTACCATATTTTTATTTAAAATTTCTATGTGGAGGAACTGAACATGTCAGGGAATTGGTAACATATTTAAAAGCTTTGTCAGCTAGGTCATAGTTTGAATCCGGTCCATTCTAGCAATTTCACCCCCACTTACATATAGAGTCCGGTAGACTGGTAACAACCATCCTTTGACAATAAATAGAAATTATGGTGCATAGGCCAAAGACTGAATTATCAGGAAGACTGAATGATTTCCTCCAAATCAGGGTTCAAGCACGTTGTTAAGACAGTGTGGGCAAACCTTGCTCTGTCACTGCACATACAGTACAAAGTCTACATAAAATGGCATTTATATTTCCTGTGTTATCAATTTGGCAACTTACAAAAGCCTTAAATAGATTTCAAAATAAGTAAGGCTATCTGTTATAGTATCCACAGTCTGTCTTTCTCATGGATATTTTATTTCTCAAAATCTATAACTGTAGTTGTATTCTGTGTAGCAACATCTCACAATACCATTCCAAAGGTTTGATTCCTAAACGTAATGTGGAGGGAATCTCCTATTGTACATTCTCTCTCTGATTAAGATCCATTGGGATAGCACATATCTAAAGGCATCCAATATTGAAAGAAAATCAAAACGTGCTCAATTTTATTTTGCACAATTTTTAATGTGATGCAATATGAATATAAATGTATATTAGCCTGACTGACAGTCTTCGTAAATAATAATGTAAGCAGTATTTAAAAAAAAAGTTTATGGACATCAATGATAAGGCTCCCTCTACTGGGGTGTATTACTAATAAAGAAGTTTCTGTGCAGAAAACTCACCCTGTTGATGTATGTACACAATTTAATAATAATGGAGCTAGATTTTAATGCCGTTCTCTGGTTTTCTTTGCAAGGCACATTCATTAACAATATCTAAATTAGTGCCAATGACGTTACTCTGCTCCACAAAGCAGTGGCATATAGCAAAGGGGTATTACAGGAAACATTCTGTTCCTTATAACAATAAATAGTATGGATGTGTTTTTAAATGCTATCTCACCATCATATTTAGAATGAATTGTTTTACTGAGGTTCTTTGTGTAGATTTTCAGGTATAGACTGGCTGATAGAAGTTCAATTGTATGTCAAGTGACTATTAAACATCAGTGCTCATGGGGGGCTTATGACTTCCTTCCCCTCTTCACATACAATTGTGCTAAATCTGTTAATGTTGCAAAGAAAACTAAGTTCATCAGGTAAAGTGGTGAAGGCCCGAGTGAATATATGGCTTTTACTTCATATGAGACATTGCAGTCCTGTTCTTAAAAACTGCCAGGCAGATTGGGAATCACGGTCACGGTTAATAGCAGCGAATTGCCAGCTCTTGATGGGTGGGTAGTCACTCCTTTCAGTGGTTGCCCCCTGGGGGAGAAGGTAGAAAAACAGAGGGAGGGAATTAGAGTGACTTTGCACAGTCGAGCAAGTTCATGCCGCTGGATCAGTAGCAAGCATTGGCAGGGCTCCACTCTGGGGAGGCTCTCAACAACATCACAGTCTCATTTTTACCAATTGGTGTTGCTATAGCCAGTGGTGCACAGGGGGAGAGCAAAGAAAACGGGAGGAGGTTGTGGGGGAATGGGAAAGCAGGAGTCTGGACTAATTTGAACAAAACAAAAAAGTACTTTTAAGTTAGCGTTTAACCCATAACCATTCGCCTGGTACTTCTAATTGTACTAAACTATACTACTAGAAGTTCACTGTGTGATTAAAGAGTTGGCTCACAAACTCTCTGCATAACCTTAATTTTTTCAAGGTTCTTTGAGTGTAGAATGGCTTATAATAATGATTTTGACTAATACGATTTTTGACATGCAACTTTAATGTTTAACCTTAGTACAACTCCAGAGCATTTCATGTGTATTCAGCTGTAAAGAGTGATGATTTAAAGGGATAATATAAGAAAAAGGTCGTTCTAGAATGAACCTCTAACAAATTGCATAAAGGAAGCTTATTATTCCATGAGTAGAGGGATATGCAGCTTTTCTGATCATTTTTCTGCTTGGTTCAAAAATTGTTGAGACATGATTGGGGAAAGAAACACAAAAAATGAAAACTGCAAGCAGTGAACATTCTTTTGATGGTTATGATTTTGTTGCCACTAAAAATACTCTACAGTAATATAGTTATTCGTCTTTTTTCTTGTTTTGGGTGAAGAATTCGCTCCAATAAGAAAATGCTGTTATTGGTCGGAGGCTTGCCTCCTGGACCTGACCGGCTACCAAGCAATTTGGTTCAGTATTATGATGATGAAAAGAAGACATGGAAAATACTGACAAGTAAGTGGTTTATTTTTTGTAGAGTTGTCTTGATGAATCTAAAAACATGGTTAATTAAATTAGACATTTTATTGATTTGTTTCCCTTCAGAGATTTGTTTATGTATCACAAGAGGTTTCACAATGGAGCAATAAATTGAGATTGCAGAAGCTGGTAATTTTGTAATAGAAAAGGCCTAAATTAAGATTGGCTTAAAATCATTCCAGTATGTTTTTAAAATAAACTTGCAAAGTTTTCATATCACAATACATATCATCTGAATTGTTAAAAAATAATTTGATGTTGGAGGAATTCATATCTCTGGCTAACACTTTTAGAACACACTTCCTATTCTGTTTTTCACTTTGGTTTCCCTCTTCAGTCTTTATGTCTTTTGGTCATTGAAGGCAGTTTTCCCCATTCTCCTCTATATATATATCCGTTGCCCCCAGCGTGTTAGCATGTATCAGCTACAGTAAATAATGCTTAGAGGTTTTATGTACTGATTTTTTCAACACATTCCTGTCTTAAGGTGTGATTGTGTTTTACAGTGAATGTTTTGCCTTGAGCATTGAGATTTGGGACTTACTGTTATATTGGTTACAATTCCCAAACTAACTTGGTCATGGAATCTAATCAGTTTCTTGAATGCAGTAGGCTGTGTGTATTAGCCCCCTTGTGGTTAGACTGGCTTTAGGGATCAATACAACTAAATTTTAACCAAAGCTGCATAGATGAAATAATAAATGAACATTTTAAGCCATAAATGAAAACCATACTTCTTAAATTGGCCAGCTAGTAAACCTTGGATTTCCTAACAGATTTCCAGTTTTTCCTAGTGAAACATCTTTCACAAAATTAAATATTTTTATAAAAACCTTTTAATAGGATGAAGCCAAAATAGTATTTGGTTCATAAGACAAAGCAAAAGTAAAGATAGATGAGATGCAGTGCTTGAAATAATGCTTCTTCAAACTGGTTTACACAGTGAAACTAAACTGGCATCATCTACAAACTACAACAAGAAGACTCCCTAGATACCAATACTGTGAATTAATAGTAGATGGTGTTGTGTAAGAATAGCAATATTAAGGAGAAGATATGAACTATAGTCTAGAAAAGTCTACATTTATCACTTTGTTCTGGTAGACATGTCACTAACGACTTTTCAGACATCAAAACTATGATGATATTGCCTCTTATTGTGACAGATTACTTTTCAGAAAAATGTGTAGGATAATAAGTCAGTTCAAAAACAGTGTGTTTTGTAAGACATAAGTAATCTATTTTTCTGATGTTGTTTTGTGAAAGGCAGTACCTCATAGTGAGGCATAAGTGAACTAGAGCGCTATGTAGAGTAGGAGATTCCTGACTCAAGTTCTTGTCCTGCAGCTGAATAAAGGATATTATTTCATTGCATACTCACTGTCTAGAATAGCTGGTCAGTGTCCTGAATCTACTTATGCTTGCAAATATAATTTTGTAGGAATGAAATTTGACAGCTGATTATTTAAATGGATACTATCCATTAGTTTGGGGAAATACTGAACCATACTTAATGTTATATGTATGTTCTGATAAAGAACATTGTTCAGATTCTAAATCGGGGTGGGGAACCTCAGGCCCAGGGGCTGGCTGAGGCTCACAGCTTGCCTGGATCTGGCCCCCAGGCACCATTGGAGAGTCCGTGCTGACACTTCAGCACTCCAACCCCCCTGCTGCCCCACCACAGGGCTCGAATACATGAAAGCTACTAGGCTGGGCCCCAATGTCTTTCTCCTTCTCAGTCAGGGGCTACATCAGTGAGGTTTGGGTTTTTTTTGTTTTTGGCTGTTGTTGTTGCTTCTCACTTGTGTGTGGCCACTGACTGATTTTTCTGTGGACCAGTGGCCCCAAAAAGGGTTCCCCGACCCTGTTCTAAATTAATTGGCTCCAATCCATACATATTGTAATTTAAATGACTGAATTAGAATTATATCATGGATGAATGTGGACTAGTGTCTGTTTTTTTAAAAAGGTATCAGTCTGAACTTCAAGAAGTTTTTAAAGAGTATTTTTGTGCAGCTTACCAAAATAAAGCATATTCTTCCCATTGCCCTTTAGCAAGCAGTTATCTGAAGGCTTGTCTACACATAGCAGCAGTGTGAACTGGTGTGATGCACAATACATGGTCTATGTAGACCCTCGTTGTGTGAATTCAAAGTTTCCTAGTGCAGTGTTTCTCAACCCTTTTTTATAAAGTACCCCTTTTTCAGAAAAAAAAGTACCCCCAGTACCTACAGTTTTCAGACACACAATTTTTTTTCTACCATTGCAACACATTTGTTTAAACGACTTAATCGGGCAAGCAATTAAATAAAAGTACAAAAATTAAAAAGTGCTATAAAACTTAAAACAAAAATTCAATTTTCTCCAAATTTCAGTTGTGTTGATGTATTCCCCAGACTTCTCTCGAGTACCCCTGAGGGTATTCATACCACTGGTTGAGAAACACTGCCCTTGTGCATACTACTATAGTACTTTCTGAAACCAAGTTTGAGTGACAGTGACCAGACTGTGAAACAAAACTGGAGTTACACAGAGAGATTTGATTAGCAGTACAGAGTGATCAGATTAGCAGAGTGATTGGATTAGTTACTAATGAGTTGTAAATCAGCTGTTGGATCCCCTCCTGAATTGATAGCTCAAGCATCAGCCCCACTCACCTCTAAGCAAGCAGTCTACCTTGAGCTTTAAAGCACTTCTTAAGTTGAGGCAGAGATTTGTGTGTGTGGATGGGTGTTAAATTAGGGGTTACACTCAAGTTATAACTCAAGCTAGCCAATCTGTGAAGACACACCTTATGTAATAGTGGGAAACAGAAAAATGTCAATATTTGCATAATGGAAAAGGTCAAATGTGACAGGGACAGCTTAGAACATATTAGAGATAGCCT
This sequence comes from Pelodiscus sinensis, assembly GCF_049634645.1. NCBI lineage: Eukaryota > Metazoa > Chordata > Testudines > Trionychidae > Pelodiscus > Pelodiscus sinensis. The sequence continues at coordinate 72,135,413 of NC_134712.1, forward strand.
TTAAATAATTAAAGGCAACAATTTAAAACTTTTTTAAAAAGTTGATAGCTCTTAAGCTGTTTAAAGTTCAATAAACCGCCACCATTCCCTAATTTACCATGAAGCAATGCAGGAACCCAGAGAAATGTGAGTAGAATTTTCTTCCCAATTTCTCCTTAAAACATACATTAACACTAAAGAACAGTGGTATGTTACCTTGAAGAGCAGGCAAGGAATATCATAAGTGAAAGGATTTGGGGAGAACCAGCAAGGAATCACAGCACAACACCTTGATATTGCATTGTAGTCATGGTGCTTCATCAACATGTGTTGTGGTGTTTAGTTATCACAAGACAGTGTAAAAATGACTTATTTGTGTTGTAGCAATAACATGAAATAAATATTACAGTGCAAGTCCAGTACATTGTGCCATCTTTACTTTCTGATGCAATAACTCTTTTATTCTTACCCCCCACAATCTTGGTTCTTAGACATGAAATATTTATCTGGCTATCTCCCACCCAGTCCTAGTGCAGAGTGTCTGAAAAGAAGAATAGTTTTCTTATTTTTTATCCCAATTTCTGATGGTTAGGGAAGGAGGAAATCATCCTCCTCTGTTTCTGTGTTACCAGCAAGAGCAATTCAGACAATCTTGCCCATCCCAGAGGCACAATGCACCTCCAAGTCATCAATGGAGGTGAAAAATTGACTGCTCACTCTCCAGTGAACCAGTGGAGCTGGATTGTGCTTCACTTTATGGTTCACTGTAAATATTAAGAAATGCCACCAACTTCTATCAAGACACTTTGGATTTAGACTGGTATAAATGTGCACAGAATTTGGCACCTGGTTTGTCCATATTACTTATCCCCTTCTCTCCTTTGACTTCTACAAGTAGTGTGTCATAGGAGCATGGGGCAGATGAGGTGGGAAGAGAAGATTGAAAATGAAATCCTGGGTCTTTGAACTGGAAAACTGCATCAGATGACTCAGGAAGGAGACTCAGATATTCTTGGACTGGACATGTTAACCTGTTAGAGGGAGATGGTTACCCTCACATCTCAGGAGGCTGAGTGGCTTTTGCATCAGTCCATTTGCTCAGTGCTCCATGAGGCGCCTTATGTGAGATACCAACAGAGCAAGAATATAATGCATTGCAAACCACAGATTCCACAAAAGCCATGATACTCAGGGATATGAAAAGAGTTGCAGGTTGAGCACTACAGCTGTTGAATATAAGAGCTTTGCAAAATAAAAATTTTGCTTTGTTCACGCTAGATGACTAGATCTGTTGGCAAAGGATACTGCATTCTTCTCTCTTCTTGGCTTCGCAAAGCAACTAATGCATCAGGACTAATGGGAGTAATTCTGAAGGTATCAGAAAAATAACTCACCTTTGTCAGAAGACCAGAGGAGGAGGGGAAACATGCACCCATTTCCAATTTTAATGTCATCGTCTGTAAGCGAGAATGTTATGCCTCAAGGGCTCATTAGATTTTTTACAGTCCAGTATTACTGTGTATTTTCCCTGCTAGTGTTCCTCAAAGAGTGACTGTTTTGAGGCGGGGAACAAAGGACAGAGAAGTTAAGTGTGGTGTTTTAAAAGAATACATTGGCATCTAATTTTACCTTCAGTGGTCTCAATTCTAATTTGAGATACATGGATGCACATTGCTATATATCTTGAAATATCCGTTATTGCACATTCATGTCCAAGCAGAGTAGAAGATTTTACAAGCTACATGGTGATGTGTAGTGAACAGAATTCATACAGTAACCATTCTTGGCTGAGTCACCCAGATTCTCACATGCGCGTGCACACACACACACCTGCTTTAAAGTCATTGGTTGTAATCTGTGTCATATAGCAGAAATATGTTACTATTGCTATCAGTGGCACTAGTTAATCTTGAACTGACAGGTGTTTAGTGGCCCTAATTAGCAGCAGAAGCAGTGTCCTGTTGCTGGGTGTTGTGTCACTTAATACCCTCTCAGTTCTCCTTTAAACTGAGCAAACTACTTGGTGGACACTGATTCTTTCAATGCAACAGCACTGTGCCCCACAAGTCAAGATCAACTGCTGCTGCTTATATTTTAATTATCAATCACAATCCTACTAAGAGGCCTCTTGTTTAAGCCTAACACCTTACTTTTTCTTTGTAACTAACATTTAAGATGGATTGAATTTTAAAAGATACCCTTTGTTTCATTTGTTAAAATGAAACTATAATAATTGTAAGTTTCAAAAGCCAGAACCTATAAAGATTTTTTTGTGTTCAGACTTGCATAGCACTTCCAAAAAACCCTACTGCTAAGGCAATGATGTATTACTTTCACTTTCATTATATGTTTTTAATCAGAGCGTGACTTCACACTAGACAAAGCGATGCTTTATGCATGGTCTCACTTGTTTTTGCTAAAATCTTTTGACATGATTAATTTTACTTTAATGCTTTTGTCTTGTTGTAATGTTGAGGATGATGAGTGTAAACCAGGGCAAAATACATGTTTTTCTATCGTAATACCTCTTAGCATTTAAAAAATAACTTAGATGAAAGAAAAAAAAGATCACAAGAATATGGTCCAACTGAAATTGAATGTCCTGTGATGTGAACATAGACTAGAAGAAATAAAAAGGATGCAGTCATTGTTATTATGTTTACTTTTGCTGTTTTTTGAATGGAAATATATTCATCTGCATGATTAGAAGTGATGAGATTATATATTACAGACTTCTGGATTTCAGATTTCTCCATTTCAATGCTGGATTTTCTTCTTTAAACCATGAATGAATAAACTATTAGGAAAGACTTCTGAAAGCTTAAAGTGCATAGTCTATTTGGTATTAAACTGCAGCCTGCTTTTCTTTTACATCAGTACTTTCTTCAGTAACATGCTAACTGGAACTTTCATCGAGCTCTCAAAATAGGAATCCATCATATGGTTAAAAAATCATAGAGGATTTGATGAGCATTGAAAGTACAGGCAGTCCCCGGGTTACGTACAAGATAGGGACTGTAGGTTTGTTCTTAAGTTGAATTTGTATGTAAGTCGGAACTGGCTCCAGATTCAGCCACTGCTGAAATTGACCAGCGGCTGACTACAAGAAGCCCGAGGCAGAGTTGCTCTGCCCTGGGCTTCCTGGAATCAGCTGCTGATCAGTTTCAACAGTGGCTGAATTTGGACGCCTGGGACAGAGCAGCTGGGGCGCTGCCGGGTAGGTCCCCGCAGCGCTGCACCTCAGCGCTGAGGGGACCAACCCAGCATCACCCCAGCTGCTCTACCCCAGGTGTCCTCAAGTCAGCTGCTGCTGAAACTGATCAGCGGCTGATTCCAGGAAGCCCGGGGCAGAGCAACTCTGCCTCGGGCTTTCTGTAGTCAGCCGCTGGTCAGTTTCAGCAGCGGCTGACTTGGGGACGCCTGGGGCAGAGCAACTGGGGTGCTGCCGGGTTGGTCCAGTAGCGTCGAGGAGCGGCGCTGTGGGACCAACCTGGCAGCGCCCCACCTGCTGTACCCCAGACGTTCTTGGGGAGAAAAGCCTGGTCTGCTGGGGGGGGGGCGCACTAGCTGAGCCCCCCCCAGCAGACCAGGGAGACGTGGGTGGCGGGACCGCCGAGACGCGCCACAGTCCCGCCCGCATCCTCCGCAGCTTTGCTCCGCGTACAGATAGTTCGGAATGGAGATAGTACGCGTGGAACGAGGCGTACAGATAGTTCAGAATGGCTACGTAGTTTGAACTATCTAGCCCGTGCCGCGTGTAGCCGCGCGGCACGGGGTTCGCACTAGCCGGCTTTTAAAAATGGCGGCGCCGGCTTTATGCTAATGAAGCCCGGGAAATTCAAATCCCGGGCTTCATTAGCAAGTTCGGTATGCATACATTACCCCGCTAGTTCGAACTAGCGGGGTAGTGTAGACATACCCAGAGGCAGCAGCGCAGGGGTCGGGTCTGTGTGTAACTGTGAAGGTTAACCAATATGCCCTGGCTCATTGGCTAACCAGGTACTTGTACACTTTCATATCCCTAGTCCTCAGTGAGGTACTCCATGCTAAGGGTATGTCTACACTAGCTCTGTAGTTCGAGCTAGGTAGGCAAATGAGGGCAACCGGAGTTGCAAATGAAGCCCGGGATTTAAATATCCCGGGCTTCATTTACATCTTCCTGGGTGCTGCCATTTTTAAATCCCCCTTAGTCCGAACTCCGTGCCCGCAGCTACACACGGCACGGAGTAGTTAGTTCGAAGTAGGATCTCTATTTCGAACTACCGTTACTCCTCATGGAATGAGGTGTACCGGTAGTTCGAATTAGAGATCCTAATTCGAACTACCTACTCCGTGCCGCGTTTAGCTGTGGGCACGGAGTTCGGACTAAGGAGGATTTAAAAATGGCGGCACCCGGGAAGATGCAAATGAAGCCCGGGATATTTAAATCCCGGGCTTCCTTTGCAACTCCGGTTGCCCTCATTTGCCTACCTAGCTCGAACTACCGAGCTAGTGTAGACATACCCTAAGAAAAACATGTTATGTGTTTTTACCATATTTTGAGCTAGCAGGTTCTCCTTGACCATTTGCCTCTACAGTCTAGCCCCTTTATCCCTCTGCCACTCAGGCTCATTCAGATTATAATTTAAATGTCTCTCCTTTACTATAAATCTCTTAGGATCTTTAATAATAGTACTTTGCAATTATAGGGCAATTTTAGTCCATACCAGTAGTTCTAAAAGCTCTTTCCAACGCTGCGCAAGCATTATTATTTTTCCATTTTACAAAGAAGGAAGCCAAGGCAATGGGCAGTTCAATGACTCGCCCGAGTTCACAGTTAAAAAGTCAGCATTAGAGAACCTACATTTCCTCACTCCCCAACCTGTGCTATGCCCATTGGACCATGCTGCTTCTATTCTCAGCAGCATGGGATTTCACAGATACTAAGTTGCGCCAACTTTTCCCCACTCGTGACAATATTTTTTCTTCTCAGACTCACTGAGCTCAATGTTCTCCAGCCTTCTATTCTTTTGGAATAGCTTGGAAATGCTGGTTCCCATGGCAAGCCTTCTTCTGGGGGGATCACTAAAAAAGTTTCTTGGCCATGACATAGATTAAAACATTTGGCCACCTTTTCCTATCTATTCCTGAAAACTCCCAGCGTTGTTTTTCCTTTTCCATATTGATGACTTCTGTTAACATAGGTTGTGGCTTTTGTCTCTACATTTAAGATTCATGGGAGAGATTTTTTATTATGTCATGCCTTTAAAAACTTTTCCCCTTGTAAATGAATTCATCGGCTATAAAACTTTTGGTTTAAAAAAAAAAAAAGAGGTTAGAGCAGTTTTGAGAACTTCTTTCTGCCATGGTCCCTTCCTAGATTTATAATTGAAAATTAACAATGAAAAGGGGTGTTGAACAGGGGAGGAGAGAGAAAACTTGTGATATCCTCACATTTGTTTTTATCATTTACATGCATAAATCCTACACGTGTGTACACCAAAAATTTAACTTGCTGAGCAATTCTTGGGAGCCCTGATAAATTTCAGATACCTTATTCTGTTCATTCCATAGTCTCAAGCACCAGGGCTTCTGTTTCAGTGCTGTGTCAAGGCTGGTTTCACCACTGCATTGAAACGTTTAAGCAAGCATTGGCACATTACTAAGGCAGAAGCTTTGACACTCCCTGCTAGATGGATTTAATGAACGTTTTGGAGCTCTATAGAAGTAATGACCTTCCCCCCAAGCCCACACACTCTGTCTCTCCTCAATAATTACATGCAATTACCATGCAAGCTGTGATATCCAACATTTCAATATCCGGAAAACTCAGTTAACCAGCATCTGTCATAGGTGGCAATACAATTCCTTCTTCACTTAACCAGAAAAATTCTGATAGCCATCCAGCATAATTTTTCAACATTTTCTAGCACTTGCAGAAGTCAAGTTTGTAAACTTGTGGCAGTAAAGTTTATTTGTGTTGTGCTTCTGCATAAAATACCACTATCAGATATTATTGAACCCATCCTGCAACAATGGCTAGTGAATGGTGAAAAATTCATGAGCCATCAGTGTAAAGCTTGAGTAACCGGCACACTTGATTAACTGACAACCCCCATTCTGCATGAATGCTGGATAACAGAGCTTATACTGCATTATATTAAATGCAACTGCTTTAGTATATATTCCTTCTTTTTGTTCCATTCATATATTTAGCTCATTATTGAAGGTTCAAAACAGTTGAGCACAAACATGAAAGAAGACACACAAATACTTAGAAATTTCTAACTCATATGAGGGGAATAAATGTGCAATACTATGTCTAAACTTATTTGATGTGACCAATCAAATTTCCAGTAGGCCACAGGTTTATATCATATGGGTTGTGAGAAGCATGAGGTCAGTGAAGTGTAATTTTTGTGTGTGATAGTTAGCCACTCAGCTCTCATTCTGAGCATGATGCAACGCTCATTAATGACGTAAGCTGCATATCTAAGAGCAATATGAAGTTCTGAGAATGAGTGAAAATACAGCGAGTTGTTAAAATGCATGCTCTATTTGCCTATTAAATATTATTCTCTCCTGCAGTACCATTTGCAATAAATTCCAGGAAATGTCAGCACTCCTCCTGGAGTGTAGGTTTTTGTCGTTTTTGGTTATACAGGCAGTCCCCGGGTTACGTACAAGATAGGGACTGTAGGTTTGTTCTTAAGTTGAATCTGTATGTAAGTCGGAACTGGCGTCCAAATTCAGCCACTGCTGAAACTGACCGCCAGTTCTGACTTACATACAGAATCAACTTAAGAACCCCAAGCGTCCCCAAGTCAGCTGCTGCTGAAACTGATCCGCAGCTGATTCCAGGAAGCCCGAGGCAGAGCAACTCTGCCTCGGGCTTCCTGTAGTCAGCGCTGGTCAGTTTCAGCAGCGGCAAAATCAGGACGCCTGGGGCAGAGCAGCTGGGGTGCTGCTGGGTTGCTCCAGTAGCGCCGCTCCTAGGCGCAACTGGACCAACCCAGCAGCACCCCATCTGCTCTGCCCCAGGTTTCCTGATTCAGCCACTGCTGAAACTGACCAGCAGCGGCTGAATCAGGACCAGAGCAGCTGGGGTGCTGCTGGGTTGGTCCAGTAGCGCCCAGAGCGGCGCTGCGGGACCAACCGGCAGCGCCCCAGCTGCTCTACCACAGGTGTCCAGAGAAAAGCCTAGTCTGCTGGGGGGAGGGGCGTACTACCTGCGCCCCCCTCAACCCCAGCAGACCAGGAAGACGCACCGCGGTCCCGCCACCTGGGTCCTCCGCGGCTTTGCTCCCAGTCTCCCTGGTCTGCTGGAGACCAGCAGAACAGGGAGACGGGGAGCAAAGCCTCTAAGGACACCGGCAGCGGGACAGCCGCGGGGCGTCTGGGCTGTCCCGCTGCCGGCTTTCCCCGCGGCTTTGCAAAGCCGCGGGGGGGCTCGGGCAGCGAGGCAGCCCAGGTGGGCCTGGGCTGCATCGCTGCCGGCTTCCCCGAGGCTTTGCAAAGCCGCGGGGGGGGGGGGAGGGCTCGGGCAGCGGCTTTGCTCCGCGTCTTCCTGGTCTGCAGACCAGGGGGACGCGGAGTAGCTTTTCTCGCCCGGAGTACACGGGCAGCGGGACCGCGAGGTCCCGCAGTCCGTGTACTCCGGGGCAGCCCCGTTCGTAACTGCGGATCCGACATAAGTCGGATCCGCGTAAGTCGGGGACTGCCTGTACTATCCTTAGCTGCCACATTTATACTGATGTTCAACTGTTCTTATCTTTTGATAACTTTAATGACTCTGCCTAGTTTGACCAAGCAACCTTGTGACTTCAAAGACAAAAATGCTTCTCTTGGACAAGCAAAGCATCTTCTCTTTGACTCAGACCTTCTGTTTGCCTTCCCTATGCATAATTTTGGCACTGTTCTTGACCGTGGACTTTCCAAATCTTCCCATAATCCCTTTGTCATCATACCTTGCTGTCATCACCTCTGTGATATTGCCTATGGCATACCATTGCTGTGACTCCATCTCTATCCATGGCTTCATCTCTTGATTACTATATCCCCTTCTCTATGGCCTTCTGAATGCTTAGTCCTCCAAATTTCAGCATGTATGGAATGCTGTTGCTTTCCTTCACAGATGTACAAAGAATTATGAACTATAGCCATATTCCAATCTGAAACAGAGCTCAGGACACAAGTTGCTTGCAACCTTTCCTTCACTGGTAGAGAGGAGAAACTCAGATGTCTGGCACAGCCTAGAAAGTGGACAGATCCAGTTGATAGGAGGATGGGTCAAAAGAAATCAGGAGATATGTTTATTTAGCATGTTTCCATGATAGGCTCTGCTGACAGACTCCTATGGGCCTTTGTTCAGAATTTAAAGTGGCCATCCCCTGGAGATAATGCTGCCTGCTTGGAAGTAAATCAAGATACTTGTCCTAAATCCTTCTTGGGATATTTCCATCCTCACAGATCTTATTTGCTTCCAACTCCGTTTACTCATCTCGTACTGGGTTCTCTTTAACATTGTCTGGGCACTGCCGGTGGGAGAATCTTCTCTGCTGTTCCAGCCATTTGGAACAGTCTTCTTACAAAATTGAGTTCCATTGAATGAATAGTATCCTCATTGCAAATGTGGTTTTAAGTTTCTTGCATGATTTCAGGTAAAATTAATGTGTTTATTCTCATCTAGTCACAGTGGGATTCATATAACATTAATAGGAGTAAGGCATCAAAATGGATTTGTGTGTTTCTGGTTGTTTGTGTCAAAAACTATTCCTTTTGTTTCTGTATCTGTTGTGAAATTTTTGTTTTTGTATAAATGGGTTACAGACAGGATGGTGGAGTCACATTTTTGCAAGGAGGTGTAACACTTTTTCAACGGTTTTTTTCATAGAACAACAGGCTGCTTTCTTTTCAAAGGAGGGAAACAGTAATTTTAATTCACAACATTTGCAGAGTGGTTTTTGATAACTTATCTTAGCTTTTTTTAGTTTCACAGATGGCATTAATGGTGAAAGGTGCAAATCTTAAATTGCTGGCAGTTGTTATCTTAATTGATTCATTTTCTTGTTTGACTCTGCTGGTTCATTATATATGGAATGTAGCTCTTCTTTTTCTTCTTGTTTTTAAGGTTCCTTTTTGTTAAGTTTCATATTTTTATTTTGTTGATTTTTACTTAGGTCAGGTGTGAAATGTTATCAAATATACAAGGCCCATTGCTTTTGGTTTTCATTTTGTATTAAAATTTCCTGGAAACTCATCAGTATTTATTCAAAAACATTTTTAAAAATGGTAAAATCCATGCGAGAAATTAATTATACAGTTTTCTGGGTACATATCAGCACTAATATTGGGAGATCAGATGACAATGGCGGGGGGGGAGGGGAGTGAAGGAGGAAGCACTGCATAGAAACAAGTAAAAGTGTTGAAAGTAAAACCAGTTTAATGCTGTGATTGTTTCATGAAATTGTACATTAACATTAACAGTATGTACACATATGCACATACTTTGATATGTGTGTGTGTGTATTCCACTACATTGTCTTACTTAGCCCCACATTTGCACTTAGAGTAATTTATCATTAACATAAATGCATCTTTCTATTAATATATTGGATTTTCTTAACATATTCATGTTTTTTTCATGTACTTAAGTGGTCCAAAATTCAGGTGAAAAGCAATAAAAAATGAATAATAGCTTTTTTAAAACCCCAAATTTAAAAAATAGTAAAAACTGAAAACAACGCCTTAAAAATACAGGCTTGAGGGTTTATTTCTATGAGAAGAATGGATTTACAAACATAATATGTTGTACCAAATGTATATCAATTATTACTTTCTTTCATCTGGACACCAAAGTAAATATCTGCATAAAAAAGGTAATGTGTTTTTCACTGGGCAGCTTTGTTTTGTGTACTCATCATTTTTTGACTCCATTCCCACTTGGCATTGTTCCCCTTTGGGGTGTGTAAGTAAGAGGAGTCCACGATCACTGAGAAAAAAGTGAACTTAATAATGATATATTAACCTTAAAAAGGTATTTTGCCCTAATTTGCATAGACTCCCTGCATAACTAGAGCATATAATTTTAAATGAACCAGGCACTAAGAATGCCGCATGGGTGTAATGTCGACAGGAGCTCATAATTCATGCATATGAATTACATCTGAATATCAGGAAAATCTCTCTGACACTGAGATCTATAAGACTGTGGAATAGTGTCCCTTGGGAAATAGTGGAAGTCCTATTACTTTAGTTGTTTAAAATGAGCCAGAGCCCAAGACAAGGTTCAGCTCTTGGCTGACCACAATCTTTTTGAAAAATGAATTCATTGCTTTTGAAATGTGCCAACCTGACAGCCTATGAGATTGAAGTCCGCATGTCATTCACAGAACAGAAATATCAAAGGTGGTTGTAGTGCAAGCTTCCTACATTGTCCCTGTAATGTGACTCACCTTCTTTATGAATAGGACAAGGTCTACCACAGAAGTGTTTTGCTGGTATAGCTATATTGATAAAACACTCCTATTGTGTATACAACTTGCGTGGGAAAAGCTGTGCTTTTGTCTGTACAGACAGTCCCCGGGTTACGTACAAGATAGGGACTGTAGGTTTGTTCTTAAGTTGAAGCTGTATGTAAGTCGGAACTGTCGTCCAGATTCAGCCGCTGCTGAAACTGACCAGTGGCTGACTACAGGAAGCCCGAGGCAGAGTTGCTCTGCCCCGGGCTTCCTGGAATCAGCCGCTGATCAGTTTCAACAGGCTGAATCTGGACGCCAGTTCCGACTTACATACAGATTCAACTTAAGAACCCCAGGTGTCCCCGAGTCAGCTGCTGCTGAAACTGATCAGAGGCTGATTCCAGGAAGCCCAGAGCAGAGCAACTCTGCCTTGGGCTTCCTGTAGTCAGCGCTGGTCAGTTTCAGCAGCGGCTGACTTGGGGACGCCTGGGGCAGAGCAGCTGGGGTGCTGCTGGGTTGCTCCAGTAGCGCCCAGAGCGGCGCTACTGGACCAACCCAGCAGCACCCCAGCTGCTCTGCCCCAGGCGTCCTGATTCAGCCGCTGCTGAAACTGACCAGCAGGGGCTGAATCAGGACGCCTGGGGCAGAGCAGCTGGGGTGCTGCCGGTTTGGTGCAGAAGCACCCAGAGTGGGGCTGCGGGACCAACCGGCAGCGCCCCATCTGCTCTACCACAGGCGTCCGGAGAAAAGCCTGGTCTGCTGGCGGGGGGGGGGGGCACTAGTTGCGCCCCCACCCCCCAGCAGATCAGGGAGACGGGGAGCAAAGCCGCGGAGCACACGGGCAGCGGGACAGCCCAGACGCGCCTCGGCTGTCCCACTGCCGGTGTCCTCCGAGGCTTTGCTCCCCGTCTCCCTGGTCTGCTGGAGACAGCAGACCAGGAAGACGGGGAGCAAAGACAGCCGCGGCGCGTCTGGGCTGTCCCACTGCCCACGTGCTCCGCGGCTTTGCTCCCCGTCTCCCTGATCTGCTGGTCTCCAGCAGACCAGAGAGACGCGGAGCAAAGCCGCGGAGGATCCGGGCGGCGGGACTGCGGTGCGTCTCAGTCCGCCGCCCATGTCTCCCTGGTCTGCTGGGGGGTGGGGGCGCAGCTAGTGCGCCCCCCCCTCCGCGTCTTTGCTCCGCGTCTCCCTGGTCTGCTGGGGGGGGCTTCCCCCTCCAGCAGACCAGGGAGACGCGGAGCAGCTTTTCTCGCCCCGGAGGACGCGGGTGGCCGCTCCCGTCCTCCGGGGCGAGAAAAACCCATTCGTAACTGCAGATCCGACATAAGTCGGATCCGCATAACTCGAGGACTGCCTGTATAGTTTATTTCAGCTCCCCCCAAGACATACACTGACCAAAGTGTAGTTTTGCCAGTATTACTGAATTGCATCTACACTAGTGGCTTTTGCTACAGCTGTGTCAATCAGAAATCACATCCTTCAGAGACATATCTATGCAAGCAAAAATTTGTAGAGCAGACTTATCCAACTCTAGGACTGTGTCTAGACTGGCAAGTTTTTCCGCAAAAGCAGCTGCTTTTGCGGAAAACTTGCCAGCTGTCTACACTGGCCACTTGAATTTCCATAAGAACACTGACTTCCTACTGTCTGAAATCAGTGCTTCTTGCGGAAATACTATGCTGCTCCCGTTCGGGCAAAAGTCCCTTTTGCGCAAAGCTTTTGCGTAAAAGGGCCAGTGTAGACAGCTCAGATTTGTTTTGCGCAAAAAAGCCCCGATCGCGAAAATAGTGATCGGGGCTTTTTTGCAGAAAAGCACGTCTAGATTGGCACGGACGCTTTTCCGCAAAAAGTGCTTTTGCGGAAAAGCGTCCGTGCCAATCTAGACGCTCTTTTCCGCAAATGCTTTTAATGGAAAACTTTTCCGTTAAAAGCATTTGCAGAAAATCATGCCAGGCTAGACGCAGTCTAGGAGTAAAAATATAGTTAAATCTCTGTGTTGAAGCAGAGCCTAATCCAAAGCCCACTGAAGTCAATTGGTATTCTTTTAATTGACTTCAGCAGCCTTTGGCTTAGAGAAGGGGTAGTGAGTAAGCAGACACCACATCAAATCTGGACTGCCAGATGCTTTTGAATGGCCCATGAAATCTTTTTACTTACTTGTTATTATCATTATTGTTACCTTGGTGTGAAAATTGTTTCTTTGGGGTCTGGACCTTGCTTGTACCTTGTCCAAGAAATGTGGACATTAACAAAAAATAATTGATTATCCCTAGGTCATTAGGCCATCAGTCCTTGGGGTTTGTTTGGGACTGTCAACAAAAACAATAGTTAAGGACAGCTTTGATATTTGGGAGGAAGGAGGGAAGGAAGGGAGAGGCTTATATGAATTCCTGACCATTATAAATTGGCCTGAGAATACCAACATGTTTCACTTAGACCACTAAACAGCTATAAACTACTAATGACTTTCTGTATGGCTTCAGTTTTCAGTAGCTATTTATCTGTGACAGTGGCATTCTGAAATTCCCCTTTTCATAACAAATAAAATATTTAATTCACATGGTTTGGAGATGGGCAAGAGTAAAGCATTATTAAATAAATAACGTTCATTGAGCTGTAGGGAAAAAAGTGACTATTTTAAGTGAAAAATATTGGGATGTCCACAGCTTCCAACAGCCTCTCACATACACCTAAGCTTTTTCTTTTGCATGCTCAAATTTTCTTCAAAAAAGTTTATTAGAAGAATTGCAAATTGGTTGATTTTGGTCAAGCAAGAAAGGAGGATATTGGAGTAGCACCATTTCTGAATCTGCAGATTCGGAGGATGATGTCCAGGAATATTTTGTTAATATATATTCAGAAGGTAATATTTAAAATTTGCTTTTCATTTCCTGTAGAAATAACATGAAAGACATTTTAAGTGACTTCAAACCTTTTCCAGATCAAAAAAGATTGTCTTTCTGGTTGAATAGTTAAGGACGATTGGGAAAATATCCAAAGGCCATAGAACCATTTTCTGTCCTCCATCATACCTGTGCAACCTCCCTGAAGTCAATGGCATTTTGTGTATATAACAAATGGCAGAATGCAACTCATGAGATTGTCCAATGGTTTTAGATAAAATTGAAAGGAAGTCTGTATTACCAGAACATAAAACCATATATAACCAAAAGGTGTGATGATAGAAAAATGTTTGTACACTATGGCCCTAATTCAGCAATGTATATAAGCATGCATCTACAGTCATAGCTATTCAACAAAGCACTTAAGTTAAACATACGCTTTATATACCTCTATTTGCAAAGTACAAAATGTATGTATGCCATTGTGAATTTAGACAGGACAGAGTTTCTCTGCATTGCCCCCAGATAGGGTTGCCAGGTGGTTGAAACAAAAATACCGAACACCCTCCCCCCAAAAAAGGGAAACAATTCTGTTGAAGGAAAAAAGGGGGGGGGGGGAGAGACCAAAGTTGCTGAGCAAAAAAAAAAAAAAAGACTCCCAAGACTTAAGCAAAAAAAAATTTTTTTTTAAATAAAACAGCATGTCCCCTTTAAGAGTGAGTGCAGGGATAGGAACAGGTGAGTGGTTGAGCACTAAGACCCAGGTGCTTCCCCTAGGTCAGCAGCCATTTTGTGCCAGCAGCCTTGCGGAACCAGGTCAGCCGGGGAACTGGGGGTGTTGGGGGCCTCGGGGGAAGGGCCCTGAGTGTTTGTAGGGAGTTTGCAGGATTGCCAGGTGCCTGGCATTTTCACTTCCTGGCTGGGAAAAAAAATCAGAAAATACCGGACATTTTAGGTGTCTGTTATTCTCTGAATTTTTTTACTGGACAGGAGGCGAAAATACCGGACTGTCCAGGTGAATACAGGACACGTGGCAACCCTACCCCCAGATGTTTATTAGAAAAACCCAACCAAACGTGGTCCCCAATCCTACAGCATTTACTAGTCTATGGCAACCCAAATCTCAGTTTTCAGATTGATAAACAAGCAGTCCTGCTCTTCCAGTTATATTACCACAATGTATGCAAAGGTTCATTTAAACTTCATTTTATTCAGTGGAATTATAATTACTGGAATGAATAGTCCTGTTACTGGCACCAATCAATTTCTGCTCAAGCAGAGACCTTCATGCCCACGCAAAAGGCCCATACAAGGCCCTGTGCTGCACTTAAGCTGTTAGCATTTTGTGACCTTTTGGGAGTGGGAGGGGAGGAATGAGGGGAGGAGTGAACCTGCAGAACAGTGGCTCTCAACCTTTCCAGACTACTGAGAGTCTGATTTGTCTTGCATACCTCCAGTTTTTATTTCACCTAAAACCTACTTGATTACAAAATCAAACATAAAAATACAAAAGTGTCACAGCAAGCTATTACTGAAAATTGCTTACTTTCTTATTTTCCCCATATAATTATAAACCAATCGGCATATAAATACTGTATGTAGATTTCACTGTATAGTATGTAGAGCAAGATAAACAAGCCATTGCATAAAATTTTAGTTTGTACCGACTTTTCTAGAACTTTTTATGTGGGCTTTGAAAAACAAGGCAGATATCTAGATGAGTTGATGTACCCCTTGGAAGACTGCTGCATATTGAAAACCATTGTGATAGAAGTAGCAGCAGACATTCTCTCCTGTGTTCACAGAATGTTTCTAGCTAAACAAAGCTCCCAAGAATGATCATTCAGATGTTCTGAAATTTTATTTTTCTTAACTCAAAGATTTATCATGGCAATAAAGCCCTTTGTCTGGGAGAATTGTTTGGCTTCATCCCAACTGCTTCATTTTCACAGCCAGGCTTTTGCTCACAAAGAAAGGCCCACGATGGTAAGGCTTTTCCTCTATAATAAATGCAACAGTTTGCTTGAAATGCTTGCAATTATTTAAGAGCTCTCACTTGAGATTTTTAATATGGGAAACACAGTGATCCCCTATAATATCTTATGGGAAAGTCCTGTTGAATTACATAGGCATGAAACCAATAATGTTCTGTAGAAATTAGAATAGCTCTTCAAAAAAAACCCACAGAATTGCGCAAGTAATGCTAATTTTTCCATAGATTTTTAAATTATCCTATATAATTTATTAGAGAACAATATTCTGCAGAAAAATCATCTTCTGGTGATTTCTGTGGACATTTCCCCGGGGGGAGGGGGGGAGGAGAGAGTGTCACTTAATTAGATAGCACTAAGGGCATTTACTTGTCTTTGTCAAGCAAAGTCATGAGTTACTTTTTGTCATATACTGAATAGGGAGGTTAAGTAGTGGTTAATTAGCTAATCGAGTAGTCGATGGAATTTCCATCGACTACTCAGTTAGTTGATAAGGGGGGATGCTTGCTACCCCCTCTGCAGCTCTGCAGTTTAAATGTAGTAGGAGCTGGGCATGCAGTGATCATGTTCATTTTAGCCATATTAAAGACTGGGTTGCATGGTTGGAGGGGATCACTGTTCCCCTGCCATTACATGGAAGCTATGAGGTGCAGTTCTGTCCACACAGAGACCTTATGCCATTGATGGCTCTGACTCCAGTCCCTGTGGAACTGAGGGTCGGGGGAACATGATCACTTCCACTATGGTTATATTACCTGTATTTTATAAAGCAAATCTATAACACAGTGGTGAGCGATCTGCAAGCTATGTGTGGCCCACAAGACATTTTATTTACAGTTACCCACATGCACTGCAGCAGGTTTCTGTCTACACGTGTTTTTTTCCTACTGGTATTACTAAACTGACATGCACGTAAAGCAATGGCACATGAAGCGAGGTGCGTGCTGATTGCATACAGTATTGATTGTGAGAGCCGTGTGCTCCCTCCACATATCATCAAAGTACTGCTGTGTTTAGTCAGCACACCTCGCAAATTCTAGGTGTGCAAGCGCAGTTAGCAAAACTACCCTATTCCACAAGACCCTCTTGGTTACAACAATCTTGCGGCCCACTGATTTAAAGGAAGGCCACTCATGCAGCTCATTCACTAGCCCAGGAGTCCCACTGCTGCTATAACACCACACCAACACAGTAAAGGTTCTAACTGTGGCTCAGACTTACACAGGGCTCTTTGGCCATGGCACATTTAACATAAGGATTCTGTTATAATAAACTCGTGACTGATTTCTGAATTTCTAAGTGAGATATGAAAAATTGAAAGACAAGAACGTTACCCTTTTGTTTGCAAGGCGACAACTAGAATTAATTCTGAGTAGGCAGGAAATGCTGATCCAAAATATGAGTGTCACGGTAGAAAATATTAGCTAACGAAATCTGCACTAGAGCAAGACTCTCAATTATTTCAGTGGGAGTGAAACAAAGCCCTTAGTAGGTAAGAGAGGGAAAGCATTTGGCTCCATGAAACTTAGCAATGATTTATGATGATTCATGGGAGTTGCACCAGGGATAAATAGCTGGAGGCCTGGAAGGAGCCACTTTGATTAACAGTTTTGGAGATTGTTTTGTAAAGCCTTCAGTGCTGAGGCTATCTCTTGTTATGTGTCTGGAAGTTGGTTTCTGATCCTGATCAGAGCTATTACAATAAAAGAGAGTCTCTCATCTAGAGTACATAGCTTAATTGAAGGCTGATGTGCTGAAAATAGGCCTACTGATAAGCAATGAGAGCATAGGTGGAAGGTATAATAGGCCAGGGAAAGCTAAGTCTTCCCTGATGCAGCCATCTCTGGCCCGCTGCCTGGTCTCCTGCTGTGCCTCTGCCTTTTAAATGTAGTAAGAGCCACCCGGCTGGGAGCTAATCCCACTACAACTCAGTAGTTTCTCCCCATATCAACTAATTTCCATTGACTACTCGATTAGCTGATTAAACGCAATTTAACATCCTTACTCTTGAAGTCTCAGGGCTTGTTTTTTGTAGTACAGATGAACCAATTTTTGTAACAAAGGAGTCTCTTCACTGTCTTCACAGCTCACTTAGGTTATTGGACTCCACTGTACCACGTACTCCTACCGAGTTAGTAATCAAAGATTGTAGAAACTAATTTGTTTCCATAAAATATTTCAGCCTCTCTGTAAATGTACCATTTCTCTGTTAAGAAGTGGCCACTAGCAATGAGAAGGAAATTCAGTTTGATAGGCTGAAGTGAGTGCATAGAAGTGAGCATGGTGTTGGTATATTAATATGTAGCTCTGCATTCACTCTCAAAAGTGCCATTCTAAATTACTTCCCCTTCATCTACATGGAAGCTCTCTGTTTTTTACTGTCTCTCAAGAGCTCTGGGTAAACTCAAAAGCTCATCTCTCTCACTAACATAAATTGATCCCCAAAAAGATATTACCTCACCTGCCTTGTTTCTTTTTCACTCACACGCACACAAGCCAGCACTGAAAGACTGGAGAGAGAAGCACTTTCTGTGCTAGCCGGCATAAAGAAAGAGATTCTTACTTAATTATCTCACTGCAAATGACAAAGGAAATGTCCAATATTAAAGAAATGCTTGTGCCTTTTTTGTTCTAACTTTCAACAGACTGCTTTGAAAGTCTCAGAGGGGCAGAATGCGTCTACACAGCAAGGCTAAAGTCAAATTAAGCTATGCAACTTCAGCTACGTCAATTGCATAGCTTAAGTCAAAATAACTTAACTTGGCTTTAGGTGCTATCTACATAGCAGAACACTCTTCCATCAACTTCCCTTACTCATGAAATGAGGGATACAGGAGTCAGATTAAGAAGTCCTCCAGCTCACCATTATTTCAAAATAAAGGCTTGTTGTATAGATGCGCTCTTTGGTATTTCGGAATAATGTGAGTTACTCTGAAATAACACTGCTATGTAGACGTACACTCATGGTACTTTTTTTTTAATCTCTAGGATAAGCTACAGGATCTTATTTTTTTTAACGTTTTTTCAGACTGGTTTGGTTTGGCTATTTCTGCCCTACGTTGTTTCTTTGTTATTTACAGTGAGACTTGACCTTAGCTCTGCCGGAGGGAAAACTCCCCTACTAGCTCCCTTTCTCTGGCTCCGGAAAGAGAATATGTTTATGCAAGTCAAAAAGGACACAGTACCAAATGGCACTCTCACTTCATTTTTACTTAGGCAGTAAGCATTTTGATACAGAGCCGTTCCTCCAAGCCCACAGGCTTTGCTCCTTATGGGTGCGTCTAGACAGTGGGGCTATTTCAGGATACCAGAGGATACCCCACGTCTTTTAAATGCCCTGTTAATTAAAAATATTTTTCAAAATAACAGGTGCTCTATTTCGACATCCCTGTAACCGTCATTCCACGATGGTTAAGGGATGCCTCAAAATAATATGTTATTTCGAAATCTGGCACTGTGTAGCTGGACCAAATTTTGAAATAATTATTTCTAAATACAATCAAAGTAAGACACAATTTGTGTAGCACAAATTGCGTATCTTATTTTGAGTTTAGGGTGCTGTGCAGACGTGCCCTATGGGGGCCTCTGGACTCTACTGCAATTGAACTTACTATACAAGTAACTCCCCATGGCATTAATGAGATTTACCCTTATCTTGTGGCAGAAAAGTAGTGTCCCAGTATTGTATGTGAGACTTAATTAGGGTAAGATTGTACCTCCCTTGCCCAGCATCACATGACACTGTTATGGGGAGAGCAGAGTCTTCAATGGGTAGTGGGCATGTCAGAGCAGATAACGGTCTCAATTCCACTCTTCCAACTTTCTGCCCATCACAGCAGAGCCAGTGGGGCAGAAGAAATAATCAGCTACTGTGGTAGAACAGCAGCAGATTGCTTTTCCTTTGGAGGAAAGGGGAAGCAGAGGAGGAAATTGTGTCTTTCTGAGTGATAGTTCTATCCCTAGTCTGCTTCAAGTCTTGGGGCAGTGTAGCTACAAGCTGCCCCTTTCCATTTGTCAGGAAGTTAACTCAGAGTTTAGCCCTCATTTGGATTGCTGTTGTGATTTTATCTCACCATTCACAGCATATGGTATTTTACCTAAAGCCTTGTGTACACAATCAAATTTTGTCGCCATAAACTGCCTTTTGGTGACAAAACAGTGAAGGAGAACATACCCCAATGCATCTTTTGTTGGGAAAAATGCCCAGTTTCAGCGACAAAAAACTTCTGCTCCATGAGAGACTTTTTTTCTTTTCTCCTCACCTTATTGTTGACAAAAAGCCAGTGTCGACACTGCTGTTTGTTTTGTCAACAGAACTGTCTTCCGCCAGTATCCTACAAGGCCTGCCCTGATTACTCTGCCTAGTGTTTTGATCTCTGCTGCCCTGCAGGCAAGCACCCCTTTGCTTTCAATGCTCCTGGAAGTATCTGACAGCTGAGTGTGCTGCTGCTCCCTTTGGGGAACGAAGACAGGAGCACCATTTATGGGGGGCAAAAAAGGCTGTATCTCCTCTCCCAAGTTTGAACCCTGGATTTCATATTTGAGGTCTGCTTAAAGCTACATGCCCTGACTTCAGAGGCAGTTCTTAAATGCAACAGAGTTTGAGCTGTTTGCAGTTTTGCCTTGGGGCAGTGAGTTTGTTATAAAAAGAGAGAGGCAGGAGATTAAGAATAACAAAAGGCTAGGCATTCAAGTAATTAAAGGATCATTAGATCATCATGAAAACATTGGTGGGTACTTCACTTAAAAGATAGGGGGGAAGAGTAGGAATAAGTGTTGTGCTACTGGGATTTGCATTTGGATCACTGCTGTTATACTTATAAATTTTATTGGAAAAGGGGTGAACTGGGACTAATCTAAAGTTGACTGCAAAGAGTTACAAAGGGATCTCACAAAACTGGGTGATTGGGCACCACAAAGGCAGATAGAATTCAGGGTTGATAAGTGCAGAGTAACAAACACAGAAAAATATAATCCCAATTATAGATACAAAACAGTTGTTACCATTCAAGAAAGAGACCTTGGAATCTTTGTGGATAGTTCCCTGACTGCATTTGTTCAATGTGCAGTGGCAGTCTAAAAACTAAAACAGCTTACAGAATATTGGGACTCATTAGGAAAGGAATAGATAATAAAACAAGATACCATATTGCCTCTACATAAAGTCTTTGTACGTTCACATCTTGAATACTGTATGCAGATCTGGTAACCCCATCTAAAAAAGATATATTGTATTTGGGAAAGGCACAGAAAGGGCAACAGAAATTGTTAGGGGTAAGGAACAGCTTCCATGTTAGCAGATATTAACAAGCCTGGGGCTACATCTAGACTACAGTGTTTTTCCGGTATCCCAAAAAAACTCTGCCACGTCCAGGGAACGAGGCATACAGCTAATGCGGATTAGAAGCCTAATCCGAACTAGCTACTCCGTGCCGCGTGTAGCCGCGCGGCACAGGGTTCGAACTAGCCGGCATTTAAAAATGGCGCCGGCCGGCTTCATGCAAATGAAGCCCGGGAAATTCAAATCCTGGGCTTCATTTGCAACTGCGGATGACTACATTACCCCCGCTAGTTCGAACTAGCGGGGTAGTGTAGACATACCCAATGTGTACCCTGGATTAGGTATCTCTATACCACATTTATTTTTTTAATGTTCAAGAGTAAATTCTTCAGGGAGGGGCAGTCTATATTTTGTATTTTGAATGGCACTGAGAAAATTGTGCTTTACACATAATACAGAAAATAATGTCTTCTGTGCCCCTTTTTTCACACTCTCTGTTTTTTTCTAGTCCATTTCTCACCTTTTTCACTAATTTTTTCTCTTTCCCTTTCTGCTTATTTTCCACTATTTTCTGACTAGAATTCAGATTTAGTAACAAGGAAGCTTAAGCTAAAATTTCAAATATGGGCTGTGTGGGAGTGTTTGTTATTAGGCAACCCTAATTTGTTCATCCCTAGATCAGACTACATTGTTATGGTTTTATCCTCCCTGGCAAAGCTGGTGACTCTGGTGTGGTATTCCACTGGAATGTATGACAGTGTTGCTGTAGCTGAGCTGAGCCTACAACACAGATTCTAGTGTGTGCATGTGTACATACAAAAGGTAGGGCTGTTTCTGACAGGCTACAGCACTATGGTGGCAGGAAACCATGTGCTGAGAGCAGCAGAGGATTGTGTGCATGCTTAGTCCACTCCTTACTCCTCCTTTGCACACCACATTAGGCATCAGCATAAGTCGAGCATCCATCTCTGTCTCATGGATATGGCTGCTGCTCAGGGAGGATAGGTGGAAACAAAGCCAGGAACTAGTGATGTAAAAGAGTAGTCGAGTCGACTACTCACATTCCTCCCCTCCCCCCTGCTGCTTCTATATCAGAGGCAGCAAATGGGGTGACACGCAGGAGTTGGTGCTAAGGGAGCCAACTTAAAAGCCATTCCTCCAAGCACCGTCTCCGTGGTGCCGCTCGCCCCCCCCCCCCCGGGGGAGGAGGCTGACTAGGTGGTTCAGTGGTTTTGTGGGGTCACCGATAGGCTGCCTTGCTCTGCTGCTTACACTATGAGTGTGAGTCTTTTATCCGCAGTTTCTCAGTCCATACCGCTTCATGCAGCTCCCATTGGCCATTCCCATTGGCCAGGAATGGCAATCTGCTGCCAATAGGAGCTGTGATCCCCCATACCTGTGGAGGCGCAAGTAAACAAAGCATTTCACAGCCAGCTAGTGGCTTGCCCTTACAAGCCGCAGCCCAGAATTTGAAGCTTCCTAGTCTAGTGGAAGACCTCTTGGTGGAGATAAAAGAGCCACACTCGTATTGTAGGCAGCAGAGGAAGACAATGCTTCATGCTGGATTATCAGAACTGATTATGCTGCAACTTTGTGCTGAAGGGCAAAATGGGGCACCAATTCTTTAAGCCACAGAGGTCCCCATTTTTCAGCAGCAGGGCAAGCATTGGCCACCTGAATGACAGGAGGAACATCCTGCTCCCCATGGTCTTGGCCTACACAGTGGCAAGTCTGGGCTAAGAACATCTCAGACCACACAGTTGAACACCCTGGTCAGCCCCGAGATTTGTTGGTGGGCATCAGACAGAGGGCTTCCAAGAACTCAGCCACACTGAAGGGTTTCTCTAGCCTATCCTGCCTTCACTGACTGTAGAGAGTTCATCCTACAGAACCCCACAGGCATCATTATTGGTTGAATCCAGGGAGAAGAGGCTGGCGTCGAAAGCCTTGGACCTTCCCAGCCATGAGAGGGGTGCTGTCCTCCACAAGGAGACAGGTAATATACTTTTTGGAACCCCTCTTTTTCTCCAGGTGTAGAAAAATCAGAAGCCATGATCCATCTTCCAAAGGAGCAGGATGTGGGATCGAATGAAGGTGCCTTGACCATTGAGCTTGATAGTAATAGAAAACCCAGAGCATAATCTGCTTCTCCTGACATTCTCTTCAGAGGGCAAGAGGCTAGGCACCTTTCTAGCTCCAGAAGGTCCCGCTCCAACTGGTCTGTTGTCACTCCCACCTCTGGCTGGGCCACTGGGCCCTATGAAGTGTTGGGTAAAGGTCTTAGAATGAAGTAAGCAGTAGTAAATTCCCTTCGGATTTCTGAAAGCCTGGGCTTGCTTCCAAGACTCCACGGCTTTAGCTATGATGGCTTTCTTCAGGGAAAGAGGAAGACGGCTATAATATGTCTGACCTTATTCCATCCAGCAGTTTCACTAGCATTGGGTAAAATACTGTATTTCGTTTGGAAAGAAGTGAATGTTTTAGAATGATTTTTTTATTCTGGCTGTCTCTGTTTTTGTACTATAGTTCCTTCCCAATCCATCCTGATTCCCATAATAAGGAGCAACTCCTTAACAAATGCAGGCACTTTGTTTTCTTCAGGTTCCTCAATGCTATTATAAGAGATAGCTTTTGCCATGTATTAGTAAGGAAGGGAGCTGTGCCTGACATTTCATTGGGACTGAAGTGTGGAGTAGAAAAGCAGATGTGTGTGGACTGCCAGAGGAATCACTGACTGATTCTTGTGCAGTTTGGGTTCGGGGAACTGAGACCAGATAAGACAAAGCAGGTACAACTGATATTGTGCCAAATCCTGAGCATTGCTGAGCACTTGCAGCTCCCATTGCAGTCAGTGGGCAGTTTCTCAAAGGAAATTATAGGAGCTTTGCATCAATCAGGATTTATGCCTAGTGGTTTTGTTTTTTGTGTACTACGTTTGATTTCTCTCCTTTCAAACTGAACATGAGGAACAAACAGAAATAAACTGTTTGGGAGGAAAACTGGCTATGTCTTTTCTGTGATGCATTTCGCTTTTTTATTTTTGGTTGGCTGCAAAACCCAAAGCTTACATGTAATTTAAATGATTTTCTGAGAGGGGGGGTGGGAGGGAGCTGAGAACAATGCACACCATCTAGTGGCTTAGTACAGAACTGCAATTTATGAAGACTGGTAAGAAAGGAAGGTGACAAGAGGCTAGTGAGTGTCTCAATTAACTGGACTGACTTTGCAGCTCCTTCCTACAGCATTTATATGAATGATCAAGAAACACCAAAACATGACCACAAACATAGATATGAAGATCATTAGCTATTTTTTAAAATTAAAGACACATGAAATTAATTCCATTATTAACAAAATTAATCTGTTGTGTTTAAATACACAATGATGATCGCTTATATTAAGGTTGTATATTCTCAACTCATACTTTTACACATTGAAATTTGGGGCTGTATAAATTTGTGCCCTTCTTTGTGAAAATTTCCATTTTTGTTTTCCTCATATTCATGACATTTCTCAAAAATGTTTATTGGCTTTGAAAACATGTCAGATCCTTTAATTATTGCATGTTGCTATAATGAAAACAGATTTGCTCAGAAATAGGTCTGTCTTGGTAACACCAGTTTGCTAAAATATGATTCCAGTTTGAACTTCAATTCACATTGAGTTGTGAAAGTGCTCATATTTTGCATATGTTGAATTTCTTTGAAAACACTTCACACAAGTATACTCGTAACTCTCCGAAAGCTGTTTTTCATTTTGTATTTGGACTAAATTTGTTGAGTAGTTTTTCAGTTACAGTAAACAACCATAAAATATAACTGCTTTAAATTTCATTAAGTCACTTTGATAACTTAGACTGATAATTATAAACTTCATATTTGGAATGACTCATTTTCAAGAAAGAAACGCAATAAGTCAATTTGGGGAGAAAACAGTTACATATCTTAAAATGCTAAAATTACCAGTTTGTGCATGAATATAGCAGAAATCTAAGTTACTGATTTTGAGGAAATACTATGCATGCTCAGTTGGGTGAACCACCATGGACATTGATTTCTATGAATTTAGCTCTTTATGCTGCTTGTGAATTGTCTATGAACAGACATTAATGTTTATGAATGTGTACATTAGTAGAATGGTTATATATGGACATGTCAGCCTGTGTATTGCTGAGAAACTGTCACCACCCTTTCTTCAAGTAATAACTATCTGTAGTTTGATACTTAGGTGTGTGATTACTCACTTAAGAAACACCGCGTGTTTATTTCCTGACCGGATGAGTCTAAACCCACTGAGTTTTCAAGATGGCTGTGAAAATTTTCTGGCATGAATGCTCGTGAATACATATTTGTTTGTGACACTTTCTCATACCATTATTCATAGAAAGCAGATAAAAGGAGATGCATATATTGTCAAAATGGATTTGTGTTTTTATTCAAACAAGTGTCCTCAAATTACCCAATGTGCAGATACACTCAGTGATGTGACTGTGTCTAGACTGGCCAGTTTTTCCGGAAAATCAGCTGCTTTTCCGGAAAAACTTGCCAGCTGTCTACACTGGCCGCTTGAATGTCCGCAAAAGCACTGACTTCCTACTGTAAGAAATCAGTGCTTCTTGCGGAAATACTATGCTGCTCCCATTCGGGCAAAAGTCCCTTTTGCGCAAAGCTTTTGCGCAAAGGGCCAGTGTAGACAGCTCAGATTTGTTTTCCGCAAAAAAGCCCCGATCGCGAAAATGGCGATCAGGCCTTTTTTGCAGAAAAGCACATCTAGATTGGCACGGACACTTTTCCGCAGGGCCTCCTGCAAGATTCTTCTTGGGTCTTCTAACCCAGCGTTTCCCAAACTATGGGCTGCGGCCCGATACCGGGTTACGGGAAAAAAATACCAGGCCTCAGCATGCCTGGTGGCTGCCGGCCCTTAGGCCAATTCAACCAATTCGGTCGAATCGGGCCCTGTGCCCCTGAACCCGTAAGCGCTGGCGAGTTACAGAGCCGGGGCCCTGCTCCACCAATATGTGGAGCTGGGTCTCTCCCCCGGCTCTGCCTGGAGTGGGCCCCGGACACCCCCGCCAGGTCCCCAGCGCATTCTCCCACCCCACCCCCAGAACGTCCCTCTGGGCCCCGGACCTTCTCTGCCGTGCACAGCTCCTCCTCGCTGCCTGCTGCTGCCCATGCACGGCGTTGCACGTGGGTGGGGAGGACGCCCGGGTGTGACGTGACGTAACGGCCCGGGAATTTAAAACTCTTTGGAGGCACGTTGTGGGGCCACACTGGCTCCGGTTTCGGCCTCCGGGGCCTCAGCGTGGCCTCCGGCCCCGCAACATGGAAGACAGAAGGTAGGGAACAGGCTTGTGCGGCGGTGGTGGTGGAGGGGAGGAGAGGCAGCGGCGGGGGGCTTGGGTTTGGGCTTGGGCTTGGGGGGAGGAGAGGAGGTGGTGGTGGGAGGGGCTTGGGCAGAGGTGGGGGGGAGGAGTTGAAGGAGAAGGGGCTTGGGCGGGAGGAGGGGAAGGCACCAAGGGACAGGGTGCAGGAGAGAGACAAATGGCAGGGGGCCAAGTGCAGACAATGGAAAGGGCAGGAGTGGGAGCCGAAACAAAAAAGTAGTCAGTGTAATGATCTTCTGTTGATATGTGTTTTAGTAGTTAAATTCTTGGACTGTCATTGCTCATGAAAAGTGCTGTCACATGGGGAGAAATCAGGTAAATATTGAATTTTATTAATATCAGCAGAACTGACTTAAATGGGGCCTGTG
Organism: Pelodiscus sinensis; assembly: GCF_049634645.1. Classification (NCBI taxonomy): domain Eukaryota; kingdom Metazoa; phylum Chordata; order Testudines; family Trionychidae; genus Pelodiscus; species Pelodiscus sinensis. The sequence goes on from NC_134712.1 coordinate 72,161,700, forward strand.
TGTTGTGTAGTCTTGCTTAATCTTTGTATTCATGCCTGTCGGTGTGAGAGAAGCTATTTGTATATATTTGCTTGCATATGCAACCACTCTTAAGTTGAGGCCCTCAGCATGTTCTGTAAATATCAGTGTGGCCCCTGGGGCTTCTACAGTTGAATTGCCCCAGCTCATCCCGGACAGGTGTCTGTCTAACCTGGTCTTAAATATCTCCAGTGATGGAGATTCTGCAATCTCACTAGGCCAGCATTTCCCAAACTGTGGGCTGCAGCCTGGTACCGGGCTGCAGGAAAAAACTACTGGGCCTCAGAGTGGCTGCCGGAGTGTTCTGCGCTACCGGAGTGCCCTTGTGGTGCTGGGTCCCCCAAGCCCTCTGCCGGCCTGGGCGGAGTCTGCAGCCGGATGTTCCAGCTCCTGGCAGAGTCCTAGCTAAGGGAGGTGGAAGGGGGGGGAGGAGGAGGGGAGAGCCGGCCACCAGAAGCAGTACTGGCCTGGGGAATCGGGGCGGGCTGGGGAGATTGGGGAGCCGGTGGAAGCAGGGCTGCCAGGGGGCGCGAGGTTGGGGGCAGGGAGCTGGCCGGGGAAGATGTGAGGCGGGAGGAGAAGCGGCTGCCAGAAGGAGGGCTGGACGCAGGCAGCGGGGCTGGCCAAGGGAGATTGGGAGGAGAAGCAGGGGAGAACTGGCTGCCTGGGAGGGGGTTGGGGGAAGTGGTGTTGGACAGAGGCTCAGCCATGGGGAGCAGGGGGGAGGAATGAATCGGCCTGCAGGGAGTGGGACTGACCCGGCCATATGTAGATCTCGGGGCACTGCCCCCCTTCCCCCCTCTCCCCCGCAAAGCAAGAGTTAGCCCGGCCCGGGGATTCTATTGTCCCCCCCACACACACACCCCTTGAGTAGTTGCGAACTGCCTGGCTGGTAGACACACTCATGCAGCCTGAGCACATTTACCAGCCAGGCAGTTTGAAACTACAAACTGATACATCTAGTAATAATACAACTTACCTAATGAGAAAATACCAGATATGTTACATGGCTGGTATTTTCTCAGTTTGTTTTTTATGTGTTTATATTTTGGGGCTGCAAAAAACAGTACTGAAAAAAACGGGTTCCAACTAAAGTAAAAAGTTTGGGAAACCCTGGTCTAACCAGCTTTCTGTCTGTCTTACAGTCCATTTATCCAATCCATATTCCCTTAACTTGCTGGCAAGAATATTGTGGGTGACCATATCAAAAGCTTTGCTAAAGCTGGCACTGGGGGTTTTGGGAGGACCAGAAACAACTTATTTGAATAGTCATCATTTGAGTAATGAATATGCAAATGAACGTTACCGGTCCTCTAAAAGTTTGTGAATGGATTTTCTGGTCCCTGTGTCAAAAAGTTTGGGAAACCCTGTTCTAACCAAACATCTTTTCACTGGGCTCTTGAAAGCACTTTTCCCCTCAGATTCCCACTAACGTCCCTCACAGGCAACTTTGGCAGCTTCTCTCAAGGAACTTCTACTCCTGGCCCCCTTCCTTACTGATAGCCTGGCTTTTTATCAGGAACATCTGTCCTCTCCTCAGATGTGCCAGACAAATGAATAGGTCTGTCTAGCCCCAGGCCTGAGGCCTTTAACTGGGCAGATCATCCAGTTACATACTGCCATGGTATCTATAGGAGCCCCACTTGTAAAGACTGCAGAAGGGACGTAGTAAATCAATTAATCATGTCAATGTCCCAGCACAGCACCTTCCCAGCCAGCAATACTCTTTTTGGGTGCTTTGTTGACTTCATGTGATCTGCCTGCAAGAAAAACTTGTGGCCATCTTGTGCAATTAAAATTTGTCTTGATAGAGTTTCCACTGTCAGGGACCCTCAGCAACTCAAACAGTACTTAGGCAATATAGGCACATGAATATAACTATGCCTGTAAACACACAAACATGGGCTCTCTTGGTGTTCTGGATCGCACTGGGAGGTTTGGACACAGCTTCCTTCTACGCAGGACCTTTTCTGTGGGAGGAAGTAAGTCATCACTGGGTTTCTTCCTCTTCCCTCTGCTGTGTTTCTGCTGCTGGTGGAGAAAAGCCTGGCTGGAAGATTCCCTTTTATAAAAAATACTACAGTATTCAGCAATAACAATCCAAAACTTCATAGCAACACAATTGCAAAAGTTGTATTTTGGAATGTAGCAGAAGAATGCTGTAATATATCTTTGTAAAGACCACTCTCAAGATATGCTTTCACTATGTAATAGGGTTCCGACACCTGCCATCCTTATGAAGATCCAATGGAGTGCTAAAGTCCCATTTTTGGCTTCTTCTAGAAATATTTCCATGCTGATAGAAGAAATAGCAGCACTGGGTTTTTCTGGAGAAAGTTTGTTATTAAGAGACAGGAGAAAATTGGAGACCGGGGATTGAAGCTACAGGATTGAGAATTAAGAAGATGAAAGGCCAATCCTTGTAGGAATTGGAGAATCAATGACAGAAGACTATTAGGTTAACCTTTGTATGGAATTTTAATGTAACTGTAGAACTGGGAAAAGATCTGATAAGGATCTGAGATTTCTGGGAAGCCACAACTTAGAGTTTGTGATTGGTTTGGGTCTGAAATGTGTAGTTCAGGGAACAGTATGGGGCCTTTGAAGTCAGTAAATCCTATTCTCAGGTAGGGAGGGAGCCAAGAAGAGACATTGAAACGAGATCTACTCAGAGATGCCCACTTGGGCATCAGCTGGCTGTCATGGGTGTGGGTAGGGTCTGCATTTTATTCAGTGCTACTAGAAGAGGGAAAGTTGTCCTCAAACAACTATCTTGAAGAATCTAGCAGCCTCTCATGGGACTGCACAGTATTTCTTTCTGGAGCTCTGGTGAGTTTGCTGTGGCTTCATCTGGTCAGAGACCATTCATCATTTCTTCCATGATTAGATTTTGTTGTGCAAAATGTCATGCAAGAGTGTTTCGTCATAAGACTATTAGTTGTGATGCGATGTCATCTCTAGTAATATATGTTGGATTCTAATTTAGAGGCAATAAATCCAGGCCTGAGTTTGTATACAGTATATGCTGTTGGGAACAAAATATCACTGATCTATTACTGCGTAATTCACAGTTGTGGCCAAAATGTTGCCTGATGAAGTGTCTACATTTAGATCAGTGGTCACCAACCAGTAGTTTTTGGAGCCTTATAGATTTTGGAGCCTGTGATAGGTGATCCTGATTAATTTGGCTTGGAGCTAGAGTACTTCAACTGCCCTTCTCCCCACTGCTGTGCTGCTACTGGCCTCTGCATTGGAGCTGCCCCTCTGGGGGCCATCTGTTTGCTGTTCAGGGTGGGGGAGGCAGAAGAGAGGGGCCACTGAAGCCAGGGTTTTCCCTTTTCCCCACCTCTGTACCCCCATCTCCACAGAATGAGCAAGGTGGTGTCTCAGAGAAGGGGTAGGGAAAGAGGTGGGACAAGGGTATTTGGATTTGAGGTAGCTCCTGGATTGACAGAAATTTGAAATGTGATCTTACGCTTAAAAAGTTTGGAGAGCACTGCTCTACACGATGTGGACTCAATGAAGAGTTTTTGACAGAAGGGTCAGCCTTCAGCAGAGATGTGTGTACATAGGGAAAAGCAACACAAAAGGAAATGTACGTGGGTCCCAAAAGAGTCACTATTAGCATCACCGTAATAATATACATTAAATCTCAGTACTGTACTTCATAACAATAAGATTGGTTCATTTCTGTATCATCACATCTCAGAAGATGCAGTGGCAGTTTGGCCGTACTGAACAGAGTCTTTTTAAGAAGTGAAAAGAGAAGTCTAGGGGTGATTTCTAAACAGTATGAGTATGTCTACACTACCACCCTAGTTTGAACTAGGGTGGTAATGTAGGCAACCGGAGTTGCAAGTGAAGCCCGGGATTTGAATTTCCCGGACTTCATTTTCATAAAGCCAGGCGCCGCCATTTTTAAATGTCTGCTAGTGCAAACTCCGTGCCGCGCGGCTACACGCGGCACGGACTAGGTAGTTCGGACTAGGCTTCCTAGTCCGAACTACCGTTACTCCTCGTTTCACGAGGAGAAGTCTAGGGGTTATTTCTAAACAGTATGGGTACCCTATATGACTACGATAATGCCAGCATGTAGATGCATAGAAGCCAGTGAGTACTAGAATGTAAGCTCAGTATACTTCTGCTGTATCTAGATACTGCAAATGTAAGTCCAAGTAAATAACTTTATTTTATTGTTAATGTACAGTCCTAAAGTATGATAGGACCTTTACAGATACATGGGTGAAACAGCCAGCACAAAGCTTATCACCTTTCCACTAATGCTTTCTGCACAGGGGTAAATTTCACCTGCAGAAGAAGACAGGTGTCTGCCCTGAAGTGCTGACATACAAATCATGTTAGAGTACTTGATTTCAATGGGAACTATAGGTGATTGATGCCTTTGAAAAGCAAATCACCTGTTTAGGTGCTTAAGTGTGGATTTAGGAGTTTATTTTAGGCATTCACTTTTGAAAAATTTAGTAGTGGAGATTTTTTTAAAACTGAGAACCAAGCTGGACAAAGCTTTGCTCAAAGAGAAACACAATAATTAACCATTAGTAACTTACTTTTAAATGCTGTCTCTTGTTAATATTTTAATATATACATGTTGAACCTCTATGGTCCAGCACCCTCGGGACCTGATCTTTTCCGAATCAAAGAATTTTCCAGACCCATATTGTCTAGCATTATTACCAACACTTCCACTTCTTACTGGGCTGTTAGAGGACATTTAGGGGTAAATTAAAGAGCCAGGACTGGTGGCTATAAACAAACTTTATGGGACCTCAGAAACTTGGCTGCACCCATGAAAAATGGATAGCCAGCTAACGAAAATCATTCCAGATGACAGATGTTTCTAGACCAGAAAGTTCTGTACAAGAAAGTTTCCACCTGTAATATTCTTTGGGTGACTCCTATCACTTCTATTTGCCCAAAATGCGACCTACTTGATGCTCAGTTTAGATTGAGTTGTGGCGATGTGTTGAGAGGTGAAGTTATGTTGATAACTTCCACAGTCTCCTTCATTGTTGAGTTTGCTGATACTTGACCTGTAGGCCTAAAGCAGCGTTTCCCAAACTATGGGCCTCAGCCCAGTACTGGGCCATGGGAAAAAAATACTGGGCCTCAGCGTCGCTGCCGGGAGGGGAGCAGAGCGGGGTGGGCCGGGAGGAGGTGTATGGGGGGAGAGAGGAACCATCCGCCGGGAAGCAGGGTTGGGGGTAGCAGGGCTGTCCCGCGGAGATGGGGGGGCGGGTGGCCGGCAGAAGCAGGTTTGGGGGCCGCGGGGCTGTCCCGTGAAGATTGGGGCTGGCAGGCAGGCGGCCAACGGAAGCAGGGTTAGGGGTAGTGGGGCTGTCCGGCGGAGATCCGGGCAGGCGGGTGGGCAAGTGACAGAAGCAGGGTTAGGGGTAGCGGGGCTGTCCGGTGGAGATTGGGGAGGGTGGGCGGCGGAACCAGGGCTGAACGGGAGGCAGGGGGGCTGGCCAGGGAAGATTGGGAGGAGAAGGACTGGAGAACCGCCCTCTGGAAGCAGGGCTGGATGGGGGCAGCAGGCTGGCCAGAGGATGGGGCGGGGGAGCTGGACGGGGGAGATCGGGAGGAGGAGTACAGGAGAACCAGCTGCCGGAAGCAAGGCTGAACAGAGTCAGCGGGGCTGGTGGGGGGGGTCGTTGGGGGAGCGGGGCTGACCAGGGGAGATCCGTGGGGGACGGGGAGGAACCGGCCACTGGAAGCAGGGCTGGACGGTTGCAGCAGGGCTGGACTGGGGAGATCGGGAGGAGAAGACGGGGGAAGCAGGACTGACCTGGGCACATGCAGACCCGGGCACACGAGTGAGTCTGGCCTTGGGGATTCCATTTTGCCCTCCCCCCCCCCATACCCTCGCTCGAGTAGTTGTGAACTGCCTATCTGGTGGACACACTCACGCAGCCTGAGTATATTTACCAGCCAGGCAGTTCATAGCTAAGGACTGATACACCTAATTATAATAAAACGTACCTAATTAGAAAATACCAGACATTTTATATGTCCGGTATTTTCTCAGTTTGTTTCCCAGACAGAAGCCTCAAATACCAGACTGTCTGGTACAAAACTGGACACCTGGCAACCCTACCTCTCCTTGCACCCTCCCTCCTAGCCAAATACCCTACCCCCAATCTGCTTCTGCTCCCGCCTCCTGGAGTGCCCATGCAGCGCCAGGTACCCCAAGCCCTGGCCCAGGCTGGGTGGATGATGCAGCCGGGTGAAACACTGAAAATTTATTCATTTTTAATTATTTTTTTATATACGTTTATATTTTTGGGCTGCAAAAAACAGTACAGAAAAAAATCGGGTTCCAACTAAAGTAAAAAGTTTGGGAAACCCTGGCCTAGCCAGCTTTCTATCCATCTTACAGTCCATTTATCCAATCCATATTCCCTTAACTTGCTGGCAAGAATATTGTGGGTGACTGTATCAAAAGCTTTGCTAACGCTGGCACTGGGGGCTTTGGGAGGACCAGAAACAACTTATTTGAATATTCATCATTTGCTTAATGAATATGCAAATATGCAAATGATTGTTACTGGTCCTCCAAAAGCTCGTGAATGGATTTACTGGTCCCCATGTCAAAAAGTTTGGGAACCCCTGGCCTAAAGGATCTACTTTGTTAGGGTATGTCTACACTACCCCGCTAGTTCGAACTAGCAGGGTAATGTAGGCATACCGCACTTGCAAATGAAGCCCGGGATTTGAATTTCCTGGGCTTCATTTGCATAAGCGGGGAGCCGCCATTTTTAAAACCCCGCTGGTTCGAACCCCGTGCAGTGCGGCTACACGGGGCTCGAACTAGGTAGTTCGGACTAGGTGGAACGAGGTGTACCAGTAGTTCGGACTAGGAAGCCTAGTCCGAACTACCTAGTTCGAGCCCCGTGTAGCCGCGCTGCACGGGGTTCGAACCAGCAGGGTTTTAAAAATGGCGGCTCCCCGCTTATGCAAATGAAGCCCGGGAAATTCAAATCCCGGGCTTCATTTGCAAGTGCGGTATGCCTATATTACCCTCCTAGTTCGAACTAGCGGGGTAGTGTAGACATACCCTTAGTCAGGTTGATGGAACTATCTAGATTCAGGTTACTTAGAAAATTAATATTATTCAGTCAAGAGACCACAATATTGCTATCCTAAAAAGGCATTATCCTTTCCTTTTGTCCTCTTATTGGCACAATGACCATTAAAACACTCTCTTGTTCTACTTCATCCTCACAGGTCATGGTGGTATCCCGATGTCCTACAACAGATGACAAGCATGAGTGGGGCATATAGAGTTTTGAAACGCTATTCTGTGGTTGTGCTATAGGAAGAGAAAAGTTTCTTTACTTCCCTCACAACACCTGCAAAGTTCCAATCCCCTGAATTGTTCTAGTCAGTAAAACATTTACTTGTCTAGTTTGTTTATATCAAAGCCTAGAGTCAGGTATAGTTTTTGAGAGGATTTTTTGCAGATAAAATTGCTCATATTCAGGCTGTGTTATCTTCTGAATATATGTGAGCTCTTCATAACCAAGGAGGGGTTAAAGCAGTGAGGGGCAACCTAGGGTAGTGAGTGGGCCATATGAGTGGCCCTCCTTCATCTCAGTGGGACCACAAGATTGTCATAAACAGAACAGTCTCTCGGGTTAGGGAAGGTTTTGCTAACTGTGCTTGTGTACCTAGTTTTTGCATGATATCCCAATTGAACCGCAGCAGTGTTTTGACTGGACACAGAGGGAGCTCATGGCTCTCACAATGTTGTGTACAATCAGCACACACCTCACTTCACATGCCCTTGCTTTAGGCACATGTATATAGGGGAAAAAGCTACGTGGATGTAAACCAGCAGAATCTGGCAATCTTGTGTGTGGGTAACGGTAAACAAAATGTCTTGTGGGCCACATGCAGTTCTCAGGCCACAGTGGGTTGTCCACCACTGGGTTAAAATAAGGGAAGCTTGCCCACATGTGTGTGTGTCTGCCACAATTCTCTTCCTTTGGGTGGAGCAGGGAGAAAGATCCCATTGTAGTCCCCCAAGACTTGGGACATTTCACTCCAGTTCTTTCAACCTGTCCAGTGCTTAGTGCTGAATGAGGAAAAAGCCCGGCTGGTTAATCTGGAATGGTAGGAGCAAGAGAAATTTGTGTATGGCTGGGGAGCTTCTGGGGTCTATCAGAGACTATAACTGGGATGAGTGAGAGCTGGTTTAGACTTAAGCTGCACAAAACTGAATTGGGGGAGCAGTGCAAAGCATGGCCAGATGTATACCAGGGCAGGTTCAAAGACTAGGTGTGCTGTTGGATCCCCACTGCTTCTGAATAGCCAGTTAGCAGTGGCCAAGAAGTGCTTTTTGCTATTAGTGCTTGTCTATAAGGCTGTGGCCTTTCTTTTTATAAGTAGGAGTAACTAGAGTTATCTATGCCTTTTGTCATCTCAAAATTGGACTATTCTACTGAGTTCTGCCTGGGACACATTACTATGTGTATAATATGTGTACATTACTGGAATATCTCCTACATGGGACTGTATCAGAAGAGCATTCAGGAGCATCAGCTCAAACAGAATGCAGCAGATCATTTGTTTAGTGGGGTGTTTCACAGACAGCTCATCCCACAATTATCTCCACTGACGTCCAGGTCATTTTCGGATATAGTTCAAGGTATTGGGTTTTGGTATTGGGTTTTAGAGGCAAAAACCTCTAAAAAGTTTGGTGCCTAGGTACCTGATAAATTTCCACTCACCCCTTAAGGCCAGCTGAGCCTCCTGTATTGTACATTTGGTCCTGTGGCTCCTCAGTTGATAGATATTAGGCTCCAAAAGCTTTGAAGAGATGGAGGATTAGAAAAGGTGATGTATGCTTATTCTGTCTAATTTGTATTTGTGTGTCTGTCTAGAGTATTTCTAAGGCACTTATCACCTTGGAATCTAAGCATATGCCTCTAATAACCAGAGCCCTTCCTCTTTTTTACTTAGTTATCCCCCCCCTTTTCATTTAACTCTACTAGTTCATTTAATAAAGTTGAGAATTCTTGCACAGGGCTTTATAAACATGTGTTGTTAGATTTTAAATCTGTTTTGAAAGTGCCTCTATCCTACTCCTTCCTAGTAAAGTGACCTTTTTAAATGGAGGGAAGTGGGTTTAGATGACAGTCATGATAAATGCGGTCATGTTCACTCAATAAAATAAGGCCCAGTGCATTTGAGGATAAATCAGTGAAATGTACAGCCCCACCTGTCTGTCTCCATCATTCATTTCCACTGTCACTTTCACAGTGGCTGATGGATCACAGTTGCTGTAAAATTAGACAGCCTTTAATCTCATTTCATCCTGATTAGCTTCTCTTTACCCTTTCCCTCTAACTCACTGACTGACACGCTAAAAACTCGCACTGGGCTGTGTTTGAGCATGGCATACAAACTTCAAATACCTTTTTCGTGGGGCAAGCAGGTGTTCACCTGAGTTGAAATCTAAAAATGAGAGTCTGAGATTCATGTTATTAAAATAAATCAGGAGACAAAGGGATTAAATTAATGAGACCGTTGATCTGTACGGGCAAATGATGTTATGGGCCAAATTCTGTCCCCATTAGACCCTAGTAACACTTATGACATTAATAGATTCTACCATTGCTATTAGAGCCTGAATTTATCTTTTGGTTTGTCCCACCCATATATTTTGATTATAGGGTATGAAAAGTTAGACTATGTGCAAAACTAAGACACCAGGTTTTTTAAAGTTGCAGTTTAGAGCGAGAGGATTTTCTCTTTTAAAGGGCACTTTAAGAGCCACAAAATCTGTACATTCTCATAGTTTTCATTTACAGCTAATTCAGAATTCTTCTTCTCTACTCTGCGCTGATTAGGCCTCCACTGGAGTATTATGTCCAGTTCTGGTCACTACATTTCAGGAAAGATGTGGAGAAATTGGAGAACAACCAGAGAAGAGCAACAAAAATTATTAAAGATCTAAAAAGCATCTTTTGTGAAGGAAGACTGAAAGAATTCGGTTTATTTAGTTTGGGAAAGAGAAGACTGAGAGGGGACTTGATAACAGTTTTCAAGTACCTAAAAGGGTGTTATGTTACAAGGAGGAGGGAGAAAAATTATTCTCCTTAACCTCTGATGATAGGATGAGAAGCAGTGGTCTTAAATTACGGTAAGGGAGGTTTAGATTGGACATTAGGAAAAACTTTCTAACTGTCAGGGTGGTTAAGCACTGGAATAAATTGCCAAGGGAGGCTATGGAATCTCCATCATTGGAGATATTTGAGAGCAGGTTAGATAAATATCTATCAGGGATGATCTAGATGATGCTTGGTCTTGCCATAAGTGCAGGGGACTGGATTTGATGATCTCTCAAGGTCCCTTCCAGTTCTAGTATTCTAAGGACACTGAAAATGCTTACGTGTTAAGAATGTAGTTTTGAGGATATTGCATTTTCAGGGCAAGAAGTAACTCTCTGATACTAGCAGACACTTTGCCTTCCTGGAAGCTTGCAGGGGACAATATCACTACCGAGATTCATATAACACTGAGCGCAAAATTTGCCTATAATGTTACAGGAAACTAAGGACAAAGCTAAGATACTCATGTCATAGTCACCTCTTTCTTTAGGCCCAGTACTTCAGCTCTTAGATAAACTTCTGATTAACTTTGTTAGGAGTTGTACCTGAGCAACAACTAAAGATTTGGGTCATTAAGGTCCAATCCTGCACCAGTTAAGTCAGAATTTTGCCATTTAGTTCAGTGAGGGCAGGATTAAGCTTTTAGTTTTCATTAACATGGGGGTCTCGAATACATGATAATTTATAACAAAATACAGGACTATGTAGCACTTTAAAGACTAACAAGATGGTTTATTAGATGATGAGCTTTTGTGGGCCAGACCCACTTCCTCAGATCAAATAGTGGAAGAAAATAGTGACTATTTTCTTCCACTATTTGATCTGAGGTAGTGGGTCTGGCCCACGAAAGCTCATCATCTAATAAACCATCTTGTTAGTCTTTAAAGTGCTACATAGTCCTGTATTTTGTTTCAGCTACACCAGACTAACACGGCTACATTTCTATCACTATGATAATTTATGTTCATGACGGTGGCTGAAAAACTTAAAATATAATTTCGTCCTCTATTGACCCTCTGTTTGTACCAATTGGGGGGAGGGTAAACAAAGTAATGCAAACACAAAAGGTAACAAATATTTGTTTGTGATGTGCCCCGTGAATTTTGTTTTTTGGGAAATGCAAGATCTTTCAGAAATTGACTAAAGGAGAACAAGAGAGAGCTTGCTTATGTGTGCAAGACATTGGCTTTATCCTTAATTTACAAAACAACAGAGTAGCTGTGTGGGTAATAGTTGATGGCTCTGCATCCTGTCGCTGGAGAGTCCCTTATTGGCATGTGGGGGAAGAAACATTATTGTCCTGTGGATACACTCTAATCTTGCAATGCAAGCTACATTAAAATGGCTAAGGTCCAGTTTATAAGGTAAGTTTTATAAAATGGGGAAATGACTGAGATTTAAAGAATGAGGAAAATATAATTTGCAGTTGGGAAAAACACGGTGCATTTATTAATAAGATACCAAAGCCTCTGGAGTTTAAATTAATTCAGCATGCTAGCGACCTGTATATAGTAAAAAGCCTTATAGAGTGGCTAGTTCCAGTTACTTCATGGTTGTATAAATATTATCATTAACAAATAACCTTAATTAATGCATTTCCACTAATCCAGGCTGCCTAATTTAAGAATTGCTGCTTGTAAGACCACAGACTATGAAAATAATATTCGACCTTCACTAAAAACTAAAAATGCACCTTTGCTTATTTATCACTGCCTTGCAAAAACTTCAGTAAGGAGCTTAAATGAGCCCACTTGATCTTTAAGAAAATGTGTCCTAAATAACAAAGCTATGCATATTTCTTCTTATTATTATTTGCATATGCTATACTGCACAACTGCATTCTGAGAAAAATAAAAGATAATAAAACAAATGAAATGGGAGATATATCACCCAAAATAATCCAAGTGTGAGATAGGCTGCTCTTTTTTTTTGGCATTGGCAAAAGAGCACAAAGTAAGAGCTGGCCCTGAGTCATATTGATTTCCCACTGCACTGATTTCCTAAGTGCTCTGTTGATCCGTGTCAAGCAATAAGTTCCCTGCCTGTACATGCACATCACCTCCCCATTTGTCCTCACCTAGATTTAAGGTGCCCATATGATGAGCTGAACAAGGACATCATTTTTCCTACTGGTGTCAGTGGGCCAAAACTACTGCATGTGGTATGATAACTAATACCATGTAAGTTTACATTTACCATATGATATTATAATAGTGCTGCACAGCACAGATCCGTACACAGTATGGTACAGAAGCAGTCTGTTTTTTGTGCCTTAGCTCTTGCTGTGGTATATGTAAATACACAGAAAAATAGTCTTGATGGTTTTAGCCAGGTCTATAATAACAATCCTAAAATCACTTCCAAAAAAGGATATTGCAAACCTAATATCACAGTTTTGATCTTTGTTAATGAAGAGCTTCCTGATTAGATGAATAGAAAATGTGTGGTTGTGCTGCTAATGACATTGTACAGGAAATTAAGCGTATACATTTGGAGAAAGCATTAAATCAGCAGGACCTTAATTTAAAAACTTAAAACTGTATGGAAATGCAGCTTGTTCATTGCTGTGTAATAGAAAGCTACTGAACACACTGACTCTTGCTGTGGAAGCATTGCCAGCAGAACAAAACTAGGATGAGGATTTTTTTAATGTATCCTAGCATTTTTCTGTTTTATTTTCCAGAGAAATATCAGACATCTTGACCCATTTTTTGCATGTCTGTTCTTTTTCAATTACTCATAGATGTTAGTCAGATAGGTGTGGTCTTAGTAAGCATAATTCACGTAACATAGTTATTCTTCAATAATTTGTAAAATACTTTTATGTGAAATTATTGTTAAACAGTTGGATTTTGGCTGCTGCTAATTCACTAAACATATGCATATTTGTAGCAATGTATTACCTTCTTATCCATTTCCAGACTTTGTACAATCATGTTTTGTACCTTTGCTAAAGTAACTATTTTAAAATAATCAGCATGCTAAGATAGAGAATTATAAAGAATATTTTGTTTTATTTACAGTTATGCCATATAATAGTGCCCATCACTGTGTTGTGGAATTAGAAAATTTCTTGTTCGTTTTGGGAGGAGAAGACCAATGGAACCCAAATGGTATGTACACCACATTAAAACAGAACATGCACAGATTTTGAGTTATGATATCAAATGATGCAGTAGTTAGTGAATGGTCCTGATCTAGTTATTGACCTAGTCAAAATCACTTATGTTCCAGCAGTGCTGTAATAAATATCTGGAGCTTTAGATTCTCCATCACTCATCAAGTCCCATGTCCCTTGGGAAATGCCACAGGCATCTGAACAGACTTTTTCAAGTGAAGGCACCAGGCATCAGCTGTTAAGAATTTAGCCCTCATTTCCAGCCTCCTTCTAGTCACAATACAATAATGATACTGTAATAAAATTAATTCTCTCTTTCTGATGTCTAACCAGACTCTTGCAGCTAAAGTTGTTAAAGTCTCAAGACTCTAAAAGTGGTCCTTTTTCTAGTTTTGTACAAAAGCTTTCCATATAGATTATCAGCTGTTACCATCTTTTGTTTTGGTTACTTCATAAATTTACTGCAAAGAGAAATTAAACGATTTAACAGGTTTCTGAGCAAAACGAAAGGAGAAAACTGTGCCTTGCAAAATTCACAAAATTGTCAAGACATTGTTAGAAAGCTTGCACATGAAGAACGAGTTGTAGCTGTTGCAGTCTGTGTAACAGAGATAATTATGACTGAGAAACCATAAAACAGCTTGCAGGTACACATTTTTACTTTAAAACACCAGAAGAGCCAGCTGAAATTACATACACTGCATATATTTTATTGTGAATGCCCCATTTCAGCATCTGCACTTAACCAAATTATAGAAAATTGTTACATCTGTTCCCTTCCTAAAATCTGAGAGAAACAATCCAGTCCACTCTATAAGCATATTTCTGGTGCAGTTTAAAAATATCTCTAAATGTTTAGAAAGCAAAATCCTTCATCTATCTTGTTGAATCTCCTGTATTCTAAGCAGGAGTTGTACATGTTGCTACTCATGATCATTGTTGTTACTGCGGTAGCACCCCAGCTCCCCAGCTGTTGTTTGGTGTTCCATTGTGCAAGGCGCTGTACATACACATACTAAGAAACGGAATCTACACCAAAGTGATTACAATTGAGTAGTCGAGACAGACTAAAGGTTTGAGGAAGGAAATATAAGTATCCATACGAAGAGAAAATTGGGATTAAGTGAAGTCCTACAGCAGGGGTTGGGAACCTCTGGTACGTGGGCTGGATCTGGCCTGTGACTTGCTTTGACCCAGCTCACAAGGCTCGGGGCTCCTCCGCCCCTCTTCCCCCTGCAGGGGTGCAAGCCAGCACTGGCACTCCAGCCACCCGGAGGGTGCCATGGCTGGAGCACTAGTGCTGGCTCCCCGCTATGAGAGGGCAGGGCGGGAAAGCCCCGAGCCTCCCAGGCCCAATCCAAGCAAGTCAGATCCAGGCCACAGGCTCTGCCTGGCAGGGGAAAGTGGCTCTGCATGTTCACAGCAGTGCTTCTGAATCACGATCAATGGGAGCAGCAGGGAGTGGTGCCCTACAGCGCTCAGAGCCACACAAAGCTACCTGCTTTCTCCCACCCCCTCACGAGCTGCACCAGGTAGGTGCCCATGCCCCTCTCCCACTCCTCACTCCCCTTCTAGACCTCCCTACCTCTAGCATGCTCCCATACCCTCCCTCCCACCTATAGCTTCCACCCTGCTCCTGCATGCCCCCTTCCAAACTCCCCACCCCAGCGTGCTCTTCTACCTCTCTTCTAGACTCCAAACCCCTAGCCAGCACCCCCCTTCCAAACTCCTCTCCTGCACCCTGCCTCCCATCCAGGCCCTCCACCCCAGTCCACTCTTGCACCCTACCTCCTGCCAAACCTCACATCCCCAGCCCACTCCCTGGCAGCTTCCTTCTATACACTGAACCTCTCATTTTTGGGGGCCCACCCTATAGCCCTAAAAAATCTGCTATCCACAGTCCCTCTAGTCTCTGGGATGGAGCTCGAGGGTAGCGAGGTGAATGTCTTTTTTTTCTGCTTCTCAGTTGGGACCAAATCTGTGAGATTTTTGCACCCAACTGATTTTTGTGTGTGTCAGTGGCCCCAACCCAAAAAAGATTCCCCTGTCCTACAGGAATTGTGTGGTAGCAGCAGGAATTGCACCTAGCCCTTCTAATGAGTCGATCCACCAGTCGTCATTCTTCTTAATGTCTTAACTGCAAAAGCATCTAAATCAACTATTAGAGTCTGAAGATCATCCTGTGAGTTGGAGACACCCCCCTAGGAGTAAAAGAATTGCCATGCAGGAACTTGGCTCACAGATTAAGTTGTCCAAACCTTGTAAATACCAAGTAAATGAAATGTGTGGATAGAGTGGATCTGGGATAGGAATCCTACTGATACTGGTGATTACTGTATATCCATACTCCAGCAAAGATGGATCTGAGACATTACAAAGGTTGGATTTGAAGATCATCCACTCTACATTATGCACTTGTTCCTGGACTTCTTCTCTGAACTAATTTAAACTAAGTAGAGCATGTCATCATTACACACAGTAGTCCTGATATAATTTACATAAAGCCCTTTTATACCATGCTGGCAGCATAAAGGGGTGGCTAGGAGGGCTAAAATGGGCGTGAATGTCACTGATCTATCAGAGCTGTGTAAATGGGCTGTAGTATAAAATGAGAATCTGTTTGTTTATGTGATTCACTATTGTGCTTTCACGGCTACTTCTGTGTTTGTTGGATGGAGGTTCCCATTGGAATGGGAGAAAACTAGGGATAGGGGTCCAGGGGTATGAGCCACCACATTGGCAGTCACTTGAGGAGCTCTGCTCCGAACCCCATAGAACTTGGAACTTTCCAACCAGTTCTGAAGCAGCAGCCACTGTAGTGGTTACTGCTATAGCCAACTAACCATGCTCAACCAGCCAAATAGCCACATGTGGCTAGTGTGTTGGACACCATGGCTCTAGAGAAAGGACCTACGCCCTCCATGACATATTTTGAACTCTTCCTTCACCCTGGCAGCCTGAGAGCCATTTTGTCATTTGCTACCTTTTCTCGTGGCTATGCAGTACTAGCCATGAACAGGACCCTGTGGGGGTGAATGCTTCCAAGAGCAGCACTGGCTATCTGGGATCTATGAAGCAGTACATTACAGAATTAGCTACTCCCTGGCAACACTCCTGGCACTGCCTAGCAGAGCCCTGACTTCGCAGAACTGAGGCAGAAAGTCTTCTTGTTGGATTTGGGGGAGGGGGAATAATCTCCAGCTCCCATTGACCTTTCACAGATTTGCCGAATCTGACTCCTCCTGTGCTCACTTGACTAGACAGGAACAGTAGCCCCTTTGTTTTCATCTGCAGTTCAGTTTTTACATAGTAAGGAGTGCTAACATGCACTTCCAGGCTGACATGCAAAGCAAACTGGTGCAAGCAATTTTCTTTCAAACTGAGTTCCACAAATAAATTGGAGGATCCACATTAAAATCTGTTATGCTGTGCAGTCTGGAAAATCCTGTGTTCGTACCAATGCACAGTGTGTTATGAAGCGTAGGACTACAAAATCAGAGTGGTTTAGGGTAACAATTAAAAAGCTGCTGTGCCTCCAAGGAGTTCTGAGGGTGTGATAAATTGTCAGATCTTTTGTTTATAATATCTATAGCAGCATTAAAACCATCCCAGAATTCAAGCTTGTGTTCAGCATTATAAACAATTCTGTGAGGGTATGTCTACACTACCCTCCTAGTTCGAACTAGGAGGGTAATGTATGCATACCGCACTTGCTAATGAAGCCCGGGATTTGAATTTCCCGGGCTTCATTAGCATAAGCGGGGAGCCGCCATTTTTAAATCCCCGCTGCTTCGAACCCCGTGTAGCGCGGCTACACGGGGCTCGAACTAGGTAGTTCGGACTAGGGTGCCTATTCCGAACTACCGGTACACCTCGTTTCACGAGGAGTACCGGTAGTTCGGAATAGGACCCTAGTCCGAACTACCTAGTTCGAGCCCCGTGTAGCCGCGCTACACGGGGTTCGAAGCAGCGGGGATTTAAAAATGGCGGCTCCCCGCTTATGCTAATGAAGCCCGGGAAATTCAAATCCCGGGCTTCATTAGCAAGTGCGGTATGCATACATTACCCCGCTAGTTCGAACTAGCGGGGTAGTGTAGACATACCCTGAGGGTGTCTACCCTAAACTCGAAATAAGATACGCAATTTTCACTACGCAAATTGTGTATCTTATTTTGATTCTATTTCAAACTAGCTTATTCCAAAATTTGGAGCATCTATACAGCTCCAAATTTCAAAATAACGCACTATTTTTGAGACATCCCTTAACCCTCGTGGAGCAAGGGTTACAGGGAAGCTGAAATAGCGCACCCGTAATTTCAAAAAATATTTCAAAATAATGGACGGTTCGTTAAGATGCGGGGTAGCTATTTTGGGATACCAAAGGTTGTAATCTCTTTGGGTATGTCTACACTACAACTGTTATTTCGAAATAACTTAGGGTATGTTTACACTACCCCACTAGTTCGAACTAGCAGGGGTAATGTAGTCATCCGCACTTGCAAATGAAGCCCGGGATTTGAATTTCCCGGGCTTCATTTGCATGAAGCCGGCCGGCGCCATTTTTAAATGCTGGCTAGTTCAGACTCCGTGCCGCGCGGCTACACGTGGCACGGACTAGCTAATTCGGATTAGGCTTCTAATCCGAGCTAGCTGTACGCCTCATGGAACGAGGTGTACAGCTAGTTCGGATTAGGAAGCCTAATCCGAACTAGCTAGTCCGTGCCTCATGTAGCCGCGCGGCACGGAGTCCGAACTAGCCGGCATTTAAAAATGGCGCCGGCTGGCTTCATGCAAATGAAGCCCGGGAAATTCAAATCCTGGGCTTCATTTGCAAGTGCGGATGACTACATTACCCCTGCTAGTTTGAACTAGCGGGGTAGTGTAGACATACCCTTGGTTGTGTAGACATGCCCTTTGAGGCAGGAGGCATGGGTAAAATCCTGACCTCACTGTACTCAAATGTCAGAACTCCCATTGCCTTCAAGAAGGCAGAATCCGCCCTCTCCCCCTTCAGATATATTTGTGTAGCACCCAGCAAACTGGGGCCTCAATCCTGATTTAGGGACATGCCGGGTCTGGCAGAAAATATGACACTTTTCAGCAGTCACATTCTACATTTCATCCTGCAAGCAGCATGCTTGCACAGAGTGCAAAGGCTAAATTTACCTCCAGAAGTAGAAGACAACATGCACCTTTCTCTAAATCCTTGTACAATATGTTCCCCGTTTATTAGAGATAAAAACTGTGGCTGGATCATTGTTCTTATCTATGATTTTGATGTTTACAAATCCATCCTATTGTATGTGTACAAAACAAGTGGCAAGAGACACAATCCTATAAGTTGACAATGTAAAATGTTCTCCTTGCTGAATACTCTCTGATTCAATTATTTAACTGTGACGTATATGGATGGGTTATCCTGCTGTCTTTTGGAGCCTCTAATTCAATTTTTTAGTCACACGTACATAAACAAAGGTTTCTTTTTCAAAGACCCTCACGTGTTGAAGTCTCAGGTGTTACATAGAAATTGACGTTCACTCTTTTGCTTCAGTCTTCTTGCTTTGATGTTAATCTGTATGTAAACTAAGTTGCAATCTTAATATCATGAAGGCATGCATATGATTCTGGGGTTTGACAGTAGGAATAAGCTAGTTAACTGGTTTATGTTGCTCATGTTTCCTATTTCAGCTAGTACACTTGGAATAAGACCCTAGGAGTATATTTGCCCCTTGAGGCACACACATAACTCCTACTAACTTACACCAAAGGTGGATAGTAGAATAAAAATAAAATAGTGTGGTAGTGATAGCACAACATGTCTTAATGGTCTGTGCAGCTCCTAGTTATTTAAACAATCTTTTTCACCCTGCTCCAAATAGAAATGAAGTGGGGAGGAAGGAAAGTACACGTTATTCCCGTGATTTTTCAACGTGTCACAAAGTCCTCTTGCCATAAAAATGCCATGAAGAAGCCCCCTATTAAGCAATAATTTTGTGTTTGTCATGAGAATTTTATTTATGGTGGATTTGAAAACACTAGGACTTCTGTTAGGAAACGCAATTTTTCGAGTTCTTATTACAAAATGAAAAACTATTCTTCACGTCTTTATTTACACAATTGCTGTTTGCTAACTCTGTGGTAAGTACTGTAGTGCCCCATTTATTGAATAACATGTACTGAGTTCATATATTGTTATAAAAATGGGACCCTTCATAGAAGTTGCCAATATGTGAAATGTATGTAATATATTAAATGGTGATGTTAAGTACATGGAATAAACAGTTGAGTGTCAAAATAATCTGTCTTTACAGGAAAACATAGTACAAACTTTGTGAGCCGATATGATCCCAGGTTTAACAGCTGGATCCAACTTCCACCCATGCAAGAGAGGTAAAAACCTGCTACACATTTTTCACTATTTCTTTTGTTGTCCTAAGAAGAGCTGAAGATTGGCTTGGTTCTGGAAGGGAGGCAATGCTGTAGAAGTAGTAAAGACGTTGAAGATAAAATCTCAGTGTATCGTTATTTCTCTTTATGCTCCTAATTTTATTGAAGTATTCCAAATTCAAATATCGAAGGGTCAAATCCTTCAGTGCTGACTCCTGTAAAATTACCGTAATCTTCATGGGGGAGAGCTTCCTAAGTAAGCACTGCAGGATTGTGTCCTTTCTAAAGCCTCCAAAATATCCTGCAGAGTTTGTCTTTTTCGTTTTCTTGATGTTTGTTTGGTCATCGCCTCTCAGGCATATTGCATGAGCCAAACATCACCGAGGGTATGTCTACACTACAGCGTTAATTTGAGTTAACTTAATTCGAAATAGTTAATTCGAATTAAGCTAATTCGAAATAACACATCTATACACAAAAACTATTTTGAAATAGTGTTTTGCTATTACACTGAGTGGACCCTGAACCGAAGTTAAGGATGGCCGGAACCAGTGCCAGCAGGGCATCAGGTTAGGACTTAGTGGGTGGGGCTGCTGCCTGAGGCTAACTGAGCTCTGTGCTTAAAGGGACCCTACCCCCACCCTGGACAGACAGTTCTCAGGGTTCCCCACTTGCTTTTCTACCTCAATGAGGGACAGCAAAACAATCCTGTCTTGGAGTGCCCTGAGTGCCTGCACTCAGGACACCACAGCACTCGGCCACATGGAGCCAGAGTCTTGTAGGGTCATTGCCATCAGCCTGGCTGCACTTGCTGCAGGCTGCCATCCGGTGGTGTCAATCGGGGGCTGTCAGGAGGCCCAGTGGGAGAGCATCCACCCCAAGGAGCCCTCAGAACCACCTCACCCACCCACCGGGGGCTCGTACCTCACCCACCGGGGGCTCGTACCCCATTCCTCCCTCACGTCCTTCCACTCAACCCCTCCCTAGCCCCCCTTTCTGATGTCAAAAGACACGTTTTTTCATAAACATGAGCTGTCTTTATTTAACAAAATTTGGGACGGGGAGTGAAAGTCTGGGGAGACTGGGAAAAGGAGGTGGGAGACGGGAGGTGAGAGGGTGGGAGAGGGGAGGGGGAAAACTGTGAGGAAGGATCTGGTAGAGGGAAGCAAGGGAAGGAAGTGGGAGGGGAAGCTCAGCGCTCAGGGGTGGGGGTCTCATCAGGCCACATGTCTCCCAACACGGCAGGTGCAGGGGCCTCGGCGTCCCCGGGGGGATGGGGTGGAAGGTGTGGAGGTTGAGGTGGGGGTGTGGGGATTGAGGAGGAGGTTGAGGAAGGAGAGGTGGGGGGACAGGAGTGGGAAGAGGAACAGTAGCCTGGGTCAGGGCCCTCTGGTCCCGACTCACTGCCCCCCGGGGTGGCGCGGACCGTCCCGCCCCCCAGGATGCAGTCGATCGCAGGGAAGTAGGGGCAGGTGTCAGCCCCTGCTGTGGCGTCACCCCTGGTGGCCCTGGCGAACCCCTGCCGCAGCTCTTTAATTTTCAGGTGCACCTGCTCCTGGTGGCCTTTCTGGGCCATGGTGGCTGCTATGCGGCCACAGACGGCCGCATTCCTCCGCCTGGTGCAGAGATCATGGACATTGGGGGGCCTCCCCCCAAACCTCTATGAAGTCCATGATCTCCATACCAGTCCAGGAGGGCGCATGCCGTCTACAGCCCCTGGCTGGCCCCTGCATGCTGGGGGACTGGGCGGGGGACGGCTCGCTGGCACTGGCTGCCTGGCTCATTATGGGGCCACTGGGTCAGGGGCAGAGACTGCTGGGATGCCTGGCTCTGGCACGTGGCATTTGGCCAGAGTCTACCCCTTTAAGGGCTCCGGGGCTGGGGGAGAGGAGAGGAGTTTTCCTGCTTTGGCCCAGAGTGGCCACCAGGGGAAACTGGGAAAGGCTGGAGGCCAGCTAATTCGAATTAAGTGTCTACACAGCACTTATTTCGAATGAGCTATTTCGAATTTGGTGTTACTCTTCATAGAATGAGGTTTACCAAATTCAAATTAAGCACTCCGCTGTTTCGAATTAAATTCGAAATAGCGGTTTGCATGTATAGATAACAGCTGTTATTTCGAATTAAATTTGCAGTGTAGACACATGAGTGTGCAGTAGACACAGGACAGTTACAATATAATGTCAGTTATAGACAACAGAAACCTGGAGATCCCAGCCCTCCTTTGCGAGGGTGTGTGTGTGTGTGTGTGTGTGTGTGTGTGTGTGTGTGTGTGTGTGTGCGCGCAGTAGACACAGGACAGTTACAATATAATGTCAGTTATAGACAACAGAAACCTGGAGATCCCAGCCCTCCTTTGCGAGGGTGTGTGTGTGTGTGTGTGTGTGTGTGTGTGTGTGTGTGTGTGTGTGTGTGTGTGTGTGTGTGTGTGTGTGTGTGTGTGTGTGTGTGTGTGTGTGTGTGTGTGTGTGTGTGTGTTACTCCAGCAATTCAAAGATAGCCTAAACTTGACTTAGCTATCCAGAGCAGCCCCGCTCCTCTCTGCTCTTGATCTGCTGGCAGGAGTTGCAAATTAGAGCAGCCTTTGTGCTACTCTGATGGGCTATGTCTACACTGGCCCCTTCTTCGGAAAGGGCATGCTAATTTTGAACTTGGGAATAGGGAAATCCGCGGGGGATTTAAATATCCCCCGCGGGATTTAAATAAACATGGCCGCCGCTTTTTTTCCGGCTTGGGGAAAAGCTGGAAAAAAGCGTCTAGACTGGCGCAACCCTCCGGAATAAAGCCCTTTTCCGGAGGATCTCTTATTCCTACTTTGAAGTAGGAATAAGAGATCCTCCGGAAAAGGGCTTTATTCCAGAGGATCGCGCCAGTCTAGACGCTTTTTTCTGGCTTTTCCCCAAGCCGGAAAAAAAGCGGCGGCCATGTTTATTTAAATCCCGCAGGGGATATTTAAATCCCCCGCGGATTTCCCTATTCCCAAGTTCAAAATTAGCATGCCCCTTCCGAAGAAGGGGCCAGAGTAGACGTAGCCATTGTGTGTTATTTCAGAATAACATGTTGTTCTGAAATAACAAAGAGCATGTCTACACTACCAGGCTTTATTTCAATATAATGTCGAACTGGAGGACTTCTTACTCCAACTCATGGTAACCCTCATTTCATGAGGAGTAAGGGAAGTCGAAGGAAGTGTTCTTCCTTCAACTTTTTGCTGTGTAGACAGCGCCTAAAGCCAAGGTAAGCTATTTCAACATAAGCCAAGAAATTTCACCCAGCTCTAGTGGGTATCATACTTGCCATAGCCAAGTACATTGTAGTTTGTCGGGATGTAAGGGCAGAATTTGGACTGTTCTGGAGTACATTGGCACTGTATTTCCATATTTAGAAATACCTGGGATACTTTTTCCTGACTTTCAGATAATTAGGACAGCGGTGTTCTAATGAGGGCTATCAAGCTATTTTTACACAAACTGTGTTTACAACCTTAACTCAGTTTGAATAAAGATTTTGTTTCTGGGAGTTATATAAGATTTGATCCAGAAAACTAACAGTTTTGTGATGGGGTCTGATAGGCATCACTTTAGGGTTCCGCAAAGATAGGGGTTTTTCTGACAGAAACACCTCATACACTGTGGCAAACTCCATTATAATCATGTAAGAAGTGCCTGGATATATGCAGATCACCCAGTGAACTTTGACGTTGGCCTCTTTTCTTAGGGATTTTGAAGTCTGATCTAAATCCTCACTAGATCTTATGGGAGCAAAAGTCCTGCCTGTTGCCAACTCTTTACATTGCTGCCAGAGTGCTGCAAGCTCTAGGGAGTATTAAAGGCGGGGGGTAGTGCCAAGGGCCCACTGCCTTTAGCCCCACCCTTTGTGCCCTTGGCCCTGCCCTTTCCAGGCACCTTGCCCAGGGGCCCCATGGAGGCTGTCGGCTGTGGTGTTTCGCCTACATGTGTATCCAGACTTAAGGAATGGCAACAAGTGAGGCTTATTTGGATGAGAAAAGAGCCTTCTCATAGCTCAGAAAGGAGAAGGGTGGAATGGTGAAAGGAGGCAATAGTAGGACATCTGCGAGCCAGCTCAGTAGCACTAAAAACAGCGGAGAAAGTTTATATTTGTGTGTGCCTTAGTGTGACCTTAACTTTGTGTGTTGTATCGAGCAATATGCCAGATTTGCATGTGGTGCACTCACTGGTTTTGTGATATGAAAGAGAGCGAAATAAACTTCAGATGATCTGAGGAGGTGATGTTTGGATCTTGATTAGGAATGGGATTTAGATTTGAGGCAGAATCTGAGTTTAGTGATGAAATATTATGAGTTGTTCCTGTGGAAATTGGGCTAAAAAATGTTGGAAATCTTGTGGGGTTTTAGCTACGTCTGAACCAAGAGGTCCTGACTGTTTTGAGTATGACCACAGGACCAAAGTCATAGAAATCTGAACTATCTGAGAACTTGAAGCTGTCCTTTGGCCCCTAGGTTGTAGATTTGACCCATCTCTTCAGCAAACCTGCATAGTAGTTTCTTTGCTAGTTGCCTTTAGTGGTAGAGTGACATATTCCATAGGCAGCGTCAAGATAATTATTAAAGTACTTAGAGGCTTTCAGGGCCTGATACAGCACCCATCAAAATCATTTGGAAGACTGCCATTTGCTTCAGTGGGCATTGGATCAAAGCTCCTAGTGAAAGTTAGTTTTAGTATGTGGTGAGTTTTTACCAAGAACTATAAATCCTCTGGAGCCTTCTGACTGCTCAGTGTTTCCCCATTACTATGGTGATAAATTAATTGTTCAAAACAGTTAGTAGCTTACAATATTACAAAAAAAATGTAAAATGTAATGCTCTAATCGTAATTGTTCCTTTTGCTGGGAGCTTTAGAGTGAGATAATTAACCATTACCCCTTCCACTCAGGATTCATAACTCAGCCAATGGTCAGTTATCTCTGGATAGAGCCTCCGAGGACAGAAAATGTAGTTAGGGATTTCTAAAAACATGTGTTGTTATGTGTTAGACTGTAATGACTTCCTCAGAGGTACTACAACCTTTTCCATCACGTTCTAACAAGACAGGCTTTAGGAGACAATTTGTCTGATTACAGAACTGCAAAGCAGTCCAACCTCCACTCCTTACTCTGGCAAAATGCTTGGTAAAGTCAATAGAGAAACAAGGTGGGTGAAGTAGTATCTGTTATTGGACCAACTGCTGCTGGTGAGAGAACTTTTGAGCTCTTCTTCAAAGTCAGTGAGCTTTTTTTCCCAAGTAAAGAGTGCAGGATTAAGCCCTATATCGTCTGTTTAATGGATTCTTATGACTCATTATGGTCCATCAAGTCAAGACTGATATAGGGATTTTAATCTGAGAATAATCAACCAGATAAACGATAATGTCTCCTTTTTTAAATGCCTGTCAGGTAAATGTGGGTCTTGTGCACATGCAGTAAATTCTTAAGTGGAAAATCTGTGTAAAATCTGTGATGGATGAACTTTTATCTCATATGCTGAAATCCATATTAAACTTATCTCATTTTTGAGTTATAAAAAATACTCAAACGTCTAATCCCCATTAGGGAATCAGTGTCACAGCAGCATGTTTTGCTTTTTTCTTGAAGCCAGTTATTTTGTGCTGTTTGCTTGAATTAATATTTAGTATTTACTGCATATAACATTTTATGTGACTATGAAATAACTTCTTAGAAAGGCAAAATAAAAATTGCTCAGTCCTGCCTTCTTACTCCATCCAGTAACAGTAAATGGACCAAGATTCTGATCAAAGCACAATGGGATACTTTTTAAATTGCAGTGCATTTAAACAAGTAAATCCAATACAAGGAAATACCTTGATAGCAGTCATAATTGCCCAATCTATGGAATTCAAAGCTGCTAAATGTCAGACTCAAATGCTGTTGCTGCATCTGAAGAGTAACCATTAGGGTAACCAGATGTACAGTTTTTAACAGGAACCCCCAGTTGAAAAGGGACTCTGGTGCCTCCAGTCAGCACTACTGACTGGGCCATTTAAAAGTCTTGTCAGTGATGCTGGAGGGATAATGCAGGCTACTACCCACCTGTCCTGGCACCACAATGCACCCGGGAAGCAGCCAGCAGGTCCAGCTCCTCGTCAAGGGGGCCATGGAGTTCTGTGCGCTGCCCCACCCCAAGCACCAGCTCTGTACTTCCATTGGCCGGTTCCCAGCCAATAGCAGCTGTGAGGGCAATGCCTGTGGGCAAGAGAATTGCACAGCATCTCCTAATACCTCCCCCACCCCGCCTAGGTGCTGGACCTGCTGGAGCCAAGACAGAGCGGAGCCAGGACAGGCAAGGAGCCTGCCTTAGCCTCACTGTACCACTGACCAAGAGCACCTGAGGTAAGGCCATGCCCCGGTCTCCTAATCCCAACCCTGGCCTCCCCCAAATCCAGAGCCCCCTCATGCATCCCAATCCCCTCATCCCTGGCCCCACCTCAGAGCCCTTTCCCTCATCCCAGAGCCCTTGCTGCCCTGAACCTCAACCCCCTGCCTCAACCCACAGCACCTTCCTGCTTTCTGAATCCCTTGGTCCCAACCCCCAGCCTAGAGCCCCCTCCTTCACCCCAAACCTCTCATCCCCAGGCCCATCACAGATCCAGCACCCAGCCCAGAGCCCTCACCCTATCCCACATCGCAACCCTCTGCCTCAATCCGCAGTCCCCTCCCACATTTTGAATACTTCATCCTCACCCTTGCATCCCAGAGCCCTGTCCTGAACCCTTAATCCCTCATCTCAATTCCAGATCCCACACCCACAGCCAGAGACCTCACTCTCTCCCAACCCAGAGCTCCCTCCTGCACCCTGAACCTCTCATTTTTGGCCACACCCAACACTCTGCACCCCCAGTTAGAGTCCTCACCCCCTCTCGCATCACAGCCTGCTGACCCAGCCTAATGAAAGTGAGTGAGAGTAGGGGAGAGCAAGCCATCAAGGAAGGGGGAATGTAGTAGGTAGCGGGTAGGGCCTTAGGGAAGGGACGAGGCTAAGGTGTTCACCATTAGAAAGTTGGCAACCTTAACTAGTTTCAGCACAGAACTGCAGGTTACAACACCAAATATCATTCAAAACATTTCCATAATATTCCATTTTTCATTTAAAAGTTTTTATTTACAATTTCAGCTGTATTTTTAGAACCTAAAAAATACACCTTTGTATCAGTGCATGAGAAACAGAAAATGAAGCTGTTTAGAAGCTGCCAGTCTTGTTTCATTGTCCCAAGTCAAGTGAAATGAAAAAGTAAAGAAAACAATAAAATAACTTGATCTATGGATTCAGTAATAATGTAAGTAAAAATAATACTTGTCCTTAAAAAATAGACTAAACCTAATAGTATTCTTTCAAAAGATCCACACTTTATTATGACTTCTAGTAACATTAGTAGCTATTCAATCTAAAATTGGCATCAAATGTAGTATTTCTGGGCATAAATTTACTTCCCAGGTACACCATGTAAAATTTATTTAAGTTCATTATGAGGTCTTTTTCACTATCAAGTATTGGTTATTGAAGCATCAAGTATTGGTTACTGCTGGAGGCAGACTGCAGGACTAGTAGTAGACCAGTATTCTCATCCACAGTAATAGTACACTATAATTTTTCTTGCTAGAGAGGAGACACTTTTCATATTATATAGTCTGGAGCACATTTTACAGCAATTAAAAGACTTAACTGTGCACTGCTTTTACACAGTGCTCTTATAAAGTATTTTATGGAGAAAAAAGATGAGGGTAACTTGAAATCCTTGCTGTTGGAGTTTCTGCATATATACACACATTTAATCAGAAGACTGAAGCATGCTATTTCTTTTTTGCTCCTAACAGTGACACTCTGTGGATGAAACCAGGAGTACACTTATAGGACAATATTAAGTTAGGTTTTTTTCTTAAAATCGTAAGATCTTCCAGTTATATACCTAGAGCTGTATATTGAGCTTAGACAAAAGTAAAAAGAGTCTGCCAGTTATGTAGATGTTTATTTTTTTAATGTCAGAGTGTAATGTATAAGCACCTTGTGTATTGCTGATACTCTGCAAATAACTAATTCACATACACAATTCTGCAAAAAGAAAGTTGTTAATTAAAATATACTTCATTTGATTGGACAATTGCATGCCTCCTACTTCTAGTAAAAGCTGTACAGGCCTCCAAAACTATCAAGCAGAAGGAGAATGTAATATATTTTGGCAACAAAACCACGTTATAATTTATAGGTTGCTACATACTAAAATGGCCATGGTTATTAATAATATATATGTCTGGAGCCATTCCTCAGCCATCTTCTGCTTTGTTTGCTTTTGGTAATAGGTATGAAGTAAGGATGTTAGGAGGCAGGTAATTGGGTAATCGTGTAGTCAATAAAAATTCTACAGCCTACACGATTAGTCGATGGAATTTAAATGTAGTAGCAGTCAGGCGCGCAGGCTGAGGCTCATGTACATTTCAAAACAGAAGCGTGGCATAGAGTCCTGGGCCAGTGGCAGACTCAGAATCCCCCACTGGTCCTAAGCTCCACGTGGCATTTCAATCTTTGCCCCTGCTAAGGCTCTTGTACATTTCAAAGGCGGAACACCACATGCCATTTCCACATTTGAAATGTAGCTACAGCCAGGTGGGCTTTTGCTACATGTCAAAGCGGAAGCGCCCTTTTTGACTAATCGAATAGTCGATGGATTAGTTGATTAGTTGGTTTGATTAGTTGGTTAATCTAATTTTAACATCCCTACTCCAAATCATTTCTGCCCCAGAGTAAGAATAAGTTGTAAGCAGCTAGATCACATCAGACTTGGTCATTCTACTTCCTTGACTGACTCTTCAAAGGGTGGCAATACACAGGATTTGAGATTTCAGTTTAATGTGGAGGATTACGCCTACTGTTTAGCCTCACTAACACCCACGTAGAGCCTCCACTCACCTTGTGCTCACTGCTTTGCTCCTTGCGAAGACTTGCAGGATAGAGGCCTAAGTAAAACTTGACAATCTCTGTGATGCCTTTATGATTCAAAGATTCTCCTTCTCAAATTTGGATGCTTAGATATCCATTTAGGTGCCTTATTTTAGCTACACAAGTTTGAAATACTTGCCCCGTTGCTTTCTTTAGAAGCTATAGTTACAATATATTAATTGTAATATATAATATGTCATTTACATGGCCTAATTGCAACTGTACCTAATAGTATCTAGGCTCTGACTCCCTTTGGTGGTGTTGCAAAAATAAGGCCTAGAGGAATGGGCTCTTCAAATGTTGTCAGTCTAAATTATGTATTAGTCCTAGGGTGTGTCTAGACTACAGAATTTTGTCGACAAAAGTGGACTTTTGTCGACAAAACTATACCTGCGTCTACACTTCCGCTGAGTTCTGTCGACATAACGTCGACAGAACTCAGCAGTTTTGTCGACGCTGGTAAACCTCATTTTACGAGGCATAACGCCTTTTGTCGACAGAGTTCTGTCGACAGAAGGTGTTATTGCATGTAGGGTTGTGTCTAGACTACAGGGTTTTGTCGACAAAGCAGCTTGCTTTGTCGACAAAACTGAATGTAGTCTAGACGCTCTTTGTCGACAGAAGTTTTGTCGACAGATACTGTCAACAAAACTTCTGTCAACAAAACCCTGTAGTCTAGACGTACCCCCAGGGTACGTCTAGACTACATGCCTCTGTCGCCAGAGGCATGTAGATTAGGCTACCAGACATAGTAAAATGAAGCGGCGATTTAAATAATTGCCGCTTCATTTCAATTTACATGGCTGCTGCGCTGAGCAAACAAACAGCTTATCCTGGGATGAGGTATACCTGGGTGGTCGACAAATACCTTTGATGTCGACACCCGCACGTCCAGACTATCGCGCTGAGCCGACAAACAGCTGATCAGCTGTTTGTCGGCTCAGCGCGGCAGCCATGTAAATTTAAATGAAGCGGCGATTATTTAAATCGCTGCTTCATTTTACTATGTCTGGTAGCCTAATCTACATGCCTCTGGCAACAGAGGCATTTAGTCTAGACGTACCCCTAGTGTACAGCTGCTCGGCACTGTTTTCCTCCTCATATTGATGCTTGTTATAACTAAAGAGCCTGATTCTGCAATTCTTACTCTGGAAAATCTCCCATTAACATCAAAAGAGTAAGGATTGTCCCAAACTAGGAAAGTCTCAAAACACCCCCAATACTCTGTTTTTATTCCAATGGTAAACATTTAACATTAATTTTGAAGAATCCAGGAAAGCAAACTATAGAAGTTCTGTCAGCACACACTCCTAAGCAGGAACAATAATCAGTTTCCTGTGTACCTGTATTGCATGTGAAACCAGGCAGATGGCTAAAACTTTGTTCAGAGTTAGTTAGTTGGACCTTTGTGAGTTAAAGGGCAGAAATGTAATACTGTGCCTATCTTAAGGAAAGTTGTTCTATTTTCAGTACTATAGAAAGAAGAAAAAATGATAATTGAAGAAAAATTTTGATGATGTGGTTCTCTTAGTAAATTGGGAACAATGACCCTTGAAGGACCATAAAGAAAGTGAATGTCAAGATAATTTATTATTGTTACATTATCTACCTCATTTTTCACTTTGTCTTACTGAGTTGTTATATCCTTACAAAGTAACAAATGCCCTAAACATTAATAAGCACTTTTTTATCCTTCAGTGGTATTAAAGGCAACAAATGCTTTGGGGGGGGGGAAGATATTCCTCTTACCAGATATATATGTGTTAATTGTTTTGATACTAAAAGCATAGTATTCATTTGATGCAGAACACATATTTGATTAGCTAACTAGATCCAATCTTTAAATGACCCTAAACATTTGAAACCCACAGACACCCTTTTTTTGAAGTAGAACTTCAAGTAGCATCTAATTTAGTTCACAGAGTGGAATGAAAGAATTGTCCTAGTAACTAATTGGATTATTATTTTTATTTATTTATTTTTTACTCTAGGAGAGCCAGTTTCTATGCATGTCGGCTTGATAAGAACTTATATGTGATTGGTGGAAGAAATGAAACTGGATACTTGTCCAGTGTGGAATGCTATAACTTAGAGACAAATGAATGGCGTTATGTATCTTCTTTACCACAACCTTTGGCAGCGCATGCAGGAGCAGTGCACAATGGCAAGATATATATTTCAGGCAAGTCTCTTTTCCAAATACTGCTACATACAAAACTTCACAGGCAAATTCCAGTTTCAAGGCAGCATCTTCATTTACGTTTAATTAATGAAAATATATTTTCTTTGTAGGGGGTGTTCATAATGGAGAATATGTCCCCTGGCTATACTGCTATGACCCTGTTATGGATGTCTGGGCCCGAAAACAGGACATGAACACAAAGCGAGCAATCCACGCTTTGGCTGTAATGAATGATCGACTGTATGCAATTGGAGGAAACCATTTGAAAGGTCGCCTTTTTATAGCAAAACAATATTTCAGTGTCCTGTCTCAGTACAGAGGATATTTCTGTTAGCAAGTAATTGTTAAATTAAGTTTAAAAACCTTGCAACACAATTTAACAGGATGCTCGAGCCAGCAGTTTTAAAACATCTTATGCAAATTATTTCAAAATTATAACAGTACATTAAATGTATGAGTAATGAATGCTTTGGATAATAAAAAAATAGGAGCTTCCATTACTCAGAAGCATGGACAATTTGTCATTACCATGAATTCAGTGAAACAAATAGATTATTCTTTGACCCAAAAGTAACAGCAATATTTTCCTCTGTAAAACATTTTCTGAGATGTGAAATAAGAGTTTTATTCAGAGCTGCACAGAGAA
Source organism: Pelodiscus sinensis (assembly GCF_049634645.1). Classification (NCBI taxonomy): domain Eukaryota; kingdom Metazoa; phylum Chordata; order Testudines; family Trionychidae; genus Pelodiscus; species Pelodiscus sinensis. The sequence goes on from NC_134712.1 coordinate 72,193,152, forward strand.
ACAAACTCCTGATTTAATGAAAAAACATCCATTAAATGTTAGGACTAGAGACTTTTTAATATTAAATGTAGCCTGTGAATTTTAATTCTTTACTAATTCTGCTTAAAAGTTTCTTCTTTTCATCTTTTAAAAGCTTTTCTTTAATGACCTAGTGTTCTCTTTTCAATTTGTAAATGCCAATCCCTTCAATGTTAAAAGGATGCTGTCCAATCTAGTCAGTTTAAAAAATGAATTTAAAGAAATTTCACACACTTCTCCTGCCCCAGTGTCTCCCTGACAATGTCTGTTATTTTATAATCAAATTTGTTTATTTGTTTTGTGTCCACAAAGCCACGCAGACAAAAGGGGAAACTAACTGGCAATGCTGGAGAAGCAGTGAAAATGACTATGGGTAAAATTTTCAAAAGTGCCTAAATGACTTAGGAGCCTAAGTCCCAATGAAATCTTAAGTCACTCTGGGTATGCCTTCATTACAAGTAATGGTATGATTGTAGAATGCATAGTTTTAATCAAGCTAATATGGGGAAAAATAGGACGGTGTCTACACTATAAGCAAAGGGTGTGATTCTCTTGCTTGGTTACACATACTCAAGCTACCTCTCATCAAGATACCACGATACCATTGTAAACCTCATTTTTTGAGGAATACAGGCTCTGTCAAAAACGGGTTTATTTTTCAACAGATCTCTGTCTAGACTGCTGGGTTTTTTTTTGTTTGTTTGTTTTGGGGGTTTTTTTTCCCGAAAAAGCTCCATGTCGAAAAAAGTGGCGGCCATGTTTATGCTAATGAAGCACGGGATATTTAAATCCCTGCCTCATTAGCAATTTCGACGTGCCTAATCTACATCTCTCTGTCGACAAAGAGGTGTCGTCTAGATGTACCCATACAGACCAAGGGAATCTTAAAGTCCTCTCAGTAAACAGAAGTAAGTAAGCAGCAAGTCTCCTCAGTAAATGGCACTGTAGACATAATGGCTCTAAGCCAAGTGCAGAACTGGTTCCGCTAGATCTATGCAGCCTACAGAAGAGGCCGAAGGAAAGGAAAAGCAGCTTATGTGTATGCTGCACTCCAGAAAATCAGGTCAGTTTTAGGTGCCAAATTTGAAAATGTTGATCTCTGAGTACTTTGAAATGTTGGTCTTTGAAAATCCTCACTCCTGAGTGGCATAGTTAACCCAACCTAACCTCTGGTGAAAACAGCAATAGGTTGACAGAAGAAGTCTGAAGCCTTCCATCAACCTAGCTTCTACCTCTCAGAGAGACACATTAACTATAGAGATGGGAACCCATGCCATTGCTGTCAAGTCTATACAATCACTGAAACTGCATGGCTGTAGAGGGTTAAGTGTAGACATACATAGTCTTATTCCCATAGAGCGCCAACATTCTTTTTTCTGTTGGAATAACAAAATTCAGAGATATGTAAAAACTGTAAATGTTCCCCTCTTCATTTCTTCTTTTAGGCTTTGTTTTCTTCCCTGCAACAGAGGGAAATCAAAAAGTAAAGGGACTGAGTTGCAGCACTATATGCATTTAATGAAAGAGAGTACACTTACATATTTTTAGTATTCTCCCAGAGGAGTTTTTTCATTGGACTTTTAATGTTTTATAAATAGAGAATCAGATTGTCAACTGGTATTCATTATCATCATTCCAGTTTACTTCACAGGAATAGCACAACTATACACTAGCTGAAGATTCAGCCTTAAGATCTGACCCCTCTAGTCAATATGGGTGTTGCAAGCAAAGTTGACAAATGTTCCATAGAGTAACAAAATATTAAAGTGCATTTGAACATGTGTTGATTAAAATTAAAATGAACTGTTCTGCACACTTTAGTAAGGTCTCTTTACTCAGGAAGTTGTGACCACAGTTCATTTCTGCATCTCCCAGTTTCATTGGACAAATAAAATCACATTGATGTATGACTAAGACTATATTTTTATTGTAATGTACCAAAATTGTTTGGACTCTTCAGATTTAGGATATTTGATAAGAGGAAATGTTGTCTAATGGGTGCATGGATACCAGTTATCTATTTCTAACTGATCACACAATCTCTGTGTGAACTTGGGCAAATCATTTAACATCTGTGGTCCTCAATTTATCCATCTATAAAGCGGCAATAATACAATTTACCTCAGAGGGGCATTGTGAGAATTATAGCATCTTAGGAGACTTTGCAGTCTAAACTATAAGACAGTAAATTCGAAACTACTCTTTGACCCTTTCTAAAAAATTCACAGACTTGATCTGTGAGAGAAGTTACTGTTTCCAGTCTAACAAGCTGTTATAAAAAAAAGCCAAACAATGGGGTTTATACTTCTAAAAATTATTCTAACTTTTGTCCATTCATAATTCATAATGGCTTAACATAAAGATCTCAGAATTATGTGATGTATTGTTCCGCAATGTAATCTGGACCACAAATCTAGTTTTGCCTTTTTTGAGGACCTAATTCTTTTTATATATAAATTGTTTGTAGGTCTTGATTGTTCAGTTCTGCTTTTATCTTGTATAGCCATCTACATTTGTGCAATCACTTTACAGCCATTTTGCACAATTATAAATGATTCCACAAGGTACAAAGCAGTGGAGAATTAACTTCAGACAACCCAGGTGCCTCAGATCTCCTTGACAATCTGGATACAGACCTGCAAATGGCACAAATACAACAGTGGTGCTGGCATTACTAGGTGCTCCTTTCCTGAAGAGTGGTGTCATATGGCTTCTCTTATGTGACTTCTTCATTCTTTCCTTGCTGAGCATTCTCTGATGGTGATTTCTAGCAATTACTCGTCATCTCTAAGGCTCTGTTTACACTGGGAAATTATTTTGAAATAATTACTCCCAAAATAACTATTTCAAAATAGTGTGTCCATGCTACAAGGCACTATCTAAATAGCACAGAATTATATCAAAATAGCACATCCACACTGATTGGAGCCTGTATGAAATTTAGAGCCCTTCCTCCTCCCCCCGGAAGCATTCTGGGGAGGGCACCAGGAGAGCAGTCACTTTCTGTTGCTGCTTCCTGAGGCTAGCTGAAACTCGTGCTTAAAGTGGCTCCTCTCTACAGTGTTGTCTCACACACCACTTCTTCACTGCCTACCTTCTGGAGAAATACACAAACTCACACCATGTGCTCTGGTTCCCCTTGCGAAGGCCACAGCACTCGTCATGGTGCCAGAGCTGCTGCAAAGCAGTCACCAGCTCTTGGGCCTCCTGCTGTGCATCATGGTGCAGAACATGCAGACTGTCCACATGGTGCTGCAAGAACCAGCCTTGACTGGGGGACCTCTTCACCCAGGCCCTGGTGCTCCTCATGTACCACATTCCCTTCCGTCCTCCGCTGTGCACCATGCTGCACCGCTTCCGTCGATGGGAGACCAGTTCCAACTTGTGGGACCGCATCGTCACAGAGCGGTGGGACAACCAGCAGTGGCTCCAGAACTTCCATGTGCAGAAGGCCACCTTCCACGAGTTCTGCAAGTGGCTCACCCCTGCCCTCTGGTTATGGGACACTCGGATGCCACCCGCCATCCCGTTCCAGAAGTGAGTCACCATCACACTTGGGAAGTTTACCACTCTGGACAGCTGCTGCTTTGTCGAGAACCAGTTCAGCCTAGGGAGATTCACAGTCGGGGCTGTGCTCATGCAGATTTGATTCTTTTACTATTTTACCAGGAGCATGATGAAGCACTGGAATGGGTTCTCTAGGGAGGTGGTGGAATCTCCATCCCTAGAGGTTTTTCAGTCCCGGTTTGACCAAGCCCTGGCTGGGATGGTTTAGCTGGGTTTGGTCCTGCTTTGGGCAGAGGGTTGGACTGAATGCCCACCTGAGGGCTCTTGTAATCCTATGAGTCTATTTTTCTATGATTCTGTAGGTGGCCAAGGTCATCAATGCCATCCTGTTGCCGAGGATCATCACCCTGGGTCACACTGACCCCATCGTCACTGGCTTTGCTGCCATGGGATTCTCCATATGCGGGGGCGGAGTGGCATTGACGGCATCCACATCCCCATTCTGGCCCCTGACCAACATGCCTCCTTCATATATAAATAAGAAGGGGTATTTTTCCATCATGCTGCAGGCTCTTATGGACCACAGGGTCTAGTTCACAGACATTTATGTCAGGTGGTCGGGGAAGCTGTGCAATGCTCATGTCTTCCAGAACTCAAGCCTCTTCCACAGGATACACGCCAGCACTTTTTTCCCCTACTACACCATCGGGGTTGGGCAAGTGGACATGCGCATGTGCATCCTGGGCGACGAAGCCCTACACAGGAAGCATGGACCCCACCAAAGAGACCTTCAACACCAGGCTGAGCAGGTGCGCCACATGGTTGTGGAAGGTGCCTTCGGCCGCCTCAAGGGGAGGTTGCAGAGTCTCCTCATCTGATAGGACCTTGACGATCAGAACATCCCCAAGGTGGTGGTGGCCTACAATATATGCATGAACAAGGGGGAGACTTTCCTGCCATGGTGGGTAACAGAGACTGAGGGGTTGTCCAGGACTGTTGAACAGCCGGGCACCACTGCCATTTGGCAGGCCCATCAAGGGGCTGTGCTCATTGGGGAGGCCTTGAGGGAGAGTTTCAGCCAAGGCCACTTGTGTGACTCTCCCCCAGACCTCTCCACAAGGGGCCTCTGCCTTGCCCCTGTGTGCCCTTCCTCCCCCACCACTCCCTTCCCCTGCCCTCCCTTTTTACCTCCACCCCCACCCCCGGCTGACCAAATAATCAAGCCTTTTTTGTTTGGAAAAATAACCTGATATTTTTATTTGAGGAATATACAACAGGGAGTATTGAGGAAAGAACCTGGCTTGAGCGGGTAGAGGGGCTCAGGGATGGGGCTGGGACTGGCAGCTGCCTCAGATATCTCGTGAGGCTTCAGCTGCCCAGAAGATCCCACTGCTATGTGTTCATGGGCCCCAGAGGCTTCTGGGGGGTTAGGAGGAGAAGCCACGGGGCGGGTGCTAGGAGTCCGGAGTGCAGGTGCGGGGAATTGGGCAAGGAGTGGGGGGGAGGGAAGATTTGGGCGGGGAAGCTGGCTCCATAATTGCAACCATGCATTCCATGATTGATGTTAAGGAGGAGTACATGGCCTTGTGCTGGTGTGTCAGCTGCTCCCACATCGTCCTCCTCAGCTCCTGGTCAGCCTTGTGTTCCTGGCAGTCCACATCAAAGTTTCAGTTGAGGGAACGGAAGCAATTCAGGTGTTCTCACACCACGTCCTCACGGGGTTGCCTGCTCCTGCAGCTCTCATGGGGTCAGGAAGATGGCACGGGAAGTGGTGGCTAGCCACGCTTGCAGCTGGCCCAGCTGTGAAGAAAAGTTACAAAGGCACTCATCTCAGGAGATTGCGTACATGAAGCCTAGCCCTAATCTCCTAGCCAACACCAAGGGCCTCCGTTAAGATGATGGTGATATGCTTTGAACAAGGCCATCTGTTGCCTAGGCAGTGGGCACTTTCCAGCAGGGATACACATGTCCTAGGGAAGCCTCACTACCCTCATGTCCCGGGGACAAGCAGGCATGGGAAGCGGCCGGGCAGGCCAGGAACCTGTGGGTGGAAGTGGGGGGGGTGGAGCAGCTCGGCTTCCTACTGTGTCCTGCACACTTTGGGTCCAGCAATGGCAGTGTCACACAGAGCGAGAACATCTATCCCTGCCCACCGGAGGAGAGCAGTGGGCTGTTGGGGGGCTGTGTGTGAGCAGTAGAGGCTGGAGAGAGTGCTACTGGGGTCCCCTCCTCTGCATTGGTGCATTTGACCGGGAGCAGATGAGCATGTGGGCATGAGCCGGTGCCCTGTACGGCACTGCTGTGTGTTTCCATGACCCCATCCGCATTAGTGGTAGCTTGTTGTGGAAGGGTGTCCCACCACGGAGGCCGGATTAAGGCAGGCCTGTGCAAGAACCTTGTGAAAAGGACTGGGGAGTTCCTGTGTGAGAGCTTCATAGAACTGAGTGCTCTGGGCTGGTGCTCCATGTGCACCCACGTGCACAGGCTGTTGTGCAATCCCCAGGCCAAGAAGGTCAAGCGAGGAGCATGCAACTGCATGCTACCCACCACCTGCCCCCACGTGTTTATAGGGCAAGTGCTAGAGCTCACCTGAACTGCCTTCTCCGGGTGCATCAAAGCCCTGGGAGACATCCTGGGAGGGGGGTATTGGTTCCAGGAAGATGACGACTTCCTGGATGTTGAGCATGATGTCCAGACTGACACCTCCTTCTCTTCCTCATCCTCCTCCACGACCCCACCCTTATGGAGGCTGATGACAGGCGTATTCTGTTGACAATTAGGTGGGGAGATGACTGGCCTCCCTCAAAGGATGGCATCCAGCTGCTCATAGTAGCAGCAGGTGTGTAGAACGGGAACTTTGCATCCTGGCCTTCATGTAGGACAGCCATAGTCCTTTAATTTTCATCCACACCTGGTCCAGGGTGCAGCTGTGCCCCTTCTGGGCCAGGTTGGTGGCCATGCGGCCATACACATCGCAGGGCTCAACAAACCACTGAATCTACTCGCCCGTGGCAAATAGATTTCAGCCAGTCGCTCCGAGCGCCCCATTCACCAGCACTTCGCGCATGTCCAGTGCCAGTCTGACACATGCACAGTGCAGGGCTGGCGAGTGGCGCTCGCCAGGGTTTGTCAAGCCCTGCACATCGGCATTGCACCGTCTGGTGCGGAGATCCTGGAGCTTTGTCTCCTCGCCCCACACCTCGATGGGATCCAAGATCTCCACATCAGCCCAGGCCGATGCCCTCTTTCACCCCTGGCCAGGGGCTTCCGAGGTGGCTGCAGAAGTGCTGGCAGCCGTGGGGGGCTCAGAGGGAGCGCTGTGGTCTGACATGGCTCAAACACAGACTGCTGTGTGGCACGGGGCTAGCCAAGCTCGCATTATACCATTAGCCCTTTCCCTTCTGCCTGCAACTTTAAAGTCTACAGGAGAAGGGGAGCATTGGAGTTGTCAGGTGTGTGACCAGGGTGGCCACAAGTGCAGCTGTGAGAGGCCTCTGGAGGCCATTTATTTCAAAATAGCAGCTGTGCATCCACGCTAACGCTATTTTGAAATAACAGATTTGAAATAAGTGTTATTCCTCACGACAAGCAGGAGTTATTATTTTGAAATAACAAGCCCATTACTTCAAAATAATTTCAAAATAACAGGCTTGATATGTGGACGCTTGACTTGTTATTTTGAAATAATGGAGTTATTTCAAAATAACTCCACAGTGTACACACGTCCTAAGGGAGCTCATAAGTAGAGTTCCCCAGGACTCCATCTTGTCTCCTTTCCTGTTTTGATTCTTGTGTTCATGGAGCCAGTTGCAGAGTTAGTGGAGAGGGATGGGCAGCCATATATTCATTTGTTTGATGACACCCCAGCTCTTTGTTTCTATCTTGTCTGATCCAACCAGTGCTATTGAATGGTTTCCTCAGTTTCTGGGTGAGATTGAGGCATGGACGAAGTCTAGCAGGCTGCGATCAATGCAGACAAGACTGAGGGAATACTCATTTGGTTGCAGGAAGCAACCAAAGAGCCAGCGAGAGTTATGTCTACCTCTTGCTTGGAAGATTTGTTCCCACATTTTCACAGTCTGGGTACATCATTGCTTCCCACTGCTGTTGAATGATTATATAGTAGCAGAAACCAGGAACATTTTTCCATCTCAGTCAGGCGAGGGTGACCATTCTTTTTGTGGGTGTAAGCTATGTCACTATAATCCAAGGTATCTAAAAGGGTGTCATAAGGAGGAGGGAGAAAACTTGTTCATCTTGGCCTCTGAGGATAGAACGAGAAGCAACGGGCTTAAACTGCAGCAAGGGAGGTTTAGGTTGCACATTAGGAAAAAGTTCCTAACTGTCAGGGTAGTCAAACCCTGGAATAAATCTCTGGAATAAATTGCCCAGGGAGGTTGTGGAATCCCCATCTCTGGAGATATTCAAGAGTAGGTTAGATAAATGTCTATCAGGGATGGTCTAGACAGTATTTGGTCCTGCCATGAGGGCAGAGGACTGGACTCGATGACCTCTCGAGGTCCCTTCCAGTCCTAGTATTCTATGATTCTGTGTCTTTATCAATTCATGACTGCTGCAGTACACCTTAACACGGCTACCTTAAATCAGCTGAAAACAGAACCTTGTTCAAAAAATTGCAGCCTGCTTTTTAAACAGATTATTTTGCTGCAGCATAAGACACCAGTGCTCCATATCGGCACTGGCTATCTGTGGTTCCTGGATGAGGTTTAAGATGTTGCGTTTGAATGACAGAATCCTAACTGGCTTGGAACCTGTCTGCTTTAGGGACAGCTTCTTGCCATACACTGTAGTGGCAGAAGAAGTCAGCATTGGTGCTCAAGCTGGAATCCGATCTGCATAAAATAGTAGCTACTAGCAAGGTGTTCTACTTCAGGCAACCTAAACTTTGAAACGTACTCCCCATCCCTTTGCCCACAATCGCTTAGATCTGTTGATCCTCAGGGAACTCTGCCCACACTTTTGGGGTGCAATGGGTAGAATAAATGGTTGGCGAAGAAGAATATTGTTTGGAGTCTGCTTTTATCATTTCTTAGTAATTTTCTTATTTGGGGTGAAGAGAAGCCTCTGGTTAGGTTTGCTATGCCATTGTATTTTTGATTCATGACAGAGATCCTTGGGTCCGGTGAGTTATTATAAATTGAAATAGTTACAGAAATAAACATTAAAGGGGTTGGTTTACATATCTGTATGTTGGGTAAATTTTTTCATCCTTTTCTAAAATGACTTTTGAGAAAGTGAAAACTTACTAGTATCAGGAAGAAATAAGAAAATGTGTATTTTTATTTTTAGTAATAGAGAAATTCCAACATAAAAGGATTAATTACAAAAGTATTAAGTTTGGGTCTAAATGTTTATTAATTTAAAACAATATTGTTGTAATTAAAATATTTTTAAAAAGCAAAAGACCCAAACATTTGAAGTCAGGAAGTTCAAAGTTAAAGTTAGAAAACAAATCAAAATTAAAAAAATGTTGTTTTTTCAAAACCCTGAACACTGAAAAGTCTCAAAATACCCAGCAAATTTTCTATCACTAATCTTATCTTTCTGTCCCTTTACCCTCACTTCTCCTCCAGTTACAGGTGGAAGAACCTCACTACTGGCCATATAGAATAAAAGCCAGTTTTCCCTGAATATCTTAGATTGTTGCCTAATATCTATCCTGCTGGCTTACATCAAGTAAAGGGATATTTTAGGCCTGTATTTTGAGGGTAAGCTATTGGGAGTCTTTCATCATATGATCATAGTGGATTTAGAAAAAGCTGACTTCTAGTTTAGGGGGCGTGGGGCTTCTAAACGATATAAGTAAGTTTAACAGCATAAAATTGGGCTCCAGCTATAGTTATGATGTGTGACCCATTCTTAATACAATCCGATAATCAGGTACGTTTTAGAAGTGGCTGCAGTTGTTCTTCTGAACTAAATTTGGCTTTTTTTTAAAAGGATCTAGAAACTTAAAAATGGCTGCTAAGTTATTCTCTAAATATTTTATCCAGGTTTCTCCCATCTTGATGTTATGCTTGTGGAATGCTATGATCCAAAAGGTGACCAGTGGAATATTCTTCAGACTCCTATTTTGGAAGGTCGCAGTGGCCCTGGATGTGCAGTTCTTGATGACAGTATTTACCTTGTCGGAGGCTACAGCTGGAGTATGGTGTGTATCTGTTTTCTGAAAATGGCTCCTCATACAATTTTTAATTACTATCTGAAAAACGTTGTGCCTGTTCTTTTTTCTCCTCTAAGAAAAGCTGAAAATATAAATCAGGGGCTGTCAGAATCTTGGATGCGTTGAAAATGTTCTTGAGGGTGATTTACAGCTTGGTTTGTAAAGCTGGCATTACTTATTGATTCTCTGATGACAATAATCTTATTTTATTTCCAATTGTATTTTATTATGAAAATATAAACTAAGGGTTTAGGCCCAGATTTTTAAAGCTATATAGGCGTTGCTGCACTTTGCACTGCCTAACTGACTTAGGAGACTAAGGCTATGTCTACACTGCAGAGTTTCTGTTTTTCAAAAAAAACGTCACTCACATCCACACTGCAATCACGTTCTTTCGAAAAAAAATCTAAAGAACATAGGGGTTTTTCCGACATTGGTAAACCTCTTTCTATGAGGAAGAAGCCTTTTTCAGAAAGAGCTCTTTTGGAAAAAGGCGTGTGTGGATGGGGAAGATGGAGTTCTTTCGAAAGAAGAGGAAAGAAGAAAAAGCAAGGTGCCCTGGTGGCCACTCTGTCCATAGTAATCACAGCTTAAATGTGAGATAGCATCCATTCAATGTGGACGCTATCTTTCGAAAAAGCAGATCGCTCTTTCGATGCACTTTGGCAGTGTGGACACACTTTTTCGGAAGAAGTTTTTTCGGAAGATATCTTCTGGAAAAGCTTCTTCCGAAAGAAGCCTGCAGCCTAGAAATAGCCCCAGTCTCATGTACATGAGACTTAAGCTTCTAAATTAGTTAGGCATTATAACACAGGCTATGTCTACACTAGCCCACAAAAGCTCATCACCTAATAAACCATCTTGTTAGTCTTTAAAGTGCTTCATAGTCCTGTCTTTTGTTTCATAACATTAAGTGTTAGTGATTGAATTTTTTGCGTAAAGTGCCTATTTGCAAGTGTACATCTACATGAACAATTGCCTTTTTGGCACCAATGTACCTTTTTATAGGTTAAAATACATTCAGTTGTTTTGAAAATGTAGCCCTATATGTACATTTTACGGTATTAAATAAGCATAATTCCAAAGTATGTTTGAGCGTGTAGTCAACCTGTGGAACTCCTTGCCAGAGAAGGCTGTGAAGGCTAGGACTATAACAGAGTTTAAAGAGAAGCTAGATAATTTCATGGGGGTTAGGTCCATAAAAGGCTATTAGCCAGGGGATAGAAGTGGTGTCCCTGGCCTCTGTTTGTCAGAGGCTGGAGAAGGATGGCAGGAGACAAATCGCTGATCATTGTCTTCGTTCCACCCTCTCTGGGGCACCTGGTGCTGGCCACTGTCGGCAGACAGGCTACTGGGCTAGATGGACCTTTGATCTGACCCAGTACGGCCGTTCTTATGAGATCTTGCCTCGCTTGCTTACATGAATAGTCCCATTGACTCGGACTGAAATATTTATATAAACTCATTGAGCCTGGTTCTCTTCAAACTTACAGTAGTGGTAGCTCTACTGATCTCTGATTTATATCTCTGTAAGAAGCTCTGATCCCCTATAGTTGGCTTTAGAATAAGTGAGGCAAAGTTTTTGTAATGTTATTTGCATGATATGCGTATGTATATGTACTAATGAAGTTGAGAAGAGAACATGGATAGATTTAAGACAGAGCATCAGGTGATTTTAAATCTGAGTATTAATCACTGGTAAGGAACTTTTAGCATTCTTTCATTATTGCAATTTCCTTTTAAAATAAAATTTTGTAGAATTCATTATTTTAACTCAGGCAAGGTTCAGTGATAGAATTAGGAGTGTCATTTGGTAAAAGTTGAATGGTGATTTTGGGTGCCTCAGTACTTATATTCCCCACTTAAGACACCTTTAAAGGAACTTGATTTTGAGGGGGTGAGTATTCAGCACTTAATGACAATTGAGACTCTTTAATGCGCCTCAAGTTGGGCATCCAAAATCAATCGTTGGGTCTGAAAAGCTTTTGTCTTTACATCAAATTTGCCATTTGAGTTTTTCTCTGACAGTGTTTCAGTAAGATTTTGTTCTATTCTAGGGAGCCTACAAATCTTCTACCATTTGCTACAGTCCTGAGAAAGGAACCTGGACAGAACTAGAAGGAGATGTAGCTGAGCCACTTGCAGGTCCTGCATGTTCAACTGTCATACTGCCAGCCTGTGTACCGTACAACAAATAATATTTAAGAAGCTCTGAAATGAACAATGTTACATTCTGGAAAGTAATGACGGGTGACGTAAATATTTTAATAGAACAGAATTCCTGGTAAAACAAAACTACTGTAATCAACCCCTTATTTCAGATTTATACATTAAAAGCAAAGTAGGAACAAAGAGTTTAATCTCAGATAGATGCCGGTGTCTCGTGAAGCAAGTAACTAGAACACACTGAACATTACATGCTGACAGACTGCCATTTCAGACTGATTTTAACTTTTTTCCCACTACAGAAATATTCCTCATGTGGATTTTAACTTTTTAAAATGAAGGCTAAATGTCCAAATACAACCTGAAAGGACGATCAGTTTTGTGCATTGTATTCTACCTGCATGTGATCTATGTGAAGTCATGAGGATGTTGTGTTCATGAATGCTTCAAAACTCAGATACTGCAAAGCTCACTCTGCATTGCAGAGCTGTCTCCTCCTACAGCTACTTCACATGCTCTGCGAGCAACACAGAATCAAAAGATCATAAGAGGTAAAGAAATGTCATTTCACTTTTACTCGTCTTAGCTTATCATACACTCTGCCTTCAAAGTCTCTATGTGTAAGTGTAGTGAAGAGCAGACTACAGTGAAAATGATGCTTTACAGAGCACTTCTTGCAATAGTGTTTTAAGAACTAGGAACAAATTCTGCTCTTCATTACACTGGTGTAAATCCAGAGACATTCCACTAAAATCATTGGAATGGATGTCTTTTTGGTTGGTGTGACTGAAATCTTGGCCTAAACCTCAAATACTGGGTTTACAAAGTAAGTTTTATCATAAGCAGTTAAAAGCTAACACGGTCCATTAATACGGTAAACATACAAGAATTCTTCTTCATTTTCACTCATATTAGAAGTGAATACACTTGTTATTTGCTTTCAAAGATAAAAGCACTGAACTGAAGCTTAATGGAACCTCTTAAATTAATATGCACAGAATTGAAGGTCAGCTAAATTCCATATCTCTGATTTACCTTCAGATGTTCATAATTTGCAGAGCTTTGTTGATCCAGAGAAATACAGGGCTGGAGTTTCCACTGCCTTGTGCCTTGTGCAGCTATTTATATTTGGTAAAGTGAGTGCAAAATGTTACCAGCTCAGAACCGTCACATGTTCCACCCACTTCACAAAGTTGTACTTGATTACGTAAGGTGCCAGGCAGTGGCAAATCAGGCCTTTTGTGTTTTTATGCTTATGTCTTCCTTTTGCAGCAGTAATTGACTTACAGACATGTACCTGATTCACCATTGCCTTTTGGCTTGAATAAGAATTTACACCTGTGCACCATGCATGTGAAATACTTTCACTCTGGATTATTGGAGTTTAACTTCCTCTTTGCATTCAGGCCAACTCCTCAGCCAGAGTACACTGACGTAGCTCCATGGAAACCATTAAAGGCATTCCAGTTTTCACCAGTTGGTGATCTGGCCTTCTGCTTACACTGGGTGAAAGGCAGTAGGGATCAGGCTGAGTATTTCCAAAGGCGTGCATATTTCTGTTGATATTAATTGACAATGATGATACATAAACAAGAAGCAAACAGTTACTGTATGTTAGCTTCTGCTGCATTAGGAATAGACAAAAGGGGGAAATCATTGTGTTTTTTATATATATAGAAATAGAAAAAGGACAAATTTGGTTAGAAATGAAACTACATTCAAGTTGCCAAGAGAGTGATATAAACAATGGAGATTAAATATTGTTTCTCTGTGGCACCATTCCAGTTTTATGACAGTGTAACTCTCTTGCATCCAGCAGAATTACACTGAAGTAAAACTGGAGTAACTCAATAGACACAGAGGCTATGCAAATGCAATAAAGCAATTGGTGAGGCAGCTACCCATGCAGAAAAAGTTGTTTAAACAATTATTTTCAGAAGCCACAGATAGCATCAGTAAGGAATTCATAAAGGTTGAGTGTATATCCTGAAATCTCAATCCATTTCTACTGTATAGTGCAATTTTAGTTGGTTTTGTATTTATTTGTATTGTTCATATCCAAGGGATCCCTTGTAAAATATATTTGGTGCAATCATGACATTTTTTTTCTTTTCTGTTTAAAATATATAAATATATATGAAAAGGAAACATGTTACAATATTAAATGAGGAAACCTAGAATGACATTTAAGATCAAGATAAGGTCTGCCATAAATCACTGACTGTTACATATCTCTACTAATATGTACCACTTTAAAAGGGTATTTGTTGTCCTTTTAAATGGCTCTTTTTTTACCAAGATAATTTAAAGATTTATGAGGCTTGTATGTAAATCTTTATCTTTCAGAAAGGCATGACCAAGGAAAGTGCTAACTGAATAAGTCACAAAGAATGTAAATTTTGTACAGTATTAGAAAGTGTAAATGAAGCTTGCTTGTAGGGCGAAAACTTTAAATAAAACTTTATGTACTAAATCAACTGTCTGCCATATTCCTACTTATAAAGTGTATGTATAAATAATATCTACATTAAATTCTTTGGAAGTTTTTTATCACGCAAATGCGTAAACATTTTTATTTTGCGGAGATGCATAACTGTGTCACTGTTCTCCAAGAGTGATCATATACTTACTCAATGCTGTAAATGTAATGAATCAAATTCTTCCCTTGAATGCACATGCTTAGCCTATGTTTAAATCAGTGAAAGCCCCTCATGCATGTCTAATGACAGAATTTGACCTCGGGAAAATACAAATTCTATTGCGCACTTCTGAAATACACCTCTTCAAGTCCTTGAGTGTCACTCTACTCTGCCCATTGGGAAAGTAAAAATTAACTAGCTTCCATTTCATAATAAACTAAATCCAAACTCTCTTTTGTAAAGTATGCTGTACTCATGGGGATTTTTTGTCTCTCTTCAAAATTTCCCTAAAATTGTGATTAACAATTGTGTATTTTAAGTCATTATCCTGGAAGCACTAATACAGGTGACAGGTTAAGGAGGTGGGAGAGGTAGGGCCTCTGGCTGGTAGGAAGAGGAAAGGGATGGATCTTGACAGGTGTGGTGCTATTGAATCAGCAGCAGTTGTGTTGCTACAGGGCTGAGAGGAACACTTAAGTTTTTATAATTCCCTGTGCTAAGAGGCGATGGAAGCCTGTACAAATCTTCGGCACAGAAGGGAAGAGTGATGGCAGACATGAAAATGGAATGAGAGCCACCTGGGGAGGATTTTTGTAAGTGTATAAGTTGGGCACAGAATATGACAGAAGAGAAGGGAAGAAAAAGGAGAGTGAAGAGAGGGTTTGGGGGGGGGGGTTTATGTGGGAGAAAAAGCAAAACAGAAGCTGGAAACAAAAAGGAGAGATAGGGCAGACACAGAAAAGAAGGAACAGGGGCTAGGAGGAGCACACAGGAATGAAAGGAAAAATAGGAGCAAGACCTAAGAAAGGAGGAAGATAACAGAGGAAAAGTAAGAAGGGAAGTTTAGAAAGGAACAGGTCTCCTGGATCAGGGTTAGAGGAGAAACTGATGAGACTGGATGACAAAAGAAGCGGAGGGCGGGTCCAGGATACAAACTGGATGGGAGGAGGAATAAAGAGCAGAGTGGAGGAGACACAAAAGGAAATATCCAAAAAGGAGAGAAATGAAGTAATGTAAGCAGATTTGTGACAGCTGCTGTTCTGCTTCTAAAAGCCAATTCATGGAAGTGCTATAGCTCTGAGTCCCAAAAAGGTCAAAATCCTGTCAACTGGTGTCATAGCAGGGGAGAAGGGAAGATGAGAATTTTCCCCTCTGGGTGCAAGCAGAGTAGTATATTGCTCCACAGTGCTCAGGAAGCACAAGATGGGAGAGAGGCTTGCTAACCAGTCAATCCCCACACATGTCCTAAGGGGGACATAATCTGTTGTTTAGGGAACATGTCTTCCACCAATTAATTGATATCCTGAAAGGCGCTAAGCACCCACAATTTCCACTGAAAGATGGAGCCCTGAAGTTTGAAATAGGAAAGGCTGTTACTAGAATTTATTTAATTTTGTATTTTCCTGATGTTAATAAAATGCAGGCCTGTATGGTCTCTCTACCTCCAAGGACCAACCTATGAGGAAAATTCATGCAATACCTCCCAAAGGATTGAATCTGATTGACTCACCAATGAAGTACAATAGTTCTCTTGGTTGAAAGAGTCAGCTCACTTTGCAGAGCTTTTCTTACAGAAGTTGCAAACAAATGGCAATAACTGATTTTAGTTATCAAAATATATTCTGCTGTACAATTAAAGACACAGATCTCATTTTCAAGCATGTATCAGAAATAGAAGAGATTTTTGCCCTCCCGTTTGTTTGGCCTTTAACATTCAGACCAAAAAGTTGCAGTGGTAATGCTGGAGGTCATAGTGATCAGTGGTAGGGGAAACTATACTAATGAATTCTAGAGGGCTCGTAATGCCATAAAAGATTTAGCTAATCTGCAGCATAGATGTTGATCAGTGGAACTGAACCTAACTCCCTGGACCTTGTCAGATGTATTCTGTGCATGTCAGTGTTCCACACCAATTACAGATTTTAGAAGATGCTCTCATGCAAAACGATGTGCCCTAATATATAAGCCAGCTCAGATGTAGCTAAAATTAAAATCTGACTGTGGCAAATCTCTGTGATCCTGATATATGAAAATCCAAATAAATGATTTGTTCACAGAAATGAAAAATAACTTCAGCAGGAAATTTCAAAATTACTTATGCAGGATTAATCCAGTTCAATGAATGCATCTTACAATGATTAATAAAGCATCCATGAATTGCAAAATAAAACCAGAGGAGACTTCTGGGGCTGTTCTATTTGTATCCCTTACTGAAGCTTAGGACAAGAGTGTACATTCAGAAGCAACGTGGTCAACCAATGTATTATTTTAATTGTAAGGGACTGAATACAAATACTGCTTCTTAATTGTTGGTGTTTTCCCCTTCAACTGCTATCTGTTATTGTATCACTTTACTGCTTCTATGAAGAACAAAGAAAGTCACCATCTTACCAGTCAATACGGTGACTAAGTATAGTGTTACCGGCCAGTTTCCCATAGTGACTCCATTCATCACCTGCAAGACATCACTGGAAATGAATGCAAGATCCTAACCATTAGCTAACCCAAATCTCTTTGTTGTTAGTACTTTTTGCTTCCCGGTGCTGGTACAAATTAGAATTCTTGTTCTAGCTGCACTTGTATTTAAATGGCCTTAGAAGTAAAACTAAATGTATGTGATCTGATATAGGGAAATTACTTAGGTGTTTTTTTAACAAACTTTACTTTCTCACAAATTATTGTTCCCCACCAACATCGAAAGAGCAATCAGTTGGATTTATGGAAAGTAGCATTTTCAGACTTGTGATTCTGTTCTTCAGTTCAGAAAACTGCAATTAAACATCACAATGGTACCAGAAGAAATGTTTATTAATGTCTGAGGTGAATTAGCTGCAAGTATCTTGCAAATGCCTCTAAAATTCCTTCAAATTTGATTTGCTTTCTTTTCTTTCCCATGATGTAATAAATGTGTTGAAATCCCACAAACCTAGTATGGGGCAATTCCAGAGTGCTTTTTGCCTCTTTGAAGAGCTCACATTTACTGTGGTTTGAAAAATGCAAGAATTCAAAGAGAAATACACGTTGGCATTACTTAAGGCAATAACAGCAGCAGCAATTATCTGTACTTACCTGCCATAAGTAAAGCAAAAACTTGGAAAACCAGGAGCTGCTTAGTTCAAGTGATTGGTTACCTTTATTAAGCACTCTCAGGCTACGGCTACACTGTAGCCTTCTTCCGGAAAAGTTTATGCAAATGAAGTGTGGCATGGAATATCACTACACTTCATTTGCATAATTAATTAGCAGCCGCTTTTGCGCAAGAGGCTTTTGCACAAAAACAAGCAGTGTAGACATCTCCTTTTTGCGCTAAAACCTCTTGTACAAAAATGGCTCCTAATTAATTATGTAAATGAAGCATGGTGATATTCCACGCCGCATTTAATTTGCATAAGCTTTTCCAGAGGAAGGCTACAGTATAGCCGTAGTCTCAGTGTGCTCAAGAGTCTGCAAATCTACAAGTAGTTTGACCCAGAAATGTCTTATGTAATCAATACGATCTTTACAATTTACATAGGACCGTCTACAGCAGATTGGTAATGGAATATGGAGCCTTTTGCTTCTAGGATGCTTGTGCAAATTTCAGCCCAGCTGATGGTTATTATTGCAGAAGTGCTTTAGGTCCCCAAACATAGGTGCTGGAACTAGGGATGCCGTGGGGATGCAATTGCATCCCATGGCATGAAGTGGTTTCATTATATACAGGATAGTGATAGAAATGTAGCCGTGTTAGTCTGGTGTAGCTGAAACAAAATACAAGACTATGTAGCACTTTAAAGACTAACAAGATGGTTTATTAGATGATGAGCTTTCGTGGGCCAGACCCACTTCCTCAGATCATTATATACAGGGTTTGCTGTTTTGTTCAGTGGCTTTCAGCATGCACACGCACACTATACAAATTGTCCAGTGCCATTAACCCCAAATAGATTGGCAATAACAACGTTCTTATCTAGTAGCAGTTTGTGGCTAATGTACATTGAGTTTGGTGTTCTCCAGTTTCTAGGAAAGAGGTAGTCACTGCTCAGAAACCCCCATCAATGCTAGTACTAATAATCAGCCATGAAAGCCAAGATTTGATGGGCATAGGGACAGAATACTCTCTTTTCCTCTGAACACCAGTAATGCAGCATATGGCAATTCCAACTATTGATTCCAAATTCGGTGGACAACTACAAGTTCACTTTCAGGGGGGTGTCAGTCCATTTCATTAG
This sequence comes from Pelodiscus sinensis, assembly GCF_049634645.1. NCBI lineage: Eukaryota > Metazoa > Chordata > Testudines > Trionychidae > Pelodiscus > Pelodiscus sinensis. The sequence goes on from NC_134712.1 coordinate 72,211,877, forward strand.
CACAAAAGTCACAGCAATAAATACAAACAAATATAATCTAAAATAAAGATACTGGAAGAATTACACTGATTGCTTTCTTGCTTTGCATCACATTTTGGTGTGTTTTATGCAATTTCTAGTGGTTTGCCATTTGCTTCAGTTTTTGTCTACATTTGTGCAAAGTAATTCCATACAGGTCTTTGTAAAAAAAACAAAACCTGTGGCTGATTAAGGATACTTCACGTTAACTGAATAAACATATACCAGACTTGCCTGGATTGTGGACATTGACTCCTTAAAAAACAACAAATTGTCTGGTAGCACCTTAAAGAGACTACCGAGCTATATCACTTGGTTCAAAGAACAAATTTTCTTTTTGCTTTTGGTGTAATGAGAGGTATTCAAATTGCATCTGTGTGTGTTTGCTATCCTATTAGATTACATATATCCCAAATACAGTGTGGCTGCATCTACACTGCAGGCTTTTTGCGGAAGAACTACTGTTCTTGCGCAAAAACTTGCAGAGTCTACACTGCACGCGCATTCTTGCTCAAGTAAATTTACAGTACAGTGTCAGAAAACAGGGCTTCTTCCGGAAGAGTTATTCCTCTCCCCACAAGGAATAAGCCCTCCTGCGCAAGAGCTCTTCCACAAGAAGGTAGTGTAGACAGGTAACATGAATTTCTTGTGCAAGAAATCCCTATGGCTAAAATGGCCATCAGAGCTTTCTTGCGCAAGAGAGTGTCCACACTGCCATGGACGCTCTTGTGCAAAAGCACATGGCAGTGTGGACGCGCTCTTGTGGAAGACCGTTTGCACAAGAACGCTTGCACAAAACAGTTCTTGTGCAAGAAGCCTGCAGTGTAGACAGAGCCTGTATAAATAATCAAATGGAGATGCATAGAGCTTTATTTTGTATATATGAGGTTTGTAGGGCTACTCTGCCAATTCTTTTTTATATTGTAAACTAATAGTGAAGCTCTTTGAAACGCTTTCTAAGAAGCTCTAGATTTTGAAGATCCTATTAGTCACAGCTGGGAGCATAACCACAAGGAGGTTGTATATAACCATAGTAGGAGAGCACATTACACTGTAGGTCAAAATCATGATAGAATGATTAGCTTCAGGGAGGAAGTAAATCCTCAGACTCAGAGATTTAAAGTTCTTTATTTCCATACTATTTAGGTCTTCATATTACTTGCCCAGTCTAGAGCTGATTGGAACAGATATTTCAGCATTTTTCAATAAGAAAGTGATATATTCACTTTTTAATAGTCATGTCAGGTTTTCCATCAAAGGTGAGGAATAAAGCTAATATCCAGATATCCAGTATTCTCAGACCCTCAAACTTTACTTATGTCAATAATTTTTACTCACACACATGAATACAGCTCTACTCTGTTGTCAGAAAATGACAGTTTTCTCAGTGCATGGGCATTTAGAAAAGACATCTTTCGTTTAGGCTCCTTTGCTTCCCTTGAGTAAGATGAAGCACATTTGTAAATAGTTATGTCTGTGCATTCACTTTTGCCATCACATATTCCAGTGATTTCAAGAGCTACTGGATAGCATCAATATCTGAAATGAAAAGACAAATGGCATAATTTTTGTCTTTTCATTTCAGGTATTGGTGCTATCCAGTGTCTTCTCTTGAATCTGATGTGACTGTTCCTGATGGGAAGCACCATCCATGGTAGTAAAGGTTTGCAGGCTGGGGCACTGTATTGTATCAAGAGCTTGCAACATTTCAAAATAAATATGGGAGGAGGGGAGTCTGCCAGATGGCACACTGAGTCCCCATCCAAAAGAGAACATTTTTTAGAAAAGTCTCAAGTCTGTCTTAAAGTTTGTGAAGCAGCTAAATGAAAAAAAAAGTGGTCTGCATATATTAAAAAGAGATTTTCAAAGTTTTCAAAAATATCTGTACTCCAATAACACTGAAATATTTCATATTGAAAGTTCTGGACTGACATATGAACGGCTCTCGGTGAGGAATTAATTATTGTTAAGGTATCAAAAATTAGATGGAAAATAACATCTATTTGAAAATCATGTGCCCTTTTGCTTTTAGTAATAGACCACAGTGTAAATATTTGGCTATAAACCTAATTCCATGTATATAGATTAAGGGACTGGGTTTATAGTAGGTCGGGGTAAGCAAACTATGTTGCATGGGCCAGATCTGGCTTGCCAGAGTCTCAGCCAGGCTCCCTGTGTGTCCTGACCCACACACTGCTCACAGCAGCTCTCTCAATTCTGTGAGCCTGGGAGGAGAGGCTTTGTGAGCTGTCCCCAGCACAATCTCATGGCTCCCATTGGTTTATGGTCAATGGAAGCTGCCCCTCCCTCTCTGGGCTCCCAGCATTCATAGCCACACATGGCCCCTACAGCCAGTGCAGGTGCATAGAAGGCAGGGACTTAGAGTAAGGAAACTGCTGGGCTGTTGACCAGGAGCTTGCCAGGTAAGCACTTCTTGGCCAGAGCCTGCCTCTGGCACCTCAGCCCCTTCCTCCCCACAATCCCTACTCCCTCCCAGAACCTATCCCCCAATTCTCTGCACCCACTCCTGTACCCCTTCTCCAGGTCACAACCGCCTCCCAGACCTTGTATCCCAATCACCTACCTCCAGTCACAACCTAGACCCCTGCACCCCATCCTGCACTCCTTCCCCAGGTCACAACCCCCTCTCAGATCATGCATTTCTTCCTCTGTGTCAGAATCCTCTCCTTCACCCATGTCCCCTCCCAGACTCTGCAACCTCTTCTGCACCCCAATCTCCTGCCACAGGCCACAACTCCCTCCTTCACCCCAACTTGTTCCCACACCCTCTCTGCACCTCAGTCCTTTAGCTTACCCCAAGCTTCCTTCTGCACTCAGCCTCCATCACAGCTCTTGACCACTTACCAAATTCTTGGAGTGCCCTCCCCCCCCCTCAAATATGATTGCCCTCCTCTTCACTAGAATATAATCACACAATGCACCCACATCCTTCCCTCTACATTGGGGAAAGCCAACCAGGGACCAGGATAACATTTTCCACTTTGTAGGCTAACCCAGAAGGATGTGGAGCAATAAGATGTGCTGATTATGCAGCCTGCCGTGGCAGAGCTCCTGTACAGCTCCCTGCAAAACATTACACTGGCCTACCTTCCCTTAGTGAGAGCAGTGGCAGCAACACTGCTTGCCTTTCTAGGAGTTGAGCCCCTCAGGTTCAGTGGGTTTCTGATTCAGGGGTAAATCTGATCTATTATGTTAATATAGACCGTGGGGGGAGAACTAAGGATCCTGGCTGGATCCTACCTGGATCCGGCCCCCGAGATTCAAGGTTGTTCCCTATCATTGGGGAGCCCCACCACTGTTCCTGCAGGGCTGGAGCACACAAAATGTATTAGCCTTAGCCCCACTAGGCTTTGGTATGTGAGGGCAGTGTGGGTAGTGTCTTTCTCCTCAGTTGGGGACCATATAGGTGAAGGGTTTTTTTTGTTGTTGTTGTTGTTGTTTTTTTGTTTGTTTGTTTGTTTGGGGTTTTTTTGCTTCTTACTTGCGTGCAGCCCCCAACTGATTTTCCTGTGAGTCAGCAGCAGTGTTCCTTACAAGCTGCATGGGGGAACAGCTTCACAGATGATTAATTAGCCCACCCAGTCAGTCAGCTCCATGCACCTTGCCCTGAGCTTCTGGCTAGGTGGGGCCAACTAATCACCTGTGAAGCTGTGCTGCCCCACAGATAAAAGGGAACACAGGTCAGTGGCCCCCACCCAAGAAAGTTTCCCCTTCCCATATAAACCATGATTCTGCATCATTGCCGTTAGAGAGAATTTGCTTAGTCACTTCAATGAGAGTTGGATGAAACCCACACTGAATTCCTCTCTCACAACCTTAATGTTTGTGGTATCAATTTTTTCCATTTTCTCTGCCACGCCCTCTTATCATGTGGGGAATATCTTCATGTTTTCTGTTTCCTTGCAAAAAATGTTGGGGGAGAGGGAGGGATAAGTGCTATTGGCTAATTACCACAGGCTTAAAGAAGTTAGGCATTGTGCAAGCTTCCTATACACCAGTGACCTTGTAGCCCAGAGTTTAACTGCAAAACTTCTACCATTTTAGCCTTTGGCCTCCCTTAAGGAAAGAATGCTTGATGTGTTAGCTGGGTGTTTGGAAGTGGGGCTAAGGTAGACCTTTTTCTTTTGCAATCCAAAAGATTATGGCCCAGGCCTCAAAAGTAGAAGGTTAATATAGTCCTAGGGTTCTAGGCCTGAAAGGGAACCATGCAGAAACAAGTCATATATCGCATTAACACATCCTAGCTCTAAAATGGTGAAGACTGAAGTCTCAAACTGACATAGATTCTAGTCAACATCAACAGCTCATCTTCTGAGGATGATGGAATTCATGGGTATTTTCTCTTCTATTGTCCAGAATTTTATTTATGATCAGTGTATGTTGTCACTTCATTTCTGATCTGCAGCTTGCATGTCAGAGCCTCGCTTTCACATTTCTCTGACCGAGTCATCCTTTACTGCGGGATGGAGGGCTGAAGAATGACATCCAGAATTCATACTGAAAAAGAATCCTAAATTGGCCATCTTACTTGCTTGTGTCTAATTAGTGAATGAACTAGCCTCTGCTTTTGCTGGATAAAACTAATTTCTAATTGATTTATAAGGTGATTGGAGAATATCAGAGGGACCAGTATTGCAACTGTCATTTTGAGAAAGAAGCGAAGCACTGATTATTTACAGTTTGGGGGCAGCCTGCAATCTCTGTCATAAGAGCTGTCAACATAATATTTAATTTGTGTGGTGAGAGTTATAACCGTGGCTGGAAAGAAACACTCTGGGCCAAATTAATTACTGATGTAACTGCAATGAGTCATACTGCACACAGAAAGAAGGGCAGACTGTAGTCCTTCAAAAAATGTACATATACTGTCACCATTATTTTAGCCTATGAATTTAGTGTGTGAATTGGGGGAGGAGAGGTGATGTCATATCTAGCTGACCAAAGGCATGATGGGTTGTATAAATAACCACTAAGGGATTGTGGGACAGAGTAGCTGCATCCCCAAGTGCAGTTAATTGCTTGACCAGCAAGAGCATAAATAAGAAGCTACTGCCAAGGGAGGAAGGAGTGGTTACGAGAGAGGCCCAGGAATATGCTGTGGCAGCAGCAAACTGCTCAAGGAGGAGGACTGAAAATCCCTTGATGACTGAGGTGAGCTGACCAGGTGGGGGGAACTTAGCAGTCTAAAGAAGTTTCCCTTTTTCTCCTTTCCATGAGCTAGAGCAAGACAGGAATTCCCTATGATCCTTCCACCAAGCCTGTGAGGAATTTGATATAAGGCTTTGAGAAGAGTAGGAGCTGAGGGAAAAGCTAAGAGTATATATACACAGAAAAGTTATTTCGAAATAACAGCTGTTATTTCAAAATAACTTTCCTAGCGTCTACACAAGCCAACCACTATTTTGAAATTATTTCGAAATAGCGGCAGGCTTATTTCAAAATTGGTAAACCTCATTCCTCGAGGAATGGCTATTTCGAAATAGGCGCCGAGTACACCGGGAATAGGGGCTATTTTGAAATAGGGGGCCTCCAGCCCTTCCCAGGGTGCCCTGGTGACCACTCTGGGCACAAACAGGAAAACTCCTACCCCAGCAGGGTCTGGAAGAAGGTCTGGGGGTTGGGTTGCCGCAGATCCTATGAGGCAGCCTGCAAAAAGTGCTGCCAGGCTCGCAGCAACATGTCCAAGAGAAGTACCAGAGTACCCCCAGGGGCAGCTCTGGCTCCATGCTGCAGAGTGCTGTGGTGTCCTGAGTGAGGACAACCAGAGCACGCAGAGGAAAAAAATGCTTTGCTGTCCCTCAGCGAGGTAGGCCAGCAAGCAGGGAAACCTGAGAATTGGCTGTCCAGGGGGGTCCCTTTAAGCACAGGCCTCAGGCAGCCTCAGGAAGCAGCCACACAAAGTAACTCCTGACCTGATGCCCTGCCAGAACCAGTTCCGGCCAGCCTTAAAAGCGATTCAGTGTCCAATCAGTGAGGATGCGCTATTTCAAAATAGCACAATGCTATTTTGAAATGCATTTTGTATCTAGATATGTTATTTCGAAATAACTATTTCAAAATAATGCTGTAGTGTAGACATACCCCAAAAGAACAAGCTCTTAAAGGGCCAGTGGTGTACTTTTAAGGGACCTGGGTCAGGTGAAAGCAAGTCTTCTTGGTTGAAGGACCGACCCATTGACCTGGGAGGAGCTGGTAGAGACCTTAATATGGAGGCGATTCTGTGGCTATTAGCTCAGCAAAAGGTTATGACCTTAAAGCTACAGATACCAGTAGAGAACAGCAACAATGGATGCTCTTAACAGCTGCTCCAGGCTCAGCACTGGCCAGAGCCCCCCTCATAGTATAGTTTTAGAAATAGGGTTCTAAAGTATTCTGTGCTTCTCTGAGCATGGTCCTAGAGCTCACAGCCTGAAGGAGGATCATGGAAAAATGAGTCCTATATTACATACCTTAGTGCATTTGACTGTCATGACACTCAAACTGGTTACTGTCTAGTCAGAGTGAATAAGTAAAACAGGTACCAGTATGAGCAATTAGTGAAATTAAGCAATAAATGCAAGTTCCATTATTACAGTGCACTTTTTTTCTTCTAATTACAGTGCATGTATAAATTAACAAACTGAATAATGGCTTCCTCTTATCGTTTGTCTCCGACTTTAGCATGACCATCTCAGTGAATTGGTGCCATTCCATCTACAGGCTCAGGAATTGATTCAGACTGTGTTAGGTTCCTCTTGGTTTAAGTTCCATCCATCCAAGGCTGATTGCTTTCACATTCAATTAAACTGCACCCATTCCTGTTCCCCACAGTGCACCTTCCTGAAAGTTCACCATGGGCTTGATCTTGCTCTGACTAAAATCCATGACAGAACTTCAGATAGGTGGGAGCAAGATTGGGTCCATTGTGAGACACACTTCCCCACAAGTAAAATTCTCCTCTGTGTTGAATATGAAATGAACATTTCTGAGCTTCTTACCAGCGGTATTTACGTAGCTGACTGATAACTGCACTGATAATGAGTCCAGACTGGCATTCCATGTGCACTCAGAACTCCTGCTGACTCCCATGAAGCAGAGGGACTAGTGTGAGAGTGCAAACCAGTTTCTATCTGACTTTTTTTTTTCTGCTGTATGAATCAGTAAAGGAATTTAGGAGGGGGATTACACAGGTTGTGTATGAATTTGGAGGTGTTTGGGACAGACTTTGCTTTTTCCACAATTCATTTTGAAGTATTTTTAATTTTGTTGTTTGAGTCTGATTTCAGACTTGTAGGAAATCTTGCATGGCAGGAAGAAATTTACTGTACACAGCTTGCTATCACAGTCCCTCTGAGGGAGCAGCTCAGAAACCCATGAGTGGCCTCCTGCTGCAGCTAAATATGAAATGGTAGGGTGTCAGCACAAGATAAGGACAGATATCACACTTAGCGTTGCCATGGGACATGATAGAAGGTAGCTGACAATAACCTCATATGGAACATGTTCCTCTGGGAATGATGCATAAGTTGAGGCTACACATTGAATACAACTTAATGGTGACCAGGTCATCATTTGCTAGCACTACTCAATCTGCTAATCTGGAATCCTACAGATCAAATCAACTCTAGAATCTTTGGTTCTAAAGACACATGTATCGTGTTCTGCTGCCAGCTTTGTGACCAGATAGTCTAGGACAGCAAGTCTCTTGGCATCTTAAGTACATTTACTAGTTAACACTCTGCACAGCTTCCCCTTGGATTAGTGGGTCTTTTGGCCATGCCTACTTCTCACTCTGACACTGTATGAAGTGTGTCTTTTCATACGCAGGATGCCCCACAGCTTTTGTTTGAGTCCCAGAGTATATTGAGACACTCCTCTTTCCTTTTTACATTGATTTATACAAATAGATGGAGTAGAATGTATAAGACTTTTTTTTAGCAAATTACTTCTTAAAATATAAAATTGTACATTCAAAACAACTGTTCAATTAACAATTCTTAATCCATTGTGTAAGTGTTCAAAATAAACTATTTTATAGGGATGATTACAGGAGAATTCGAGGGAAGAAAGAATATGGTGACTTCAAGGAGAGTAAGTGATTCAGTGCAAAAAGGGTAAATTTCATCTTCACATTCTTAACTGCGAGGACATTCTGCACATCTCAGGAGTGCACTAAGTGATGCGGTAAACCAGTAAATTAGAAGAATGTAAATTCTTTAGGAGGAATTGCACGCAAGGGGAAAATGCTTCTTCGCTCATATTTGTTTTCATGAAAATAATGTACACTCTTTCTAAAATCATACTGGTACAAAGCAAAGTAAGACATCAAAACCAGTAACAGACGTTACACTGGACTGAGAAATGGCAGACACACAACTATCTTCTCTATTTGTGAAAATTCTTGTGATTAACATGAGAAATTCCATATTCATAGCCTGACTGTGTGTGTATAGCTCTTTGTCTTATTTATCGCTCATTAAATTAAATTGTATTCTATTTGGCTTAAGTTGTCATGGGATAAGAGGGAAGGTCCTCTCATGGATTGATGACTGGTTAAAGGACTGGAAGGAAAGGATAGGAATAAATGGTCAGTCTTGAAAATGGAGAGAGGTAACCAGTAGTGTCCCCCAAGGGTCCGTACTGGGAGCAATCCTACTAAACCTATTTATAAATGGTTTGGAGAAAGGGGTTAACAGTGAGGTTGCAAAACTTACACATGATACTAAGCTGCTCAAGATAATTAAGAACAAAGCAGACTGTCAAGAGCTTCAAAAGGATATCACTAAACTAGGTGATTGGGCAATAAAATGGCAGATGAATTTTAATGTTCATAAATGCAAAGTAATGCACATTGAAAAAAATAATCCCAACTAAACATACAAAATGATGGAGTCATTGCAGATCATTCTTTGAAAACATCACTCAATGTGCAGCTACAGTCAAAAAAAGCAAACCATGTTAGGAATCATTAAAAAAGGGATAGAGTAGCATTTCCCAAAGTATGGGCTGTGGCCTGGTACTGGTCTGCAGGGAAAAAAATACTGGGCCTCAGTGTGCCTGGTGGCTGCCAGGAGGGGAGCAGACTGGGGCAGAGCGGTGCAGGCAGGGAGGAGATGGCGGGGGGGGAGGGAACTGGCCACAGGGAAGCAGGGTTGGGGGCAGCGGGGCTCTCCTGTGGAGATCAGGGCAGGCGGCTGGTGAAAGCAGGGTTAAGGGTAGCAGGGCTGTCCAGCGGAGATCCGGGTGGGTGAGCAGCGGAAGCAGGGTTGGGGGCAGCGGGGCTGTCCCACGGAGATCTGGGTGGACAGCGGAAGCAGGGCTAGGGGTAGCAGGGCTGTCCCGCAGAGATCCGGGCAGGTGGGTGGGCAGCAGAAGCAGGGTTAGAGGCATCGGGGCTGTCCCGTGGAGATTGGAGAGGGCAGGTGGCAGAACCAGGGTTGGATGGGGGAGATCAGGAGGCGGAGGATGGGAGAACCAGCTGCCAGAAGCAGGGCTGGACATTGGGGGGTGGGCTGTAGGGGGAGCGGGGCTGACCGGGGGAGACTGGTGGGGTGGGGGGAACTGGCCACCGGAAGCAGGGCTGGACGGGGGAGATCGGGAGAAGGTGGGGGAGTGGGACTGACCCGGGCATGCAGACCCTGGCAGATGAGTGAGTCAGGCCAGGGATTCCATTTTTGACACACACCCCCCCATGCCCTCCCTCCAGTAGTTGCAAACTGCCTGGCAGGTAGACACACTCAAGCAGTGTGAGCACATCTACCAGCCAGGCAGTTCCCAGCTAAGGACTGATACACCTAATGATAATAAAACTTACCTAATGAGAAAATACCAGACATTTTATATGTCTGGTAATTTCTCAATTTATTTCCCAGGCAAAATCCTCAAATACCGGACTTTCCAGTACAAAACTGGCAACTCTATCCCTCCTTGCACCCTCCCTCCCAGCCAGATACCCTACCCCCAATCTGCTCCTGCCTTCTGGCGTGCCCATGCAGTGCCAGGTTCCCCAAGCCCTGGCCCAGGCTGGGTGGAGGATGCAGCCGGGAAAAGGAATAAGGAAAAATTATGTACTTGCTCCCATAATAGAAGCTAGGGGTTACCAAATGAAATAATAAGTAGCAGGTTTAAAACAAACAAAAGGAAGATTTTCTTCATGTAGCACTCAGTCAACCTGTGGAACACCTTGCTAGAAGATGTTGTGAAGACTAGCACTTTAACAGGGTTCAAAAAAGAACATGATAAATTCATGGAAGTTAGGTCTATAAGTACTTGTTAGCCAGAATGGGTAGGAATGGTGTCCCTAGTCTCTGTTTTTCAGAGGCTGGAAAAGGATGATAGAAGAGGGATCACTTGATGATTACCTGTTCTCTTCACTCCCTCTGGGGCATCTGGAATTGGTCACAGTTGGAAGACAGGATACTAGGCTAGATGGACCTTTGGTCTGACCCAGTATGGCCGTTCTTATGATCTCTGATATGGTGTTAATTGATTTATATGGTGCTTTTTGCAAGCCTCAGAATGCTTTGCAGATTTACGAATATATATAAGATCACTATCCCCACTGCCTAAGGACAGTCAACTCAGAGTTAGACATGTACCCATGAAATGGCACTGAAAACCCTTTAGGATTAGAAAGAGAAGAAGAATATTTTATTCAGTGTCTTCTAATGATCCTGATACCTAAGAGCTGTTCCATAACTGCCTTGGAATCAGACTGGAAGCATAAACATCTTTTTAAAAATAATGGTTTAGTGCAAATGTTGAATAAACTGAATGCAACCAAAAATGAACATGTACAAGATTATTTTTCTGTGTGAATTTACACAAGAAAGCTGTGCATAAAGTTACACTCTCTTCTCAGAGTTCTGATGACAATGTAAACCTTCTAAGATTCATTCTTACGAGATCTGCATATTTGTACTACATTATGTCTACCATTTGCTTGTCATTGTCTCTAAGGCTATGTCTACACTGCAGCACTATTTCAGATTACCTCTGGTATCTCGAAATAGCTATTCTGCATCTTTTGAGCATGAACATTATTTCAAAATTCCAACGTAACTATAAACCTCATTCCACAAGGAGTAAGGGACATTTCCGAATGGCGATTTATTTCTAAATAAGTAAACAAATTTCAAAATAAGCTATTTCGAAATAACATTGAAATAAGATATGCAATTTGTGTAGCTCAAATTGTGTATTTTACTTTGACCTATGGTGCAGTGTAGATGTACCCTAACTGTCTAGAGTACAGGTATATTTTTAATCACAAAAGACTTTTATCTGCAAAGGCTCCTGCGTGCACATGGCTATGTATGCACAGGGATGCATAAGTAGTGGCAGAGGCAAATATTATTTGTGTGTGTCTGACTACTGAATGTATAGTGGTTTTGTGGCCACAGAATATGGGACCCACAAGGTGGATGAGGTAAATCTTTTGTTCAATAAAATATATTATCTCACCCACCTAGTCTCTCTACTTAAATGTGTAATACGAGAAGTATTTGTGTGTCAGGCACAAACAATCCTTGGGTTCTTGGAAAGATGGCTTCTATGCTATATATTTCATACTGTGGTTCTGACTGTGCAGGCTCCGTATGCTGTATTTGGTATCAGACCCTAATTAGAGAGAAGAATTTGCAGAGGCTGCTAGTATTTGCACTTGTCTGACCTTTGGAGATTTGTGAGGGACCAATTCAGCACCCAGTGAAAGTCTGAGTGGCCTCAGGATATGTTATGCCAGCCACAAGTGGCAAGAATATAACAGTGCTCCAACCACAACCCTTTCTCAGGCACTTCCCCAACATACTTCCTAAATCTGAATTGTGCAGAACCAGCTACACTGCCAGGGAATTTCTCAGGATCAGGGGTAACCTCCTCCTTTTCCCAGTTTAACAGCCTATGATTCCTTTGCACTACTCCAGTGGTGAAACGGAATCATTACATGGCTCAGGATTTATTTTCATTTCTCTTTTATTCTCTTGACCTAAGCAAATTGCTTGTACTGTGTAAATTTTGGAGAGTACATAGGATGAATACACAATATCTTTTATTAGAGAGGAATCTTGATGTACTACCTGGAATTGTACATTGTAACCTCTTTTCCCTCAGGAGTTAGGCAGTATTGTACAAAGTAGACAGCCATCAATTAACTTTTTTTAAAAAAATTGCAGAGCTTTGCTCCCCAAAATGGCTCCAATTGTCCCACCTGGCATGTGGCAACTCAGCTTTACTCCTGACTCTGCGCAGTGCCTGCGTGGCACAATTGGAGCCTTTATTATCTGATCAATATGCATATTATCAATATGCACATAAGAAGACTATAGCATATAATATAGCATATATGTGTTTAATATGAGGACTTCCAGAATTTGTGATCATTTTGCACCAAATATATGAGACTCTCCCTAGCCTGATGTTTTTTGAAACATTTGAATGCCTCGGCTTAAAAAAATAACACTTCTTTCCTAAGGTACGAACATAGCAAAGAGTCCCAGAATTAACTGCAAGATTAGGTCATTAAAACGGATTTAAACTTGAGTGAAATATTTTGTATATCTTGGGTGGGTTTGAATCCTCTTCCATTAAAATGATCTCTGGATATGAAAAGATGCACTCCTCTCCCAAAAAGAAAAATTAATTTCACTGGCTACATTAACAAGCAGATCTGCACTCCTTTTCTCTTTCAAGAATTCTATGCCTGACTGCATTTATATTCTCATTTAGCATCTCAAAATGGGCATTTTCTTTCAAGAAGGGCTACTGCATGACTCACCCGCTTAGTTAATCTGACTAATTAGCATACTGTCACCCATTAACAGCATTATAACAACAACTCTAGTTCTTACTACCTCAGTGTCTTGGAAAAAGTCCTCTTCTGATTTGCAAGGGCATGTGTTGCACCCTATCTTTTGTTAACTCTAAAGATTTTATCACACCAGCAGAATTTGCAGATAACCGGGGAACAAATGGATATAATTCTTAATATCCTGCAAAAACCCTCAGCCCATAATCTTTTCTAGTGACTTATTAGCAATTATTTTAAAACTAAGTTCTTAATTCTGGAATCCAAGCAGCTCTCATGCCTCTCTTCAAATTCTGTTGAAAGGCACTGAAAGTGGGAATTACAAAAGTGTTTCTTATATGCACTAATTCATAAGAGGAAGATCAATATGAGTATCTTTAGTATTTGAATTAACATTCATAACTTGACCCTCCTGCCCACTAATATTTTAGGTGCACATTGCTATTCACAGAGACATACATTCTAGAATTAATTTAAGATTTGTGGATTCTTGGAAGTATAAATCTATCATGTAGGCATGCATTGCAAACTAGGAATATTCTTATTCATGGAGGTGATTCGGGAAATCACAGGTGCATAAAAGATTAGAATAGAAGGTCCAAGCTTGTGCCTTTCAGAGCTATTTGGAATAACTATGGAAGGGTAAAGCTTTAAATATACAAATTTAGGCACTTACAATTTGGTACTTAGATCCATATATTGGCACTTTTAAAGGGAGATCTAATGTTCAAAGAACTACAGTCTTCCCAAGAGGAAGACAGGCTTACCTTCCATTTAGAACAACAGGAAACTGTGGTCATATTGGAAAAAGAGCGCTTTGTTAAGGAAGGATCATAGAATCATAGAATAATAGGACTGAAAGGGACATCGAGAGGTCATCGAGTCCAGCCCCCCGCCCTCAAGACAGGACCAAGCTCCGTCTACACCATCCCTGACAGATGTCTATCTAACCTGTTCTTAAATATCTCCAGAGAGGGAGATTCCACCACCTCCCTTGGCAATTTATTCCAATATTTGACCACCCTGACAGTTAGGAATTTTTTCCTAATGTCCAATCTAAACCTCCCCTGCTGCACTTTAAGCCCATTACTCCATGTCCTGTCCTTAGAAACCAAGAGGAACAAATTTTCTCCTTCCTCCTTGTGACACCCTTTTAGATATTTGAAAACCGCTATCATGTCCCCCCTTAATCTTCTTTTTTCCAAACTAATGTAGCCTCCCTTCTCACTGAAAACAATAGGAGATGGCAGCCATTTTGAAAGAGGGTATTTCTTCATGCAATTCTCTAAAGAATATGACTCATTAGTCCGTGTTCAGGCAAAATGAAAATAAGCAAATAAAAAAGATAAATCTAATGATATATGTTTAATTTAATTTGGAACTAGATCCTGCATTATGCACTCCTCATAATTGAACAATTATTTCATAGCATAGATAGAAGGTAGAGTTAAGGTTGTTTGGGTGCCCTAACTGGGTATTTCCATAACTTGTTTCGATTTATTTTAAATGTAAACTTAACTGTGTTTTCTGGGTTTATAATGCTAATTTTGGGGATAATTACAACTTCCCTGTATTATTTTTATCCTTAAATTATTGATATGTACACAACCGTAACTCCACATTACAGTATATATATTTTTATTTGGGAATATAGGCTTAGAAATTGAGCATACATATATATCTAAACTAAATTCAATAAATGTACACGATCTCACCAGAAAGATCCAAACAGCCATTCAGAACAAGTCTCTAAAGAATCCACAGTCAAAACCATATAATAACATATGTTGTACTACAATGTATAAATTGCTTTTCTAGTTTATACCTGAAACCTTTTAGCTGTATCAAAGATAGTGCTGGCAGCTGAACTTTGGATCATATGAAAAGTTTAAGCAAACCAGAACTGTGGATAGTGATAGGCACTAACCATCCTACCATTCCCACACTGCAATTCTGATTATGTAGTGCCTGACACCTTCACTGGTGCACCACATAGGGCACCATTTTATCCAGGTACCATCTATTGCAGGATCAGAACTTAAAGCTTTTAATCATGGTTGAGATTCCAAATACAGATTAACCATGCATGATTCCTATCACAGTCTGTAGCCACATCTGTTGACATAGATTGGTCATATTATTGCAATAAGTCTCCAGGCTAAAAGTCTATATTTAAAAAATTCCAGACACTTGGAAAATGTAAGTAATTTTTGAATAAATAAATTTTACATGCTGATATTAAAATATACAAAACTTGACAAAGATTAATAACTATTAACCTTTTAAAATTTACAAATAAAAAAGTAAGTAATTTAATATATATCTTGCAGAGGAATTGTTTGCAATGTCCGCATAAATAAGACTTACAAGAATTATGCCATTATAACCATAAATTCATTCCTGTCAAATGTGTACAATAAAAGTAGCTCATATGGAAACCTTATCACATACCATATGAATAAGGAGCTTATAAGTCCATAATTTTGTTTACCAAGTGGTACAGGGAGTAGTAATAGCTATCAGAAGTAATCTAATAGTGTGGAAACAACAATGGTAGCATTGCCGCACATTTGGCAAGGTGTAAAGTAGAAAGGCTGTGGGGAATGGACAAGAAATTCAGAGGAAGAGAGAGAGGGTACATCTAAACTACATCCCTATTTTGATAAAGGGATGTAAATTAGACGTATTGAAATTGTAAATGAAGCTGGGATTTGAATTTCCCGTGCTTCATTTATATATAAAATAAAAACCATGATCAAGACGGGGATCTTTTGACAGAAATGCACTGTTTCGAAAGAAAAATGAGGGTTACTGGATCTTTTGAAACGGGGCATTTCTGTCGAAAGATCCCCGTCTTGACCGTGGGTTTTTGGGTTTTTTTTAAAAGCCACCTTTTGTGAAAAAGCTGCAACCACCCTTATGTAAATGAACCTTGGGAAATTCAAATCCCAGCTTCATTGACGATTTCGATACGTCTAATTTACATCCCTTTATTGAAAGAGGGATATAGTTTAGATGCACCAAAAGAGACAGAGAAAGAAAATAGCAAGTGGGGGGAAAAGAGGGGAATGGTAACAGAATCATAAAATTTGCCCACATCATGGCTTACATCTCAGGGATTGCGGTCCTTTGTTTCAGGAGTCTGTTTTACACTCGATGACCTCTCGAGGTCCCTTCCAGTCCTAGTATTCTATGATTACAGGAAGAATGGTTATAAAGTCTGACAGGATTTTCCAGCAGAAAAGTTAATTCCATCCTGCTGGCAAAATATGATATTATTCATCTTAACAATACTGTCAAATTCTTGAAATGCTCCTCTCATAAAATATTTTCTGGTTTAGCTGAATCAGGCAGCACAACTCCAATATGTCTTCTTGCTATGGCTGTTTTTCGCAGCTTGTGTTTTTATGGGGCTTAGATGAGGTTTTGGTGATTCATAGTACTTTGCCACTCAAGAGCACTTTTTTCCATTGGAAAATTCACTTGAAATGAATGCATCATCAGCATGATTGTCCATGCATGAAAGAACTACAATCAAAACAATGAGAACCATTTTTTAAAAACCTACGCTTAAGCCAAGAAAAACAGTTATCATGAAGTATTAAAAAACCTTATTTTTCAGTTTCCAAGAATCTGTTATGGAGAACATGGGTTATTATTGTCTGAATCCCTTATTCTGAGAATCCTGAATTGTAAATGAAAAGAATGCAATGTACATATTGTTTTAGAGTCATTAGCATGATACAGCTCAACATAATTTAATTTATTTACAACAGATCTAGCTATTACCAATTTATCTTCATTCCAGTGGCACTTTTTTCTAGAAAGAGGCTCATAACATCTGAAAGTTGCGTATTCCTTTATTGTTTTCTTTTGAGATTTCAGAATGCTTTAAAAAAGAAATTGCCTTTACAATCTTTTAGCGATAAATAAAATACTTTGTTTCTGGCAGTCACATTGTAGGTGTCAGAGGCGACATCAGTTAGTTGAATCAAGATGAGAGTCTGCATTTATAGTGGATTTTTTTTTTACTCATAGTTTGGTTAATGGCATTTCTAAACATTTTATCCAAATAGCACCAAACCCATCCTTCAGCCCTGCCCTGATCATATTGATTAACTTATTTAGAGTTATATAATACATAAAAGGGTCTATTTGGGGCTCTAGGACATGCAGGGAAAATGTAGCCATGCTGGTGCAAACAAATGTGAAGCCAGCAACCTCCCTAAATAAGAAAAATATAAAAAACAACTAGTCTATTAGCACCTTAAAGACTAACAAAACATGTAGCTGGTATCATGAGTTTTCCTGAGCATAACCAACTTCTTCAGATGACTGGAGTATTGGAAGTCCAGATCCAAGAATGAATAAGGAAAGGGAAGGGGGAGGAAAAAGCGGGGGAGGGAGGGGAGAGACAGTGAATAGATTGTTCTCATCAGCCTCATGTAATTTGAACAATTAGCACTTCCATTGGGTGGTTGGTTGGTTAAGTCATTAGCATTTGG
Source organism: Pelodiscus sinensis (assembly GCF_049634645.1). Taxonomy (NCBI): domain Eukaryota; kingdom Metazoa; phylum Chordata; order Testudines; family Trionychidae; genus Pelodiscus; species Pelodiscus sinensis. The sequence goes on from NC_134712.1 coordinate 72,229,205, forward strand.
AAGGTAATGTGCGAGCCAGCCAATATCCCTGTTCATACCATTCTGATAACAATTGAACTTGTGTTATTTGGCTTGTGGAATTGGCTTGAAACAATATGGTGACCAGGACATCCATTAATGAGTGCCCGGGTAGGTTAAAGTGTTCTCCAACAGGTTTCTATGTGTTGCCTTTTCGGATATCTAATTTGTGTCCATTAATTCTTTCCCATAGAGATTGTCCAGTTTGGCCAATATATATGCAGAAATAACTGCTTGTAGTGCAGACATGGACTATGTTATTTCTGAATAATGTCAGTTATTCCGAAATAACACTGCTGTATAGACATTCCCTCTAAGTAACAGTGATTTCACTGTATCAGCTGAAGTGCATCTGCTGCTTTGTTATAGCACTTTCCTTGTTAATCACTATGTCCATGCAGGTTTTTGATTGCTAGAACAATTAACCTTGCAGGGTTCTATGGTGTAATGTTCTGTTGCTCAGCAATGAGCTTTGTGATTTTTTTTCACCGTGCATTGTGGGATGCTGTAAAAGAGTTGCCACTGTTAGCTAGTCCAAGAATGTAGTTTCTGATGCATTAGGTGTTCCCTTGCTGCTTGTTCACTCTGCAAGTGTTTTTCTTCTTGTAACATGTCCCTTCTGCCTGTTCACCATTTAATCCACTGCTTCCAAGATCACAAAGTCCAACAGGACAAATGTCTTCTCCAGATGGGTTTTAGTTTCAGCTTAGGGCTCTGTGCCACTCTCAGTGGCTGGTAAGGGAAGCTAGGCCCACCCACTATGCCAGGTTCCAGCTCAGGGACCCTACAAACAGCAATCCAGGTTGGCTCAATCCCAGCCCCAGTCTCTGTGCCAGATTAGGGTTTTGTATGATTCTAGGCCAGAGCAAGTGGGGGGTCCTCCCCACCCCTTTTAGGATCATAAATCATAGAATCATAGGGCTGGAAGAGACCTCAGAAGGTCATCAAGTCCAGCCCTCTGCCCAAAGCAGGACCAATCCCAACTAAATCAACCCAGCCAGGGCTTTGTCAAGACAAGACTTAGGGATGGAGATTCCACCACCTCCCTAGGTAACCCATTCTAGTACTTCACCACCCTCTTAGTGAAATAGTTTTTCCTAATATCCAAACTAGACCTCCCCCACTGTAACTTCAGACCATTGTTCCTTGTTCTGCCATCTGTCACTACTGAGAACAGTCTCTCTCCATACTCTTTAGAACCTCCCTTCAGGAAACAGAAGGCTGCTATCAAATCCCCCCTCACTCCTCTTCTACAGACTAAATAAATCCAAATCCCTCAGCCTCTCCTCATAGATCATGTGCTCCAGCCCCCTAATCATTTTGGTTGCCCTCCGCTGGACCCTCTCCAATGCATCCACATTCTTTCTATAGTGGGGGGGGGGGGTCCTGAAAGAGACACAATATTCCAGATGTGGCCTCACTAGAGCCGAATAAAGGGAATAATCACTTCTCTAGAACTGATTGTAATGCACCTCTTAATGCAACCTAATACTCCATTTGCCTTCTTGGCTACAGGGGCACACTATTGACTCATATCCAGCTTCTCATCCACTGTAATCCCTAGGTTCCTTTCTGCCGAACTGTTACTTAGCCATTCGGTTTCCAGCCTGTAACAATGCTTGGGATTCTTCCATCCCAAGTGCAGGACTCTACACTTGTTCTTGTTGAACCTCATCAGATTTCTTTTGGCCTAATCCTCTAATCTGTCTAGATCACTCTGGACCCTATCCCTGCCCTCCAATGTATCTACTTCTCACCCTGGCTTAGTATAATCCACAAACTTGCTGAGGGTGCAATCCATCCCCTCATCTAGGTCATTTAATAAAGATTTTGAACAAAACCAGCCCTAGAACCGATCCTTGAGGCACTCTGCTAGAAACCAACTGCCAACCTGACATTGAGCCATTAACCACTCACTACCCATTGGGCCCAACAGTCTGGCCAGCTTTCTATCCAATTTACAGTCAATGTAACCAATCCATAATATCTTAACTTGTTGGTAAGAATATTGTGGGAGATGATATCAAAAGGTTTGCTAAAGTCAAGATATATCACATCCACCAACTTTCCCATATCCACAGAGCCAGTTACCTCATTATAGAAGCTAATCAGATTGGTCAGGCATGACTTGCCCTTTGTGAATCCATGTTGACTATTCCTGATCACTTTCCCCTCTTCCAAGTGCTTCAAAATGGATTTCTTGAGGATCCTCTCCATGATTTTTCGAGGGACTGAGGTAAGGCTGACTGGTCTGTAGTTGGATTGTCCTTCCCTTTTTTAAAGATGGGCCTTTTTCCAATCATCCAGGATCTCCACAAGTTTTCAAAGATAATGGCCAAAGGCTCTGCAATGATATTTGCCAACTCCCTCAGTACCCTCGGATGCATTAAATCCAGACCCATGGATTTGTGTATGTCTAGCTTTTCTAAATAGTTCTTAACCTATTCTTTCTCCACCATGGGCTGCCTACCTCCTTCTCATACTGTGTTGCCTAGTGCAGTAGTCTGAGAGCTGACCTTGTCTGTGGGCCGGGTTCAATATCTTGGGGTCCATCTCACACGGAACCGGCTCGCGCCCCCACCCAGTAATCTGGGAAATTCACACACACCCCTGGGTGCCTCTGAGAAGCAATGCTTCCCCACTCGCAAGCACAGAGTCTGAGTGTAGGAAAGAAACATTTAATGAAACAGAGAGAAGTCATGCGGCATTAACTTGGGGAAAATACCACAAACAGAGTTCATATCCCAAACATGAGCTAAGCCTCCCCACCCCACCCCCAGCCAAGAATCACCTGAAGTCTGAAGAGTCTGACACCACAAAAGTCTCTGTCCCTGGTCAGTGCCACCCAGAGTCCAAAAGTTCACCCGCATAAAAATGGCTGCCGCTTTTTTTCCGCACGGAGCTTTGTCGGAAAAAAGCACCAGTCTAGACGCTGATCTTGCGGAAAATAAAGCCTTACAAGGGATCTTTCGGACTTTAAAAACAAATAGACTTGTGGCACCTTGAGTCATGTCTACACTACCAGGTTATGTCAAAATAAGTTATTTTGAAATAACTCCTGAAATAACTATTTTGAAATAAAATTATTCGTTTTCATATGTTGGAGTTATTTCGAAATAACAGGCTTGGTAGAGTAGATGCTCACCTTGTTATTTTGAAATAAGACATGCTCTATCCTCGCTGTAAGTCCAAGATACATTCCAAAAAACTTGGGCTTATAGTGGAACAACTTAAAGCAGGGAATTTTTTTTCCCGTGACTGACTTCTATTTAAGCAAATTGGGGGGAGTGTTTCACACGACTTACAGCGGGGAATGGGAGGACTTATAACGCATCATTTCCTACAAACGTCAACGACTTTAGTGTGGAATGGACTTATAGTATACCTGGGCGACTTACAGTGGGGAAGCCCTGTATGTCTACAGAGTACTGTTATTTCAAAATAACAAAGTGCTTGTCTACACACAAGCAGTTATTTTGACATGATGTCAACATAATGTCTAGCCAGAGGACTTGTATAGGGATTGTTGGGAAAAGCTGATCTTTACACAAAAGCCAATGGGGTTTGTGTGTGACATTGCACATTTGGCACTTAAAGAGGAAGTGCAGATTTCACAGCGCTCAGTTCTGAGCAGGAGGAAGGAAACACTTCCAGACCTTTTGAGTAGCAAACTCCCAGGGCTGGGCTGGGGGCTCAGGCATCAGAATTAGCCCAGGGGAAGAAAAGCCAGAGGGGGGGTAGAGACAGAGCCCCAACACTGCCTTCCCTCAGCGCGCAGACACAGCCCCCGCCCCTCGCTCACACACAAACACACAGCCCTATTGCTCCCCAGAGGCTCTCACTCACACAGCCCCTCTCTGCCCCCCCCGACACTCTCACTCACATGCACAGCCCAACTGCCTCCACTCACATAAGTACACACACACAGCCTCACTGCCCCCAGACACTTACACACACAACCCCCCCGTTCACACACACACACACACACACAGCCTCACTGCCCCCAGACACTTACACACACAACCCCCCCCGTTCACACACACACACACACAGCCTCACTGCCCCAGACACTTACACACAACCCCCCCGTTCACTCACACACACACACACACACAGCCTCACTGCCCCCAGACACTTACACACACAACCCCCCCGTTCACACACACACACACACACACAGCCTCACTGCCCCAGACACTTACACACAACCACCCCCGTTCACACACACACACACACACAGCCTCACTGCCCCAGACACTTACACACAACCCCCCCGTTCACTCACACACACACACACACACAGCCTCACTGCCCCCAGACACTTACACACACAACCCCCCCGTTCACACACACACACACACACAGCCTCACTGCCCCAGACACTTACACACAACCACCCCCGTTCACACACACACACACACAGCCTCACTGCCCCAGACACTTACACACAACCCCCCCGTTCACTCACACACACACACACACAGCCTCACTGCCCCCAGACACTTACACACACAACCCCCCCGTTCACACACACACACACACAGCCTCACTGCCCCAGACACTTACACACAACCCCCCCGTTCACTCACACACACACACACACACAGCCTCACTGCCCCCAGACACTTACACACACAACCCCCCCGTTCACACACACACACACACACACACAGCCTCACTGCCCCAGACACTTACACACAACCCCCCCGTTCACTCACACACACACACACACACAGCCTCACTGCCCCAGACACTTACACACAACCACCCCCGTTCACACACACACACACAGCCTCACTGCCCCAGACACTTACACACAACCCCCCCGTTCACTCACACACACACACACACACACACAGCCTCACTGCCCCCAGACACTTACACACACAACCCCCCCGTTCACACACACACACACACACACACAGCCTCACTGCCCCAGACACTTACACACAACCACCCCCGTTCACACACACACACACAGCCTCACTGCCCCAGACACTTACACACAACCCCCCCGTTCACACACACACACACAGCCTCACTGCCCCAGACACTTACACACAACCCCCCCGTTCACACACACACACACAGCCTCACTGCCCCAGACACTTACACACAACCCCCCCGTTCACTCACACACACACAGCCTCACTGCCCCAGACACTTACACACAACCCCCCCGTTCACTCACACACACACACACACACAGCCTCACTGCCCCAGACACTTACACACAACCCCCCCGTTCACACACACACACACACACACACACACACACAGCCTCACTGCCCCAGACACTTACACACAACCCCCCCGTTCACACACACACACACACACACACACACACAGCCTCACTGCCCCAGACACTTACACACAACCCCCCCGCTCTCTCTCACACACACACACACACACGCACAGCACCACTATCCCAACCCCCCACCTCTGTGTCTCACACACCCCCCCCCCAGGCTCACGCGCGGCGGGCCGGCTGTTGCGCAAGGCCGGAGAGCCCCGGGGCCGCAGGCGGGCGCTGCCGCCGCCCGGTGAGGCTGAGAAGGCGCCGCCTCCCCGCTGCGCCGCGGCTCTGGTTTCGGTTTCGCGCCGCTCGCCCCTTTGCGGGGCCGCAGGACGCGTCTCTCGGCTGCTGCTGCCGGGCGGGGGGCACATGGCGGGGCCGGGGCACCGCGCCGCGGGGAAGCCGCTGCTGGTGAAAATAGTGATGGCCGGGGAGTCGTGCGTAGGGAAAACCTCCCTCGTGAGGCGCTACACGGAGCCCGCCGCCGCCGCCTGCTATATCGCCACCGTCGGTGAGTGAGACACCGCGAGCGCCGGTGTAACACCCGCCGTGGCACCCCGCCCCCAGCACCGCCTTGCAGACTGACAGGCACCCCCATGCACACCGAGACTGACACACGCTTTCATTGCAGTCATGGCACTGACACGCTCCTTGGTAGTCTGTGTCACACCCACGTGTGCACCACACACACCCGACACACTAGTCGCACATTCCCTTTCACAGCACACAAATATGCATTTGCATCTGTTGAGACCGATAATGTGCCGCTTGTAGTTTGGAACACATGTCCAGTCTTTGCTAAATTAGATTTTTAAACAGAGAGGGTGAGGAGCTAAAGAAAAGCGGCGAGGAGTCCTGTGGCACCTTATAGACTAACTGAAGTGTTGGAGCATCCAACACATCACTATCCAACACTTCAGTTAGTCTATAAGGTGCCACAGGACTCCTCGCCGCTTTTGCAGATTCAGACTAACACGGCTACCCCTCTGAGCTAAATAAATACATGCTTCTGTCTTTCCACCTCCAGATCTTCCCCCTACCAGCTGTCATTAATTAATAATATACCTGTGATATACTCCTGTTGCTGTGAAAGTTACTGTTTATTTAACATTTTTATTGCAGTAGTTAGTATACTAGGGAATTCACCCCAGTCAGGGTCCCATTGTGCAAGGCGCTGTACATGCACAGAGAAAATGACGCTCCTTGCTCCAGAGCAGCAGTGGGCAACTTAGGCTAATGAATGGTCTGCAGAAGAGGGCTACAATATTGTTGAAATGAAGAGGGTCTCCTAGGACAGCTAATTTCGCTTCCACACCTAAAATGTGCGGGGTGTGCCCATTGAACTGTAGCAGCACTTTGAATGCAGAGAAGGTGCAGAGCTCTCACAATCAATGTTGTATGCAAACAGCATGCATCTCACTTCATATGCCCTTGCTTTATGCCTGTGTCACTTCAGTAATACAGACAGGGGTGAAAGTAATTTACATTTCTTACAGGTACTGCCCTATCACAACCTGTCCCCCCTTTTGGGGAGCTGTGCCTGGGGGCTGTTAGACAAAAGTACTTGTAAAAATTTAAGTATGGAGTGGAGTGCGGGGGGGGGGCTCAGCACAGAGGACTGCAGGAGTCCAGGTTGGGATGTATGAAAGGCTCAGAAAGGGGCTCAAGGGCAGGGGGATTGGGTGTGCGGGGGGGGGGGGGGGAGTTAGGGCCAGGGAAGGAGATGCAGGAGCCAAAGTTTGGGTGTATGAAGAGGAGGCTCAGGGCAGGGGGCTGAGTGAGTGCTGGCAGGGGCAAGGGCAAGATTTCAGGGGTGGGGGCCTGCAGCCTCACTTACCCTGCTCACTTAGGCTATGTCTAGACTGCAGGCTTCTTTCGAAAGAGCCTCTTTCGAAAGATCGCGTCTAGACAGCAGGCGGATCTTTCGATAGAGGAAATCCGCTTTTTCGAAAGAGAGCACCCAGCGAGTCTGGATGCTCTCTTTCGAAGACGGCCTCTTTACATTGAAGAACGCCTTCCTTCGAAAGAGGAACTTTCGAAGGAAGGCGTTCTTCCTCGTGAAACGAGGTTTACCGCCATCGAAAGAAAAGCCGCGTTCTTTCGAAATAATTTCGAAAGAATGCGGCTTGAGTCTGGACGCAGGGGATGTTCTTTCGAAAAAAGGCTACTTTTTTCGAAAGAACCCCTGAGTCTGGACACGGCCTTTGTGTGTTTTTTTCTTTTTGCAGACTAGGGAGCGAGGCCAAGTTCACAACCTGTGTAGTTTTCTCCTCTGCCCTTCACTGGGTACCCAGAGCAAGAGCAGGCTCTGAAATTTACCTCTCTCTCTAGTCAGCAAAACAAAAACCACCACCCACTCACTGACTGGGCTAAGTGCCACTGCAGCACCCCCTTACCCCTGAAATGATGGCGGTGTGGGGAGGGGAGCTCCAGGCTGGGGCAATCCCAGACGCCCCCCCCCCCCCCCCCCCAGCCAGTCCTTCTAACCTACCAGGCTGCCTGCTTCTAGTGCGGCAGCCTGCCTCTCCCCTGCAGCTAAGTGCCTCCAGCTAACTGGCCAGTTTCTTGCTGGAGGGCCACACCAGGGTGTACCAGCTTACTTTCACCTCTGAATACTGGTAGGAAAAAAACTGAGGATAAAAACCAGTGGAATCTGGCAACCCTGCACGTTGGCAACGGTAAACAAAATGTCTCGTGGGCCACACACAGAACTCTAATGACCCACATGTTGCCGTGGACTGCAGGTTCCCCACCTCTACTCCAGAAAACTTACGACCTAAAATAAAATGCCTAATTCTTTCATCTTCAATGATAGGTACAAAGTTAAATTCCTTTTCATTTATTTTACTGACCTTGTAGGTAATGATTTGTCAAGCATGGTATCGCCAAGAGAATCTCTTCTTCCATAGGTGTGCATGGCTGCATGTATAATTGCCTTGTTACATGTGCTGTTTAGTGGAAACTTATAAAAATAGTATGCAGAAAAGCCTCTGTGTTTCCGCAGTTCTGCATTAGGGATGTGAATGGTTAACCATTAAGCATCACTCTTACTGAGGTATACGGGGCTGCTCCAACCTTGTGGGGCCCATTGTGGGCAGGGGATGCTCCAGCCCAGTTTGACCAGCCCCTGCCTGCGATGGGCCCAGCCCAGTCCAGCTGGAGCAGCCCCTATCCAGGGGAGATGGGCCACTCCACTCTCCGACTGCTGCCCTGTCTGTAGCAGTTGCGGGAGGTGGGCTAGAGTGTTCCCCTGCCTACCACTGTTTAATCGGTTAACCAGTTAAATGTAACGTTAAACCAGTTAACTGATTAATCAGGATTTTACAATCTTATTCTGCATATGTATGTTCTTATATATATATTTTTCAGGATGGGTGAGAGTCTGTCCTGAAACACAGAGTCATAAAAAGATAGGAGAGGTCATCTAGTCTGTTCCTCTGTGCTGAGAAAGGATCAAATAAATACCTAGAGACAATCCCTGACTGGTGTTTGTCCAACCTGTTCTAATGGAAAGCCTCATATCATTATTACTTGTATAATTATAATTAATTATTATAATTAAAGCAATGTTGAGTGGTACCTTTCTCTTAATTAATATTGATTTAAATAGAATTTGTTCATGTAAGTGAGAATGTCAGAATCTGGCCCTATGACAGTTGGATGAATTTGGCCAAGTTTCTAACTTCCTTACTAAAGTACTCTATTTTGCAAGTCATTCTACTGAAACCAATACAAAGAATAGCAGAGCCTATCAGAAAGGGACGTGTCAGATGGCAAAATTGGTCTTAAAAGCCTATAATTAATGATGAAACCTAAGTTTTCCCCATGGAATACCTGTGAAAGGGAGTATCTCCTTTCATGATGATTCCTAATATTGGAAATGAACTCATGCTCTGAGGCTTTTTTTCTCAAACAGATGAAATTTCTGATCCTCTACCTCTGTTCATTCAAGAATCAAAGCCTCCCATTTTTTTAAAAAACTGATCACATTAGGAGTATATTTTCAGAAGTCATGTCTTCTGTGATTTTTAAAAACTGTTTTAATAAAGTATGTTGTATCTATGCTGTAAGCAAATGATCCAAATCTGAATAATGCTTATTTGCATATCTGGTTTCAAAATCTCAAGCAGGTCAACAGTATTGGCAGGAGAAGCCTCCTTTCTAGAAAGTACAGTGTGGGCAACAACAGTTTAATTTTCTGCAGCAGCTTCCCAATGGGCCTCGTCTGTATCCTGGTGGGACAGTTTCCAGGGAGAGGGCAGTTCAGACTTTATGTTCATCTAGTCTTCTGTCTTTTTATTGAGTCTACCAACAAGAGTTGCAATTTTGATTTGGACAGATGTCTGGTACAGTCTCGATTGAGAGCTTTCCTTTCTTGCAGCCCATTGCACACTCATTTGAAGGTTATGAATGGCCATTAATCATTACCTACCCATCTGGAATTTAAACTAGAAATGAAGTAAAAGACATTTACCAATACTCTGGGATATTTAGTCCGCTAGGAATCTGAGTTTTTTGATGGGATTATGTGTCATCAACCCACCTTTATGCAGAGAGTAAAGAAAGAAATCATAGAAGAAAAAGATTTGAGAGGGAACTGTTGAGGGTCTCTTTTTGTATCATGGCAACTGGGTATTCCATGTTGATACAAGTAAGCCTGTTGAGACTACAAAAATTGAATGTCCTGTAGTTGTTGCTAATAGATTGTACTTGTTGAAACTTTCTAAAATTATATATTTTAGAAAATGAAAACATGCATTCACATTAAATTTTCATGGAAAGCATTTTATGCAGCACTTAAACACTCAGGGATGGTTGCCCTTCCTCCTCTTCAATTACGCAGTTTGGGTGAATTATAAGCAGTTTTCTAATTAAACTTACACGGATCATAAGGCAGATGCATCATAGTGAGAATAGCAGACTATAAAGAATAACTTTTTATTTAAACAATGGCACAGGGTAGAAAGCCATAGGGAAAGCCTATGAACAAAAAAAATCTTGTGTACAAATGAATATGAAGTTTCTATGCAGTCCTTTATTTGTTTTATGTATTTTATGTGTAAAATAAGTTATCTGTTACCATATTTGCCTGTTACTTTGGGATTTGCTCCTTTATTAGGCCTCAGAGGGGTAACCATGTTAGTTTATAATTTTAAAAACAGCGAGTAGTCCTCTCATGGCACCTTACAGACTGACGAAAAATATATAGGATCATCAGATGAGTTAGAGTAGAAATGACATAATCAATATATATATAACATGAAATACATATAATCAAAAGCATTTACTTGTCAGTTGTAGGACCAGTGTTAATGAAGCTAAATATGTGGGCTAAATAACAGCACATCCCAAATGCCTCAGTGCCAGTGCCCACCCTGAAAGCCCCCCTTCCCACCAGACCCCCCAGTACCAGTCTCCTGTTTCCAGAGCCTCTCTGTACCCAGTCTCCCCCAGTGCCAGCCCCCAATTTTAGCCCCATCCCCAGAGCGGTTTTCTGTGTGGTGGAAGGGCTGTGTGGCACAGGGTCTCCACCCAGCTGTGGAAGAGCGCTTCCCTGCGCAGTGCGAGGGCCGCGCAGAGCGGCTCTATGCAGCCCTCCTGTCATGCAGGGAAGTGCTCTTCCGTGGCCTGGAGGAGACCCTGCCCCTGCTAGGTGCTGGTTGGTTGAGAGGCAGGGCAGGACACACCTTCCCCAACAGCCACAGCAAGAGTGGTGTACCCCAGCTGCGGCCTCCAAACTCGCCACAGCCCGGCAGCCAGAGGTCTGCGGCCTGGCAGCTGAAACCACTGGTCTAACAGCATTACCAACACTTCCACTTCTTACTGAGCTTTTAGAAGTAAGGATGTTAAATTGTGGTTAATTTACTAATCGAGTAGTTGATGGAATTTCCATTGACTAGTCGATAGGCACTTCCGCATTCCTCCTTTTAAATGTGGAACACCGCGTGCAGTCTGGGGCCAGCGGGAAGTCCTGCTGACTCCAGGCTGCACGCAAGCATGCCAGCTTTGAAATGTACAAGAGTTCCCAGCAGGGACTCTTGTGTATTTAACAGCAGCAGTGCAGCATGGAGCCCTGGGTCAGCGGGGCATTCCCCAGCTGATCCTGGGCTCCACGCAGCATTTTGGTGGAAGCCAGGATCAGCTGGGGAGTCTCCAGCTGACTCAGGGCAGTGCTGCCCCTTTGAACACCACCGTGGCATTTCAAAGGGGCAAAGCCTCACAGCTGATCTCGGGAAGTACCCCTTCTTCCCCCCTTTTGCTGCCTCTATCTGATAGAGGCAGCAAGGTGGGGGGAATCAACTAGTCAACTAGACTATCCAATAAGCATTGGCTTATCGGATAGTTGACTAGTCTTTAACATCCTTATTTAGAAGTCATTTAGGGGTAAATTAGAGCTAAATAATAGCACAGAACACTGAGAGCAAAAACCAATGGCTGTAAATAAACTTTATGGCTACGTCTAGACTGGCATGATTTTCCGCAAGTGCTTTTAACGGAAAAGTTTTCCGTTAAAAGCTTTTGCGGAAAAGAGCATCTAGAATTGCACGGAAGCTTTTCCGCAAAAGCACTTTTTGTGGAAAAGCATCCATGCCAATCTAGATGCGCTTTTCCGCAAAAAAGCCCTGATCGCCATTTTCGCGATCGGGGCTTTTTTGCGCAAAACAAATCTGAGCTGTCTACACTGGCCCTTCTGTGCAAAAGCTTTGCGCAAAAGAACTTTTGCCTGAACGGGAGCAGCATAGTATTTCCGCAAGAAGCACTGATTTCAGACAGTAGGAAGTCAGTGTTCTTGCGGAAATTCAAGCAGCCAGTGTAGACAGCTGGCAAGTTTTTCCACAAAAGCAGCTGCTTTTGCGGAAAAACTTGCCAGTCTAGATACAGTCTATGGGACCATGGGCAACTTGGCCACACCACGATTAGTCCAGCTAACTATAATTATGCTAGACCACGGATGTTAGCCGACCAGAGAGTGCTGGACTAGAGAGGTTCAAACTGTATTCGTTATTCATTAGGGTTATTCTTATGGAGGAGGGCTGATAATTCTGTCACTGTGCTGTTTGTGTTACTTGTGTTCTCATATGGAGCTCTGCTTCTCCCTTCTGCCACTTCCCTCTCAATGGAGCTATCCTGAAGGATATAGGTTCCCCAGGCCTGGTTTCTTCCCATCCTAGAATCTGATGAACACAGTTATACTCATTGCACAGCACATCTGAGAGGACCAGTTATTCAGCACTCATAAGCTGACCCCTTATATGGTCTACGACTCGGTAGGCTGGGTTGCACCCTTAGTGCTCTTAGACTCAGTGGGCTGGGTTTAAACCACTCTTCAAGCCGCCACTCTTGTATGCCCCCAGGTTCAGCACCTATGTGTTCCCACTTTCACACCATAATCGTTCTGCTAGTAATCCGCTTGATGTGCAAACCCCACAAGATTTTTGGGTGATACAGGGACCTTTAACATAGGGACAAAGAGCATTGTTGTAGAGTGAATGGGAAAGCGAAGAACAACACCCTCAAGAAGAGGATAGGGAGACAGAAAGCAAGCAACCAGCTTAACTATGAAAGTTATTTATGTCTAGGTAGTAGCCATACAAGGGGAACCAAACAAAACAGTTACAATATTAAATCTTAACTTGAATCTGATTACAAACGTTAAGGCAAGCAAACCATAACTGATCACATAAGGCAGGGCATGGAGGGGGAAGAGAGAGAGAACTCACCACTCTGTAAGGCTTGAACTGATCAGAGTTCCCAGTTGGTGATGGTAGCTGTGAGTCCAGACTGTTGGAGACAAGCAGAGCAGAGTTCACAGCATGGTCAGTCAGTAAAAGATAAAGACCTAATGGAACTGATGCAGAATTTAGATCCAGGCGCATCAGAACACTTTACTGGAGCATGGATAGGAGTTGTTGTAGGGAAACAACAGAAGTTTGAGAAGGAACATTAGATTTGTTTATGTGGAAACGAACTGTTCAAGGGAGTATTTTAAACTTGCTTTGTTTAGGCTAGACCAGGAGCGGGCAATAATATTTTAAGGGTGGCCATTTCGCGAATTTCAGAATCCAGGGCCACCCTGGAAGGGACGGGGCCTTGGGCAGAAGGGGCAGGTCTAGGAGACTTCGCCTGCTCCCCTGCCAACAGACCCTGATTGGCCTGGAGGTGGGGAAACGCGTGAAGTCTTAGCCCCCTGCCCTCATCCTTCCAGGGGCATGTGGTGCCTAGAGGAGACTGCCTGATGTTTTGAACACCTGGTGGTTCCCTATAGACGCAGAGTCTACCCCTGGCGACAGGAGGAGAATTCATGCACTCCCCTCTCCCCCAGGCCAATCAGTGCTTGGGGGAAGGAGAGCATGTGAAGTCTTTGATCCCCGCCCCAACCTTGCCAGGGGGGTGCGGTGCATTGAGGGACCGCCAGCCATTTTGAATACCTGGTGGTTCTCTCTAGGCGCTGTGCACCCCTGGTGAGGGGAGGAGACTTTGCGTGTTCCCCTATTCCCAGGTCTCAATTGGCCTAGGAATAGAAGAGCGGTAGAGTGGCCAGGGGCCTGATCAATCAGCTTGACAGGCCGGATCCAGCCCATGGAGACTGTCTTGCCCACCCCTGGGCTAAACAATAGAAACTGATCATTCTTGACTATGGTGTTGCTTTGACTATGGTGTTGAGTGGTGTTGCTTTGAAGGAGTTCATAATGCAATTAGGCAATTTCAGTATTTTGGATATTAGCAGGGGATTTATTACTAAAATTGGTCTGATAATTACTGATCTGGGTGTGTGCAGAAATAGGTTCATTAGCATTGGGAGCAAAGATTTCCCATAAGGCAATGCTTTCCTGCCTTTTGTGTCCTAGAGTTCAGTGCGATTTTTGCTTTAGAATCTCTGTTTTCTATTCTGTATGCTAATGGAGATGCCTTTCTATCCTATATTTGATGCAAATGAGGCTAAGGGTGTGTCCTTACTCCTATCACCCTTGTCCAGAAGGGGTTTAGTTGTGTCTTCCTCTCCCATTTCATTGCTTTTTGTCTCCACTCTGGTTCAAGCAGTTGGGCGGGTTGAGGGGGGAAGTGAGACGGGCTTCGGTGAGTACCATGCCCTGGGTTCCACAAGAACACAGAACTGATAGGTAACATATCTTAGCTATTGTGTTCTTGACAGTGCCATGTGCTTCTTCTATGTGGGAAAATATTTGTTGAGATCTTGATTCTAAAAAGGTGAAGCTTCCACTTATTTGGGGAAGGGAAAGAACAGAAGGGAAGGAACAGAAATTCAAAGTACATTCAAGTTCCACTTTTGGGGGGAAGGAAAGGAGCAGACGGTTAGATTTTAACTAGCAGCTGTACATGGCATTGCTTGGGTCTTTAACTGAAGTAGGGTGGGTTTTTTTAAAATAAATAAAAAAATGTATACACTTTATTTCAATGATTGCATTTTTCAAAAATGAAGGCTGGAGTGAGGGGAACTTTCCTGGCTTCTACACTATCCCATATAAATAAATACCTTATACCGTAAAAGGATAACCTTATAAAGAGAGGTTGTATTACATTTCATACCCTAGAGGACACCTTCAACTGCAAGTTATCTTATTTTAATGTTTGGGTCAAGCTTCAGCCTATCAGAATCCACCATACTCAGAAGTCTATGCCTACAATATTCTTGAACTGTTGTACCACAGCTCTTTTTTTTCCAGAAATAAAATTAGCACCATCTTTAGACCATCCTGAAAGGATAGCCCTACTAGTCTGTCTTCTGTAAACTTAAATTTGTGGAACCATTCCCCTGCTTACGTAAACTCCACCTACATGACATGCTGATCGTAATAGATGATGCAGATGTTCCACTATAACTAGAGAGAGGAGTCTGATTCTTTCCATGGACTCTTGATATTGGCTCCTCCTTGAGTAGGCTCATGTTCCACTGAGTTTTGAGTTTAGCTTAGCTTCTTGATCTGGGGAGGCAGGGGAGTAGTGTTGTCTCCCAATCCCAGTTATAGATGGTGTCAAACTGAGCAGTCACTCACAGATAGTTTTTAACAGTGTGATTGTCTCTCTCCTTTTATGGTGTGTAATAAGCAGTGAGTTAAGAGTGTGAACTTAAAGTATTATCATTCATATCTGAGTTATCCATTTGAGATGAATAGTAAAGGTCACATCTCTTAGAGCTAAGGTTTCTGCAGTTGCAGATAGATATAACCCAAGTATAAATGATGTGGTGTCATTTTTGAAGTTATCTTAGCACTTATTTTTGTTTTTAAATGGAAAACTTGAAGCTTGTCTTAGTGAACAGTACAGCAGTAGTTGTTCACTCTAAGGAGCTGTTAATGTGCATCATCAGGATCTACATGGACAGTTTGTGCATGGCAGGCTAGTCTAGGGTATACAGGCAGTCCCCGGGTTACATACAAGATAGAGACTGTAGGTTTGTTCTTAAGTTGAATCTGTATGTAAGTTGGAACTGGCGTCCAGATTCAGCCGCTGCTGAAACTGACCGCCAGTTCCGACTTACATACAGAATCAACTTAAGAACCCCAAGCGTCCCCAAGTCAGCTGCTGCTGAAACTGATCAGCGGCTGATTCCAGGAAGCCCGGGGCAGAGGCTTCCTGTAGTCAGCCACTGGTCAGTTTCAGCAGCAGCTGACTTGGGGATGCCTGGGGCAGAGCAGCTGGGGTGCTGCTGGGTTGGTCCAGTAGCGCCGCCGCTGGACCAACCCAGCAGCACCCAAGCTGCTCTGCCCCAGGCGTCCTGATTCAGCCGCTGCTGAAACTGACCAGCAGTGACTGAATCAGGACGCCTGGGGCAGAGCAGCTGGGGTGCTGCCGGGTTGGTCCAGTAGCGCCCAGAGCGGCGCTACGGGACCAACCGGCAGTGCCCCAGCTGCTGTACCACAGGCGTCCGGAGCAAAGCCGCGGAGCACGGGGGCAGCGGGACAGCCCAGTTGCGCCGTGGCTGTCCTGCTGCCCTCGGGCTCCGCGGCTTTGCTCTGCTTTGCTCCCCGTCCCCCTGGTCTGCAGTCGGATCCGCGTATCTCGGGGACTGCCTGTATTCACACTTAAACTTGCCATGTACTAAATGTTTATATACATAGGTGTTGCAACAAAGGGCGTGGGGGTGTTGCAGCACCACCTGGCTTGAAGTGGTTTCCATTATTTACAGGGTTTATAGTTTGGTTCAGTGGTTCTGAACACTCCCACTAGAAAAGTGTTCCAGCACCCCTGTTTGTATAAAGAAACCCTGAGATTACGGAGGAAAAAAAGTGACATGCATGCGGGAGGTGCAGATAGGGTAGTCTGCTATTTGTGTGATGAATCTAAGCTCTGCCCCTCTGTCTAAATCACAAACTTCACCAGAACACAACTGCCAAACCTGACATTTTTCATGGCCCTTTTCTATCAGGAGTTATTTTAGGAAAATTACAAAGGACAGTTTTGTTCTATTTTAAAATTGTCAACGTTAAGGGAGATTTCTAGAATTATGACTATTAATACACAGCTAAGGGATAAGAAGAAAATTTAAGTCTTATAGAAGACAGACTATTAGGGATATCCTTTCAATGCGATCTAAAGATGGTGCTAATTTACTTCAGAAAAAAAGAGCTGTGGTACAACAGTTCAAGAATATTGTAGGCATAGACTTCTGAGTATGGTTGATTCTGATAGGCTGATGCTTCACTCATAAACATGAAAGTAAGATAACTTGCAGATGACTGTGTCCTGTAGGGTCTGAAATGTAATATAACCTCTCTTCATGGTGTGAGGTATTTATTTATCTATACTATGGTAGCACCAAAACCAGAATTGTACTCTGGTTCCCAACTAAACTGATGCCCATTATAAAATTTCTTTTTGGCTCTTTAACACAATATGGCCTTTTCTTACATACGAAAAGGATGTATTTTTTCAATTGTGTTAACCCAATCAAATTAGTTTAACACAGTTGAAAAGTCCCATTGAGATGTAGGCTGACGCATTTGAAGTCATGTTAGTTAGCTCTGGTTTTTTTTTTAACTTAATGGGAAGCCTTGGTTATTGTATGGCCACCAACACAGCTTGAGACATATTAACCTGCATTTTAACAGGGCTTCTCAGTTTCATTAAGCAAATTCAGCTGAGCTCATGTGACTGAAATACATACTGTTTTGCCTATTTATATATTCTCCTAGTTGCTCTGTCCTGAATGAACAGAATGAAGAGGTTTTAGAGTGAATATTGCATTTTGGGGCTTAAATGCATTTGAAATATTTTCTTTAAAATGTTACTGCAAAAGTCATTGGAAAGTATTGTGTAACTCCTTTTATTTTGGACATTCATACTTCAGTAGGTAGTAGACTCCAATGCAATTTTTTGGAGTTTCATTTTTATTGGATTGTAAATGCCTATGGACAAGATATGCATCCTCCCATCTGTATGGCACCTAAGAGGATTTTTGTGTGCTATTTGTGATTATACAAGTAATGAAAAATATGTAAGTTAGAGAGAAAAACATCTATGAGGAAAACAGCATAATGGCTTCAGAGGCAGCATGCAATAATGCTAGGTCCAAAATAGATTTCAGTAACCAAAACATTTGGGATTTTGAGGTATTGATGTTTTGATGGAAGGGTAGTGTAGCGGTAAATGTTCTTTACTTGAACTTGAATGCATGCCGACTTATCTTTGTATCTAATTAATTCAGTTAATTATTTTCTAGTCCTGTTGATGTAATCCTGGACACTTCTTTTCAGTAATGTTGTGGTAAAGGCTAAAGAATGGCATAGGGTGAGCAAATGCCATGTAAGCATTTGTCACTAAGCTTCCATTCAGAACTGCAGCACTATTATTATGGGACTGATTCCCTTAGTAGAAATTGCCAATACTGTAACTGCTTTGTACATGGACCATCAAACAGTTGTCTTGTCACTTGCCAGCTAATGCTGGTTTGTAGCTATACTTTCTGAGTTGACAATGCACAACGAGTGACTGAATATAAAATTTTGACCAGTTTGATAGTTAATTTCAATATAATTACAGATGTGTCTCAAAAAGAACTCTAATAGATTTTTCTCTACCTCTGTTTTGTTTGTATGCAATTAGTGGTTTAGGATATTTTTGGTTGGTGTTTTCATTTGGTTAGTGTGTTTCCATTTCTCTACATCCACAAAACAACATGTATTTACAAACAGTTTCCAAAAGAAATCAATATTATCTCAAGACATGTAACAGATTTTCTTATTTCTTTTAGGCATTGATTTTAAAGTAAAAACAATAACATTTAATGATACAACAGTGAAACTTCAAATATGGTAAGTTATAATTTGTCCCACAAATGAAAGCCAGCTAAATTATATAACTGTACACTGTACAAAATTTTGTCCAGCTTTGATTATTTGTTTTCCTTCACTGTCTTGATTATTTAATAGAGCATATTAAAACTTGAATTAGAAGAGGAAGCTATAATGTTTATAGCAATTTGTACATTTTAAAAAATCAGTTCTCTTAGAAATATTTAACATGAAGTTATTATAGCCATGGATAAAACGTAAACCTATATTAAATTCTAAATATAAACTACTTTATTTCAATGTTTAACTTAAAAAAATCAAGAGATTTGAAATTAAATAATTTATTATCCTACAAACATATATAAGGTCAGATTTAGGATTTTGGGTGAGGGCTAGCAAGTAGGGATGTTAGCATGTAGTTGGTTACATGCTTAACTGATAAGCCTGGGTTTGTATTCTACCCCTTTTCTCTCAGAAGGCATAGCTCAAAATTGGGGCTGTATTCTTTAAATTGCACTGAAAAAACATCCATGCTCTTTCAGCGTATGCTATACCAAGTGATTTCTGTATGGTGTATTTCAGGGATACTGCTGGTCAGGAACAATTCCATACAATTAGCACTAGTTATTTTCGTGGAGCACGTGGCTTTGTTCTGGTTTATGACATCACAAACTCAGACAGTTTTCAAGGTATAACAAACTGGATGAAAGATATACATGAGGTAAGACTATCTAATTGCAGTTGACATTTTGCTCAGGGTAGTTAACATCTTTTTCCCCCTATAGTTACCACATTTATTATGTTTTAATAAATACTTGACAGTTGTCATTAGAGCTCCAGATAAAAGCTTTTTGCCTGAGTTTATTCCATTCTGGCCTTGCATACGATATACTACTGTTATAAGTTTTTTTACTTAGAGAGTAAAAAAGAAAGTAGGTAATCCAGACTATCCATTTATCAACACTAAATTGTTTTTTGGAGTTTTGTCAAGTCGGGTTTTAAATATTTCACGTTATAGGGCTTCCATCACCAATGATTTAATTAGCTTTTTATCAAGAAGATCACCCCATTATTCCTAGTTACTCTTAGTTGCTGCTAGTTATCTAGTCACAAGTACAGGTTGGACCTCTCTAGTCCATCAACCTTGGGACCTGATCAGTGCCAAACCAGAGAATTTGCCGAACCACAGGAGATTGGTACTGTCTAGCAGCATTACCAACACTTCCACTGCTTACTAGGCTCTTAAAAGACATTTGGGGTAAATTAAAGCTAACTAACAGCACAGAACACTGAGAGCCAGGGCTGGTGGCTGTAAAAAAACTTTATGGGACCACACCCATGATAAATGGACATCTGGCTAACTAAAATCTTGTCGGACCATGGATGTTGCCGGACCAGAGAGTGCTGGACTAGAGAGGTTCAACCTGTATGAAACTACACAGCTCCTCTCTGTTTTTCTTGATTATACCTTTTTTTGTGTATACTCTTATGTTCCCTTGGATGCTTATTCATATTGTGCATATTTATCTTGTTTAACCTTTCCTCATAAAGTTCTAGTTCCTTAGATTAGATTGACAGTGGAAAAAAATTTCAATTTAAAATAATGTTTATGTATGTGAATGAGTTGATTGTTGCAGATCAGCCTAGAAACAGCCAATTAGTGGGTCTCATAATTGAAGATAAGGAATAATAAACACTTAATCCCACTCTAGTATATCGTCAATTTATGTAGTATCTTGGGTAAAATATATTGGGCCATTCATTGTAAAAGATGTGTTTTTAAGCAATAACTATTAAAATGCAGAGCATTTCATGAAAATTAATTACTGACTGGGAAAAGAGGTCCCCTCCTGCGCCAGGGCCATAATCCAAACGAATCATTAATCCCCAGTAAATGCTCAGTGCTAAGGTTGTTATTGCTACCGTAAGTTTAAAAATACACAGGAGTGTGCAGGCAAAACCACAGTGCAGATTTCATTAACTGTATAATGCAATTTCATTTGTAAAGTACAAGGTATTATTAGAGAACTCTTGTATTGCACATTAGTCAGTCAAATATGAGTTTTGAGACCATTAAAACATCTACCTTATAATTTTATATTCATATAATACAGATTTTAAAAGTACTTGTGCACTGTTCGGCTACGTCTAGACTACCTCTGTCGGCAGAGGGATGTAAATGAAGCACTTTGAAAGTGCAAATGAAGCCGGTATTTAAATATCCCATAATCATGTAATGGCGCTCTTTCGAAAAAGTGCTCTTTCGAATTTGAAACCGCAGTCTAGATGCAGTTCTTTTGAAAATGGGGCGCTTTTTCGAAAGATCCTGTAAACCTCATTTGATCCCAGCCCCGGGATCTGCCAGCCAGGCACTGCACCTCCACTACTTCAGCCAGCCCTGGGGAGCTGGTGCACAGGCAGTGCAGCCACTGGCCAGCCATGGGGAGCCAGCACCCAGACTGCACACCCCCTGGCCAGTCCAGGGAGCTGGCAGTGGAGCAGCATATCACCCGCCGCCCCAGTCAGCCCCGGGTATTGGCCTGCACCCTCCACCTCCTGCCCTCAATTCCTCCTCACCCTCAAACCCTGTATCCTGCAGCTCCCTGACCTGCAGTCCCCACACCCTCGCCCTAAGCCCCTCCTTACCGACATGAACAACACGAGTAAATGTACTAATACCCCTCAGGTAGACTTTTTCACCACAGAGTCAAACAAGAACTTCTGCTTGAAGGGTGCATTGGGTCAACAGTCTGTAGGGGGTGCTTTTCACTTTGAGTGGCTGTCAGCCATTCCCAACAGTTCTCTTAATAGTCAAGATTATGCTCAAAATAAAGAAAGAAAGAGCCAGAGTCAACGTAATGGTGTTGCCATGGCCCAGACAAACATGGTTTCCTTACCTGACTCAGCTGGCTGGTTGCTATTCGATAACTTTTCACATAGCTCTCCATCACCTCTCCCAGGAGGGCAGGCAGATTTTTTATCCCAGTCTCACAGTGGTCAGGTGGCATTACGCCTGTCCTTCTCTACGTGTAGGCCCTGTGGTTGAGCTCAACACCATTTCACTCAATAGTTTTGGTTGTCTCTCTATGGTCCCACCTGCCAGGACGACGTGACCAGCTAACCAGAGTCCATAGCAAAGTCCCCCAGCCTCAGGGGACTATTTCAAAATAGTTTTTGTGTATAGATGCATTATTTTGAATTAGCTTAATTCGAATTAACTATTTTGAATTAAGTTAATTCGAAATAGTGATGTAGTGTAGACATACTCCTAGAGTGGAGAGCCTGTAGGGACACTGCTCAATAAAGACAAATGGGACTCTACTATAAGAAATCTCTGTTCGAAGTCGCAGGAGGGCACTAGTACTTGTAGGGATACATATTTTGAAAAACTACTCTTATTACACAGGGTGAGTAACCATTTATTTTGACTGACAGAAACTGTATTATTTTTTATTTCTTGGTTAGGTCATTAACATATTTGAGAGTTCAACTTTTGGTTCTGATTTGGGATGGAAAACATTTTCAAAATTTAAAAAATAAATAAATTGGAGAATGCAAAAACCACTTCCTGCCCATTCCTACTTGTGGTACAGAGGCTTCATCAGTGGCAACTTTGGCCATAGCACATTTGTAGCTGCTAACTCTACTTAGGGGTTAATTTCCTCCCCACCACCACTTCCCAGAAGTTAGGTACTTCTGGCTATGGGTTTTTCAGTCTGAAGGGATATTCCTGAGTAACACTAGGAAAAACCATGAATATCCTGAAGTTTTTTTAGGAAAAAGCAGAGGGACATATTCTGTGCAGGTGTAAATCAGCATAGCACCACGGATGCTGATTTTCCCCAGCTAATGATCTGGCTACAGAGTCAGATTTCTGTAGCTTGTAGTGGTTTCCATTTTCAGGAGGATCATCTACTTAATCATCTTTTTGAAAAAATGAAGCTAGAAGTTCAGCTTAACATTTATTGTGTAGTTTCCCAAAATGAAGATGTGGCCAGTGACTAGCAGTTTTGTCAGACTTCAGAAAACAGCTATAATACTGTCTTTGCAAAACACTTTGAAAACTTTGATAGAAAAAATGCTATAAAATCTAATCTTATTATTACATTAGCATAGAAAAATAGATTTCTGAAAGAGTTGTCTGAAAGAGCTGTCTTAGGCCTTTTTAGTTGTTATTTGTGAAGTGAAATTGTTTTAAAAGAACATTTCTAAGGTAAGACTATTTGTGTCTTGAATGTTCAGAAGTTAATTCATTTAAATCATGAATACCATATTTTTTGCACAATAAGTATTAATATTTCCTTTTACTTTTTCTTCAAAGTAAAGTCAAATGTAATTAAAAAATTAGATACATAAAATCTCTCAAAATAAGTTGATTATGTGGTATGTTTAAATTGTCTATTTACTATATCCTATTTTAGGGACTGAAATATGTAATTTTATGTAGGAGAAGCATTAACCTTAATGAGTAAAGCTCCAGTGCATTCTGAAACAGCCAGCATTTTGGTCTATTAATCCAGGTTAGATTGATTTATTACTTTAGGTCTGTACTTTGTACTCTTATGATGAGCTTAGTTCATTTTAATATAACATTATTTTGACCATCATCTAAAGTAATGAAACAAGATTAGCTGACTAAAATGAGAGCGGATTAAAAAAAATGAAATGGTATATCTTAATAATAAATAATTGTGCCTTGTGCCATACTTTTCTAAGGAGGCAACTTAGCTGTAAAAAGTGCAAGTAGACTATAAATAATGATTCTATGATCTTTCAATGAATAATGATTCTTTTTTTATTTTCTCTGAAGGTGTGTGCATGTTGGAAGCCTTACAAGCCTTTTGGGACTTGTATACATACACTAGCACTCACTTTAGTATAACTTAAGTTGCTCAAAGGTGTGAAAAAGCCACGCCTGTGAGCAATGTAAGTTGTACCTACTATCCTCAGCACCATTGTGGTCAGTGTTCTTTTTGCAAGATTACTCAGGGAGATGGAGTAATTATGCTGATGGCAGAGCTCCCATCAGCATAGGGTGAGTGCATTAGCAGCACTACAGTGGCACAGCTACATCTGTACAGCTGTGCCACTAGCGATTCTAATGTAGACTAGCACTTAAAGCTTGCTGAGTATCCTGGGAGTGATGAGTCTACAACAGACTGAAGTGTTTCTGTTAAGCTATGTAAGGGTATGTCTACACTACCCCGCTAGTTCGAACTAGTGGGGTAATGTAGGCATACCGCAATTGCAAATGAAGCCCGGGATTTGAATTTCCCGGGCTTCATTTGCATAAGCGGGGTGCCGCCATTTTTAAATCCCCGCTCGTTCGAACCCCGTGCCACGCGGCTACACGCGGCACGACCTAGGTACTTCGAACTAGGCTTCCTAGTTCGAACTACCGTTACTCCTCGTGGCACGGGGTTTGAACGAGCGGGGATTTTAAAATGGCGGCGCCCCGCTTTTGCAAATGAAGCCCAGGAAATTCAAATCCCGGGCTTCATTTGCAATTGCGGTATGCCTACATTACCCCACTAGTTCGAACTAGCGGGGTAGTGTAGACATACCCTAAGTTAATTGTATTGTCTGTAGCAAAGTAAACTTACCTAACTGTCACCTATTTGGGCCACTTTTAGGGCAACTCATTCTCCAAGCCCATTCATTCTCTGGTCTCTTTTGATATTGATAAGCATTTTCATCTGTTATAGCTGTGAGTGTGGTATTTTGTAATGGGGGTCTCAGTGCACTAGGGGTTGGACTGAAAGCATCAATTCCACTCAGTCAAGTCACAGAAAGCAGTTTTATTTATTTCAGAGCATGTGACAGTTGGCAAGTTTCAGGTTCAGTTGCTGAAATTCTCGCTTCCCTTTTCACCACTTCACATACGCACAGTTATGATGGCCTGGCCTAAAATAATGATAATATAATAAGGCATCTAACTATGTACTTTAGCTGGATTAGCAGGAGAACTGAAGGAAGACAAAGGAGAGTAGGCTTGATCTTGCTTCTTTTGAGGTTGATGAGATTTTGCTGTTTATCTCAGTGAGAGTAGGATAAGATGATAGGTGCTTTTTGTTAGAAGGTTTTGGAATAATCTAACTTTTATCACAGAGAAGTTGGATATTCTTGCAGTGTACCCTATGTCTAGACTGCAAGCCTCTTTCGAAAGAGGCTTTTTCGAAAGATACTTTCGAAAAAGCCTCTTTCGAAAGAGAGTGTCTAGACTGCACGCGGAACTTTTGAAAAAGCGAGTGGGTCTGGATGCTCACTTTCTAAAAAGCCCTGTTTGCTTTCAAGAAAGCCTTTTTTCGAAAGAGCACTTTCGAAAAAAGGCGTTCTTCCTCGTGGAATTAGGTTTACCGCCATCGAAAGAAAAGCCGCGTTCTTTCGATTTAATTTCGAAAGAACACGGCTGCAGTCTAGACGCAGGTGAAGTTTTTTCGAAAAAACCCCTGTGTCTGGACACAGCCCTAGTGTACAAGAATGGAAGGTAGAGTAGGTTCCAGGAGCCTCTTGTCACACCCCCTGTGCTCAAACAATATGACCATTCCATTGTACTCATGAGTGCCAGCAGATAGCACCAGCTCATGCATCACATTCCTCTACGAGTGGTTGCCTGACAGTTGGAGGCATTTCCTGCCTCCCATATCAATAGCATCAAGCTTTCATCAGAAGATGGAGGTTATATACCTTGTACCTTTTCAAAGAATCAGCGAATTATACTCTACTCCATCACATTCTGCCACTCTGCATTACTCTATATTGTGATGTCCTGCTTTGGTCATCGGGATCCTTGTAGGTCTCTGGGTAGCATCTCTACTCATCCTTGAAAATGCCAGGGCAAAGATTAGACCTTTATTTCAAAGAAATAAAATGCTGATAGAATGAAAAAGAGGTTTGTATTTTGTTTTTTAAATGTGATATATGTTAATATTGTTTTTTCTTTCGTCATTAGAAAGCAGGTGACGAAGTGGATATAGTACTCTTGGGCAACAAGTGTGATAAGGAGGCAGAACGGGTAATACCAAAACAAAGAGGGGAAAAGGTAAGCATTGGTCACTAGTGTTTTCTCCTAGCCCTGCAGAGTATTTTTGCATTTATTACGACCTTAAGAAGTGGAATATGTTGTTGAGGTTCAAAGATTTTGTTATGAATTGATATGAAAGAATACTTGTTTAATATATGAGCAGAATATGGCAAATCATTTTACTATTTGCTATATTTAGAGCACGGATTATTATATAAGTTTAACTTTAAAACATATTTATTATACACTTTCTAGTATAACATCTGAAAACTCTCTTATTTCAAAGGTAGACTTTTAAAATATTTTGGAGTCTGCATTTTCAGGTTATTGTTTTTAAGTGGAATGTTAAAATACAATACTTATTTCATTCCTCATTAGTGTTCCCTGTAAGCTGGGTTCATATGTGGACACTGAGGAGAAATTCAAATACCGCTCAGCTGTTTAGCAGAGTGTCCACAGCTAGGTTTTATGTTTCTATTGTTGGTGCACTTTCGCATATGCCTTGGTGCATATAACATTATTATATACATGGATGGAAAAGATTAGAGGGAACATTGTACATCATTTTTCTGAAACCTGATCTATCAGTAATCTTCCACAACTGAATCTATGACTCTTCCTTTGCTGTCTTTGAAGCATGATTTCATTGTCTTCCTCACCAGACAGCAAAGCAACAGAAAGTCTAGAGTTGCATCATTGTATCTTTTATACCTCTTTGAGTCTATACAATTCTTCTAAAACTATCGAGAGCAAAATCAGGCCCAGAGAACACCCATTTGCTGCTATAGGCCAATGAATCTCTCTGACACCCTCTGCTGCTGTTTACATATATCATAGGCAGCAGCTTAATACACTGTTTTCTCATATTGAGTACGCAGGACCACCTATATAAACAACCAAGTTTGTGACCCACTATCTTTAAAGAGTATGATGCAGAGTCTTGTCCGTTGAGGGCTCATGCTGTTGCATCTCTATCCCTCCATTTATTAATTATGCTTATTTTTAGTATCCTTCACAGTGGGACTGATTTTTTTTTATTGTTTTGTTTCCATTGTTTTTTATACTTATGCTAATTGGACTGAGGAATTTTACAAGATATTTACTAGGATATGTTCACTTATTTGGTTCATGTTGTAACTGTAGCAAGGGATTCAGAATCTTTCAGACAAGTAACACTGAGACAAAATTATTTCATAAACCTATTGAAATTAACAGTGGTAGCTGCTTGGATACATGTGAATGTCTGTATAGAAATGAAATAGTAGGAGCTGCAGGTACTTCTCCTTTCTGAAATGAGGCCCAACATGTCTCAAAATCAATGGCCACTTTTGAAAGTGTTGGCTGAAATACCAGCAGTGCGCTAGAGAGACCTGAAGAAGAGCTCTGCATAAGCTTGAAAGCTTTTCTCTCTCATAAATAAAAGTTGATCCAAGAAAATATATTACCTTATTCCCCTGTCTCTCTAATATCCTAGGACCAACAAGTCTGCCACAATACTGTTTGCAACAATGTGCTAGACTACGGCTAGACTGCAGGCTTCTTTCGGAAGAAGCTTTCCTGGAAGAGATCTTCCGAAAAAACTTCTTCTGAAAGAGAATGTCCACACTGCCAAAGCTCATCAAAAAAGCTATCTGCTTTTTCAAAAGATAGTGTCCACACTGAATGAATGCTATCTTGCATTTAAGCTGTGATTTCTATGGACAGAGTGGCTACCACCAGGGCACCCGTGCTTTTTCCTCTTTCCTCTTCTTTCGAAAGAACTCCCTCTTCCCCATCCACACATGCCTTTTTCCAAAAGAGCTCTTTAGGAAAAAGGTAGCTTCTTCATAGAAAGAGGTTTACCAGTGTTGGAAAAGCCCCTTTGTTCTTTAGATTTTTTTGTTTCGAAAAAACACAATTGCAGTGTGGATGTAAGATTTTTCGGGAAAACATCAGTTTTTCCAAAAACACTTTCTCGTGTAGACATAGCTCTAGACACTATATATATTTATGACAAGCAGACTGGTGCCAAGATAAACCCATTATTTTTAAGAGAAGCTGCATACAGCAATGAGTCAACAAACTTTCTACTACTCTGTATAGATTCAGCCTACAACTGCTCTGAACTCCGTTTCTTTGTTTTGGTTTCTCAGCAGAAAGTGCATCACAGGGAACCAAAGGCTTTATAAGGAGTGCACAGAAAGCATTGCATCTCTACACTTCCTAGTGCATTTTCTCTACAGCACCGACACCATACAAACTAGATGAAGAAATGGTTCCTGCCTCAAGGAGCTTGACTTTAAACCAATACACCACACTAAGGGCACGTCTACACTGCACCTCTCTTGTGCAAAAGCCTATGCAAATGAAGCGTGGATTAGCATATCGCTGCACGTAATTTGCATAATTAATTAGGGGCCGTTTTTGCGTAAGAGGTTTTTGCGCAAAAAGGAGCTGTGTAGATGGCTCCTTTTTGCGCAAAAACCCCCTCTTGCGCAAGAGCCATTCTTCCTGAAAAAAATGAGGAAGAACTGCTCTTGCACAAGTGGGGAGTTTTGCACAAAAAGGAGCCGTCTACACAGCTCCTTTTTGCGCAAAACCTCTTATGCAAAAACGACCCCTAATTAATTATGCAAATAAAGTTCGGCAATATACTAATCCATGCTTCATTTGCATAGGCTTTTGCACAGGAAGGAAGCAGTATAGACGTAGCCTTAGGCACACAAGGCATTGGGAAGCTCAGGGCAATGTTCTAATTTATAAATAAATAGCATTCCAGGTATAATCAGCAGTATCTGTTCTGTGGCCATGGAATTTGCTGCATGTTGAATTTTGCTTCCAAATCTAAGTTTTCTGCAGTTTTCAAAGTGGTCTCTAGACCTTGCCATTGTGAAAATGTGCATGGAAATGTCTTCCTGAATTGCAGACAGCCTGCACCAATAACCCATAGATGTTCCATTCATATCAGTATTAACAATAAATTCTAAAGAAGATGGGCCAGAGCCACAGCTAGTGTACCACAGAAAAGCTCTAGTGAAGTCAATGGACTTTCTGCAGATTTATATTAATTGAGGATATGACCAGAGAGCTTTGAATGTCAACATTGTTAACCCTTTCACTGCTGATAATTTTCTCAGACATGTGTAGGCGACGTCCAGACCAGTGTTCTCAACCAGTGGTACGAGTACCCTTAGAGGTGTCTGGGGGGGTACGTCAACACAACTGAATTTTGGGAAAAAATGAATTTTTGCTTTAAGGTTTACAGTGCTTTATTTTTTTTGTTCTTTTTACACCCAAAAATTTCATCACTCTCCCGGCTATGATTAAGTTGTTTAAACAAATGTGTTGCAATGGTAGAAAAAAATTGTGTGTCTGAAAATTGTAGGTACTGGGGTAATTATAATTATTTTTTAAAGGGATATTGTATAAAAAAAATTGAGAAACACTGCTCTAGACTACAGGCTTCTTGCGCAAGAAGCTTTTTTCGGAAGGGATCTTCTTGCAAAAGAGAGCGTCCACACTGCAAAAGTGCATCGAAAAAGCGATGCGTTTTTTCAAAAGATAGTGTTCAGGCAATCTGGACGCTGTCTCACATGTAAGCAGTGATTACTATGAACAGAATGGCCATCAGGGTACCTGTGCTTTTTCCTCTTCCTTTTCCACACACACCTTTTTGCGAAAGAGCTCTTTTGGTGGGGAGGGAGTTATTGAAAAAACATATTTCAGGTTTTCAAAAAAAAAAAAAAATAATGGGATATTTTCTTTTTATAAATTTTATCTTCCTTGTTAAACTGCATCTTACTTTTCCAGTGGGGAGAAAAACCCATAAAGTTTTCTTTCACTGAAAAGCTAAATAGATTCTGAGAACTTCTGACAAAAACATTTTGAGAAAATTTTCATAAAATATAAATAGCATTTTTGATCAGTCCTGCTCTTAGATGCCCAAAGTCCCAGCTGTCAATACCCACAACTCCACTCTGATCTTTTCTGCAGTGCAAATATAAACTGTCAACATAAAAATCTGGAAGCACATGAAGAACTGAAAATGTGAGAACTGGGTAAAATATAATAACACAGGGCTACTTACTGATTGCTTTATTTGGTTTCACATTTGGATAAACAAAACATGTATTTTTTTAGAATGGAGCTATCTCAAAATTTCTATATTGCTATGCCATTGTGCCTCAGAAACCAAGGGCCTGTGCTTCAAAATAAAGTAGTTTTTGGGTGTAGTTAAAGTTTCATAAGCATTTAATTTATAACATGTGGGTGCAACTTACTTGAAAGGAAATGAGAATAGTGGAACTGACTGGGGGGGGGGCTGTGATGGGGGGAGGTTATGTAGGAACCTTTTAAAGAGCTGTGGCAAGTTACTCTCTGTCAGAACCCGCTGGGAGATCAATGAGGCACATCTCAATATTGTAGCTATAACTCTGAGCATACACTGGCGTTTGCAGCTAAAAATTGTATTCACATATAAGGTTTGTAATCAGCTCTTATCTCTTTTATAAGGTGGACACTCCGTCAAGCAGGGTGAACACTTTATATGGGACAGGGTGTTCTGCAAGCATTTAACCATTTTTTTCAGATCATGAAATAAAATTCTAAAGCAGTGTTTCCCACCATGTGGTCTGCAGACCCCAGGGGCTCATGGGAAAGGAAAGGAAAGGAAAGGAAAGGAAAGGAAAGGAAAGGAAAGGAAAGGAAAGGAAAGGAAAGGATCGGGCCCACCACGGGACTGGGACTTTCCGCCAGGCGATTCTCGCCGGGGGCTCGCCATTCGCAACTAGCTACATACAGGCTGCCTCCTGCCCTCAGGGTGGGATCTTCATACCCCAGGAGGCACCATCCGTCCTCCCACCACCAGCTGCGCTGCCGTTTCAGCTCCAGCCTTCACTTCCCTCCCAGTCCTGCATTGGGCTTGATCCTTACTCTTCTTTTCCTTTCTTTTTTTTTTCTCCCCCAGGGCTCCATGCCCAGCCAAGGGCGGAGTGCCCCACGGGGCAGGAGCTGTCTTTGGCCACAAGAGCTCTCTTGCTGTATCCTCCGTGAGTGGGCAGGAGACGCATTCGGGTGGGAGCTGAGGAAGCAGCATGGGTCAACAAACGTTCTGGCTGTCGCTTTCCACTGCTCCCCTTGGGGGGAGGTGGGTCTGTAAAATTTTAACAGATTGAAAAGGGGTCCATATGCTCGAAAAGGTTGGGAACCACTGCTCTAAAGTAATAATAATAAATAGTGATGTCACCCTGTGATCTGTATTGCAAGTTGTATCCTTTTAAAGGGCACAGTTCCCTCATTCATTATACACCTTGAATTGGAAGATTTTCATGGACTTCATCTAGCCTATGCAGAGTCATAACAAGATGCTATATGTGTATATTTACATACCATTTTTCAAACAAAGTGATCAAGTAACTTGGAGACTATTATAATGCACATGCACAAGGGGGCAGTGTTAAGGTTTCACAGACTGTTAAATGTGGTGTTTTCTGATTTGAGTGCTTAACCATGTAACCATATATTTCTTTTAACACGTTTTTTGAACACATCATTATCTCTTCACCATCCAGTCTGCTCCCCAGATTTCCCGTGTTGTGAATCACTCTTTAGTTATACTAAGTGTTTCTTTTTCTAATGTGATTTCGCTCTAGAGAATTCTGACTTAGCTAACACTGTCCACTCATGCCGATTTTTAAAAGCATGTATTAACAAAAATAAAATTTTAGAATATTAATTCTGTCAGTGAAGAAGCAAGCAACAAGAATAATACATTTGTAAAATCCTGCTCGGAGAATTTACAGAATCTGCAACATTGTCCTATATTCTGGCTCTTCCTGAAGGTTCCTCAAGTCTGGCCGCACTATTTCATTTTATAGTAGACCACCACAATTTCATTTAGAGAATTTCTTTAAAACCATTTGGCTTTGTAATTCTCTTACTTCTACTGCTCGGAAGATGACATTATATCATACATTTTAATCTTGACAGTGTGAAGTAGTATATATTACAAGTCACTTTCTTTTTTTGTAGTCATTCATTTTGGCAGAAATTTTAGCTTTTTGAAAAGCAAAACTAGTAACATTATCTCTGTCCCTCAAGAATAAATAAAATGAGGATTAATATTAGTAGATAACGGTGGTGACTTTTCCCTTAAGCAACTCATTACATCAGAATATAGCATTAGCCAAAGAAGGAGCCCGCCATTATTTTGTTTGTCTCCAGATACTTAATTTTAAATAGGATTTTACACTAATAACAATATCAAACAGCAATTATACACCCTGGTTATAAAGAATGCCAGGGATCCAAGCCTTTTGTTCGGGATACCCAGGGATTCGTTATAGCAGGAGAAGGGAGGGTACAGATCCTCCTCCCCTGGAAGTGTGTCCAGAGCAGAGTGGCTTCTGGGGCTGAGTAAGCCCAGGAGCGGAGGAGCTCTCTGACATCTGCCACAGCCCTAGAGCTGGAGGAACACTTTGTCCCAGTCACGGCACTGGGGCCAGAGGAACACATGGCCATTAGGGTTGCCAGATGGCTTAACCAAAAATACTGAACCCCTTCCCCCAAGAAAAAACACCAGGGAAAAAATTCTGTTGAGAGACGAGAATAGAGAAAAAAAATAAAAGGACCCCGAGAGTTTTAAGCAAAAAAAAAAAAAAAAAAAATTAAAAAACCCAGCATGGCCCCTTTAAGAAATGCCTTTGAGGCTTTTTGGCCGGCGGCCGAGCCAGACAACTCCCCTACAGAACCAGTTAAGCACCTGGTATTTTCGCCTCCTGGCTGGGAAAAAAATCAGAAAGTACCTGACATTTTAGGTGTCTGGTATTTTCTGAAGTTTTTACCAGACAGGAGGTGAAAATACTGGACTGTCTGGATCAATACCGGACACTCGGCAACCCAATTGGCTGTGGCCCAGAGGTTGAAGGACGTGTCAGCTCTCTGCCTCAGTCCCTGACTGAAGGAGATATCACACGCACAAACACACCCGTTGCAGCCCCATGGCTGTAGGAGCTCTCTTCCCCCTCCCACAATGGGTGGGGTCAGAGGTGGGAACTAGGAATCATATTCTCTATAGCTCAAGGTTTGATATTGCAAAGGGTTTTATAGCATGGGTATTCTGTACTGCATCATAAATATTCCAAACACTTCTTTCTTTGGATAAACATTGAGGTATAACGTGTTACAATTCTTTGCTAAGAACTTAGTATACTTAGCATTCCAAGAGATGTATGATCTTATATTAAAGTTTGTCTTTAGGAGAGATGTTAGCTAGGGATGTTAATTATAATTTAAAATGTTAACCGGTTAAACGCTAGGTTTAACTGGTTAACCTTAGCGCAGCCCCCCGGCCATGCAGGGCCGGCTTTAGGCCAATTCGCCCAATTCCTCTGAATCGGGCCCCGTGCCCTAAAGCCAGAGGGCCCCGTGCCCTAAACCCGGAAATGTGCTGGGCACACTGCTGGAGAGGGCGTCAGCCCCAGAGGAGGAGCACGGCGACTTCTGTGCACCACAGGAGTGGGAGTCGGCCCCTGGGTTTGGCTGGAAGGCGGGACTCTGCCCTGTAACTGGGGATTTAAAGGGGTTATGAGTTGTTTCTTTATGTGCTGGGTTGGTTTTTTTTTTTTTTTTCCTAAACCAAAATTTGTTTCGAATTGGGCCCCATACTTCCTAAAGCCAGCCCTGCGCCCATGGTGCAGTGTGCCCAGCCAGGCTGGAGCAGCCTCCCGCTTTCATCATGTTTTAAGAGTTCCTGAAATTAGTAAGTTAAGGGTGCATATGAAATTTTTCTATGGAATCACATTTAATACATTTATGAAGATATGCTTTATGTATTATTAATGTAATCTAAGTTTTACTTGTATTGAAAACTTACTTTATCAAATATTTTTGTTTTATAAATAGTATTTTACATGTCCTTCACTTGCCTTTATTTGTTTTTCAGCTTGCATGGGAATATGGTATACCGTTTTTTGAAACCAGTGCTACAGATAACATAAATATTGAAGATGCTTTTTCCGTATTGACCAAAGAAATATTGAACAAGGTAGGCTCCTTTATTGGGTGGCGAAGGTCACGCAGTAAAACTTTTTTCGGCCAAATCCTGTGGACAGAATAAATTCTGCAGAAGACCTTTAACACTACCAGAACCAGTTTGGTGAGCCTCTATACAGGGGAATGTTTGTCACCTGTGTACCATGGAGCTGTGCTCTGTGGGTATGCCTTGTATTCTATCACAAGGGGAAGTTTTGGGCATAAGGAAAACATGGGTCGGGGAAGAAGTAGGACTGGTGAATGTGCAGCTTTGCAGATTCATCAGCCACATAGGAAGGTACGGCAGCCACAAAGGCTATGTCTACTGTGGGGGAGAGGTTCAGAAAAATAACAAACATACCTTTTTCTGCTTGTTATTTTTGGAAGATACCTTATGCCTCATAAAATGAGGAATTCAGTGATGCCAAAAGAATGTGCCTGCTTTTTTGGAAACTCTTCTGAAAAAGCAGACGCATTCCCTGGACACGGCAGAGCTTTTCGTATCCCGGAAAAACTTTGCAGTCTAGACATAGCCAGAGTGGCTTAGAGGGGGGGAGGATTGAGGATAAAGAATACGTGGAAGGAGTTAGACCTTTCTGTTCAATTAGCAAATATCTGATCTCCAATTTATAACATATTTGTGAAAATGATTTACATCATTATTGCTAGAGAGGAAAATGTACTCTTCTTCTGAAATTGCTAAGATTTAAAATATTCTAAGTTAATTAAGCAATGAATTGCTGCTGTCTGATATAGTGTTTCTTACCCTGAAGGGTATGGCAGTGTAAAGGTACTTATTGTAGGTACTGCATGATGGAGCCCGAGTCTCTAGATTAATAACAAAACACTGAATCA
Source organism: Pelodiscus sinensis (assembly GCF_049634645.1). Classification (NCBI taxonomy): domain Eukaryota; kingdom Metazoa; phylum Chordata; order Testudines; family Trionychidae; genus Pelodiscus; species Pelodiscus sinensis. Next base: position 72,263,661 of record NC_134712.1, read on the forward strand.
TAAAGTAGCTAAGACAATATTTTCCATACAGAGATTTATTTTTAGATAGTAGAATATTGCTTTAGTTCAGTGGTGGACTACCTGTGGCCCATCAAGGTTTTATGTGTGGCCCATAAGACATTTTGTTTACACTACACAACTCACTTGCCTAGGTTACCCATCGCTGCTTTAGACAATGGATATTCTTCATAAGTGTGTTATTAGTGTCATTCATCACCATCGTTAATTATACAAAACTAGTCTTCAGTTCAAAATAGTCTTGAAGTCATTGAAGATAAATGAACAAAATTACTGACATAGTTGGAAGTTCCAGTGTTTTGATGAAATGGCCAGATGGGGTGGTTGTTTATTAATTCAGATGATCTGTCTGGGCCAAAGAGTCAAAAGTATTAACATAACCAAATCAATGTCCAACATTACACAGTTTCAGAAGAGTTTGGAGATTGGTGTGCAGAGATTTCAGCCTGCTTAGTGCCATAGTAAACATAGCATTAAAAATCCTAACAATCCATTAAAAGATTGTCTCTTGGGTGGTATTAAAGATGGTAAAAATTATCCTTTGGGGAAAAGAGAAGTTAGTAGAGATGGGCTGGAACTATTGTTGCTGCCGCTGTTAAAGTCTCATTCCTTTGACACACATACACGCCAAAGGAGAGAGAAAGGAATGGCACGGGTAGAAAATGAAACTTACATCTCTGGCATTGACTTTCACTTGCAATCTCACTTCTGGAAATATTGTAGCAGCTTGGCTGGCTAAGTCTTATTAAACAGAAGGCAAAAAGAGAAAGATTTGAAAGAGAGGAAATCAGATGAGGAAGGAAAAGGACTTTTGTTATTGGGGTGGGAGGAGAGAGAGAAAAAAATCTCACATCCCAGGTGATGTGTGGGATTCAGCTGGAGCTAGTAGAGATGGCAAAATCATCTGGGGCACTTCCTCTGGCCCAGTCTGGACAGAACAAATGTTGGGATCAGGATGACAAAGACCCGGAGCCCCAGTAGACAGTTGGGGCTGCAGCCATTATGGTAAAGTTTTCTCCAATAGCCAGTGTTCCTCTCAAAGTCTTTTTTTTAAGGATCCCAAAGGAGAGTGATAGGTGGAGTAGCCCATCCATTCATTATTTTATTTACCAACTAGAAGATTTACCTGGTGTTGCTCAGGTCCTTAACGCCAACAAGTTTTGCTTTTCTTCATTTAAATCATTGTTCTGGGGTGGGGCTGGGGATGAGGGGTTCACGATGCATGCTGCCAGGGGAGAGAGAGCACAATCCCAGCCCTCTCTCACCACAACAGCTGGGGGCCAGGTGAGAAGCACCTCTCTATGGCCACTGTTTAAAGGTAACCATTTTTTTAATCTCTAAAAGTCTTTATTCAGATGCATCTTCAGTTATAAATAAAGTGGAACTGACAGTCACAGTCAGATTAATCCAGCATTCTTGTCTGTGCTCTAGGGTGAAAGTAGACTCCATGACTAACTGGTGTACCCTGCACTGGGCCTGTCGTCCTAAGTGGGGTTGGGGTGGGGGTAAATAAAACACCAAAGTTAGCTTTAAAAGAAGCACAAGTCCATCATGGAAAAGGGTAAAGAAGCTGAAGTGATTATGCAGTTGTAAAGGTGTGTGAAAGTATTAACTTCTCCTTTGTGTGTGTGTGTATGCTTTCTCAAAATGTTCTCATGAGAATTATGTATTTGCCATTGGTAGAATGTCATCTTGTCTGAAGATGTTTAAAATCCCTGATGTCTTAACAGGTGCGTCTGTGACATTATTTTGGTCAGTGAAATTTCGTTTTGTTGATTCAGATAAGGTGCTTCTTCACCTTAGTTTCGTTAGTTTTCCCACTAGCCTGGTAAAGCAAATTTACAATAAAAACAAAAATCTGCCTTACTGTATCACTAAAATTTTCAGGTATAACAGAACCATTTGCATGTTCACAAAACAGTGAAATGTGGATGGACTGCTTGAATTTTAACATTCATAACTGTGTTGGATAAGTGAATGTAGTCAGCAATAGGATCAGCAACAGTGAAGAATGATGCAGTGATGTAATCCATGCATCTGGGACAGCAATACATCTTTTTTACAATAGTAAAACATTTATTTACCCATCCTAAAATAAGGTATCTTATATTGCATCTCTCACATGATGTTTTGGTCCAAAATTGTTCCTCAAGGCGCAGGTCTTTGAGCCCTAGTTCCCTTCCACTTTGGCCAGTTTATTTCCATGGAATTGATCCTCCTATCCTGGGATCCACACAGGAGTAGGGGGTGAGGATTAGGTGGGCCCATGCTGGATGTAGATAGACCAGTGAAAACATATTGCCCCCAACCAGTTCCCTTAAAGCAGTGGTCCCCAACCTTTTGGGGCTGCCGGGTGCCCGGGGGCAGGGACACTCATGAGCCACACAGCTGGGGGCAGGGCCGTGCATACACCACGCAGCTGGGGCGGTGCCGCGCATGCGCTACACAGCCAGTGTGGTGCCATGCATGCACCGCGCACCTGAGGTCCGGGGGACAAGAATGGCTTAGGCCGGCCCTGGTCACTCAGCGGGTGCACATAAATGCCCCTGCATGCGCCATGGCATCCATGGGCACCGCGTTGGGGACCACTGCCTTAAAGGGATATCCCCTTTAAGGAGTTCTCTAGAGAAGCCATTAGAGTCAGGTTGCCAGGAAGCAGGTGAGGCATGTTAAGAGTTGATGTAAGGAGTTTCAGAGATAAATATGTCTGCAGGTTCACAATAGCAACTTTTATTGGTTCTACAAAAGTCAGAAACTATTCTAAATATTCTTGAGCACCATCTGCTAGCCCTCATTAACTATATATTCTCCACCTGCATCAGGGATCCTGGGGACTATGATATGTGCACAGGCACAGGGCTTCCTGGATCTCTGTAAAGTTAGAAGAGTTTGTGGCTTGAAGAAAGATTCTGAGATTGGAAGGAATATTGATTTATGCAGACTTAAAGCTCCATGTATATTTGTTTTTCAGAGGGCTCATCTAGACTTCGCTAAAGTGTCGAAAGGGAATATGCAGATTCCGTGGCATTTGCATATCTTCTTCTGATCTCACTTTTGAAAGCAGAGCTTTTGAAAGTGAAAGTAGTCAAGACTTGTTTTTTGGCAACTCCCCCCTCCCCCTTTTTCGAAAAGCTGTGTACTCATTTTTTGAGGAAAAGTGGCTTTTTGAAAAAGGAGGGATTGGCGAAAAAACCACATCTTGACTACTTTCACTTTCAAAAGCTCCGTTTTTGAAAGTGAGATCGGAAGAAGATAGGCAAATGCCACAGAATTTGCATATCCCCTTTCGACGCTTTAGCATAGTCTAGATGAGCCTAAAGTTATTATACTTACTAATATAAAAGAGTGGGCACCATACTTTAAACCGTGGCAGCAAGTTATCCTTTGTCTGAGTCTGCTACATCTTCCTTTGTATTATATTTGTATAGTGGGCTAGAAGCATATTGTTCATGATCAATGTTATTAGATAGCTAACTAAGCATTATACAGACTTTTAAAGTTGTGAAAACCATTTTATAGTAAGGCCTCAGTCTTGCATCTCTCACGTAGGTAGTCTCACTAAAGTTCACTGATCACCTCAACTCATTGCAACTGTTCACCTGAGTAGCAGAGGCAGGCCATAATTTTGAGACTAACTAGTGCATGGTTTTTTTTCAGTCCAAACAGCTATTATTAAATTACTTACTTTTTTCAGTGATATAATGTTTCTGACATTTGTATATGAGGCTTATCAGGTATTCTGAAAGTTTGCAGCGACATGTTTACAAATAACAGTATTTTATTTAGTCAGAATTCTTAAGAGTCTGGATTCAGATATGCCTAAACTTGCTTAATAGAAGATGACAGCTGTTTAATAACATTGGTCATGGTTACTAAATGACCCATCTTGCAGTCATGAGTCACATTTTAAACAAAAACAGAAAATAACATGTTAGCATTTAGATTTATGTATACTGTCACATGTTGCTCAGTTTAATGGCTGAAGATCAGTTGTCCTCCCAAATAGCTTTTGACAAGATTATTATAGCCTCTATAACTTAAGTCTAGTCTTTGTGGATTATTGGTTATGGCATCATATTAACTAAGGAGAGGAATAAAGAAACTATACTCAAATTCTCTCCCCTCCCCAAATCAGCAAAATAAATAACAGAAATAATTGCTATTCTTTGAAGAATACAATAAAATTGTCAGACAATGTTCTCTACTCCCCAGAAAAGTAATTAACCATCAAAACAATTTCCCATATTTGATAAATGTGTATTTACCGAGCAAGAGAAATATCAAAATAGAGCACAATGTTTCCAAACAGGATTTTCCTATATTGAAGATGAGAGTAATATATAAAACCTAATGATGGGATACCTTTTGGATGATGAGGTACCATTACTGGATATGAACAGTACTACCATAACCATTTCAGAATGGTTTCTTTTATATTGAGTAGAGATGTTTTAAATCAGGCCTGGGCAAAATATGACCACCAAGCCACCGGATCCAGCCCACAGAGGCAGCAAGAAGCCCCAGGCAGTCTCCCCTGCTTGCTCCGCAGCCCTGTGTGCCACGCAGAAATGCGGCTGCCGGGATCCATTTCTGTTTCAAAACTGGAGGATAGGGGGGAAGCTCCAGGAGCCGCCCCCCCCAGCACAGTCCCATTGGCCAGTTTCTGTCCAGAAACTGGACAATGGGAGCTACCTGTTTGAATAACAGGCAGCCAAGAAAAACTACACCCCCTCTCCTCAACTCAGTTATTCACTGAAGCACATGTCCAGGCAAGCATGCAAGCTGGCTGGCTGGGAAACATTTTAAGCTCTGCAAGCCTTAGCTCTGCAGGCAAACAGGCTGATTTGGCTGCTGGTTGGTAAGTCTCCTGGCCACAACTTGCCTCTGGCACCCCAGCCCCTCCCTGCCCCAATCCTCTGCACCCCCACTCAACATACTCAAACCCTCTGTTCCCCTTTTGCATCCTCCCAGATCTGGCACCCCAATCCCCTGCCCCAGATCACAATCCCCTTATGCCCTAGGTCACATCCCAAGCTCCTGTACTCCAGTCCCCTGCCCTACACCTCAACCGCCCCTTTCAACCCAAACTCCCTCCCAGACTCCAATCTCCCTCCTGCACCCCAATTCCTTACCCCAAACTCCCCTCTGCACCCAACCTCCATCCCAGACGCTGCATCTCGTCCATTAATATGGAAGAGTGCAGCCCTCGACCACTTTCCAAAATCTTATAGTGTCCCCCTGTCAAAAATGATTGAGCATCCATGTTTTAGATAATGCAATCTGAAAGATTGTTATGAATCTGTACTATGTTTAATTACATGCCTAAAGCTATATTAAAACAATGCACTACGTTGCAGTTTTTAGTTACATGACCACATAGCATTTCCTCATTCTGTGGACAGGACAGTCTGTACTCTGGGAGTGAATAAGGGTTGTGTAGTGAATGAGGCTGTTGTCTGTGTGGCCCATGCCTCATTTGTTGCAGAAGAATGATGTGTGGTGAATGAGGAAAGGGAACAAAAGAGAAAGGCGTGTCTTGTTGTCAAGGCATGCCATTCTGGAGAACTGGATCCTATGTGGTGCTGGGGAAGTCACGTAAAAAAATTTCACAGGTGGGCAGTGTGCTCCTCATTGTATTCCTCTGTTACCCAACTTGAGCCACTTGGGTCTGATTGCAGATGTGCAAAGTACTCACAACTACAAATGTGGTCGTTGGCAGCTCTGCTCTGAACATATATAGAGACCTGCAAATCTGTGGATATCTGTTCCATGTCCACTATTCTTTTTTGCAGATATTGGAGTGGATGCATATACTACAAAAAGGGTTCTGCACAGGTGCTTGTTCTGCTCTGTCCTGCCTGGCACTTACCAGGCAGGGCCCTTGTGCAGAGGAGCATGGTCAGGGCAGGGTGCTTGTCCCACTTCCCAATAAGAGTGGTTGGTGGGGCAGAGTAGGACAAGAACCTGTGCCCCCATAGGTGACTCATGGTAGCACTTAGGAGGTGCACCGCCCCTTGTGCTTACACCAAAATTTTAATTGCTAAATGGGGTTTCCCCTTATGCCCCTCCCGAGCGTGAGGCACTGTGAGGCCGCTTGCTGCTGAGGAGGAGCGGATGTGGGTATAAATATGCATAAAAGACAGGGAGCAGATTGTGGATCAGATGTACATTGTTTCCGGAAGAATGTGGCTCAGATGCTGACCCACATTTTAATCACAGTTTGTGATTTTGTTGTTTTTTTAAGTGAAGTGAAACTTGGGTCACACAAGACAAATCAGACTTCTGAATGGGGTACTGTAGTCTGGAAAGGTTGAGAGCCACTGGCTGCTGGATTCCGAAATGACTCAGTGCCAAGCAGACAAGGAAAGAATAAGTAGAGAAAATTGCGGGGGGCTGGGATGGAGGGAGAGCTTTATCTGCATAACAAAACGTCTCCTGTTTTTGTCCCCATATTCTGGGGTTCAGTGCCCCATACCTCTGAGACTTAAGTTGTTTGCTGCCAGTACGCTGCATAATTGGTTATGATTGTTTTTGTCAGTATTAATTGCTCCATTCAATATATCTCATTACTGTCCTAGAGGAAGGGCCTTGAGCCAAAACCTTTGCCGGGATTACTATCTTCTCTTAACATTAATAAATGTTTTACTATTATAGAATGCTGTTTTCATGGTTTTACTTCTGTTGAGATTGAGTTAATTAAATGCAGGGTTGTGCTTGGATTAAAAAAAATTATAACCCAAACTACTGAACTATAATGTATATGCCAAGATAAATTCACTTCCTTCATAAAAATGAAGGGTCTGTTTTTTTAAAGGGTGCCGAACACTTGTGTGACTACGCATTGGGGTTTCCCATCTCTTGCACCCCCATAGTGGCACGAACAGACTCCGCCAGCCAGTAGGATTGAGGGAGTTTATTGTTTTTCCCAGATACAGCACAGATGTAATCTGGTTACAGGAACTGGGGCCAAGAGGCCACAGCTCTCCTCCCCCCTTGAGATGGGGTGGCTGGGCCCTACAATCTCAGCCCCCCTCCCTAGCCCCTTCTCCCCTGCTTCCCAGACAGAAACTAAACTTGATTCCAGCCCTGCCCCCCAGCCAGGGGTTGGACCCTGTCTTCCTCCCTTTGTCTCTCTCCCTGGGAGGCGACGGGTTGGACAGGTTGTGAGACCCTTGTCTAGTGACTCATCTGCTGTCCTGCTGGGCCATGCTACAAACAGCCGCCAGTGGAGGTCACCCACAGTCCACTGCCCAAGCCCAGCAACCAGCAAGGCCCCCATACTACACCACAACTTGCAACTCCCACTGTCTTCCAACCAGAATTGTTGATACTCAGCTTATCTGCAAACCAGGTCCTAAACAAGTACATTTCATTTACTAAAATATGAGTTTAGGAAGTTTTATACTCTGGGCTCAGGTTAAGATGCCCCCACAATGTTTTAAGAAGTTTGGCTTATGACTATAAAAATGCATAACCCAAAGAAGCTTTAAACAAAATATCTCATATAACCTATTGATTTTAATGTTACAATCCGCTGGATCTGTGTAGCCTATATTGGTGCATGTATCATGTATGTAAAGTTAGAAATATGAAGCAGGATTCTGTTTATAGTATTAAATGTGCTTATGAAAGCTATTACTGGTGCGCCCCTTTCTCCCTCCGTCCCCCCCCCCCCCCCCCCCGAAGCCTTAACGACTTGGTAATCACTGTAACAATTTGTAAATTGCCTTGTTTGTTCTGTAAGTCCAAAAGTGATTGGAATAGTAAGACAATGTGACCCTACCACCTGGTATTGGGATTCCATTTTGATGCAGGTATTTTTCCATGGAAGAGGGAATGTAAAACAAAAGATTCCTGCCCTGGGAAAAAGACTATTTAAGCAAGGGGAAGCTATCAGCTCTTTGTCTTCACTTGACATGACACACTGCAAAGAGGGCTGGGGACCCAGGTCAAGATAAGAGGTTGTCTCTGACCTGAAGAACAGCTCTTTAGGGTAAGAATCTGCTTGCATTAAGTTTCCTAGTGAAATTAGAACTTAGTTATGCCAGTTTTCTTATTTTAATTTAGTAACTTACTTAGATCTGTTTGTTTTCACTTGCAACCACTTGAATTCTACTGTTTGTACTTAATTATTAAAAACACTTTTGTTTGCTATCAGGCCTAGTGTAAGTAGTTGTTACCTTGGGAGATGACTAGTGTGTATATTTCTCTTTCATTTATAACAAGGGTGAAAAGCCTCATAAGCGTTCTTTGTGTAAAACTTTTATTCAGAGTAAAAGGGTATGTCTACACTACAGCGTTATTTCGAAATATTTTATTTCAAGATAGTTAATTTGAAATGTTATTTTGAAATAACGCGTCTACACACAAAAATCATTTCGAAATAGCGTTTTGCTATTTCGAAATAGAGCATCCACACTAAGTGGAGGCTGAATCACATTTAAGGCCAGCCTGAACTAGGTCCGGCAGGGCATCAGGTCAGGAGTAACTTTGTGTGGCTGCTGCCTGAGGCTATCCAAGGCCTGTGCTTAAAGGGAACCCCCTGGACAGCCGGTTCTCAGATTTCCCTGCTTGCTTGCCCACCTTGATGAGGGACAGCAAAGCATTTTGTCTCTGAGTGCTCTGGTTGCCCTCACTCAGGACACCACAGCACTCTGCAACATGGCACCAGAGCTGCCCCTGGGCACTCTGGTGCTTCTCGTGGACGCATTGCTGCGAGCCTGGCTGCACTTTCTGCAGGCTGCCATCTGGGAGGTCCATTGGGGGACTATCAGTATCCAGGAGGCCCTGCGGGAGAGCTTCCACCCTGAGGAGCACTAAGAGCATCCCTGGTCTGTCCCACGGGGGCTTGTGCCTCATTCCTCCCTCACGCCCTTCCACTTACCCCTCCCTAACCCCCTTCCTGGTGTCAAATAAAAGACATGTTGTGACGGGGCGCTCCCGCCCTGCACTCAGGGCGCTCGGGGGGACGCCGGGCGGACACACCGGGGGGCGGGGAGCCCGGACAGGCCCAACACGTCGGGCTGCGCGGACGCACCAGGACCCGGCGCGGGGAGTGCCGGGAGGCAAAGGGCGCCGACAGACAAGGCCCAGGAGGGAGGGGCCAGGGAGGCACGGGCTGATGAGGTCACAGGGGAAAGGAGGCTAGGGAGCGTCGCAGAGGAAGTGACGGACAGGGGGAGCGGAGCCGGCGGGGGATTTAAACCTGGGGCCGGCACGGCGAAGGGGGAGGAGGTGAATGGAGCAGCAGGAAGGGAGAAGAAGGGAGAGGTGAGACGGGATAACGCGGGAGAGGCGGGCCGGGAGGCCTGATGGAGTAGGAAGCGGCCCAGGGCAGGGTCATGGAGCCCGTGAGCGGGTGTGTTTTGGGGCATTTCCCCCATCCGCTAGGGAGGGACCGTGGGTCCCTGCCTTTAGGGCCCTGGGCCGGGGTTCGGAGAGGGGGTGGGCCCGAACCCCCCTACTCCGCTGACCGACGGATCCAGCTCGGGTGAAGGCGCAAGCAAGCGCAATAAAGGGCCATCGGCCGTGTTGTTGACTCTCTGTGACAGACTAGTTTACACATGTATTTTCTCTTTATTTAACAAAACTGGGGGGAGGGAATGAAACTTTGAGACTGGGGAAAGGAGGTAGGAGAGGGGAGAAGAGAGGATGGGAGGGAAAGGGAGCGAGCTGGAAGGGGGAAGTGAGGGGAAGCTCAGGGCTCAGGGTTGGGGGTCTCGCTGGACCAACTTGATTTTCATGTAAACCTGCTCCTGGATTCACATGTGGCCTTTGGTGGCTAGGCTGGCAGCTATCCTGCCATAGACGGCCGCGTTCCTCCATCTAGTGCGGAGATCATGGATGTTGGACGCATCCCCCCCAAACCTGAGTAAGGTCTGTGATCGCCACCCTGGACCGGAAAGGTGCCTGCCTTCTCCGGGCCCTGGCAGACTCCTGGGAGCTGGCAGACTGCTCCTGGGGAGCAGTGGAGGGCTGGCTGCCAGTGGCTTGCTGGCTCATGTTTTGGGGCCACAGGGTCAGGGGCAGTGACTGCTGGCTCTGGGCTGACAGGCTTGAAGCTGGCACAGGCAGCTACCCTTTTAAGGGCTCCGGGGAGCAGGAGCAGTGTTTTTGGTTGAGGCTGGAGTGGCCACCAGGGCACCCTGGGAAGGCTGGAGGCCCCCTATTTCAAGATAAGTGTCTACACAGCACTTATTTTGAAGTAGCTTTTTCGAATTTGGTGTTATTCCTTGTGGAATGAGGTTTACCAAATTTGAAATAAGAACTCCACTATTTCTAATTAATTTCGAAATAGCGGTTTGGCTGTGTAGATGCTAGTAAAGTTATTTTGAAATAACGGCTCTTATTTCAAATTAACTTTGCTGTGTAGACGTACCCAGACACATTTATTTGAGGGTTGGCTTCCTGGATGCTGCGTCCTAGAACTGTGCCCTCCCAGAGCAGAAGTGGTTCAGTGTCTGCATTGCTCTTCAGGGGGGCAACTGTGCCTTGCCTGGAGCAGACAAGACAAGCAGGAAAGGGTGGTAGGGATCCCCAGAGAGCAAGAAGGCAGGTGTCAGTGGCACAATCAGTACACTGGAGAACAATCCCAAGGGGTATTCTGTGACTGCAGCCTGTCACACAAGTCACCATAGCTGGAACAGAAAGGAGCAGTTGTTATCTCTAGTCCAGAAAGGCCCTTGTTTCTCCAAGAGAATTATCATTGAGGAAGGGCAGGCATTTTCCACACTGCTTGTCTCTTGTGGAATTCTGCTCGTTCCACTTACTGTTTGGATCCCTTAGCAGTGCAGAAGATGCCCTGAATTGGCACCTCCCTGGCTACCCCAGACATGTCCTTGCCTGAACACCACCACTCACCTCTGGATTAGGAGATGTAAGCGACTGGTCGACTAGTCCCTTGACTAGTCGCTTTCTCCCCCCTTGCTGCCTTCATAGGGGACCCAGCACAAGCCGGGCCAGCTGATTCCTGGCTCGTGCAGGGTCCCCCCTGCTGCGCTTCAGCCTTTTAGCTGTGGCTCTGCTGCTTATCGACTAATTGACTAATAAATGTATTAATCTGCTGGCCCGGCTTACTCTGGGTCCCCTTAAAAGCCAGTTCCCCCCTGCACCATCTCTGCGGGGGGGCAGGGGAGTAGTGGGGACCATGCATGACCTGAGAATCAGCTGATTCCTGGCTCGCTCCCAGTCCCAGATGCTGCAACTTTTAGCTGTAGCTAAAAGGCTAAAGCACAGCAGGGGGTACCCAGCACCAGCCAGGCCAGCTGATTTCTGGCTCACACAGGGTCCCCCCGCTGCACTTTAGCCTTTTAGTTGCGTCTCCCCTGCTTATCGACTTCATTGACTAATAAATGTATTAATCAGCTGGCCTGGCTCGCTCTGGGTCCCCTCTGTTCTGTTTTAGTTTTAAAAATGTATTACTAGCCTGTCAGCTCTTAATACATTTAAAAGACAGAGCCACAGCGGGGATAGCTCCCAGGGTCAGGAGCTAATCCTGCTGCGGCTCCCCTGCTTATCGACTTATTGACTAGTCGATGGAAAATCCATTGACTAATCCATTCGTTAATTAACCTACATTTAACATCCCAACTCTGGAACTACACAATCCCCCTCCATCCCGCCATGAGCTGTGTGCTACTGAAACACTTCCTTTAAGCTGACTTTCTACCAATGAGAGGGATGAGATTAAACAAATCAAGTTTCTCAGAGCAGAGGGAGTTTATACTACTTCGTATTACTGTACAGTACATTAGTAAAAATAGGTCAGTTAATCAATATCACAGTACAGTATCTCTGGAAATTGGGGTTTTAGAGCACAAGATTCATTTTTACTTTAGATTAATAGTGAAAAATTGCGCACATCTCACAAATATACCATTTGTCATAGCAAAATGATGCTTATTTAAAGATGACTCGGGCTAAATGAGTACATTAGTAAGTACTACTCCATGAAGTAGAGATTTGCAGGATCAGCTCATGATATGTAATGTCTTCTCAGAAGACCGCACAGGCCATCCCCAGGATAAGTATAGTATGCCATGTCTTACCAGCCTGTCATTTCCATGGGTGCTAGACTCATTCAATTTCGTAGAAAGCTCCCTAAAATATTGTGTCTAGCCTTTCATTTGACTCTTCAGAGCTATAAATATATTCAGTAACACACTACATTTACTGTATATCTATTATAATATTATACGTCTGTCGGTGAGTCTGTCTGTCTGTTCAAAAACTCCTCCTAAATGGTAAGAGCTAGAGCTAGGACTACTAAATTTAGCATCTTGATCCCTCTTATTATAATTTAAGTAAGGGTTTGGTGGTGCCAGGAAAATTGGATGTGCCTGGAATGGGATTGCTTCTCATAAAAACCATACAGAAAAGAGATAACATCACCAGGGGGATTAAAGGGGCTTGCTGGAGCAACCTCTCGCCCCCCCCCCCCTACACTGGGACTATCCCAGTTATGAGCCTCTCACTCATAGGCTCCCTTTAGGAAGAGTGGAGAGGGGGCTGCAACTGTCCTCCCTCCCTCCCTACACCCCAATTTGTACGGGAACATTGATAGCTGTTCCCCTTCATCAGGTTGCAATGGGAAAGTGCACAGTTTGCTCCATTCCTCTCTCTGGCTGGGGAGCATAGAGGCAGATTAATTTCGACCTGCTCCAGCCAGGGAACATGCACCCCTCCCCCAGCTGTGCCTCCTGGGGGTGTAGCAGCTAAGGAGATGCACTTCTCATCTGGTCCCAAGTTGCTGCAGTGAGAGAGGGCTGGGGTAGTCCTGTCTCCCTACAGCAGCCTGTATATTGAACTCTTTCCTCCCTCCCCCCAGCAATGATTTAAATGAAGAAGAACAAAAATTAATTGAGTTAGAGACCCAAGCAACACAGGATAAATCTTCTAGATCTTAATTAATAAAGCTAAAATATATGATGGGTTGCCTTAGGAATCTTCTAATGGAGAAGAATACTCAAGCATCTATGTTAATGTATTGCAACTGTATTTATCTTAATGCCATGTTTGTTTTAATTTATTGTGCAGAATTCCTGTGTATTGTGTGACTTAGATGTGGTGGATCTAAATGAAAGTAAGAAAAAGAAAACTTGCTGCCAACTGTGAAATGCCACCAGCACTTCTATTTTACTTCAGGAAATGTTAACTTTTTTATAGGAATACACAAAGGTATTAAAATTAATTTGTTTATTTAGGCAATTTCTGTATTTTATAGAAATCTTGCTGCTGTTATATGAATGTACTGTTTCCAAGTTTTTTAAAGTGAAATTAAGTTAATTATTTGAACTTAGGACTTTTATGGCCAGGACAGTGGGAGTATTCATATATGCCAGTGTTTGCAGGAATGAGACCTAAATGTACAATTCTTCTTTTGTTGAAGTTAATATCTGCCTTAAGTTTTTTTCCTTTGTCAGTCTCTTGACATAGTGAACCATTCAACAAAGGCCCCTCACACATGCAACCTCTGATGTAAGTGATGGGTTTAAAATATTCCCAAGGTTTCCAATACAGTATGAACTGAGTTTGTTAGAAATAATATCAAATACATTAGTGACCATAACTGAGATTCTGCCAGTCCCTAGACCCTAGAATGGTCACTTAACATACTTTTCTGGATAGCGCTTTTTTCTTTTTTGGGGGGGGGGAGAGGGGGAGAATAGAGAGGTTGTTTGGATTTTTTTCCTATTTAAAGAGTTTGTATTGTTTTGTAATACCAATGCAAAATGAAGTGTAACTGAGGACCAAAAGAAAAACTTATATAATGTACATATGTAATATAGACTTTAGAATGAAGAAAAAACAAGTTAATAAATACAAATTTTATACTGATGTTACATACTGTATAGAATATCAAATAATCAGTGCTTATTATGTACTGGACTCCATGTGCTAAGGAAAAGACTTCATCCTGTTACACTTGGACCTATGCATCTTCTTAATTTGTACATCAGAACAATGGAATGTTTCCAGTGGTCAATAGATAGCTGATAAGATGTTTTATAAAATAATTATAATAGATATTTTCAATATATTTAAGTTTTCTAATGTTGTTACCAATTTGTTCTTTTATATTAGATTATCTGAATATTAATAAAGGTATATTTAGGGTTAATTACATTTTGTGGCTTTTTAAATCTTTACTGTCACTTTATCCCAGTACAAATACATTGAGAATCTGATTCTTCTCTCACTTGAACCTATTTTGTACTAGTATAATAACACTGGGCTTCAGTGGAGTAACTCCTGATTTATACAAGTGTAAATTGGAACAGAATCAGATCCTATGTGTTTATTTTAGTTAAGAACAACCACATCACACTGCACACGCACATGAATTAAATAAAGAACATTAAGCTGAAGGAGTGTTATTGATATATTTCTGTTCGGTTATAGTATTTGTCATGGAGGTTATGTCTCCCCAGTTGATTATTAATTTAATTGGGTATACCATCCTTTATGAATGAATAAATATTTTGCCAAATTTTGCTATCAATTACACCAATAAAAGTCCAGAGTAATGCAGTTGGTTTGTTGTTCTGAGTTATCATTGGTGTAAATCAGGGGTAGGCAATAATTTTTAATGGGGAGCTGCTTCAAGATTTTGGTAGTGTTCGAGGGCTGCACTTCTATGGTGGGTGCAGGGTATGGGACTGTGGGTGTAGAAGGGAGCTTGGGTTAGAGGACTGTGGTGCAGGAGGGGATGTGGGGTCTGTGAGGGAGTTTGGAGGGAGTTATGATCTGGGGCAGGGACTTGAGGTGCAGGGTCCAGGAGGGGGTATGGGTGCAGGAGAGGATTCTGGCTTGGGGAAGGAGTGTAGGAGGGGGTGCAGGGTCTGGGAGGATGTTGTGACCTGTAGGAGGTGGGGAGAGGGGATACAGAGGGTTTGGGTGGTGACTTGAGGCAGGAAGTTGGGAAGAGAGAAGAGGTGGGATGCCAGAGGCCGGGAACCTGAGACAGGCTCCATTCCTGTCTGTTGGGTGGGCTGCTCCACGTGGGAGAGAGGAGGCTTCTGGCCAATAGGAGCTGAGCGAATTTGCCAGGGGCCAGGGACAGTGAGTGAAGCTTCCCTGTCCCTCCCCAGCTTCCAGAGTAATTAGCCAGCAGTGCAAGCTGCTGTATAGTAAGGGTGGCCCGCAGGCGGATTTAGCAGCTTGGCAGACCCAATCCTGCCCACTAGCTGCCTCTAGCCCACCCATGGTCTAAATGAAAACAGAATTTGGATGAAAAACTGTAAACAAATGTCACCAAATACTGCTCTGGTTACCCCAATGAGCCCTCAGGCTCTTGTGCATTTTAAAAGGAAAGTGCACAGAACACAGGACCAGCAGGGGACTCAAGCAGTCCCCCACTGGCTCTCGGCACACTTTGCTTTTGAAATGTACAAGAGCCCCCTGGGACTCTTGTTCATTTCAAAAGCAGGGAACATGGGGCAATGGGGTACTACTTGAGACTCCGCTAGTTCCATGCTCCCCGTGGCACTTCTGCTTTGGAAATGGGGCAAGATCCCTCTTGCTCCATTTCAAAGGCAGACACGCTGCCAGTTTCCCACTGTTCCCCTGCCCCCTCCCCTTGAGACGGTTCTTCACAGGCTCATGCTCCCCCTCCCTTGTTGCCTCACTCTGATAGGGCTCTTTCAATGTACAGTAGAACCTCAGCATTACGAACCCCTCAAGAATGGAGGTTGTGTTCCTAACTTAGTAACGTTCAGAACTCTGAACAAAACTCGGTGGCTGTTCTTTCAAAAGTGTGCAACTCAACATCGACTTAATGCAGATTTGAAACTTTGCTATGCAGAAGAAAAATGCTGCTTTCCCTTTTTTTTTAGTAGTTGACATTTAACATAGCACTCTGCTGTAAATGTTTTTGTTTTGTCTCTGCTGCTGCATGATTGCATATTTCCAGTTTCAAATGAGGAGTGCAGTTGAATGATCAGTTCATAACTCTGAGGTACTCCTGTAAAATATAAAATTTGCAGGCAGCTTGAGAATTTCTGATTAACGTTGGGATAAATTCCAGAGGTTTTCCTCGTTCTTCTCCCTCAGGGACTTCAATGATTCTAAGATTGTTTCTGTGAAATCTGCCTTCCAGATCAGTCAATTTAGCTTTAATTAATTTTATATCCCCGAAGTGTATCTCAATGTGGGCAGCCATGCCTTGCATTTGATCTACTAGTGATTGTAGCTTTAATTGCCAGAGCGTTGGCAGCCACTTTCTGAGCAGAGTCAGCATACTCTCACTCTCCGCAACGGTGGACATCTTAGCTGAGGTGTCAGGATCTCTTTTGGGGGATTTGCAGATCGAAGAGGAGCTTGCCATTGCTACTAGAAATGATCCTGTGGTACTAGCAGAAGTTCAGGTCAACAGGTTTTGGCTCCCAGAGGTGAAAAGGATGATGTCTAGCAGTAGAAGGGGCAGGATGTTGGTAGATAGCCCCAGCACACTCAGGAGTTCACTCTGACTCCCTTGAAGTGGCAACCACGGGTTCAATGGCCTTTTTTGGACCCCATGGGTCTACCACCAAGCCCAGGGATCCCCCTCTACGGACATGTTGCTGGTGTCGGCATTGCAAGCCCCTCCCTCTGCTCTCTGACAGACACTGTTGTCTGGGTGGCTGGGAATGTGCAACTGCTAGTGCAGTATCCAAATGCGGCACCAAGGTCCCCATCAAGGGTGCAAGGCCTGGCACCGAGGCTCCCTCCCTGGTGCATGTGGTACTTGTGCAAACCTTGGCTTCAGCTCCAGCACTGACCTCGGCACCAACACCAGCACTGGAAATTTTGGTGTGTTGAGTGACTTCAGACTCGCTAATAGGGAAGCTGGAGGCCCAGGAAGTCCTTGTCTTGCAGGCTTCCTCATCCTCATCCCTGGATGAGGCCATGGCTAGTACTTCAACCACCATACTTCCTGTCTTGGGCATAGAAGGCCACCAGGACCTCTGAAGGCAGGAGGCTCAGAACCTCAGACTATAGGCACAGGAGATTATGGGAAATCCTCACCTCCAAGGATCTCTCCAGAGTAGCCTTCTGATTCATCAAAACTGTCCAAAACAATAAGGTGTTGTGGCATACCCCCCACAGCTAAAGGGGTTGAACTCCGATACACCTTTTCACGCACTCACAACAGGGATCCCTTGTGATGGATGCAGTAGATCACAAGGAACATCAGGAAGTGAAAAAGCTAGACCACTTTGAGTGCAAGGTCTATTGCACAGGAGGTCTACAACTGTGGGTGGCCAACCAGCAAGCACTGCTGAGCCAGAGCTTGTTTAACTCTTAGAGGCCCTTGCTAGATTCCAGGAACTCCTCCCTGCAGACTTCCATCAGGAGTTTGCCACCCTGGCTGAGGAGGGCAAACTGGTCTCTAGGACCTCCCTTCAGGTGGCCTTGGACTCAGGGGGATTCAGCCGCCCATACGATGACTACAGCTCTACAGAGAAAGGGCTCATGGCTGCAGGTTTCAGGCATTCCCCTGGAGGTCCAGACTGCCTTGCAAGTAGGGTTGCCAGATGGTTGAAACAAAAATACCAAACACCTGCCCCCCCCCCCCCCACACACCTTCCCAAAAAAAAAACCACCGGGGAAAAATTCTGTTGAAGAAAAAAAAAGGGGGGAAGACCAAAGTTATTGAGCAAAAAAAAAAAAGGACTCCAAGACTTATTAATAAAAACAAATTAAAATAAAACAGTATGTCCCCTTTAAGAATGAGTGCAGGGATAGGAACAGGGGAGTCGTTGAGCACAAGACCCAGGGGAGTCATTGCTTCCCCTTGGTCCTTTTGCTGGCAGCCATTTTGTGCTGACAGCCTTGCGGAACCAGGTAAGCATGAAGCCTGGGGGCTGGAGGAGGCCGGGCGCTGAGTGTTTATAGGGTTGCCAGGTGCCCAGCATTTTCGCCTCCTGGCTGGGGAAAAAAATCAGAAAATACCGGACATCTTAGGTGTCTGGTATTTTCTGAATTTTTTTTTACCAGACAAGAGGTGAAAATACCGGGCTATCCGTGTGAATACCGGACACCTGGCAACCCTACTTGCAAGACCTTCCCTTGGACTGTTCTGGGCTCTTTGTGAAAATCAAGGATTCTCACCTCCACTGCCTGAAGGACTCTAGGGCAACTCTCAAATCCCTGGGGATCCATACTCCTGCACCCTAGAGAAAATCATTTACACTGGGGCTATGTCTACACTGGCATGATTTTCCGGAAATGCTTTTAACGGAAAAGTTTTCAGTTAAAAGCATTTTCGGAAAAGAGCGTCTAGATTGGCAGGACGCTTTTCCGCAAAAGCACATTTTGCGGAAAAGCGTCAGTGGCCAATCTAGACGGGCTTTTCCACAAAAAAGCCCCGATCACCGTTTTCGTGATCAGGGCTTTTTTGTGGAAAAGAAATCTCTGCTGTCTACACTGGCCCTTTTGCCCGAACGGGAGCAGCATAGTATTTCCGCAAAAAGCACTGATTTCTTACAGTAGGGAAGTCAGTGCTTTTGCGGAAATTCAAGCGGCCAGTGTAGACAGCTGGCAAGTTTTTCCAGAAAAGCTGCTGATTTTCTGGAAAAACTGGCCAGTCTAGACACAGCCTGAAGGTCCCAGCTTGCTCCTAGTCTGGGCATCCCAGGCAGGACTTGTCCAGGTACAGAGACTGGAATCACTGGTGGCATCAACCTCACTCCAACTCAGGCCATGACCAGGGTCAGGGAAGCACTAAAAAACCTCCAGGCTCCAAACTCAACTTTTGATGGTGCACCTGAGCATGGAGCACCAGTTCTTAAGCCAGATCCATTCCCCTTTGGCAACCACTTGCCCCACTTCTGCCATGCCTGGGCCAAGATTACTTCAGACTGCTGAGTTCTGAGCATGATGGAAGCAGGATATTTTATCTAATTCCACCCCTTCCCATTGTCTTACACCCCCATCTCGAGTCCTCTTCATCAGCTTCGCATGCAGGAGAGGCACATACTCCTCACACTGGGTGCTATCGAGGAGGTCCCCAGAGAGTTCAGAGCAAGGGGTTCTACTCCCAATATTTCCTCATCCCCAAGGACAAGGGTGGGCTCAGACCCATTCTGGATCTGCAAAACCTCAACACCTTTAGCAGGAAGTTTAAGTTTTGAATGCTTTTCCTAACCAGCATCAGACCCTTCCAGATTCAGGGGACTGGTACGCAGGGGCAGATGAGGATTTTGCGGGGCCCAGGGGAGCACAATTTCACGGGGCCCCCTCTTTGACATGGCGCATGCGCGGGGCTTCTTGAAGCGTGGGGCCCGGGGTGGCTGCCCCGCTCACCCTGCCCTATATCTGCCCCTGCTGGTACACTACCCTCAACTCCATATCTCTATTATCCCAGCTTATAGACAGTTTCTCAGGTTTCTGGTCAAGGACCAACACTACGAATTTACAGTGTTCCCATCTGGCGTCTCCACAGCCCCCCTGGTATTCACAGAATGCATAGCGGATATGGCAGCCTTTTGGATAACTGTCTAATTAGGGGCAGGGCCAGAGAATAGGTTCTGGCATACCACGGCAGAGACCTGCATGTGGACCTTGGGCCACATGGCAGCCTGAATCTAAGTGGTGCAGCATGCCAGGCTGTGACTACACCCACTGCAGTCATGGCTGGCAGAGGTCTATGGGCCCAGCAGATGCTCCATAGACAGACTGATAACCTTCCAAATCCACTCCCTCCATTGCCTGTCCTGGTGGCTTCAGCCTCATGTAGTGCAAGCAGGGGTGCCCTTTCACCAGCCACAGTCCATGCTCACCCTCACCACAGGCGCTTCGTAAATGGGGGGGGGGGGGGCGGGATGCACATAGGCACACTCTGGACTCAGGGCAGGTGGTCTGAGGTAGTGCTCTCCCTTCACATCGATATCAAGGAGCTGCAGGCGGTGCGCCTGGCCTGCTAAGTGTCCCTAGTGACCTGTGTCTTGTCGTATCTCTCCTGGAAGACAGCCTTCCTCGTGGCTATAACCTCACCCAGGAGGGTGTCTGAGCTCTGGGCTCTCACTTAGGAACCATCATACACCATCTTCTTCAAAGACAAAGGACAATTATGCCCTCACACAGCATTTCTGTGTAAGATGGTTTCCCAATTTCATATGAGCCAGGATAAATTTTTGTCTGTGTTCTTTCCTAACCACCATGCCAAAGATAGGGAAAGGAAAGGGCCTTCCACTCACTGGATGTCAGACATGCCCTAGCTGAATACACCAACCATTCCATATCAATGCACTTCTTTATTGCAATAGCGGAGACGATGAAAGGTATCTCCATATCAACTCAGCACTTTTCATCATGGATCACATCCTGCATTAGGGCAAGGGCGGCCGGTGCCTATAGGCAAACTAGGCAGCTGCCTAGGGCACCAAGTTGGTGGGGCGCCAAATTCCTGGACCCTGCTGTGCCTGCTACACTTTCATTTCCCCCTCCCCTTCCGGAAATGTCTTACCTGGCTGTAAGGAGCACCGTGACCAAGAGCACTCATTCCCTGCTGTGCTACAGGGGGGTCACAGTCCTGGGATAAGGGTGTGCGAGGGGGGAGGGTGTTCCCCGCACCGGGGGGGGGGGGCGGGTGCCGGCTTCCCCTGCTGCAGAGGGGGAGTTGGCATCAGAGAAGCCAAATGCCTGCTGTCTTCCCGGGGGGGATCGAGCCTTCTCTAGAGAGCCAGCGGATCCCCCTTCCCCTCCGTGGCAGGGGAAGCCGGCCGCTGCTTGCCTCCTCTGGCACCGACTCCCCTTCCCGCGGGCCTGCTTCCCTTGCCGCAGGAAGGGGAGGGGTGATCATCTGGCTCTGTAGAAGCCAAACATCGGCTGTCTTCCCCTGCGCTGCGGGGGTGGGGATAGCTGATTGCATGGTTCGCCTAGACCAGTGGTCTCCAACCTTTTTACACCGAAGATCACTTTTTAAATCGCAGAACAGGTGAAGAGCTACTGCCCCGCCCCTTCCTTGAAGCCCCGCCCTCTCTAATCGCCTCCTGTCCATCACTTGCTATCCCCAGCTCTTACTTACACACTCTGATAAACAGTTTATTTTTAAATGATGCGATATATAAAATTAAAATCACGTGTTTATAGTTATGAAATAAATGGTCTGTTTTTTATTCATGCTATTTAAATCTAAAATGAAGCATTTATAATTATGCATTTTGTGGGGACAGAGTTCTGCAGCTGGGGGCAGGAGATAGGGAACAGGGTACTGGAAGGGCAGAGGACAGGGTTCTGCAGCAGTGGACAGGGTGCCAGTGGGGACAGAGTTCGTGGAGTGGGGACGGGAATGGGGACAGAGTTCTGTAGCTGAGGTCAGGGGAGTGGGGACAGAATTCTGTAGCTGGGGACAGGAGAGTGGGGTCTGAGGAGTGGGGAGAGGGGACAAGGTGCTAGTGGCAGCAGAGAGTCCCCTGCATCTGCCTCCTCCCAGGAGGCAATTGCTCCAAGGCCTGGTGATTCAAAGGGGCCCAGGGCTCCCAGCCACAGTTCCAGGCCCTTTAAATCAGCACTGGAGTGCCATGTGGCATGCTCCAAGCAGCAGTAAAAGTAACCCGGGGGGCATGCCACACTCCATGACGCACTGCACTGACCCTGTTCTTCTGCCTGAGGCCCCGCCCCCTTCTAGGAGCACAAAACTGGCCCTCCCTACACCTTGCCCAGTGACCCATGTCAGTGCCCATGCTGCTATGACTTAGCCCAGGTCTCAACCTTGGCAATAACAGCCCATTCCACAAGGGCACAGGCTTCTTCTGCAGTGTTTCTACACAAGTCCCTATCCAAACACCTGTCAGGCAGCCATTTGGTTATCCAGCTTCACCTTCACATCTCACTACGCCATTATCCAATAGGCACGAGGAGATATGGCTTTTGGCTGGGCGGTCCTGCAATTTGCAGCCAGGTACTCAAGAGAGAGATCTTGTGGTTAGTTCTCTGAAAACATCATTCAGTGTGCAGGGGCAGTCAAAACAGCAAACAGAATGTTAGGAATCATTATAAAAGGGATAGAGAATAACACAGAGAATATCATATTGCTTCTATATAAAACCATGGCATTCACACATATTGAATACTGTGTACAGATGTGGTCGCCTCATCTCAAAAAGGATATATTGGCATTGGAAAAGATTCAGAGAAGGTCAACAAAAATGATTAGCAGTTTGGATTGGGTCCCATATAAAAAGAGATTTAAAAGACTTGGACTTTTTAGCTAAGAAGAGAGACTAGGGAGGGATATGATAGAGGTCTATAAAGTCGTGACTGGTGTGGAAAAAATGAATATGAAAAAATTGTTTACTTGTTCCCATAATATAAGAACTAATGGTCACCAAATGAAATTAATAGGTATCAGGTTTAAAACAAACAAAAGGAAGTTTTTCTTCATGCAGCACACATTCAACCTGTGGAACTCCTTGGAAGAGGATGTTGTGAAGACTAGGGGTTCAAAAATGTTCATGGAGGCTGGGTCCATCAAAGGCTATTAGCCAGGATGGATAGGAATGGTGTCCTTAACCTCTGTTCGTCTGGAAATGGATGACAGAAGAGGGATCACGTGATGATTACCTGTTGTGTTCACTCCCTCTGGGGCATCTGGCATTGACCACAGTTGGCAGGCAGGATACTGGGCTAGATGGACCTTTCGTCTGATCCAGAATGGCTGTTCTTATCTCCGACCCCTGGTGAGACAACTATTGAAATGCACATGAGCGATCATTTGAAGAAGAAATACAGTTACCTACCTTTCATAACTGTTGTTCTTTGAGATGTGTTGCTTGTGTCCATTCCAAATCCCACCCATCTCTCCTCTGTCGGAATAATGGGGCAAAGAAGCTGAGAAGGTATGGAGTTGGCAGTGTCTTATATACTGTGCCTTGAAGGCATCACGCCAGAGGCTCCACAGCCAACCAGATAGGTGCTGCTAAGGGAAAAATTCTCTGACGATTGTTACCTACCAACTCTGTGTTCTTGGGGAACCAGAGCATAGCCACCTGTAGCCCTGTGCTCTTGGGGAGCCAGGGAGTGATACTCAGGGAAAACAATACCCCTCCCCCAGGCCTCTGCTTGAATCAAAGACAAAGTGTTATACCAAATAAAAGCAAGCAGGATCTTATGAGGGGGATAAGGCAAAAAGCCACATTTATTGTAAAGATAATAATAAAAAAATAAAGAAAAGATAGAAGCAAACAACGTTGTTTAACTACTTAACCCTTATACATATAAACATTCATTCATCCATTCATTCAGGTTCTGTGTATTTGTTATACTTACCAGCCTGGAAGTTGCTTGTGACAGAATACTGGCCAGGTATTCTGTACACAAGTGATGGTAGTGGGGAGCAAAGTCCTGATCAGATGCGCATCTGAAGCTCCTGGTAGGTTGGCAGCAGAACCTTGGGGTGTGTCTAGACTACCTAGTTTTGTCGACAAAAGTGGACTTTTGTCGACAAAACTATACCAGCGTCTACACTACCGCGGAGTTCTGTCGACATAACGTTGACAGAACTCCGCGGTTTTGTCGACGCTGGTATACCTCATTTTACGAGGCAAAACACCTTCTGTCAACAGAGTTCTGTCGACAGAAGGTGTTATTGCCTGTAACACTGCGTCCAGACTACGGAGTTCTGTCGACAAAGCGGCTTGCTTTGTCGACAGAACTCCATGTGTCTGGACGCTCTTTGTCGATGGAAGTTTTGTCGACAGTATCTGTCGACAAAACTTCCGTCGACAAAACGCGGTAGTCTAGACGTACCCTTGGACTCTGATTCCATACTTTTTTAGTCCAGTTCTTATAGGAATTTCTTCCTATGCCAGTCTATGGAAATTGCTGCATCATACTGATGTCTCCAGGGTGGCTGCCAGGTGCTCGTCAGTGATCTCATAGGGTGGACCTCCAGTACTTGGTTTTCTCCACTTGACACCTTTTGGTTGCACTGGCACCTGACGCCTTCTTCAGCCCTTTGTTGCTGTATTCTCAGGCTGGCACCTCTCAGAACCATTCATTCATCGTCCAAGCACTCTCTCATACATTCATACAGTATTTTGTATAATAAAAGTTGTAGTTACAAAAGTTTCTGGGTAGTATTGCTTAAAACATTCTCTGAGTGCTGAGTAAAGTTACAATGTTTTAAAGAGAACAGGCGTCAATTATGTAACAATGCCCTTAGTCAATTACAGGGCTTGGCTCCCACAGCAGAGTTAGTGGCTTGACAATGCATTCTTACAATGTATCTCTGCAATGTCAATTTCAAGCAGCCCCTTGCACAAGCTTGAGCATGGTCTGGGGCACAGAGGGGGGGCTGTTTCTGGCTACATAGGATTATATTCTTAACAGTTCTAAGTTACATGACCTAATACATTATATTCTAAAGGGGCAATAATAATAATAAATCTAAACATTTAACAATCTTAACAAATAATAATAATAATAAGAAGAAGAATTAATAATAAATCTAAACACTTTAAGTTGTGGGGAACAAATTATGGGGAGTCACTTCCATTTGGAGGAATCATTTTCAATACATTAATATGTTATCCCTACAAAAGCAAGGAAAAGGCGGGGGAAGACACACCTAAACTCCTCCAGACAAGGGTGACAGAATTAAGGAAACACCTCAGCCTCATCTGCATTGAAGGTAGAACAGAGAGACCTCTCCATTAGCATACAGAATGGAGAACAGCTCTTCCAAAGCAGGAACTGCACTGAACTATGGGATAACGAGAGCAGAGAGGCACTGCCTGATGGGAAATCTCTGCTCTAGGTGCTAATGAACCCAGGTCTGCTCACACCCAAATTAGTCATTATCAGACCAATTCTAGTAATGGATCCTACTGACATCCAAAATACTGGAACTGCCTAGTTGCATTGTGAGCTCTTCCAAGGAACATCCCCCATAACCAGTTTCTATTGTCTCGCCTCTGTTTGCCCATAAACAAATCCAGCATTCTCCTTGAATTATTGTCCTGTCCCTACAAAAATGCCTACCTTTGCTCAAGAAAAACTGTTCTGATACCTGGATTTAAACTGCATCCGTTCCATTGAGACTTCATCATCTCCTGCCTAATCATGCTGGGGGCTCTGCTCTGCTTGTCTCCTGCCCTCTGGACCCCCGGCTACCATCACCATCTGGGAACCTTGATGAGTGCAAACTCCAGGGAGTGGTGAGTTCTCTGTCTCTCCCTCCCCTCTCCCTCCCCTCCCTCCAGAATAGCCTCCTGACCCTGCCCTATGCATACTGTTATATGGTTTGCTAGCCCTAACCTTTGTAATCATTTTCAATTTAGATTTAATATAGTAACTGTTTTGTGTGTTTGGCTCTCCATATATATCTATATATTCACTACCCCAAAATTAATAACTTTAATTGTTATTCTCTCTCTCTTTCTCTCTCTCTCTCTCTCAGGGTATGTCTACACTACCCTCCTAGTTTGAACTAGGAGGGTAATGTATGCATACCGCACTTGCTAATGAAGCCCGGGATTTGAATTTCCCGGGCTTCATTAGCATAAGCGGGGAGCCGCCATTTTTAAATCCCCGCTGCTTCGAACCCCGTGTAGCGCGGCTACACGGGGCTCGAACTAGGTAGTTCGGACTAGGGTGCCTATTCCGAACTACCGGTACACCTCGTTTCACGAGGAGTACCGGTAGTTCGGAATAGGACCCTAGTCCGAACTACCTAGTTCGAGCCCCGTGTAGCCGCGCTACACGGGGTTCGAAGCAGCGGGGATTTAAAAATGGCGGCTCCCCGCTTATGCTAATGAAGCCCGGGAAATTCAAATCCCGGGCTTCATTAGCAAGTGCGGTATGCATACATTACCCCGCTAGTTCGAACTAGCGGGGTAGTGTAGACATACCCTCACTCTTCCTCAGGGGTGTTGTTTTGGCTTCCCCATTCACTCAACAACAACGCTTCTTGTACCCAAGCTAAAGATCCCTGTAGTGCCCAAAAATCCTTTGGGGTTTGTTCATCATGTGGTTTACCAGCAAATGATTGTGGTGTGAAAGTGGGGATAGGGAAGATGCTGAACCTGGGGACATATGAGGATAGCAGCTTAAAGTGCTGTTAAATCCAGTCCGCTGAGTCCAAAGGCACATGAGGGTACAGTGTGGCATTGCTGTTAAACCCAGCCTGCTGAGTCCAGGGACTTATAAGGGGTCAGCTTGTGAGTGCTGATTAACCAGTCCCCTCAGATGTGCTCTGTTAGTGGGTGTGAGTGTCCATGTGTTTCTAAGGTGGGAAGAACCCCGTCCTGAGCAACATAGTTCCTGCAGGAGAGCTCCATTGGGAAAGGGAGTTGGCAGCAGGGAGAATTCAGCTCCATATGAGAGCACAAGTAGCACAAGCAGCACACGGATAGAATTATTAACCTCCTTCCCAGCCTCATAAGAGTAACCCTAATAAATAAGCATACCCCAGAGTATTGGGCAAATCTGGTAACACGATTGTGCACATGGAATGCACATGCACTTAGAATGGAATGGACATGAGCAGCACATCTTGAAGAATGATTACGAAAGGTAGCTAACTGTTTTTTTCTTCCAGTACAGTGGTGCATGACTTACGTGAGATTTGAGGGATGCAAGTTTTAAACCATATTCTGAAGCCACATCTACACTGGAATTAAAAATAAACATTAGCCAGCACCATGTTCAAAAAACGTTCTTACTAGAAAGGTGCTTCAGGTCTTAGTAAATAGACTGTCCTATCATGGTCTTGTGAATTATTTGATAATATTTTATTGTCTACATTCACTGAGTTTCTTACTCGAGTAGCACGTTCAAACCATCCTTTTGCTTTTCAAATAAGAATTATGTTTTTAGCTAGCATAGTATAATTTTGTATTTCAACAGGTCTTTTTCCAAGCATTTCCAACCATTAATTTATTAAGGGGACACAAATTAAAAATCTCACTTATGTCTGTTTATATTTAGTACTATTGTTACACATAACATGTGAGAAACCATAATTAAGACTAAAGAAAGTTTTCCATCATCAGAGCTCTGAAGAAACAGGACCAGACTGAACAATTAAAGCAGAGACCCATGTTGGAGTAATGGGCACAAAGCCATACTGTCCCTATGGCTCCAAATGCAACACTTGCAGCATTCCCCCAGGACTATGTCTGTAGCACAATATGCACAATGGGTCTTACAACTGCTGTGCCACCCTTTAGAGTTGTGCAGTTTGTAGTTCTTTCAACAACTGATCCACTTTGCTGTTCAGAGCACGTGGATGGGGGAGGGTAAATCTGTGGCTATTCTTTCTCCTCCCTACCTCTTTGAGGTTGTTTACATTCCAGGGGGAACCAGTAGGGAACTGCAAATCTGAACTTTTTGTGCTATGTCTGCAGAAGTACGAGAGAGAAGGCTCCTTGTCCTCTCCTCTCCTTTGTGCTGTAGCCAGGGGCAGATATAGGGCAGGCTGAGCAGGGCAGCCGCCCCGGGCCCCGCGCTTCAAGAAGCCCCGTGCATGCGCTGTGGCAAAGGGGGGCCCCGTGAAATTGTGCTTCCCTGGGCCCCGTGAATTTGTGCTGCCCTGTGCCCCCCAAAATGGTCATCTGCCCCTGGCTGTAGCACAAGGACCAGCTACAATCTGGGTCAATATCAGAACTTGATTTTATCACTCCTGGAGGGGGGACATGATAGCGGTTTTCAAATATCTAAATGGGTGTCACAACGAGGAAGGAGAAAATTTGTTCCTCTTGGTTACTGAGGACAGGACAAGGAGTAATGGGCTTAAAGTGCAGCAGGGGAGGTTTAGATTGGACATTAGGAAAAAATTTCTAACTGTCGGGGTGGTCAACTATTGGAATAAATTGCCAAGGGAGGTGGTGGAATCTCCCTCTCTGGAGATATTTAAGAACAGGTTAGATAGACATCTGTCAAGGATGGTGTAGACGGAGCTTGGTCCTGCCTTGAGGGCGGGGGGCTGGACTCGATGACCTCTGGAAGTCCCTTCCAGTCCTATTATTCTATGATTCTAAGCTCTTATATGTGGATGTTTACAAGCATGTTACAAATCACTGACAAATACTTTTATTTATAATGAAACTGTTGATACACTGAAATATGCTAATGCTCACAGATGCTGCTGTAATGCAGTCCACACAACCTGACAAAATCAGAATTCTGACAAAGTGAACACAGTAATCTTATCACAATACAATATAGTGTTGAAGTTAGTTTCCCCATTGATCTGTTTGTTGTATTTGTGGATTTAAAACAGTTCTCACTGCCTAGCAATCTGCACATCCTACACTCATTGTAAAGAATCACATCACATAAAATGTGGGTTCCCTAAAATAAAGACTTCATAACAAAACCCCTTCTGAAAAGAAGTCTAATGGTTGTTTTAAAAATGTCATTGTACAGATGAATTTAATGCCATAGTAACCAAATGTATGTTTAACGAATCCATATGTAATAATCATAAATCTAAAATCCTGATCTAATAGTTTCCATGCCCTAAATATTCAAACATTGTCACAAGGGAAAAGCAAAAAACTGATCTGTTGCTTAATTGGATATCTTTCCTAATGTGCTATGAACTCCGCAGGCAAAATCTTCAATACAGAATTAAATAATGGAGAGATTTAATGCAAGCCCCTAACTCAAAACTGCTGTGATAAGAAGAGTGAAACTGGTGAATATTTGTCTTCATGTGTTTGTGCAGCATGTAGGACAATGTGGGGGAGTCCATGACTAGGGCTCTTACTACACTACAGTAATACAGATTAATAATAACAAAATAATTAATTAGTAATAGTTTAGACACAAAAGTGTATTCATGGGGATTTGTTCTATTCCCCCTGCGCACAGGGAAACAACACATGAAAATCTCGTAGGTGAAGAGAGCCCAGAGAGATGCTTAGCTTAAAACATACACAATATATGTTAAGGGAAATTACATAGGTATCCCCTTTAACTTTGTGTCATTCTGTGTTCTCGTTGCTGCTTACGAGGTTTTGCTAATAAATTCTGGGAGCTCACCGCAGGATAGCACTTTGAACAAGGCTCAAACACTTTGCAAAATTGGTAGCATTATCTTTCCAGGTGTGGAATTGCTTTTGCAATTATTCAAACCCACCTGCAAGTTTTACTGTTATCTTGTGTAGGAAAGAAGGAAGTGCCCTTCGAGACTTCAGTGTTCTACAGGAGCATAATATGCTAAGTGCTCTTTTTCTAGTTTATGGTGTACACTTTTTATAAATTGCCATGTCTAGGAATTAGAGATAGATGTTTGCCGATGAGTGATGCGGTATAGATTTTGCAAACCTCAAAGCCTGCAGAAGACTCCGAGGCTGCAGGTGCCCAAGCAGTGACCAATAAGGCACACCCCTTTATCCCACTAAGGTGCTGCAGGGCCAATGGTTGTTTTTTACGTTGTCTCTTGGGGAGAGCAACCCTTTAATTTGCTGTGTAAGGCCACAGAGGCTGCTGTGTAATCAGCAGCTATAATGACTCCTGACCCCGGGGCTCTCCCAGAGGTTACCCAGATGGTGCTTGGGAGAGGCAGGGCGACAGGCTCAGGGTCTCAAAGTAAGTCAGTGGCCAAGCTGGGAAGTGACCCCTAGACTCTTCTGTAGGTCACAGCCGTGTGTGTCCCGGGCTGTTTATGTCTCCCAGGAGCTGCGCCCGCAGGCTGGCCGCTAGGGGCCGTGAGCAGCGGCTCCGCGCTGGCTGCTGCAGGTTGGCGGAGCGGTCAGAGGGGGGAGCGAGCGGGACAGTCTTTGCGCGGCGCTCCGGTGTCAGAGCCTCCCCCGTGCGGGGCGAGCAGGGAGCCAGCCAGCCAGCCCGGCACTTTCCTTTTGGGAGCGGGGAGGAGCAGCCGCTGCGCAGGCGTCTCTCGCCCCCTGTTGATTAGTCAGTGCTGGGATGGCGTTTCCTGGGCCAGCCGCCGCCGCTGCGAGCCGAGCGGGGAGCAGCCCCGGGGGGCTGGAGGAGCAGCCGCAGGGCGGGCGTCACCTCGCGCTTCGCCAAGCCTAGCATGTCCCCGGGAAGCGGAGGCGGCGGCGGCGGTAGCAGCAGCAGCCGCCGCTGAGCTCAGTCGTGTCGGCTGCAGCTCCGCTCCGCGCCGGGCAGGAGCCACAGCCTGGCCGCCCGACTCCCCCTGCTCGGGCCCGCGGGCGGAAGGGAAGATGGACCCGGGCTCCAGTCTCAAGGAGGTGAAGTGGAGCGCGGTGCCCGTCCCCTTGGACCTGCTGGTCAGCACCTACCGGCTGCCCCAGCTCGTGCGGCTGGACAGCGGTGAGTAAAGGGGGAGGGGAGCGTGTCTGGGACCAGCAGCCGCCCATTAACTATTAACTTCGGCAGGCTGGGCGGGCGGGAAAGGCTCCGCCGGCACAGCCTGTCCCCGGGCCAGAGGAGCGCGCGGGGCGCAGGGTGAAGGGACTTGCCCGGGGACCCCTCCCGCGTGTCCCTGGCGGCGCTGCGGATAGAGCCTGCCCGTAGCCCGCCCGCGCTTCCCCAGCTGTTGCAGCCTCCCAAGTCCTGGGCTCCTCGGTGGGCTCCCAGTCCGGTCCCTTGCGGCCTGCACTCATCTCTGGGGCCAGGAGACGGGGCCAGGCATGGGGTGGGTGGGGGATCCCGCCTGTCCAGCTCGCCTTGGCTTGCGAGACGATCTCAACTGCTTGCTGTCTGGCAGGAACTGCATGTCTCTTGCGGCTCTGTCTGCCTGGTTTAATGGGCTGGTGTAAGCAATCCATCATTAACTATGGAAAATGCAGAAGTGAGAGGGATGTTGGTAAGGGTAATGATTAGCTCCGAGAATTTCTCGCTTGGAAAAGATGTAAATCCCCATAAAAATTCAGGTTTTCCCTCTCAGGAGAACTGCAGAATGGTACAAGGTACTAAAACTGCATTTGTTTTGCATTCTTAAATCAGCCATCTCTGCTTATTGGATGTTGCCTTAAAGTTGTTTGACTTTCACTTTTTTCTGTTTGTGTTCTATTCGAACACATTGGATCATGGTCTTTTAGGTGCACATGTTTGCTCCGGGGGTCCAATCTCATGTCAGTTGAATGTCTTTGAGAGTCAAAAAATACATGATTAAAATGTAGGAAAATATTTGCAACACCTAAATGCTCAATCCTGTGTTGGATGTTGTGGCCTCGAGGTAGGTTCCAAAGTAAAAGGAATATTAAATAAAGTAGCCTAAACTCTAGAAATGTTGATGGAAAGGGTAACAGACCTATAAAAAAAGTGGTAACACGAGAAGTCTGTACATCTCAAAGGAAAGGAACTTTTTATTCCTATTTACTTGTATTCTAATCTGTTGTCTCAGGATCAGCATATTATTTAATATCAAAATTTGGAAATTAGAGGTTATGCCCTTGACAGAATGGTTAATAGAGCAACATGTTACTATATGAGACAAGAATTTGAGAATATTTGGTACTGATGGTCTTTGGAGATTTGGAGTATTAAGGAACTAATCATGGATTTTCAGAGACCAGCAACTGGTGGTCATAAAAGCTGTATTATGTCAGTCATAGAAGGAGAGTGTAGGATTGGGTGAGGGGGATTAGTCTAGAGCGAGAAGCTCAGGAGGTACAAAAAAATGACTTTCTTGGTCCAATACAAACTCAGGAGTGATTTGGTTTACCCTTGACATATAAGATGACGCCTCATGTTTGGGTATCTGTTGCAGCAGTTATGGTACTTTCAGCATGTCATCTCTGAAGTGACACTGAGAGTTGGGTGATCTGGTAAAATAATTTGATTACAAACTTTTGCATTTGACTTAAAAGTTGTCCTTTTCAGAGTTTGGGACTGGACCAGCATGTTTAAGTAATATCTCATCTTACTCTGTTTAGCTGATTACTTACTTGTCCTGATAATCCTGAGGTAATAGTAAGCAGAGCTTTTTGTGACTCTCTGTTCCTTCTTTATGCATGTTCAAAAGCTTCAGAGGAGTAGCCAAGTTAGTCTGTACCAGGAAAAACTTAAACAACAACAAATAGTATAGTAGCACCTTAAAGACAAACAAAACATGTAGATGGTATCACGATGGGCAAAACCCACTTCAGATGACTGGAGTATAATAAGCCCAGTTCCAAGAATAAATAAGATAAGGGGGTGGGGTGGGGAAGAGAAGGAAAAAGCAAAGGGGAGGAAGAAAGTGCAAATAATTACAAGAGGCTGTCAATCATTAGCACCTCTATTGGTTGGTTGTTTATGTCAGTGTTTCCCCATTAGTGCTCCATGGAACCTGGGGTTCCCTGAGAACTCGGCACTCCCTCACCCCCTCTTAAAGAGACAGAGTCTATTTGCGGGGCTTTTTTTTTTTTTTGCTTTACAAATTCTGGTGGGTCTAGGGGTTCCTTGAAATTCTTTTAAGCTGAAAAGGGTTCTATGGCCAAATAAAATTGGGGAAATACTGTTTTATGTCATTAAAAGGTAGAAGATAGTGTGGGAGCCATCAGTTCAGACTATTTGCATAAGAATTAAACTTGTGAATTAAGTTAAGTTCCAGTCCTTTTCTGTGTATTTGGCTTGTGGAATTGGTCTGAAACAAAACAGAGACTTGGAGATCCATTAATGAGTGTCCAGGAAGATTAAAGTGTTCTCCAACAGGTTTTTGTGTGTTGCCTTTTCAGATATCTGATTTGTGTCTATTCATTCTTTACTGTAGAGATTATCCAGTTTGAAAGAATGAATAGACACAAATCAGATATCTGAAAAGGCAACACACACAAACCTGTTGGAGAACACTTTAATCTTCCTGGACACTCATTCTTCCTCAGTCTTACGTAGTTTTATGCTTGTTTTTATCTTTCTCAACTTGCCAGATTGGAAAAGCACTGGAAGTTTTTTGGGATCAGGGAGAGCGCTTGGAAATGAAATTATTATTGGCCTTCTGCTCCAATGCTTCTCTCTCTCTCTCTCCTTCTCCCCCGCTGTCTCCATCTTCCTTAGTTTGTTTGTATCTTATTTTTGGGAGTGGGGAGAGGAATACTTAATAGTTATTGAGAGGGGCACAGATACTGCTCAACTTTGCACTTAGATCTCTTGTAATCTCCATCTCAAGGTTTCTTTGCTTTAGCTTGTGATGTCACAGAGATGGCAGTCACACAAGTCCATTTCTTAAAGAATGCAGACAACATTAAGCCTATCTTATTGGTTCTAAAGTATCGTTTTCTTCCTAAAAGGGGGTTGCTTTAGGATGAGAGGTAGGAAACAGTGAACCAGAGCTTTGTCCACTAAAGTGAGGAAGTAAGGTTTGTGTGATGAGTGGCTGTCTGACTTGTCATTCCAGGTCCTCTATCTATACAAAGCCACTTATTGGAATCTGACTGAAGATGGCTCTGCATTAAGTATAGGGGGGGGGGAAAGGCAAAACCTATTGCTGACATGCATCCTTTGAAGTTTAACACACTTTGTAACATGAACAGATAAATCAGTTTTATCAGGGTGCATTTGTTCTTAAAATGAGCTTCACTGAAAATATTTGCAATTTGTAAATATGTTTGCGAGCATTTTTAAACATTGGTGCCTGAAGGTTAACAAGTTAGTCTAAAACTATCCTGATCTGAAAAGGGTACTGAGTATCCACAAATTGTCATAGTCAATGGGCGCTGCAGGTGCTCTGCCCATGAACATCAAGCCACTTTTAATTAGCTGCATAACATAAGGATCCCTAAGTTAAAAATACTATTAGACTTTAAAGAGATTCATAGACTAGCTGTGAATTTTTGTTAAAAGCAAACTCTTTGTGGGGGCTGGTAGGTGAAGTAGGAAGATGGATGGAGATTTTTTCATGTGTTAGTGTTTGTAAGACTTATTTTTTCTTGTCTTTGAGCAGGTGATTTCCTGAAGCTCTCTAGTGATGAGGGGATTATTGTCTTCATATCTCTTCTGTGATTTAGGTTTTGATAGGGTGTGATCACAGAAGTCCCCTTGGAATTGTTTCCTGGTATTCTGATTATGCCAGTGATACCAGCCGCCTTGTCCTGCTGGGCCAGATCTTCTGGTCTCCCCCAAAAAAGGGACAGAGTTGGGGTTACTGCCCCCTAAAAAGCAATGCAGAGACAGAACCACTTGAGCTCTGGGTGGACAGAGTTCTAGGGCTATGCACCCAGGAAATCAACCCTCAAATGGGACCAAAAAAAGCCAAATAAATTAGTCTTCGTCTGTGTAAACTTTTACACAGTGAAAGCTCACCAGGTAAGCCCCCTTTATTAATGAAAGAGGGATGTGCACAATGATTGTTCCTCCCAGTACCAGTTATTTACACTGTGCCTGATAGTAAACATAAGTGTTTTTTATTAAGTACAAACAGTAGGATTTAAGTGGTTGCAAGTGAAAACAGACAGATCAAAGTAGGTTACTGAATTAAAATGAATAGAAAATGCATAGCTAGAGCTATTCCACTTTTTTTTTTAAAAAGTACTGTGTACAGATTCTTACCCTAAAGAGCTGTTCTTATTTCAGGCATAATCTTCAAGTCAGAGACAAACTCTTTTTCTTTGACTTGGGTCTCCAGCTCTCTTTGTAGCCTAGAGTTCCCCAGGCCACTGGAAGACCAAGGGCTGATAGCTTCTCATTACTTAAATAATCTTTCCTCATGGTGGGAATCCTTTGTTTTACATACTCCTCTTTTGTGGAAATTTTCAGGTTCAAGATGGGTCCCAGTACCATGTAGTATGGTCACATGTTTTCCTAGGACCAACCACCTTCTGAACTTTAAGCATAAACAAGGCTATATACAAGTTAAGTTGATCACTGGGTTGTTAAGGCTTTGCGAGGGGGCACCAGTAATAGCTCTCATTAGTACATTTAAAGCTATAAACACTTTTACTTCATTATCCAAAAACTATTTTAATCAAGGACCTGAGCAACGCGAGGTAAATCTTTTAATTATATAAAAACTGCACAATAATAATTAGGCTGTGATGTTTCTCCTCAAACTGAAATTAAAAGATACATATTCATAACTTCTGGTAAAAACTGGCTTGCACTTGGTAATTCATCATAATGCTGTTAAAGTGGTTAATTCTCATACAGAATCATCCGTAAAAGTGGTAAATACTTTTTCAGATGCTGTTAGTTTTGTGTCTTTGACTGACTGTTGTCATAGCAGTTGCAGGTATTTAAAAAAAAAAAAAAGCTGCATTGTTACCTTTAGCAAGTGACAGCACTTAGACTACCATTACCAGCATGTTGCTAACATGCCTTTATAGGCTAAATATTAATAGAAAAATGAAAGCTAACCAAGTGCAAACATAGCTAACAAACACTAAACTCAATGAATCACTAAATTGGCTGTTAGGCCAAGAGGAACAAATTTCAAAGACAGCAAGAACTGGATGAGAGTGTCCTGTGTCCACCCCTCTGTGGGAGACACACCTGGTCTCACTAAAGTCAGAGGGAGTTTTGCCATTAACCACCAAAGGGAAAGGATTGCACCCCAGGAACTAACAGCAAAAATACCTTTATATGACGTTTACTGGCACTGCAGGGTATTAGGCGAGAGCAGGTCCCCGAGGTAATGGTGCCTCAGCTCGTTCAAGGATTATAAATAGACAGTAAAATACTTAACTCCACTGGACAGGTCAAAAGTTATAATGGTATCTTCTTTATCTGGTAAATAAATCAAAACTCTAGGTAAAGCTTATTCTTATTTTCTCGAGGTTTTTGAAATTTCTGGTAGGACTGGTATAGGCTAAGGCTATTCTGGGAAGCTAGAAGAAATATGGTATTAAAACTAAAATAGAAAATTATGCTTTGGTTAAAGTTATCCAAAAAGCCATGTAGTTTATAAATGGTGAACTCTATGGCTGACATTCAAATCTAGCTTTTGTTTCTAAATGGGAAAATTCAGTGTCCTACTGTTGTCTTATTTATTAGGACCACTGTTATCCTAGCACCATTGTTAACTCTTGACAGTTTGCTATTGTTCTGACCCCTGAGGAAGGGCTGGGGACCACATTCCCTCTCAATTCAGAGGCTGCTCTCTCTAGTGATGAGGTCATTATCACTGCAGTCTGCTTGTATTCATCCTGTGGATAAAAGTATTTCCCGGTGCTGTCAGCTATTTAATATTCATCACTGCAGAAAACGTATTTTAAAAAAGTGATATTCGTGTTTTTAAAATCAAACAACCTGGCACTAATCTGGGTAGACAGCCCAACTTGAGGAACTAGTGTTCAGAAGTCATTTTTGGCTGCTCACTGAGCTTGAGAACATGACTGAATTTCTCTGCAGATAGTATTGATGGATCACTATAGTCTGTTAAGGCTCAGGGGGAAATAATTTCTTTTGACCTGCAGCATAAATGTAGTATTAACTGGTTGCTTTAATGCAGACTGAATTATGCTGTGGATTTCAAGGAGGGAAAGCCAATGGAAAAGGAGAGATTGTAGGATTTGGGTAAAATGTCTTATGAACCGTGATTAAACTGTCCCTTAAATAACTGCACTGGGAGGTACTTTTCTTGACACCTGCTACTGTAGGACATTGAATTTTCAAAAACCTTGAGAAAATAAGGATAAGCTTTACCTAGAGTTTTGATTTATTTACCAGATAAAGAAGATACCATTATAACTTTTGACCTGTCCGGTGGAGTTAAGTATTTTATTGTCTATTTATAATCCTTGAACGAGCTGAAGCACCATTACCTCAGGTACCTGATCTGTGAGGTTGCCATGTTGCTGCGAAAGAACAAGTTTTAATTATTGAATTGTATATCCAGTTTCAACAAGGTATTTTTAAAAAGTTCAGAACCATAACAACAGTTTAGGAATTAGAAGTCTTTTCCATCTCTATCTACTCCATTCCTCAGTTAGTGCAAGATTGTTCCCTGCAGCATATAAAATGTTTAGTCTAGTGCTGACTGATAAGACAGCATTATATGCTTTCAAGACAAAGAACATCACACTAAATAGAACAGCCTGACTCTGTACATAGCGAACAATTCACATTGCATCCTTTCACAATCTCAGGAATATCCTTGAAATTGAGCAATTGTTTTATACTAAATTTCACTCTTCTGAGGTTTGCGTGTAGTATTGTTTCTTCTGCTATTGTGGATGGTCTTCTTTCAAGAAACTACTGCCAAGTGCTTCAATGGCCCCTGGTATTTGAGGTTAGAGATAAGAACCACTTTAGTTTTTTTTAAAAAGTAGATCAATGAGACTTAAGCCCCTTGGAATGTATGTGATCCAAATATCCATGTTGTGTAAGGCAAGCTATTTTACAGTATGTAGGTAAGTGATGGCTCACTGAGTAGGTAAAGCCTCCACTTAGATAGAAGGTAAAAAGTCAGGATGTGCTTTGGGACTAGTGAAAACTTACCTATGGCCTGACACCCCCCCCCCCCCAAAAACTGAGCAGTAGGGAAGTTAAAATCCCATATAACTGGTTAAATGTAATGTTTAACTAGTTAACGAATTAAAAGGAGGTCAGGTGTGAGGGCTGCTCCAGCCTAGCGGGACTGGAATGACTCCTGCTGCAGACAGGAGCTGCTCTGGCCTGACTGGAGCATCCCTCACCCTATGGCGGGCCCCTCAATGCTGGAGCAGTCCCCGGCTAACCATTCGCATCCCTAGTGAGCAGCTCTGAAAAAATCAGACCATTAGTGTTTGAATTGCACATATGTTAGTGCACATAATTAATATCCTCTCTCAACTAATATCCTCTGCTCCCCACACTCGCCTTCCCTCATGGTCTGCTGATCCCATTATGATAGTTGAGTGAAAAAGCAGATGATAGCGGCCCTTTCTTTTCCAACAGGCAGAAATGTGGTCCAGAAACATGTTAGTGAGAGAGCTTTTAATATAAGACTTCTGCTCTTCAGTGGCATCTGTGAAAATAATCGTGCCCTCCTGGAGTGAGAGTCCAAGTAACTTGGCAACATCTGTTCTCAAGTGTAGAACATATTGTCAGATGAGGTGCACATGAGTTCACTAACGTATCTCAATTTTAAAGCTAAAAATCCTCGTTTGAGCTTTTCATGTTCAGTAACAATTTTGGATACAATAGAGTGTACTGAATGTTCTTGAATTCATATGCTACTTCTGCTGCTGTGGGCTTTGCGAATGCTGTGCTATGATAGTCAAGGATTCAAAACAGTTTGTCCTAACATGTTATTTTCACACGCTCATAAGTACTCAGACATCACACTGGATGGTACCTAGATAAAGATACAAAACACCATCTTCTGGGCTGAAATTTTGCACTCTTGACCTGTTCACACAAACTTTTAAAAGAAAATATTTGAAGAACAACATATCTCCAGCAAATTCTTTTGATCAAGAGTGGAGGGAAAATACTTGATTTTTTTTTTTTTAAACAATGGCTCTGTTTTTAAATAGTTAAATTTCTTTTAATAGCAATAATAAAGTGTTCTGGGAGACTTAGTGCCTTGCCGTGGTTTACATTTTAAAAATATCACTAAAGGGCAGTGTTTCTTACCTTTTTTCATTTGCAGACGCTTTGGAAATTTGAATGGAGGTGAATGTAAATCTGCCTGTGTATATATAGTTGAATTCTATTAAATTAGTTTTCAGTCTGTCTTTTTTGTGGCGTCATTAGATATAGTCTATGAACCTCAGAGTCCATGGACCACAAGTTGAAAACCACTGACTTGGGGCACAAATTAAAGATAAAGCCAGAAACTAAGACAGGATGCCCAAGCACGTAGGCTAGTTCTTAAGAAACTAAAATGACCATTGTGTAGTGGTTTGTGTGTTGTTGTTTCACGTGGTTGTAATGAAAAACTAGCATTAAAACTGGCATGGGAATGAAGTAAAAAAATTAACATCTTTATGGGTCAAGGTGTTCCTGGCAGTTTGAATTAAATGAATCCAGCACTCCTGTAAGTAGCCCAGTGAACTTAAAGGAGCATGGTGAAAAGAAATGCTACCAAAATGGGACTACTTAGTATAACACTTCAGTTTCAGTAACAGGAACTATGTTCCAGGAATTCTACCTGTGGTTTGACTGCAGCAAGAATATTGGTATTTTGGCATAGTGAATAACTAGCTGTCAAAAGCTGAGAATCTCTTATAGGAAAATACTCATCATATTAACAACGCATACTGGATATGACTCAGAAAACAAGCTTTGTAAAACATAGTGAGCCAAATTACTTAAACTTCTTGAATTTTATATTTATGGTGCTTTCTGTTAGTTAAATTATGGTATTTAAATTTTATTCTTTCTTGTACAGCCTGCATTTTCCATACTATATATAGCCTTCTAGCTAGTCATGGTACTTTATAAGCAAATATACAATAAAAACTGTTTCTGCTCAAAAAGCTTTGTACTGTAATTTAGACTGAAAATACAACATACTGATGAAAGACCATGGTGTATGAGGCGGTAGGGAAGTATGTTCAAGTTGAGCGAATCAGATGTTACGTAGACTGTTTTGGAAAGCTAGCAAATATACTGCATGTTTTGTAGGGAAAATCATCCACCCCCATTTGTGGAGTGTGAATAACTGGAAGTCATGGAGCTAATTACATTTAAGTTGATTCACATGCTTGCATCCTTGTCATTGGAAAAACACTTTCAAAAGCCTTAAGTTACACTCAAGCAGTGCTTTTTTTGTGATGATACTGCCTGGTACGCAGTACTGGCACCTCCAGTCAGAGCTCAACAACTTTTCCCCTGGAGTACTGGCACCTTTTTTTTTTCTTCTTTTTAACAAAAAAAAGTACTGCACTTAAGTATCTGTGTAAAATTACAGAAAAATGCAAACTGCTGTTTATTTAAAGACCCACATCTCTTGCTCTCCCATGCTGGAGGTTATAGCCATATCACGTATTTTACATTTGATCATAAAATGCTCACTTTCGAAATTGTGCCCATGTAATTGTATTATGGTCATACTTGTCTGTTCTCACTTTTCAGATCTGAGACTTGTTCATATTCGTTTTAGGGAAATATGTCGAGCCTTTGTGGATGGTGAGTAGGAAAGAGAGGCTTGAATAGTGAAAACCATAATGTACATAATTAGTATTTAATATGTATAGTACCACACAGCATTCAGGGACTGGGTATGGCTAGCAAAACTTCAACAAGTATCATTTCATAGTGCAGGTAAAAGAACAGCATATAGGAAAGGAAACAGTTTGATTAAAAAAAACCCCAAATCTATAGCATCAATGTGTAGCGGACTACATGATTAACTGATAAGCCTAGGCTTATCAGTTAATCTTGTCAACTACATGAATTCCCCCTCCCCTTGCTGCCTCTTTATTAGAGGCGAAGAGGGGGAGGAGGGGAGAGAAGCCAGCTCCCCATAAGCACCAGATCCGCCTGCTCCCCCTCCCACGCTGCTGCCTCTAATAGAGAGGGGAGCTGATATGCATTGGGAGCTCACTGTGTGGTGCTGCCACTTTGAAGTACCCCTTCTCTCCCCTCCCCCCCTTCTTGCCTGTATCTTAGAGGCAGCAAGTGTGTGTGTGTGTGTGGGGGGGGGAGATCAAAAGGCTCTCCGATGAGTAAATGCTTAATGGATAGTCAACCAGTCTTTAACATCCCTACCCGAGAATGGGGCTGGGAGTACGTTGGCTGTCAGTCCTGCCCCGGGGACTATCCAATAGGTGTGTAACTGCTAAGTTTTTATGTGGTTACGTGACTATTCAGTTACACACTATCTGACATCCCTATTCGACTGTAAAAGTTATTTATGAACTGTGGGTGTTTCTTCCTCCCCCACCCCACCTGCTTAGCAATAGGGAAGTTGACCATGAAGATTTTATTTCTCATTATTGTATGCTGCTTGACAAAAGTGGGATCTTTCCTCCTTTCATTTTTTTAAAAAATTGCCTTTGTAGAAAAATTAAAATAACACTCTAAAGAGGAAGATGATATTTTACCCTTTGGCTTTTCGGAAGGATGGTTTGGGTTTTAATAAATACTTCCAATTTGAAGTTTAACTGGAAAAATAATTAAAAGGATATAACAGGATAAATTCTTATTCAGAATTAAAGTGATTACTCAGTTTTCTTTTTGTCAGTATATGCAGGCTTCGTCTTTGTGTAGAAAGTCCATATGAAGTTTTGGGCAGGTCTCCACTTTGGGGCAAGTCAATCTAAGCTATGCAATTTGAATGCCATTAGTAGCATTATTCAAATCGACATAGCTGTGCTGGGTCAACAGAAGAAACTCTTACATTAACTTGCCTTACTCTTCACCACCAGAATGAGTATTTGAGTCAATGGGAGAGTGATCTGTCAGTTTACTGGGTTGTCACTAAACCTGCTAAATTAACCCCTAGTAGGTAGATCATTGCAGTGTCGATCCTTCTCGGGTGGCAACAAGCCCTGTGTCTTGAGACTTACTAGTGTGCAGTAACATTTCTTCTGTTCTAATGCAAACTGATTTTGAATCTTTTTACCTACTTCCAACATGAACTAAAAGCACCTGAGGGATATAAAAAGAGCCTAGATGGAGAATGATGACCACTTCTTCCTTTGATCTGCGAAGCTTCCCCTGAATGCTACTTACATTATTTAATTTTTTTTGATTGAGCATTCTGTCCAAGGTGTTCTCAAGTTCATGATCTGGTTGATCTGTAAATGGGATAAGTGCTTCCTCGAGTAAGATTTCCATAAGTGAGCCTGATGCCTTCGTTTGCAGCACCTCTAGCCCAGAAAGCAAGTGGCCTTGGTACAGAATATGCTCAGACCATATTCATGCAAATGTCATTTTAAAACATGAAATATAAACAGCTGACAATATGACAGTTTAAAACAATTCCTCAGCTTGCTTGCCTTGCTCAGGAAAAGACTGAGTGAATAAATAGTGAATAAATGGGTTTTACAGTAACAATGTTAGGCTTTATTGGCCCACTAGAGGAAGCACATCCTTTATTTTAAGTCGTGGAAGCTAACAAACTGTTGTTAAAATGGGCCTCCTGTGTCTGAGAGCTAGTGAGTTTCCTAAGTGATCTTTGCTTCCAGTCAGCTTGTCCATGCTTGATCCCATGTAATATCAGAAGACTTGGATAAAATATATTGCAGATTATTAAGTCAGCTGTTTAATTCAAGGACTTGTTAAGATTCTCCATAGCAATGCATGAGAAACTATGCTAATGGTTCTTTTGTATCAGTGTTATAACTCAGTGTTATGAAAATAAAGTACTGCAAAGTTTGAGGGTTGTGTTGAAAGATTTGCTCCATGTTTGGCTTGTGTTCATAAAAAGGAAACACTTCCCATACTCTGGGATGTTTGTTCAAAAGATTTAAAACAAACACAAACAAAAATCTAATGAAACCTGGATTGTTAGTCTTGGCCTTTCACTTGGTGGATCATAAACACGCATTCAATCAAAACAGCAGGGGGGAAAACCCTGGCCTCATTGAAGTCAATGGGAGATTTGTAATTGACTTCAGTGGGGCCGGAATTTCACCTTAAATATCTTGTTAGCCAGAAATCTGAATCCTTAAAATGTTTGTTTTGGTTTTTGTTTTGTTTTTTAAACTAGTCATGAGTAGTGGTTTAAACGGAACTTATGAGTCTGAGGCTCAGTTTGTATGAATGTAAAGGCCTGAAGTAGGAGAGAAACTTCCCCTGGAACAAGCTGGGGTTTTAATGGTGTTGTGAAGCAATGGGAAAGATAAGGCTTCGTGCTTGTTCACTAGTGCTGCTGTAGAGCTCTGATCCTAAGGAAATGAAACTTCACTGTTTCTGCTGGTTGATGTGAAAGGGGTAAGGAGTCTATGCCTTCCGGGGTAGGTAGTGCAACAGTTGTGTTTGATTGTCTACTGCTGTGGTGTCCAATCAGTTCTAAAGCACTATAGTGGCTACTGCTATAGCAAACTAGCCACACTCAACCAGTCAAATAGCCACATGTGGCTAGTGTGTTGGACACGATGGGTCTACTGGATTGTATCCAGCTCTTTCAGGAGAGCTGGGGACTGAGAGGGGGTGAAAGTTTAATTCCTAAAATAGCTAATACACTGTGACCTTAAACAAAGGTGAATCGGGCCATTGCAGAGATAGGGGACCTCAAAGTAACTTATTAGTGCTTCAAAGGGTGGTGTTAATGATTCTATAATTGGCATTTTTCTCCTCTGGTCAATACTGAACTGTAGGAAGTTGGGTGCATTATGGAATTCAATGTCTTGTGTCTCAGATGTCATTTAAAATTGGTTTCAACTTGTCTGGTTGTGGCCATTAATAGTGCTGCTGAATGTTCTCTTACCCTAAACATATAGGCTGTGTCTAGACTGGCATGATTTTGCAGAAATACTTTTAACGGACAAGTTTTTTCGTTAAAAATATTTCCGCAAAAGAGCATCTAGATTGGCACGGATGCTTTTGCACAAAAAGTGCTTTTGCACAAAAGCATCAGTGCCAATCTAGACGTGCTTCTGTGCAAGAAAGCTCGGATGGCCAATTTAGCCACCGGGCTTTCTTGTGCAAAAAATTAAGGTGCCTGTCTACACTGGCCCACTTGCGCAAGTATTCTTGCGCAAGAGGGCTTATCCCTGAGCGGGAGCATGAAAGTATTTGCGCAAGAAGCACTGATTTTGTACATTATAAAGTCATGCGCAAATTCAAGCGGCCAGTGTAGACAGCTGGCAAGTTTTTGTGCAAAAGCGGTCGCTTTTGTGCAAAATCTTGCCAGTCTAGACGCACCCATAAAGTTAACCATGGTGTCTTAGCTGAATTTTTACTCCTGTGATTAGATTCTGTCTACCTATGAGTCCTCTGCAGTTCCATCTGGATGCTGCATTTTCCCATGACCAGTTGTGTGGTGCTGCTTTATTGTTTAGCCTAGTACTAGCAGGGTTTGTGGTTTGAGGGGCTGGTAAAGTGGAGTAGTTCAGAAATGAGAGAAGGGAAGATGAATCCTAATTTGGTTCTATTCCCAGCTCAGCCATAGATTCAGCTACACTACTATTACATCTGTAGATTTATTCTGTCATTTTGGGCAAGTCACATACCAGCTAATGTTGCATGCTGCAAACAGCATTGTACTCTAAATCAGTGTTTCTCAACCAGTGATACGAGTACCCTTAGGGGTTGTCAAGATAAGTCTGGGGGTACGTCAACACAACTGAAATTAGGAGAACTGATTTTTTGTTTTAAGTTTTACAGCGCTTTATTATTTTTTACTTTTTACACC
Source organism: Pelodiscus sinensis (assembly GCF_049634645.1). Classification (NCBI taxonomy): domain Eukaryota; kingdom Metazoa; phylum Chordata; order Testudines; family Trionychidae; genus Pelodiscus; species Pelodiscus sinensis. The sequence continues at coordinate 72,307,741 of NC_134712.1, forward strand.
AAAAAAATTCATCGCCTGCCCGACTATGATTAAGTTGTTTAAACAAATGTGTTGCAATGGTAGGAAAAAAAAATTGTGTGTCTGAAAACTGTAGGTATTGGGGTTACTTATGATATTTTGTTTGTTTTGAAAAAAGGGGTACTTTATTAAAAAAAAAAAAAAAAGTTGAGAAACACTGCTCCAAATGATCCATGCAACCTTTGTTGCAGGGTATACTTTTTTGGGAAAGCTCTGTAACTTCCATTCCTGCAAATTAGTTGCTGTAATTGACAACTCCCCTCCCCCCAATCAACTGAAGCTGCATGATGTTTTTCCAATATTCAAATACATTATTTAAGCCTTTTACTGAAACTCTCTTTTGGAGTTGTACAAGAACTTTCAAATGCCAGGGCCCCTTTACACTCTCTTCCTTGATTCTATTTATTTATTTATCCAAGGTCAGCATATACCACCTTCTGATGTTTTTAACCTTTTACCATTGGCTTCTGGAAGTTAACAAAGGGTTCTCTCTACAGTATTTCACAATGTTTGCAGAGTGGTCTGTTAGCATAAACTAAAAAAACCCCATCCTATCAGTAATGGACGTTGTCCTTGTGGTTAGTTGTCAATTTCATCTCTCAACTTGGTTCAGTTGTTGGTTGAATGGGCTGTCATAACCCATCTCAGTCCTACTTGCAACATTAGTATTTAAAATGCAACCAAATACTTTTACACATTCCCAGGATACAACCTTAAGGGTACTAACTATCTGCGGTTTCCTGTGATCAGAACACCATCAATTTTAAAATCACATTTTGCACTAGTGACACTAAAGATTAGAGGGAAGCCAGAAAGGGTTTATTTTCCTCCAGTTTGCTACTGTGTGTATTTGACATGACTTTCTTCATCATTTACCTTCCCTCTCCTTTTCCCTCCCTGCCCCCCCCCCTTTTTTGCCAGAGACATAGAGAAGAAACAAAATACAGGACTATGTAGCACTTTAAAGACTAAAGTCTTTAGTCCTGTATTTTGTATTTGCTACACCAGACTAACACGGCTACATTTCTATCACTATTCTACATAGAGAAGAGACCTCTTTCCTTAAGTGAAAACACAGTGATTGTAAAACCTCAAACTGATAAGGGTACTTGGGAAAGGAGGAGCAGGTGTGGCACCTGAAACTACTCATAAGAAGTTTATTTGCCTGTGTGTTTGGCTGAATTGCAAGTTGGTGGTGTCAATTTTAAAGGAAGTATTGGGGCTGTTCCACCCACTCCTGATTATCCCAACTTGTACAACTAAAATACAGTGTAGTCAGAATGACAGCATTACATATTTGTGGGGTCTACAGAAAATGTATTGGGAAGACAGATTAAATGCTTCAATAATACTGTCAGAAAGCTTAGTTCCAAACAAATCTAAATACCCACAGTATGCATCCCATCTTCTCTGGATCTCTGTCTCAAAAGGTCTTGGCATCCTGAAGATTAGAAAGGGAACTATTTTAATGTGTTACCATGAGATTTCTTCATCATCCACCTCTTTCTTCTGACACTAATGACCTCATCAGATGATGATTCTGTCAGACACTCCATCCTAATTAGTTCATTCCAAATTAGAATAACCAATGCGAGAAATTTTAGCATGTGTTGAATTATGTTACTGCTCCCAGAATTTAAAGCATTCATCCTTTGTAACTGTTCCGCCAAATACTTTGTAAGTGTTGAAAAACTGAAATGTACATGTAAGTGCGATGCCTTGTGAAAAAAAGTTTAACTAAATTTATTTGCCCTGTTTTCAGTTATTTATTAAATAAGAAATTGATAGCAATAAAGGGAAAAACTAAAATCATAGCCTGTCAAACTTGTTCAATTTGTTTCTCCTATACTAAGAGAACTATTCCCTAAAACATTTTCACCAACCCCCTTACACAACTATCCCATTTAGCACTGTAATAAATTCTGATGTGGTCAAGAAACTGAAAACTACAGTGGTCTGGAATCCAATAAATGAATGACAACACAACACTGTTGGACTGAGACACCAGTAACAGTTTTTGAAGACTGCTATCTTGTGAGCAAGCAAAACCAGAAACAAACTATTCAAGAACTGTGAATCCTGGCTATGGAGGCTCACAAGGTGTTGGAACTTTAAAATCATCTTATAAAACCTAGTAAAACTACCTGTACTTCCGCTGTAGTTCCTGCCCCCACCCCGTTGTAGCACATTTTTAGAGGCGCTAAGTCTCAGGCTGCACATACAGTGACTGTTTACAGCACAATTTCTTAAATGCAGCTGCACACGCGACTGACTAGGGCAGTGGTGGGGAACCATTTTTGAGTCAGGGGCTGCTGACCCACAGAAAAATCAGTTGGGGGCCACGCACAAGTGAGAAGTGGGGGGGGGGGATCCCTCACTGTGGCCCCCTGAATAAGAAAGACACTTCCCACATTCCCTTCCCACACCAGACCCTAGAGGGACCCAGCCTAGTAGGTTGTGTGTGCTCCAGAACCATGGGGGGCAGCAGGGGGATTGGAGCACCAGCGTAGGTTCCCCAATGCTGGGGATGGCCCTGAGCCTCAGGGGCTGGATCCAGGCAAGCCAAGGGCTGCATCCAGCCCCCAGGCCTGAGGTTCCCACTCCTGACCTAGGGCTTTTCTTGTGGCTACCACAGCCTCCTAGCCCTTGACGTGCCCCCAGTTCACTCCATCCTCCCTCCCTTTGTCACTCTTGCTCTCTCCTTCCCATCAAGCTAACTCAGGAGGTTGGGTTCAGGAAGGAGTGAGGACTTCAGCTGGAGGGTGCAGGCTCCAGGGTTGGGCCAGAAATAAAGAGTTCAGGGTGTAGGAGGTGGCTCTGGGCTGAATCCGGAGGAGCAGAGGGGTTCGGCGTATGAGAGTGGGTGCCAGGTAGTGGGTAGGGTGTGAGAGGGAGTACAGGCTCTGAACTAGAAGTACGGGTCCCTGGGTGGAGCCAGAAATGAGAGATTCAGCTTGCGGTGGGGAGGGGCTCCAGCTGGGGCAGGGAGTTGGGGTGTGGGAGTTGTGAAGAGACTGTCTAGGGGTGCAGACGTTGGGGATGGGAGGCTGGGGTATAGGAGAGTGCTCCGGGCTAGAACTCAGGTGCTCAGAGAGGGTGGTCAGGACTCGGGAAGTTTGGAGTGGGGGCGGGGGGGGGGGGGTCAAAGGGTGCAGCAGGCTCCCAAGTGGTGCTTACTCAAACAGCTCTCGGAAGCTGCAGCATGTCCCCCATCTGGCTCCGATGTGGAGGTGCAGCCAGGTGGCTTTGCGTGCTGCCCTATCTGCAGCTCCCAGTGGCTGTCGTTGCCAGCCAGTGGGAGCTGGCACTTGGGATGAGGGCAGCATGTGGAACCCCTTTGTTGCCCCTATGCATAGGAGCCAAAGGAGCACATTTACCTGGTTCTGGGAGCCACATGGGCAGCAGGCAGGGAGCTTGCTTTAGCCCAACTGCACTGCCAGCTAGTCAATGGTGGGGACTGTAGTCTCCAGGGCCCCTTTTTGATCAGGTGTTCCAGGTTGAAAACAGGACACCCGACAGCCCTGGTAATGCCCTGTGATCTGTCAGCGCTAAAAGTGTAAGTGTGTGTGTTTTGGGGGTGTGTGGTGTACCACTACACTATCACTTGTTCAGTACCAGTGACCAGAAAGAAAAGTCTCCAATCGTTGTAGTCCCCAAGTGTGTTGGAATTTTTTTCATATTGCTATGGGCATTGTTTCTATAACAGTTAGTTTCCATCACACATTCAAATGTTTGTCAAAATGATACTGAACCAAATTCTCATCACAACTTAAAGCTGTAATATTCATCAGGTTATACTCTTAAATTCTTCCTTGTCGTCATAATAAATCTCTAGAATATGTTAGTATGGAAGAAATATGGTGTGCATCTTCTCAGCGCTATTGACATTAGATCATATGGTACTGGATTAAGTCTTACCCCCCCCCCCCCCCCAAAATCCAACCTCCCTATGGCTATGTCTACACTGGCCCCTTTTCCGAAAGGGGCGTGTTAATTTCACAGGTCGTAATAGGGAAATCCGCGGGGGATTTAAATATCCCCCGCGGCATTTAAATAAAAATGTCCGCCGCTTTTTTCCGGCTTTTAGAAAAGCCGGAAAAGAGCGTCTACACTGGCCCCGATCCTCCGGAAAAAAAAGCCCTTTTCCGGAGGATCTTATTCCTACTTTTTTTCCGGAGGATCGGGGCCAGTGTAGACGCTCTTTTCCGGCTTTTCTAAAAGCCGGAAAAAAGCGGCGGACATTTTTATTTAAATGCCGCGGGGGATATTTAAATCCCCCGCGGATTTCCCTATTACGACCTGTGAAATTAACGCGCCCCTTTCGGAAAAGGAGCCAGTGTAGACGTAGCCTATCGGATTAAATAATGAAACTCCATTGCCTTCTTAAGGTGCATTATTTTAATTTAAACAAATCATGTAGACAGTTTTGGGAAGAAGTTCCCCATTTTTTTTCCATCACGCCCTCTCCCTCCCCTCCCCCCCGACCTTACCTGTATTGGATCTTGTCCTTGCCCACATCCCCTGAACTGCTGTTAAGAGCTAGAACTGGGGGGTGGTTTATGGACAAGGGCAAAGCAGGACTGGGTGGTGGCCCCACCCCATTCACCATGGGGCCTGGCTTGGGGCCTGCTATAACCCCTTGAATGATACTCTGTTCACCCCATAGTTTGGGGACCACTGATCTATGATCCAAGTTGGTAGCAAACTGTAGTGGTGACTTGTTTAGTCAGTATTTTAATCTTACCAGAATTGAGCCTTAGAACAGCTTGTATGTTCTCACTGATATTAAGAAAAATCCTAGCATCTTAATTTTAAAATCCCGATTTTACAAGAAGCGTGCATTCCCCCCCGTCAGAATTTAAGCTTATAAGTGGAATTACTTAAATCTTTTTTTTATATTAGTAAAAAAAAATTAAGCTGCAGGAATAAAGGGGCACCTGTTCTACAGGGAAGAATTTGCTATGCTAATTCATTATAACCATACCATAGAAGTCATGGAATACTGGAACTGGAGGGACCTCAAGAGGTAAAACTTGTTACATTGGTAACATTCTCCTAAGTCATGAGCTGGATGGGAAATTAACATTGATTGGCCTTTGGCTAAAAAAGATACTGTTATGCTGTTCTCATTTGTGTGTGTGCACGCGCTTCCCTAGCCATTAAACCAAAGCTGGGCAGTTTGTGTGTCTGAAACTCAGTATCTATGGTTTTCATTATGGCTGAAATTGATATTTAATGGCACAGACTATTTTTTTTTCTCATGAGGTTGAACTGCTTCCAAATGGCCACATACTACTGTACATAGTACAGATTTTGACTGCTCTACAGTATCCTGCATCATTCCGTGGTAAATCTACCACCAGAATATCACACTTTCATATTGTTCCTATCCCTCATTGTAAATAAGGTCAGAAAAGATCAAGTCCTCCAGTCTGCCCTTAATTTTGTATGAGAACTCAGTTTCACTTAGGTTAATATTTTATCTAACTAGTCCTTCAGTGTCTAAGGTGTTGGCAAGTTGACCTCCTTCAGGATTCCATTCCACTACTCAGTTTTGCATGAAGGATTTGTTTTTAAACTTTCCCACCACTGCTAATACCAAAGTAGCACAATCAATGCAGTGTTTTAAAAACACTGGCAGTGCTCCTGTGGTTAACACCAAATTCACTCTTGTTTGGTGTAAGCAACACTGAGAAATCTTTGCCAATAAATAAATATTGTTTTAGACAAGGCCCATGAAGAAGTTTTTCCTTACTTTTTTCTGTTTGTTGCTAGAGGTCACTGTTTGTCTTGAGACTGTGAGTTGTCTTAATTTGAACAGTTATCGATTATCAAATGCCCCTTCCACTATTTGATCTGAGGAAGTGGGTCTGGCCCATGAAAGCTCATCACCTAATAAACCATCTTGTTAGTCTTTAAAGTGCTACATAGTCCTGTATTTTGTTTCAGCTACACCAGACTAACACGGCTACATTTCTATCCCCCTTCCTCTTTTTTATACTCTTAACTTCAGTTTACCAGAATTCTTTTTATTGAATTAAATCATATTTACTATTTTTTGTTGCTCTTCTTTGTTTTGTGTAGGGCTACTACACTTTTCTGAACCTTTTTTTTAAAGTTGATTTCTGGCTGATTGGGCTGGTCAGATGATACAGTGCCTTTCAGGTTGGTCAGTTGAAAATCTAGAAACGACTGCTCTGGTTGAATTCAATGGGAATTGCATCTCCATATTTAAGGGCCGAAGTTGGCCCACTGAACAAAGATGGAGGTCATCTTGCCAACATAGGATTGCACTTTAGAGCAGCTCTGTCAGTCAAGAACTGTTTGAGATGTGAGAATTGACTTTCAAAATAAATGCCCATTTAGGATAAAAAAAACCAACAAATATGGCTGACTGGTCAAGATGGTACGATGGTTTCACCCATGCTTTATGAAAATATGCATAATACAGAGATGCTTTGGACAAAATACCTCATGTAACCTATCTTTTAATGTTACAATCTGCTGGATCTGTATATCCTATTTTTGTATCACTCATGTATGTGAAGCTAGAAATATGACCTGTGAGTCTGTTTAATTCTAAATATGCTAATGAGTAGGGCTTGACAAATGGCAGCGTAACCTACGCGCCAGCCCCGTACTGTGCATGTGCAAGACCACGGGCAAGTAGATTCAGTGATTTGTCGAGCCCTGCAAATGAGAACTGTGATTGGTGCCCGGATTAGACTGATGACTGGGTGATAAACTCAAAGACTTGTAAACAGCCTTGTTGCTCCTGTAAGTACAGAAAGTGGTTGAGTCTGAGAGAAACATGATCATACCACTTGGTTCTGGAATCCATCTTGAACCTGGTAGTTTTCCATGGAAGTGGAGGATATAAAACAAAGGGTTCCTGCTCTGGGAGAGTGTTTCTCATTGTTTAAATAGTATCTATCTCCTTTTATCTTCTGCTGACTTCTGAAACTGCCAGGGCACACTCTAAGAGGAAACAAAGAATTTTAAAGGGCTTGAGACCCAAATCAGGTAAAAAGCTTCAAATCAAAGTTGGCCTTTTACTCTGAATTAAGTAAGGCAGCTTTTTTTTTTAAGACTAAACTATTTAGTGAATTAACTAGCTATACATTTTCTATGCATTTTAATTGAGTAACTGACTTTGATCTGTGTGTTTTCACTTGAAATGACTTAAATCCTACTGAAACAAAAAACAGGACTATGTAGTGCTTTAAAGACTAACAAGATGGTTTATTAGGTGATGAGCTTTTGTGGCCCAGACCCACTTCCTCAGATCAAATACACTGGTCTACAATTTTTTAGAAGTCGTCTGCTTCAGAGATAAAATGTGCTATTTATTTTGATGTGCTGAATTCAAACATGACAATTAAAACAACTGATTGGCTACTGTTTCCAAGATATTTAAATTTTTACATTTTACGTCTATGTATATTGTGTAGATAGATAGTAGAGTTTTAATCATAAATTGTAAACCTAGATCTTTTCATGCATTTATAGTTGCTTTACATGATATTTCACCTGTCCTGTTTATGTAACACTTAAATTTTATTTATATAACCCTTTTGCTGATTTTTAATTATGAAACAAAAGGCAAAAAACTATTATGTACATAATTTAGTCCTATTAAGTGTCTATGCGGCGCTTCTTGGCTTGTCTCTTGTATTCATTAAATGTAGCATCTCTTGTCTCTGTCCAGCAATAGTCTGCAAGCATTGATGGGCTCCATTTGCCCTGATAGCATTTCTTCATTGTTGCAATGTCCTGGTGAAATTGCTCACCGCTCACTGCTCCGCAGTTCGGTGGAAAAAAATCTAGATGAGAGTGTAAAAAATGTATCTTTAGTGACATGTTGCAACCAAGGCTTTTGTATGCCTTGAGGAGGTTTTCCACCAACAACCTGTAGTTGTCTGCCTTGTTTCCGAGAAAATTTATTGCCAGTAACTGGAAGGCTTTCCATGCCACGCAGTACATGGTCAAATGCATCATCTCGAAGTTCACAAATCAGAGGACCAACAAAGACACCTTCCTTTCTCTTAGCTTCACTTAACCTTGGAAATTTTCCACGGAGGTACTTGAAAGCTGCTTGTGTTTTGTCCATGGCCTTGACAAAGTTCTTCATCAGACCCAGCTTGATGTATAAGGGTGGTAACAAAATCTTCCTTGATTCAACAAGTGGTGGATGCTGAACACTTTTCCTCCCAGGCTCCAATGACTGTCGGAGTGGCCAGTTTATCTTAATGTAGTGGGAATCTCTTTCACGACTATCCCATTCGCAGAGAAAACAGCAGTACTTTGTGTATCCAGTCTGTACAGTGTGTATCCCAAGCAAGAGAGCAACAACCTTCAAATCGCCACAAAGCTGCCACTGATGTTGGTCATAGTTTATGCACCTCAAAAGTTGTTTCATGTTGTCATAGGTTTCCTTTATATGGACTGCATGACCCACTGGAATTGATGGCAAAAAGCTGTTTTGCTGCATAATGGCAATGTTAAGACTTGTCTTCAATGAATCAATGAACAGTCTCCACTCATCCGGATCGTGAACGATGTTGAGGGCTGCCATCACACCATTGATGTTGTTGCAGACTACAAAATCACCTTCCATGAAGAAGAATGGGACAAGATCCTTTTGACGGTCACAGAACATGGAAACCCTAACATCACCTGCCAGGAGATTCCACTGCTGAAGTCTGGAGCCCAACAGCTCTGCCTTACTCTTCGGTAGTTCCAAGTCCCTGACAAGGTCATTCAGTTCACCTTGTGTTATGAGATGTGGTTCAGAGGAGGAGGATGGGAGAAAATGTGGGTCTTGTGACATTGGTGGTTCAGGACCAGAAGTTTCTTCCTCTTCCTCGTCTGACTCAAGTGAGAGTGATTCTGGTGCATCAGGAACTGGCAGCCCTTCTCCGTGGGGTACTGGGCGTATAGCTGATGGAATGTTTGGATAATGCACAGTCCACTTTGTTGTCTTTGACACACCTTTCCCAACTGGAGGCACCATGCAGAAGTAACAATTGCTGGTATAATCTGTTGGCTCTCTCCAAATCATTGGCACTGCAAAAGGCATAGATTTCCTTTTCCTGTTGAACCGCTGGCGAAGATTTGTTGCACAAGTGTTGCAGCATGTGTGGGGCCCACCTCTTGTCCTGATCTCAAATTTTGCAGCCAAAATAAAAGTGATAGGCTTTCTTAACCATAGTGGTTATACTGCGCTTTTGTGATGCAAAAGTCACTTCACCACAAACATAGCAGAAGTTATCTGCACTGTTCACACAAGTACGAGCATCTCTGCTCACTTTGGCTAAACAGAAATGTGTCCCTTTGCAAAATCAAACACTGACAAATGAGAGCACGACACTATATGATTTCTAGAGCTGATATAGGGCAATTTGTTCAGCAGAGTGATGTAAGCTTCGTTATGATTGCATCATCCATGACTTCTAGGAATAACATGATGCAATTCATCTCATGTATGACGCAATACCAGCTTCAGATTGCATCATTCCTTGTTTTGCCTAAAAAGCAAGTACTGTCCAAACCCAGTCATAGATTTATTCATAGATCCAGTCAAAGATGTATTTTAGTCATTTCTGGTTTAAATTGAGATCCCTTCCCTTTATAACTCACTTATCCTCCGCCATTTGCAAGTCAAGGGTCGTATATACTGACCCAATAGCATATCTTGAAAACTAGAGCCAATCAACAATTTTAAGCATCATTTTCGTTCTCAGTGACCCAGAATTAGTAAAGTTTGACTACATTTATTTCAGAAGCATTTTGGCTGTAGAGCAGTGATAGTGGAAGAAAATTGTCACAATCGTATATATCAAAGGATACAATTTTAAAAAAATGAACATATGAAAAGGACAAATCAAATATGTGTTTATTTTTTTAAATTGTATCCTTTGGTATATATGGTTGTGACAATTTTCTTCCACTATTTGATCTGAGGAAGTGGGTCTGGCCCACGAAAGCTCATCACCTAATAAATCTTGTTAGTCTTTCAAGTGCTACATAGTCCTGTTTTTTGTTTCTGCTACACCAGACTAACACGGCTACATTTCTATCATTAAATCCTACTGTTTGTACTTAGTAAACAGAAGTGTTTTTATTATCGGGCCCAGTGTAAATAATTGTCACCTGGGGGAAAGCAACCATTGCACGTGTCTATTTCCTGGATAAAGGGAACTTATCTGATGAGGTTTAACTGTGTAAAATTTCTACATAGCGAAAGACGGATTTTAGGGGAGAGGGTTGATTTCTTGGGTGCTGGGCATTAGAACTGTGTCCTCTCAGAACTGAAGTGGTTCAGATGTCTGCATTTCTCTGCAAGGGGCAGTTATTCCAGCTCAGTGCCTTGAATGGGGGAAACTAGAGGACCTGGCCCAGCAGGACAGGGTGATGGGAAGCCCCAGAGAACAAGAAGGTGGGTCTCAGTGGCACAGTCAGTACGCTGCAGAACAATCCAAATGGGACTTCTTTGACCATCCACCATTATAGATGAGTTTGAACCAGATCCCACATTCAGATACTCCTGAGCTGTATGAACTTGGATCCAGAATGTGCAGCTTGAGTCACTCTCTAAATTCACAGCTACACACGTGGATATCGAGATCAAAGAGGAGTGACAAATTAAGTAGGCACTCTAATGCTTGAGGCTGGTCAAACGCTGACTTGACATGTGAACCCACCCATGAAATGAAGTATGGATTTTGGGTATGGCTTAATTTAAGGTTCTAATTTGTTGCTCTGGGACTGGAATACCATGCTATTAAACATTGTATAAATACCTAGATATAGCATGAAGTTTGCCCAGAAGAGGTTGCTGCCATCCAGTAGGCTCATAATTTATTCGTTACCAATAGGCTTGCAGTCAGTTTGTACAGTGCTGTCAAATACTGGGGTTCAAAATTTAGGAATGATTTTAGATCATATGCTGCTGTTTCAGTTTTCTAATGAGAAAGTGAAAAAGATTTCCACTACAGGAAACATTTACAAGCTTCAGTGCCTTCAAGAGAAGAATACGGGATAGTTCTAGGCTTGGAATCCTCTTGGAATGAAGACAAAGAAGTGCTTCTTCAGAATCTTTTTGCTAGAAATATGGTATCTAGTTTATTTGATAATCTGGTTTATTTAAATGGTGCCCATTACTTTTCTCCCTTTGCAAAACTCTATTTACCTTCATTTTAAATGTCTCTAGAGTTTAAAAACAAAAGTAGTTGAAGAGGTGGATATACATTTTTAACCAAGATAACCAAATGTGGCATTTTGAAATGTTTAGATTCTTGAGGATATGTACTTTATTTTCAGCAGCATATTTTTGTAAGTGAGTCATGTTGCTCTTCATGTTTTGTAAGTAACTTGAATGTCAGCTTACTAGTGCTAGAACAAGATACTTAAAAAAAATCTTGTTGGGGTTGAAAATCGGTCACCTACAGCATGTGTAATGGGTAAGAATGCTGTTTTATGAAACTTAATGGACCAAAATTTAATTGTTAAACTAGAGCAACTCCATTCACTAACTTTTAAGAATAGGATGTGGTTTTAACTACTGTAGCAGACATTTATGATATTTATTAAACATGCTGAGTTAAATAAAAGCTTTTGCTCTTGCACAGTAAAATGGTAAAAATATTTTACAGGAATGCACTCTTTGCCTTTTTGGTAGGATACATGAAGCCATTCCACTCTATATATAAACATGCTTCTGACCCCAAATCCTTCATATGAAAGAATGGAATTTTTACTGCACGTATTCCACTTTAACTGCTTTAGTTTATGGTTAAAATGATTGAAGGCAGTTTCAAAGGTGATCCGTTCAGGTAATGATCACATCCACCCCAGTGACATGACTCACCGCTGAATCTTACATCCTAATACCTAAACACTTGTCTCTTTCCATTACAGCATATAACCAACCACAGTGCTCTGGTCCAATTCTAAACAATTGCTTTCAAACTTTAAACCTAATCTCGGTGTGAGATCTTACTGACAGTGGGTCTTTTGTCTCTTAACAAAAGCTGAGAATGATTGTAAGAAATCATTGTAGTTGGTATTAGACAGAATCCATTAAAGAACGCTTGAGCAGGGAAGCAACTAACTGTACTAAAGGGCTGACTAGCAGGTATGGCTGGGCCCACCACACTGCAGATGGGGGACTGCTACAGACTGGCCAGGTTCTAGTTAATCGCTTAGTGGGTTACCCCTTTATATCTTTATTGCTGATCTGAACAATCCCTTTGCAACTGGACATGAAAATGCTGTAGATTTCATAGTGAGGTTGTTGCCTATTTTGTTGCTTCTGTGTGAGTGGAACGCATTTTCTGTTGGTCGTCCATTAAAGAATTGTAAGCTGTTAGCTGTACACTCAACTCTGAATTTGAATGTACATATAAACATTTGGGTTTTGTATTACAGTAATGATGATACTGGCTAGAATAGTCTGTCTACTACTGTCACAACTACATTACTTCCATTGATGTCTTGTGTAGCTATCTATTTATGTAGAACTAGCACATTTACCCAGCGTTGCTTGGGACCTTAAGGAGGGGCTTTAAGGCAGGAGGCTGGGGATGCAGGGGTGTAGGAATCAGGGTTGGGTGTGAGAAGGGGCTCAGGGCAGGGGACTGTATGTGCGTGCACACATAGGGTGGTTGGTGGTGGGACATAGCCTCTCCCCCCCCCCCCCCCAAGATTTGTGCCAGGGCTGGTTGCTCTTCCCCCTTCTTGTCCTTGTTGGGGATTGAGAACAGTGGATAGCTTGTCTGCCCCCTGCACTCCACAGCCAGAGTGAGAAATGCAACAAACTCTGCACTTTCTCCTCACTCCCTGATGAAGAACAGCCACCAATGTCCTTATATGAATCTGGGGGGCTTACCCCCCCTCCTCCTGAAAGGGCACATGGGGATTTGGAGGTTCAGATCTGGGACAGTCCTGGGGAGTAGCGGGGTAGTGGGGCACCCCTACCAGCCCCTTTCACCTGCCTGGTAATTGTCTCTTTTCTGTATGTTTTTGAGAGAAGCAATCCTATTCTAGGCACATCTCATTGTCCTGGCACAACCAAACCATATGTTGCTTTAAGTTATGATGCGAGGAAGCTATATACTGAATTTAAACAAACTCTCAAATATAGTAGATGTATGAAATTCAGCAGATGTGATACTTGTTATATTGAGAGAGAACAGCTATTGATCCTTATTTAGGTTTTACACACTGCCCCCAAACTTGCTTCTTTCCGAAAAGCCAGTTAAACTTATCCATAAAGCCCAAGGAAAAGAAAAACAGGGCCAGGCTGGCAACATGAGGGTGGGTTTAATTCTTTGCTGCCCTATTTTTTATTGGAGAACAAAACAGTCAAGCATAAGTCTAGATCAGTGTTTCTTAAACTTTTTAAGACCTAGGAACACCAAACAATTTTTTTGACAAACACCAATGAAAAGGGTTTAAGAAACCCTGCTCTAAATTCTCTGAGGTTGTAGTTGTAGGCATTTGGGATGGGAAGAGAGAGGAGAAACGCTGGGATATAATTTAATACATATTATATCATTTGACATAGTTCCCATGTCCCCTGCCCTGTTGATGGTGAGTAGGTTGCATTAGCTTTTCCTTGTGGTGTAAGATCTTTATGCAACTAAGAATGTGGGAGTCTGTTTAACAGATCAAAGTGGAATAGGACAGTGGATATATTTCATGTCTCCTGACTTCACTCCCATATTGTTAATCATGCATAAGGGCTTGGATAACTGAGGTCTAGGACAGAAAAGGGATATGCTAACTCTGTTTTGATGGTTTGTGTCTTGTTTGAGGATGTGCATAATAGTGGGCAGGGGACAGTGGAAGGTGGCAGGGGACAAGCTTTGGCTGCAGTGGCCCCCAAATTGAGCTAGATGCAGAGGTGCCTCCTCCGTGAGAGACTCTTGTCCTTTTCCTAGTCTGATAGCTAGGCAGCTCTGGTACTGAAGCTCTTCTTTTAGGAGCCTTCCACCAGAGATAGGGATCTGTGAATGAGTAGCAGCAACAGAAAGGGATATGTATGGACTCCATTTGACCCACTTGTATTCTTCGTTCTGTATCTCCCCTTCAGTAGCATAGGGTTGAGGATTAGCACAGATGCCCCACTAATCCATGCCTTTCCTCTTCCTTGAGAGTGGTGAACCCCATTGTGGTTTAAAGACCAGCTTTTTGCATTGGGAAACCTAAACTCCAAGTCATTCCTTCCCACTCCTCTTCTCCTGTCATCTCAACCCCATCTTAGCTCTCACTTCTTAGCTCTCCAAGACTGCACAAAGTACAGTACTCTGAGAAAATAATTGGTGAACCAGTATCAAGCCTTTTAAAGTCCTGCTAAACACTACAGCTAGATGCAGCCTTAATGTGTCATTCTCTCTTGGGCCTCCATTAATAATACCTCTACACTTTAATCCCCACCCAGTTTTAATTAATACAGTAAACATGTAGTGAGAACCTTAAAGGAAACAATTCTTGGGTGTGTTTTGCTGAGTATATCTTTTGCTGTATTTTCCAAGGCTGACCTCTTTGCAGCAATTCCTGTACATTACACCCAACCTTTTTATTTGTGTATTGTTTTGAAGTTATAACTTTGAACTCTCACTGACAGAAAAAGGTGTTCTAGGTTTGCTCTGTACTCCCGTCAAATTTCATGCATGGTTGCCAGTGAAATTAGTAACGTTCTAGTTAATTCCACATGGACATGATCATTATATTTACTGTAGGACAAAATAATTGCTTGTTCTCATGTCTATAAAAAGCATGAATTTAACCATTTGAACTGCAAGTTTGCCTTTAAATCCAGGAATTGAATCTGTTATTAGATGTCTTCTGTAAAAATCTTCTCTTTTTCAAACTCACCAACTCTTAATTTGCTCTGCATGACAGAAATATTCAAAGAGAATTTTTATATATTAGCAGTTTGCTTGCAGGCAAAATAGTCAAGATAGCAGAGAGGAAGAACATCAGATTCTTCTGCCAAATACCTGACCTATTTAAAATACATTGTGAGACTGGATATCATTCCCCTACTGTGGAACAAGTTTGCTGTTTCCTCCCCAGACTCCCTCCCACCCATCTCACTTGCTCAGGAACAACCATGCTGCAAGAGTGGGTGCTGTAATGCAACTAGAAGAAATGATATTAACAAAATAGACTCCACCCACTGAAATATCAAGGAATGTGATAAATGTACCGCTTTGAATTCAGTTCTGAACACCAATGTTCATTTCAAAGCTATCTTTTCCTTTCTGGACTACAAAGGGCATACTAGAATTGTACCTTTCCGTGGATAAAATAGGTACAATAAAGGACTACTTAATCAAATTGAGACTACATAACTGGGACTGAATAGTAAGTCCAGACAAATTTTAAATTAGAAATGAGGCACGTATTTTAACCTTGGCAAGCAGTACAACTAGTAAGGGAAATAGTGGATTCTCCATGTCCTGAAATCTTCAAGATTGGATGCCTTTCTGGAAGAGGATGTTTAGTGAAATACAAGTTATTGGGTTTAATACAGGAGTAAGTGGATTACATTCTGTGATGTGTCTTATACAGGTCAAAGTAGATTACCGTATGTGTTCTTCTGGTCTTAAAATCTATGAAGTCACACAGAACGCATATTTAAAAAATGTGTAGAAAGGTGGTACTTTGATGGAATGGAAACATGAAATGTGGCAAGATGAGAGCATGTGGCAGCCATTGCAAACAGAATATTAGAAGTTGCCTGTAAATTTACGTTGTTCTGTTGGTCTATATCTACAGGCAGTCCCCGGGTTACGTACAAGATACGGACTGTAGGTTTGTTCTTAAGTTGAATCTGTATGTAAGTCGGAACTGGCGTCCAGATTCAGCCGCTGCTGAAACTGACCGCCAGTTCTGACTTACATACAGATTCAACTTAAGAACCCCAAGTCAGCTGCTGCTGAAACTGATCAGCGGCTGATTCCAGGAAGCCTGGGGCAGAGCAACTCTGCCTCGGGCTTCCTGTAGTCAGCGCTGGTCAGTTTCAGCAGCGGCTGACTTGGGGACGCCTGGGGCAGAGCAGCTGGGGTGCTGCTGGGTTGCTCCAGTAGCACCGCTCCTCACTCCTTGGCGCTACTGGACCAACCCAGCAGCACCCCAGCTGCTCTGCCCCAGGTGTCCTGATTCAGCCACTGCTGAAACTGACCAGCAGAGGCTGAATCAGGACCTGGGGCAGAGGAGCTGGGGTGCTGCTGGGTTGGTCCAGTAGTGCCCAGAGCGGCGCTGCAGGACCAATCGGCAGCGCCCCAGTTGCTCTGCTCCAGGGTCCACAACAAAAGCCTGGTCTGCTGGGGGGGGCACACTAGCTGCGCGCCCCCCCCAGCAGATCAGGGACACGGGGAGCAGAGCCGCAGCGGCAGCGGGGTGCCGCGCCTCTGAGGCTTTGCTCTGGCAAAGTCTCAGAGGTGAGGGACCCCGCCACGGCTGCGGCTTCAGTCCCAGTGCCTGTGGTCTGCTGGGGACGGTCTCCAGCAGACCAGGGGCACCGGGAGCAGCTTACGAACGGGGCTTTCTCACCCCGGAGCTCGCAGGCAGCAATCCGCCACCTTGACCTCCGGGGCGAGAGAGCCCCGTTCGTAAGTGCGGATCCACGTAAGTCGGGGACTGCCTGTACTTTGTGAAGAGCCCCACCAGGGAAAATAAAGTTTGGAAATGGTAAAAGTATGAGAAATTGTGCACTAATTATCTCCATGGTAGAAGTTGGAGAACTAGTTCAAGGAACAAGATACATGAGCTTCTGTAGTAGCTGAAGACAATATGTATTGTCAGATTTGATAGCAAGATTGAAAGAGGACTTGCAATATGAAAGATTGTTGGCCATGACTTGTGTGGGGAGGGGAAATAAAACCTAAAATTGATGGCATTTTTGCTCCACTACTTCTGGCTTATGTAGGCTACACATCAGTCTCTAAAGACTCTTTGGTGGAAAGAGAGAATGGATTTGCCTTAAGGCTGCTTCCTATGGGTAAGACTGAATATGATTGAAGGTAGGTAAGAGCAACATGCTGTATAGGAGACAGATTATGACATATGAACTGTTAGATTGACTGTAATGTAAATGCTATGGCCATAGAACTCCGGTGTGTGAGGTGCTGTAGTTAGGTATCTTGAATCTAGGGACTACTTTGTATTTTTGTTTTACATTATGAGATCTGTTATTCTTTGAAATTTGTATTGTGCTGGTTTGTCTGCTGCTTTGAATGGTCACATGACATGACTCTCACAGGCGCTGTGTATGCCAAATGCTTTTGTCCTGACCAAAAACAGTGAGTGGTATGTGCATCTGAAATTTGGCAGGGACACCCATAGAAGATGAAAGTGCTGGACAGTTATGGGGAAATGAATTTGGAATGTTTTGGAGGGGCTTTACACCTTCCAACAGACAAAGGAAAGGTATTTGACAAAACCGCTTAGCAAGGGTTGGTTTTACATTTCTTGTTCACCTTGCATTTTCATTCAATTCAACCTTAGCAAATGTTGGTATAAAGACTGCAGGATATTGAGCTTCTAATAGCAGGAATCACCAACTGGGTAGTGAGTGGGAAGAGGGTAGAATGACTAAACTGAAATATCTTCCTACGCCCAGCACGTATATGCTGTGACCTGTTCACTGTAATTGATATGGCTGCAAATTCTTGTAGAACAGTCTAGAGCACAAAATGGATGTCATTCCCTAAATGGATTGAACCTGTGGGAGGACAGTATCCTCTTATCTAGGACACTTATAACAATGTGGTACTATGTCATATTTTCTATATGATTTATTATACCTTAGTCTACGACACCTGCTTAAATTGCTTTACTAAACAGGATTAAAGCAAGCAAGTATTAGTGCAACCAAAATGTTGATCTGAGTACTTTCATTGATGTTTAAATGATAGTTTGGTTTGCCAGCAATATCTGTGTATATGCAAACTGAGATCCATCTGAGTTCAGGTTTCTGTGCGAGTGTACCATGTTGTGTTAGTCTGTCCTCAGAGGTTTTTGTTCCATTGCTATCTTCTTGATTAGAACATGGAATCACTACAGTACTGTGTAGCACAGTGGGAGATACTTGATGAGCTTTTATAAGTGCTGCTTCTCTTTAATGTGCAGAATTGTGCTTACTTGTAGTTTGTGATTGAGCATATCGCAAAGGTGGATGATGAAATGAACTTTTTGCTTAGAAACAAAATGTCTTGGTAGGTAACTCGATATTTCTCAAGAACAATTAATGTTGGTTTTGTACAGACAATCCCAGTTTATGTGTATGGGGTGGGGAAGATTTCCCTTGTTCTGTTCCCTCCCAGCACTTGCTGCAAAACCCCCATTAAGTTGTGAGTAAGTCCACTGGTTATCCAGGATTG
Organism: Pelodiscus sinensis; assembly: GCF_049634645.1. Taxonomy (NCBI): domain Eukaryota; kingdom Metazoa; phylum Chordata; order Testudines; family Trionychidae; genus Pelodiscus; species Pelodiscus sinensis. The sequence goes on from NC_134712.1 coordinate 72,326,151, forward strand.
CTAACTTTCTAATCGCACAGAACCGAACATCCTTGCCCTGCTCCCTACCTCACACCTTTTCTAAGGTCCTGCTTCCACTTACTCAATCCCTTCCTTTCTCTATTGCTTGCTCTCCCCCAGCCTCACTCACTTTCACTGGGCTGGCTCAAGGGGTTGGGGAGCAAGAGGGAGTGAGGGGTCTAGTTTGAGGGTGGGGATGCAGGCTCTGAGGTAGAGCTGGGGATGAGAGGTTTGGGATGTGGGAATGGCTTCAGGGGTTAGGGCAGAGGGTTATGGACTCTGGGGTGGGGCTGGGAATGAGCGGTTTGAGGGGCAGGAATGAACTCTGGGCTGGAGCCAAGGGGTTTGGAGTTTGGGAGCAGGCTCAGGGCTCGATAGTGGATTGGGGTGTGACGTATGGGGCTGGGAGGGCTCTCTGGACTGGGGAAGGGGATTAGCGTGTGGGTGGAGGTTTGGGCTCCAGCCAGGCAGCTCTCATCTCAGATGGATCATGTTTGGGGGTGCAGTGGGGCTAAGTCCTGATTCTCCATGGCTCCTGGAAATGGCCACAATGTCTCTGTGCCTCTAGGGTCATGGGTGGCTAAGTGGCTCTGCACACTGCCCCATCTACAGGTGCCATCCCTGCAGTTCCCATTGGCCACAGTTCCTGGCCAATGGGCGCTATACAGCCAGTGTTCAGGATGGAGGCAGCATGGGGAGCTTCCCTCATTGCCCCTGCGCTTAGAAGGTACAGAGACATACCGGATGCTTTTGGGAGCCATGCAAAGCTAGGGCTAGCAGGGAACTTGCCTTGGCCCTGCTTTACTGCTGACTGAAATTTCAGTGGTCTGGCCAGTGATGCTAACAGGAGCCACCAGGGTCTCTCTTCGATTGTGTGTTCCACTAAAAAAACCAAAGGCTTGCCAACCCTATGGTTATCTCTGTATTGTACTTTTCTTTAAGGGAGCTAAATAAAAATAAACGGAGGCCAAAAAGTCTTCTCATTCTAGCTTCTGCATAAAAACCCTAAAGCTGCTGCTGAGTAACTATATTAAATGTTTCTAATATATAAATACTATAATTACATTTATTTTCTGAAGTTGTAAGAGTAAATTGCTAAATGAAAACGTATATTATAACCTGTCTTCAGAAACTATTTGATATTTAAGGTGGGTATTAAAATACTTAATCATGACAGTAAACAGTAATGCTGAATAAATGACTTATTTTAAGTTGTATATCACAAAGCTTAGTATTTCATTTTGCAGCTAATCTGATATAAAATTACATCTGTTTTGCAGGGGATGCTGTAGAAGGCCTTCGAGAAAATGATTACCTTGTGATTCATTCATGTCGGCAGTGGACAACAATTACAGCTCATAGTCTGGAGGAGGGTCATTATGTCATAGGGCCAAAGATAGAAATCCCTGTACATTATGCAGGTAAAGCTATTGTTGATTTTAAAAATCAACTATCAAAGAGAATGAATTGCCTGTCAATTACATTGGTCACTTCTTTGCTTGGCAGAGAGAAGCTAAATATCTGATGTTAGAGTAAATGTCTCAGAAGCTTATAACAATATCTGAGAACATAAAGCGGAACCGAAACCATACCCAAAGTTACTGCATTAGATTGAATGTATGTATTTACTTAGGGAGCACACTAGCAAATCATGTAGCTATTTAATAGGGTTGTCAGATGATGAAAAACAATAATAGCAATTAATCATGAGATGAAGAGTCATAATTACTTGATTAACAATACCAATTTAAATTATGCATGGAAGTTTCTCTGGAATGGTGGTTGAATTGTGAAGGGGCAATGCGAATGTTTAGAATACCTGCCATGCAAATACCTTACAACATCAGCTAAAACACTGCCTGTTTTTGCTTTCAGGTGACATTTTCAATAAGAAATGGTCAGCATTATCTCCCATAAATGCAAACAAATTTAATTGCATGAACAAGAATTAGGACAAAGTGGACGTGTAGGCACTAATATTTTACATTGCTTCGTTTTTTTTAGTGAGGTTACATAAAAATAATTCTGCATTTGTAAGTTGCACTTTCATGATTGAACACTCAGTACTTGTATGAAGTAAATTGAATAATACTCCTTTTTTGTTTCTTTTACATTGCAACTATTTCTAATCAAAAGTAATATAAAGTGAGCATTGTACACTGTGTTCTGCATTGTAATTACAATCAAAATATAGAAAAACATCCAAAATATTTATAATTTAAACTGGTATTCTGTTATTAACATTGTGATTAAAACTGCAATTCATTGTGACTTTTTAAATCTAGTTAATTTGTTTTGCATTAAATCGCTTGAGTTAACTGCAATTGACAGCCTAACTATTTAGTAAAATAGGGTGTCATTTTGGAGTATAATTAGCTGTCAGTAGTTTTCATGTGAGTTCATTAATAATTTCATGGTATTTTTGAATACTTTTTAATAGCACTACAAGTGGAATAGGACAGAGATAGTATAATGTTACGATCTTAAATCAGTTTGTGGCTCAGACTGTGGTACAGTACTATCATGTACACCTATCATGAAAATATGCAGCTAAGTGTAAAATGAATTCTAACTCAACTGCAGTACCTTCCTGCTACAGACAGTTGTCTGAACAAAATATGCTTTTTTACTGTTATATATAAATGTGGTATAAATCTGGGAAGTTAGATCGTGTGTAACTGAATAATCATGTAACCGCATGACATTTTACACGACTATGCAATAGTCCCTAGGAGCGGCAACCAGTGTGTTCCAAACCCACTCCCGGGAAGCCTCCTGCCACCCTGTGCTGCTGCCTCTGTATCAGAGGCAGCAGCACAGGGTGGCAGGTGGGAGCTGGTCCACAAGGGGAGCCAGTTGATAAACTGGCTTCCCGTGCAGAATGGCTCCTGCCTGTTGCCCTGTGCTGCTGCCTCTGATACAGAGGCAGCAGTGCACGGTAGTAGCAGCCCCTGTCTGCAGGGGGTCTGAGCTCCCTGTGGACAGGGCTGCTGCCGCAGAGTAGCTTCTATCTGCGGTGAACTCATGCCATGGGCGGGGGGGAGGGGGACGGAGATACAGGCAGGTGTTACTGTAGAGCTGGTGCTGGGGGAACCAGCTTCTAAGACAGCTCCCTCCAGCACCGGCTTCTGCCTGCCCCACTCCACTGGGTCTGTAGGAGGCCACAAGCGAGGGGGCAGTTGGGTCTGCAGAGCTGGCATGTGTGGGGAGTCTACTTGATACAGAGGCAGCAAGGGTGGGGGGGGGGGCGTTGTGTGCAGTTGGCAAAATTAACTGATACGCCCAGGCTTATCAGTTAAATATGCTGTCCTCTACACATTGACATCCCTAGTATAAATAATTAATATAATTTCTTAGTTATTTTCAGTGTGGCAGAAACTGTTTTGTTACAATTTTGTATTACCTGAGTATTTGCTGTCTTTGTTCCCCAATTGGATTGGATAACCTGTTTAGCATTTAAATATCATCTACCCTAGGAAGATGCATGAACACCTCTCTCTGAAGGGAAAAGTGGGGCACGGGCTGTGAAGTGGAATAGACAGCTTGGGTTACCAACACTAAAATGTAGGAAACAAAATTTGAGACCTATTTTCTTTCTTTTCCTATATTGTGGTTTGCCAGCTTTGGTTTTCCTATAACGGGGTTTGCCAGCTTTGTCCACATATTCATTCTGCTGATACCATTATTGGACCCAGCCAAGTGAGTTATAAGATCAAGAACACATATTCCTGCGCATCCAGAAATATAATCTATGCTATCATGTGCCGAAAGTGTCCGTCTGCTATGTACATTGGACAAACATCTCAGACACTTTGTCAAAGGATTAATGCCCACAAAACAGATATCAGACAAGATCACAAAGAGAAAACAGTTTCTTGCCACTTTAACCAGAAAGGACACTCTCTAAATGACTTAGCCACCTGCATTCTGCTACAAAGACCTTTTACATCTGCACTTGAAAGGGAATCCTCTGAACTGTCATTCATGTTAAAATTCGACACTTGCCAACAAGGACTTAACAAGAATTTGAACTTTCTCACCCATTACCAAGACAGTTTCCCCAATTATCACCTGTAATACCATTAACTCACAAACATCCCACTCTCCCTACCTTTAATATCAGCAATTCACAGACACTTACCTTCCTTCCTCCCCCTTCCCACCTGCCCCCCCGCATCCCCCTTCTGTTCTGCAATGTGATTTGTCCTTTTCATATTTGTTCATTTTTTTTAATTGTATCCTTTGGTATATATGGTTGTGACTACTTTCTTCCACTATTTGATCTGAGGAAGTGGGTCTGGCCCATGAAAGCTCATCATCTAATAAACCATCTTGTTAGTCTTTAAAGTGCTACATTGTCCTGCATTGTGTTTACTAGGTTATTGTCCTTTGTTAACACTGTATTTTTGGTTCGTTCTAATACTTAACAAGTGTAATCAAAGTTTACTTAGTTGTTTAAAAAGCTGGCTGGCTTTAAAGTAAAAAGTTTAATAAATATGAAAGACCTGCGGCAATGATATGCCTCGATGATGGGACTTACTCCTGTTTCTCCTTGGAGTTCAGAATCTTTGTTTAAAAAGCTACATTTATGTTTTTTAGAGTGAAGGCACATAACCATATTTCATAACATGGGCAGCATTAAACTCGTTTTAATATGAACAGTTTTTACTGTATGCATAGTAGCAGGAGTTTCCCTGCTTGAGCTGCAGTGCTTTGGCTAAATAAGCGCTTAGCTCTTTACATACTGAATGGTGTGTTTTAGAATCTTCAGTATGATCTCGGAAGACAGGGAACCTAAAATCAAACTAATTATTGGTACAAAAGAGTGCTGACATCTAAAGGGGTTTATAGAAGCATGATTGTTGCTAATGTTTTTTTTTTTTTTCAGTAATTGACTTATTTCCTGTTTTTTCTTGAAATATTGGTTTAATTAATTCTGAATATGAGATTGAGGGTTTGATTCTAATCTGTTACACTGGTATGAATCCAGAGTCACTCCTCCACCCTATGTAGTAACTCAAGATTTACATAAATGTCACTGAGATAAAAATCTGAAATAATTAGGCTATCTTCCAAGATCCCACAGAAGTCTAGTTTTACGTAAGGATTCCATTAGTATAGGATGTGGCTAATACCAACAAAAAATGTGTGCTTAGTATGCATAAGACACTTTGCTGCCAGTAAAGTAGAGCCCTGCAAATCCGCAGATATCCCCGGACCATCTTTGTGGATAGTGGAGTGGATGCAGACTCAAATGTGCAGGGCTCCATGGATCTGGAGCAAAGACAGATGCTCTCACAGGGCCAAGCCAAGCCATGCCTGGCCAAGTCCCAAATTGCTTTGGAGGCTCTTTGCCTCTTCCCAGTGCCCTCTGGGTGGCTTAGTGCTGCTGGGGACCCTCTGTAGCTTGGGTCACCAGCCCCCTTTGCAATGGAAGTGGCCACTTCTCTGCCCCCCACCTCCCCTCTGGGGCTATGAAACCAGGAATCGCATTCAGGAAAAAGGAAATCCGATTGCCAGCAGAACCTGGAGGGCTTTAAATAGGAATAAAAAGTCCACTGCCTGGGCTGGGAGCAACAGGAAGGGAGAGTGAGAGGTGAAGAGAGAGAAATGTAGAGAGTCAGTTCCTGGCAAGGGTTGGAGAGACTATGAAATGCCAAGAAACTGGGCTGCTTGGGGAGCAAAGGGATGAAAGTCAGTGAGGTAGGGGAGAAGCAGGAGTGGGCAAGAATACCCACAAGCCCATCCCTGTCCCCGCAGGGAAGACAGGCCCAAACAGCCGGGGTGCGGATGACTTCTAGCTGGGTTCTAGGGCAGCCCGCAGGGACTCCTCAGCCCTGTCCTGCCCCCTGTGAACTGCTCTTCCCCCTGCCTTCTCATGGCAGCAGGCCCCATACCCAGCAGGTACATGTTGAGCAGTAGTGTCTCAGGGCCCTACCAATTTTATGATCATGAAAGTCACAGACAGTGAAATCTGCCCGGCCCCTTGACATGTGATCTCCCCATGTTGTTAGAAGCCTGGGGCTCCTAGCTGTTAGTCTGGCTGGGCTGGGGAGAGATCAGCGTTGTCCTTCCCCTTCTTGGCCACTTTTTTGATGGGGAGATCAGATGCACCTTGAGATGTAGTGCAGAAATGATGGTGGCATTGGAGAAGCCAGAGAGCTAGGCTCCCAGCTTCCGACTGCCACCCTGCTTCCCATGAGGATCCTGCTGCCATTTGGGCTGTGGAGCCCTCTGTGCTTCTTCCTTCCAGTGGTTCCAGCCAGGGCTGGGGCTTCTTTCCCAGTGGCTGCAACCAGGGTAGCCTGAGCTCTTCCCCCTGCCTACCCACTTGCCAGCTCCTGTGCAGCTCTGGGAGCAGAGATTGGGGTTTTCTTCCCCTGTAGTTGGAGTTGGGTACGTCTGTTCCTGACAGCTGTAGCCAGGACTGCCCAGTTTCTGGGCTTCTGCCCACCCCTGCAGCTCTTGCCCTGGATCAGGATAGGAAGCTTGGGGCTTCCTCTCCCTCAGTGGCTCCAGCTAGGACTGGGTGCTGCTCCCAGAATCTGCAGTTAGGGGTAGCCTGGACTCTGGGCTCCACCCCCCCTCCCCCAGGTGGTTCAGGGAGTGGAGTTTAGGGCTTGTTTTCCCAGTGGCTCCTACTGGGCTCAGCTAGGGCTCAGGGCTTTTTCTGCCATGGCTCCTACTGAAACTCTGGGTGACTGGGTAGTAGGGGCTGCAGCCTCTGGGGCAACTTCCAAACCTGGGGCACCTGTTTTTCTCAGGAGCCCATAAATTGTTCTTTTCCACCCCCAGGAATCTACTCACGCCTTGCCCTGAATGCAGCACAGAAGTGAAGGTGTTTTTGAGGACCCCCACGCCTTGAGGGCTTTGCAACTCCCTCCCCTCACCACTTTCACCCTCTCTTCCCCCACCCCCTGCTGCCTCTTTTTCATGGAGGCAGCAGGGGGTGGAGGGGAAGAGGAGTGACTAATCAACTAGCCTGTTGACTATTAGCATTTGCTTATTGGATAGTCGACTAGTCCTTCATATCCCTAATGTCTGGTGTTTTTTTTTTTTTAAATAGTGTGGTGCTAAATACTACATCAATTTTGGACATCTAATGCTTGGTTGACTACTGTTATTTTTAATGAATGCTATAATTCTGAGCTCTTATGAATTGGGAACATGCAGTGTGAATTCCACATGAGCAATTTGATACTAGTTATGGTTAAAATTCTCCACAAGAACTATAGAGTTCCTTCAGTTGTTATAATGGTAATCTTTTTTTTTTAAAGGGATGGAGCAGGTTTTTTTTTTGGTCAAAATTACGGTAGCTTCCCTCATGATCTTTGAGTGGAACTGCAGAACAAAAGGGGGAATTGAAACTAATTTTATTCTCCTGCATGAGACCACCATTCCTATATGTAACATCTAATATTGAGCTAGCATTATTTTTTCTCCGTTCAAAATAAGGAACACACAGTCTTTAGAAAGTTAAATATTAATTTTTATTTCACCTAAAGCTTTTATTTTATCAGTCTGGAAAGGAATTATTGAATGTTGAATCCTGGGCGTAGCTCTACCATCTTGCTGACCATCACTTCATCGGTTTTTCCACTGCTTCTGTGTAAAAATTCTACTATGGATGCTGACAAGGTTAGGTTCTTGCTGCAGAGGAACAGTTCAGTATGGCACAGCTGTTAGTCTGTTAGTGTTCCCTTTTGAATACTGTTTCCAGTCTGCTTCTCTTTAGAGTAAAAGCTAAAGTTAATGTAGCGTCTAGTTCAATTTTCATATAATTAAAAAAAAATGGCTAATGTGATCTGGCTTCTAAAACAAAGGATAAGTCTTCACGTGCATGTTAAATGAAGGGTGGGTCAAAATTAACATTTTGATTGTGAGTCCTATCTTAATGTGTATGAGCAGAATCTGGCTTCATGAAAGTTTAAAGACATTACATTACTCGTAGTGGTGTTAATTTGCTGCCTAGTGTGTCTGTCCTATTCCAGGGTAATTGGTATTCGCCATTTTATTTAATAAAAAAAACCTATCAAGGAGGCACCCTGTTGTAAAATAGCTTTATAAATGTTTAAAATGCACCTAGTCGTACATATAAGCATTGAACAAATGGACATCTGTCTCTGTACTATCTTCAACTGATTGTATGAATTATGAATGGGCCAGGTTGGAGAAATTAATAACATCAGCTCAAGCAATGGCCTATAACATTCCGGATGTTAGTAAAAGGTAGTCATAAGCTCTTATTATCTTAGCTTGGTGTATAGGACTAAGGGAGCTCCATGATTACACTTTCCTTTTGAAACAAAAGGGACTCAGGAAATGGAAAGCAGACTGCAGTATGCTGCTACTTATAATCATTGATTACCTCCATCTCCCTCCCCATCTGTGTTGGTCCCTTGGGAGTTAGTTGGAAAGGTGAATGTTTTTATATAATGAATGATGGCTCCATAGACATTTTGATCATCAGTGTGATTTGACCCCAGTGTCTACACATAGGCACGTTACCTGGGCTTGAAAGGGAGTATGTAATACACTGCTTGCTGCATGTGCTCTTGTCCCGATCCACTAGCTATACAACCTACTAATATCTTGGAGTTCCTCTAGGTTTCTTTCCGCTCAAGAGGTATAGGCTTTTTGATGGTGATGATTCCAGATTCAGTCCTTGCTGATGACCACAGTGTTTCTGCGTGGGGTTGTAAGACATGCAAGTGCAATGAACTTTCTTAGAAAGTCCCTAGAAGTGGACACGTTACTTAGATGTGTCGTTCTGCGGGAATTACATGAGAAGCCAAGGGACTTCAGTAGAAGTAAAAATTGACAACACCATGGTTTCTTTAAATCTAACACAACAAAATTTTACAAAACAACAAAGATGGTGTTAGTATAATACAATGGATGAAGATATGAAATCATGAATGGTGTGTGGAGAAAGCGAATAAGGAAGTGTTATTTATAAGGATGTCAGTGTGTAGTCAACTACATGATTAACCGATAAGCCTTGGCTTATCGGTTAATGTTATTGACCACATGCACTTCTTCCCCGCCCTCCCCCCTTGCTACCTCTCTGTCAGATGCAGCAAGGGTGATGGGTGGGAGCAGGTGCTCGTGAGGAAATGGCTTTAAGAGGTTCCCCATGAGCGCAGGGGCAGATGACCGTTTTGCGGGGCCCCTCCCTTGCCACGGCGCATGTGCAGTGACACCATGCACTGTGATGCCACGGCGCATGCGCGGGGCTTTTTCAAGCGCAGAGCCCGGGGCGGCCGCCCCATTTGCCCTGCCCTATATCCGCTCCTGCCCATGAGCCCTAGATTGGCCTGCCCCCCCCCCATCCCCACGCTACTGATTTTGAGGGGGGCAGGCTGGAGCAGATACATGCAGGGAACTGCCTTTTAAGCAGGCTCCCCATGTGTGCCGGCTCTACAGACCTGCCTGCCCTCTCCCCCCTTTGCTGCCTCCTACAGAGGCAGTGAGGAGGGATAGGCAAGAGCTAGCGCTGGGGAGGAGCCGGCTTAAAAGCTTGTTCTCCCCCAGCCTTATCTCTACTGTGCAGGGGGTGGGGGTGGGCAGAGCTGCAGTGTTCCAGAGCTGGCTCAAACCAGGACTGCTTAGTCCCAGCTCATGCTGCCCCTGGAAACTACCCCCCCTGCAGCTCTGCACTTTGAATGTAGAAAGAGCCTCCACAAGCCAGGACTCAGCTGGGCTGCCCGTCCGCCCAGAGCAGCCTCTGCCTATGGCCAGTCTGGGCCACTGTGGACAGGGGCTGCTGCTGGAGCAGCCTCCCTCCCCCCCACCGCGCTGGAGGGAAGGCAGTACTGCAGAGATGCTGCTGGGAGGGAACAGGCTTTTAAGCCGGCTCTCTCCCTGCCCCCCCTGCTACTTCTGATACAAAGGCAGCAAGCGGGAGACTATAAGTAGTTGACTAGTTGCTTACATCCCTACTGTCCACGGGGGTCTGAGCTCCTTGCAGACAGGGGCTGCTGCCAGACCAGGCCATGGCTGATAGAGGCTGCTCCATGGGAGGTGGGTCAGCTTCTGTCTGCAGGGAGCTTGGACCCCCCCATAGGCCAGCCTCTGTGGATGGCTAGCCCAGGCCACCACAGACAGTTGCTTGTCTGCGGTGGGCCCTGTCCTCTCCCCTCCGGTAGCAGCCCCTATTTGTGGGGAGCTTGGACCCCCTGTGGACAGGGTCTGTCCACAGGGAGGTTGGACCTCTGCAGACATGGGCTGTTGGCATCTGTGCTGCTGCCTCTGTATCAGAGGCAGCAGCATGGGGTCACAGGCAGCCAGTCTGTGTGGGGATATGGTTTTTAAATGGGCTCCCCTTCTGGACTGGCTCCTGCCTGCCACCCTGCACTGCTGTCTCTGATACAAAGGCAGCAGCGCGGGATGACGGCTTTCAAATAGTTGTTTAACCGCTAAGATTTCATGCGGTTACACGACTATTCAATTACACGATATCTAACATCCCTAGTTATTTACCCCTTCCCATAACACACAAACTTGAGTAGCCCACCCTGTGAGGTTAATAGACAGGTTTAAAACAAATAGAAAGAAGCATGTCGTCATACAACACAGTCAATCTATGGAACTGATTGCCAACGGACATTGTGAAAACCAAAAGTATAACTGTTTAAAAAAGAGCTAGATAAATTCATGGAGGATAGGTCCATCAATGGCAGTCAGTCAAGATGGTCAGGGATACAACCTTCTCCTCTAGGTGTCCTAAGCTTCTGACAGCTGGAAGCTGGGACTGGATGATGGGTATTTGACCTCTTCAGTTCATTCCCTCTGAAACATCTGGTACTGGTTACTGTCAGACAGGACACTGGGCTATCTTACACCATTCTTAAAATAAACCCAATGTGGCCATTCTTAAAAAAGATGAAAAAATGGGGGAAGAGAAGTGTATATTGAAGACAAACAAGTTTAATGCAACTGGAGTTTCATTTCCCCAGTGATCTGTTTGCTCTACTCTTTTCCTGTGGACTTCCCCAAGTCCAATCTTGCAGAACATGAGCGATAGGGTTTTAAATATATATAAACAGAAGGTCTTAATTCTCTTGTACCTCAATGGCTGGTTGCTTACCTCATTTGTTCTTGTGACTGCCACGTTGGATGAGTTTCCTCAGAGCAAGAGCACAGTTCCGAAGGAAGATATAAAGCAGCATGTTTTACAGACTAAACCTTTTTTACAATTCTCTCTCTCAGCCTGAGGGAGAGATCTCCTTCCATATATGAATACACAGAAGGCAGCTATGGTGTAACTAGTAAAGAAAGCACTTTCTAATTTTTTTAAATAAAAGAACATCACATTCCAGGGTGTGTGAGATGTATTTTTGGGTGTTGGAAACATTCTGCTTTTGACGTCATGTCTCAAAGCACAGCGGAGGTGTGCAGTTATTGCACTGTAATAACACATGCCCTGTCCTGTTTCTTACCTACGCATTTTGAGAGCTATCCGAGTGTGTCTTTCAAGCAAAGCAATGATAGAAACTTTTAAAATTGTGTCATGTGAGTCTGACAGGTGAGGCAGCTGGGATGAATAAGTCAGAAATCTCTTTGCTGGTTTAGTAGGATGTTATTGTGTGTAGCTTCCAACACTTGTTAATACTAGTTTGATTTGCCAATCATGACGCAATGCCCCATAGGCTTGTGTTGCTCATTTGCGTCTTGCTAAAGAGGAGGAGGAGGAGGAGGATGGCTAAAGGCTCTCTCATGAGTGAACTTGCCCTTCCAGTTGTGAAGCTGAAGAGCTCCTTGTGTCTACAAAGTGTTTTAAAAAATCATGGTGGCAAATCTCAGAGCCTGGGTCTACAGCAGAGGTCCGCAAACATGGGGTGCGCCTCCCTGGAGTCTGTATGCGAAGAAACCTCTGGGGGTGCGCCAAGGCCAGCCCCTACACGGAGCAGGGAAGAGAGCAACACTCAGCCCGTCCCTGTCCCCAGTCACGTCCCAATCTCCTGCCCTCCCAATCTCCTGCCCTATCTCCAACCTCGGCATGGCTTGCTCCTACTCTTGCCATCAGTTTAAAAACTTCTTTCACTTTTCCAGCATGCTAGCTCTTGTATATAACATACTTTGCATCACTAAAATTAAGTTGGTGGGAAATAATGTTACCTGAGAACCAGGTAATGGTAGAATGTATTTCATATAATGTTTCTTTAGAAAGCCCCCTGATCTAGGTAGCTTGTTGGAGCTGTTCTATAATGAGAATTTAGTGATCAATAAAATACTTGGAGAAGTAAGGATGACAAACTCTTGTCCTCCTTTACTTCCACACTCGCATGATTGTAGTCTTAATTCTTCATATTAAAGTTAGAGATGAAAGCTGGGAGTTCCATCTGGATTTTAAAAGCAATCCTCTATGGAAAGCAGATTAAGTTTTCTAATGAAAGCCTTCAGTTCCTCAAATCTAAATTTTCTTTTGGGGTGGGTAGAAAGAGACTCAGGCCACAAATTTAGTTTTCTTATTGCAGAAGATAACTAGCCAAGTATGGAGTTTGTGTCCAATACAGCATCATCTTCCTGGTTCTTCAGGCAACTCTGGTGCCTCTGCTGTTGTGCTAGCTTTGAATTTGCAGCTGGATGAAAGTGTATTATGGTCTTAAGGCATGAAGAGAGAACAGGTTCATGGCTATTTTTAAGCATCCTAAGGCTATAGTGTGCTTTGTATAGTTTTTCCTTAATTAAGGTGATTAACTTAGAGTTAGATATGTATGTAAGCACTGCTAATGTTAGAAAAAAGACTATCTGTATTCTTCCTGAACCTGAGTACAGTGTAAAATTAAGAGATGAACAAGTGGTAATGAAGGAATGGGTTACACTAGGACAGGGGTGGGCAATGATTTTTAAAAGACGCCCACTTCATAAATTTCTAAAGTGGCCTCCCCCCTTTCACAGCGACCTGGAGCCACGAGACTTCTTGTGCTCCCCTGCACACAGACTCTGATTGACCTAGGGGTAGGGAAGTGCATGAAGTCATTGTTCCTCTCTCCTCCTCCCTCCTGGTGCCTAGAGAGAATCACCAGCTGTTTTAAAACAGTTGGCAGTTCCCTCTAGGTGCCACAGTGGGAGGAAACAAAGGAAATTGTGACAATGATTCCCCTCGATATTCCTCATTTAAGTGGTTCAGAAGTCATTCTTCTGTGACACTCATCCACTGTAGAGAGAGAGAAACATTTTGGGATGTTCCTCCCATCCCTTTCTTTAGACATGTCAATAAGCTTCCATTTGAGAATCCATGCTATATGCAGTAGCTCATTATATTATATCTTGATTGGTCATTAGCTTCAGCTCTGCCAAGTTAAGTCTCATTAATAATCTCAGGAGAAACTAGAGAATGAAATAATTACACAGAAGTATATTTCCTTAAGATGTAAATACATTATGGTGAGGTGAACATAAGAACGGCCATACGTAATCAGACCAAAGGTCCATCTAGCCCAGTATCTTGTCTGCCGACAATGGCCAATGTCAGGTGTCCCAGAGGGAGTGAACTCAACAGGTAATACTCAAATGATCCCTCTCCTGTCACCCATTCCCAGCTTCTGACAAACAAGCGATGGGCAACATTTCTACTTATCCTGGCTAATAAGTATTTATGGACCTAACCGCTGTGAATTTGTCTAGTTCTTTTTTAATTCTGTAATAGTTTTCGCCTTCACAACCTCCTCTTGGCAAGGAGTTCCACCTGTTGACTGTGCACTGTGTGAATAAATGCCTCCTTTGTTTGTTTTAAACATTCTGCTTATTCATTTCATTTGGTGACCCCCTACTTCATGTGTAATGGGAGCAAGTAAGTAATTTTTCCTTATCTTTCTCCAGACTGGTCATGATTTTATAGACCTCTATCATATCCACCCTTTATCTTTTCTTTTCTAAAATGAAAAGTCCCAGTTTTATTAATCTCTCCTCATATTCCCTCTTCTGAGCTTTTTCCAGTGGCAACATATTTTGTTTGAGATTAATACTGCATGCAGATGCATGTGTACCATGGATTTATATAGAGGCAATAAGACATTCTCTCTCATATTCTCAATCCCTTTTTAAACGATTCCTAACATTCTTTTTGCTTTTTTTGACTGCTGTTGAACATTGAGTGGATGTTTCCAGAGAACTATCCACAATTCATATATATATTTCTCACACACACACACACACACACACACACACACACACACACACACACACACACACACACACACACACACACCATGATTTTGTCCCCATCATTTTATTTTATACATATATTTGGGATTTCTGTTTTCCAGTATGCATTACTTAGCATTTGTCACCATTGAAATTCATCTGTCATTTTGTTGCCTAGTCATTTAGTTTCGTGAGATCCTTTTGAAGCTCTACACAGTCTGCTTTGGGCTTAACTATCTTGTGCAGTTTATTATCATCTGCAAATTTGGCTACTTCACAGTTTACCCATTCTCTGGATCATTTCTGAAAGAAGCTCATTTATAAAGAAATACTTCCTGAAAAGTACTAATATCTGCAACAGTGGACCAGATTATTGGAAACAAGGATGAAACTCTTATGTGGGGAAAAAAATGCTGTGGCTTCTAAAACTTGTCAAGTCTGACAGGATCAAAACACAATTTTCTTTAACCTGAGTTTTAATTGTTTATGGAGAGTAATGCTAAAATCCCAAACTTTATGTTTCTAGTGCATTTAAATGTCCTTCCTATATTTTCCCCTCTTCCCTTCTCTGCCCATTCTCCCTCCCTCAGAAGTGCTTACATGTGTGTATTTGAATAGTTTTTTCCCCCATGCTGCATAAACTGTCTGCTAATTTGCTGCCCCATAACTTTAGTTAAGGAGCATAGTGCAGATATTCGTCACTCAACACGCAATGCCACTAAATGAAGCACATTACATATGAAATACACTAGAACTTGCATCTAGAAGCGGAGTCTGACCTGGCTAGAGCTTCAGAAAATCTTAAATGGATAGTTCTTTAAAAATTCCTATTTTTTTAACTTGTTTATGGAAAAGTGGAGAATTTGGGATATTTCTGTATTATTTCTGAGTAATATGTGTCTAACTTTTTACCAGAAAAACAAAATACCGGACATTGCACATGTCCTGTATTTTCTGAATTTTTTTTACTGGACAGAAGGCACAAAAACTGGACTGTTCGGTAGAATACCGGATACCTGGCAACCCTAAGCACAGGTTGTAGGAGGATCTCAGTTTCTTCCTCTCTTTGACTGATGCTGGAAGGGCTTGCTGTATTTCCCAGCACAGGAGAAGGCTGAATGGAACATAGTGAAAACTTGCAGGGAAACAGTATCATTTGGCATGATTTCTGCATGCCACTGTCCTTTCTTTTAATCCATTTCTCTGACTACAGTGTTCTCCTCACTATTAAGTAATACTGTGTTTTGAAAAGGCTGAGCTGTCACTGTGTTTGGCGCTCCTAAGAGAAAAGACTCCTGCCAAGCCAAATGGGCACTGCAAAAGAAGCCATAGTGAGAAATCTCATGTTGAGGCCTAGCGACATGGTCTAAGAGTGGAAGAGTTGAGGGACTTGCCTCAAGCCCTCTATCACTAGAAGGGTGCACTCACAAGAGACTGCAGAGTACAACAGGGCATACCTAGTAATCCATGACGGAAGCATTTAGGATGAGAAGTAGGGTTGCTATGTGGTATTAAACAGTTACACCTAGCTGTGGCTGTGTTTGTTGGCGAAGTGATCCCTATTACATGGTATCAGATTTCTTTGTGAAGCACTTCGGTGTCCTTCAGGAGGACGGTTGCTATAGAAATGAGAGCTTTATATTTATAGAAAAACGTGGCTATGAAAATAGAATGAACAAAGACCGTTTGAATTCAGAACTGGTGGACTAAAGATGGAGGTAATGTCCTGTATCAGGGTGTAATAATAAACATACTGGCCTGATAACAATCTGAATGTATAACTGTCAGTGTCGGTCAAAAATCCTTTTTGTAAAGAATGTTTAATGATACATTTCGCGTTGCAGAAGCAGGGCTTATATCTGTGACTCAGTCCCTGTGCCTCTGCAACTTCACTTATTTCAGTGGGACCCCATCCAGGCATGAGGGTCTGTTCATGCTGCTAGAATTTCAGGATCAGGGCCATCATCTTTAAGCTTGTAACATTCTCAATATATTTAATCACTGTGGTTCAATTTAAGCGTTGTGATATCTTTTCAACACAGAGTTGTTTGCTAAGCTGTACTTATGGTTAAAACTGCAGACTGGAATTAGTTTCTTCCAGAAAAAAGAGACATATGGCAAGCAAATGGCCTGTGTAAATGAGCCTCCCACTCAGCAGTTGGCTGCTCATACAGTTTGTGTGTGGCGCAGTGCTAAAAACGTTTCTGACTGCCAGAAAATTCTTATGACCTTTCAGGTTTTGGAAAAAAAATAGACTAAACTGTAACAGTATAATAAAAGTACAGATATGCTTATGTAGAAGAAGCTAAATCAAGAAAAAATGTGGTAAAACTTAGTTTGCGGATTGGGTAAATGTCAAGTTCTTTTCCTCTTGATGGAGGTAAGATACCCACAGTTGTTATGTGGTATCTTTACAGCAGGGGTGGGGAACCTTTTTTGAGTCAGGGGGTGCTGACCCACATTAAAATCAGTTGGGCTGGGAGCAGCAGGGATTGAAGTGCCAGTGTGAGCTCCCCCATCCTGGGGAAGGAGCCCTGAGCCCCAGGGGTTAGATCCAGGCAAGCTTAGGTTCCCCACTCCTGCATTACAGCACGGCTGCTTATATTAGAAATCCTATAAATAAGTAACATAATACCCCAACAGTATTTCCAAGGTTTTGAAAATATCATGTGGACACTAAAAATATCTTAAAATGTTAACTTCTGAAAGACCTTTGCATAGAGTATGAAATGCTTGTTGGCCAAATTCTGCTCTTGATCACAATTGTGCAATTCAGTGTTAGATGACAAATTTGCATGGGTATAAACAAAAGCAAAAAAAATGGCCCTACATATATTACAAACACGGTTTCTCACTACAACTTGGAGAGTCCAAATAAATTTGAAGTGAAACTAGACTGTCACCCATATTTAATCTGTCCTAGTGAAGACACTCCAGGGCTACACGAATAATTCTAATAATGGGATCTGACTCAATACTTCTCCAGTGTGATAGCATGGTACTTTGCATTTGTCTAAGGCCAGGTCTACACTAGACTTGGCAGCTTGGCTTAAGGTATGCAACTCCAGCTGGAATTAGCCTACCTTAAACTGAGCTTGGTGGCGTCCCCACAGTGGGAGAATGATGAAATCAAATGCTCCCTTCGGCTTCCCTTACTCCAGGCAAGAGCAGGAGTAATCGATGCTGCCAGGGTTGCCTTCTGACTTCTATTTAGTAAGTCTTAACTAAACTTGCTAAATCGAACCCTGAAAGATCAATTGTGGCAGCATTGATCTTCTGCGGAGTGAAGATGTGCCCTAAGCAAGGATATCTCTTTTCATGCTGCTCTGCGTTTTGGCAAGGACTGGTGTCGCCATTTCAGTGATGCTATTTGTCTTTCCAGTTGTAATCCCACAATGCTTTTCACAATCCAGTGACTGCTTTGAAAGCCCGGTGCACTTTGCCACCTACCAAACTATTTTCAAGTTGGCATGCAGACCTGAGAGCACTAGAGGGAGAAAATACTCATCTAGGTATCTTGCACTGCTGCAAAGACTTATTGGATAGTCAACACACTAGTCCACTAGTTGCTTGCCCCCCTTGCTGCGTCTATCACGAAGCTCCAGTTCTTTTCCCCATCCCCAGCTCCAGCTCCGTTGGAGGGAGTCAGGGACGCAGCAGTGGCCAACTTTGAAAGGTACACAAGTCCCTGCTAGGGCTCTTGTACATTTCAGAGGCAGAACACGGAAGTTCTTATCGACTAATCGAATAGGCAATGGAAATCCCATTGACTATTTGATTAGTTAATTGAAATTTAACATCCCTAACTCAAAGGGATTTGTATTCATTTTAATAATGACAGAAGTTCTGGGCGCTGGAGCCTGGCAACTAGTGGGAAGGTTGTTGGTTTTTTCTTTTTTTTTTCACCATGGCATCTGTAGTGAGGATATACAGCAGGTGCATGCACATGCTTTCGTATACATCAAAGAATTGCTGAAGAAAAATAAAATCTCAGCAGGTACACGCATGTTTGATAGCTATTATGAACCTACTCCTTGAAACTGTGTGAGATACTGAGGGGATAAGTACAATAACATTGGCAGGGAATGCTGTATATGAACGTGTCATCCTGTTTGTCCCTGAAACAGGATAGCAGTGTACACGGCTGCAAATAGAACTGGTTAAATTATATCTGTACAATCTCAGTGTGTCTTTGTTCCTCTGGTTGAAGTTCTCATACTGGAGGAGGATGGGTAGAAGAGTTAAATAATTTTAGTCGCAAACGGTTGTAGGAGACACACAGGGAAGTGTGTGTGGGCTCACAGAGAATTATGGCATTTGGGAAATAGCAAAGTAACATTAGATAACACCGAAATATTTACAGGAGCTGTAGTGAAATTACATCTTTCTTGCAACTAAGTTCTTGCAATTCCTCCTTGAATTTAGGAGAGGATATCCTGAGCAAAAAGTTAATCTGTGTCTAACCCATTAAATTACATTTCAATAACTAGTTCAGATCCCAGTCCCATTGTTAATTCTGCCTTTTGCTAAATCTAATTTAATGTCGCTACACAAAGTATATCTCATGAGCAATGTGGTAGTCTGGGAGATGGTTAAGGCTGTGTTTTCTCATAGCCTCTTTAGAATTTTAGCTCTATCAGCTGAGAAACGCCTGATCTATTCATAAATTGGAGCTTTTCATATGACAGCCCAGGTTTCTTGTTGCAAACCATTACATTGCAGTTTTTAATAGGGGGTGGGAATTTGGGAGAGAAATATGGCTGACTTTTACATGTTGTGAATTTCTCCCTCCTTTCTCTCTTCCCACATTGCACTCTACACATCTGCAGAAAGAGGACAAAAACTACTGTCTTTTCTATCTTAAATTTAGCAATGGCCACTTATGACCATGCAACATGGAAGAAAGAGGCCAATATGACTTTTGCCTCTATTTGGGGAGTTGCTATTTTATCACAGAGAAGGGAAGTGGGTAATAGTCTCACAGACGCATATACAGAGACTTTCTTAGGAAGGGTTATATTCAGTTCTTGAATCTGTTCAGTACAAGAAAAATGTTCTAATCCGAACACCTCCATTTGCAAACATTAAAAAACTTTATTTGGGCAGTAGGGCTGAATTGTGAGTACAGATTTTTGCAAAAGAACTCTAATATGGTTAAGTAACTAATATCACTTACTAAGGCCTTGATCCAGCAAATCCTTATGCATGTACTTACCTTTGCTGTATTATGAAATCTCCTTTCCCCTAGAACAATTCAGTTAAGTTCAAGAGAAACCGCTTGGATTTTAACTACTTATTGAAAATGACAGTAGAATCCATATCTATACATATAATCCTGTGCTACAGTACAGCAAATCACATAAATAATCTCAGTCCTTGCTGTGTGGACCTGTGAGGTATATGGATTGCAGGCAGAGAAACCTTCTTCTCTGTTCAGTCTTTCTCTTATTCACAAAGAGAAACTGTAACATTCCCACTATGTATCTTAATTTGAGGCTATCCATTTAGGATTAAACAAAGACTGTGAATGGCTAGCCAACTACAAAAGCAGTTTCTCCTCTCTTGGGGTATGTCTAGACTAAATGGCTCCGTCGACGGAGCCATGTAGAGGAGCTTACTAGACATAGGAAAATGAAGTGGCGATTTAAATAATCGCCGCTTCATTTACATCAAAATGGCCGCTGCACTGTGCCGGTCACCTGTTTGGCGGCACAGTGGGGCAGCCTGGACGCTCCGCGGTCGACAGCGGAAGCCTTTGTCAACCGCTCCACTATGCCTTGTGGAATGAGGTTTACCGCAGCGGTTGACAAAGGCTTCCATTGTTGACTGTGAAGCGTCCAGGCTGCCCCGCTGTGCCGCCAAACAGGTGACTGGCACAGTGCAGCGGCCATTTTGATGTAAATGAAGCGGCAATTATTTAAATCGCTGCTTCATTTTCCTATGTCTAGTAAACTCCTCTACATGGCTCCGTCGACGGAGCCATTTAGTCTAGACATACCCTAAGAGAGGAGAAACTGCTTTTGTAGTTGGAGTAATATAACTTTTAGCTCTCCTGCTGTAAAAATGTAGCAGAGACAAGGCATCTGTAGCTTTTACTGCAAGGTAAGCTAGGTGAGATCCTGCATGAGTGGTGTAGATGCTCATTGACTTCCAGTTAACAACTGGAAGCAACAGTGATGAACAATATTTTCCTAGAAGGGAAATTAAAGAGATTATTAGGTTATTTCCATTGCTTTAGTCCATTTTGTAGAGAGCAGTGTAAATTTACTGTGCCACATAAATAAGTAACTTTTAGCAGTTTTCTGTGGCTAAGTTGTTTAATGACTGTTAGCATGCCATAAAAGGAGATTTCTGTGTTTTTGTAACTAGCTCTTCCAGCATTTTATGTGGGCTGATAGAAATGCTGAAGTGTGTTAACATACCAAATGTCCAAAGGGGCAGAATAGAAGTTATGCTTCCAGGAACACTTTAATAATATTGGGTAGCAGGAAAAGGAGATTACTGATGATGCTTCATTGTGATAAATTATTGTAGTTTATTGCACTGGATTATTATAAGTAAGGATAGACAGCACTGCCCTTAAAAAAAAAAAAAATCTTAGGCTTGGTCTACATCACAAGATTAGGTTAAATTGCTTCGCGTCAGCTTAGCTGTGGAAGTGCTTTCACTTAAATTTGGCTACTGTCAACATAAGTGATGCTCTGCACCAATTTATTAACACCACATCCAAGAGCAGCATAGAATCACAGCCAAGGTAATAAGGGTGACACAGTATCAATGAAGACAATGCATTTCTTGCTTTGACTGTTACTGGCTTTCAGGAGCCATCCAACCTAGGGATGTAAGCCACTAGTCAGCTACTTGATAAACCTAGGCTTACTGGTTAATCAAGTCACTACTCTACTAGTTATCTCCCCCCCCCTCCCCCGCTGCTTCTGTGTCAGAGGCATCAAGGTGGGAGAAGTGGGAGCCGGCTTAAAAGCCAGTTCCCCTCCAGCACCGTCTCCCCGGGGAGAGGCAGAGGAATGGTGGGGAACCCGTGTGAACAAGGACTGAAGCAGTATTTTAAAGGGAGAGGTGCAGCGGGCAGGTCTTGTACATTTCAAAGGGAGAGGTGTGGCAAATTCCATCGACCACTCAACTAGCTAATTAATTGAAATTTAACTTCTCTAATCCAATCATGCCCCAACCTGATAATACACTTAATAACTAGTGTCCTGGTGAGGATGTAGAGATGTAAAGGGTTAACTGGGGTGATGCTTACTGGGTAAGTGGTTGTCATGATTATGAGGGGATTAAGGGGTTAACTACACCTAGCCAGGGGTTAACTACCTAGTAAGGGGTTAACTACACCTGTCCCAGCCCGAGCAGCCTGTGGTACGGCAGACCCAGCCAGATGGGAGCAGCCCACCATGGCATGGTGCGGGATCCCTGTTAACCAGTTAAATGTAATGTTTCATCAGTTCACCTTTTAATAGGATTTTACATTCCTATGGGATGTGCAGTGTCAATGCCAGAAGCTAAGCATGAGCATGAACAAGCGATTTAATAACTGCAGTGGCTGTATGCCAATATAAGATAGGTTGACGGATTTTGTCCTCTGCGTGTGATCAATACTTGTTCAGTATGGTGGTCTGTCCTCCTTTAGTGGCGCCTACATCATCTAGAGAGTTGTAGGTCTGCTGCAGCCTGGGCTTTGAGCCATGTGGGTGTTTTAGTTCCTGCAGTAAAGGCTCATACAGGCAGTCCCCGGGTTACGTACAAGATAGGGACTGTACGTTTGTTCTTAAGTTTAACCTGTATGTAAGTCGGAACTGGCGTCCAGACTCAGCCGCTGCTGAAACTGATCAGTTTCAACAGCGGCTGAATCTGGACGCCAGTTCTGACTTACATACAGGTTAAACTTAAGAACCCCAGGCATCCCCAAGTCAGCTGCTGCTGAAACTGATCAGCAGCTGATTCCAGGAAGCCCGGGGCAGGGGCTTCCTGTAGTCAGCCACTGGTCAGTTTCAGTAGCGGCTGACTTGGGGACGCCTGGGGCAGAGCACCTAGGGTGCTGCTGGGTTGGTCCAGTAGCGCCGCTGCTCCTCGGCGCTACTGGACCAACCCAGCAGCACCCCAGCTGCTCTGCCCCAGGTGTCCTGATTCAGCCGCTGCTGAAACTGATCAGCAGCGGCTGACTTGGGGACGCCTGGGGCAGAGCAGCTGGGGTGCTTCCAGGTTGGTCCAGTAGCGCCAAGGAGCGGTGCTGCGGGACCAACTGGCAGCGCCCCACCTGCTCTACCACAGGCCCCGGGCTTTGCTCCACGTCTCCCTGGTCTGCTGGGGGGGGGGGGCACTAGCTGCGTCCCCCCTCCCCAGCAGACCAGGGACGCGGGGAGCAAAGCCGCAGCGAGCAAAGCCGCAGCGGCGGTGGGGTGCCGCGTCTCCCCGGCTTTGCTCTGGCAAAGCCTCAGAGGCGCGGGACCCCTCTGCCGCTGCGGCTTTGCTCCCGGTGCTCCTGGTCTGCTGGGGACCGTCTCCAGCAGACCAGGGTCACCGGGAGCAAAGCCTCAGCGGCGGCGGCGTCCCACGCCTCCCCGGCTTTGCTCCAGGTGTCCCTGGTCTGCTGGAGACGGTCCCCAGCAGACTAGGGGCACCCGGAGCAGCTTTTCTCGCCGTAAGTCGGATCCGTGTAACTCGGGTACTGTCTGTACATTAAACTTCAGAGTTCTCAGGTTCAACTCTGCATGCCAGTGATTGGAGCCCGTCTGTATTATAGAGATGTTGCCTTACTTTCCAGAGGCTTGTAACTGTTGTCTTAAACTTTAGAATTGTGGTAAATAAGAAGAGTTTAAGCCTGGATTCGCATATTTTTCCTATTTTTTTCAACTAAGTACAACACTTTTTAAACTATTAATTCCTTCCTTCCTCCTCCCACCAGTTTCCAAAACTGTGTTCATGACTTTGTTCACTTTGCCAAAGAACTACTGTACTCGGTTAGATGTAGGTATTACATCTGTTGATTTGGCTACTGTGTACTGAGGTGTTTTCTGTGGGGGAGAGATTACGTATTAATTTCCAAATAGAATATGCTTTGGAATCGGTGGTGGTGGTGGTGGTGGTGGTGGTGGTTTTCATTCATTGTAAATGTACTTACAAGTTGATCGATAAACATATTGTATAAATGGGAGGGGTGTTTGTGGCAGTCAGGGTTTATTGAAAAGGGACATACCTTTAAGACCAGTACACCCTACTCTTCAAATCTGAAGTCACTTCAGCTGTTGTGTGTTCTGAAAGAAAGCATTTTCATCAGAAATACCTGGCAATCTTCAATTAACTAGAACACTTTCTTTCAAACAGACTTTCTAACAGCTGATGAGGCTTAATTGCTCAAAAATCCTCCCCTATGTTTAGCCAACTGGGAAGCAGAAATTTGATATCTTATTGGTTATAATTGCCCCAAAGTTCAATATTGACAGCTTATCTGGAGGTCAACAGTACAAATGGGTTGGGTTGTGTGGGTGTCTTTATTTAAAAAAAAAAAGACACAACAACCTACATCTTGGTAATGCTGAAATTGAGTACTCCTTCCTCTGTACATCCGACTTACATCGGATCCCTACTTACAAACGGGGTGAGGCAACCCCGCACTAGCTGCTTCCCCCCCAGCAGACCAGGGAGATGTGGAGCGGCTTTTCTCAGCAGACACTTCAGCTTGAGAATAAAGGACTGAGGGAAGTGAGGTGTGGGAGAATAAAACTGAGCTCTGGAGAAATGTTTGGCTAGAGTTTCCTCTACAATATGTACCAGTTCCGACCTACATACAAATTCAGCTTAAGAACAAACCTACAGTCCCTATCTTGTACGTAACCCAGGGACTGCCTGTATTGGTTCAGTGGTGTTAGCTTTCTTTTTGGTTCTTTACATTTATCAACATCTGTAATATTTTAATCATGTTTTTCCTAAGTCTAAGGAGATGTAATATAGTAAGATTCCATTTAAAATAAATACAAACACGTGTCTCTGTGTTAAGACTTGGATTGTTTCTCTAAGCCTTTTGTTTTAGAAAGTAGCCTCTGAGGTGTAGATTTCTTTTACTTTCCCTGGGACTTTATTTTCATTTAATTTATGAAGCTGTAATTCTATACTCTTTATATGGTGAAACATATGCCATTTCTATGTAAGAGGTCCAGATACACAATAAGCATTTATTCAATGTAGCTGCCTAGAAGTGCTTTTCAAAGTTGTTCATGTAGCAAAGCCAAAGAATCATACTTCTTGTGTTTCCGGTTTCAGTATTATTTTTTCTTTCACATTTTCTTTATTTATCACAGTATGAGACCGCTGATGACATTGAAGTGGATAGTAACAGCAGTATTTTAAGCTCAATGTTTGTTGGAGTATATTCAGTAAACTTGTTAGCTGACAAAACAAAGCTGAAACATTTTTCAAATGGCCTTTGAGATTATATCACTCTGCCTTTATTTTCATAAAGCAGTAATATGTGCATTTCTGATGTAACTTAGTGCAGTATCCTGAACTGGAGTCATAAACCTTCATACACATATTATGAAGCCAAGTCCCTTTGACTTCACTGAAAGTTCCTGAAGTGATGAGTGTTCCTGAAAATCCCACCTTTAAAACGCTGCTTTCTTGTTTTGAGCATTTGGAAGTATTTTTTTTATACATCTTTTCAGGCTTTCTGTTGTTTTTGAATGAGACTTGGGTAAAGAATAATTAAGGATGTGTTTAAAATGTGAATGTGAGGAAGAGATTGACGTGTTTTGTTTGGACACACGGGCCAGTGCTACGGTCTTGTGTCTAAGGGGTATAATGGAAATCATTTCAGAATGACACTCTGAAGTCCTTTTAACGTTTAACAAAAGATTAAAATCAGTATGTGTTCATACAGTACTATGAAAATTTAGGGCATATCTAAATGTAATTATTGTATGGCTTAAATAGACCTACTTAAAAACAGATTATAGTTTAAATTTGTGCATCTCCTGGTAATGAGTTATATTGCTAAAAAGGTGCTTATATCTTTGTAGCTTAATTGTAGTAAGTTTCAGAATCAACCAAACAAATTACAGACCCTGCCAAGTCTTTCTGAATTCTCTAACTACAGGTGCCTCATCACTGGTTTATAAAGGTTCTAATTAGACTCTGACATTATATATATATATATATATATATATATATATATATATATATATATATATATATATATATATATATAATCAACAGCAACAAGTTTATAGGTGTAGCTGATTGGAATGTAGAAGCGAACTCCCTCAAATTAAGTTCTTGTCTTCACTGCAGTGTTATCTAGAGATGCAGTTCAAATGGTTCCCCTACTCCAACTGATATCTGTGCACACACATTTCTAGCTCAAGTTAAGTCTGTGTTTAAACTGGAGCTAGCTAGTCTTTCCGGGGAGCGGGTTGAAGCTTAAGTACTGCTGTTGCAGTCATACCAAGACTGGCTTATTTCTGCATGGTACTTTTTAACCCAACATTACTGTCCCTTTGTGTATTCAGTCACATCTGCCAGCTTCATTGACAAACATGAGTTTATATTACTTCTCTTCATGTACTGAGTTGCATCTGTTATTGAAATCATTAAGATGGTTGATGCGGAATCCTTTAATACCACTTCTACAGATGCATATCAAGCTAGAGCCCTGTTTGGAATTCAGCCCTTCTTTATATATCCTTATTTTGCATCTGCAAAGTATAACACACAAAGTTTTTCAGTTATAACTATGTAAGGATACCTTTGATGTAATTTAGTGCAAGTTTACCTGGTGTGTTGGCACAGTCAATTAGTGGGATAATCTGCCATTGTTGCTTGCAGTGTTGTTGTAGTTGTGTTATTCCCAGGACATTGGAGAGACAAGGTGAGTGAGGATATTTTTTTACTGGACCAACTTCTGTTATGAGCCCAACAGCTTACACAGAGCTCTTCTTCAAGTCTGGGAAAGGTATGCAGAATGTCACAGCTAAATACGACTTAGAATGTGTAGCATAAGTAAACACACATATTAAGAGACCATTCATGATGAAATGGTCAGATATCACCTCTGCACTGATAGGACAATTAAGGAGGGTTAGTGGGTTACAGATCATTGTAATAAGCCATAGATCTAGTGTGTTTATTAAATCTATACTTTTTAGTGTCTAGAAAAGTTAATTTAACCTTTCAGGCTTGTCTTTTGAAGGTATTGTGCAGGTTAAATGGCCACATTACCTTGAATGTTCTCTTTAAAACGTGTTAACTACCTATGTTAAACAGGATGTTCCACTTTATATTTACCTGTGACACATCAAGAATGTTTCCCAGACTTGAGGAACTCCATGTAAGCTAAAAGACTTGTGTCTCTCACCAACGAAAGTTGGCCCAATACACTAGATTACTTCACTCACCTTGTATCTCTGGAGAATTAATTGTATTTGTGCCCCAGAGTCATTGCCTATGCTAAAAGGAGGCAGAGCTGAAGACCCATAATTGGGTCTGAAGTGTCAACATAGCGGCCCCTTCAGACAGCAGTTGTCTCTCAACTAATTTAAAGGAGCAGACAGTTTTAGCTTTAGCTGTGATTACAGGACCACCAAAAATATCCCCATGTTGACATAGTAATACAACACTTCCCTTCTGGCTGTGAAGTTGAAATGAGAGGTATTATTTTGTTAGTGGAAGCAGTTTGGCAGTATGTCACATGTTATGTTGTATCTTGTCCTCCTGAGCATGAATGCCCTCTTGAACAACATCTGAATGTTTTTGATCATTGTTTAATCATTGCCTGTTTTGTGCCAACTAGCCCAGTATCCAGGTCAGAATGTGCAAAGGAGCAACCAGGTTAGCTGAGTCTCATGCAAAGTTTTAATCACTTGTCAGAAAAGAAAATAGATATTTATTTTGGGCTTGTCTGGTCTTCTATAAGTTGTTTCTCTTCTGCTATAAAACTGACTTTTCAACAAATACAGGCAGTCCCCGGGTTACGTACAAGATAGGGACTGTAGGTTTGTTCTTAAGTTGAATCTGTATGTAAGTCGGAACTGGTGTCCAGATTCAGCCGCTGCTGAAACTGACCGCCAGTTCTGACTTACATACAGATTCAACTTAAGAACCCCAAGCGTCCCCAAGTCAGCTGCTGCTGAAACTGATCAGCCGCTGATTCCAGGAAGCCTGGGGCAGAGCAACTCTGCCTCGGGCTTCCTGTAGTCAGCGCTGGTCAGTTTCAGCAGCGGCTGACTTGGGGACGCCTGGGGCAGAGCAGCTGGGGTGCTGCTGGGTTGCTCCAGTAGCACCGCTCCTCAGCGCTACTGGACCAACCCAGCAGCACCCCAGCTGCTCTGCCCCAGGCGTCCTGATTCAGACACTGCTGAAACTGACCAGCAGCGGCTGAATCAGGACCTGGGGCAGAGCAGCTGGGGTGCTGCTGGGTTGGTCCAGTAGTGCCCAGAGCGGCGCTGCAGGACCAATCGGCAGCGCCCCAGCTGCTCTGCCCCAGGGTGCACAACAAAAGCCTGGTCTGCCTGGGGAGGGGGGACACACTAGCTGCGCCCCCCCTCCAGCAGACCAGGGACACGGGGAGCAGAGCCGCAGCGGCAGCGGGGTGCCGCGCCTCTGAGGCTTTGCTCTGGCAAAGCCTCAGAGGCGCGGGAAGCCGCCGCTGCTGCGGCTTCGCTCCCGGTGCCTGTGGTCTGCTGGGGACCGTCTCCAGCAGACCAGGGGCACCGGGACTGAAGCCGCAGCAGCGGTGGGTTCCCACGCTTCTGAGGCTTTGCCAGAGCTTTGCCAGGAATCGCCGCTGCTGCGGCTTCAGTCCGGTGCCCCTGGTCTGCTGGAGACTGTCCCCAGCAGACCACAGGCACCGGGAGCGAAGCCGCAGCAGCGGCGGGTTCCTGCGCTTCTGAGGCTTTGCTCTAGCAAAGCCTCAGAAGCGCGGGAACCCGCTGCTGCTGTGGCTTCAGTCCCGGTGCCCCTGGTCTGCTGGAGACGGTCTCCAGCAGACCAGGGGCACCGGGAGCAGCTTACGAACGGGGCTTTCTCGCCCCGGAGCTCGCAGGCAGCAATCCACCACCTCGACCTCCGGGGCGAGAGAGCCCTGTTCGTAAGTGCGGATCCGACATAAGTCGGGGACTGCCTGTATTGGTGACTGACCCAAGCAATGTTAGTGGAGCTGATGTCTGTATTGTATTGATTTGTACAGATCCTAAATACTGTATAGCAGTCACTTTTAGATGGGTTCATTTGCTCCCTGTTTTAAAATTATACAGTGATGTGAACTCTTAGTTGTCATATTCTTGTGACAGAGCACAAAATGTCAGATTCTGAGTATAGGATTTTATTTTAAGATTTACAGGCATCTCAAATCCCATTATGCTTTTTGATACTCCTCCTTGTGTGCTATTTATTTGACCAGAAATAGTTATTGGTGTATTTCAAATAGTTGTTGAATGTTAAGAAAATTACCAAACTATTTTAACCTTAAATTTGAATTACCTTTCTGTCGTGTGACTTTGGACACAGTTGTATAAATAAACAAGATCAATATAGTGCATCACTCAGATGGGAAATGGTGAATATTAGTTCTAGATCTTGTCATTTTTACAAAAAAGGTTTCTTCTAAGGGTACGTCTAGACTACACGCCTCTTTTGAAACAGAGCATCTAGACTGCAACCACTTCTTTCGAAAAAGCAAGCTGCTTTTTTGAAAGAGTACCCAGGCAGTCTGGATGCTCTCTTTCGCAAAAGCCCTGTTTGCATTCAAGAATGCCTTTTTTTTTTTTTTTTGAAAGAGCACTTTCGAAAAAAGGCGTTCTTCCTTGTAAAATTAGGTTTACCACAGTCAAAAAAACCACTGCGTTCTTTCGATTTAATTTTGAAAACGTGGCAGCAGTCTAGACGCAGGGGAAGTTTTTTCAAAAAAAGGACACTTTTTTCGGAAAAACCCTGTAGTCTAGACACACCCTTAGAGACCAGCAGTCTGAGTTGCTGTTTCTTATATTTGCAAGTAGCCCCACTCGCTGGAAGTAGCTAGACTTTTGGCACTCAGAAGAGCCCCTCCTCCAGGGATCCTATTTTTTCATATGTCCACTCTGTTCCCTTGTGGTGAGAGAAGGGCCTGCAGCCGCAGCTCCCACAAGAGTGGTAGAAGTGGAGTGTTTGGAGTGATGTGCTGGTTGCTGCAATAATTGCATATAGGGATGTGTAGGCTTATGGGACCTTTTTAGCTGGGAGCTCAGACCAAGGGGTCAGGTGGGTTTGAGCTTGGATGACTAGCTTGTGTGTCTGCTGATGCCACAGTGTCCACACTGTTCTGGCTTGAGCCAAGAGCAGTACCATGAATCTGTTTACGTGGGTTGGGTGTCAAGCTCCCAGCTGCAATGTACACATACTGTTAATCTCTTCCAAGAGTGAGATCTCACAAGATGTAGTTTCTCACCTAAGCAGGTGGTCCACTCTATTGGGAGACCCCAACCCTATATGTCAGTGGTTCCCGACTGCCGGCGGGCTGCAAACTTCTGACAGCTGGGCTGCGGTGGCTCTGGGGGCTAGGGCTGGGGTACACCGCAGCTGTTGGGAGAGGCATGTCCTGTCCTACCTTTCACTGAATGAGTGCCGGGCAGGGTCTCTTCCCAGACACAGAGCACTTTGCTGTATGGCAGTAGGGCCATGTGGAGCCCAACGCGGCAGCCTTAGAGCAGCCGTGATCCTGGGAGGCAGCGCAGGTCTAGGTGAGGGGGGTCAGGCAGGCACTGGGAGGTCTTGGGGCACAGCTAGTGCTGGGGGGTTCCGGGGTTGGGGGCTCTGAGGCAGGGGTCTGGTGCTGGAAGACTCTGGGAACAAAGCTCGTACTAGGGAGCTCAAAGGGGTGGGAAGCTCTAAGAGGTGGGGGGGGCCTAACACTGGGGTGCACTGGTGCATCAAGGGTGGGGAGCTGGCACTGAGAGGCTCTGAGAGCGGGGCTAGTAGTGGGAAGCTATGGGGGCAGGGATGGCACTGGGGGGGCGCTCTGGGGACTGGGCTAATATTGGAGGCTGACACTGGAGAGGGCTCTGGGCAGGTTAAGTGCAGTGGGGTTCTGGAAACAGGAGACTGGCACTGGGGGGGTCTGGTGGTGGTGGGGCCTCTAAGGGGTGGGGTTCTGTCACTGAGGCATTTGGGATGGAGGGGCTGGTACGGGGGGGGGGTTGAGTGCAGGGGACTTGGGTCAGTGGTTGACACTGGGAGGGACGTGGAGGGATGGGGGTACCAAGGATTCATGCTGGCCCATGGGGGCTTGGGGAGCCCTGGGGGCCAGGGCTTTTAGTAGACCTGTAACACTTTATTAATATTGATATATTCATTTTTGCATAATGAATATGCAAATAAAATGTTGCTGGTCTGCCAAAAGTTTGTGAATGGGTTTGCCGGTCTCAGAAATAGCAGTGGTTACCAACCTTTTTTATGTCATATAAAGGGGAGAGTGTGCCTGCA
Source organism: Pelodiscus sinensis (assembly GCF_049634645.1). Lineage (NCBI taxonomy): Eukaryota > Metazoa > Chordata > Testudines > Trionychidae > Pelodiscus > Pelodiscus sinensis. The sequence goes on from NC_134712.1 coordinate 72,356,769, forward strand.
GGAGGTAACTTCAACCCCAAACCAAGCCACTGCAGCATACAAGGGTGTCTTTCAAGCCATTTTGTGATTGTAACCTTCACTGTAACTTTTGCTTTGCATTGTAACCTTTCTCTTTGAGATACCCAAGTGGTGTTGAAAACTTGTCTAATCTGACAAGGACAGTCTGTTCTGTACACTCTGTGCTCATACTGAAGTTGAAGCTGGGATACCTCAGGGCTCACAGGGAAAGTCAAGGTACTCTCTACAAGAAGGCTGGCTGAAGGAAGGGACTAGCTCTTCAGTCTGGACACATGGCAAAAGGAAACCTAACAAAAAGGGTCAGATTTTAGCATTGAAATGCGGATTCCAAATCTAGGATTTGCAGAAAGTGTAAAGTGAGATTTGGGAGAAATGTTGGGCCGGGGGAAGGGTTGCATTCAGAGCTGTTTGTTTTTCAATTATTTTTGCTATTAGAATATTTCCTTTATTTATTATTAGACTTTTTTTTGCTAAAGCCTTTGTCTCTTGCTTTGCTGCCATGTTGTCCCTAAAAGGTTTCATTAGAAAATAAGAGTTTGCACAACCAGATGGATTCTAAGTAAATATGTCTAAACAGCTTGGGAGGGCCAATGCACTGGTCCCAAGGTGTAAGGAGCCAAGCTGCCAGTTCCCATGCCCAAGAAAGGTGACAGACATGGCATGCATCCAGGATTGTGCCTCAGCCCCTCCCCTTTCCTTCCCCCTCGCCCCCCCGTGTAGGAATAATGACCAATAATTATCCACGGGGTCTTAGAAGTGTGTATCTCTGTCCAGAAAGGAGGACTGGACCCGGATGTAGCAATTCAATACTTACGCTCCAGGGTGCATTGCTTGTGGGCAGACAAAGTTAAGAGAACACTATATAATAATGCCTCAGAAGATCCATCTTGCCTTTACATTATCAACACCTCTGAAAGCCTAAATAGAAGTTTGGTGGTTCTTCGAGTGTTTGTTCACATCAGTTCAAGTTGAGGAATGTGTGCACGGTTGTTGGAAGCTTTTTCCTAGCAGCCTCTGTAGGGTCAGCCAGGGAGCCTCCTGGAGTGGCGCTGGTATACGGCGCAATATTTGACCTTGCTGACCCCTCCCCTTAGTTCTGTCTTACCATCCATGACCGTAAGTGCGCCATTCCCTAGCTTCAGTTCATATTCATTGTTCTCAGTTAAAATGTTCTCAGTCTAGTATTAATTATATGCCTTAAGTAGCTAAGGTGTATATAATAGCTACCACCTGCCTCGGGCGTTGTGCTGTGTCACAAGCCTCAGGCTTCAATGGTTGTGGTTCCTGCTGTAAGCCTATGCCTGATAGTGACCCCCCACGACTGCCTAGGCTGTCTTGAGACTCCTCAGGAAGATTGTTGTTAAAATCTGCAAATCCTTCAAGCCGTGTATGAAGAAAGACACGGACTTCCCCTGTGGCAGCTATTGATGGAAACGGCATTCAGGCCTGCGGCCCTGGAACAGCCAGATCCGGGTTCATTGGTGTATAGCACCCCTGCATTAGTGTGGGATACAGTGTAACCCTGGGACACCACTAAAGAGCCCCAGCATTGTAGATCCCCAGTACCACAGTGGGACTCGCAGCCCCAGCCCCAGCACCTGTCTAACTCCCTGGTTCCTAAGAAGCAGGGGTGACCAACCCGTTCCGGACAAAGAGCCAAGATCCAGCTGGATCCAGCGTGAAGAGATGTTGCAAACAGTTGTAGAGCAACCAAAAAGAAGAAAAAAAGGACTGGCCTTTTAAGAAGTCTTTTTGAGACCTCAGCAGGCTCCCATCGGCAGCCACCGCCACCATATTAGATCTGCCATTTTGATCCAGACTGCTCCTCTGCCCTGGTGAGCACAGGGGAGCTGGGATGCGTGGGCTGTGTTCAGGGGTCGTCTTTGCAAACCTCGGAGCGGCTTTGCGAGGCACACTGATGGGAAGAGCCGCATGTGGCTCGCAAGCAGTGTGTTGGCAACGCCTGCTTTAGGGCCTCCTCCATCATTGAGGAGCCTGCGCTGGAACTCCAGCCTCCCCCAAGGCCCTGACTGATTTATCTGTGAGTCAGCAGTCCCCGACCCGAAAAAGGTTCCCCGCCCCAGTTTAGGGTTTTATCAACCGAAATGAGGGGGAAATAAAACTTAGCTCTTCTCAAAATTAAGTCCTGGAGTGTGACACAACTAAAAAAATAAACTTCTTTAAAAAAAAAAATAATTTTTTTTTCACTCCATTGCAGAACATGAGAACTCACTAACAACTCTTAGTTATGCAGCTGGCAAACACATATAGCATTAGACCTTTTACATTTTTTTTAATTGAATGCAACTACTTTTAAGCTGCACTTAGTATTGTCATTTGGAAGTAAATACTGTATTGTATTTAACTTGCTGGAACTTGAGATAAAAATCAAGAAGTTTGACAGTAAAACTATGAAGCCATTTTTATTAAAGAAATTAGATTTATGTAAATAGCCATTCTGTAGAACCATAGTCAGGCTTTGTTTGTTTACAGCACTCTTGAACTGTATGGAATTCCACCTACTGACGATGGAGTGAATGAAACAAAGTGGAGTAGTGTGACATTTGTGACTAAAGTTAGCCACTTGCAGCTCATTTACCTAAGGGACTAAAAAAAAAAATTCACTTTGACTTTGAAGGGTATGTCTCTGCGCCACTTCTTAGCATTGATGTGATTAATTTTTAATTCCACCTTTTCAGATAATTGATATTTATTATTTATATTTCAGTAGTACCCATGGCATCTTGAACACCACTCAAACACAGGCTACGTCTAGACTATGTGCCTCTTTCGAAAGAGGCTTTTTCAAAAGATATTTTTGAAAAAGCCACTTTCAAAAAAGCAAGCCGGTTTTTTGAAAGAGAGCACCCCGGCAGTCTGAGTGCTCTCTTTTGAAAAAGCAGTTTGCATTACATAGCACCTTTTTTCAAAAGAGCACTTTTGGGAGGAAAAAAAAAAGCATTCTTCCTCATAAAACGATGTTTTCCACGATTGAAAAAACTGCCGCATTCTTTCAATTTACTTTCGAAAGAACACGGCAGCAATCTAGACACAGGGGAAGCTTTTTCAAAAACAGGCCACTTTTTTTCGAAAAAACCCTGTAGTCTAATCAAGACACATGCATAGGAAGGCACAGTCCCTACCACAAAGAGTTGTCAGGTCAATAAAGACAAGCAACATGCAAAGGGAGGGAGGAGACCAATATGGTGTAAAATGCGACGCCAATTATGTTCATGATGATACTTTTTGGTGTCATACTGATCTTTTATTCAAACTGGAGTTCCTTTTTTTCTCTCATGTTGGCAACCTCTTCCCTTGACTGAGTGATGCTTCCTGTCTTCCATTCTTGGTAGAGAATCTATGTGTTCTGCCAGAATGCAGCTGTCATTTGAAACAATCTGTTCTGAGCTTTGGCGTAGGCTTGGGTGTTCAAAGGGGAGCTCTGTTGATTCTTACACATTTAAGAGATTAGAGCATGATTTCAACCTTCCCCTCTCCCCCCCTCTTTATAAAAGCTTAAAGACCAGCTGCAGAATGAAGTATTAGGAGACTTGTGCACTAGCTAGGGCTTCCTACCCCAAGGTGATTTGGGGAATAGTCTGTGTTACTTGGGCAGAGGGGCATTTTTTTTTACATGTGATTTAAAAGTAAATCCACAAACAGCAGTTCTATATAAATTCCTACAAGCATCTCTTTTACAGTATCTGCTTCTGGTGGGAATCCTGCCCCACAAGCAGAAGACCTTTCCCTGACACCAGCATGAAACTTAGTCAGATAATTGCTTGCTAAAACACTTGGTCAGATTTACTCCTTTTTTTTCCTTTAAATATCTATGAAACTCTGAATTTGCAGAAATGAAGATGGGTGGGGAGAATCTTTGGTGGTAATTTTGGATTTTTGCAAACAGCTGAGAACCTGTTTAAATTCTTTTTATGAGGAAAATAAAATGTAGTTGATTAGCTGTATCTAGCTTTCTAATCAGTAAAGGATGAAGGGAAAACTGTAAGTAAGTCTGTTTGGAAGGTGATAGAGAGCAATGGTAAGGAGCTTGCTCACAGTTAAAAAGAACACTTGTAGATGACTTAATTGTCTAAAATAAACTTCCCTTAATTGGCATGCATATGGAATCTCCCCCCCCCCCCCCCCCACACACACACACACTAGGTGTTCTGGGTAGTCTATTCAAAGTTTTCATTCTGAAGACTATTTTGGGAGCCCAGTTAATGTTAGGTATATAATTTTTGTGTGTGTGTATGTGAAGTGGGCACTCGCTATTTCAATGATATCAGCATGTACCTTCTAGTCCATGAAGTAATACTACTGTGTTGGGAATGTTAATTAAATGTAATAACTCTTAACTTTGCTCTGTATTCATAAAGCTAGAAATTACTGCCTTTATCTCCCTGTTGTGTTTTATTTGAAGCTGAAAGAAGAAACACTTCTGTTTAGTTTTAATATAATCTTTAAGCACCTTAGGATTCACACTGTTATTGCACTTGATTGTAGGGATGGAGGAAAAATTTAAAATTTGCCTGAATAAAGTTTTTTATACCGTATACAGTGGGAATGTTGCTTGAGCATGTTTAAGCGTCTCCTTTTAAAAAATGGAAAGTGTAATTTCCATTAGGAAAACCTATTACACTGTACTCAAAAAATGGTAATTTATTGAAAGCAGAAAACTTCTCCAAAAGATGTTTGGCTTAGCTAGAAAAGTGAGATCAGTTTCATTCTGTTTATTACAGGAAACTACTTATGTTACCAAGTTCTAAGTGAACATCCGTTTTTTAAAATCACTTAACGTTCTTCATCTAGGGTTGCAAAATTCAAAGTTCTGTCAGAAAAGTTCAAAAGATCTCCACAAGTGCTACAGACAGTCAATGAATATTTCAGCTGTTCAGTTTTAGTGAGCATAAGATCAGTTTTTTCCTCCTACTCCTCTCTCTTCAGTCTGCAAAGACTGTTTTGTTTGTGCAGTTTCTTCAAACAAAATCTATTGACAGCAGTCTGTGCAGTAGATTTATTAAGCAAATACAGTAGCTCCTTCTGTAGCTTCCTTTCCTGTACCATGTCTGTAACCTCTGGCCACCTTCCAAGAGAATGTCAGGCTAAGCAGGGTAGCTGGATACATTAATTATGCTTATATGGCATTAAAGGGCTTAGATTTATTTCTTACACTGTGGTTTGGGAGGGGAGGGGGAGAGAACCCAAAACCTTGTCTAGCAAATTCCTAGAGGTATTGAGTTTTAAAGCAAATGTTCCCGAATTGTGGCTAGTGGACCACTTGTTAGTGGGCTTTGGAGAGCAGGCTGGCTGGTGACATGGAACTGGATATGCTCCTTATTTCCAGCTTCTAGATACTCTAAAACAAGCTATAAAAGTATTTCAGTTGCATTTCAGTAATTGCTGTTGCTACCACCAAGAAGAATCATTAAGGATCATTACCATCATTAAATGATTGTGAATGGAAAGGTTGTCCACAAAACAGTACAGCATCTCCCTGAGAGATGTTCCCGCTCTATAGAGCAATATCTTAAACTTAAAGGATTAAATTTTTAATACTCTGTGGCACTATCTTCTTTGTAGTTAATGTGATTGCTTTGTTTGGTGTAGACCGTAGAAGCCTATTAATTTGGACAACTTGCTTCCTGCTGGATGCTGTTTCTTCCCCACCAAGGACAATCCTCTTTATACATTATGGTTTGAAAAATAAAACAAAACTTTGTCTAGCTAATTCCTAGAGATATTTAGTTTTAGTTTTAAGCAAATGTTCCGAAATTGTGGCCCACTTCTCAGGCAATCTCAGTCCTATTGGTGCTATCAGGGAGTTGTATAGCTGCATTGTTTTGTTAGACAGGCTTACAGAGTGAGAAGGCACTATCCACCACAAACAAAAGACCTGAGTTACACCAACCTTGTGCTTTCATGTTGTCTGTTCATTGTGTGAACTATTTGGTACAGGGACTTTGGCTTAGGCACTTTTGAAAGCCTCTCGTTTGTGTCTTGTAACGCCACTGTGTGCGTGTATAAATGAGTTAAACTGAAATGGTTTTTACATTTAATATAATCCAACATAAGCTCAAATATTGAGAGTGGCTGTATATAATTGTGAGAGAAGAAAACATGAGCATGGTGGATGTATGTAGGACAGTGTCTGTTATTTAATGTCTTAGCTTCTCCAAGTCTCTTTGGCAGCCTAATTGTTTCTAGGACTCTCTGTGTCTGTGGGCTTTGTCATTAAGGTGAAGTAAAGTTTATTTAAAATGCAACAACTTAATGCTCAAATGATTAATATGTTTAGCAATAAATTATAGTTCCTCCTTTACTTACCTACCAAGACCTGTGTTCAGGCCCTTGGGGTTCTGTGTTTGTCTTGTGCTTAGTTAGGGCCTTTGGGCTCTACAATTAGAGCTGGAGCTCTAATTTCCAGCTTGGGGAGACATAGGCACACTAGGTTTGATTAAGCTAGCATGTTAAAAATAGCAGTGTAGCTGTGGTGGAGTGAGCAGTGATGGGGCTAGCCATCTGAGTACCCAGAGTCCCAGGTAACTAGCCCATCTCAGTGCTTGTGCCGCAGGGGCTACGCTGCTGTGCCCCCTACATCTCCCTGAGCTGAAAATTAAACTTTCAGCCTTAGCGCCTATAGGCATCAGCTATAGCATGGGAAAAATACAGAACCCAGAGGGCCTGAACATACTCTGTAGGTATAGGTTACTAATGGTTATAATGAGCCGTAAAGCTAGTGTCTCCGTGGAAACCATGATTTTTAGAGTTTAGCAGAGTTATGAATTTAACTTCCAGCTTGTCTTTTGAAGGAGTTGTGCAGGTTTCTTTTGAAGATGAGGATTGATAGGTCAGATGTGGAGCAATCATAGATGGCAGGGTGTTTTGTCTTTTGTTGTTTTTGCTGGGTTAGTTTATTCAACAGCATGATGATGGCTGTTGGGGCATTTCATGCATTGACAGGTATATCACATGTTGTGATAAGCATATGTAAAATTCATGGATCTTGAAAGCAGTTGTGGGAAATGCTGAACATCCTAGCAGTGGAGATAGCTCTGCAGTTTTTACTTCCTGTTGTTTGTCAGGCTCTTGTACAATGTTAGGTGGTGTGTTGGTCTGTGCTGAGCTTTCTGAGGTAGGGGGTTGGTTGTTTGAAGGCCAAAAGACGGGGTTGGGGAAAGATTTATTTCATGTGTGAGGAATGCAAATCTAAGCTCACTTAAAATCACCTTCACCAGACAAGGATATTCCACTAGAGAAGTAGTTCATATTGAGGAATGGGGGGGCAAACAAATACCCCCCCCAAGAGAATCTGCTTCAGTGGGTGGGGGGATCCACTAACTGCACACCCCTGGTTGTCACCTACCAACCTGTCTTAGAAACCATACAGAGTATTGTCAAACAATTGCAGTCAATAATTGGAAGATATCTTTCCTGAACCCCATTATCTGGCCTCTAAACAGCCGCCAACTTCTCCAGTCACTAGTACTCTTCAGTGTGAATTAAAACCAGAAACTTGTAGTGTACACAGGTGCATTAGCTGTTGTTCTGAGGCCTGTACTCTATGCAGGTGAACTAAACCTGAGGCGAATGCCCCATGGTATACAACAGTGTTTCTGAACCAGTGGTACAAGTACCCTCAGGGGTACTTAAGAGAAGTCCGGAGGGTACATCAATACAACTGAAATTTGGAGAAAAATGAATTTGTTTTAAGTTTTACAGTGTTTTATTATTTTTATACCTTTTATACCCAAAAATTTCATCACCTGCCCGGCTACAATTAAGTTGTTTAAATAAACGTGTTGCAAAGGTAGAAAAAAAATGTCTGAAAACTGTAGGTACTGGGGGTACTTACACTTTATTTTTTTAAAGGGGTACTTTATAAATAAAGGTTGAAAAACACAAGTACAGATAGGCCCCGACTTACGAACGAGTTACGTTCCAAACACTTGGTTGTAACTGGATCTGTTTGTAAGTCGGACTCCATTCATTTAAGTGTGACTGCGCTATTCGTAAGCATGGCTCACACGTTCATAACTCGGGACCGGCTGTAATGCCCTTAATGGGAGGCTGTTCGTAAGTACAAACGGTTGTAAGTCAATGTGTTTATAACTTGGGGACCACCTATATATGCTATCAGGAAATTACTTTTGGTAGACATATACCTTTTGAGGAGGAGGTGGGTGTTGCTCCTGTGTAGGCACTAAAACTCCAAACTCTCTCCTTTCCTAATTTATTTATATGTGTATCTGAGACTTTGAGGTGATGACTGACCTCCATTTCCTGGCCTGTTCGTACCTGTTGAGTGGAGTTGATGTAGAACTACTGTTAATGAAGTATTGTCTAACAGCATTACTGTTATACTCCATGTTAGTGGAGCTAAAACTAGAAGGCTTACCAGAAAGGTGATTTAGGGTATGTTTTGACGTGTGTTTTGCATAGTGCTTTGCATAGTGCAAAACACAAATTAGGATATCAGGCAACATAGTGGTCCTTAAGACAGTTTAGGTTTCTGGAAGCTGAAGGGGAGTGCTTAGGAAAAAATGGGAGAACTTGGCTAGCATGTTTAAAGATTCTTATTTTAAAATGGAAGCATTTCCTTTCTGGCCGTGTGTGTGTGTGTGAGACAGACACACACACACACAGGGAATTCCTTAAATTATTTTCACTGATGTCTTAAGAACATATTTAATCCAAGCGATGGAGTCTGGTAACACATTCGTATAAAATATCCTTAGCTAGAGACCTGCAAATATCTTTGTATAAGTTATTTTGATATTTGTCTTTTTGATAAGTGTGAATTTTTTGTCCCTTGTTGGTCAACCAAGTGAGGTTTTACATTCAACTCAATGGAGGCTGTCTGGAACGCAATAACTTTTTAATATCTTCATTCAAACAATTCAAAAATTTCAGGGAATGTGCTAGGCACCAGTGGACAGAGCCCTGTTACTTTGGTGAAATTTAGAAGCTGGGACAAGGAAAATGGTGGGCAGATTCAGCTCCTAGTATGTGGGTAGCAGATCCAGAAGCTTCAGCTACCTCTAATTGTTTATAGATCACAGAAGCAGTAGATGCAAGCCATAGAATCATAGAACTGGAAGAGACCTCAGAAGGTCATCAAGTCCAGCCCCCTGCTCTAGGCAGGACCAATTCCAACTAAATCAACCTGGCCAGGGCTTTGTCAAGCCGAGACTTAAACACCTCTAGGGATGGAGACTCCACTACTTCCCTAGGTAACCCATTCCAGTGCTTCACCACCCTCCTAGTGAATTAGTTTTTCCTAATATCCAACCTGGACCTCTCCCACCACAACTTGAGACCATTGCTCCTTGTTTTGCCATCTGTCACTACTGAGAACAGCCTCTCTCCATCCTCTTTGGAACCTCCCTTCAGGAAGTTGAAGGCTGCTATCAAATCCCCCCTCACTCTTCGCTTCTGCAGACTAAACAGACCCAAGTCTCTCAGCCTCTCCTCATAAGTCATATGCTCCAGCCCCCTAATCATTTTGGTTGCCCTCCGCTGGACCCTCTCCAATGTGTCCACATCCTTTTTGTAGTGGGGGGCCCAGAACTGGACACAATACTCCAGATGCGGCCTCACCAAAGCCGAATAAAGGGGAATGATGACATCTCTGGATCTGCTGGCAATGCTCCTCTTAATGCAACCTAATATGCCATTAGCCTTCTTGGCTACAAGGGCACACTGTTGACTCATATCTAGCTTCTCATCCACTGTAGCCCCAGGTCCTTTTCTGCAGAACTACTACTTAACTGGTTGGTCCCCAGCTTGTAACTATGCTTGGGATTCTTCCGTTCCAAGTGCAGGACTCTACACTTGTCCTTGTTGAACCTCATCAAATTTCTTGTGGCCCAATCCTCCAATTGGTCTAAGTCATTCTGTACCCTATCTCTGCCCTTAAGTGTATCTACCTCTCCCCCCAGCTTAGTGTCATCCGCAAACTTGCTGAGGGTGCAATCCATCCCCTCATCCAGATCATTAATAAAGATATTGAACAAAACCGGTCCTAGAACCGAACCTTGGGGCACTCCGCCAAAAACCGACCGCCATCCTGACATCGAGCCATTGATCACTACCCGCTGGGCCCAGCCTTCTAGCCATCTTTCTATCCATCTTACCGTCCATTTATCCAATCCACAATCCCTTAATTTGCTGGCAAGAATATTGTGGGAGACCGTATCAAAAGCCTTGCTAAAGTCAAGGTATATAACATCCACTGACTTCCCCATGTCCACCGAGCCAGTTACTTCATCATAGAAGCTAATCAGATTGGTCAGGCACGATTTGCCCTTTGTGAATCCATACTGACTATTCCTAATCACTTTCCTCTCATCCAAGTGCCTCAATATGGATTCCTTAAGGATCCCTTCCATGATTTTTTTCCAGGAACCGAGGTAAGACTGACCGGCCTATAGTTCCCTGGATCATCCTTCCCTTTTTTGAAGATGGGCACTACATTTGCCTTTTTCCAGTCATCAGGGATTTCTCCTGATCTCCACGACTTTTCAAAGATAATAGCCAAAGGCTCCACAATGACATTTGCCAGCTCCCTCAGTACCCTCGGATGCACTAAGTCTGGACCCATGGATTTGTATATGTTTAGCTTTTCTAAATAGTTCCTAACCTGTTCTTTACCCACCACAGGCTGTCCATCTTCATCCCATCTTGCGTCACTTAGCGCAGAAGTCTAAGAGCCGACCTTGTCCGTGAATACAGAGGCAAAGAAAGCATTGAGTACTTCAGCTTTCCCCACATCATCTGTCACTAGGTTACCTCCTTCATCCAATAGGGGCCGCACACCCTCTCTGATCACCTTCTTGTTAACATGCCTGTAGAAACCTTTCTTGTTATCCTTCACATCCTTAGCCAGTTGCAATTCCATTTGCGCTTTCGCCTTCCTGATAACCCCCCGGCATTCTCGAGCTATACCATAGTACCCTAGGAACCTCAGTGGACCATCCAGTCCTGTCCTCTGCACACAAGGCAGGACTAAGTAATAACTAGACCATTTGGGGCACTCCACTTGATACCAGCTGTCAACTAGACATCCAGCTGTTGATCACTACCCTTTGAGCCCGATGATCTAGCCAACTTTTTATCCATCTTATAGTCCATCCAAGCCAAACTTTAACTTGCTGGCAAAAATATTAGGAGAGACTGTATCAAAAGATTTGCGGAAGTCAAGGTATATCATGTCCACCGCTTTCCCCATGCCCACAGAGCCAGTTATCTCATTATAAAAAGCAATTTGGTTGGTCAAGCATGCCTTGCCTTTGGTGAATCCATATTTCTGATCACTTTCTCCTCCAAGTGTTTCAAAATGGATTCCTTGAATACCAGAGTACTTTCAGAAAGGTATTGGGGATTAGGGGTTTGCAATCCTGTGGCTGTATACGAATATGCAGCATGATCCGTTAGTCCACCCTTCTGCTTGCTTTGGCTGGATCTTTGCATCTGCAGGAAACAATTGTGATGTGTTTAAAAGGATGAACCTCAAAGTACCCAATATCGGCATAATCCTGCTCATATAAAAAGTGCATTTCAGTATTACTGTCCTAGAGTCACTTAACCATCAAACTGCCTATACTCCTTCTGACTTTTAATCAACACTAGTCTCACCATAAAGTTTTTTTCTCTGCAGGGGAGGGGGTGCCACAGACTAAAGACCTTGGTCTCTATCTGTGTGGCTCTGCTCAGCACCTCAGGGAATGTACCACCAGCACTCTACAGGACCTCCCTTTTGATGGACTAGCTCTGTTTGCAGGGAAAATTGATGAGAAACTTTACAGGCTCAAGACTCATGTACCACACTTAAGACTGTGGGTTTGTACATCCCGAGAAAGCAGAGAAAATTACTCAAGGGGCAGCCTACACCCCAACACCATTACCAGCACAGACAGAACCCCTTCCAGAAGAAGGGAAACTCTGAAGTGTGAGTTAGACCTAACAGAACTGGAATTACTGCATCAGAACTTCCAAGGAAAGAGCACTTACATTTATCCCAGCAGCAGAACTGCATTTCTGTAAATTGACTGTTTGTTACTAGCTCTGTTAATATTCCCTTTTCCTTCTTCCACATTTCAATCAGGTCTTGAAAAGATATTAAAAAAGACTTTCAGATATCAAACCAATAAGTGAATATATCTAGACATAATACCAAATATTCATCTATTTTAAAACATTAAAATCACTCCCTTCTGGCCTTCCCTTTATATAACCGTACCAAGATTTGGATTTTGCACGTCTGCAAGCACCATCAGGGCCGGCAGCCCTCAGTGCAGGTAGGCTTTTCCCACCCCCTAGCATAGCTCCAAAAGGGTATTTTGTGTGTTCCCTTCCAGCCTGAACATCTATAGCCTCGGACTCCTGGGTCATCAATACTGTGATGCAGGACTATGCACTCCATTTTTTTTTTTTTTTTGCCCTACCTTCCCTTTCTTTCCCTTCAGGTTGGTGTGGTAGATGTCCCCCTAGCCCTCAGGGGCAAAGGATTCTACTCCCATTATTTTCTAATCCCGAAGTCCAGCGACTGCCTGAGACCCTTCCTGGACCTTCTCTTCAGGTTGGTGTGGTAGATGTCCCCCGAGCCCTCAGGGGCAAAGGATTCTACTCCCATTATTTTCTAATCCCGAAGTCCGGCGACTGCCTGAGACCCTTCCTGGACCTATGAGACCACAACAGATACTTCAAGAAGTTGAAATTCCATATGATCTCCCTGGTCTCAGGAGGCTGGTCAATTGAAGGACACTTATTTCAATATAGCAATCTTCCAGGGACAAAGGTGCTTCCTCTTTCACAGTGGATTTGGCACATTGCCAGTACACAGTGCTGTTTTCAGCCTTGCTACAATATCACAAGTGTTTACAAAATGCATGACCATGCTGGTGGTCTATTTCAGGTGTCAGGCATCCTAATCACCTCCTGGCTAGTAAAAGGCCACTCCATATCCGAGGTCATGGACACTGTCAAGACGTTGATGTCCAGTGTTGCAGGAGTCTAGGCCTAATGATAAATAATAGTGAACATTAGTCCCTGTACAAAAGATAGTTTATTGGGGCAATTCTAGACTGTACCAAGGCAAGAGGCAATGAGAGATCTTGTGGCCAGTAATTATATGCATTCTCTCCCTATTAATCTACTAGCTTAGTGAAAGGTAAGTATATAAAAATTAGCACAAGATAAAGTGTCTGAGCGACTAACATTCACAAATGTTTTTCCATATATTGTCCTGCTTTTGTAACTTCCTAGAATATACCCAAGCTTAAAAATTCACTCCCCAAGATGAGCCAGAATCTTCTAGAAGAAAGTAGTTTGAAAAAAATCATATTGTTTATAAGAATATAAACTTGTCTACTATAAATATTTGTATAGTGTTGTAGCTGTGTCAGTCCCCGGATATTAGAGACACAAGGTGGGTGAGACCATATCTTTCACTGGATTAAATTCTCTTGGTGAGAGAGACAAGCTTATGCAGAGCCCTGAAGAGCATTGTGGATGTGTGCTTCTCTCACTAAGAGAAGTTGGTCCAGTGAAAGCTATTGCCTCACCCACATTATCTTATAAATATTTATAACTTTCAAAGCAGTCCTGTTTTATACACTGTTACCAGTCAGAACACTTCTTAAGATAATTGTTGAATTTCAGGGAAATATTATTCTTGCAAGTCTTGATGCCTAAGAATGAATAACACTGCACTTTTCTAAAACTATGATGTAAATTCTCTGTCAGGATTAGGTAATTTTCATATTCAAACTGGCTTAGTGAGTACACTTATAAAGATTGTGGATGATACCAAGCTAGGAAGGGTTTCAAATGCTTTGGAGGGGATAGCATTATAATTCAAAATGGTCTGGACAAACTAAAGAAATGGTCTGAGGTAAATAGGATAAATTTCAATAAGGACAAATGCAAAGTACTCCACTTAGGGAGGAAATATCAGTTTCACACATACAGAATTAGAAGTGATTGTCTAGGAAGGAGTACTGCAGAAAGGGATCTAGGGATCATAGTGGACCACAAGCTGATTGAGTCAACATTGTGACACTGTTGCGCCCTGCTGCAGGGGACTAGACTCAATGACCTCTCAAGGTTCCTTCCAGTTCCAGTATTCTATAATTCTATGAAAAGGGAGCACAAAAGAAAAACTGAAAGGTTATGATTTAATTATGCTACAACTGCTGTGTTAAAAGGTGCAAAACTTTTTTTCTATAAATGGTTGATAGTTTTGAATGTTGTGGTGACATTGTACATATAGAGATTAGAGAATTTAAACTTGTCTTAAACACTCAGACTGACAAATCAGTTTAATAGATTTAGCCATCTGGAGGAAGGTGAAATAGAATTGTACTTGGGAATATTTTAAGGTAGATTTTAAAAATGGGAGATTTTCTAAAGCTAATTCTATACTACAGACTCCTTCTGCCATAGATATGTGAGTCAGGGGTGCAGTGAGATGTGATCTTGGACCAATGTAGCTGTTTGCAAAAATCCCTATACTGGCAAAACTTTGCTTTACTTACATAGCTTATTTCAGATGGGAAAGAGGGTAACTCTCTCTCCTGTTTTGTTTTGTTTTTTGTTTGTTTTAAAAGCAGAGTGTTGCCAATATAGCTGCATATATGCTAGGTACTAATTGCTGATGTGATATACTCGTAAAGTGTTCCTAATCTAGATGTAGCCTAAGAATGGACTCTGTTTATTAGGGATGTTAAAATGTGGTGGGGGTTTTTTGCTTTGTTTTTTTGGTAAATGTGTAGCCTCTGAATTTTCAGTGGTTACCTGTTTACATGTGGAGGGGTGAAGCGGCTTTGCGAGGAGCCAGCCCCCACGTGTACCAGCTCCCTTGGAGCCGCCTGCTCTCCCCTACCTCCCCGCACTGCTGCCTTAGCATCAGAGGTAGCAACACAGCAGGACAGGAAGGAGCTGGTGTTTGTGGAGATCCAGCTTTTAAGTGTCAGTGCCAGGGGGAGGAATGTGGCTCTGGGGGGGAGCCGGTACATGTGGGGAGCCTGCTTAAAAGCTGTCTCCCAGCAAGCACCAGTTCCCACCTGCTCCCCCTGCCTCTGATACAGAGATTGCAGGGGAAGGAGGGGGGAGCTAGCATGTAACTGTGAAGGCTAACCAATGAGATCAGGCTTGTCAGTTAACCATTTAAACGTCTACGCTATCACATCCTTACTGTTTATAAATATGGTGTTTAATATGGAAAACATAGGAAATATCATACCGAATCAGACCTGTAGGAAGATGTATAAATGGTTTGAGAAATTAATCTATAGATTTCTTTTTTTTCTCTTCCTACAGATGAAGAAAGAGCTGACAAGGCACATAGCATTTATCATAAATGTAAATTGGAGGCACCACTGGCATGTCATATTTGTAGTTTTTAGTGTGTAATTTTTTTCTACTATAACTTTGGTTTTTATTTTTGCAAACTTCTGTATATTTTGTTTGCGTCTTGCAGCTCTGATCCTTGAAGAAAAGGATGTTTATCCAACATTTTTTGAAGGAAGGGTGTTCTACAGAAGTTTCCTTGTTTCTCAATTTCCAATATTAATTTACTTATTGAGAGGAATTTAAGTCATGTGGCACAGCTTTAAGCAAATCTTTGGAGGTGAAGGGTAAAAATATTCAGTCTCATACTTTTAGGCAACAGATTCCTGAATTAACTATTTGACCTCCAGCTCGCCAAAACTAGAAAAATTAATGAATTTACTTTTTGTAGTTTTATACAAAGTATGTCCCCTCTAGCGGTATTATTCAAAATCCAAATAAAAAATAATTATGAACTTTTCTACTTAAGCTTTGTATTTTTTAAAAGTTTCTTTGTACTTTTCCAAAATACCAAGTTCCAAAAATTTAATTCATTTCCTCTACTTGTCTGATTTTTGAAATTTAGTTAACCATATTGCAACAGTATCTATTTAAAATTTTACAATCCATTTTGTATCGTATGTTTTACACTCATTGTAGTTTCTACCATGAGTCCTTCATAAACATTTCTAAATTAATAGGAACCTCTGTGGGATAAAAACAATCGTCACTTTGGTATATATGAGAAGAGAAAATTAATATTAAAGGAATCTAGATTTAGAAGGAAGAGGAAGGGAGCAAACCTTTTTAAATTTTATAGAAAGTGACTGTCTGCATTAAAAAAAGGAAGCTTTGAAATTCAGAGGACCATGGTGTTCTTCTGTAACTGGATTTCCAAGTTCTGATGGTATATTAGCACAAAGTAAAAAATGAGACCACAATTCCAACTGTAATTTATTCATTTGAGTGATGGTTACGGATTACTCTTTAGATTAGTAAAGGTAGTTCTCTCAGCTGTTCTTCCTCACTGAAATTTAAAAGGAAACATTAAATTTAAAAAAACCAATATTTTTGCCTGAAAACTTACAATGTTACTGTTGTCATGTGTCACTCAAGATTAGTATAGCCGAAAGAGATACATTTTTCTTTCCTTTTTATTTTTTCCATCCCTATCCCTTCCTAATTTTTTTTCAGGGTTGGTTTTCCATATTCAGACAGGCTTCCTATCAACTGTGTAATGTTGTGCTTTTGTGGGTTCTGCTTGGATGCTGTATATTTTCCTGTATAATAATTTTGCACAGCTAACTTCAGTCTTGTTTGAAGCTGTAACAAATGGTCCTCCCAGAAGTATGTAGATTGACTGTCCTAGTCACTAACAGTTACAGTTTGAAAGTTGTATACAATTTAAGGGGAGTCCACTACAGAATGTGGAATAAGGTCAAAAGAGATGCCTCCGACAAAATGATGTCCGTATATATCAAAGACCACTTGGGGTGGACTTAAACCTTGAAGTAGGCAAGTGCTTTAAAGGAGTAAATACAGAAAAGGAGCAGTTGTTAACATTGAGTGATAACTTGCTCTCTTTCTGTTCTCAGCTCCCACCTTCTCTCTTGGCAGAAGTTTGCTTTCACCATTTCTACTAGGAATGCAATCAAAACTGCCTCTTCTGTGGCTGACTTCAGCTGAAATTCCATTGTCGCTTACGATATAGGGACTGTGTAAAACTGACTTACATGGGTGTAGTTCAGTATTTCAGTGTTCTAAGCTTGTTTCAATGAACCCTCCTGAATGTAAGACTAAAATGGTTAAACTACCATTTCCTTCACCGCCCTCAGGTCAGACATGCATATGCAGGCATTGCAAATAATAAAAGGGACCATTCATCACTTTGGTGAGCTTGCCAATTCCATACAGGCTAAAGTAGGAAGGTTCCGTTTTGGATTCACCCGAGTCCTTGACTGGAAAATTATTTAGCAGCTTTTATTCTACATATTTAAGCTTTGGATCTGAAGCTGTTTGACTTGCTGCAGCCAAAGTAAATGAGTCCCTGGCCTGTGGAAATGCTGAAATGAAACTGATTGAACAAAATATTTCCTTGCAGAGATCCGACAACTTGCATCAGGCTCTGTGTCCCTGTACCATTGTCTTTTTTTCCCTTTAGTGTCCAGTTTCACCGGGGGGGGAGGAGAGGAGGAGTGAAATGAGCAGTCTCCTTCCCACTCTGACAAGATAGATAATCCCACTGCTCTACCACTTTAAAAGTCATGCCTTTCTGAGCACACTGCAGTATTAAAGCTTGAGTTCAGTTCATATGGACCAGAAGAAAGCAAATATTGCCTGAATATTTTAAGAGTAAAGCAGATGACCTAGGTAATTACAGAACTATCAATCTGACATTGATAACCAGCAAAATAATCGAACAAGGATGGAGATAATGACAAATTAAAGGAAGGTAATTAGAATGGATGCCAATCAATCTAGGTTTTGGGGAGTTGAGAAGAGCCATGAGACTGATTAAAGGATTGGAAAACATGCCTTTAAAATGAAACCAACAAGTTCAATGTATTTAACGTAGGGAAAGTTAAGGTGCAACTTACCACAGCCCCTAAAAATCTACACGAGGAACAGAAATTTGATAAGAGGGCTCTTCAATCTAGCACACAAACATATAGCAAGATCCAGAGTCAGGACATTGAAGCTAGCCAAATTCAGATTAGAAACAAAGGACAAATATTTAACAGAGAGAGTAATGCATTGGAACAGCAGCTGTGGTGGATTCGCTAACCATGGACACTTTTAAAATCAAGATTAGATGTTTTTCTAACGGATGTGGTCCCTTCTGGACTTATTTCTCTCTGAGAAAAAGATCGCTCACTGTGAGTGAGAGATTAGCAGTTGCCTGGAAATAGAAGCAGAGATCTACCAAGGCTTGGAATTTTACCATTTCATGGTGCACACAGAAACAAGACTCCACGGTCTCATTGTGTTTTGCAACATTTATAAGTGGAGAAATTTAGCTTGTTTCACTGCATCAGAGTGGGGAGTGGACTGCTGAGGAACACTAAAATGCTTTGTTGCTAATGCTTGGGATTTCATGTAGTCTCAAGATTTGTTTTTTGTGTTTGTGTTAAATCTCCAGCTCCTAGACTTGCAAGACTCTCAGCTCTTTTGTTTCTAGCTCTCATGGTTATGGATAAAGGCTGGAAAATTATTATTCAAGAATTACCCTAATGCAGTGGTCCCCAACGCGGTGCCTGTGGGCGTCATGGCGCCGGCCGGGCCGTTTCTGTGCGCCTGCCAAGTGAAATGTGCCGGCCCGGGCGCATGGCGCATGGGCGATGCCAACCCCCTGGGTGCATCTTGTATGCGCAGCACATGGGCGGCCCTGCCCCCGGGTGCACAGCGTTTGGGTGGCCCTGCCTCCGGGTGCACGGTGCAAGGGCTGTACGGCATATGGGCGGTGCCGGCCCCAGGCGCATGGCACAGAGGTGGCCCCGGCTGCGGGCGCGTGGCACAGGAGCAATGCCAGCCCTGGGCATGCAGCAGGTTTGGTGTGGGGTTTTTTTGTTTGTTTGTGTTTTTTGAAGGGGGTGGAACAGGATTTAGCTCACAATTTCAGTATTGCCAATCCCAAGCATTCAAATAATGAAACTGGAAATTTATGGGGAAAGGATAACCAACAATGTAGTGGCAAGAGAGAAATCGGTACTGCCAAGGGTAGAGAATGCCACTAGAATCTGACCTTATATCCTTTACTTATCCTCACCAAACTTAGGACCACTTGTGTTTTGCCCATTGCTACCTTTAAATAAGGCCAGAGAGGCATACAGGTTTTTTCTAAACCAGCAGGGACATGTAGAGTATACACAGTGAAAAGTAGGTTGCATCCACACCGTGATGTGTAGCTGCACATAGTAGTGCAAATTAAAGATGTTACATTTAGATTAATCAACTTATCGAATGGTCTTGCTACATTTCAAAGGCAGACGCGCCGCCAGTTCCCCGCTGTGTCCCTGCCCCTTCTCCCCACAGAGACTGTGCTGGGGGGGAACCGGTTTTTAAGCCGACTCTCCCCCCAGGACTGGATCCTGCCCCCCTTCCTCCCCCCCCCCACTGCCTCTCTTTGCGGAGTCCAGCATGGCAGCTTTAGAGCAACCTGGACACGGGCATCAGTGTTCAGCTGGAAGGCAGCACAGGGCTAGGTGATGGAGCGGGGGCAGGGCTAGTGCTGAGAGGCTCTGGGGTGGGGGGGCTCTAAGTAGTGGGGGGCTGACACTCAGGGCACTAGGGAGTCCGGAGTGGGGAGTTGGCACTGGGGGACTATGAGGATGGGCTAATATTGGAGACTAGGGGCTGGCACTGGAGGGGGGGTGTCTGGTGGTGGGGGGCTGGCACTGAGGCGTTCAGGATGGGGACTGGCACTGGAGGGCTCTAAGGTTGGGAGGCTGGCACGGGAGGATTGGGTGCAGGGGACTTGGGAGGTAGTGGAAGGGTGGGAAACCTTACTTGGTAACATTTTATTTGTATGTTTATTTGCATAATGAATATACAATTATGCAAATGAAATGTTGCTGGTCCACCAAAAATTTGTGAATGGGTTTGCCAACTCCTGGTATGAAAGATTGTGAATCACTGATATAGAAGATGAGACCATATGTTGTAGAAGAGTGGCAGGCTGCTAGATTTCTCTTATTTTTCTCTCTCTTCCCTGGATTATAATACAAGGGTTAAAAAGCTGTATTTGGATTTGCATTCTCTGCTAATCCCTTACCCCATCCTCTCTCAGTAACCAGGGCCCACCCTAGGGGTACGTCTAGACTACAGGCCTTTGTAGACAGAGGTTTTATCGACATAAAAGTGTAGACGCAAAGGACAGTGTAGATGCAATAACGCCCTCTGTCGACAGAACTCTGTTAACAAAAGACATTATTCCTTGTAGAATGAGGTTTACCACCATCGGCAAAACTGCTGAGTTTTGTTGACATTGTCGGCGGTAGTGTAGACACAGGTATAGTTTTGTCGACACAAGTCCACTTTTGTCAACAAAAACCTGTAGTCTAGACACACCCTAGGTATTTTGCTGTCCAGTGAAGAAAACATTTACAAAGCCCTTGAGTGAGTTTGAAACAAAACCAAACCTGAGTGGAGCAGCCCAACAAAATAAAAGGCCCAAGCAATATGTCCCTTCCCTCCCACTGGTCTGTTAATTTGACACCCAGATCTACTGTCCTGATCACAGGCCCTTTAGGCCAGGCCTGACTGTAACTGCATCTTTTTGGAAGTTTACAAAAATTCAGTATGAGAGCTGGATGAAGGTTTGGTACATGCATAATTGATTTTTAGTAATTTCATTGATTTAAGGAATTCTCCTGGTTAGCTGATGGCTTTTGGAAGTCGGTTAATGTTTGAACTAGTGATGAACAAATCTGAAAGGTTCATAATAGAGCTTCACTTTGCATAAGCTTTTGAATGTTTGAGCCCCAAATTTTTAGAAACCTGCAGGCCCTAAATAAACGTTGGGGTTTGGTTCTCTCCCCTTCCCCCCCCCCCCCCCCCCATTCCCTTCCACTTTCTCTTCCCCACACAAGAGGAGGCAGTGCCATCACACTTCCCGTTTAGGCCAAGTTCTGAAAATTCTGATCACTTTTGTTTAAGTGCTTGAGTTGGAAAATTTAGACCTGTTCATCTGAAAAGCCTTTTTGATGCCCACTATCCATCCACATCCTCTCTGTAGATTCTAATTCCCTCCCTTCCTACATGCTCTCCAAAATCCAGTGTTAAGCTGCGCTCTTCAAGGGATGACCAAGTAACTTGGATCCCACTCCCAACCCCCCACCCAAAGAAAAATCCTAAATTGTCAAACAAGCTTTCACTTTGCTTTTTCCTGTCCCCCTCCTCCATAAAATCCACTTGGATCTCCTGTTGAGAGGGCAGATGGACTTGCTTGCTGTGAGACCTAGCAACCAACCCCTTTTCTTCTCCTGCTGAACAAATCATTTCAGATTTGAAATTATTCATAGTGGAGATCACCCTGACAGCAGTGGAATAGTTTACAATAGCAAGAAAACTCTCCTTCCATTTCTGTATGATTGGGAGTTCTTGTAGAAAAGGGTAGGAGGGAGATTAGTAGTACTTGCAGGAATGGATGCTAGCAACAGAGACACATTTGACTGCTTTGAGGGTCATACTTGTTCCACCCTTTATTTAAAATGTAGTAGATGAGCTCCAGTTGTGCTCATTAGATAAGATTCTCCTGCTCCGTCTATTCCTACCCCCAAATAAAGAGGGTACATGGTTTCTATGCTTAATCATGCAGGTTTTTCATTTTGTGTAAATGCATGGCTTTGTTAGGGCCAACCATTTTGATTCCTGCTCTTTTCCACTGCCCTTTTGTAGATTCCTTACTTTTAGCACCACTAATGGCAGTGACTGAGCTGACACAATTCTCTCTGTGAAGGTTTTTGCACAGTGACTACTGCATTGATTACCTTTATCTCATAATTTATCATATGGCAAGAAGAATAAGGTTAATCACACATCCTCTCCAGTGGTAATTATTTGAAAAGCTGGCACCATGCCCTTGGCACTTTAAGTTCCTGAACTTAATGCTTGCAAGTGTCATGTCTAAGATGACAAACCTCTTGCAAATGAAATCCTGGTATTCTTGAGGTGTTCACAGCACATGATTTCAGGCATGCTGAAACGGCACTTTGCAGCGTCATACTTGACTTTCACACAGTAGCCTTGCTTTATAGTAAATGTGGAAACTCTGACATCCTGAACTTTGCTTTCCAGTAGGGATGTGAACAATTAACCAGTTACCTGGTAAACATCACACTTATTGGGTGATGCTTACAATAACCACCTGGGAGCAGCCCCACAAAGCCTACTGTGGGGCAGGCCAGTGAAGCTGGTGACTCTGTTGGGGGCTGAACTTATGGGACCCTGCTTAATCAGTTAACCAGCTTAAGTTTAACCAATTGACTGATTAAACTGGATTTTACATTGTTACTTTACAGAGCAATAGTTTCTACCCTGTTCAGTGATGTATGGCTGGAGCTCTCATGCTAGCTTAAATCTTAATTTCTTGGATTTGTTTAAGTAATATTTTCTTTAAATTTAATTTATGGTATAATATTTGAAAGCATTGTTCTTTATCAGTGAACCAGCAATCTAGCCATTCCAGTCTTCTATACCAGTTAGAAGTGCTCTGGGCTGTTTAAAATTAACCCAGCCATTTCATACTTAAAGTACTAGCTCTCAACCTCTTTTTCAGACAGCGTTTTACCCGGCAAAGCCATGGAAACACATTTTTTTCTACTCTGCTGGAGGCAAATACTTAGTTCCCCATCCCACTGAAACTGGAATGGAGTTGGGCAATGCAAATTAATTCCGCGTGGGTTCTTGACTGCTTAACTACAGTGACTCCTACCCCTCCCCGCTCCACCTTAATAAGAACTAGTAAAATTCCTTCTTGATTTGTAAATGATTTGTGTGTGGCTGACTCTTGAATAAGCCTGTTTGTTAAAATGTTACCTCAATGTAACAAATTTAATATTGAGAAGTAGTCTTGGATACTGCAATATAAGACTACGATAACCTTTCATTAGTATGTAACTTAGTTTTTTACTAGTGTTAAAAGGATTCTGCTTTTAAATCATGAAATGTAACGGGGCTTAAGGTACAAACAACTGTATGTGGAAAAATACTATTTGATACCGTACCCTAGTGTCAGCAGGGATCTGAGGCCATAAAAAAGCCTAAAAACCTTCTCTTTGATTTTTGTTGTTGTAAAAATGTTCTCCTTCTACATCCTATGCACAATTTGATGTCGGTTATTACACTCTTACCTATGTCAGAAGAATAAAGACTGAGAAATGGTAGTGCATCAAAAAATTATTCTCTCCAAAAGCCATCTCTGCTTCACAGTATCTGTCAATACTGAACTGAAACCCAGGAGCAAAGATAGTTCAGCTGTGGAAGAACCTAAGAAATTTATTGTCCCATACCAAAGACAGAGGCCTTTTTAACATGAATAATTATTTTGATGCTTCTAAACTGCCCAGCTAATATTTTGGCTATAATCCAGGAGATTTCTAAAATAGTGAAAGTATTTTTTGCCACTTAAGGCTTCTGTTACAGAGGCTAAATATACTGAAGGGTACTATTATGGTCCTAACTGGAATTCACACCTCAAATTTGTTAACAGGCAAAGCAACCTGACTAAATCAAAATGAAAGGGATTTAGCAGATTCTGGGGTACTAGCCAACTGTTTCCTGGAGATTAAAGGCCTTGAGATCTTTCTTTGCAATCACCGCTACCTCTTTAATCTAATATATATAATCCTTAATCTGTGTTCAGATCAGTCCATCTGTTTGTTCGGTTTTGGTATAAGATAGTGATGGTTTCAGCACCAATTTAGAATTATAGTCCTAAAGGTTTAGAAATGTTATCATCAGCAGAAAGAATCCCTGTCAAAGGGCTGATTTTATTAGGTTTACAATCTTCTCTGAAATCTCAACCTGCCAGCATTTTATATTCTGATACCTCATGGGTAGAACTCTAGGCTTCAGATTCCATGACATAGGTACTTCAAGCTAAAAAAGGACAGTTTCAAAAAGTTTTCTGGTTGCTTTTAGCATGAGAAGCAGCAGTTCCGAGTGCTGACCTCAGGCCAAAAGCAATTTAGGGGGAGAGAGAGAGAGAGATTGAACCAAGTCTTTCAAAGTGGAGGATATAAAAATATTGCTGGCTGATCTATATCAAAGTGTACAGCCTGATTTTCTGATAGCTAATGTGGCATTAGTTCAGGAAAAAAGAAGACTCAGCACCCAGAATCTGAGCTCTTGAACTAGACCCTCAAAAGTGGGATGTCAGCTCATGTTTCAACTAGTAACATGGCTAGAAGAAGTAGCAGTAGTTAGATGCTGTGCCACGGGCTTCAGCCCAAGCTAGTACTGAGAGTATGGGTGGGCTTGCACAGCTCATGCCAACACTTGTACCACACCTTCAGGGCTGTGCTTAGCTGTTGTAGCTACATGAAAGCTCACATAGATAAATCTACCTGAGCTGCAATCACACCTTTTGATTGCAGGTCAATGGCAGTGGAGCCATAGGCTAAGGCCTAAAGAAGCCTATGGCACATCTTGGTATGTGGCACATGTGCAGCATGAACAACCTTCAGTCCCAAGGGCAGAGGGGCTGCCTTTATCAAGGTCCGCTGTGCTGAAACCCTAAGAAGTTAACTAAGTACCAGCACCAGTTCCAACCTAGTGTTATCAGGCCTTTCTGTCTGAAAAACCGGGCAGCCCAGACTCAGGAGACGCCTGCAGGCTTCAGGAGCACCTTCACAGCACTGCTTGTTGAATTACACTAGCCCTCAAGGCAGCAGCTCAGACTCCCAAGATCAGGAGGGTTTCAGGATAAAGAACGGACACTGGCTGAGCCATCCCACTCCCTTGGACAGAGGCGAGACCCCAGCACCGAGGAGGGGCAACGAGCCCAGGAAGACCAGATGAATCCTAAGAGTGACACACGTGCTCCTAGCTACTCTCAGCATTGCTGGGTATTGCAAATCAGCACTGTGTCTGAAAGCCCAGGGAATGGTGCTCCAGGCATTCTCTTGTAAACGGCCTGGTGATGAGAGTTTAAGAATGACTTTTTACTGCTGGTGATGAGTGAAGCTGAACTAAAGCAGCTTAATATTTATAAAATTGTTGACCCTGCAAGGCTTTAGCTAATTGTTCTAATTACTATAATGAGCAAACATTGCTTGGAAATCATTAAGAGGATGTAGCTACAGGTCTTGTTAGGTTGCCTCACTTGTACTGAGGTGAAAAGTCTCACAGGGTAGGGTAGCCATGTTAGTCTGCATCTGCAAAAACAACAAGCAGTCCTGTGGCGCCTTAGGGTATGTCTACAGTGCCACCCTAGTTCGAACTAGGGTGGCTAATGTAGGCATTCGAACTTGCAAATGAAGCCCGGGATTTAAATATATTTAAATATATTTGGACTACGTAGTTCAAATTAGGAGCTTTAATTTGAACTACATAGTCTGTGCCGCATGTAGCCACCGACAGGTAGTTCAAACTACGGGCATTTAAAAATGGTGCCTGCCCGGGAACATGCAAATGAAGCCCGGGATATTTAAATCCCGGGCTTCATTTACAAGTTCGAATGTCTACATTAGCCACCCTAGTTCGAACTAAGGTGGCAGTGTAGACATACCCTTAGAGACTAAGAGATTTATTAGGGTATAAGCTTTCTTGGGTAAAATCCACTTCATCTGTGAAATGGGTTTTATCCCAGAAAGCTTATGCCTTTTCAAAGCTATTATTCTCTAAGTAGGGGTGTAAAATACCATTTAACTGGTTAAACAAGTTTAACTGGTTAACCAAATAAACAGGGGCAGGTGGAGGGTGCTCCAGTCCTGCAGGGGCCTGCCACAGACAGGGGTGCTCTAGCCTGGCTGGATCAGCCCTCTGCCCATGGCAGATGCGGCGCTGCTCCAACTCCCGCCAGTTAACCGGTAGGCATCACCTGGTAAGGATGATGCTTACCAGTTAACACTTCACATCCCTGTCTCTAATAGGGATGTTGTGTAGTGATTAATTTGCTAGTCGAGTAGTCCATGGAATTTCCATCAACTACTCAATAAGCACTTCTGCATCCCATGATGGCCCCAGGCTCCATGCTGTGCTTCCTCTTTGAAATGCACAAGAGCCCCTGCTGGGAACTCTTGTACATTTCAAAGCTGGCACGCTGTGTGGAGTCCGGTGCAGCATTTCAAAGCGGCAGCGCTGCATGGAGCCCGGGATCAGCTGGGAAGTCCCCAGCCGATCCCGGGCTCCATGCGGCACTGCCGTTTTGAAATGCCGCGAAGAGCCTGACACGGGCTCCCTGCAGCATTCAAAGCAGCAGCACCGCATGAAGCAGCTGACGCCAAGCTCCGTGCAGTGCTGCTGCTTTTAAGTACCCTTCTTTCTCCCCCTCTCCCTTTGCTACCTCTGTTTGATGGAGGCAGCAAATGATGGGGGAGCGACTAGTCAACTAGACCTTTACATTCCTAATCTCTAAGGTGTCACAACTTTTTGTTGTACTGAGGTAACTTTTCTTTAACCAAAGGTACACTAATATTTTTCTCTCTGAATTTAACAGCAAGACTTACACGAGTTCATCGTTACTTTACACTTCATTTCTGTCTCTGAGGTTGCAGTCCTACCAGGCCATGTTCAGTGTATCAATATAATATGCTGATGCATGCTTGCAACATCAAAATGATCTTTCCGTAATAACTGTGTGCAGGAGTATTAGCCCAGCCTAGATTAATATGTAGTGTGGGAAGATATAGTTGGCTAATCCCATACAGTAACTCAAGAAGTATTTAAAGTTGTTTGGTGCTCTAGCTTTTTGATAACACACACAGATGTTTTGGCAACACAACCTAAAATACAGATGGGATGTATGCATATATTCATCTAGCATGAAGACACTAATGATGATAGTTGAACATTTTTAAATGTCAGTACGAAGTGGCATCTTGCAAATAAGATTGTAATCTAACCAATAAGGTTTTCCATTAGAAAAAATATTTGTACAACTGTATTACTATGGATATTCCATATAAAAACTCATGATAGGTAGTTATCCAAAATGAACTATTGTTTTTTCTGTTTGGTCAACTGGTTGATTGTGAGGCTGCGGCCTGAGTTTCTTTAGCCATGTTATTGTCTCAGGTAACTGGTCCTTGATTTCAAACTTCTCTACACTGCAGACTGTGAGTATATGTGTACTGCTCTCCAACAGATTACAGTCAAAATATCAAAATGGTAGAGTAATTACTTAATATGTCATAGAAGCTATAACTAAGTAATGAAATAAAACTAATCACATAGGCTATATGGGAAAATATTCTGGACTGCAACATCTATTAGATTGTGGAGAGATTTCTGTGCTGAGAAATAGTAGAAGCTCTTTAAGATAAAATGAGATTGGGCAAAATATTAAAATATACTATAAGGACAGACCTTAAGTTGCAAGGATATAAATTAGAATCAAGTAACCTGACATTTTCTTCTTTCTGATATGTAGAAAAAAATCAATTCCTAGATGATTGAAAAGGGATAAAAGCATAGTTCATACAAGAAATGTCACTGTTTTTCAGATAGATTTTGTGCATCAAAATCAGATGCATGTAGGATAGTTTTACCTGATGTGTATTTGTGATTTGTTTTACTTATTGGACACTAACAGAGAAAATCTGACCTTGTTGGATATTAAGGTTGCTAAGAAGTGGGCAACTTGCTAATCGTTCAGTCGATACAATTTGTATTGATTATACAATTAGTTATTGAGGGGAGGCGCTCGTTACCCCTGTTGTGGCTCTGCAGTTTGTGTAGTAGGAGTCGGGTACACAGGGGTACATGACAACATTTAAAATGTAGAGCTGCAGCAGGGGTAGATTTCGCTCTGCCTCCAGGACCGCTGCAGCTCTGCCTCTCTTGCACTCCTTTCCACATGGAACGAGGAGTACAGATAGTTCGGAATGGCTACGTAGTTCGAACTATCTAGCCCGTGCCGCGTGTAGCCGCGCGGCACAGGGTTCGCACTAGCCGGCTTTTAAAAATGGCGGCGCCGGCTTTATGCTAATGAAGCCCAGGAAATTCAAATCCCGGGCTTCATTAGCAAGTTCGGTATGCATACATTACCCCGCTAGTTCGAACTAGCGGGGTAGTGTAGACATACCCTAAGATAATATATCGTAATGCCGCTATGTAAATCCATGCTGAACTCATACATTGTTCCAGTTCTAGTCAACTCATCTAAAAAGATTCAGAGAAGGGCAACAAATACAGGAGGCCCCTGACTTGAGATGCGATTGGTTCTGGGGGAAGTGTCGCAAGTCAGGGGCATCGTAACTCTAACCCATATTTCTGATAGGTGCTGTGCGCCGTCGTAAATGCGGGCAGAGGACGTAAGTTGGGGATTTCTGGCCCCTTCCACACTTATAAAAATGGTTGTAAGTGTGGGGGATTGGAACTCGGTCGGTTGCAAGTCAGGGGCCTCCTTTATTATCAAGTCTTAAGGAGAGTATAGCCTGTTCATCTTAGAAAAGAGAAGGCTAAGGGGGATATGATAGACCTCTATAAAATCATTAATTGTGTGGAAAAGGTGAATAGAGAGAGAAGTGATTATTTCAAAGAATGCAAAAACCAAGAGTCACCCAGTGAAATTAGTAGCTCTAATACAAAAGAAAGGAAGTATATTTTCACACCGTTCATGACTAACCTAGAACTCATTGCCATTGATGCTGTGATGGTCAAAGTACAGCTGTATAATTTTAAAAAAAGAACTGTATGTATTAATTGAGATTAAGCCCATCAGTGGATATCAGCCAAAATGGACTCTGCTGCAACCCCATGTTTGAGGCAGTCCTAAATCTTTAATTACCAGAAGCAGCAAGTAGAAGTGGGGTAGATCACTCCTCACTCCAAAATTACCCTGTTCTGCACTCTCCCTTGGAAGCTCTGGTGCAAGCAACTATCAGAAAATGGGATACTGGGCAAGATGGTCTGACCCAGTATTTTAGTTCTTATTTTATCCATCTCCCATAAAACACTGTATGCTCTGAAGAGGTATGGCTGCTAACTCAGTCCTTTTCTGGTTTTTAAAGCTCCTCCCATTCATTTAATTAAAAAACCTGTTCCTGCACATGAAACAAAAGCACTTTTTATATGAAATGGATCTATGGACATTTTCAAAATTGCTGCTGTCTGAATGCACTTTTTCTTTAGCTTTGTTCAGCCTATCAGAAGTTTCTGCCAGAAACAGCACTGTCCTTGTCAAACGGAATATTTTACTATACACCATCCTACACTTGCACCACAGCCTGTTTAACATGGAACAGGGTCAAAACCTGAAAGGCACAAAAGAATGCTCAATAAGCAAGGTTGCAATGAATGAAGCAAAACTTGTGCTATTGAAAAGAAGGCACTGATGTGGGAGCCGCAAAGCCAGGAAGTCTTGTCAGCAAATGAATAAAAAGAAAAGCGGGGGGCTGAGGAGAGCTTTGTTCCCAAAAGAAAAAAATCTAGCATGCTATTTCTAGCATGGTACTAATGTGCTGACTGTTAGAAGCATAAACCCTGAAACCTCTTTTAATGTCAAAGCTGTTATGCTCTGGAAGAGAAATTAATCATTTAGCCTTGAATTTGTTAGGCTCATCTGAATTTTGACTAAAAAGATTTGTCAAGAGCTAAACAATGTGTCTAAGCCTGAATAGAAAGGCCAGTCTCATTGCATTAAATCTGTATTTTTTAATACATGCTTTTTAACTGTCTCTGGTGTAACTTTATAAATTGTTATTTTCAGAAGCACTGAAGTCATTAATTTGCACATCAATCTCCTCTTTTTCGTTTTCTTTATATACTACCTCTCTTCCCCAGTATTGGAGCTGTTTGTTGTTTTTTAGTCAACCAAATGAAGTGACAGAATTTAGAGCAGGCCTAACACAACCAAATATTGTAGTTAATGAACTGCAGGACTCCTGTTGAGTTCAGTAGGATAATGTTTTGGCCCCTATTGTGAATGAAAATTTCATTTAAAGCATCACGATTTTTGCCATTGACAAGAATTTGTTCTTAATGCGTATCAGACAAACCTTCCTAACTTACTTAGGAAGGTGAAGTTAGGAAGGTGTCTGCACAGCAACATTATTTCAAAATAGTGTTGAAGTACTGTCAAGCTGGAGGACTTCTTACTCCAACTCCTGTAACCCTCATTATATGAGAAGTAAGGGAAGTCGGAGGAAGAGTGCTCTTTTGAAATAAGTGCTGTGTAGATGCTCCCAGTTTCAAATAAGCTGTTTTGAAATATGCTACGCAATTGATGTAGCTCAATTTGCATAGCTTATTTCGGGTTAAGCCCTGCTGTGCAGATACATTCTTATTCAGTGCAGCTGGTAAGTAAGTGATAAGTCTGATTTATCTTTGCAATCACGTTTGTAGAAATTTTAAATAAGGCTTTATTAGACAATCCGATACTATCCTATCAATACAGTAAACTTCCGATAATCCGGCACCTTTAGGACCCAGGGGGTGCCGGATTATCAGATATGCTGGACTATCAGAAGGGGGGGCTATGAGGGGTCTGGGGTGGGGTGGGGGGATGCTACCCCAGACTCCCTCATAGCCCCCCCTTCTGATAGTCCGGCTCTGCCCCAGGAGTCCCCGATTCAGCCGCTGCCGGTCAGTTTCAGCAGCGGCTGAATCTGGGACGCCTGCAGCAGAGCAGCTGGGATGCTGCTGGGTTGGTCCAGTAGCGCCGACCCTTGGCACAGCGGGACCAACCCGTCAGCACCCCAGCTGCTCTTGGGGACGCCTGGGACAGAGCAGCTGGGGCACTGCTGAGTTGGTCTGGTAGCGCCAAACCTCAGCACTGCGGGGACCAACCCAGCAGCACCCCAGCTGCTCTGTCCCAGCTGTACCCAAGTCAGCTGCTGCTGAAACTGACCAGCAGCTGATTCCAGGAAGCTGGGGCAGAGCAGCTCTGTCTCGGGCTTCCTGGAGTCAGCCGCTGGTCAATTTCAGCAGCGGCTGAATCCGGGACAGCTGGGGGCAGAGCAGCTCCAATGGTCCGGCTGCCCGAAGCACTTCCGGGTTCCTGATGGTGCCGGACCATCAGGAGTGCCGGACTGTCAGATGCCAGACCATCGGGGTTTTACTGTAGTATGTTTGTCACTACAGAGTTTCCATTCTTCTTCTTAGTGAATATACACTCTATAAATAGTAAAATTATAAGCAAATAAAAATATATTTGAAACATTCTGTTTCTGGTAGAAAGTAAAGCAGGAGTGGGGTACCTTGTGTGGGTCGAAGGCTGCTGACCCACAGAAATATCAGTCGGGGGAGGGCCTCACAACTGAGGAGAAAGACACTCCCCACGTTCCTTTCATATACCGGAGCCTGGGGCGGGGGATGGGAGTGTGGGCAGTCTAGTAGATTTTTTTTTTTATTTTTTTTTTGTGCCCCAGCCTATGGGAGAGTGGGGAAGTGGGGCTTGAGCACTGATGCAGGCTCCAGAGTGCTAGGGTAGGGGGAACTGTGAGCCCTGTGGACCAGATCCAGGGAAGCCAGAGGCCGCATCTGGCCCCCAGGTCTTAGGTTCCCCACTCTTGAAGTAAAGCTTTAACTTTAGTGCCCATAGAACATGACAGCTTGACAGTACTAAAATTCCAAACAGTTGCACTTGTGATTGTGGTGTAGGGAGAGAAGAGGGATGTGGCAGTCCACCGTTTCCTTTCATGACTCTCTAATAATCATAGTGTGGAAAGTCAACTTCTAGAGATGAGGGATAATTGTATATCTGTGCCCATTCAATCCTTTGGCATAATTTGTAGCTTCAGAGATGACCCAGCGGTACTATATTTGTTATGGACACATGTCTAGAAAGAGTTAGAGGGATAACCATGAGGTTTTTTTTACATACCTTACTAGTCACAAATTTTGGTCAGAACTGAACATTTATTTTAACTTAAGTAGGGAATTTAAATAGTGTAGCTCTACATTTAGGGCATGTCTACATCATTAGGAAATTATCGCAAAATAGCGTGCCCACACTACAGGGAAGTCTCAAAATTAGTCCAACGCTGGTTCCCTTAATGTGTACACACTACCTCGACTTAGAGCCTCAGGAAGTACTGGGGAGTAATTACTCTGAAGAGTACTCTGGAGAGTAGTCATTTTGAAATAGCAGCAGTAGAGCATCCACACTTGCTATTTTGATATAACTATTTTGAAATAAGTGTTATTCCTCATTGAAAGCAGGAGTTATTTCGAAATAATGGGCTTGGTAGTGTGGACGCTCACCTTATTTTCAAATAAGTGTATACCAGGGCTCATGATGCATCTACACTGCATTATTGTTTCAAGATAACTAGCGTTATTTCGATATAACAATGCAAGTGTCTATGCAGCCTTTCTGGTATATCAAAATAATTTCAAAATAACAGATGGCTTATTCTTACTTCTGTAAACCTCATTCCATGAGGAATAACGCCAATTCCAAAATAGCTGTTTCGAAATAAAGCATGTGTAGATGCTCCACTGCTGCTATTTTGAAATAGCCCCTCACAAGGGCCGTTCTAAGTTATTCCTCTCCAGTGTTTCCTGGGGCTTTAAGTCGAGATAGCATGTCTACATTAGGGAAGCCTGCCTCAGACTAATTTTGAGGCTTCCCTGCAGTGTAGATGTGCTATTTTGAAATAAGCTATTTCGGAATAGCGTATTTTGAAGTAGCCTTGCAGTGTAGATGTACCCTCAGGGACAGAAGCTTCAGTCTTACTCATTATAACTCTTTTTAAAGTGAACGGCATTTGACCCTTAGTGACTGCTGAAGGGTCCCTTAACAAGAAATATCAAAATAATGACTATTTTCTTTAGGCCAAAAATATATAGCAAGCATGAAGATGAAGACATAATATACCTGATTTAAGTACCGTGTTATGTGGAGAATAAGATAAAAATGGCCAAAGCACCTTAATCCTAACTACTCCAACTCATCTGATGTTTTACCCAGAGAAGCTCATGATACATTTGATAGTCTCGAAGATGCCATAGGATTCTTTGTTGTTTTGAAAATTACAGACTAACACAGCCTCTAATTGGTCTGCTGTTCTAAACCTGGGTATGTTTGTTGGTTTGCCAGAAACACTGGGTTTTTTTGTGACTGACAAATGTCCAGCAGGAATTAGGTTGAGATTATCAAAATTAACTTTTTCTTGTGAAAGGAGTAAATTTTCATCTGGTTTTAGATGCCCTCCACCTTTTTTTATTCCCAAATATCCCCTGAGACCACTGTTTATAGTTGGTAAGAGGGAGAATAGGTCTGAAGGCAGATTAGAGTTGATACAGTAATGTGTGCACTACTTTTTTTCCTGCTGAGCTATTTTAATTTAATATCCCACACAGAAATATGCAGCAGAAAATCAG
The DNA here is from genome assembly GCF_049634645.1 of Pelodiscus sinensis. Lineage (NCBI taxonomy): Eukaryota > Metazoa > Chordata > Testudines > Trionychidae > Pelodiscus > Pelodiscus sinensis. The sequence continues at coordinate 72,390,105 of NC_134712.1, forward strand.
CTATTGGAGAACAAATGCTGAAAGCATCTCAAAATTGGGTTATGGTTTGGAAGGCAACTCTGTAAAAAAATATCTTCTTGGTGTCTGTTCTTCATTTGATACTTCTGCATCAAATTTGCTCAGTTTTCTAGTCCAAATCAGATTGTGTAAATGTTGGCACTGCAGGGTCAACCCTATGTCTAGAAATCAAAACTTTTATTAAAATAAAGCAAGCAAACAAATAAAACCTAGCACGTGCAGGAAGGGTTTTGGATTCTGAACTCGCTGTTGCTGTCAGCCTAGCTGATGCACAAGACCTAATAGCTATTGTTTGTAAATGTTCTAGAGCTGTCAGCTCTCTGGGGCAGACAGTAACAACTTGTTTCAGTCAGTAAATTAAGCTGCTTATTTATACTTAGTTTTGTCTTTTTACCAAGGCATTTCTCTAATTGTGACCAAGCAGTCTTCTTCCTAATCCAAGAACTTATCGTTTGGTAGATTTTTAACTTTGAATCAGAGAGCTAGTATGCAAACAGAAATAGTATCTAGGTTCGTTTGGGAAAATACAGAAATTTTAAAAGCATGGTTGTCTTTCCCTTTGCCTCCCTGCCATACTCATCTCGGCCTTTCATGTGTTGTCCAATATACTTTGGCAGAGGTTCAAGCCAAACGAGAAACAAATTGGCAATGCCTCCTCTAGAACTGGCAATGCCTCCTCCAGAATATCTCTCCCCTCACACATCCCAAAGCCACAACACAGACTGCCGCTGTCCTTCCCAGCATCCATGACACCAGTAGAGTGGATCTGGTGACCACAGATCACACTCCCTGGTTTATTTAGTAATGCCAGAGGCTGAGCAAGCCTCTAGCAGTCTCTCTTCTTTCCTGCCCCTTCCCCAGAAGAAAGCCACCTTGCTGTAGTGTCTTTATCTTTGCTGTTATCTGCTTTCAAACCTTGTTTGGTGTGAACTTCTAGAGTAGTTCTTTCCATTTTCTTTAACATTTCCCTCTCCCCACATTCTACCACAGTGTGGTGGGTTTTACTGTCATCCTCTAGGTCAGGGGTGGCCAACCCGTTAGACGAAGAGCCAAAATAGTGGTTGATACAGCACAAAGAGCCAAGGGAAAAAAGTTGAGCAAAAAAACCCCTCCACCCGGCTGCTGTTTGGTTGAGCCAAAAAAGGAAAAAGGGCCCGCCGCGTTTTCCCTTTTAAGAGCAGAGCAGAGTAGGCATTGCCCTTTTAAGGTGGCCGTTTTGAACTCTGCACGGGATGCCACAGCTCTGGCTCTTTCAGTCAAAAACATGCTGCCCCTTTCAGAGCCGCGAGCCACATGTGTGGGTGCGGGAGCCACAATTTTTTCTTTCTAGAGCTGCATGTGGCTTGTGAGCTGCGGGTTGGCCACCCCTGCTCTAGGTTATGCTGTTAATCCAGGTATATTTGTATAAGTGTGTTGCTCAATGCGTTTGAATATTGCTCATGAAGAAAGTCAGCCATTACAATAGATTCATATTAGTCTGCCCATTGTTAGAGGACACCAACCTATATTTAGGAAACTGAAAGCTGCTCATGTAATGTTCTTTATATCTTTCAACAACACACAAGAAACCTGAAATAATATTAATTATGAAGGTTGATAATATCTAGGAAGATATGCAAAAACCTAGGTTTGTATACTATACATCAGCATAGTTTCCTCTCTCAGCAATGTGAAAAATCCGTACCCCTGAGAGAGACAGTTAAGTTGACCTGCTGAAGGCAGGGATATGGAGTGGATCTCCAGTGAACTCGGGGATAGAGCATCAGCCTGTGAAGCACAGTGTGATGGGCTCAATTCCTCTCCCTCCGTAGACTGCACTAGGTCAATGGAAGAATTCTTACATCAACCTATTTTCTGTCCCTCGGGGAGGTGGTTTACCTACAATAATAGGAGAGAGCCTCCCATTTCTGTAGTAAGTGTCTATAATGAAGAGCCACAGCTGTGCAGCAATGTTTTAAACATAGACATACCCCTGGTTAATATTTTATGCTCTTGCCACATACTGCAGTTAGTCACATGATTTCAGTAAATCATATCACTTATTTATTGTGGTAACCTAGTACTTGTGACTGCATCCTATAAAACAAAGGATAGAGGGGGTGGTGGTTGTTTTGGCTAGCCATTTTAAAGTCATCTGTAACATAATAAACCTACCTATTCAACATCTTTGGTTAAATCTAAGTTAAATATGATTAAATTGCCATTGGCACATTTGTACTGCTTGATGTTATGGTGCCAGTGTCTATACGATTAGAATCAGAGAAACTGGAGATGGAAAAGATGTAACAGACCATGTGGTCCCTTTCTCTTCGCCAAGACAGGAATATACGTTGTCCAGGACAATTCAGGTAGCCTTTGATTGTACCGCCATGTGAAGGACCCTATTTTGATTCCCTTTCCTGATCTCTTGAACAATATATGTAAAGATGTCCTGACAGTGTGCTAACCATTCACTATAACATCCTTGACTGAATGATCATGTTTGGCTCAGTCTGTATTGGCTGAAGGGATGACAGCAAAGCAGGACCGCTAGCCAGAGTTATAAAACAAAAAAAAATTGTGGTGTTTGAAGCCCCCGAAACTTTAATTATCCTTTCAAGAAGTAAAATATTTCCTATTTCTTTTCATAGGCCAGTTGTCTTCCACCAAGTGTAGGATATTATACAATCAGTTATTAGGTTATTGAATGTGCTATTGTTCCTTGCCCTGTGTTGTCTCTTACAGTACTATAGATTCAGCTCATGTACATAGCACAGATTCTAATTACAATTTAATGTTTACTTAAATCGATTTTCATTCCATTCCCAGATTTGCCAAAAGTGTGTGTGTATGGTGTCGTGTTTGCATGTGTGGGGAAGAGGGGGTTCCTTTCTTTAAAAATGAATGAAAAAAAAATACATCTAATTGAGAAATGCAGTATTTTACTAGTTCTCAAAGCTGTTGAGGATTTAATAATGTGTGTATAGCCCATGCAAAATATAGATGTGCCCCATATGATCACCTCTTTACTGTGTCTACTATATCATCACACTCTCCTCCTAAACACGGACTCCTGTTTCAAAATGACTGTCACTTCTACTGCCCTCTGATCTTTCTGCAAAAATATTGTAAACCCAATGAATAAAAGACTAATAAACTCTAAATTGCAACAAATTGAAAGAAGGGAAGCAAAGAAGAAAGCAAGACATGTAGCGTCCCATTAATTGTCACTATTGCTGTATATCCCCCAAACCCTTACTTTGCAAGCTGCTTATCTAGATGGTAAGCTTTTGGTGGCAGGTGGTATAATGACTTTGAGTATGTATGAAGTATATTGTATGCAGCTGGAACTATTCAAATTACAGCTGCATCAGGGTTTATGATTGTTGAGGTTTTTCCCTAAAAATTGATGCTTTGAGTATATGTGATGACAGAAATGGAATTTGAGTGCCATGTACATAATTTTTTGACCAACGCTAATGTAACTATAAAAGGAAGAAAAATTACCTGCATGTTAGTATGAGTTAAGGTTATTTTTATACTATATTTTTTCTGGCTTCCAGTTTTCCCCTTCAACACTCTCTGCCTTATCTGTGTTGTAAGAAAGGTTCACTCTGTTTATTAGCTAATAGAATGAAGATTGATCAAATAAACTGAGCCTTCCACTAGTGAGACCCATCTACCTCCTTGTCAGACCGTAGGGTTAATCTGCTGTCGCTGTGAGTTCTGCTAATGGGAATTACATGAAATGAATGAAAAGAAGAAGGATGTACAATATCCCAATCCAGATGAGCAGCAACAGTGTTGAAGTGTCCTTTCAAACAAAAATCTGCATGATATTCCATTCCATTCCACTCCTAAAAAGCTGTCCCTTCCTCTTTCCCAAGACACTTGAGTTTGAAATTCATTGTTTTGGTCATTCACATTTTTCTTGCTCCTTTGACTATGTCTTTTAAAATCTGTTCACTTCTTAGTAAAGTGTCTATGCTCAAAAAGAAAAGCAGAAGTGTCCACGGGCACTAGAATTCTTATGGGGATTGTTGGCAAAATCAACATCGTCTTTCCTAAAATGGTAGAATTTTGTAAAGTAGATAAAGACTCTAAATAATTTATTCCATGACACTAGTTCTGCACAATGCTGAGTGTGTTATTAACACTAAACACAGTATGAAACATAAAACTCTCTTCTCTCTCTTGCTATTTCAATGTACTGTCTATTAATTCTTGAACAACATTGGGCCTTGCAGATGGAATAACTCACTTGTAGATTTGACTAAATAATCAACGCTTCTGAAAGACAGTACAGCTTCTTTTTTAGAGAAGGGTTTGACAAGTAACATATCTGAGCAGATGTTTCTCTAAAACCTCCACCCTTTCAGTTTGGTGGTTCAAAAGCACTGTACACAAAATGGTCTGTTACAGAATTTCTGTACTGATTTAACAAATTGGTTTCACATTTGCTTTTGAGTTAACTTTTGCATTTTTTTTCTGGGAATGGGTATATTTTTAACCTTTAACCAGTGTTTATATTCAAACAGGGATTTTTAGAACTCATAGCAGTAAAACCCTAACTATAAAAGTGGAAAGAATTGTTACAGTAAGAAACATAATTAGTAGTCTCATTGCACTGTGTTCTTCTGTTCTGAGTTGTGTTTGGAACTGTTTAAGGGAGTCTGGACTTTTTTACAGGAGAGTGGATCCCAAAACTTGTAGAGGAAAATGCTGATCTTCTGTCTCACTCACTGCTTTGTCTTTGTTGATAGGGATCCACAGATCATCCCCAAATTAGCAAATTTGGTACTTTCCAAAGGAAGGATGGCTGCTCTAAGCAATTTGTTGTTTCGGGTCTCCATGTTTATCTCTTTCATCTGTTGCATTTGCCATTTTCATTACCAGCGCCTTTGCATGGAAATAATCTCATTTCTCGGCCTATTTAGATGGTATTTTAAGGTAGTGTTGCACTTTTAATACACTGTCTAGGGTTGCCAGATGGTTTCAACAAAAACACCAGATACACTTGACATTACATCACGATCGACATTACATCTTATTTAAAAAATAAAGAACATTTATATTTTCTCATTTATATTTTTCTCAATTTGTTTCCCAAACAGAGAGCTCAAATATGGGACTGTCCAGTTCAAAACTGGACACCTGGAAACCCTAACACTGTCTTATTTTCACTGCATCAGATACCATGCTCTAGGTCAGGGATTCTCCAAACTTCATTGCATTGTGACCTCCTTCTGATAACAAAAAATACTACATGATTCTAAGAGGAGGGACTGACACCTGAACTCCTGAGCCACACTGCCTGAGACGGGAGGGGAGGGAGAGACCAAGCCCCACTGACAAAGCCATCCTTGGGAGGGTGGCAGGGCCTGGGACAACCCCTTCTTGCCCCCTCATCCCATGGGCCAGACCCACTTCCTCAGATCAAATTGTGGAAGAAAATTGGCATGACCATATATACCAAAGGGATTCAAGCACCTTAGTTCTGAAAAGTTTATTCAATAAAAGATAATACTTCACTGTCCTTTTCTCACTACATACCTTCCAACTTCTGCAACAAATGAACCAGGGATCCTACAGAAAATTCTCCTTCACTACAAAACAGACTGACTGACCCCAGAACTGGTTCGCTTTATACCCTGAGGCTATGTCTACACTGCGGAACTATTTTAGGATACCAGAAATATCCCAAAATAGCTATTCCATGTCTTTTGCATACACCCGTTATTTCAAAATATAATGGGCTCGCTATTCCAACATCCCTGTTAACCTCTGAGGATTAAAGGAGTTTCAGAATAGCACTCTGTTTTGAAATTAACTCAAAATAAACTACACAATTTGTGTAGCTCAAATTGCATAACTTATTTCGAGTTCAGGATGCAGAGTAGACACATCCTGAAAGGGCACGGATCCTGTGTTGGGATTGGTCCTGCTTTGGTTAGGGGGTGGACTTGATGACCTTCTGAAGTCTCTTCTAGCCCTAGGATTCTATGAAAAACAGAAATGTAGCACCGGAAGAGAACTCAAGAAGTCCTCTAGTCCAGTCCCTTTCACTGAGGCAGAACAAGTATACCTAACAAGACTGTCAATTAATTGGAGTTAATTCATGTAATTAACTCAAAACATTTAATCGCAGTTTAATCAGTGTTAAACAATTAAATGCCAATTGAAATTTATTAAATGTTTTGGATGTTCTTTACATTTTCAAATAGATATCTATTACAATGCAGAATATGAAGTTATATTAAGTTCACTTTATATTTTTGATTACAAAAGAAATAGAATTTTTCAGCTGACCCCATATATGTACTATAATGCAATCTCTTGATCATGAAAATACACTTACAAGTGTAGATTGTTTTTGTGATATAACTGCACTCAAAAACAAAATAATATTAAACTTAAGTGCCTACAAGTTCACTCAGTCTTACCTCTTGTTCAGCCAATTGATAGTTGAAACAAGTGTGTTTATATTTGCAGGAGATAATGCTACCCACTTCTTGTTTACAGTATCAGCTGAAAGTGAGAACAGGCATTCACATGACACTGCTGTGGTCGGTATTGCGAGCTATTTGCGTACCAGGGATGCTAAACATTCGTAAGTCCTTTCATCCTTCAGCCAGCATTCCAGAGGGCATGCTTCCATTCTGACGATGCTAGTTTTAAAAAATTGCTGGAAATATTGTTTGAGCAATTGGCTGAACAAGGAATAAGACTGAGTGGACTTTTAGGCTCTAAAGTTTTATAGTTTCTATTTTGGAATGCAGTTACTTTTTGTACATTAGTCAACATTACTAAGTTACACTTTCATGATAAAGACTGCACTACAGTACTTGTATGAGGTGAAATGAAAAAATACTATTTCTTTTGTTTTATAATGCAAATATTTCCAATAAAATAAATACAAAGTAAGCACTTTGTTTTATTTGTTGTAACTGAAATCAATATATTTGAAAATGAGGAAAACATCCAAAAATTGTAAATAAATCGTGTTCTGTCACTGTTATTAATTGTTTAAAGCTCTTGGAAGCTCTAATCTCCAGTATGCTAAATAGTGTATGATCATGTATTTAAAGACAATATTGTATTACATTTGTGTAAGGGTCTGAATTAAGGTTGCTCAGGCAAGGAATCATTGAGAGCACAGGAGTGAAAGTCACCCTACTTTAGTTCTAATGCCTGGATCTAGACCTGATCTGTCCCACAGTTCCCTAACGCTGTAATTGTAGGTAAAATCCTGTTCAGCCCTATGCTGGAGTATGCTCACTGAGAAAGGAACCTCTGGAGAGTTTATATTAAGCTCCAGAAAGTCTCTTTTCATCATGTGCAAGCTATGACTCTTCAAAGGCTTGCAACTTGGCCCCGCTATAAATCTAGAGTTTCTCAAATAAAAGGCTGTCAGAATTGTTTAGCCTGGGCAAAACAACTTATTTGTCCCTAGCTTCATTCTTGGAAACAGCTAAACTAATTTTGGTTAAATTTTTCCCAGCAACCATAATGGAAAATGTCAGTCCAAATGGTTACAGTTTGGCAAATTTTATAAGCAACTGAAAACAGTATTATTGTAGTGGGAAATGTCAGGGAGCTTTAAGAGGCAATGCTAACAGCCCTGCCTATGGTACCTTACAGTTACCATGAAATATACAAGAAGGGCAAACTCCTATCTTGTGAGTTCACCCAAAGTATCCAGTGACCTTATTAGCCTACATTTGTAAACAGGGCTATAGGCAGATGGGACACTTTGGAATGGATCCCATGACTATAAAAGAAAGGGGGCTGCTGTTAGCCCTCTGGGGTTTGCTTTCTTGCCCCCCATGGTTCAAAGCAGTCAACATTTGGGGAATTTCTGGTATGCTCCAAAAGATGCCCATCTAATAAGGTTTTTGGAGAGGTCAGAGAGTGTGTTTCTTAGATGGAGCAGGAGAGCATTTTTAGGTGGTTGCCTAGTTGAGTTCCTGTTTAATTGATAATTTTGATGCTCTTGTATTTGTTAATGGTGTGTGAGGGTACCTATAGCCTTGGATAAGCACATTTTAGCTATTTAAAATCTAAATTAAGCAACCAATTTTTCTGTGTGGAATCCTTGCTTAAGGCAGGTTTCATGGTACTGTGTTTTGATGGGGAATATCTCATAGGATACTAATCGGTGTTTTTCAAAAATGGGGGAGAATCACTCCACTGATTACCTTTATCTAATATACCGAAAATGTATGTAGTGTCTATCTCAGCTTTAGCTACTGCTCCTTACAGCAAAAGTTTACTTTCAGTTTGTGCTTTCATAGTGCATAAAAAGAAACGCAGTGAATGAGATGACTATTCAGGATTGTATAAACATTCCTCCCAAAATCCTGGTTGTGACCACAGTATAAGGTCTTGGCAGAAATTTGTCTTCTGTGACATTTAGAAAACCAATAAAATTAAAATGTCTGTTATGTGGTTCAGGATACAGTTAGCAGGGAACACTTATTTCCAACATTTCATAATTTATTTACTTTAGAATGAGAATACTATGTCTTCTACAGGGTTTTAAATAGAGAGAGACAGACAGATTGACTAGCTCTAACAAGTTATTTGAAACATTGTTTCTGAAATGGAAACGCTCATGTGGAAAGCATTCAACCACTACTATTGTCAAAATATGGTGTAAGCCTAAGGAGATGGATTTTAGTTTAACTCTTATACTGCAGTCTACTGACACTTTAAAAATTTCAGCACTATTATTGGTTTCTTTGTAGCACGAGGTTTTTTAATGTTTTCTTTAAATTGAAGTATTCTAAGAGCTTTTTACACAGAAGCTATAAAAGATAAGTATAGACATGTAGTAGTTACTTGCCAGCTCTAGAAAGAGCGTCTGATAAAAGATTCCTTTTTAATTAGACTTCACCTCCCACACATTCTTATATTTCTGGGTTAGTGAAACTTGGTAGCTTTTCCTGTGCAAGCTTATGAAGATTATTTTGCAATCTCCTCTGTTGTTGCTTAACTATTAATAATCAGATGAAACTGACTGCGCATAATAGTGAAAGAGTGAGCAAGCAGTTGCCACAGTGACAGCTGTCCAATGTAAATATCTTACTGCTCTTCTGTTTATCATCTGTTTTCAGGGCAGTTTAAGCTGCTGGAACAAGATCGAGATATTAAGGAGCCAGTGCAGTATTTTAACAGTGTGGAGGAGGTGGCTAAAGCATTTCCTGAACGAGTTTACGTCATGGAGGAAATAACATTCAACGTTAAGGTAGCCCCTGAATAAATATTTGTTCCCGTCTAAATGATTAATTGTTACAATCTTTATACACATGGCAAACAAGAAACTGTTATGTGGGAAAAGTGACTTTAAGACAGATGAGTCTTTAGTCTTATATTCTTAGACAGTGATCCTCAGTGTAATTTTTTTGTAGTATTAACATGGTGTGTTTTTCAAGGGCCCTTTTGATCACATAGCCTGTCAGGGGAGCACCCCCAATAATCTATCCATCTAACTTGACTGCTGTTGCCAGATTTTAGACAAAGTGTCTTTTGTTTCACACTCTTCCTCCCCCCCAAAAAAAGCAGTCTTGATTTTACTCCCCACTACGCACCAGCTGTTCCAACTGGTTTCCAGAAAGCCTCATTTCCCCTCTATGTGTAGGTTACTGTGATGGAGTTACTTGTCTCTAATCAGATGGGAGGCTACTGCAGTTAAATAGCACTGTATGTAAAGGAAACAACAAAAAGATCCACTTTCTTTTTTTGTGTACATCTTGAGTCTGTGAGAGGTTCAATGATTCACATGAGAGTTGGAAAGGGCCTCCTGTGACCTCACACAAACACTCATTGAAACCACATTAAATAGGACAATGTCTGACTCTGTCCACACACATTCTCACCTGTAGTTTCAGTAGGATACAGTGCAATCCAGTTCAGTGCCCAACCGGGATCTAATCTGTGCCAGCTGGAACACCAACTAGGGTTATTACGTAACCTCTTAGAGCTGGAGCAGAGTAGGCTCTAACCATACCTCCTATACTTGTGTGGGAGCCAGCAGATTATGCTGGCTTTACACTGCCAATGTGTTTTCTACCCAAGAGGACTCCCTAGATGACTCCTCCATCTTTCTTGTGCTACTGCAGCAGGGGACCAGGGTTTCACCCATAGTCCTGTACATATGAAGCATGATGTTTGAAAGGGTGCTATATAAATGTGAAATATGATTTCACTCATGTAATGACAAAATGAATGCATCTTTCAAATCAGCGCATTTGTTTTCATATAGACTCTTGATTAACCTGGATGTTTATAACTGGGCACCTGATGACTTTACACCATTATGTCAGGGTACAAAGCAGTTTTGCATTCCAAAGACAAAGCTTGATCTCCATAAGATAAAATACATTCTTATAGTGGGACTCATAGCTCTGTGCAGCACTATGCAAATGTACTGGCATAATTTAATCAATGGAAGAATTAAAATACAGACACAGTGGAAGTGCATAGCTATGATTTTATAAGGTGAGAAGTATACAACAATAAGCTTGTTAAATGTAAAATGCTCCCATGTAAGTGGAGCACAATTTTTATTCCAGTCTTTGCCAGTTCCGTATACTGAAAGTTCATAGAATCATAGGACTGGAAGGGACCTCGAGAGGTCATCGAGTCCAGCCCCCCGCCCTCAAGGCAGGACCAAGCTCCACCTACACCATCCCTGACAGATGTCTATCTAACCTGTACTTAAATATCTCCAGAGAGGGAGATTCCACCACCTCCCTTGGCAATTTATTCCAATATTTGACCACCCTGACAGTTAGGAATTTTTTCCTAATGTCCAATCTAAACCTCCCCTGCTGCACTTTAAGCCCATTACTCCTTGTCCTGTCCTCAGAAACCAAGAGGAACAAATTTTCGCCTTCCTCCTTGTGACACCCTTTTAGATATTTGAAAACCGCTATCATGTCCCCCCTTAATCTTCTTTTTTCCAAACTAAACAAGCCCAGTTCATGAAGCCTGGCTTCATAGGTCATGTTCTCTAGACCTTTAATCATTCTTGTCGCTCTTCTCTGTACCCTTTCCAATTTCTCCACATCTTTCTTGAAATGTGGCGCCCAGAACTGGACACAGTACTCCAGCTGAGGCCTAACTAGTGCAGAGTAGAGCGGCAGAATGACTTCACGAGTTTTGCTTACAACACACCTGTTGATACAACCTAGAATCATATTTGCTTTTTTTGCAACAGCATCACACTGTTGACTCATATTCAACTTGTGGTCCACTATGACCCCTAGATCCCTTTCCGCCATGCTCCTTCCTAGACAGTCGCTTCCCATCTTGTATGTATGGAACTGATTGTTCCTTCCTAAGTGGAGCACTTTGCATTTCTCTTTATTAAACCTCATCCTGTTTACCTCTGACCATTTCTCTAACTTGCTAAGGTCATTTTGAATTATGTCCCTATCCTCCAAAGAAGTCGCAACCCCACCCAGTTTGGTATCATCTGCAAACTTAATAAGAGTACTCTCTATCCCAATATCTATATCATTGATGAAGATATTGAATAGTACGGGTCCCAAAACAGACCCTTGAGGAACTCCACTTGTTATCCCTTTCCAGCAGGATTTAGAACCGTTAACAACAACTCTCTGACTACGGTTATCCAGCCAATTATGCACCCACCTTATCGTGGCCCTATCTAAGTTATATTTGCCTAGTTTATCAATAAGAATATCATGCGAGACCGTATCAAATGCCTTACTAAAGTCTAGGTATATGACATCCACCGCTTCTCCCTTATCCACAAGGCTCGTTATCTTATCAAAGAAAGCTATCAGATTAGTTTGGCATGACTTGTTCTTCACAAACCCATGCTGGCTATTCCCTATCACTTTATTACTTTCCAAGTGTTTGCATATGATTTCCTTAATTACCTGCTCCATTATCTTCCCTGGGACAGACGTTAAACTGACCGGTCTATAATTTCCTGGGTTGTTCTTATTCCCCTTTTTATAGATGGGCACAATATTTGCCCTTTTCCAGTCTTCTGGAATCTCCCCTGTCTGCCATGATTTTTCAAAGATCATAGCTAAAGGCTCAGATACCTCCTCTATCAGCTCCTTGAGTATCCTGGGATGCATTTCATCAGGACCTGGTGACTTGCTGACATCTAACTTTCCTAAGTGATTTTTAACTTGTTCTTTGTGTATCCTATCTTCTAAACTTACCCTCTCTCTGCTTGTATTCACTACGTTAGGCACACCTCCAGACTTCTCGGTGAAGACCGAAACAAAGAAGTCATTGAGCATCTCCGCCATTTCCAAGTTCCCTGTTACTGCTTCTCCCTCCTCACTAAGCAGTGGGCCTACCCTGTCCTTGGTCTTCCTCTTGCTTTTAATGTATTTATAAAAGGTCTTCTTGTTTCCCTTTATGCCTGTAGCTAGTTTGATCTCATTTTGTGCCTTTGCCTTTCTAATCTTGCCCCTGCATTCCCGTGTTGCTTGCCTATATTCATCCTTTGTTAGTTGTCCTAGTTTCCATTTTTTATATGACTCCTTTTTTATTTTGAGATCATGCAAGATCTCCTTGTTAAGCCAAGCTGGTCTTTTGCCATATTTTCTATCTTTCCTACACAGCGGAATTGTTTGCTTTTGGGCCCTTAACAACGTCCCTTTGAAATACTTCCAACTCTCCTCAGTTGTTTTTCCCTTCAGTCTTGCTTCCCATGGGACCTTACCTACAAGTTCTCTGAGCTTATCAAAATCTGCCTTCCTGAAATCCATAACCTCAATTGTGCTGGTCTCCCTTCTACCTTTCCTTAAGATCATGAACTCTATTATTTCGTGATCACTGTCCCCTATACTGTCTTCCACTTTCAAGTTCTCAACTAGTTCCTCCCTATTTGTTAAAACCAAATCCAGAACAGCTTCTCCTCTGGTAGCTTTTTCAACCTTCTGAAACAGAAAGTTGTCTCCAATGCAGTCCAGAAACTTATTGGATAGCCTGTGCCTCGCTGTGTTAGTTTCCCAACATATGTCTGGATAGTTGAAGTCTCCCATCACCACCAAATCTTGGGCTTTGGATAGTTTTGTTAATTGTTTAAAAAAGGCCTCATCCACCTCTTCCACCTGGCTAGGTGGCCTGTAGTAGACTCCTAGCATGATATCACCTTCGTTTTTTACCCCTTTTAGCTTAACCCAGAGACTCTCTACACAGCTATCTCCTACGTTCATCTCCACTTCAGTCCAAGTTCAGTGTGTCTTGCTGTTTTAATAGCCATGCTGTATTCAGAAAATCCGTATCCACAGTAATATTAATCAGTTAAAAAAATTCTATATAACAGTGGGCTAAACAGTTGCCTTGGCCCCCCCCCCCCCCCCCCCGCAGCTATTTCAAATTAGTGATGTCTGTCCAGATCAAGCCTGTTTGTTTCCAAAAATAAAAGTGAGGTAATTGAAAAGGATTGACTAATCGTTTAAATAATAACTTTTTATAAGATGCTAACAAAATAAATATTGTACAAGTTCCATATGTACAAGAGCCCATCAAATTGACTTAAGTACAGGGAGAAGACTAAAGTTTATTATGTCTACATGCTGTAAATCATTCTAGTTTTATGTTATAAATTAATATAGCATTATTCTATGTTCAAATACAAGGAGGGGGAGGATTGTGTAAGATAGTTGATGGTTCCACATGTGTGCAGCATTTACACAGATGCACACAAGAAGTTCTTAGGATCTACACTAAGGGTCCTTGACTGTGAGAGCTGTGATTTCTTCTCCCTCTGCCACTCTTTCCATATGCAGGGTTCTGGGTAGATCCCAGCTGCATGGCAGGGAGGTACGGACATGCAGAAAATTTAAGAATTGCTGATCTATCTCTGCAAAGGAAATCTTGTAACCAAAGTTGTGGTGTCAGTATTTTGATCTTGGAAAACTCAGGAGTTAGAAGAAGATGAGTCTTTATTATTTTTTACTATTAAAAAGAAACCCAAATTCTGTACAAAGCTTGATAGGCAAGCCTTGAAAGTCTCTTGCCACTGTGACAGAGTTTTAAAAAATATCTGCCCAGTTAATAAAGTTCCATGTTTATACATCAGAATAATATTGTTGCATACTCAGCAGCAGCAATTTCATTCCAGTCCCATCCTAGCTATTAACATCGTAATGCAATAAAATACAGAAAGTATTATAAAAATCCATTTTCTTTCACTCTGCTATTGAACCATTTTTTCCATTTCTTTTCTCCCTCTTTTTTATAAGTGAAAACTAAACTTTATTTCTCCTAGGGCAGTTCAGAGTTCACTTCCTGTTTGAATCTCCCTTTGCTCATCTCTTTGTTCTGTTTCGTACCTGTCTGCTTTTTCCTATCACAGTTCTCCAAACTTCCTCTCCAAGCTTTCTCTCTCCCTTAATTTTGTTTTCAGATGCAAAAAATAGAGGTCTGACCGTTAGGGCGTCTCACTGATAGGTAACTTTAAAAGAAAAAGATCCTGTCTTCTGTACTGCTCCCCATCTATGCATATTGAACCAGCCATTAATATGTACCTGCTATTCCTATTATGGCTGATCCACTTGCCTCTCCATCTTAAACACTTGTGGTGGGATAGGATTTACAATTAGAGAAATAGAGAAAACCTAGCTTCTGGTATAGCTGTGGATATTTTAAAATTGAATTGTCCTGTTAGTGGGAAAAGAAGTTATTTACTTCTTTTTGGGGGGAAGATGGCTTCTTTTCCCGTAATAACTAACATCTAAGAATAGGGGCATCTCTTTACCTATTCACCCTATACCTGTGGCTAGCAAACGTGGTGCAATATCTACTGGGTCATCTGTGAGATAGGAGAGGCAGTGCATGTGACTGGAGTACAGTACTGTGTGACATCAGGCAGAAGTGGGAATAGCATAATTATTGAATTATTAACAATTTAGGAGTCCTTCTGTATCAAAATTAAGTTTTCCTGGTGGGTAAAAGGCTCCACAGGTGTGCTGTGTGCGTGAGAGAGAGAATTTAGAATATTCTACATACAGACTTTTTTGGATCCAAATTTAGTTTACACTGAAATGAGAATTGGAAAATTTTACGAGAGAGAGATTTTCTAGGTTAAATGTGTAGTTTTGGCAAGTACCCGTCCTTTGCTAAAATGCTTTTTGGTAACCTCTTCATTGTAAGATTTGGTAACTCACCACAGAGATCTTTGATTTTCTTGATTCTCTACAGGGAAACCACTAGAGAAAAGCTGAGCTGCATCAGGGAACTAGCTCTTTCTATGCTAATAACAATATGTTGTCAGGGGTACGTATTCAGATGTAATGGGGAGAGACAGTCCACATACGTACCTATATAGCTAGTCAGATGGGGGAGGGGGAAAAGAATACCCCTTCCCCCCATCCCTCCCCACACGTCTTATTGGTCATGTAACTTGGTAAAGCTTCCATAAAGAAAGACAAAGTTGTCCCAGAGGATAGAGCATAGGACCAGGGGCTGTGAATTCTTGATTTACAAAGACTCTCTCTGATTTTGTAGCCGGAATCACTTATCTCCAAAATGAGTTAGCAGAACTACTTACTGCTTCAAAGAAAGATTCTGAGAATTCATGCATGTAGACGATACAAATGTGCTACAGTACTTATGCCTTCTTAGGGTATATCTACACTGCACACTTATTTTGGAATAAACTATTCCAGAAAAAATACTCCAAAATAGCTTATTTCGAAATAGCACGTCCACACTACAGGGAAGCTTCAAAATTAGTCCGAGGCAGACTCCTCTAATGTGGATGCGCTAGCTCAGTTTAGAGCCCCTGAAAGCATTAGGGAGTAATTACTTTGAATGGCCCTGAGAGAAAGCTATTTCGAAATAGCATCAGTGAAGCATCCATACTACAGCTATTTTGGAAGAGGAGTTATTCCTCATGGAATGATGTTTACAGAAGTAGGAATAAGCCATCCATTATCTTGAATTTATTTCGAAATAACGGAATTGCTGTGTAGACACACACATTATTTTGGAATAATGTCCGTTATTCTGAAATAACACTGCTGTGTAGATGCACCCTTACTGAGCAAATCATTTGGCTGGGGGAGGAGGATATTTAGTCTCTGAAGTGTAATGTATTTAAGCAGAATTGTTCTGTCCAGAGGATGTTTCGGGGCAGCCACCCCACACCCTATACTTTGGGTGGGGGCCATGGTGGGTGCCCCAGCCATCCTATGGACAGGGCAGTCCCCCATAGTGATGAGAGCCCATGGGGCTCTGGGCAGCCTGAGGGGGGGGTCTGGCACATGGTGGCAGCAGGGGTTCCCCCTGCTCAGTTCAGTGGTGGGAGCCCAGGAAACAGAGCAACACACACAGCAGGCCTCTACCAGTCAGGTCCCTCTGAATCACTGCAGCAGCAAAAAGCAGAGTGTCCCAGCTCCAGCCTGCTGTGCGCTGCTCCCCTGATCTATGCAGGATTCGGGGCAGCAGGCTGGGGCTGGGCCAGGGCACTCCACTCCCCAGAGACTGGTGGTTGATCTGGTCTGGAGGCAGAGCAAAACTGGGGATTAAATGAGGTTGAGGGTAGAGTGGGGCTGGAAGCATGAAGGAAGGCTGGCCCTGGACCTGGAGGTAGAGCATGACTGGGAGCTAAGATCGAACAAGTCCTGGAAGTTGGTGCCTATAGGAGTGGAGGGATAGCTCAGTGGTTTGAGTATTAGCCTGCTAAACCCAGGGTTGTGAGTTCAATCCCTGAGAGGGCCATTTAGGGATCTGGGGCAAATCTGTCAGGGATGGTACTTGGTCCTGCTGTGAGGGCAGGGAACTGGACTCAATGACCTCTCAAGGTCCTTTCCAGTTCTATGAGATGGTATATTTCCATATTTTATATTATATTATAAACTCCTAGAACTCCCCCATCCCTTCATTATCCCCCAGTGCCAGCCTCCAGAGCCCCATTGCACCCAATCTCCCTGAGCCTCTCCCCAGTATTAAGCCCTGTCCCCAGTGCCAGCTTTGCCCCTACAGTGTCAGTCTCCCCCCCCCCCCCCCAATGCACTACTAGCTCAGTCTCCAGAGACCCCCGAGCACTAGTCCTGCCCCTGGAGCCCCAGTGCCTGCCCTGTCCCCTTACGTGGCTGCAGCAGCTCTGGGGACTGGGGCTGGGATACACCACCTAGCACCTCCCCTCTCAGCCAGCCAGCATCCCACAGGGGTGGGGTCTCCTCCAGGCCACAGAAGAGCATTTCCCTGTATTGCTGGGAGAAGACCCCATCTCTGTCTGGTCCTGGTTGGCTGAGAAGTGGGGCAGGACACGCCTCTTCTAACAACTTTGGTGAGAGCTGTGTGGTCCGTTCCCCAGCAGCGGGCCACAGCTTACTGGTTGGGAACTGCGGATGTAGACAACTGCTTACTCTTCCACTTTATCATCCGTCTGAAAGAGCGTGTGTATGTATATATGGTTTAACAATCCTTAGGAAAAAAACCTGTTTTATTAACCTCTTTTGCTATCTACATATAACTTAAGTGGGTTTGTAAAACAATCTCAACATTCAAAAGTACTGAAGCTTTGTAGTTGAAGGATGTTTAGTTAGCACTGATGCTAAGTAACCTTTACTATAGAATAACTACTGCACTCCTTCATAATAACATGCAGCAGACATAACAAGCTATAATAAAGCAACATGTCTTTTATATATCCAGATGGTTAAACATTTTTTTTCATCAAACTGTAACAGATCAGAACAATTAGAGCTTGAAAATCTATCACATCAGCTGTTGGCAGAATCTATTATTTTGCACTAACTTGTGAGAGGTAATATGTTTATCTTCCCAATACAGAATTTTTGTTAGGTAATCACTTTTTATCAACTAGATGTCTATCTTCTGCAGCAACTGTCACTTTAGTCAATCTAAATTGCCATTGAATGGCAGGAGAGGAAGAGCTTAAAAAATCGCTGTGATATAAATCATCACTGTTTTGCAGTGCATTTGATAAAATGTTTTGTAGTAAGCCAGTGAGCGAGGTCAAAATTGTTGGCATCAGTGTTGAACTATTTACACGGATTGATAACTGGCAGAGAAAAAACAGAGAACAACTAATATATAGAAGAGGATCCTTCTGGTGGCAGATAAGTCCCAAACCTACTTTTCAGTATTGGGAGTGGTTCAGTTTAAATGTCTGTTAGGGTATGTCTACACTACAAAGTTAGTTCGAACTAACGGACGTTAGTTCGAACTAACTTTCATAGGCGCTACACTAGCGCTCCGTTAGTTCGAATTTAATTCAAACTAACGGAGCGCTTAGTTCGAACTAGGTAATCCTCATTCCACGAGGACTAAGCCTAGTTCGAACTTCCTAGTTCGAATTAAGGGCTGTGTAGACCCTTAATTCGAACTAGTGGGAGGCTAGCCCTTCCCAGGTTTCCCTGGTGGCCTCTCTGGGCACAACCAGGAAAACTCTTCTCCTCTCCCCCAGCCCCGGGCCCTTAAAGGGGTAGACTCTGGCCAGACGGCACTGGAGACAGACAGCCCTGCCAGCAGTGTCTACCCCTGACCGAGTGGCCCCACCATGAGCCAGGCAGCCACTGGCAGCGAGCCGTCCCCTGCCCAGTCCCCGAGCACCCAGGGGCCAGCCAGGGGCTGTAGACAGCACGCGGCCCCCTGGACTAGTGCGGAGGTCATGGACCTCATTGAGGTTTGGGGCCAGGCCCCCAATATCCAAGATCTCTGCACTAGGAGGAGGAATGCGGCCGTCTACGGCCGCATAGCGACTGCCATGGCCCGCAAGGGACACAGGCGCTCCTGGGAGCAGGTGCGCATTAAAGTGAAGCAGCTGCGGCAGGGGTACGCCAGGGCCACCAGGGGCGGCGCCGCTGCAGGGGATGACACCTGCCCCTACTTCCCCGCCCTCCACCAACTCTTGGGGGGCAGGGCGGTCCGCACCAGCCCAGGAGGCAGCAAGCCAGGACCAGAGGGCCCTGACCCGGGCACAGCGGAGGGGCCACCGCAGGATGTACCAGCATTCAGGGAGACCGTGCCGGGTAAGTAGTTTGAATTAAGTAGTTCGGGGGGGAGGTGGGAGGGAGACCAGAGACCGCGCGCGTGGGCCATGCCTTCCACGGATCACGCAGACACCTGTGCACGTGCGAGCACGTGCCATGCCACCCTTGGGCAGGTGGCTCCAGCTGCGTGACACCCAGGGGCCATGGCCCAATAGGCACATGCTTGTGCAAAGAGACCTGACATGCTCCTGACCCCGGGGCAGGACCCAGCAGGATGCTTTCCCTTCACATGTCCCCCTCTCCCCCGCCACCCCGGCCACACTATACATGGCACAGAGACATGGGTGCGGTCTTGGGGCAACTCCCAGTCCCATGGAGAGCCAGACATCCTGACCATGGCCTCTGTACAAGCACAGCGGCTCTGACGGTGCAGGACACGGTCACCCTCACGTTGCGGGGAGGGGGCTGGGCATCATCCTCTGCATCCCCAGGGAGAACTGACCACTTCTCTTCTTTCTCTACAGCTGCACCAGCTGCTCATGCAGGGCGCACCACCCCGCCCGGGACATGCTCCCGCACCCGTGGCCTGCTCCGGACCACCACCACGGAGCAGGAGTATTGGGACCAGCAGCTGGGGGCCCTGCGAGCCGTGCACTGCACACTGCAGGCCTGGATGCGGGAAGACCTGCAGGTCCGCCACGAGCTGCTGGCTGAGGTCCGAGGGCTGAGCACCAACCTGCAGCTCCTGCTGCAGAGCATGGTGCCCCGTGCTGGTCCTGCGCCTGCTGCCCCCCAACTGCTGTCCCTCCTCCCACTCCTGCCCCCCCTCCCACCTCTTCCTCCTCAACCCCCACAACCTCTTCCTCAATGTGCACACCCCCCACCTCAACCTCTGCACCCTCCACCCCATCCCCTCGGGGACACCGAGGCCCCCTCCCTCGCCGTGCTGAGAGGCAGTTGGCCCGGCGAGACCCCCACCCCTGATCCTTGAGTTTCCCCACCCCCTCCTTTCCCTTGCTTCCCCCTTCCAGCTCCCTCCTCCCAGTTTTCCCCCTCCCCTCTCCCACCTCCTTTTCCCAATTTCCTCCAGTTTTGTTCAGTAAAGAGAGTTTCTGTTTTTGAACACACGTGTCCTTTATTTTGTACATCAGGAAAGGGGGCTAGGGAAGGGTAAGTGGAAGGAGGTGAGGGAGGAATGGGGTACAAGCCCCTAATGGGGAGGACTGGGCTGGCTCTGCAGGCTTCTCGGGGTGGAAGCTCTCCTGCAGCCCCCCGATTGCCCCCTCTCCCCAGATGGCAGCCTGCGGCAAGTGCAGCCGGTCTGATGGCCGAGTGCTGTGATGTGCCGAGTGTGGGCACTCCGGGCACTCCAAGCCAGGACTGCTTTGCAAGCGGGGCACCCCTGAGAACTGTCTGTCCGGGGTGGGGGTCGGGACCCTTTAAGCACAGCCCTCGGCTAGCCTGAGACAGCATCTCTACGCTCTAAGTCCTCCTCTGATGCCCTGCCGGCACTGCTTCCGGCCGTCCTTAAGCCCGGTTCAGGGTCCACTTAATGTGGACATGCTAGTTCGAATTAGCAAAACGCTAATTCGAACTAGTTTTTTAGTCTGGATGCGTTAGTTCGAATTAACTAATTCGAGCTAAGTTAGTTCGAATTAACGTTGTAGTGTAGACGTACCCTTAGTGATTTAGAAAAGGCTTTGAAATGCAATGAAGCAATTACTGCAAATGTCAAGAAGAGAGGAGTGGTCATGTAGCAGCAGGAATAAAATTTAAGGGGAGTAGGAGGTAAGGGAGATAAAAAGTATATTTAATGTTAGTAGCAATAAAATAATTCAAGAACAAGCAAGAAAGTAAAAATAACTGGGTGTGGTGGAGGAACAGAAGGTTACTTGAGTATTCTACCAGGTTAATATAATAAATCAAGGAAGCTTCCTGTTTGAGATAATAACCATAAGCAGTAGCTGAGTCAACTCCAAGGAAGATGATCTTGGAATCTGTTAGCACAATATTTGCCTATTACCAAGCTAATTGCAAGCACCTCTGGGTTTTATAATGAAATGTCTAAATACTTAAGTTTTTCCCTTTCCACTTAAAATTATTCAGAGAAATGTAAAAACGTGTGGTGCTATCATACTGCTGAAAGGTGAATTGTTGAAACAAAACTCATTCACTGAACTAATCCTTCCCCTCCCATTGCCAGGTTTTACCTTCCTACGAGTCAGGAGGGTGCATGTTCCCAGACTAAACATGTTTATAAATCAGTATTGCCAACTCCCACAGTTTTAGCCCAACTCTAAAGATACTCAGCCAGCTCAAGATTCTGGGTGTTTTACCTATCTTATGCAAACATGGTGAAAGGCACCAACATAAAAAAAATTTCTTCCTCGAAATAACCATCTAAAACCATCAATGGGGCAGAATCCTGCAAGATGGCCACCATTTCCTTGCAATCTATCTGCATGTGGAAGGAGGCTGCCCTTAATAAAATTTGCTGCCACCTTCCACTGTTCTCAGTGAGATTGAAGCCAGGCCGCCCAGGCAAAATGGCTGCCATTCTCTTGTTCAGGAGGACAAGGACTGTGAGGAACAGTAGAGGCAGTGTAACAGTTGGATGGGGAAAGAAGGGGCAGAGCAATGCAGGGAGCAAGAGGCAGAATTGGGGATGGCAGGTGGATGTTGGTGGCAGGAAGGAAGCTGACAGGGTGCAGAGGACAGTGGTGGATGGGAGAGCCGAGGGCTTAGGTGATTGTTCTTTCCGCCAATGGCAGGCAAGGGGTGAGCCCTCCAGCCAGCTAGGGAGAGACAGAATAATAGTGTTGCCAGCTCTTGCAAATTGATGGTGAGTTGTGGGAAGTTGATGCCTGTAGGAGGAGCTGCCATAATGACATGAGGCATTCCTGTGTCTGTTCCTGTTTCAGGGTTGGGTATGCAGGCAGAGCTCTGTGCGAGAACTATGAGGAAAGGACGCAGACACGCCCTTCCCCTGAGTCCTACCTACATGTTTGGTCCTGTAGCTGGGGGAGTAGGAGTGGCTCCAGAGGCAGGAAATAAGGGAGACTGGTATTGGGGAAGTGGCTGCTATTCCTGTATGTTTCATATGTCGGTATTACCATGTACCATTGATAGTTGTCATTCCACTAATTTTCTTTGATGTCTATTATCTCAATATCCTCAATTTCACGCATCTTATTATTTATCTTTGTGTATGAGTAGGGATGTGTAAGGTTAACCGGTGGGGGCTGGAGCAGCCCCCCTGCCTGTCACAGGCAGCAGGCCAGACCTGCTGCAATTAGGGGCCTTTCAGCGCGTGCGCACGCGCACACACACACACACACCCACCCACCCACCCACCCCGGGTGCACCGTAGGCAGGAGACTGTTCCAGTCCCATGGGGCCTCCTGCAGGCAGGGGGCAATCCAGAGTGGCTGGAGCAACTGGCATTTGTAGCAGGCAGGGGTGCTCCAGCCCAGCCACAGCAAGCGAAAGGGCTGATAGGCCCAGTTTAATTGATTAACCGGTTAGGGTAACTAATTAAATGGGATTTTACATCCCTAATATGGAAGCAAGCTAGCTCTGTATCTAATAACACTTGGATAACTGGCTGTAGCATGGACTCTAAAGGAATTGATTCAGTAAGGTGCTGAACACCTTTGATAAGAAAATGGGTGTCCTCAGCTCGGGCAGCATTGGGTCCATAAGTATGAGAAGTGATTGCTTAAACCAGGGGTGTCCAAACTTTTTTCAAAGAGGGCCAGATTTGATGAAGTGAACATGCGTGAGGGCCGACCATTTTGCCTGATATTCTTTGAACCATTAAAATTAAATGCAAATTAACTATTTTATGCAAAGTTTATTGCAAACGGCATACTTTTCATTTCGTCACATGGATGACAAATCTAAACAGGTGTTAAATCACTCTGCCTTTCATATCTGAAGGCCAGATGGAAAAAAAAATCCAGGAAGCTGAAATATATGTCAGGAACATTGTAAAGTACATTACATATTATTGGTAATAAAGGTTGTCTGTCAACTTTTAAGTTCAAAAAATATGAACAGGAACATAACACCAAGTATACATGTTGTGTCCAAATATATTTATAACTGATTTAGACCAACTGACATTAACTGAGATTTTACAATGTATTCATCTCAATACATATGGATTCGTTGGGGGCCATAAAAGATAGATATTGCCAAATTACCTGTGGGGCCGTATTAAACCGGAACACGGGCCGCAATTGGCCTGCAGGCCGGACTTTGGACATGCCTGGCTTAAATTGTGCTACAGGGATTTGTATTGTATATGATGATAAAGACAGCCATAGAGCAGCACAGGAGGATAAAGATTAAACCACTAGTTTTTGTGGTCATTGATAATGTGAAGTTCTTATGAACAAGTTAGTGAGAGTTTACTTTTCTCGGGATGTAGCTACAAGGGCAGAGTCACAGTAGTTAAGGTGCCTTATTTGAGAAATATAACCTTAAGGATATGTCCCCTTCTTGATTTTTTTTTTTTTTGGTTATGTTTTAACACCAGTAGCTTAATGTTTGTGTTCTGAAACAAACATTTTACATACTGTGCACTAGAATCTACCAGTGTGTCAACCATATGAATATGTTTAAAATAAGACTAAAACATCAAATGTAGGCATAACCTAGGAATAGGGGAGTTAGGTTTTCATAATTCTCTTTAAAGAATGTTGGAATTAATATGCACTACACCCACTGAGATCTTCTTCAACTTTAATTTCACCTTAATGAGGATTTTTAGGTGAGAGCTGGTTGTGTGGTCTTTTTACCTGGGAACAAATGTTCTGTGGTTCTTTTATTCTTACGACGGTTTTAGACAACAGCTGTTTGTCATTTGCCATTCAGAATGAAGTTTGCAGAGTTGCATTTTATTCAAGGACCGTATCAAACTGGAACTATGGCAAGACTCTTCTATTGTTTAGCACATCATTAGTAAAAAACAAACCTTATTTCTTAATCATCACCATGTGAACTTATGCAGTAAAGTTAATAAAACTAACTTGCAAAGAGTCTGGGTTGAAAAAAATGAATTTTGATTTATCCAATGTATTAATCATTGCACTATCATTGATTTTTAAATGCTGCTTTTCTTTTTCTGAAAGGGTATGTCTACACTACAAAGTTAATTCGAACTAACAGCCGTTAGTTTGAATTAACTTCCATAGGCGCTACACATACAAACCGCTAGTTCGAACTTAATTCGAACTAGCGGAGTGCTTAATTCGAACTAGGTAAACCTCATTCTACAAGGACTAACGCCTACTTCGAATTAAGGGCTGTGTAGCCACTTAATTTGAACTAGTGGGAGGCTAGCCCTCCCCAGCTTTCCCTGGTGGCCACTCTGGGCACCACCAGGGAAACTCTTCTGCCCCCCCTCCTGGCCCCGGAGCCCTTAAAGGGGCACGGGCTGGCTACGGTGCTTGTGCCAGGTGCAAGCCTGCCAGCACCCAGCCAGCAGACCCTGCACCTGGAACGGCATGAGCCAGCCACCTGCTGCCACCCAGCCCTCCGCCTCTTCCCGGGACCAGGTTGGTGGCTCCCAGGAGCCTGCCCGGGGCCGCAAGAGGCGGGCTCCCCCCTGGTCTAGTGCGGAGATCGTGGACCTCATCCAGGTTTGGGAGGCCTTCAACGTCCACGACCTCCGCACTAGGCACAGGACAGTGGCCGTCTAGGGCAGGATAGCTGCCAGCCTGGCCACCAAAGGCCACATGCAAACCCAGGAGCAGGTTTGCATGAAAATCAGGGTGGTCCAGTGAGACCCCCAACCCTGAGCCCTGAGCTTAGAACATAAGAACGGCCGTACTTCCACAAACAGAGGCCAGGGACACCGTCCCTACCCCCTGGCTAATAGCACTCCATGGACCTAACCTCCATGACTTTATCTAACTTCTCTTTAAACTCTGTTATAGTTCTAGCCTTCACAGCCTCCTGTGGCAAGGAGTTCCACAGGTTGACTATTTGCTTTGTGAAGAAAAACTTTCTTTTATTAGTTTGAAGCCTGCTACCCATTCATTTCATTTGGTGTCCTCTAGTCCTTATATTATGGGAACTAATGAAGAACTTTTCTTTATGCACCCCCTCCATACCACTCATGATTTTATAGACCTCTATCCTATCCCCCCTCAATCTCCTCTTTTAAACCTGCTACCCATTAAACCATTTTAAACCTGAAAAGTCCCAGTCTCTTTAGCCTCTCTTCATATGGGACCTGTTCCAAACCCCTAATCATTGTAGTTGCCCTTTTCTGAACCCTTTCCAAGGCCAAAACATCTCTTTTGAGGTGAGGAGACCACATCTGTACACAGTACTGAAGATATGGCGTACCATAGTTTTATAGTTCCCTATCTCCTTCTTCCCCTGGCTTTCCCCTTCCAGCTCCCTCCTCCCAGGTTTCCCTCTCCCCTCTCCCACCTCCTTTTCCCAGTCTCCCCAGGGGTTAATCCTCCCCTCCCCCAGTTTTGTTAAATACAGAGAGTTTCTATTTTTGAGTACACGTGTCCTTTATTTTTTACATCAGGAAGAGGGGCTAGGGAGGGTTAAGTGGAAGGAGGTGAGGGAGGAATGGGGTACGAGCCCCCGATGGGGAGGACTGGGGTGGCTCTGCGGGCTCCTCAGAGTGGAAGCTCTCCTGCAGGGTCTCCTGGATCCTGACAGCCCCCCGGATGGCAGCCTGCAGCAAGTGCAGCTGGGCTGATGGCCGAGTGCTGTGAAGTGCCAAGTGTGGGCACTCAGGGCACTCCAAGACAGGATTGCTTTGCTGTCCCTCATCGAGGTAGACAAGCAAGTGGGGAACCCTGAGAACTGTTTGTCCGGGATGGGGGTCGGGTCCCTTTAAACACAGCCCTTGGCTAGCCTGAGGCTGCAGCTCTATGCTAATTCGAATTAGTTTTTAGGCCTAGATGCACTAGTCCAAATTATCTTATTTCGAATTAACTGATTTGAATTAAGTTAGTTTGAATTAGTGCTGTAGTGTAGACATACCCAAAGAAAGGAATTGGGCATCACTGATAACTAGCATTCACTTCTGCAGAACATAGACTGCACTCTTCATTGTGAAGCCTTGGGGTTAATCACCTCAGTAGCTTAATATCTGGCTAAGTGTTTCCCGCTATTGTGAATCATTGTAGATCTCTAGGGGATTACAAATTGTCAAAAGCAGCAATTCAGCTGTTGTAGATTATAACACCTCCCTTGTGCTTTTCTTTGCTCCCACTGGTGTCCTTAAGAAAAACGTACAGTAAGAAAATACAGTGACCTCTCAAGTCTTACATTTCTCATTGTGTGCCCTGCTTCCAAACAATACACATATAATTTGTGGAAATAAACGTTCTTGCAGAAGATGACTTTTTAAGAAAGTAAGTGGGTATTCTCAACTCTCACCAGTTCCACTGAGGTCAAAATGACATCCAGTAACCAAATTCTGAATGTAACTTCCTGTGTACTGTGCTTGGAACAGTAAATTGAAATGATCTTGATGAAAATGTTGTCGTCAGAAGACTGAATGCTTTCCTTTTATGTATATCAGTGTTTCTGAATGTTGCCTGACCACTAACGTAAATTGTGAATGGGTGTTATGTACAATAAAACCCTGGTAGTTTCCTGGAGTAGGCTGATTAGTGTTGTTTAGATAATGAAGAACTTGAATAACTTCCTCTCAGGAAACACTGAAACTGGAATGCTAAGCAGACATGCTAAACATACCAAAGCACTTGTATTGAAAGCATTGTTTGTACTTGCTATAAAAAAATCTCAGAAGTAAATCACATTTTCACAAATAGGGACAAGTTGCAAATCACAACGTCCACAAGGAAAAGTGTTAGCGTTTCTCATTTAACAGATTGAAGCAACAGAATTGGTTAGTAAATTGTCTTCATTTACGTGGAGGCCGTTTGCTAACAATGTCAGATTTTGAAGCCAGGAATTGGGGCTCTACTTCTGCACATAAACCGAATTTTCTATGGTGGAAAAAGTTTTTATGCAGTTTTAAAAAAAAATCTGCATATGAAATCCCTGCTCTACATGCCCAGCCAATAATACTCTGTACCGTGTTATACAGCAGGTACCTGCAACAAGATGACAGGGTCTGCCTGAAACACTTTACTCTTCATAGAGGTGCTGCTCCAGCTAAGAAATGGCTAGCTGAATTCCATTACTACACTGAGGGCTCAACTAGACTACGTGGAAGATTGGAAAGAGGATATGTAAATTATGTGGAAATTTGCATATCTGCCGATCTCACTTTCGAAAGTGGATCTTTTGAAAGTGAAAGTAGTCTGGACACTTTTTTTTTTTTTTTTTTTTTTTTTTTTGAAAGCCGCATAAACCTCATGTTTTGAGAAGTGGCTTTTTAAAAAAGGGGATAGAGGTTGCTGGAAAAAACACATCCAGACTATTTTCACTTTCAAAAGCTGTTTTCAAAAGTGAGAGTGGAAGAAGATATGCAAATTCCAGCAGAATTTGCATATCCTCTTTCGAATCTTCCATGTAGTCTAGACATAGCCTGAGAGAAGTGGGTTTTTTTGGAAACACCCAAGTCTAAAGCAGGAAGGAATGGCTAACTAGCGAGACAGGATCTAGAGTTCAGCAGTCTTTGAACAGCCAACCATGGGCATTTTTTTTACCTTCTAGTACAGTTCCCATATTAGGAAACATTTAACCACGAATGTTACCTAAACTCTCCATTCACAGTCTTAGTAACACCAAGGGGGAAGCCCAGAGTCTGGTAGAGACAGGGGGCAGAGGTGACAGGTGGAGAATATTGGTTCTATTGCCTTAGTCTAGGGTTTTAAACCTATGAAACCTGCTACCCATTAATTTCATTTGGTGTCCTCTAGTTCTTCTATTATGGGAACTAATAAATAACTTTTCTTTATCGGCCCGCTCCACACCACTCATGATTTTATATACCTCTATCATATCCCCTCTCAGTCTTCTTTTTTCTAAACTGGAAAGTCCCAGTCGCTTGAACCTCTCCTCATATGGGACCCGTTGCAAACCCCTAATCATTTTAGTTGCCCTTTTCTGAACCCTTTCCAATGCCAAAATATATTTTTTGAGGTGAGTATACCACATCTGTATACAGTATTCAAGATGTGGGCATACCATAGTTTTATACAGGGGCAATAAGATATTCTGGGTCTTATTTTCTATCCCTTTCTTAATAATTCCTAGCATCCTAATTGCCTTTTTGACTGCAGCTGCACACTGCGTGGAAGTTTTCAGAGAACTGTCCACGATAACTGTCCACAAGATCTCTTTCCTGATTTGTCGCAGCCAAATTAGCCCCCATCATACTGTACATATAGTTGGGGATGTTTCCCGATGTGCATTACTTTACACTTATCCACATTAAATTTCATTTGCCATTTTGTTGCCCAATCACTTAGTTTTGTGAGATCTTTTTGGAGTCCCTCACAGTCTGCTTCTGTCTTGACTATCCTAAACAGTTTGGTATCATCTGCAAAGTTTACCACCTCACTGCTTACCCTTTTCTCCAGATCATTTATGAATAAGTTGAACAGGATTGGTCCTAGGACTGACCCTTGGGGGACACCACTAGTTACCCCTCTCCATTCTGGAAATTTACCATTTATTCCTACCCTTTGTTTCCTGTCTTTTAACCAGTTCTCAATCCATGAAAGGACCTTCCCTCTTATCCCATGGCAATGTAATTTACACAAGAGCCTTTGGTCAGGGACCTTGTCAAAGGCTTTCTGAAAATCTAAGTATACTATATCTACTGGATCCCCCTTGTCCGCATGTTTGTTAACCCCTTCAAAGAACTCTAATAGATTAAGCAAAATGCAGGACAATGTAGCACTTTAAAGACTAACAAGATGGTTTAATAGATGATGAGCTTTCGTGGGCCAGACCCACTTCCTCAGATCAAGTGACTTTATACAGGGGCTTGATCTGAGGAAGTGGGTCTGGCCCACGAAAGCTCATCATCTAATAAACCATCTTGTTAGTCTTTAAAGTGCTACATTGTCTTGCATTTTGCTTCAGCTACCCCAGACTAACACGGCTACATTTCTATCCCTATTCTAATAGATTAGTAAGACAGGATTTCCCTTTACAGAAACCATGTTGACTTTTGTCCAACAAATTATGTTCTTCTAAATGCTTCACAATTTTATTCCTTACTATTGTTTTGACTAATTTGCCCGGTACTGAAGTTAGATTTACCGGTCTGTAATTGCCCGGATCGCCTCTAGAGCCCTTTTCAACAGGGAAGTGTCGTAAAGCAGCAAACAGGAAAGAGAATGGGTGCCAAATAACTAAGGATACCAATATCTCCCAAATATATTTTACTGCTTTTTGGATGACTGCTATTTAAATGTGCAGAATATTTCTTTTTGTCCTTCCCTAAAAACAAGTCTTCTCTAATCAGTCCCAGATAACTCTGCTTTTTTCTCAAGCAAGACCATAGTAATGTATGATGCACATTAGTAGTTTTACTTTTTTGAAGATTTTCATGATAAAATCCTTGTTGAGACTATTCAGAAGTTATTCAGTCAAAAATAATTTACAGTTCTTACTAGATGTAATCTCCCATCCTACTATCTAACCCCACCTAAATAAATGTGGTATGAGTTCAGATACTGTCTACACTGTTCCAGGAAAAAGTATTTTTATTTGTTTGTTTGTATTGCAGGTGGCTTCAGGTGAGTGCAATGAAGATACAGAGGTTTATAATATCACCCTGTGCACTGGGGATGAGCTCACTTTAATGGGACAAGCGGAAATTCTCTATGCAAAAACTTCCAAGGAAAAGTCCCGACTCAACACCATCTTCAAAAAAATTGGGAAACTTAATTCCATCAGTAAACTGGGCAGAGGCAAAATGCCATGTCTCATCTGCATGAACCATAGGACCAATGAAAGCATTAGCCTTCCTTTCCAGTGCAAGGGCAGATTTAGCACTCGCAGTCCACTTGAGCTACAGATGCAAGAAGGTGAGCATACAATTCGCAATATAGTAGAAAAAACAAGGTTGCCTGTTAATGTAACTGTGCCAAGCCCTACACCAAGAAACCCTTATGACTTGCATTTTATCCGTGAGGGGCACAGATACAAATTTGTCAACATTCAAACCAAGACTGTGGTGGTTTGTTGTGTGCTACGTGGTAACAAAGTTATTCCAATGCATTTTCCCTTGCACTTGACTCTTCCAAAGTTTAGCCTCCCAGAAAGCCTTGTGAAAGGAGAGCTATGGCATGAAACTTTGGTCCAGCACTGGTTCAATATCTGCCAGGAACAGTTTGACATAGATGAATATTCCCGTGCCGTGCGAGATGTGAAAACGGACTGGAATGAAGATTGTAAGAGCCCTAAGAAAAGTCGGTGTACTGGGCACAATCATGTGCCCAGTTCTCTCAGCTATGCCCGGGATGAACTAACGCAGTCCTTTCACCGGCTGTCAGTTTGCGTTTATGGAAACAACTTACATGGAAATAGTGAGGTGAACCTTCATGGGTGCAGAGACTTGTGTAGCGAATGGGCCCTGTTTCCTCATGATGCTCTTCAATATCAGGACTCTGGTGATAGTAGCAGTGACTACCTTTTTCCTGAAGTTAGTGAAGAATCAATGTTTCTACCTGCAAAATCAGAACTCCCTTATGAAGAACTGTGGCTGGATCAAGAGTCTGGGAAGCCCAACGATCAGCCTCTTACTCGCTCTTTAAGTGAAAAAACCAAATGTGATAATTACAGAAGTTCTTTCCGATCAAAGTGCGGTACAGCATCTGTTCCTCTACCTGGAACGCTAGCAGCAGCAACAAAACCTTCAGATGTTTCCCTACCTCCGCCTCCAGTGCCTCCCAAATCAGAAGCTGTAAGTCAGTGTTAATTATTTATTTTTAACTGAGAGTGTTCTTGTCAAGACTGTTGGGCAAGACCCAATCTTGAGATGGGAAAGGAAGGGAGAAATGTGTACTGTAATCTGATCCTTACCAAATTGTACCGTAGGATTGATCTTAAAACAAATTAACTACTAACAGTTAATCCCTTCTGGGTTTTTTGGATTTATATTGCATTAGTTACTGCTCCTACACATAAGGATTCTCAGATCCTAAATGATCCCTTTGCTTTTCCTATTATACCTTTCCTTCAATGCCTCGCATTTTGTTCAAGCTTCTTGTGGCTGAAGTATGTTGGACATGATTCCATTCAGAATACTGTGAAGCCATCCTCAATTCAGACAGATTGCTACACAGTGATACTTCAGTATTTTCAATGTGTATCTTGTGTTAATAGTTTCAAATTTAAGTGAATTATTAATAGTGATAAAATGACTGTAGATTATTTTCTCTTCCATTATAAGATTGGCTATATTTTGGAGTATATTTAAATCATCCTCAATTCCAGCACCTACCAAACCAAGACCAATTTGATCCCTGGGTAAATTCCCCTCTGCCTCTTAGGAAAGTTCAAGGCAAACTGGGCAAGGTATTTGAGAGAGAGTTGAGAAGTCCAGGAGACCTTTGCTTTTGAGACTTTTAACAAACATGGTTTGATCAAAAGTCATGTGTCTAAAACAGCTGCCTAGGAATTCCAAATTTGGCAAGTAATAGATTGGTTTTAGTGAAGACAGATGCCTTGAGCTAATTCTGGATTTCTTTAAGGCGAAAGTGTTGTTTATTAAAAGGAGCTTACATTTCACGTTGGATCCCTGCAGAGTTCTTAGTTTATAAGGCTTGATTACTTTTGTACTCTGTAGTAGTTATTCCCCCTTCTAATACTCCCCTGGAATTTGTTTAAAAATCCAGGGAGGTGAAGCTACAGATACTTCTGCCTCTGGGCCTCACACTTTAGGGGCTCCCTCAATCTCCTTAAATAGGCTTGGACGGAGATGATAATCTTAGATGGGTTGCTGTGACTGCAACTTTCTTAAAGGTTTTTTAAAATAAAAAACATTCTTAGCCAACAGGCTCTGATTTAGGAATTAATGCAAAATCTGAATGCCTTAAACCTATCCTAGGTGCTTTTCTAACCTCTTTTCAAGGTTAACTAATGAAGAAAATTTTACCCAATTTAAACATCTTGGCTGTGTCTAGACTGGCCAGTTTCTCTAGAAAATCAGCCGCTTTTCCGGAAAAACTTGCTAGCTGTCTACACTGGCCGCTTGAATCTCCACAAAAGCACTGACTTCCTACTGTAAGAAATCAGTGCTTCTTGCAGAAATACTATTCTGCTCCCGTTCAGGCAAAAGTCCCTTTTGCGCAAAGCTTTTGCGCAAAAGGGCCAGTGTAGACAGCTGAGATTTGTTTTCTGCAAAAGAGCCCCAATTGCGAAAATGGCGATCGGGGCTCTTTTGCAGAAAAGCACATCTAGATTGGCACGGATGCTTTTCCGCAAAAAGTGCTTTTGCGGAAAAGTGTCCGTGCCAATCTAGACGCTCTGTTCCGAAAATGCTTTTAACGGAAAACTTTTCCGTTAAAAGCATTTCCGGAAAATCATGCCAATCTAGACGCAGCCCTTCTGAAAAAGAACCCAAACTCTCCCCCCATTCAACCTCTCCATCCCCAAACCCTTTGCATATGCACACCTGAGAATATACATATCCACTTGCACATAGTGGTAATACATTATAAACTGTGGGAGCAGTGACAGTGCCGGGGAAGTTCATATAAAGAATTGTAGTGCCAGGATGAGGCCCTCCTGAAAATCAGTACCCATCCTCAAGCTGGAACTGCAGCGTTATATAGTCTGTAAACATAACCCCAAGAGTTGCACTGACAGACAGTTGGAGATGCAATATTAAAGTATCTTGACAATGCAACATACGTTGTCAAAACAAGTGGCCATGCCAGCTTCTGTTGCATTCGAAACAGGAGTCAAATGAGCTTCCTGGAAAGAACATAAATCCATAGGAACAGGGTAGATTGGAACTTCACTTCTTATTAAACAGTGTGCAGTTACTCTGAAACTTGGTATTTTACAGTGCTAAATAAAAGCACATTAAATACAGAAACCTTAATTCAGTATTATTCTGGGTTAGTACGACTGAGTTTGGTTGATATTTCCATGAATGTTGCCTTTTAAAGTTTTCTTCAAAGTGTGTCTTAGTGATGTCTGTCTTAGCAAGGCGTATGTGAATAATTTGTGGCTGAGCAAAGTAAGTGATTTTTAGTATATTGGAACCAATTTCTGATAAAGTTATTAATATACATTTTCAGACAGGGCTGAGTGCAACCTCACAAAAACTTGTGTTTCCATACATCAGATAATTAATTAGAATCAGTTTTGTTCCTTTCTGGAATAGCTTTAGAAAGAACATCAGCCACCTACTGACTTCATCAGTGTGCGAGGGTTGAAAAGATGTTTGTTCCATTTCCATGAATAGTATTTATAGAGTTCAGTAGCTGCTAGTGAACATACAGTTTTATCATCACTCCCTTAAAATGACATTCCATAGTATTTCTCCATCAAACTTGGCTAATGCTTATACTTCTGAATACACAAAATGTATAATATACATGTAAAAGGGGAAAAAAGCTTGTGTGACATTTAACTATTTAGAAGTTTGACCTTTTTTCATCTACAAGATTATCAAAAGACTTTAATACTTTGTGAAAACACTATAATGTATTTTCTAAACATTGTATTAGAAAAATTGTGATTGTGAAAACAAATAACTCAATATAAAGGCCTATAAATAGGAAGTTGTCAGTCCTAAAAGACTTAATGCGGGATAGATTCTCTGATTTTTTTATTTTTTAAGCCTGTGAAGAACAAGTCAAGTTTGTATAAACAAAAAACGTTGAAAAAATATATTTAGGAAACGCTGATGTATTTCAAGCGGAGACCCCTGTTCATTTGATTTTAGCCATGATTTTTATCTTACTTTTAAAACTGTAGATGGGTTATATTCTGTGTCATGGATAAATGTTTCAGAAGCTCTGATGTCACTTAGTGCTTCTGAAAATTTTACCCCAAGAAGTTACAATGTCTGTAGACTGAAACTCTGGCAAACCAGGTACCTTTTTATGCCAAGGCCCTAGCTTTCAACTGAACAGTGACACATACATAGCTGGAACCTGTCTCTCTCACCTATGTTAGCATTGTTAAAATAGGTATTAGAATTAAAAAATGTGTTTTAGATTTTATGGAATGCATATAAGTTGCCGCATGCACTAATCTCATTTATAATTTCTATATCCCAGTGTGTGCATTGTAATCCTCTGTAAATTACCAGACAGGAGAGAAGCATTAACTAGTGCAGTGATACTCCAACCACAGTGGTTCAGGTACCACATCACCAACCCACATTACCCAAAAGAGCCACAGTAGTGTGAATTAATTGTTTCATTTACTGTCTATATCGATATCTCACAGCAAAATGACGAAGAATCATTACTTTATCAATTACAATTGGCTAACAACAAAGTAAAAATATTCTGACTTGTTAATAATGAAATC
Source organism: Pelodiscus sinensis (assembly GCF_049634645.1). Lineage (NCBI taxonomy): Eukaryota > Metazoa > Chordata > Testudines > Trionychidae > Pelodiscus > Pelodiscus sinensis. Next base: position 72,424,514 of record NC_134712.1, read on the forward strand.
ACAATACTTACAGGGGCAGACAAGATACCGTCTGTGGGCCAGATTTGGCCTGCCAAGCTGCTGGATCCAGCCCATGCACTGCCCCGCCAGGATCCTCAGGCACACGCTAGCCAGCCACTTCAGAGCAGCCCCACGTCACTGCTCCTGTGTCTTTGTGCTCCAGGTGTCGGGGGGGGGGGGGGGGAAGGAGGAGTTTTTGCAAAAACGGCCAATAGGAGCTGAGAGCAAGGTTCCCTCTAAGATGTGCGGTAGCACGGCTCTGCAGCTGCTTAATGAGCCCCATCCAGCCAGGGGTTCAGGGCTCCGCGATTGGTGCTGCCTGGCTGGGGGAGGGGCACTTCTCCCTCAGTGACAGCAGCAGCTCCCTACTGAGGACAGAGCAGCAAATCTCTCCTAGCCGGTAGCCAGTCTTTTCCCTGCTCTGTGCTCTGCAGGCAACTGCTGCTGTTGCTGAGGGAGAAGTACTCCTCCCCCAGCCAGGCAGGTCTGTTTGCGGAGTCCTGGGCACCTGGTGGGACAGGGATCATTAAGCAGCTGCGGGGCCCTGTTGTGGAGCAGCTTTGAGGGAATCTTGGCTGAGTGATTTTGCTGGGGGCAGAGGCAGTGTGCAAGCCCTTCCTCTCCCCCATCACCCAGAGCAAAGCCATTTTGAGCACCCTGGGGCTGCAGTAGGCAGGCAGCCTACTTCAGGGTCCTGCAGGGCTTCTGGCTAGGAGCTGCTTAGATAAGTGCCTCCCGGCCACAGCCTGCCTCTGGCACCTCAGCCCTGCCCCAGGTCACCCCCAAACCCTCTGTACCCCCTCCAGGTCACAACTCCCTCCCAGACTCTGCAGACCCTCCTACACCCCTTTCCTAGACCAGAATCCATTTCTGTACCCAGACCCTGCACCCCAATCCCGTGCCCCAGGTCATGATCCCCTCCTTCAAACTCCCCCTCACTTATACCCTCTGCTGCACCCCAGTCCCTGAGCTCCCATTTGCACCTAACCCCACATCCCCTCCACAGAAAAGTGTGGCCCTTGACCACTTACCAGAATCTTGGAGTGGCCCCCTCCCCCCATCAAAAATAATTGCCCATCCCTGGTTTAATATTTGCTGCAGAGAGCTGCAAAGAGCCGTCTGTGAAGGAGATGCATTAAGGAGCCACTTGCAGCTCACAAACTTTAGTCTGAGTATCACTGAACTAGTGTGAAATACCAGTCTTCAGTAGTAGGTGTTATTTCCTGCTTAACAAAGGCCTTTGAACACTAGATTAATTATTGTGGAACATCAGAGGACAAAAGACTTCCTTGATTGCAATCCTCCCACCATGAAGAGGAAATGTGCACAGTCAATTGCTTCCATCAACCAAACTACAGCTCATATCAAGGGAATCAAACAAAACCCATAACAAAAAGAAATTAAATCTCTATGCTGTTTGGACACTGGGGAGGGCGAGGCTTTCGAGGCAAAAGATCTCCAGGATTTAGCCCGAGCTAGCACTAACGGACATATTAGAAAATGGTTTATCAAAGAAAATTCTGTTACCTTTTGAAACTTGAGACTGTAACTCATATATGTTTCCCTGCTATAACCCCTGTAAATAACTCCTATTCCTTTTCCTAGTTAATAAAGGTTTAGGTAATATATTATAGGATTGGCCGCAAGGAATATCTTTTGATGTGAGATCTAGGGCACAGTTGACCTGGGATAAGTGACTAGTCCTTTGGGACTGGGAGTAAAATGAATACTGTTGTGATTTTTTTTTGGTGTAAGGGACCATCTATCACAGAGTCAGATTGCCCAGGTGACAAGCTAGACAGGAGTATCCAAGGGGACTGATTATGACTCCATGGTTAAGTTGCTATGGTCATTGCCTGAGGAGTTTACACTGGACATGTGATTGGTGAAATTGAAGTATAAGAACTCTTGGCCAGTTTGCAGTTTGTGCCCAGTGTCATGGCTCCTTCCCCACTCTGGCATGATAAATGCAGAAGTGGGGGCCAGCAAGTGTACCCCAAAGCCTTATCTACCAGGCTTTGGTATCAAACTCCCCCCAAAATCTTAAAAACCTAGATCTTGGGAATAAAACTTCCACTGTCACCACCCAAATGTTGATAAAGAAATCAGGGGAAAGATCATTTGGGAAATCTTACCCCTAAAATAAAAATCAAGGCACACAATTAACCACTGCCAGGTTAATAAAAAGAAAAGAAAGAACTTTTATTATTACAACAATATTCCTGTTGCAAACATAATGACTAGATAGGGAGGTAACAAAATATACTCATGGAGAAACTCCATGGGCCTAGAACTTAGTTACAAAGAAAAGCCAAAACATCTTTTAAGCAGTGCCAGATCTCAGATCCCATACCCAATCCATAAAACAATAAAACCTAACGAAACTACCTAAACTTTACCCTACTTACAGAAAATGAAGAATGGTGTCTTGGAGAGAGAGAAGCAAAATGCAGGACAATGTAGCACTTTAAAGACTAACAAGATGGTTTATTAGATGATGAGCTTTCGTGGGCCAGACCCACTTCCTCAGATCAAATAGTGGAAGAAAGTAGTCACAACCATATATACCAAAGGATACAATTAAAAAAAATGAACGAATATGAAAAGGACAAATCACATTGCAGAACAGAAGGGGGATGCGGGGGGGGTGGGAAGGGGGAGGAAGGAAGGTAAGTGTCTGTGAATTGCTGATATTAAAGGTAGGGAGAGTGGGATGTTTGTGAGTTAATGGTATTACAGGTGATAATTGGGGAAACTGTCTTGGTAATGGGTGAGAAAGTTCAAAGTCTTGTTAAGTCCTTGGTGATAAGTGTCGAATTTTAACATGAATGACAGTTCAGAGGATTCCCTTTCAAGTGCAGATGTAAAAGGTCTTTGTAGCAGAATGCAGGTGGCTAAGTCATTTAGAGAGTGTCCTTTCTGGTTAAAGTGGCAAGAAACTGTTTTCTCTTTGTGATCTTGTCTGATATCTGTTTTGTGGGCATTAATCCTTTGGCGAAGTGTCTGAGATGTTTGTCCAATGTACATAGCAGACGGACACTTTCGGCACATGATAGCATAGATTATATTTCTGGATGCGCAGGAATATGTGTTCTTGATCTTATAACTTACTTGGTTAGGTCCAATAATGGTATCAGCAGAATGAATATGTGGACAAAGCTGGCAACGGGGTTTGTTGCAAGGGAAGGTACCAGGGTTGGTATTAGTGTGGTATGTCCTGTGGTGGTTGGTAAGAATCATCTTGAGGTTAGGTGGTTGTCTATATGAGACTATGGGTCTGTCTCCCAGAGCCTCTTTGAGTATGGTATAGACATGCTTGTCCCTCTCTGTAGCTGCAGAGAACTCCCAGAGAGACAAAAAGGAGAAAAGAAAAAACCCAAATTCCTTTGTCCCAGTTTGAAAAGTCCCACCTACATTCCTATTGGTCACTCCACCTGGCTAGGTGTAGTTAACCCCTTAATCCCCAGCCTGCTGGCTAACCCTCATAATCATGACACCCAGCTTCTTAAGTGTGCCCTCAGGTTTGAGCCTCAGGAACACAGCTTGACATACGTCCAATTCTGCCATCCGCCGTGTGGGTGGATCTCCTTTATAGGCCATAAGGCTCCGTACAGGCACAGAGAGCTGTCAGCATGGAGTTCAGTGCAAGACGAGCTTACACTGTGACTTTTTAAAAAGGTAGGGTAGAGTATCTGTCTGCATGCAGCCAGGTGTCCAGTGTAAAAGATTGTGCTGCAGGTGGGCAATTCAGGTATTGAGGCTGAAGGGAGGGGACGACTCTTAATCAGGAATCATCATGGATTCCTAATTCTCTGCAGCATAAGGTCTGGGGTAGGCTTTCCCAACCTATGGGTCGGGACCCAAATATGGGTCGCTATTACATTTCCAAAGAATCGCCAGGTATCTCCCCAGGAGGCTCTTAAGGAGCCATTCACACATTTTTTGAATTGCCCTGGGTCACCAACTCTTCCTGAATTATCAAAATGGGTCCCCATCTGGAAAAGGTTGGAAACCGCTGGTCTGGAGTATGAGTGTGGCAGGTCTGAAATAATGAAGTATGGGATTCCTGAGGACTTTTGAGAACTGATTATAAACAAGCTATTTTGTCTAGCCCTAGCAAAGCAAACACATGCAACTAGCTAATTTGACCAGTTCTGTTGACCAGTAGTTAAAAGAAATGAGAGAATAAAAAGTGGTTACCTACCTATAACTGTTGTTCTTCAAAGTATGATGCAGATGATACAGAGGCAAGAGGGGGCTGCGTGTAACCATGAAGGTTAACCAATGAGCCTAGAGTAATTGGTAAACTGGGTACATGGGTACATGTTCACATCCCTAATCCGTTTTAATGCTCATGAAATTTGAGCCGGACCTAGTGAAAGTATTCCCCCAAGTTCTGATCAGTCTAACCTGTAACTTTCAGTCCCAACTTCTTACTGTGCTAAGTTTTATGGAAGCTGAGCCCAGGTATTTTATGGTGGTCCTGTGATGTGAACAAGTTGAGACAGCAAACTACTATTGTTTGTGGCTTTAACCTGAATTTGACATAGGATGATGTAGGTGACCTGTATTAAGCGTATTTCATTGTGCCAATCTCTCACGCTCTTTCAAGTAAAAAATTTTGTAACCCCAACTGCTCCGTATGTACAATGAACTGCACTGAATGTCCTGTCCCTGACCCCAAAGGCACGTTCCATAGTATGCCATATTAATGTTGCTTAGTCTGACTTCGTTTTTTGAAGTCCCTAGGCATTCTTGGGGGGAACAGCACTAAAATGGTTGAAGAGTTTTATGCCTCAATTCAATAACAAATGTAGGTAAAATTGATTCCAACTTTTTAGAGAGAGCAAGAGTCCTTAGAGTCAGATTTATTTCAGCATTTCATGCTATTGGGCATTTCCTGTGATTTTTAACTTTCCCTGAATTGAGAAAGGAATGTACTGAAATGTCCCCGTCCCTGATTTCCTTTTTTACATAAGTATTAAAAGGGTTGCTGCATTTGAGGAAACACTAAAGTAAATTGCAAGTTTCCTTTTTTTAAAATAAATTAAATCACTTTAAACGCTAATTGCATGTTACAGTGTTGCTGTAAGTTCAGCAGTGTTCCTAAACTTAGAAATCCAGTGTCTATCTAAAAGGAGAATTTCCTTTGCTCAGTTACATATTTAAAATAAACTGGATACAGTATATGAAGGGCCAAATATTACCTGTAGTAGGAGTCATTACAAATATGTACGAGTAACAAATATTTCTTTTGCTTGAAATCCACCTTAACAGGATGAGTTTGTATTTTATCAGGCTCTCTCCCTCATACTTTAGTCCATTTGTGTTACATAAGTGGTGGTGATCTTACTCTCTGAATTCTCTCTCTCTTTCTCTTCCCTCTTCCCTTGGTCCCAAACACTGAGTCTTTAGCTATTTCCAACTCCCTTTTTGAGCTTGGGAGCTTGAGTCCATTTTCACTTGACACCACAAATAGAAGAAAAAATATTTATGTCCATTTGTAAATGTACATATAATATAGTGTGATGAGTCACTTTTAGGGGTTACATAGGTTCTCTCAATGCTTGGCTTCTAAAATACATCTGGATTTTGGTAAAACTAAAATCAAGAACTCTCTGTTAGACCCAAACTATAATATATCTGTAATGACATGTATTATTATTATTATTTTATTATTATAAACCTAAACGCCCATTGGGCGGAATCAGTGAAGACTGAGAAGAAGGGTATATTAGTTATCGGGCAGACCTAGTATTAGGTCAACCAGGGTGTTTGTATTTTAGTGGCTTCAGAGGGTAGCCGAGTTAGTCTGTAACTAGAAAAACTTAAAAAGCAACGAATAATCTAGTAGCACTTTAAAGACTAACAAAACATGCAGATGGTATCATGAGGTCATCTGAAGAAGTGGGTTGTGCCCACGAAAGCTCATGATACCATCTACATGTTTTGTTAGTCTTTAAGGTGCTACTAGACCAGTGTTTCTCAACCTGTGGTTACAAGTACCCTTAGGGGTACTTGAGAGAAGTCTGGGGGGGTACATCAACACAACTGAAATTTGGAGAAAACTGAATTTTTATTTTAAGTTTTGTACTTTTTGCACCCAAAAATTTCATCGCCCACCCGGCTACGATTGTTATTTAAACAAATGTGTTGCAATGGTAGAAAAAATGTTGTGTGTCTGCAAACTGTAGGTATGGGGGGGTACTTTTTTAAAGGGGTACTTTATTTAAAAAAAAAAGGTTGAGAAACACTGTACTAGACTATTCTTTGTTTAAGTTTTTGTACTTTAGTGGTTAAGGATAGCAAGGAAGGCACAATTGATTACTATGCGCCCTCTGCTGGCTGGCAAAAAAACTTCTGCATATTTTCCATGAAGACCACTAAATCAAAAATGCAAGAGAAAGCTGCAAAAAGTGAAAATGGCAACCAAAATCAAGTGTCAGATATCCTAACTAGCGTGTTTCAGTTCCATAGTGCTAATACATCTGCTCTGGAGTGTTAATCAAATGCATCCTATGGTATGTAGGACATACAGTAGCAGAAATGTCTGAGGGGTAGCCGTATTAGTCTGTGACTTAAAAAAATGAGTAGTCCTGTGGCAGAGACTAACAAAAATATATATAGTATCATGAGTGATAGAAGGTGGGAATTAGCCCAGGATATGGTGGCCTTCTCAGTATTAATCATAAACTGTCCTAAAGCATTAAACCCTATTTAAATATTTTCACTTCCCATCTTAGGAAGGAACATTACAAGTAACTAAACTGTGTTAGCAAACAGATTATTTCAATGACTCATTAACCTGAAGTACACTCAATACCTGAAATATTCAGACTAAACTTCTACGCTACTTAAAGTTTCCTTTAAATACATTTCAGTCTTAGCTCCTCTTGAATGAACAAATATAAAACTAGGGAAATAAGAGCCTGAAAACATACACCAGTAATAAGACCTGGCTGCAAACCTCATGTAAATAATTGTCTCCGTAAGGCAGAGATCTTCTGTTTGGCAATGATGTATTATTTACCGCTAATGTTTTCTTCTCCTTCCTTCCTTTTTATTTCCTTCCAAGGTACAAACCTGAACTTACAGGTTCCATCTGTCGCAGAATGGTGTTGCCAGGATTCTTAAGCTATTTGCTAAATGTTCTTTTCTAATATAGGTAAGAGAGGAATGCAGGCTCCTCAATGCTCCACCTGTTCCACCTCGAAGTTCAAAGCCCTTGTCCACCAGTCCTTCCATTCCTCCTCGCACAAGCAAACCAGCCCGGCAGCAGACTCGCTCTCCGAGTCCTACTCTGTCCTACTATTCTTCAGGACTGCACAACATGTATGTGTTTGAGCTTTTAAATTAAAATACATCCCTCTATAGTTACCATGGTTTGTCTATGAACTTTGATATTTTTAACTGTTCTGGCAGACTATTTTGAAACTATTATGACCATTTTTTTAACGTTTTCCTGTCAATATATGATGCATGTTGGTGTCACAGCTTTGTGTTAAGGATTAACTTGGCAAAGTAGCTCTTTTTTAAATATTCAAAGGAAAGCAAACTTATATAAGCTGAAACTTAGTTTATTTTGCAGTAAGTGAAAATTATTTCTTAATTATTGCATACATTATCAGAGGTATGCAAGGCACAAGATAGAGAATCTGTCCTAAGTTTCTAGGGCAATCACATAAAATTCTATATAATGCTCAATTGAAAACACAGCCTTTGAAGAGAATGTTAAGACTTTGTGGCTTAAAAATGCAAGCCCGAGAATGCTACATGTAGCTTGTATGTGCAACCTTTACTCTGTGAAAAAATTAATTTTAATATCCTAGCAAAATTTTTATCATCACTCTTGTTTTGTACATTGCTCTTGAACATTTTTATGGAAGTATATTTATTAAGGTTCAGGTAGTAAATTGTGAAGTTAATTTATGTTGAAATTACCTTGCTAATTCAGACTAGTAGTGTGGTCCCAGTGTTGGGAACCATGCAGCAGGCAAATTATGAATAGCCCATAGTTGTTCTCCTGGACTTCCCTTGTTAGAAGTCAGTATATGCCATTAAGCATGAAGATGGATGTACCCATTTCAAAAAACAGATCTAACAACTGAATGTTCTCACTGTTCATATACACATCTAAAGATCTCATCCTGGACCCCTTTAAGCCCTGTGGCACTGAGTTCCAACTGGGTTGTTTGTTGTGGGTAGGAAAGGGTATTAATAAACATCTTCAGTGAATTTATTTCCATTTTTTAAAAGGTCATTAGATAGTCCCTTGTTCTTGTATCGTGGCAGAAAGTAAAAAGAAGTAAGGAATCCACTTCCCCTGTCGTGTGCATTTTGTACACCCCTGTCATGCTCTCTTACTAACTATCCCTCTAACCTAGACTGGCCTTGAGCTGGATTCTCTCTTCTGCTGACAGGCCTGCTGACGGGGCAGGAGCAGGGAGAAACTGGGGCGCAAAGAAGGCAACTGGTACAGGGCCTGGTAATTCAAAAAGGCCCAGGGTGACAGTTGCAACAGCATTGGCCAGAACCCCTGGGCCATTTAAATTGCCGCTGGAGCGCCATACAGCATGCTGCAAGCAGTGCTGAGGGCTGGGGGAGCGGGGGGAGGTGCCACAGTCAGAGTGGTGTTGAGGGCTGGCTGCCTCAGCCCCGCCCTTTCCTCCAGAGGCCTTGCCCCTCCGGGGTTCATAGAGTTGGGCCCCCCAGCATCTTGCTCGGGGGTCCGGAATAGCTATCAGCCCCTTGTCTGCTGAGACCACTTTGCATAGCCTAAGTGGCACTAAATGCTCTTAAAACAGCAGGAGATGAACAGTGGAAAATGACCCTGAAGTACAGGGGTGCTCTCTCCTGTCGTAAACCTGCCACCTATATTAGCTGCCCCCACCCCCTTACATCTAGTGCACAGAGAAGAGGTGGTGAAGGGGGTCAGAGGCAGAATAGGGAGAAGAGAGGAGGAACACTGAGGAGGATTTCCGCTGTGCCTGATCCTCCAATGGTGTAAGTTAATGCTACCTCTGTGCAGCTATAATGTGTGCGAGGGAGGCATGATCCTAAATCAGTGAGCAGAGCTGGCTCTCTGCAGCCATTTTCTCCACTCTGTCTTAGCACTCAATACCTTTATAAAATGCCATCGTATTTTTGCTGTTTTCTGTCCCAATCTTTATACTGCCTGACTTTTCCTTTCTACAGCAATTGTGTTGAGACTTTTAGTTTTCTGAATTTTAGGTTGTGCCAGTCACTTTTTTTTAATGAATATAATATGATGACAGCAAAATATCTGGTATTAAAAACATTAGCAGATAAAGCATAATACTTGAGTGTAATATCGTTCCAGAAATTTTTTCTTAGACAGATACATCTTCTCTGACTTTTCCAAATTGACATTGTCTGTTATCACTTTTCCACTATTTGCCATGTTTTGTCTGCAATTCAGCCATGATTGAAGATCTTCCAGCAGTTCAAGTAGGGCCTTATTTATAACCATTACAAGACAAATAGTCAACATCATGTAAAGGAAATAGCCTTAAACTTCTCAAGTAGCATTTTTCTTAATTATCCATTAATTTTGATTATTATTGATGGAACATTTTTTCATCTGGGTATATATGGGGAAAATGGGCATTTACTGATAAAAATCCAGTCCTTTAAAACCTAGTTATATATATGAAAGATTCAGATAACTCTTTTCACTTCTGTGCTTGTTTGTCTACTGTACATGTAGGTATTTTGTAAATAATCCTGTTCATTTTAACTTTCCAGTGTCCCTGTTACTAAAAGATGACTTACTGGTCTGTCATTCCTAGGACTACCCCCAAACATCTTTAACGGGGGGGGGGAGGGGGGGAAGGGAGCTAAAACATTTGCTACTGTGCTGTCCTCTATTATATGCCTGATTTTAATAGGAGATTACATAGTTTATTTCGCAACTGCACTGCTCAGTTCTTAAATCCTTCCAGCACTCTTGGATATAAATTATCTGATCTTGAATTTAATTTACCAGTTAGGACTATGCTTTCTTGAGTGCACTTGAAAGGAAGAGGCACCTGCAAATTTAAATGGATTTTATATGACAGCAAACTTTCATTATTGTTATTGTTTTACTTGATCTGTATTGTTGCCCTGACATAAAGCACTGATCCTGTCTGGCAGAGTATTGTAGCAATTTTAAATGTTTCAAGGCTTGGATTATTTGCCCACTACAGTGGGATTCCAGTTCTGATTGGGACCATTAGTAAATAGGAATATTTACTGTTAATAATAAAATACAGTATTAGAAGATGCTATGTAAGCTTGTAGAAGTGCTCCAATACCATGGTGTTTGGTATAAGAAGCTAGATTGGGGTGCAGCAGAATAGATGATATTTGAGATATAATATGTAGTTTCTTGCAAGTCTTCTGGTGTTTCTTCCTTTCACTTGAATTGGAAGAACCAGGCCAGATGCCTTTCTAATGATATGCTTGTGTACTTGGGCATCTCTCATTTAGGCTAGTGCCAAGACATGCAAATGTGCACAACGGCTAACAAAATAATAAACTTATATGAACCTTTTCAGATGTTAAAAGTTCTTCTGGCTTGGTTCTTACTTTCTGTAATTCCCATCTCCTGGTTTATAAGGCTAAATATCAACATAGCTTAAATACTAACATGTCTTCATATTAACTATCTTTTTTGTTTTGTTTTTTAGCAGTATCACAGAAGGTGATACAACAAATCCAACTGAGACTGTCCCTATTTCTTGTTACCCTTGCAACATGATGAAAACTGAATCAAAAGAGCCTGACAGCAAGATAACTTTTGGAAGCCCATCTGCTGAAACTCTGCCTTCTAGGTTGTCCTGGCCAAACCATTTTTCTGTAGCTGCTGAGGGCTCAAATAAGAACAATTTTCTGCTGGATCCAAGCAGAAGTTATAGTTATCCCAGGCAGAAGACTCCAGGCACACCAAAGAGAAACTGTCCAGCTCCTTTTTCTTTTGACTTTGATGGGTGTGAACTCCCTGCTGGGTATGCTCAGTTGGCAACAGCAGAGTTCAGCAGCACCTTCTCCAGTTGTCCAAAGTCAGCAAGCTACTCTTTAGAATGTACTGATGAGAAAAATCTAGCAGGCAGCAACGCAAAGCAGAGTCATTCATGCCCTGCCTTACCTCCTCGTGCACCAAAATCCAATGATGAGAAGACCGTTCTAAATACATGTCCTTTGCCTCTGAAAATAGATGGTGCTGAGGAAGAATCTCAGACTGGTTCGCCAGACCTCTCAGAAGATCAATTTCCTGTTAAAAAGGGCATGCCGGACATTTTCTCTGTTTCTTATCCTTTTTCATCCCCCCTACACCTTCAGTTAGCACCAAGGTCTTGTGGTGATGGCTCTCCTTGGCAACCACCCACAGACCTTTCTGGGCTTTCAATAGAGGAAGTGTCAAAATCTCTGAGGTTTATTGGTTTATCAGAAGATGTCATATCATTCTTTGTTACAGAGAAGATTGATGGCAATTTACTGGTTCAGCTTACAGAAGAGATCCTTTCTGAGGACTTTAAGCTAAGCAAGTTGCAGGTTAAGAAAATACTGCAATTCATTAATGGCTGGCGGCCGAAGATGTAGTCCAGTGATTCTCTGGTGTTTAGCAAACGTATGTGAGAGATGTGCTAGAAGTGCTGGGGCTAGTACGTCATTTCCTGTTTTTGCACTAAAAGCCCTTTCTGTAAATAATAGTGGAAGAAATTCTTACTATGCAGATAAAGTTTTAATGTGGTGACAAGATTTTTATGTCAATAAAAATGTAGAGAACCCATAGAAGTGTGCCTTGTGCATCACTGAACATTCAGCAGCTGCTAAAAACTGGACATTAAGAGAATTCATTTTTACTCATGTAGTCTGTCAAGACATGGTATTTATTACTGAACAATTAATCTGAAAAATCACACACAAATCCAGTTTGTGTTAACAGCCAAACAAACAAAAAAAAAACATTTCTTCTAAGGTTATTTCTGTTCAGATTATTGGCAACATGCCATGTCTTAGTTTTTTTCCTTTTCTACTGTTAATAAAGGATATGATGAAATATATAAAACATCATTTTTAATATTATATTTGAACTTTTTAAAGAGTTTTAAAACATCTTTTGAAATGCCACTAAAACGATATATTTGCAGGATAATTTTACCAAAATATCTTCATGACTACCTAGACAAATTTGCCATGTTACTGCTTCTGAGTAAAATATTTATATATATATATGAAATAAATAAAGCTTAGTGTTCCTGAAAATAAAGAGCCTGCTTATCTAGTTGACCATGGGGGAACTTGTTTGCTACTATGAACCATTCTGCTCTTGCCATAAACTAATTAAGAGTTCATGATCCATAAATTTCAAAAGGTGCTTTGTTGTCCAGTAGGTCACTTAATAATATGACCACCAGGTCATGTCAATTTCTCACGGGAAAGGCAGTTTTACTTCAACTCAGTTCACATGTTTCTTTGGCAGAACCCCATGTGGCATGTAGTAAGTTGAGTCTTTTGTTAAATCTCACATTCCACGTCCCTCTCATCAGTTTGATCATCCTTACTGTTATGATGAATTCCATGAACCCATCCAGACTCTGCAATGAGCTCTGTGCAGGCTGATACTGACCCTTGTATAGAGTCCCCCTGAAATAAATCATTGCTGAGGTACAAAAGCACACAAACTCCCTGTAGCAGTATGGACACTGAAATTTAGAGAGGATTAAATACACTGGGTGAGATTCTGTGCTCTTTCTCTAGGGCCTTGCCAACACTAATGCTGGGAGTTGACGTAAATTACATAAATTGACATAGCTTACACTGATGTACAGAAGTGTCTACACCATGCTATGTCAATAGGAGACACTCTCCTGTCAACCTAGATTCTGCTTCTTGTGGTGGTGGTTTAAGTCAATAGGAGAGCACTCTCCCATCGACTTACCACATCTTCACTAGACCCATTAAATCGATGCTGCTGCATTGCTCGCAGCAGCACAGATGCAGTTTGTGTTGAGGACAACCCCTAACACCCAGCACACAACTCGGGAAGCCTTGGGAGGGTGAAGTGACTTACAGCAACTTTTTCATCCTTTCCAACTCTGGGCTGTTTGGGGTGCAAAATGAACCTGACCAGTAACTTAGGCAGCCTTCAGCAGCCTGTCACTTTCTGCTTATGAGCAGCAGGGTGGCTTATGATCTGTAAAGCCTACCCCCACCTGCCTTGTCATGCCCTGCATTGGCTCACCCTTATGCCAGGATTTGCAAGGTGGTCTTCAAGAGCCTGTGACTATCCTCAATTCCTGCCCTAGGGGAATTCTCACCCGGCTAGACCCAACCATGTTAGTGTCTTAACATCTCTCTGCCTTGTTCACCTGGAGTGCAAGGGCCTGAGCAGGGGTGAGGATGTCCTCCAATATTTATATTTTTGACACTCAGAAAAAGAACTTTTGCTATTGAGAGGAGAATAGTGGACCCAGAGAGCAGACAAAAGTTTGAGAAACTGACTGTCTTCTCATCCACTCAGGGAAAGGGGTGTTTATAAACAATCAATATGCTGCCTTTGGGTACGTCTAAACTACATGGCTCCGTCGACGGAGCCATGTAGATTTGTTGTTTTGGAAAAGTCAAATGAAGCCGTGATTTAAATGATCGCGGCTTCATTTAAATTTACATGGCTGCCGCGCTGAGCCGACAAACAGCTGATCAGCTGTTTGTCCGCTCAGCGCTCTAGTCTGGACGCTCCCCTTTCGACATCAAAGCCCTTTGTCGGCAGCCCTGGTAAACCTCATCCCACAAGGAATAACGGGGTTGCCGACAAAGGGCTTTGATGTCGGCAGGGGAGCGTCCAGACTAGCGCGCTGAGCAGACAAACAGCTGATCAGCTGTCTGTCGGCTCAGCGCGGCAGCCATGTAAATTTAAATGAAGCCGCGATCATTTAAATCACGGCTTCATTTGACTTTGCCTATGTGTCTAATCTACATGCCTCTGACGACAGAGGCATGTAGTCTAGACACAGCCTTTGACCTGGACACATCTCTGCTCATGTCTTAGTGCAAAAGGCAGCTTTATTATTTTTGTTGCAGGAGCATACGGAAGTCCCAATGGGGAATAAAGACCCTATTTTGGTGGGTGCCAGACAACCCTAACAAATAACAAAAAATCTCCTGCCCTAAAGTGTGTTTTTAATTGTAACATCTGACTAGATAGCAGATTGATAGAATAAATCAATAACTTTGCCAAGCTGCTTTTTTGTTGCTCTGTTAATTAGGGTTTGTAAATATTCATTCAATGGTTTACATTTACTAATTATATTTGTAAAGTTCAAGTAAGGATCAATTGGATAAACTCAATTTATGTCCCGAGTTCAATGCTAGTCTGTCCTTCAGGCTGTGTAGGATGCAGTTATTATTTTTGGCCCTAATTAATCCAAGTGGACACATTCAACATTGGAAGGCCCAAACTTTAAATGTATTTAAAAGTATTTCTGTGTGTTTGATATATTTGTTATGCTTAGAAAAGGTTTGCTCTTCCAAAGAGAGTTGAAGTCTTGCTAACATTTGAGCATCTTAGATGGTTCTCAGGATATTTAAAAAACATACAGAAACTGGACTTGTTTGATTACAATTGGTTGCATGCAGCTGTGCTCTGCCTTGGCTGTTGGTCTGTTTTGCTTGAAGACAACCTATTGGAATCTGAAAGCAGAGATCTGAGGCATTAATATTGCACCAGCCTAGTCTAAAGTGGATCAGGCCTCTTAAAAGTAGGTCTACACTGCAGTGTAAGCCTAGGGTTAGTAGAACTCAAGCTGGCAGACCCTGGGTTTGTAAACCCTGGGTCCCAGTGTCTTACACTCCACTTTATGGTGGCCTAAATTCAATCCTCCTGTGTCCCAGACTTCCTAATCCTTTCCCTAAAGGTGACCTACTGTTTGTGGTGCAGTGTGGGGAAAAACATGACTGTCTGCCAAACTTGACTGTCCAGATGACTAAGAGTGTCTGGAGGACACTGCAATTTTGGTGGAGTCCCGCACAATGACTCCAGTGGGGCTGCTTGATTCAAGCTCAGACCTTTACACCTTGTGGGGTCTGAGCTCTGGGTTGATGCAGTTTGTGTGTAAAGAAGGGGAGTTAGGCTTCAGCCAGACTTCGAACCCTGGGATTTTACACTACAATGTAGACCTATCTTCTCCCCTCCCCTCATTAAGAACAGAGGGATATATGTTTGTAGAAGTAGGTTCCATGTACAAATTCCCAGCTGAGAACATAATTGCAGGCCCATCAGACTTCTGTGCTCCTTGAAATGTCTTGTTCTGCCTTGGGACTTCTTGGATATCTTTATGCACAGTACATTAGTGTGAAACATTTCCTCCATCTCCTTTTCCTAAAAAGCAGTTCACAGGCTTAATTTTCCAGTCCTTTATTAGAATTCTGTCAACTAATATATAACTGTAAAGGAGGGACTTTTTTTAGTCCTGAATCGCTTAAGAAAGCTGCCTGCTTGAGCTGTGGGCCTGAGTGAGGGCTTTTAGGCACTGGAAGGCTTAAGTGCATAATTTGACCAAGTGACTTTGGCCCAGATGTTTAAGGCTCTCCATGCCTTGCTGCACTCAGCATTGCAATACTCATTTCCAAAAGGGATGTTAGGCATTTGGACGTATCTACACTTAAAAACTTAAGTCGACGTGTATTGGTGGGAACCCTAAGTGCCTGTCATTTGGGTTTTTAAATCAGGTGTTGTGATGCTGAGCATGGCAGAGCCTGAATAGCTTTAAAAACCTGGGCCTTTGGAGCATCAATCTTAAACAAAAATCCAACAGATTGTACACGCTTAGATTCAAAGCTGTATTAAAATTCCCTCCTCTGATTAAATTGGAAACTTCCAAGCAGATCTGAGTACGGAACATCTCCTATGATGTGCTCCAGCTCCTTTTAAGTCAATGGGAGGGGGGAATGCTTGGTCCTTTATGGGACTGGGACTCTCGATGAATGTTACTTTTATCACGTTGAACAACTTTTAGCACATTCTCCTTTTCTGAACTATGCTATTCTGTGCTTCCAGGCCCTTTTTACAACTTAACAGCCAGCTCTTAGACACCTGAATAAATCTGTGCCTCAGTCATTTGGCATTGAAATACATTCATAGATTTAGAGCTTGTGGATGTTTTATTCTTTTTATTCTGAGTGAGACACTTTGACATGTATTTTTCATACAAGCAAATTCTTCAGTTCCACATGGGAAAACAACTTTACTCTTGTCAGTGTCAACTGTTATCCTCTTTGATGTGCATTTGAAGTAGCTTGCGTGTCTCTTTCTAAAGATACCTATTGAGCTCACTTCAGAGATCCACCACCTGCAGGACTGGGTGCTAAAATGACATGCTTAGCAGAGACCCCCTTCTTCTCCCAAAAGTAGAAGGTTATTCCAAACTTCGGATTTCCTTGTTTGTGGAAATGAGGCCACTGATACTTATTAAATGATTGGTATTTGTAATACTTTTCTTTCTTTTAAAAGTACAAATTCTGTAACACTACCCTGAATTGAATCCTGTTCTGTGGTTTGTAGTGCGCTCTACCTGCTGCACTATGTTAATGCAAACTAGGTACCTTTTAGTTTGTGCCAACATAATTTACATGGAGGCAGTTAGAGACTTTACATATCACATCCTTCTAATGTGCTTTACTGTGTTGTGTAGACAAGTTCTAACACAAGGGGGCTTGTCTACTTTTGTAAGGGGTCACAACACATTTTTTTCAGAGGAGGGGGAAATTTAGGGGAAGCTCTCTCTTTACATACTATTTATTACTTACTGCCTGTCTGATTAACGAAGGTCTAACTGAAATCAGTTTGTTGTCTTTGTATTCAGATAGTTTTAATGCAGCAAAAGTAAAAAAACACTAAGAGTTTAGTGCTACAAAGTTAGAGGCTAAAGACACTTGATGCATCAAATACAAGAAGGCAAATGTCTTTTTGAAAAGCTTTCTTTGCATTTAAGAAACAGTGGATTAATGCACTCCATATTTTGCATGCATTTTGTCAGTATCACCCTCTAAGTTTCTTCTTAAATTGATTTTATTTTATAATATCTTTAACAGTTCATTGTGTGAATGGATCCAACATTTAAAAACCTTTTATTTGAAATCTGGTAAGTGCTTGAAGTGTTTTCTGCTTTGAGACAACTTCTTGACTCTCTACTAATTAAAAACGGTTAATGCAAGTTATTTACCTTTTAGGTTTCTATCACTAGTAGTGAGTTGGATGTTAGAGGGCAAGATGTGACAGAAGGCAAGCATGTGTGGAGCAGAGGTAGGCATATGACCTTTTAGGG
This sequence comes from Pelodiscus sinensis, assembly GCF_049634645.1. Lineage (NCBI taxonomy): Eukaryota > Metazoa > Chordata > Testudines > Trionychidae > Pelodiscus > Pelodiscus sinensis. The sequence goes on from NC_134712.1 coordinate 72,441,844, forward strand.
ACCACAGGAGGAATCTACTTAGAAGTATTACTGGCTAGACCATAGAAAGGGGAGCACACTAAACTAAGAATGAGTTTCTGGCCTAGCAGAGGGTGTTAAGAAGCAAAACCTGGCCACAGACCCAACCCACCAAGTTGCTTACCTTTGTCTATATGGCACAGAAAAACCCACCCCTGGTCCATGCCAGCCATCTTGAGTTCTCTGGGCCTGGCCTGCAGGGCTGTACCATTGCTGTGTAGACTTCCAGGCTTGGCTGGGGCCTGAGCTCTGGGACCCTCCCACATTGCAGCAGCCTAGAGCCCAGGCTGTAGCCGAATTTGGATGTCTGCACAGCCCTGTGAGCCTGAGCTGGCTAGCACCAGCCAGCCACCTGTGTCTAGTTGCTGCGTAGACATACCCTGTCTGTGCGTAGTGTTGCAATGCTCAAAGTGCAGACCGGAGGAGACTAATTAAATCTATGGGGTGGGAGGGTGAAAGTTCTTTGAGTAGATGCCTGTGTGTGTACCCAGCACACTGGAGCCAGATAACTTTGCTGAGCATTTGTAGCCCCTTCATTGGCTACGTAAAGATAGTGATGCCCCAACTTCTTCAGTTTCTTCTCAGCACTCGTGACTGAGAAGTGCCCTGTCTGATGTCTTCTTGCACTTTTGCTCTTACTTTTCTGAGAACTTCCCTTGTATGTAGAAGTGCCTTAGGCTTAGTTTGTGTTAGTTATGTAACTGCATAGGCTTTGTCTATGCTTATGGGATGATTGATGCTGCAGAGAGTCATCTTCACGGGTTTGATTTAGCGGATCTAGAAAGGAGCCACTAAATCAAACTCTGGCATCCCCGCCGACCCTGGTACTCCGTGGCATTGTGAGAAGGAAGGGAAGTCATCAGGAGAGTTTCTCCCATCAACCTCCTGCTGTTGGGAGCAAAACAAATTCATTTTGAGGTATGTCAACTCCAGCTACGCAATTCTAGTAGCTGGAGTTTCGTATCTTAAATTGAATCTATTGCCTAGTGGAAGATCTGGCCTAAGCCGTGTGCACCCCCAGAAGAGAGGTGTCTTTACACATTGGATGTCAGGTGCTGTCTAGCATTTTATCTAGGGAGAAATAAGACTTTCCATTCCTCACCTTGTCCATTTGTTTCATCTGTGGGCCCAATGAAAGGCCAAGCAGTCTCTCCACAGGTGGATAACTTCCTGTGTTGTGACAGCATATGATGTAGCCCAGATTACGCCTCCACAAGGGGTATGAGTTCATTCCACGAGAGCTCAGGTGGTGTCAACAGGATTTCTGAATGACATGCCTATATTGCATGCAGTGGTGCTGGAGCCATGGCAGTCCCAGGATAGCAGAGAGACAAGGTGGGTGATGTAATTCCTTTCTTGGACTAACTTCTGTTGGTATGAGAGCTTACACAGAGGTCTTCTTCAGGTCTGTTGGATATTTTCAGGGTGGTCACTTGGTCCTCTGTGCATACTTTTGCATACCACTATGCCATTATGGGATGGAACTCCTGAGTAGATGGGATACATAACTGCATCTCCTCGAAGAAAAGACAATTACTTACCAGTACCTGCTGTTCCCTGAGTGGTGATGCAGACGTGTATTCTGCAACCCACCCTCTGTCCACTCTGCATCCGTCTGTGCTTCTGGCATTCAGTGTGAGGACCTGAGGGGTGCCACCCTTATACAGCATGGGAAGGGCCACATGGTGTTGGCACTAATTCTGCAGGTGCTCATAGGCAAAGTTCTCCAATGTCCACAGGCAAAACACATCAGCATCCCATCTCAAAGCATAACAGTTGCAGGTAGGTAACCGTTTTTTTTGCCTGAATTGTCACTAATATTGTGTGATATCTAGGTAATAAGTCAGTTCTGAGGCTTTACTGCAGTTTAAGGGAAAGGATCTTTCCATTAATGATGTCTTCAGCTCCTAATATGAAAGAGCTGTTCATATTTGACCATTTTAATAATGGCCAGACTGAAAATCTAGAGTATAATTCTTCTTTATTCTAATAGTCTTCTGTGGTTTTTTACCTGCAAAAGTAAAAACTTCCAGTTTTAGCTGTTTGAATGCACTTCGTCTAGTCAAAAAAGTAACATTTGAAAACAAACACAGAAATCCAAATCTTTTGGCTTAGTACACTTCTGCTATAAAATGTATTTTAAATTTTTTGGGAGGGTTGGTGGAATTCTGTGCTGTTATAGGCTTCTCCCGTAAAAGACTGAAAGCAGATGATTTAAACCAGATGCAAATAAATATCCTGGTAATGTGTATAAACAAATTTCAGTTATGTATTGTAAGAGTATTAACTGTATATTAAAGATACTATTTTCATGGTATTTTAAATGTGTATGCAATTTGTTGAAATAATGGATGGGTTTCATGTAGAGAATACTTGTTTAGCATTTCAGGTTTAGGAACCTATTAAGTGACTGACACCACACTTACATCAGTGTATATCAAGCATAACCAACACCACTGCAATTCCACTACTTCAGTGGAAAATGACTCTTCTCAATAACACTAGTCAGACTTCTCTGTTCTGCTTTCCAGAAAGTCTACTGGTTGTGTGGTCTTGCAATCGCACTGTATTGACATCTTCAGGAGATTTAGCGCTAGGAAACAATTTATAACTAGTAAGCTATTCTTTGTCCAAGGACACTTACAATCCTGTTTTTATGAGCTCTAGATCTTCTAGCATGCTTTTAGGGAAATTTATTCAGTTAAAATTTAAAGAACAATCTTTAGTGCAGAACCATGAATAAATTCTGTCCTAGATCAGGGCAGCTGCATCTGTATTCCTCCTCTCTGATTTAGCAAGAGCACCCCTTTGTAGAGCCCTGCATGGGTATAAAAATGTGGATCCACCAGCTGTCTTCTACCTCTATCTGCAGCTGCACCTGCAGTACCTATCTGTCTCAAGTGTGGGGTCAGGGAGGAGGGAGCAGAGGTGAGGGAGAAGGGCCTCAAAGAGAAGGGATGGAGTGAGGGGGAGAGCTGGGGTGAAGGGGTGTCACATTGTGTGCTGCTCTCAGAGGCTCATGAGCAGCAGCACCTGGCCACAGCAACGTGTGTTGCCTTACAGTAGGAAGAGGGGTACTCGCAGCCAGGAATGGGCCCTGCTGCCCAGCAGCTGGTGGGTTGGGAGCAGGACCACACTGAGCCATCCTGCTGGGAACGTTGGCACTGCCCAAGCCGTTGGAAGGCCAGTGGCATGTCAAGCAGATGCTGGACAGCCCTGACATGGACTTCCACGCAGCCCCAGCCACTGACCACCAACCTGTAGCATGCTGCTTCCCCCCAAGTTCCGTCAGCCAATGCTGTGAGCCAGGCACCAACACTGCCTAGAGCCTTGTGTGGCTGTATCCACATCTGCTCCACGATCTACAAAAATGGCCCACAGATCGCCACTGATCTGCAGAGCTCTACCCATTTGTTGACCTTCCTTTGTCCCCATCGGTCACATTTCCCTGGCCTGTCGCCCTGACTGGGGCATTTCCAGGCTGCACATTTCCCCTGCCTGTGACTTTCCCAGCAAGTCACACTGCCTAAGCAGCCCTTTGCTTTCTGCTCAGAGGCCATAAACAGAGAAATTGGCCACAGCTAAGTAACCCCGCTGCTCTTTCTAAACAAGCATCTTCAAGATGAAAGAGAAAACTAATTACAAACAATAAAAACTTGCATGCTAATAACTTGCCAAAGATCACCCCAGCTGGAACATGGGCTTTGGCCAGTGAACTCGCCTTCCAGCCCCCACAGGATTCCCTGCCTCCTCCCCCTATCCCTCAGAATAAGAGACCCAGTGACTAAGCCAATTCCTTCCAACCCTCCCTTAGAAGGATGGGGGCCTCCAAAAGACAGAAGCTCCTGACTGTTTGCTGGATCTGAATCCTAGGCTGGTTTGAACTCCGGCTACTTAACCCTCATGTCTTTCTTCATCTGTCTGGCGTGTAGAGAGAATCCAGTTTGAACCAGTATGTGTCAGCATCTCCAAGTGGTGGTACCTTTCAAGAGGTGTTACCACCTGAGTAAATTTGTCTAATTACTTCCTCCCCCACTCCACACCCACTATTCTTAGCCCCTGGAGGGCTGTGGTGCCCTTCCTCCATTGTATTACAGAGCATCCCTGGCCCACAATGACATATAGATTTAATAAGCTTTAACTGCATCCAGTAAGGTTTGTCCAGGTCATTGCAGGAAATTGCCTTATCTATCACAAATACATCCTGCAAAATATGGAGCAGTATCTGGTGCAAAACTTCTGTTTACACAAAATAATGATCTGTCCTAGGCTACTTGTTCATTTGTTGTTCCCCTCCCCAGAAGGAGCCATCTAGGACAGGGCTTCATGTGTCACTGAGGCTGGTGTGTGGGTGTGGGTGTGTGTGTGAAGGGAGGGGCATAAACTGATTAAACCTGTGTTCTGTTGGTATATAATGGTCAAACACCCCTGGCTTTTCCAGTAAAGTGGATGGAGTTACACTGCTTTGGAACGGTTGACAGCTGGACACATCTATCCTTCAGCCTTTTTCATACCAGGACCAGCTTGTGCCTTCCTAAATGATACCAGGGAGAACTCAAGGACCAGCAGAAAGGCTGCCATAGACTGGTGCCAATCCATGGACAGTTGTTGAGAAACATTGTGCTAAAGAATAATCCCACCTGAAAACTAAAAGATACTGCCAAAAAATGGAGGAACACTTTGATTTTTTTATGTACTTTAATTAGGAAGGATGTACCTGGCTGAATTCCAAGCTCTTGAGAGATTATTTGATACATGGATGGGAAGGCAAAGGCAGTTGCATATTGTAAAATAAAACAGAAGATTTCTTTTCAGGAAAATATTCCCACTGGACACATTAAAACATCTCAAATGTGAACAAATATTTTGATGCAACGATTTCCATGTAACATCTGAAACAGATCCCCTGCCCATAATGTTAATAGCCATAAATAGTTTCCATAAATATGGACTACAAATAGCAGATGTTTCTTTAAAAATAGCTTTTTAACAAGAGGCAATTTGCTTGGGCTGTGTGCGTTGCTACCCTCTAATGGGTGTAGTCCATATCCAAAATGGTTTTAGCCCGTCAGCTGAATCTCTTGCTCTGAAGCTGAGGGGCTAAGGTGCACTACCTAATGATAGATCATGATATTTCCTCCGAGATGCTGATGCCCCTTTTATTTTTAAAGGCACCCGTAGAGCTGCAAGGATAATAGGAAATAAATCTACATGAACCCTTGTTGCATTTGTTGCTTAGCAAGGATGAGAAATACTCGGGTGCATTCCACTCCTGGAAGGGGTGGCTGAAGGAGTCAGCTAGCAAACTTACCTTTCATTAAACAGCAGCACTGAGTGGCTCTGAAGGCCAGCCCTAGAATGAGAGGCCTGAGATAGGAGGAAGAAGAATGTAACAGGAGGAAACGGAATTTTCAGGACTTCATAAAGAGATTTGGAAGATACCTCCTGTTTTATCACTAAGAGGGGGACAGCAACGAAGTGGTAAACTTAATGTCATTCTCTGAAGTGCTGTTGAGCTAAGTGGTTGGTTAGCCATTGCAGTACCATGATGTGCCACACAGTGTCAGATTCGTATAGAGCTGGTGAAAGGCAAATAAAGGCTCATCTACTTTGTACATTGTTCAAACGGTTGGCCTTAGAATCTCATTAGGCTTCATGACTCATTATCTAACAGTCCTTGCCAATCGTTTTAAAAGCTCTGCTACAGTTAAAGTCCATCTTAATCATTACTGCTATTAAATTAGATAAACCATTCTCAATTAGTACAGGTCAACAGATCGGCGCTGCGGCGTTATGTTTTAGTGCATTTATACAGAGGCAGCAAAGAAGAAAACAGCTAGAGGTGTGGCAAAGATCTTATTCAGTTCTAAAGGTCTATCCATCCTAATGATTATAACTTTATTGATACCGTTTGCTTAACTACCGTTTTGCAAGAATAAGAACTAGGTGGCTGCAAAGGATTTTTTTTTTTTTAAAGACAAACCCCATTAATACTGAATCTGATCATCTGGGTTTATGAGCTGACCATGCCCCTGCTGCTGCGAAAGCACAAACCACGAAAGTAAGTCACCAGCTTTAGGTCTTTCTCCTTAGTGCCAGTTACAGTGCTATCCCTCAAAGAGGCAGCGCTGCTCATAATGTACTGTTGTTCATCCCTGATGTAACTCCAGCCAATGGCATTATGCCAGGGATGAACTTGGCCCAATATGTCATATTCACTGTGCCAATATTTGTAGCCAGTCACGCACACTTTACTATTCTGTCTGCTTGTGATGAGCGGTAAGGGACAAATGACTTTTGTTATGAGTATTTGCAAAAAACACACTGCGTGCAAATCGCCATTCCTTCCCTTCCCTCTCCAAATTTAGTTTTACAAAATAGCTAGAGTCCTGTGTTGGTCCTTCTGCATCAAACATTCCTCAAACTCCCAGATATGGGAGCGGCCATCTAATAAGTAAGCAGTTTCTAATTTAAATGGCATTTGGTAGGAGGCAAGTGTTAGATTCTCAACAAGAAAATCAATAGTGGTTTTAGACCTTCAGTGGTACAGCCTCATGGGGCTCCACCTGTGGCCCCCGCACCACCTGTGTCCTCTCCCCCATACGCCTCTTGTGCACTGGGGCACCAAGACCCTCTTCTCCTCCATCCCAGCACTTTTGGAGGAGCCGCTGTGTCCCCGCTCCTCCCCATCCCTCCCAGAGCTGGAATGCCAGGAAAAGCTGATTCATGGTGTTCTGCCAATGGGGCTGGGGTGGAGGTTGAGGGGGACGAATGGGGTAACTGGCCAGGGGCCTGGCAATTCCATTGGGCAGGGACTCATGGCTGTTGCTGCCGCTACCACAGGAGCAGCAAAGGTGGCTGGAGCCCCAGGCATTTTAAGTTGCTGTGGGATAGCTACAAGGCATGCTCCTGGTAGCTCTCAGGGCTAGCTGGGAGGTGAAGGGTTCAGCATGGCGTGATACAGGCGCACTCCTTGAGCAACCCAGGTGGAAGCACCCAGCCCAGTCCCCTCCTGAGTGGATCTTGAGGCGTTGAACCAGAGAGCTGCAAATGTGTTAAAGACATGGGCCCAGGAGTGTTTGAAGCACTCCCCAGCCAGAGCCTGGGACAGCCCCTGTTGGCAGAGACACAGAGCCGGCATCTTCCAACCAAAGCAGAATTTATTTCTCCTCAGGGATATGAAACATTCAGGAGTGGGGGGAGGGTGGGTAACAAGAAGCTGGGAGAAATTGTCCTACCCCAACTTTTTTCTGCTGAAAAATGCCGATTTGGGTTTGAGAAGGGCTTGGACTTGATTTTTAAGCCTGGGTGTTATGGGGGCCCAAAAATATATTTGTCACCAGGCCCACAAAAAGTTAATCTGGCCCTGCAGCATTTGTTAGTTAATTTATTCAATAGTTAACCTCATGAAATGTCTTTGCAGCTAAGTAAAAATATTCAAGACAATAACCCTGGCTAATAATATCAAACTGATGAGCAAAGAAACAGCACCACATTCTCAGCTGATGATGTGGCAAAGATCAAGCAATCCTGCAAAGCTCAAACTAAAGTATATTACAAATTGCACTAACACAGGCTACTGGATAATGAGATTTCATTCTAACGTTGATAATGTGCAATGTAAATGTTTCCTTGTTTCTTAAACAGGGTATCTTTGACCATTTAAGCAAGTCTAGCACCAGGCATTCACGGCCATGAGTATATTAAAAAAAAGCCATTTTGTGTATGGTACTTGGCAGTAATGAGAAAGTTCTCAACAATGGGACAGACATTAGAGGAGACATCAATTTCTTATTAATAGGTAAGAGCATGTAGAGTTAATAATGCATTGATGAATTATTTTTATTGCTCCCCTCTTTATCATCATGCTGGTGTTGTTCTGTTATGCAATATTAGTGAGAAAATAAAAGCCAAACTAGTGCAATGACTTGCATCATTTTTTCTTTTGCAAAAATATTTGATACTGTCTTAAAATCAGTGTATTTTATTTTGGGGCACATGTTTACAGTCTGTTTTGTTCAACACTTTCCCACTTCCTTGACATCTGTTCTATGCTCCTACCTTGGGGAGTCATAATGGGGAACATAGTAGAATCTGAAAATTACAAATACCAGGGACCTGACTAGTCAATGACATGCCACATGTGGAACTGAAAGTACATAATCGAGCAGTAGCAAAGATGGAGGTGGGAAGCAAACACTGTACAGGACTGTGTGAACTAAAGGCTACTATGAAATAAAAGGAAAGCAGGATTTTTCTTCTGCACAGGAATGTTTCAAAGCTGTATTAAGTCAATATTCTGTTGTAAACTTCTGAAAAAACAACCACAGTGTTTTGCATCACACAATCCGTTGCCTATAGCCAAGCAATAAGATACAACCACATTTGCTCCAATCCCTCCGACAGAGACAAGCACCTACAGGATCTCTATCAAGCATCCTTAAAACTACAAGTCCACCTGGGGAAGTTAAAAAACAGGTTGATAGATCCAGGTAGGTATCCAGAAGTCACCTATTATCGGACAGACACAACGAAGAAAACAACAGAATGCCACTGGCCATTACCTACAGACCCCAGCTAAAACCTCTCCAACACATCAAGGATCTACAACCTATTCTAGATGACAATCCCTTGCTCTCATAAACCTTGGGAGGCAAACAGCCTCCCACCCCAATCTGAAACACTCACCACCACACACACTAACCCATTGCCAACTCTATCCACACATCTATCCTAGTGACATAATCACAGAAGCTAACTACATCAGCTATACCATGAAAGGCTCATTCACTGCACATCCACTAATGTGATATATGCCATCAGGCCAGCAATGACCCACTGCTATGTACATTGGACCAGACTGACTCTCCACAACAGAATTAATCAACACAACTCAGACATCAAGAATGACAACATACAAAAATCAGTGGGGGAACATTTGAACCACCCTGGGCACATAGCTGTAGCTGTGAAAGCTGCCAAAATCAAGTAAAAAAATCTTTAAAAACAGGCTCCAACATGAAACTGCTGAGCTGGAATTCATATGCAAATTTGACACCATCAGAATGAGTCTGAATAGGGACTGGGAATGGCTCACTAATTAAATACATAATTTTCCACTTTGGATATTCCCACCACCTAATCCACATCCACCCTGACGGAATTAGCTCTGATGTAAAACTCCCAGTTCTGTATCTCTTGTGGAAAAGGCCCCTCTTACCCAAGCCACTGCTTGGGCCAGCCTCTCGCCCCCTTCCCCAGGGGTCAGGGCTTGTAGCTGGTTTCTGGAGTAGGGAGCCCAGCCATTCCTCCTGGGACTTCCTCCCCTGCTGTTTCTGTTTACTGACAAACTGGCTTTCCTCTACTTCTCCTTCCTACTTCTCACTCTCCCCATCACCTTCCAATAGTGGAGGCTTTTAAAAGCCTCCACCAAGCCAGCAGTGGAGCCAGCTTCCTACCAGCTGCTTCTAATTATCCTGTTGCTCTCTGCTTCTATTTAGCAGGTCTTTTATCCTTTGGGGGCTGCCTTTCTCCCACTGCAGTAGCCCTCTGGAGTGACCCTGCCACACTCTATTGTTTCTTTCCCTTCATGTATTTGATGAAGTGAGTTGCAACTCATGAAAGGTAGCAGTGTTAGTCTAGCACCAATATTGTTTGATTGAACTTTCTTGTGCTTTTATGCTGGAATAATTTTTATTGTGTGTGTGTGTGTGTGTGTGTGTGTGTGTGTGTGTGGCGCGGGGGGGGAAGGGAAGAGGAGAGGGTGCAGAGAGCTCTTGAACCCAACTGGAAATCCTTTCTATAACGGAAACCACTTCAAGCTGGGGAGGCGAGGCTGCAGTAGCCCCCTCACCTGTCGTTTCAACACCTATGGCTGTAATCTCTTGTCTTACATTGAAATTATCCCTACCCCATGGCATTTAACCTGGTCCTGTGTTTGTACACTTTTTTTGTGTAACACACTGAGGTCTTGTCCATGTGTATGGTTCCCAGGTGCTATGGTAATATATATAAGTGTAAGAAATGACATTTTATGGAATTTAGCATAAATACTTTTCTAGGATTTATATTTGCAATAATAAAAAATAAGTCTTGTGTAAGATGCAGGCAAGTGGCAGACAAAAATGAATATCTATCACTGAGGGAATATGAAAGAATTACAATCTCAAACAATTTAAATACAAACATTCCAAGAACTATAGTGAATATGCTAAATGATAATAATTGTCTGAGCATGTCAAAGTTTTTTTTTTTAAAGTTACAAGTGGTATCAACCCTAACATGCGCCATCACTAACTCTGTTTTTTTGAAATATACTTATAGATGTGTGTTCTGTGAAACCAGTACACCGGAACTCGAGTGTTCTAAAAAGTCTGTCCTTTCGCCTTAAACCCGTTTTCACTTTTGCCAGAGGAAAAGAGTTTAAAGCGGCTCTTCTCAAAGCATTCAGAGAAACTTGGTTACAGTATAGCCCTGTTCCTCAGTTTTTTCACTCTATAAACAGTGATAATGATCAATGTTTTGAATCTAAGAAAAAGCAGTATCTCTTGGACAAGATGCACAAAGGACAATCAAGTCAAGGTGTCAGATAATGTTGTATTTATCAGTTAGTGTTTAGCTACTGTTACGTTCTCAGGTCTTTGAAGCTAGTCTTATTTTGAAAGTTTTGTACGTAAAAACAAGCAGCTGACAGACAACTAGAGAGTACAGTAGCTAATGAATCAGTTGATGAAAAGGTATTGGGAGCATTTAGTAAGTGTGTATATTTACTTGAATGTGTATGTCAAGATAAGATGCCAGCAGCACAGTAAGACAGTGTCAGTCATCGTAGTAAAATGGATAACCTTGCTTCATGATGATTTTTAAACAGATTTTTTTTAAATCTTCTCTCTTTGTTCTATGGCTCTTCATGTTCATGGAGACTTAAAGCAAACGGCAGAAATCTCACACAATGACACATTTCCATCTGCAATAAGCAGAACCCACAAGCCCAACAACTTCAGACACTTTATCGGTTTTATGACAGTACCCAGCCTTATTTAAGATGATGCTTTATTTTTCACTCTTAAGATTTTAGCAGCAAGGCTAAACTGAAAGATAACTCTAAAAACATTTGTGTGGTTGAGGCATCCAGATTACTTCAAAGATCGATCTTTGTCATGATTTTTGTCTTAGATTCCATTCATCCTATGTCTCTGAAAATGAAGAAAATGCAACTTATAACAGTGAAATGCCAAAACTTGATTGACTCTAGAAACACAAACAACTATTTCCAGGAACAACATTAAACAGTGTAATCTGGATGCAGATCAAGACAAGCTAAGAGACAGAAATGTTATAGGAAAGTGAAATTTGTCAGTATGCTGTTGGAAGACTTGTTTTATATTGAATTACAGTGAACCCTCGTTTATCGCGGTAGATAGGTTCCAAACCCGACCGCGATAGCTGAAAATCCGCGAAGTAGGATCCTCAAAGCCTCGGGGGAAGCCGGCGGGGGGGCATCCCAGGCGCGCCTGGGCTGCTCCCCCGCCGGAGCCCCTCCGCGGCTTTCAAAGCCTCGGGGGAAGCCGGCGGGGGGGCATCCCAGGCGCGCCTGGGCTGCTCCCCCGCCGGAGCCCCTCCGCGGCTTTCAAAGGCGCGCCTGGGATGCCCCCCCGCCGGCTTCCCCCGAGGCTTTGAAAGCCGCGGAGGGGCTCCGGCGGGGGAGCAGCCCAGGCGCGCCTGGGATGCCCCCCCGCCGGCTTCCCCCGAGGCTTTGAAAGCCGCGGAGGGGCTCCGGCGGGGGAGCAGCCCAGGCGCGCCTGGGATGCCCCCCCGCCGGCTTCCCCCGAGGCTTTGAAAGCCGCGGAGGGGCTCCGGCGGGGGAGCAGCCCAGGCGCGCCTGGGATGCCCCCCCGCCGGCTTCCCCCGAGGCTTTGAAAGCCGCGGAGGGGCTCCGGCGGGGGAGCAGCCCAGGCGCGCCTGGGATGCCCCCCCGCCGGCTTCCCCCGAGGCTTTGAAAGCCGCGGAGGGGCTCCGGCGGGGGAGCAGCCCAGGCGCGCCTGGGATGCCCCCCCGCCGGCTTCCCCGGAGGCTTTTTAAAGTTTTGGTAAGGATCAATTTTATGTTCACAGTACAGTGAACCCTCGCTACTTCGGGGTTCGACCATCGCGGATTCACGTATATACATAATGTAATGAAAAAAGTCCGCGAAGTCGTGAATCCGCGATGGTCGAACCGCGAAGTAGCGAGGGTTCACTGTACTGCCATTTTCTCTTGTGGTACTCTTGTGCCTTGCTATGGATGTTGGGATTAGCCAGTTCTTCATCCTTGCTGGATTTGGAGGTTTCATTTTGGTCAGGGTAGAATAAAAGTTCTCAGTTTAGGACTATGTCTGTGCAACTCCTTGCCTCAAGAAGAATATTAGAGACCCTGTTTTATTCAAGACTCAGTGTAAGGCCACCTGATTTGGTGACTTGTTTTTTAAATAGTTTTAACTTGCTCTCTATTATTATTATTTTTTCTTTTTAAATGTTATAAAATTCTTTTACTTGCAAAAGAATTTTTTGGCTATTGGGCAGAGATGCTTTTCTTTAAGATGAGCATAATAAAAACTAGAGAATACAGTAGCAGACGTTTTATGTTTGAGGATGAGGATTGAGGAGATGAGGACAGTTACCACTTGTACGTCAGGTTTACACACAGTGAGCAGGAGAGCATATAATATATAATCCTGGCTTCAATGAAGTCTGTGGCAAACCCTCAATTAAATTTAATGAGATCAGGATTTCACCCTCTATGACTAAATGCATTTTCCTTCATTTTCTTAAGTTAATCTCAATAGCTACTTTACATGGGAATAAGTTGGAATAAAAAAATCTTTAATGGTGGGTATCTGAAAACATTGGCTTGTAGCTAACAGAATGGGGTGTAGAAGCCATATACATTCATTGCTTTTAGGGTGTGTAATACAGAAAATCTGTGCGTGCGCACGTGTGTATGCATATACACAGCATGTGGCAGCAAGCTGCCCAGCCTGGACTGACCAACTTGGGCTTGTGCTAGCATACTAAAAATAGCTTCAAAAACAGCACTTTGAAACTGCAACTTGGACTCTGAAGCCTGAACCACAGTGCCAAAGTGCTATCTCAGGGTACGTCTAGACTACAGGCTTTTGTCGACAGAAGTTTTGTCGACAGATACTGTCGACAAAGAGCGTCTAGACGACATTCAGTTCTGTCGACAAAGCAAGCTGCTTTGTCAACAAAACCCTGTAGTCTAGACACAACCCTAGATGCAATAACACTTTCTGTCGACAGAGCTCTGTCGACAGAAGGCGTTATGCCTCGTAAAAAGAGGTTTACCAGCGTCGACAAAACTGCTGAGTTCTGTCGACATTATGTCGACAGAACTCAGCAGTAGTGTAGACGCAGGTATAATTTTGTCGACAAGTCCACTTTTGTCGACAAAACCCTGTAGTCTAGACACACCCTATGGCTACTTTCACAGTGCTAGAATGAGGTGGTCAACACAGACTAGGCGGTTTACAACTCTGGGCTGTGTAAGCAGCAAACTGCTGCAGATTATATAAGCAACAATGCAGAGTGCAAGGAGGGAAGGAAGTACTTCAAATGAAGAGATTGAAATCTTGCCACCTTGCTTAATAAGTGACAGGCTCTTTACTGTATCTTATTTATGTGTTAAGACTGAGTCCCCTGGACATTTTGCTCAGCTTCTGCTTGTTTAAATTCACTTTTCCTAAAGTACCTATCACACTTACACACAACCCAAAATTATTCTGCAAAATAGCCTTGTTTTGAAAACACCTGAATCTTTTAGCTGAAAAGACAATACTTACATTTTCTAAAATCCAAGCTTCTTTGTTTTCTCTCATTTTTTGGCGGTATTTCTTTTTTATGCAACATGTGCTTATAATAGTGACCAGTAGCATAAAGACAAATATAGCAATTGATGAAGAAACAGTTATTATAATATTTTCTTTAGTTGTGCCTTTCTTCTCACACTTCTCTCCCATATACCACCAGTTATCACCTACAGCACACCTATAAAATAAGAGCAACACTTAGCACATTTAATCTACGATATATGATATATATCATCTCAATCATTGGCACACTTACAACGGGATTATCTGGCTATATTGACACTCTCCGCAGACCTTATGCTACCAGCACTCTTAGCTATCTTCAAGACACCACCGACTTCCTGAGGAAACTACAAAACATCAGTAATCTTCCTGAAGCCACCATGGACGTAGAAGCTCTTTACACCACATTTTACATGAAAACCGATTACAGGCTATCAGGAACACAATCCCCAATGACAGCACTGCACATCCGATTAGAGCTCTGCCACTTTGTCCTCACCCACAACTACTTCCAATTTGGAGACAATTTGTATCTTCAAGTCAGCGGCACAGCCATGGGCACCTGCATGGCACCACAATATGCCAACATCTTTATGGCTGACCTTGAACAATGTTTCCACAGCTCTCGCCCCCTTACTCTATTTATGCTACATTGATGACATCATATGCACCCCCCGGGAAAGAGACTCTTAAGAATTTCACAGGGATTTCAGCAACTTCCATCCCACCATCAACCTCAGCCTGGATCAATCCACACGAGAGACCCACTTCCTTGACACAACAGTACAATTAAATGATGGACAAATTTCCACAACTGTATTCTGGAAACCTACCGACTGCTACACTTACCTTCATATCTCTAGCTTCCATCCCAGACACATTCTCCATCTACTGTATACAGCCAAGCCCTAATATACAACCAGATTTGCTCCAATCCCAAAGACAAATACAAACACCTACAGGATTTATACAGAGCATTCTTAAAACTGAAATACCTACTCAGAAACATGGAAAAAACAGATCAACAGGGCCAAAAAGAGTACCCAGACGTGAACTACTTCAGACGTGAAGATAGGCCAAGAAGAGAAAACAGAATTCCACTTGTCATCACATACAGCCCACAATTTAAACCCCTCCAACGCATTATCAACAATCTAAAACCTATCCTGGAAAATGACCCTCTCACAGGCCTTGGGCGGGAGAGGGGGGAGGCTAATCTTCATCTACAGACAACCCCCTCATTCAGCATTTCTCAACCAGGGGGGTCATGAGCAAGTTGGGGGGGGAGCAGTCGCAGGTTAGGGTTGCCAGGTGTCTGCTATTCAACTAGACAGTCAGTTTTTTGGGTCCTGTGTCCGGTTAAAAAAAAATTCAGAAAATACCAGATATGTGCAATGTCCGGTATCTTCTGGCTGGGTCCCTGACGGAAGCCTGGTGGGGGGAGTGGCTGGGAGGTGGGGCGCGATCAGCGCTGAGAGCCTCTGGTTGTGTGTGATGCCTTGGGGAGGAGGGGAAGCCCTGTATGTGCTCCTGAGAGCTGGTCAAGCACGTGGTGGAGCCACAGCCGAACTCACTCGCGCTTTGCCAGGACTGTGAGTGGGACTTGCAGCGCCCTGGGATCTGCATGTGCCTGGGTCAGTCCTGCTCTCCGCCAGCCAATTTGCGCTGCCCCTGACACCTTCCTGGCCGACTGGTTCTCCCCCACTTCTCCTCCCGATCTTTCCTGGCCAGCCCGCTGCTCCCACCAGCTCTGCTTCCAGCAGCCAGTTCTCCCCACTTCCTCCTGATCTCCCTTGGCCAGCCCCGCTGCCCCCCCAACTCCTCCCCCACCTCGGCCAGCCCTGCTTCCTGCCGGCCAGTTCCCCCGCCCGATCTCCCCCGGTCAGCCCTGCTGCCCCCGACAACCCCCCAACTTCCCCTTTACTCGTGGAGCAGTGAGGGTGGGGGGGTCACACAAATTTATTTAGCATTTTAGGGGGTCGCGGTATCACCAAGTTTGAGAACCCCTGCCCTAACCTCAAACAAATTCTTTCTAGTAACCACGCAACACAGCTCCATCAGAATCATCCAGGAACCACCTCTGCAATCAGCACAGGTGCAACTCTGCCCACACATCTACACGGGTGATTTTATCACTGAACCAAACATCATCAGCCACTACATCAGGGGCTCATTTAACTGCACATCCACTAATGTGATCTATGCATTCAAGTGCCAGCAATGCCCCACTGGCATGTATATTGGCCAAACTGGACAGTCTTTATGGGAAAGAATTAATGGACACAAATCAGATACCCAAAAAGGCAACACACAAAAACCTGTTGGAGAACACTTTAATCTACCCAGGCACTCATTAATGGATCTCCAAGTCACTGTGTTGTTTCAAGCCAATTTTACAAGCCAAATACACAGGGAAGGGTTGGAACTTAACTTCGTTGACAAGTCTGAGTCTTATCAGAATGGAATGAACAGAGATATTGGCTGGCTCACACTTCCTTCCCCATCCTAATGACTTAACCAACCAAACAATGGAGGTGCTAATTGTTCTCATCAGCCTCTTGTAACTACTTGAACAATCTATTCACTGTCTTTTTTTCTCCTTTTTTTTCCTCCTTCCCCAACTTATTTATTCTTGGATCTGAACTTTTAATACTTCAGTCATCTGAAGAAGTGGGTTATGCCCACCAAAGCTCATGATTCTATCTACATGTTTTATTAGCCTTTAAGGTGCTACTATTCAGTTTTTTTAAAAAAAAGCGACGAAGAGTCCTGTGGCACCTTATAGACTAACTGAAGTGTAGGAGCATAAGCTTTCGTGGGCAAAGACCCACTTCGTCAGATGCATGTAGTGGAAATTTCCAGAGGCAGGAATAAATATGCAGGCCAGGATCAGGCTGGAGATGACCAGGTGGATCCAATCAAGGAGGATGAGGCCCACTTCTAGCAGCTGATCTGGAGGTGTGAATTCCAAGAGAATAGAAGCTGCTTTTGTAGTTAGCAAGCCATTCACAGTCTTTGTTTAATCCAGAGTTGATTGTGTCAAACTTAAAGATGAACTGTAGCTCAGCAGTTTCTCTTTGAAGTCTGGTCCTGAAGTTTTTTTGCTGCAGGATGGCTACTTTTAGATCTGCAATAGTGTGTCCAGGAAGATTGAAGTGTTCCCCTACAGGTTTTTGTATGTTGCCATTCCTAATATCAGATTTGTGTCCATTGATTCTTTTACGTAGGGACTGTCCTGTTTGGCCGATGTATATAGCAGTGGGGCATTGTTGGCACATGATGGCATATATTACGTTGGTGGATGTGCAGGAGAATGTACCAGTGACAGTATGGCTGATCTGGTTAGGTCCTGTGATGGTGTTGCTGGTGTATATATGTGGGCAGAGTTGGCACCGAGGTTTGTTGCAAGGATTGGTTCCTGAGTTCGAGTTATTATGGTGCGGTGTGTAGTTGCTGGTGAGAATATGCTTCAGGTTGGCGGGTTGTCTGTGGGCAAGGACCGGCCTACCTCCCAAGGCCTGTGAGAGCAAGGGATCATTGTCCAGGATGGGCTGAAGATCACTAATGATGCGTTGGAGAGGTTTCAGCTGGGGACTATAGGTGATGGCCAGTGGTGTTCTGTTGGTTTCTTTAAAGTTTTTTTAAAGTTTTTCTAGTTACAGACTAACTCGGCTGCCCTTCTGAAGGTTTTAAAATTCAAAGCAATTCAATTAGCACACTCTAGCAGCCCTCTTCTTCCAGGATTCTCATCTCGTCTTCTCTCTCTCCCTCATTATTGATCATATATATCAATTTGTTAAACTGAAGACAATCAGGATGGGACTCTGGCCCAAATTCTGAGGTCTAACCAAGTAGTGTTTTGGTATTAGGAGCTGGGAGGCAGGGAAGCAACAATAGCTTCACCACTGCAATACCCCAGTTCTGGGACTGGCTCAACTGAAGATGCTTCAGTCATGTCGTCTTTCCTTGTCCAGGCCTTCTCACCTACTAGCTGGGAGGCATGGTACTGTAGGGCTGCCCTTAGAGATTTTCCTTATACTGCAGCAACTTCTGTATGGCCCCTTTTGTTCCCCCCCTCTGAAAAAGAAATTGGTAGGACAAACAGAGCACCATCCACCAAAAAGTAGAAAAAGTCTTCTGTTCTAAAGAACTGCTTCCCTCTCCTTAGCTAGGTTTGCTATTATGCCCAGGAGATATAAGTGCCGGCTCAGGGAGCAGGTGCTTTCAGGGTCTTTATTGAAAAATACCACTTTACATTTATATTACTAGTGAGTTTATAAATGCCCTGTTCCTTCTGATCTATACACCTGGTAACTCCTTAGGCAGCAGTTTGCAGCTGTCCGCACCCTTTAAACACCCTTTCTATTAAATTATGGCCACAGTCTATGGCCACAGAATTAACTCAGTTACCTGCATTCTGGTTTTTCCCCTACAACAGTGCAGACACCGCCATTTTCACAGGGATAATTTCTACAGGTTCTGCCTGGAGCTGTGGTATTTATAAAGACTGATTGATTAATCAGATGTGAGATGTCTAAAGAAAAAAAAAAAGGAGCATGAGGTTTTCAGTCCGTGCTATTTTCTAAGCGTACATCTACAGTGAGAAGCTATTTTGGGATACCAGAAGTATCCTGAAATAGCTATTCCATGTCTAACAAAGCAGTCCATTATTTTGAAATAGATTTTGAAATAATGGGCAGCTTATTCCAACGTCCCGGTAACCCTCTTTCTATGAGGGTTAAGGGGCATTTTGGAATAGCGAGTTATTTTGAAATTTGGTGCTGTGTAGATAGTGCCAAATTTCAAAGTACACTAAAAATAGGCAATGCAATTTGTGTAGTGCAAATTGAGTAGCTTATTTCAAGCTAAGGGTGCTGTGTAGAAACACCCTAATAGACCAGCTATACAATTTTCCATTATCCTGTTTTTTAAAACTGTCTCGTGTTCTGCAAAGGGACAAAATATTTCCCCAACAAGAATACATAACACAAAATACTGCACTACTGATGAATTCTAAAGGTAAATAGCAATAATATACTGGCGGAAGCAATTTTCAGCTGTTACAAATAAATAACTGATATTTTCAACTTTCAGCAACATGAAATTCCTATGCCATGTTTTGCAGTTTACATTCAGAAATAGACAAGAGACCAGAAGTGATCTAAGTAATTTTGTACAGGAACAGCTTTACGTATTGTATAGTTAGATTTTTAACCCACTAATGAGCTAAGTAGTGATTATACAGTGAATAATGGAGCAATTTAGTCAAGCACATGATTAACTTTAAACATATGAATAAATCCACTGACCCTCAGGACTACTCATGCATAAAGCTAATCGTGTGCATATGTTTGTAGGAGGGGGACCTTACGTGGTACTAAAAACATAATACTGCATGCTTATGACATTATAATAAAATGTAACTACATATAGCTACCATCAAGGCTTACATACCTTCCATTGACAAAAGAATGAAAACCCCATCATCTTTGATGAAGTTGAGGCTTCTGAGTCTTTGATGAGTTAGATATCCACTAGTTCCTCGTCCTGGCCCTCTCATGAATTGAGTCCCATTACTGAAATTAGCAGGTGCTCCTACTTTGTCTGGTCTGTCCCAAAAATATGAAGAGGAACCTGGAAGGGGGGAATTAGTATATGTGTGTGTTCTGAATATGAAAACAGGAAGTTGTCCAAAACTCAGTTAAGGAGAAGCAATGGTTGTATTCATAAAAGTACATAAATTGTCACCTCTCCCCTCTCCACACCTTCCAGCCCTCAGAATCTACACAAGTGCAAAGTGGGTTTTTACCCCCTAAAGCTCATGATATATTTGTTAGTCTCTGGACTGCTTGTTGTTTTTCAAGTGTGAAGTGTCTCTCAGGAAGCTATTTCAAGGAAGGCTACTGGTGGCTTCTTAAATAGATTTTTATGTGGGAGTGGAAGAAGAGGAATCTGAAGCCAATTCTGTGTCATCCAAAAAAACCTGTTGTGGAATATTTTTTGGAAGAGAAAATTGGTAGCACATGATTTGTTTTTAAAATGCTCTAGTGTGGTGGTTCTCAAAAGTGAAGCATTTGCTGGTAGTCTGTGGACAACAAGCTAGCCACAAGTTGTTAACTCTTCCTCCAGACATGCCAGCTTGACATTGCAAAGCAGGGGACCGGACACCTGTGGAAATAATGTAGTGAAGGAGTGAAGTGAAGTAATGTAGTGAAGGAGCCAGCCTAGATGCCTGTAATTAAAGGCTTCTGCTACCTAGAAAGAGCAGAATTAAGAGCTAGCCTTGGGGATAGAAGCTGCCAGCAGCATACAAATGACCAAGTGAAAAGAGAAGAAGGAAAGTGGGCTGCATGTGCAGGGATGTAGAGAACCAAGTGGAGCTAAGCAGCATGCCCATAGGCCCATATATGGGATAGAAAAGGACTAAGTGTCATGGACTAGAATGTACAGGGGAAGAAAAGGACCATCAACAGGAAATCTTGTGTAGTGTTTTAATTTATTAAAATGGGGGACCCATCACTGAATTTTCTTCTTTTAAATTGGCTATAAGCTGTCACCATTCCATCTCGTCTCTTTTCTCTCATCCCCTCTAGCTGCAGGTTATTGAATTTGAATGATTAGTCCTTTGTCCATTTGAAGATGAGGTTTGACACCAAGGCTCCAATCATCATGGGCTCTCGTTAATGACGGCATGCTTACAGCGTATTCAGTCATGCCTATTGAATAGTTGGTTATTTCTGCAGATCTATTTTCAAGAGGGTTGTAACACTACCTGCTCAAAAGCAGATGTACTGTATAGGTTACTGCTTGTATCAGATGAAAGATATCTTCAGAGAGGATGCCAAGGCCCCTCTTCAATCTAAACTGTCCTGTCCCACTCGGGGACATACAATTCTTGTATGTCTCTGCTTCCTATCATGGCATCAAATTCCTTACTGATGTAAATAAGTGAAACTCTACTGAAGACAATGGAGTTGCACTTATTTGTACTAGAAGAGAATTTGACCCATTGTCTTTCTGTTCTGTTTTTATCAAAAGCAAGACAATGTATTGTGTAAACAAGACAGTGTAGTCAATTTTTAGCTAACCTGTTAGTACAGATGTATCTGTTGTTATGCTTCTTTGATTGGACATGCGTTGACGAATATCAGGATTTTGATCCAACAGCTCCATAGTAACTTGTTGCCATACACAAGGCCACTGCAGACGATCATCATTTACTCCAGAAATTAAGTACAAATATATTGCCAAGGTGAATGGGTTGTCACTAGTACCGTTTACATACAAGCCAACCTGAAAAGCATATCCTTTACTAGAGTAAAAAGGTGGACTGAATATTCTTCCCTTTGTCCCTGCAGGACTTGTATTGAGGAGATGGGTAACATTTCTTATATGCCAGACATGATGGGGACACTCTGTTTCTGAAAGGTTAATATCATCAATAGAGAGGCCTCCATTGGATGAACCATGTCCTTTTACGCCTTCAAATGCAATCCTGAATTTCCTTGTGACCTTCAAAGGAATGTGGTAAAGCTGCCAATAATCCAGAGGTGAACCTGAAAGAAAATTGTGGGGTTTTCCAAGATGCCAAACAAAGCAGTCAAATACTATACAATATTCAGGACCTGTTACAGCATTATACAAAAATGTATTAATTCCGTTAGAGCTGAGATTGCCGGTCTCTCATAAACACTGCTTTTCATGAAATTTAAAAATGTGCAGGAATACATTATTTTCCCTTCTAATTTTCTAATGTATGTTTAATTGTTTCACATGCACAACATTTACTGAATTTAATAGTGGAAAAAATGATAATTTAGAGATTTTTTTCTTGATTATGTATTTTCAAAATAATTTGGCAGTGAGTTCATCCAGATGTTGTAATTACTGGACATGCACCAAAAAAACTACCTAATACCTCTGCAACAAATCAGTCTTCCACAAACAAAACAATCCACATCTCACCACCACTATTACCAAAAAGCAGCCCACGTGCATGGACAGGTTTTTATTTTTCAAGTTTAAAAAAAAAAAAAAGGTTGGATTGATTTTTAAATGAAAGCTGTTTAATTGCCGATTTTAATCATGATGTAATTCAGCAACCAGGAAACCTTGATTTAAATACATTTTGTGTGCGCTTCGCACCTATATTTTTTTAGTTACTTTTTCTTGTCTCAAGAAAGACTGATTCTCATTGGCTGATAACTACTGGCTGGCAACTACTAAAATATGTTGATTTGCAACTAAATATAGCTTCTGCACCAAATATGGTGCTTGCTTTGCTTTTTCTTTTTTGGCCCACCAGGAAAGCACACTATATCTGTACATATTTATTAAACTTATTTAAGCATTTATGTAACTTAATTTATAGGTATTCAGATACTCAGTTTTTATATTAGAAAAGGGGTAATGATGCCTTTTTTGATTACTAGATTAATTTTTACTTGTGATTTATGTCAAACTCTATTTGGATGGAAATTCAAGTAAATTAAAATGCACAAAAGAAACATTTTAATTTTTTATTAATAAAACTTCTTTAAATATTCTAGATCAGTGTTTCTCAAAGTGGTCCGCTCCTGTTTATTTACCAGCTCTGCAGCTATGGAACGGCTTCCATTGGCTGCGGTTCACCATTTGCAGCCAAAGGGAGCGTAGGAAGCAGCCTGGACCGGGCTGCTACTTCCCTTTGCTCTCCTTTGCTGCAAAGAGTGAACAGGAGCCAATGGGAGCCACGAGGCTCTCTGGCTGCGGAGCCAGTAAACAAACGGGAGGGCCAGTTAGCAGGTTTCTCAGTAGATCCATGGACCACTTTGAGAAACTGTTCTAGATACATAAAGAAAAATGTGTATCAAACATTTGCCATTGAGAAAACTGATTTATTAAGCAAAGGAAATATTAACTGTATTTAGTGAATTGACTGGATTATTTCCTATCACCATGTTCTCCGGGACTTTGAAATTAGCAGATCTTACCCTGTCACATCTATTTTCTCAGCTCCCAACTGAGACTTTGAATTAATCAATCATTGTATTGAACTAATCAAATAAACTGAAATAAAATATTCTCTGCAGTTGCAGAAGATACTACTGCTAGCACAAGTTGGTTTAGTATGTCAACATATTCTGATTCCAGGTGCATAGCTAATGTCTTCCACCAGTTTAGTGGCTTGACTTCCTTTAAACTTTGACAGTAGCTATGTGCTGACTAAAGTTATTTTTGTATTTAGTTTAAATGATGGATAATAAATTTAGGGCTTAATATAGGTTTTCAATTTCAAATTTAATTTTAAATAGGTTTATTTTTTTAAAACTGTACTTAATTGTTTTTAAACCAGATTTCAATATTTTTTAATCATTGACTTATCCACCTTGAAGTGCAGACAGGCAGATACCAACCAAACATCCATGAGAGAGATTTCAGGTAGTAGGATGAAATATATAGAGAGAGGACTTACTATCAAAATAGGTTTAATGAGATTTAAGGATCCCTTTAAATTAACCTTAGGTCTATATTAGGCCCTGAGAAGCCCTGATCCCTCAGAGGGAAATCTGCTAATTGTATAGGGATGACAAAAGCACCACAACCACGAGCAGATGTGAGCAATCAAGCATGTAGCAAGACAAAGCTCAAGGACTTGAGATTTGTTACAGGGAAGAACTTGTAAGCAAACAGATCTAATTAGATTTAGGCTATGTCTGTGCTATGAAGACTATACCTACATAGGCATGTCAGCATAACCCTTTAGTCAACATTGATAGGGTTTTTCCCCATTAGTGTGAGAACACCATCTCCCCAAATGATTAGTAATTACTGTTCTTTCCTCAGTGACTCTGTGATGTTTTCCACACTCATGGCCAAAAAAGCTATACTGACTAATGAAGTGCAGGATAAGCCTTTGTTGTAAAGGAAAACTAGACTATAGAGAATATTTATTATTCAATCTAAAAGAGTGAGCATATGAATAACTGTATTTTTAGGTACGGTGCATTTGGTTTTTCTAATGATATCTACCTTGACTTATTAGCAATGACAAAAGATCTTCTGCCAGATCCAAAACCTGATGAATCAATGAAAAAAAAAAAAAAAAAAAAGGTTGATTTCAATGCATTTTAATTAGTCCTTATGTGAAAAATATACCACTGTTGACTGGACCTAGAAGCCTGGAAATTGGTGGGCTTTTAAAATCAGTTTTAAAGTTTATTATATTTTCAAAAAATGGAGGGAGAGGAGAAAATATTTCAGAAGTGTCCAAGTGACTTAGGATCCTAAGTTCTGCTGCTTTCCAAAAGACATTAGGTACCTAAATCACTTAAGTGTATTTACAGTTGAAAGCTCACAGTATATATCTTGTTGTGTGCCAACTGCAAATTATGGTATGTTATTTGCATACTTCTGTGAAGAGAGTCCAAATACTGTTAAGTGTCTGGAAATATTTTCTTCCAATCTGTAAGGTCCCTTAGACCAGGGTACTAGGTTAATTTAAATTCACTCCAATTTTTTCACTTTTGTAGTATTTCATATCTTAAATGCAAATTAATATTAATAATTATCTGCCATTTTAGATCAGCTATCATGCTTGTGGACCTTTAGCTATATTAGGTGAGAGAACCATACTGAAATGTGCAAGTCAGTTGCGGTAACCGACTATGTTACTGGAAAATGACTGACTGAGGTTGTATCACATTAACTCCTCAGCTAATACAATCACTGCAGTAGCAAAAGAGAAGAAAGCAAATAATAAAACTGCAGAGGACAGGAGTTAAAAGGGGAACAGTGATAAAGAAAAATGCCACTTCACTGTATTGTGCTTTTTCCTCTCAGTAGTCTGCTAAGCATATTGAATATATATTGAACCAGAAAGCACACATTTAACAACCAACTTTATTTCATACCTTGTATCCTTTCAACGAGTCTTAAAGCACTAGTGGAGCCGTCTAAAGCATACTCCCTGACTAAGATGTTCAGGTAATCACTTTCATGACCGCTGTTGTAATAATAGAATTGTAAGCACTGAAATCCTCTTTTGGGATATAGAATTCGGCTCTCCAGAACAGCTGAGTCTCTGATTTTGCCAGTGCTGGTATTGAAATGCATGAAGTACCCAGTATCTGTCAAAAGTGCATGGGAAATGCAAAAGAAAAAAATAGTTTTACATTTTTATTAATAATATTTAACATTATGTTTTGGTAATGCCTAGAGGGTTTAGCCAATTGGGGGCCACATGTTAGGTCCTGTAAAAACATAGTAAATGGTGGTCCTTACCCCAAAGGGCTTAGAGTCTCTGGGGATAGGGTATTGAAGTACAGAGAAATTCTCTCTTGCTATCTGTTTTCTCCATTTTCCTGTCTCTTATTATCCATGTTCCAAAAGATCTAGCCATTTAGGATATGTCTACACAGCAGTATTATTTTGGAATAACTGGTGTCATTCTGAAATAATATAGTCTGCATCTACACAACAAGCAGTTATTTTGACATAATGTCAAAATAATGTCAAGCTGGAGAACTTTTTACTCCAACTCCTTATTTTACGAGGAGTAAGGGAAGTTGGAGGAAGAGTGCTCTTCCTTGGACTTCCTGCTGCATAGACAGCCCCAAAAGCCAAAATAAGTTATTTTGACTTGAGCTAAGTCAATTGCGTAGCTTATTTCTACTTTAGCCCTGCTGTGTAGACATGCCTTCAGGGACATAGGATTGCAAGGGACCTCTTGATCTCTGAGTCTAATACCCTGCTATCTCAGGCAACTGTGTCAGAGAATCCCATTAATAAATATCAAGCTCTAACTTAAAACTATTCTGGTTGCTTCCCCAAAGGCTCCTTTTCCCATGGCCAATTATTTGCTTTCATACACTAGCTGGAGTGTGGAGGCTTTTGAACCCAAACTCATGATATTTGTTTTGGCAGGCTCAAAACAATCAATTTGTATTCCCAATAAACTGTTTACCCACCCCAAATAATATAAATTCTCAAATCCCAACTCTCTCTCAACCCAAAATTACTACTAAGTAGTTAATTGCAAACAAGAATTTATAAATTTTAGCAAAAATATGTTTCATAGACCTGAACTACCATGGTTTGTAAATCTTTTCTTAAGCTAGTTAAAACATCTTGTGCTGTTATCTTGTTTTATTATTATGCCAAAGGTCAGAAAGCAGAGGAAAGAGACTAGAACTTTCAACCTTCATAAATATCTACAGCAAAAACAGCACATGTCCCTGATAATTTTATGCTGCTTGGTTAAAAATTCATCCTCAGGTGCACTCTGAACAAGCTCAAAGTCACAATTTATGCAAAACATTTCCTAAAGTGATAAGCATTCCAAGACATCACCTTTGCAGTCTCCCATATTGGTATGGTCAGTACGTGGTCCAGCAGACACCTGAGACACACGCTGCCAGTCACTGTTATCTTCTGAACTTTGAATCATGCCACACACATTTTCAAGTTCAAAAGTGCATGTGTCCATAAAGCTTAATGAGGAGGCTGTAAGATACAAAAGAAAGTAAGTGGTAAGTCAGAATCCTCGTCTTCCATAGCTGGTGTCAGAGAGAATATAAGACATTAGGCACCTATGGCATTCTATCCATCCACCAATCCCAACAAGTCAATAAGAGTTGCATTTTCAGTACTTCACATAATTGGGCCTTTAATTAGTAGTGACATATTAGAGTGGGACTGATTAATTCAAAGTTCAGGTTCTTTTTCAGCACTCATGAACATCAAATGACTCCATCACAATCAAGAGCTCCATCAACCATCAATCATCTTCTGCATCTCTAAGTGTTGTATTGTGTAACGGGGTATGCTCACCACCATAGCTGCCTCCTGCTGGACACTCTGGGGAGTTAGCTTTCATCTCTGGAGTGCTCCCTTTCAGGTGGTGCCTCATCTGCTGTTAGCTATTTTTCTTCCACCTCTGTATTAGGACCCACATCCCGCCCAGACCGTGGTGTCCTCCCCTTTGGATACTGCAGTGGCCCCACATTCTGGGGTCCTCAGGGAACAACCAAGCCCCTATGCCCACCTTGCCTCAGTGACCCACTGCCAGTTTTCATCAAGCCAACGGCTGGGCAAGATGTAGCCCGGGGTCCGGATCTGGCCTGCCTACCACATTAATCTGGCCTGCAAACAGCATTTTACCACTTTCTATTTATATCCTGCTGCCCATGCCACCAAATTTCTAGGCGGTGGCTTAGGCAGTTGGATCCTATTTAAATGGCTCCTGGTTGCAGAGCTACCTCAGCAAGGGCCAGAGCTGTGAGCCCTTTGCTGTGTTTTTAATTCAAAGCTTCTGGCCCACACAACTCTGGGGGGGATGCTAGTCCCCAGCCCCTCTCTTCTGCCCCAGACCTCTCCCCTTCCAGGGGTGGAGCTGGCACACAACCACATACCAAAATTCATTAAATGGCCCCCTTGCAAAAATTATTGCTCACCTCTGATCTAGCCCCTGCCTCAGGGGCAAACTGCAGTCTCAAATGGCCACTCACCATTGGCAAGGAGGGTATGGGTGTGCTGCATTGGCCTCCCCTGGCTTCCCCTCTGCAGCCTGAGTACCCTCAGGCCTTGCTTCAGGCCCTGCAGCTTGGGAGCTTGCCTGGCCGGAGCTTCCTCAGCCCTGCCTGCCTTTCCCAGCCCTGTTCTACCTTAGGAAACATCTAACTTCCCCGATAGCTAGGTAACTCCTACTCCACAGCTGGAGCAAGAAGAGTGAATCTGTCGGTCTTGCCTCCCTTCCAGGAGCCTTTATTTGTACTTCCCTCATCTGGGTGCTAATTGGCTCCTATCTGCTTCAGTGCTGTTTGCTCCAGGGCTCCAGCACTCTCCTAGAACTGGGCTTTAACCCTTAAAGGGACAGATGTCCCATCACATATTGATATTGTGAAATAGATAATTCTTTATAAAAATGACAGCCCAGATCCTCCGTCTTTACTCAATTAAAATGATATTGGACTCTCCTCCCCAGACTGACATCTCCTCCATTTATCCCAGGCATGGCTACTGGTTTTCCCAAAATTTCTCTGATGACTACTAATTTTGGAACATCAGTTGAATGTAACACTAAAGAGCATTATGCTGGACATAATTTAGCTGCAATATTAAAAATAACACAAACACCTGTTTGCACTTGAAACTTGTGGTTACATCAGCCCATGGAAATTGTGAAAGTTTTGTCTGTCTCATATAAAAAATAAACTAAAACTATACTTGCTGAATGCACAATACGTAGTTTAATAATAAATATTAAGCAGACTGTAAGAAAAAGCACAGCTAATCTAGGAGAGATATTGGTTGAAATCCTGCCCCAATGAAATCTGTAGCAAAACACACAAGATTTCAATAGGTCTATGATTTCTCTCACCCACTGGATATGAATGCAAATAGAGGTAAGAGATCTAGATTGGCAGGTATGTGGCGAGGAAAGACCAAGAAAGTGGTTGTATACAATTTAGAAAAGGGGAAACAGAGTTGCAGAAGATAAGGAGAGAACCCAGTTATGGCCCCAATGAACACTAAGCACATATGTCAGTCCCACAGAGCTCCACTGCTTCATGTGCCTAAAGTTACGCATGTGTTTGTGTGCTGCTGAACTGGGACCTAAGTCAGAATAGGGATTTTTACTAGAAACATGTAGAATTCTAATGTTCGTATTTATTGCATAATGGTTTTGAAACCATAATTCTTTTAATCATAATGTCTAATGATACATCATTTGCTTGATGTTGTGGTGAGGTTACAAAAAAGTTAGAATGTACGCCATTGTATACTTAACAGAATTGGTTTAGTCAATCACAATTACAGATATATGGATCCATGATATATTATAATTCATCTTCCCTTGTTTTCACTCATCTTCTTGAATTACATGGCTTAAGTGCAGAAGCACTGGTCTCACACTGTCACTATACTGTATATAGACTAGATGTGGAAGAGATTTAATGCAGACCTATTTTCTTCAGAGAAACTCCACAGTCTAATTTGATGATACATTCTTTATCCCACAAACTGTGAGAGGTAAGTGTATAGCCAGTGGAAATATAATAGAAACAGCAGTGACTACTGTATTTTTCTACAGTTGCTACTGTAACTGCTCTGGAATCAAAAAACTGTGTACAGCAAAGCATATCTAAAAACAACCACCCAAGCTATAAACACAAGTCAATTGACTAGTAAAGCCGTTCTTTAATTAAAGGTCAAATAAAATTTCAGGGGAAGCTTTGCATTACCTCCTACACAGCAGGACTCCTGTAGGAGTGTTCTATTATTTCTAGCTATTTTCACTGCACTGTTATTTCTGGTGCTCTTAATATACCACTTTTTAAAACTGTTAACTTCTCTGTTACTTGTGCTGGGTGCATCCAATATGGGTATTTTTTTCTTGATTTCTTCTATATAATAGACAGGATAAGCAATAATGATTCAAGAGAACTTGAAAAACTTACTGCAGTTGTATAGGCGATTTAGCTTCTGGAGATCATAATCACTGAAGTCCATCCTTTGCCCAATCACATCCATGAAGTCTGGTATGTTAGTTATTATGGTTGGTTCAGTTCCATTCCTGAATGCCGTTTTACTATAGTGCATCACAGAAGTGTAATCATAGGGAACATTCAGGGCACTTGATGTTTTATCATCATATGTATTGAAATTGTGTTCTTTACCTAATGAAGGATGTAAAAATTACCTAAAATACATATGTGAAGTGTCTGCATTTACATTAAGAAAACTATGTTATTTAAGATTTCAAGGACTGAATAATAGATTTTTAAGGGGAAAAGGGAGCATTATAATTATTTAGTCTGCCTTGCTGCACAACACTGACCATGGAATTTTACTGTGTGATTCCTGCATCAAATCCATAACTTCTGGTTAAAATATATTGTTGGCACCTCCAGTTTTGCTTTGAAGACTCCCCCCCCTTCCTCCCGACACACATACATAGACTTACCTTATTTCTGGTTCTGGAAATGTTTGTTGCTTCAACTTCCAAGAACTGAAAGTTTTGACTTTGGATGGTTTAATATAAAACTTTTTCATGCATGTCTGGTAACTCCCAGTTGCATGTTGCACCAGTAGCATTCACATGGGATTCCTGTTCTATTTTCAGTTTGCATCATGTAAACACATGGTGGTAGTTTATTGGGAACTGAGGGAGTAGCATTGTTGGGGTTGCTTCATAGCAGGGCTGGAATCGTTGCAAGGCATGACTGGGGCTGGCTCTTAAGATGGCTGGTATCAAGGTCCTAGATCCCTAGAAGATCCTGGTACTCAGGAGATAGCTCCTCTCTAACATAGGTGCTAACTCTGGGGCTAGAGCATCCATAGGAAAAAAACCAGCACCATTAGTGTCTCCACCAATCAACTCCTCCTCCTCCCTTCCACCCCCCTCCCCCCCCCCCACCACACACACATCTCCAGGCTGCTGACAGACCTTGCTGATCAGCACATCCCCCTCTCTCCCAGAACTTCTACAGCTGGCAGGCTTAAGGTGGTATCTTGGATGGGTAGCACTATAATGGTGTAGGGTCTTGTCCAGCTCATCATAAAACCGACAGGTTGCTTAGTCTCTTCTGGATTATCATCTTTTTGTCCCTAATTTCACTATACTTACTCCTGAGCTTTGTGCTCTTTATCTAGCACGGGTCAGCCCCTGGTTGTAGACCTTCTCAGACTTCTGTTTAGCAATGTACACAAAAAGGTCTTTCTTCCAGTGACTGGCCACAAGAACTTCCTGCATGGACACTTCTCCTCAGATGATGATGAGATCCAGGACTTCCGCTCAGCAGGAAGCACCTGCATAAGACATGTTTTCGGACAGCTGAAGCACTATCGTAGTTGCATTGCAGAAACTGTTGAAACTCTCAGGTCCGGGAGCAAATGGGCAAATTCTGGCTCTGCTGTGAAAGGAAATGTCCTGGGAACTGAACACCAGATCGGGGAAGGCATACAGGTGAATGGACAGGTCCATAATTGTAAACCTATAATGTTACTGTGGGATAGGTACTGGAATTGTGAAAAAAGTGGTGCACAGCAACTGCATCCACAAAAATAGTAGACTGCGCTAATTCAATTTGTAGCCACCCTTGTCCACTTGGCAAGAGGACTCCAGAGAGACAGCAAATATGGACTTAGTGCACTGTGAGTGAGTGAGTTTTGTGTGCAACTGTCTTCAAACCAGAAAAGTTTCTTCTGTCTCTCATTGGAAGCAATGCTCTTCAGATCTTGACTTATTCTTGTAGCTCTTTTCAGAAGCCATTCCAATTTGTCAGTAACCCCTTTGAGGGGGAGACCTTAGGACTGGACCCAGTACTGCTTTATGCTTCTGCTTGATATTCCCTGATGTTTTATGCCTGGTTATTTCACTTAGCAATACATTATCTAATAAGTCACTTACAGCCATCCTCAGAATATGTTCCTATACATATTTCCTAGAAGTTTTTTATAAATCATCTGTTTGAGACTAAAGTTTTACATTTTAGAAACATTTAAAATTATTTTGTCTAAATAATAGCATCTGTGCTCTAGCTTTGTGGAAATATATGCAGTGTTGCCATCACTGTCAGTCCCAGGATTTTAAAGAGAGAATGAGGTAATATATTTTAGTGGAGTAACTTTTTTCTCTTACCAAAAGAAGATGGTCCAATAAGAGAGAGTGCAACATCTTTGCTTATCTCTAGAAATATAGCATTTTAAAATTGTGAACAGCATTGTTATCTGCTGATAAAATGTCAGCAAAAAACAATTAAATACAAATCCAAAAAAGATAGTTTAAATTGTCATTCTTTACAATATCTTCTTGCACCTTCAGCTTGTGGCTGATCATCCATAAATAAAATGTATTTGATCCAATAAATATGCCTTTCACTGTGGGATTTTGTACATGTTCTTGAGTCAGAAAGGAATGGAGCTCATATTCAGTGCCATAACCTTCATGTTGCCTGACAAACACAGACAATCCCAATGAACCAAAGAAACAGAGATCAATAAGATTCCTGAGAGGGCCTCAGTTGTGGAACAAGCCTCTACCCTTGTCTATTAAGCTACATCTAGACTACAGGCCTCTTTCGGAAGAAGCTTTTTTGGAACAGATCTTCTGAAAAAACTTCTTCGGAAAGAGAGTGTCCACACTGCAAAAGTGCAATCTGCTTTTTTGAAAGATAGTGTCCACATGGAATGGATGCTCTCTCGTATGTAAGCTGTGATTACAATGGATGGAATGGCCACCAAGGCACCTGAGCTTTTTTCTCTTCTTCCAAAAGAACTCCCTCTTCCCTATCCACAGGCTTCTTCCTGGTAGAATGAGGATTACCAATGCCAGAAAACCCCCTTTGTTCTTTTGATTTTTCTTGTGGAAGAACGCAATTGCAGAGTGCACGTTCTTCAAGTTTTGTCGGAAAAACAGCTGTTTTTCCAACAAAACTCTGCAGTGTAGACATACCCTTATAGTCCAACATTTTTGAGCTTATATACTGCATGATTCATGTTTTCACGTAGGTGACAGTTTGGGTATGTCTAGACTACATGGCTCCGTCGACAGAGCCATGTAGATGACTTTTCTAGACATAGGGAAATGAAGCAGCGATTTAAATAATCGCCGCTTCATTTACATCAAAATGGTCGCCACGCTGTGCCACAATTGACAATGGAAGCCTTTGTCAACTGCCCTGGTAAACCTCATTTCACGAGGCATACCGGGGCGGTCGACAAAGGCTTCCCTTGTCGACCGCGGCGCGTCCAGACTACTGCGCTGTGCCACCAAACAGCTGATCGGCACAGCGTGCCAGCCATTTTGATGTAAATGAAGTGGCAATTATTTAAATTGCTGCTTCATTTCCCTATGTTTAGAAAACTCATCTACATGGCTCCATCGATGGAGCCATGTAGTCTAGACATACCCTTTAAGTGGGGGGAGTGAGGGTAGGAACCTTAAAGAGTCCTAAAGACTTGGTAATGCCAGTGGATTGTAGCAAAATACAGGACTGTGTAGCACTTTAAAGACTAACAAGATGGATTATTAGATGATGAGCTTTCGTGGGCCAGACCCACTTCCTCAGATCAAATAGTGGAAGAAAATAGTCACAACCATATATACCAAAGGATACAATTTAAAAAAAATGAACACATGAAAAGGACAAATCAAATTTCAGAACAGGAGGGGGATGTGGGGGGGGGGGAGGAAGGAAGGTAAATGTCTTTGAGCTAATGGTATTAGAGGTGATAATTGGGGAGGCTATCTTTGTAATGGGTAAGATAACTAGAGTGTTTGTTGAGACCCACTTGTAAAGTGTCGAATTTTAGCATGAATGACAGTTCAGAGGATTCCCTTTCAAGTGTAGATTTAAAAGGTCTTTGAAGCAGGATGCAGGTGATTAAGTCGTTGAGACAATGTCCTTTCTGGTTGAAATGGCAAGAAACTGTTTTTTCTTTGTGATCCTGTCTAATATCTGTTTTGTGGGCATTGATCCTTTGGCGAAGTGTCTGAGACATTTGTCCAATGTACATAGCAGATGGACACTTTCAGCACATGATAGCATAGATTATATTTCTGGATGAGCAGGAACTGTAGTTTGCTGAGATTTTCCATGATTGGCTCCTGGTTTTGATTTGGTTGCACTGGGTTTTTGATTGTTTTTTAAATATTGCCAAAAGCTTCTAGAGAAATAGATGGAGTCATTGTAAACTACTGTAAATGAATCCAATTACTGTGCTCCAAAATGCTCCCTTACTCTGGGCATTGCACCTTGCACAATGAGGCCCCAATCCTTCATTATGGCCTCCAGGAACTGCCATGATACAGATGAAAATAACGGAATTTATTGCCGTAATTAGATGTCCCTTAACATTTATCTCTTTGGTGTAGGTAGTTTTTTAAATAAATAAAGGTGAGGTGATTTTATTTTTAAGTTTCATTCAGCTACAGCAGGATTTTAACAGATTAGTCTTCTCTCCTGCCTTAAGTAAAAAGAAAGCAAGTGGAAATGGTTTACCTGACTGAATTCTGTCCCACATTATGGAGACATAATCATCCCGATCAGATCGTGATTGCTCATGCCAGAATCCAAGAGCATGAAGGAACTCATGTTGAATAGTTCCAATCCTGTCACAGTTGGCTCCAATCGAGAGCTGCTGTTTCCCTTGTTGGCGATTCCCCACAGAAGACCAGCAACTAATAAAAAAAAGTAGGAGAGGTCTGAGAAACATAGAACTAATGTTCCCAAATAATCTTTTTAATCAGTCTGCTTTGGCAGATAGGGTGCATCTACACTGAAGGGCTTAACTCGAAATAAATTATGCAAATTGACCTGCGTCAATTGCGTATCTTATTTCAAAATAGCTTATTTTGAAATAAGGAGCATCTACACAGCACTTATTTAAAAATAGAGCACTCTTCCTCTGACCTCTTATTCTTCATACAATGAGCATTACAGAAGTTGGAGTAAGTAGTCCTCCAGCTTGATGGTATTTTGACACTATTTCGAAATAACTGCCTGCTGTGTAGACGTGGACTAAGTTATTTCGGAATAGTGTTGCAGTGTAGATGTACCCATACAGTTTGCATTTAAGAGCAACAAAGTTTCATGAAATAATGTGTTTGCCACACAGAGAACACATTTATTTTTCTTTTATAATTTATTCTAGTTTAACATATTTGGTGTTAGTTCTCCAGCTTGTCCCTTCCTCTAGTAGTCAGTTTAACGTGTTTGTCTGGAACGTGTTTTGTTTCTATGGGTTTATTTCTTTAACTGGAAAATACTGATGACAGAACAGGTTGATGGGATTTTTTTGATCCTGCCCTTTGATCTGACCCAGTATGTCTATTCTTACATTCACATAGGATTTTTCCTAGCAAATTCAGGCCATCAAATTATTTTTCTAATTAAGGATTTTTCCCATTATTGAATGTAGTTGCTTGTGGAAGATACTGGTGTTGACATTCCCAAAGAAAGAAAGAGACAAGCTGAGAGAGGTAATTGTTGTTATTAGACACACCTCTGTTGATATGAGACAGAGACTTAAGTATTCACCCAAGAATTCTGAAGAAACTCAACTATGAAATTGCAGAATTAATTGTGGTATGTAACCTATCACTGAAATCGGTGTCTAAACCAGATGACTAGATGATAGCTAACGCGACATGATTTTTAAAAAAAAAGGGTATATAGAGGTACTTCCGGTAATTGCAGGCCTAACTTTGGAACGAGACAAATTCATTGAAACTCTAGTAAAGAACAGAAATATATTCAACACAGCTTTCATAAAGGGAAATCATGCCTCACCAATCAGTTAGAATTCTTGAAGGAGTCAACAAACACTTGGACAAGGGGGATCCAATGGATATAGTATACTTGATCTTCCAGAAAGCCTATGACAAGGTCCCTCACCAAAAGCTCTTAAGCAAACTAAGTTGTCATGGGATGAGAGGTCCTCTCTTGGATCAGTAATGTATTAGAACATAGGAAACAAAAGGTAGGGATCTGTAATGGAACCAGTGTGTTCAACATATTCTTAAATGTTCTAGAAAAAAGGGGGGTACACCAATGTGCAAAGTTTGCAGATGATACAAAATTACTGAAGAGCGTGCAAAGCTGACAGTGAAGAATTACAAAGGAATCTCACAAAACTGGGTAACTAAGCAACAAAAGTGTCACATGAAAAGATGGGGTCTACATTAGCTGTAAATGCTCAAGAAAAAGATCTTGGAGTCATTGTAGCTAATTCTCTGAAAACTTCCACTCAATATGTAGCATCAGTTAAAAAAAAGGCAGCTAACAATGTTGGGAACCATTAGAAAAGGGGTAACTAATCACAGAATCATAGAACAGGAAGTGACCTCGAGAGTTCATTGAGTCCAGTCACCTGATCTCACAGCAGGACCAAGTATTGTCCAGAACAGTGTTTCTTAAACACTGGTGTGCCACGAGGCAGTTGAAGGTGTGCTGCAGAGAGCAGAAGAATGACTTCTTGTGTCTTGCTCACAACACACCTGTTAATGCATCCCAGAATCATGTTTTCTTTTTTTTGCAACAGCGTCACACTGTTGACTCATATTTAGCTTATGGTCCACTATGATTTTCTGCTCTACTCTGCGCTGATTAGTCCTCAGCTGGAGTTTTGTGTCCAGTTCTGGGCACCACAATTCAAGAAAGATGTGGAGAAATTGGAGAAGGTCCAGAGAAGAGCAACAAGAATGATTAAAGGTCTAGAGAATATGACCTGTGAAGGAAGACTGAAAGAATTGGGCTTGTTTAGTTTGGAAAGGAGAAGACTGAGAGGGGATATGATAGTAGTTTTAAGGTATCAAAAAGGGTGTCACAAGGAGGGGGGAGAAAAATTGTTGCCCTTAGCCTCTGAGGATAGATCCCTTTCTGCAGTACTCCTTCCTAGAAAGTTGCTTCACATTTTGTATGTGTGAAACTGACTGTTCCTTCCTAAGTGGAGTAGTTTGCATTTGTCCTTATTAAACTTCATCCTATTTACCTCCTACCATTTCTGCAGTTTGTCCAGATAATTTTGAATTATGACCATATCCTCCAAAGCACTTGCAACCCCTCCCAGCTTGCTATCACCTGCAAACTTAATAAGCGTACTCTCTATGCCAATACCTAAATTGTTGATGAAGATATTGAGCAGAATCAGTCCCAAAACAGACCCCTGTGGAACCCCACTTGTTATGCTCTTTCACCACGATTGTGAACCGTTAAAACAGAAAATATCACAATGCCATATAGATGGTATGTTTACACCTTGAATAATATATGAAGCTCCAGTTCCCCCATTTAAAAAATGTTAGAAATGGAAAAGATAGCAAGAAGGCCAACAAAAATGATTAAGGATATGAAACGGCTTCCGTAGGAGCTGAAATATTGTTCATCTTGGAAAAGAGATGACTAAGAGGTGAGGAGATGATTGAGGTCTATAAAAGTGAATAAGGAAGTATTATTTACTCATTCAATTTACTGAAGACCCAGGATCACCCAATAAAACGAATAGGCAACAGGTTTAAAACAAACAAAAGGAAGTATTTCTTCATACAATGAAGAGTCAACCTATGGAACTTGTTACAGTGGGGTGTTGTGAACAGCACAACTATAATTGACTTTAAAAGAATGAGATAATTTCCTGGTCCAGATTGACTAATTGCCCCCTATGCTCTAGTTGTCCTTCAGCCTCTGATTGCCAAATGCTGCAACTGGCTGACAGGATAGATTACTTGATAACTGTTTTTTTTTTAATTCTTTCTAAAGCATCAGTCATTGGCCACTGCTGGAAGGCAGGTTGCTAGACTAGATGGACCACTGGTCTGACCCAGGATGAGCTTACACAGAGCTCTTCTTCAGGGCAGCAGCAGTTCAATTTCCTGACCATGTGCCCCAATTATTACCAAAAGAGAGCACATTTATGGATTAGCAGGTAGTTCTTCAATCACCAAGTTCTTGATCTCTGTTGTGACATTAGGAATAAGAGTGTGAAGTGTAGAAGTGGCATTTGTCAGTGGAGGCATTTCCATTAAGAACTGACACCATCAACTTATTTCATACATGATGCTGAACAGCAATCAGATGGTAACAATTTTCTTCTATTACTGATGTCATTTGAATTTTAAAAAGACAACCTAGACATTAAAAGATTCCATATCTCATTATTAATCTTCTGAAACACCTACTTTCCCACCTCTTGATGTCATTTTATAGAGGCAAGTGAATTAGATACATGTATGTTAAGGAGAAGGTGATTTATCAAAACTTTATTACCCCCCAAAAGATCTATCTATGTGTATATCATCCCCAAGAATTTTACACTACTGCCTAAATGGCATCTTTTAGATTAGGGCTTTTTAACGTACAGACCCAGGAGACTTGACTGAAACAATCAAGGTTACGTAGAGCAGAGTGAAAGATGATCAGTTCTTGTCTCTTTATCTTTTCCTATAACAGAACATGGGCACACGGGGAACTAAAGGACAGTAATAATGGAGCCAATTTGAAAAAGTACCTGTTGAAACTTACCAGCAAGGAGGTTGTAAAGTTAAATACTTAAGTGGCATTATTTAAACTATGACTATCCATAACTTTTACTGATAAGCTAGCCAAGGTAATAAGGGTAATCAAACTAAGCTTTTAAGGTCGGAATTTCTGCTTCAGCATGGTATTGCATAACTTCTAATAGAGCTACAAAAAGGACCATAATAATGGTGAGGCTTTTAAAACACCAATGGCTAAATCTTGCAGTTCTTATTGTTGAAGTCAGTGGAAGTTCAGAAGTCCAGGGATT
This sequence comes from Pelodiscus sinensis, assembly GCF_049634645.1. Lineage (NCBI taxonomy): Eukaryota > Metazoa > Chordata > Testudines > Trionychidae > Pelodiscus > Pelodiscus sinensis. The sequence goes on from NC_134712.1 coordinate 72,479,999, forward strand.
TAACCGTATATGATCTTTTTTGATCTGGCTGGTAAAACACCTGGATTTATTAGCATGGAAAATTCATAGGTTTAGTTAATAAATTCATAGGTTAGGTTCAGCATTGCAATGCCTAATGTTTAGGTGTTCTTCCAGCTAGTGGAATCCACAGCCCTGAGTTAGGAGTCTAGGCTTCCAGTCCCTATGTGATGCATGAGGAAAGTCTGGTGCCAAGAATAGGATCCACCAAAGCCAGCATGGTCCTGAGTGGTGAGCTGCATAAGCTAACAAGTAGAAAATGCAGAAGAGAGGAGTATGGCCAAAGCCACACTCCTCGAAAGGAAGTAAAGTAATATGGCTACATCCTCACTGCAGGCTTTTTGCACAAGAATAGCTGTTCTTGTGCAAAAACTTGCAGAGCATCTATACTGCACCGTGTTTTTGCATAAGTAAATGTACAATACAGCATCGGAAAACAGGGCTTCTTCCAGAAGAGTTATTCCTCTCCCCATGACGAATAAGCCCTCTTGCGCAAGAGCTCTTCCAGAAGGAGGCAGTGTAGACAGGCAACATTAATTTCTTGCACAAGAAACCCCTAAGGCTAAAATGGTCATCAGAGCTTTCTTGTGCAAGAGAGTGTCCGCACTGCCATGGACATTCTTGCACACAAGCACATCTCTTGTGCAAAAGTACATGGCAGTGTGGACGCGCTCTTGTGGAAGACCTTTTGCACAAGAACTCTTTCTTGTGCAAAACAGTTCTTGCACAAGAAGCCTGCAATGTAGACGTAGCCTGTCTGTTCCATTTTGTGTCAATGACCATTAGAACAGGGCTTTGAAGTTGAACCTTACATATCCCAAGTGTGCTGGGTAGTTCCAAGAATCATTATTATTGTCTCTTCAGATCAGTGACTTAAGTATTTCACATGAAGTAGAAGAAATTCAGCAGGAGAGACAGAGAGGCATCCTGAATACTTTATGGCCCAGTGATTAGGGCAATCACCTGTGAGGTGCTAGACTGGACTTCAAATCCTCATTCCCATCAAACAGAGGTGGGATTTGAACTGGAGTCACCCACTTGCTGGATGCATGTGCTAACCATTGGGCTAAAAGATACAAGAAGATGGCACTACCACCATTAATAATATTTCATGTGGATTCCCATCTACTAGACATGTTTTCAGCGTGCCTAATGGATTGGACTGTGCATGCAAGAAAGATGCCTAATCTGAAGATGTCACAGGGCCTTGGGTGTAAGTTGGGTGTCAGGACTGAGGTGGCTGTGTGCATATCTAGTGGCTGAAATCCAGGAACCTACAGTGTTAGAGGGCAGCTGAATAGTAGTTTTAATTATCTATATTTTAGAGTTAGGTGCTTAAATCCTTTTTTGGCTTTAGCCCATAGTATTCAGATCACACTTGCACTTTCACTATTAGTGCATAGGCCTATATAGTAAAAAACATGGAAGGAACAAATTAGCCTAGGTCTAATTTTTTTTTTAACCATTTTCCAGGCACAGGTGGGATGCAAAACAACCCTGCTATGTCACTAACCACATGAAATTCTCTTTATTATGATCGGACAAATTTGCAGTCCTGCAACTGAAGCTATGGCATTCCCAGTGTGGGGTACATAATTGTTATAAGAGAAATGTAGTATGAAAACTTGACAATGAAATTAGTAAGTCCAATGGCCAAACAAGAGTTTGATCAAATAGCTCGATTTACAAAGAAAGGAAAAAACTGTCACTTAAGGATTCAGTTCTCTACAACTCCCATTGGGACCTAGAGTGTTTGTTTGCAAATAAGTATAAGGGAAAACTTAACCTTTTCCAACTTCATACCAGGTTTCAGGCAATTATAGTTTACAATATGTAAAATCTGAGAAATGAATAGGTTGAGATAAGGAATTATATTCAGTTCTCTGGTTTTGGAGAACATACTAAGTAGTATACATAAAAACTGGCCACATATCCACATGGAATGAGAATTTGTCACATTTTCCCTCTTACCCGCTGCCCTTGAACACTGATATATAATTTTGTTCTCCTTCCCAAGGTTTGAAGTCAATACATGTTTTTAGACGATATCGTTCAAATGCTTTGAGTATAAGTCCTTTAGCATTCATTTCTGTAAGGGAAACACAGAGCATTGTTATCAATATAGATCCTTGCAGAGCTTTTACAGACCTCACTCGGGCAAACTACTATTAAAATCTTGGATGAAGGATTGAGCAAAAATTCAGTAAAGGCCTAAGAAGCTACATTGTTTTTTAGCCTTGTTTTCTTTAAACATAATACAATATATTTATGGGTGATTTTTATGCATACAATACAAGATAAGTACTTAATACTTGATCCTGAGAGTTGCTGAGTGCTCTCCACTCCTACTGATCTTAGTGGAATTTTTAGAACCAAGGATTGACTAAAAAAACTCAGATTTCACCCAGAGAAAGTAAAGGGTTATGAACACCTCACTGGGATTGTTCAGACCCTTGAATGCTAGCAATATGTCTAGGTCATCCCCTCGAAGAGATTTATTTGGTTTAAAGCCTTTCATCTATTCATAGCCAAAATTTTGGTCACTCAACTGTGCAAATGGAAAGGCAACTTAACTTAAAAAGATCCCCAGTAACTTTTTCTTTCTTTTCCCTTCACGTAGTGTCATACCTTAGGCAATTGACTTTAAAAACAAACTTGTATTTAAAACTAGTGCAATTTTTCAAACAATGCAATATATATAATTCAAAGGCACAAATACTATACCCAGGCTATCCTCAAGGACATAGGGGATGGTAAGGGGCCACCGATAGTTGTCACCGATAATGGAGTTTCGTGTCTGTATTTGAGAAGGAAAATCAATATAAAAAGTTCAATAAGGAATGACATAGGAGTAGGTAATGAAAAGAAAGATTTGTAGCTCTAACCTGCAAGTAAGCAATATGTCTCATGAATCTGGGTGAATAGGTGAGAAATAAGCCTAGGAGCACAAATGCAGAAGAAGATGGCTCAGTGGTTGGCCTCAGATTTGAAATATTAGCGATCATAGGCACTGACTCTATGAATGTACCAGGACTAGAGCACCCATGGGGGGAAAAATGGTGGGTGCTCAGCAGTTCTCCCTCTCCCCCCAGCTCAACCTGTATAGGTGGCCCAGGGATGGGGAGGAAAGGAGTGAGGTTGGGACATGCTCAGAGGATGGTGCAGAATGGAATGGGGACAAGGCAGGGGCAGGAAGAAGCAGGGTGGGGGTGAGGTCTTCGAGAAGGGGTGGAGTGGGGGGCAAAGTTTGGGGCAGCACCAGGAGGAGAGCTGCCCCAGCCACATTACAAAGGTGGCACCTTTGCTAGAGACTTCCCTGGACCAGAATTTCAAATCCCTGCCGGCGCCAGCTAAACCTTAAGTTCCTTACAGGTTATAAAGATCTGTCTTTCAATGTATCATTATAATATAAATTCCTATCTTCTCTACCTGGACATTAACAACTTCATGACTTCTTTCAGAAGTGTAGGGATTTGTTCTAGTGGCCTTGGTTAAAACTTCCCTTAGGGTATGTCTACACTACCCCGCTAGTTCGAACTAGCAGGGTAATGTAGGCATACCGCACTTGCAAATGAAGCCCAGGATTTGAATTTCCCGGGCTTCATTTGCATAAGCGGGGTGCCGCCATTTTTAAATCCCCGCTCGTTCGAACCCTGTGCCGCGCGGCTACACGCGGCACGAACTAGGTAGTTGGAACTAGGCATCATAGTTCGAACTACCATTACTCCTCATTCCATGAGGAGTAACGGTAGTTGGAACTAGGAAGCCTAGTTCGAACTACCTAGTTTGTGCCGCGTGTAGCCGCGCGGCACAGGGTTCGAACGAGCGGGGATTTAAAAATGGCGGCGCCCCGCTTATGCAAATGAAGCCCGGGAAATTCAAATCCTGGGCTTCATTTGCAAGTGCGGTATGCCTACATTACCCTCCTAGTTCGAACTAGCGGGGTAGTGTAGACATACCCTTACTGTCACTGATCTGCCATGTGCAGATTGATTTCTATCATCCATCCCAGAAGTAATTCAGGAGTGACTAATAATCATCTGCTCCCATTAAATTTGATGACAAAGTTGCCATTGACTTCAAATGAATTAGGCTAAAGCAGATTGTCAGACATTCCCATTGGGATTCTTTGGAATATAATCTACTATATATTTGAGAGAGTTTGTGTGTGTGTGTGTGTGTGTGTGTGTTGGTGTGTTTGTCTGTTTGTTCAAGAATTCCTCCTAAAAGGTAAGAGCTAGGACAAGGGTGGGCAATAATTTTTTGCTGGGGGCCAATTTAGAAATTTTTGAAGTGGCTCTTGGCTACACCTAAAGGGGTGGGACTTCAAGAGGAAGAGGCGGGGCCTCAAGCAGAAGGGGCGGGGGCAGGATACTTCCCTGCTTCCCCATCCAGAGACCACGATTAGTCTGAGGGTGGGAGGGTACCTTTGCCCCCCCCTCCCAGAGATTCCCTCTAGGCACTTGTGCCCCTGGCCGTGGGAGGAGACTATGCATGCATCCCCCTTTGCCCCCAGGCCAATCAGGGCTTGGGGATAGGGGAGCGTGTGAAGCCTCCTCCCACCCTGCCAGGAGTGTGTGGCAAGTGCCATGCACTCCTCACAGGGCGGGGACAGGGCAGAGGAAACTTTGTACACTCCTTCCGCCCCCAGACCCTGATTGTCCCGGGGCGGGGGAGCACGCAAAGCCTCCTCCCCCCCTGCCAGGAGTGTGTGGTGCTTCTAAACACTGTGCACTCCTTGCAGGAAAGGGCAGAGAAAACTTTGCACGCTCCTCCTACCTCCAGTCCAATCAGGGTTTGGGGTTAGGGAGCACGTAGAGTCTCTTCCTGCCCTGCCAGGAGTCACACACTCCTGTCAGGGCAGAGAAAACTTAATCATCCCACTTGGCAGGCTAGATTCCCTTTTGCCCACCCCTGAACTAGGGCCACCAAGTCCAATATACAGCTTCCTCTTACCACAGTGTTTCCCAATTTTATTTGGCCAAGGAACCCTTTTCAGCTTTTCAGAATTTCAAGGAACCCCTAGGTTTGTCAAGCAAAAAAAAAAGGGGGGGGGGATGGACTCCCCCCACCTCCCTTCCGTGAGGCCTCATCCACTCTGTTCCCCTCCTCTCCGTCAATTTCTATCCCCAACCCTTATACCTATCTCAACCTAGTGAGAGTGAGGTGTGGGGTGGGAATGATGGATTTGGGTGTGGGAAGGGGTGAGAAGTACAAGCTCTGGGAGGGAATTTGAATGTAGGAGAAGGGGCTGTTGGCTCGGGGAGGGGGCTCTAGGCTGGGGAGTGTTGGGCTCAGGTGGAAGCTTGGGGTTTTGAGCAAGCCATGGCTTGTGTCTGTGAGGGTGCAGGAGTTTGGGCTGGATACGTGAGGGACTCAGGGCAAGAAGGTTGTGAGTATGATGGGCTCAGGACATAGATTTGTGATGTGTGGATGGTGGAGGAATGTTGTGGCAGAAGACTAGAGATGTGGGGATGCAGGAGTTTGGGGATGTAAGAGGCTCAGGATAGGGGGTTCCAGTGTATGATAGGCTCAGATTTGGGGTCAGGTGGTGCAGAAGTGTTATGATGCTGCAGTGAAATGAGGGTTTGGTCCCAATTGGGGGGTTGTTGGACAGGTTTCATTTTTAAATAAATTATGTCAAACTCAAAAGGTTTTAGCATTTTCTTTATTTATGAGAGGGGTGAGGAACCTGTTTTGAGTCAAAGGTCACTGACCCACAGAAAAGTCAGTTGGGATCACACAAGTGAGATGCAAAAAACAAAAACAAAAAACCCACTCCTCCAAAAAACCCCAAGCCTCACTAATGTGGTCCCAAATGTGCTGGTGGGTGTAGGGGACAGAGTGCTAGTGGGTGCTGGGGATGGGGTGAGGGTGCTGCTAGGTGGAAGGATGCTGGTTCAGGTAGCAGGGTGCTGGGGTCAGGGACATGGTCCTGCTGGGCACTAGGGTGACTGGCAGGGTGCTGGGACAAGGAACAGGGTGCTGCTGAGTCCTGGGGTGTGAGGCAAGGTGCTGGGGCCAGGGCGGTGCTAGGGTGGACGGCAGGGCTGCCAAGGAGTGGGATAGGGATGTGGTGCAGGATCTGGGAAGAAGGTGAGAGGCGGAAGGAGTCAAGGTCTGAGTGGTAGGTAGGGTGCAGAAGCAGGCTGATTGTAGGGTGTTTGGCTGGGGGAGGGAGCAGGAGCAGATTTGGGGTAGGGTGTCTGGCTACGAGGGTGCGAGTAGGGGACTTGGGTAGGAGTTGGACCTCCCTGATCTGGCACCCTCTGGACCTGACTGGCCCCAGATGAGGAATTTTTGGACCACGGGAGGTCATTTCAGGGCTCCTGGTTTTCCCCCTCCCCTTCCCCACTAGGCTTCTTTGCACCTCTATCCCCTGCAACCCAACTGAGCTGCCCACCCCTGCTTGTTCCCTGCACCTCCCCCAAAACCATCCCCCACAATCCAAGGGAGTGCAGCATCAGTTCCATGCAGCCCCTCTCAGCCCAGCTGAGCCGCCAGTCTGTTCTGTATCCCCTCCCCCATCCACCTCAGCCCGGCTGAGCCCTGCACTGGTTCTCTGCATACCTCCCCTACAGCACAGCTGAGCCCCGTTTCCCTGCACCTCCCCCCAAGCCCCACAAAACTGCTGAGCCAAGAGCCGATTCCCTGCTCCTCCCTCCCCTTGAGTCTAGCCTCGGTTCCTGGCACCTCCTGCCTCTTGCAGCCGAACTGAGCTCTGAGCTCCCCCCCCCCACCCCACAGCCCAGCCCAGCTCCCCAGACCTCCCCACTCTGCAACCCAGCTGAGCTCAATTTCCCTGAACCTTCCCCCAAACCATGCAGACATGCTGAGCCAGTGCTGATTCCCTGCCCCTGCCTTCCTCCCTTCCCTTGGTTGTGTCTTCACTAGCACGATCTTGCACCAAAGCAGCCGCTCTTGTGCAAAAATTTGCTGCCTGTCTACTCTGGCCGTGTGTTCTTGCGCAAGTACACTGACATTCTCATGTATGAAATCAGGGCTTCTTGCGCAAGAACTACGATGCTCCCGCCCAGGAATAAGCCCTCTTGCGCAACTCTTCTGCGCAAGAGGCCAGTGTAGACAGGCAACATGAATTTCTTGCTCAAGAAAGCCCTAAGGCTAAAATGGCCATCGACACTTTCTTGGGCAAGAGGGCATCCACACTGCCATAGGCTCTTGTGCAAAAGCACAGCTCGCACATGGCAGTGTGGATGTGTTCTTGCACAAGAACTCTTGCGCAAGGTGTTCTTGTGCAAGAAACAACCAGTGTAGACATTGCCTAAGTTTCCTTACATGAGCAAAAATAATTTTGTGTTGTGCACCAGTACTGAGTTTATGTGGCTTATTTGAATGTGCCACCCAAGTTATTAATAAATATTTTTAAACCTCTACCTTTTCCCTCTGCTTCCATGTTTCCTCCCCGTGCTCCATCAGCTCCTCTGGTGCCTGCTGCCCCCCCCCCCCCCCCACTGCTCACCCTCCTCTGCTGTCCTGACTCCTGCCCTTCTCACTGTCCTCAGCCCTCCTGCAACCTGCCCCCCTCCACCAGCCCTTCTCTCCTTCTTGTGCCCACTCCTCCAGTAGCCCCACTCTGATCATGTGAGCTACCCCTCCTCATCCCCTCTCCTAACACCTCCCTCTACAAACCTGCCCTGCGTCTCTCCTCTGATGGTGGTCCCTCCCCTGCAGGTGCCTGCCCTTCTGCTTCACCCCTAGAATCTCCTGGCACCTGCACCTTTTCTTACCCCTGCACCCTCCTGGTGCCTCCCCCTTCCCTCACTTCCCCTGCCTCCTTTGCCCCCTTTTCCCCTGATGCCCACCTCTCACCATCCCATGCCCCCATTTCCCTCATGCCCCTGTGCCCTCACACATGCCTTGCTCCATCCTGGCCTTTCTCATGCCCACCCCTCTTTCAAGCCTTCTCCCAGCACCTCCCCTCACCCCTCTAGCCCCCAATGCCCTTACCCTCTTCCCTCCCAGCATCACCCTGTCCCCCTCCCACTGACACCTCCCCTCCTGCCTTTTTCCTCATTGTCTGCACTTGGCCCCCTGGCATTTGTCTCTCCTCCATCCCTGTCCCTTGGTGCCTTCCTCTTCCCCCTCTCCCTTCCCCCTCCGCACAAGCACCTTCCTGTCCCAGCACTTCCCTTTTCCCTCTGCACAAGCCCCTTCCCTCCCTTTCCCTTTCCCTCTCCCGTACCTTCTGCCTTCCACTTTGCCGGGACGGAGTCTGTACTCTGTCCCTGGACTCCGAACCTGCAACTCAGCCATGCAGCGCAACACAGTGCCCAACAGGTTTAAAATCCCGGGCCGTGACGTTACGTCACGTCCGGGTATCTCCCCACCCACTGGTTTGAGCGCGCTGTGCAGGGCAGCAGCAGCCAGCAAGTGGGAGCTCAGAGAAGGTTGCGCATGGCAGGGACGGGACCGGGATGGGGATGGGGGAGAGACGCTCTGGGGCCAGGATGGGAGGATGCGCGGGAGGGGGTTGTTGGGACCCGTTCCAGCTCCAAATATTGCTGGAGCATGGGCACCACGAGCCCACACAACTTGCCACCCATGCCTCTGCTGGCTAGCCAGCTCTCTCTCTCTTTTTCAGAGGGGGCGGGGGAGTGCTGGCTCCTCGCGGAACCCCTAGTTTTGCTCCACGGAACCCCAGGTTTCTGTGGAGCACCAATTGGGAAACACTGTCTTACCATAAAATGTTAAAGGTCTGGATGTTCCTGGAGTGGGATAGCATCTCATTAAATCATACACAAAAGAGACACAATCACTAGGCAGGTGAAAGGGATGAGCAGGGGATAGACCCCTCTATCCAGGATTTCCTCAGCCCCGAGCCTCCTACACACTCACCCCTAGGTGCCCTTTAAGGAGGGCTGAAGTTCCCCTCCCCCTGATTCTTATGGGATCATTGTTGGTTGCTCTCTTTCGTCAGGGAGGGAGGGGAAAGTGCACAGTTTGCTGCATTCCTCACTCTGGCGGGGGAGCATAGTAGTTGAATCTGAACTTGCCTCAGGTGGGGGACATGCACCCCTCCCCCAGCTGTGCCTGCTCGAGCTGCAGCTCCCACAAAGAGACGTTTCTCACTTAGCCCCAAGCTGCTGCAGTGAGAGAGGGCTGGGGTGGTCCTCTCTCCCCAGGTAAGTCTGCATAAAGAACCCCTCATCCTCAGTCCCACCCTAGAGCAATTATTTAAATGAAGCATGTACATTTTTATTTTATTTTCTAAAAAGCAAACACGACTTGAGTTAAGGATCCTAGCAATGTTGGGTATGTCTTTTGGTGCATTATATAATACAATTTTTATTTTTGAGGTGAATAGAGATACCAGAAGGATAGTCTAAAATGAAATGATAATCAAGGACCTAAACTTGCATAACTTTCAGTTGGGCAACTTATGTGAGAAGGAAAGGTTTACAGGGAAATGTCTGAAGTTTCATACACTGACAAACATTGTGCAGATTTGCAGATAAACTAAGAATATCTCAAGCAGGCATCTCTGCATGTGATTATTGCCAATACTCCTAAAACTACAAGTCTCAAGTCACAATAAAGAAAATAAGTTTATTACATTGATCTGATGGCTGAACTGATTTTTACTCTGGTTAAAGCTTTTGTAAATGAACATAACTCATTCATTATTTACAACATTTCATACAAATCATTCCCAAATTATTTCAGTTCATGGTTACAGAAACAACATTTATGGCTAGTACAAACTAGAGGCGCTGAGCATTTTCAGATCAGCGGTGCTTTATATTACATAAATCAGTGGCACATTTCTGGTTTCATATTTTATGTGTAAACTCACCCCATCGTGTTTGATATCTCCTTCAAAAAGATTCAGTCCTAAAGCTAAAAAGTAACAACTGATTAACATTCAAACATTGTATTGATCTCTTACTATTACAATGAAACTTTCAAAAGATACAAAGAATATTTTTTTAAATCCACCTTCATTGATGTCCAAAATATCTTGATCAATTCCCCCATCTACATCTACTTCTGAAAAACAAAAAGCAAGTGAGATAGGACATTAATCTTTGCTATTATCTTTATGAAGTATGAAAATTAATGCAATAAGATAACCGACACTGGTGTGTTTATGTGCAGCTGTTTTTGTTAGCTGCCTTCAGCACACTCATATAGAACTCTGAACAGAACTCACCCAATGACTCTGGAGTAGGCTAGCGAGGAGGGAAAAAAGAGAGAGAGAAATTAAAAGGGTGCGCAAAATGAAATGTTACTAACATTATTCTTTTAAAAACATTAGAGATCCATCTTGAGCTCAACTAACAGCATTTATTGCTGGCCATTTTCAGTGTATTTTAGCAAGCTAGGATTAGGTTGTAGTAGGAACCTGCATTTTGTGTTCTGCAATCTGTTCCTATTTGTGTATGTCTGTTTATGTGTGTGCTTGCACTCAGATGTTCCCCAGACTGAAGAAAGGGAGAACCCTTCTCAAATTTGTACTACCCCTGTTTAGATTGCAGAACATAAAATGCATCATGAAGCAAACCACTTCATACATTTCAAATAATACTTTTTGATCTCATGCTCCACTGACTTCACTGGGCTATTGTAAGTGAGATCAGAATGAGGGCCTTAGATGAAAGGATAATCATATAGTCATGAATGTAGGAATACGGAGTAGATAAAACAAGTCATCTTGTCCAGCCCAATCTTGCCAGATTCTATAATGTCAATAGCCCTCCATTATGTAGTAAAGTTTTATGGCACTGATGTCCTACCATCACATTGATCTACCTTTTAAAAAATCCATAGTCCAATATCTAACAGACACACATGGGAAAGATATCAAATAATTTCACAGACTTCATCTACTTTTGAAGAATCTGATCCTGCATACACTTACTCACACAGGTAGCCCTCACTTACCTGGATAACAAAGTCCATTGAAATCAGTAGGGCTACGTCAACACAGTGGAACTATTTCAGGATACCTCTGGTCTTAAGAGCCAGCCCATTATATTGAAATATAACAGCCTCACTATTCCGACATCCCTCAGCCTAAGGTCCCAGCTCAAAGCTGCCCAATTCATTTGAAGCTTGACACTGGAATAAGGGACTTTTTGGAATAGTGCCTTATTTTGAAGTAAGGGTGCTGTGTAGATTCACCCTAAATGACTATCTAATGTTCTTCAGTGCACTTTGGTTCTGGCTCTTAGGCGGCCAAATCAGAGAAATTTCACTGAGAAAAGTAAATATGTGCAAGGTGAGGCTGAACATAAATAAATTTAATTTTAAAAAATCCTGACTAATAGGAAGTGTTCCAAATATTGATTTAAAGACCAAAGACTGACAATGAAAGTGTAATTTGTAATTGGACAGATTACACAGGAGCCAATTTATTTCCAAACAGCAAAAAGTCTCATGCTTCCAAATCGTTACCATTAATGGAATTAATTAATAATTTCCCTGATAGTTTAGTATGAATACAATTAATCCCGATGGATTTAACTAATTAGTGTTTTCACTTTCATGATGGTTTATCCAAAAATTGAAATAATGCTTTCTATAAGCATATTTTTAAGCTGCTGAAAACCTTTCATTAATGGCACTAAAAGTAAAGCATTTTTGAGATCTCTATGATTATAATGACAATGCCTTAGGACTTCAAAATCCATCATGCAAACAACACATCCAGCAGAAAGCTATTTTTTTCAGTACATGGGAAAGATTTTCCAATGGCATCAAAATGTTCATAAGTAGAAACATGAAACAATTTAAGTGATTCCCACATATTTACTCCTAGTGAATAAGAGAAAGCGTGAATGGGAAACTATTCAAATACTCAATTATTTCCTATTCTTCATGTAATTAGTTCAAATCCAGCCCAGGTCAGCAGTGACTGAAAACGGTCACCAACTGATGGCTTCATTGTCGAAGTTGGTGATTTTCTGCTAGATAAGAACTAATAGTTACTCATATGTAGCACTGGACTCCAACAAATCCCAGTGAAATTACCTACTTTAGTGGGGACACTTGTGTGAATAAAGATTACTCAGGGGCTCACCAGCTGCATGATCTGAACCCAAGTGTTCAAAGCCTCAAAGCAAACACAATTGACACAACTTACCAGAATGCCAATTCCTAGTCATTTATGCATAGCAATAACGTTGTATGTTTATAACAAATTCACAAGTAAAAATAACTGTGTGCGCTGCTACCTGACATACTGACCTCCGGTATCCTGAAATAGCTATTCTGTGTCTTTTGAGCATGCCTGTTATTTCAAAATATAACGGGCTTGCTATTCTGTCGTCCCTGTAAATCTCATTCCACGAGAAGTAAGGGATGTTTCAGAATAGCGATTTATTTTGAAGTAAGTGCTATGTAGACAGTGACAAATTTTGAAATAAGCTTTTTTGAAATTTGTGTTGCTCAAATTGTGTATCTTATTTTGACCTGTATTGCAGTGTTGATGCACCCTAAGGGTCTCTCAAAGAGAAATACATTTAATTCACTGAACTACTATTTAAAATCTAAATTAAAGACATTTCCTCTTTTCTGAATAACTTACTGTTTGTGATTTATTTATCCTAACTTTGGGGAACACTTTGGCTACAACTACACCACAGTGGGGATTGATAATGAAAGATCGATACACCAGCGGTCAATTTAATGGGGCTAGGAAAAACCTGCTAAATCAACCACAGATTACTCTCTAGTCAACCCCATTACACTCCCCCAGACAAGAAGAGTAAGATAAGTCAACAGGAGAGTTTCTCCCAATGACACTCCTCAGTGTAGACCATGCAGCAACTTAACCAAAGGTACATCAACTCCTGCTATATTATTAATGTAGCTTGAGATGCGTATGTTAGGTCATCTTTCTGTTGTAGTGTATACATAGGCTCAGAGGTATGTGAATGATGTTATAGACTTTAAAATGTAAGGTGGCCAGATTCTGCCACTTTAATTCATATTATGTAATACATTGCTCCATGCATTGCCCCACTGATACTGATGTGAGATAAAGTACAATTTCCTGACAAAGTAAAAACTGTGTAATCAATCTTCACTTCACTTCCATCCGTCAAGTATTTCTCAGACTATTTTGTGTTCCAAATTCTTCTAAATCTCACTGGGTCTTATTCACAGAAATGGGAAAATATTGCATTTAAAAACATATATAAGGTAATATACAATTTCAAAGTTGGTATTTTTATGTTGTTGTCACAAAATAGTTCACCACAGGATGAGAAACATGCTGGTGCAGCCAAAGATAAATATGCCCAGTTTGAATAAGAGCATTAATTTCAGTGCCATATTAATTACATTAAATAAAATACTTGATATCACTATTTGTATTCAAAACAGTAAAAAAGGTTTTACCACTTACCATGTCTTCAATGCTAGACTATGTATTCAACCAAAACTGCTATAAAAAAATCAGTGAGAGTCCTGCCTGAGTCAAGAGTGAAGGATCATGCCTTCCAGATACAGGGCTAGATTATAAGCAGCAGCAATAAGAAATCTACTCACACCACATCTTTATTTATCAGAGGATTGATGCTCTGGCGCTTGATCTTCCAGGGTTCCATTTAATGAATCTAGTAAAGACCCACTAAATCAAATGCTGAGAGCACCCCATCAGCACCACTACTCCTCACAACGTGGGAGCATTTCTTCTGTCGACCTCCTGCTGTCGACTTCCCAGTGCCAAGCTCAGCTTAAGGTACATTGACTCCAGCTATGTTATTTACATGGCTGGAGTTGTGTCCCTTAAGTCGACCTCCGGGTATAGTGCAGACCTGGCCTCAGAAAACAAAATGTTTTGTTCTGCCTCAATTTTTTTTAAACAATTTTTTAACAGAGAAACCCTTATATGCAGGAACTATATGAAGCAGTTTATCTTTTTTCACAAGCTTGTTATGACCTATATTATACTTCAAAATGTAAAAATGATTTTTTTTTCTTACCAGACCACAGCCAACCTGAAGAAGAGACCACATCAGGAGCATAGGCACAGACAACATGTTGCTTTATTCCGTGAAAGGCTATGGACTCTCTAACAGAGGAAGTATATTTAATATTTCAGGAACTTTGCCCTGGTATATAAGTCAAGCTGTTTTATATCTTAAATCATCCAATCAGTAAAGTCTATTTCTTTTAGAAAATTTGCTAACACCTGTAAACCATACACATCTGTGGCCCTTGCCCTCATTGTCAATCTCTGAGGGAGGTGACGCCCCTTTGAGATAGCTGCGTCTGAAACCAACTAGATAAACAGAGGGCAATTAGCAACTTAGATTGCTCAGGCATGTGGGTTGTGTACCCACAAACAGTCTAGGGGGTCCTCCAACATGGGGAGGGAAGTTGAATACCTGCAAGAGTATGGTGCTGTGGAATCAGGGTTGGACATTCAGCAGGTCTTTGAGCTTATGGAGGGAGATTACTGCCACCCAGAGATGGAGTAGCAGGTGGGACACAAGCTCGCCCACCTCCACCACATCCCAGCCCAGGGACCTATTGGTGGCAGCATGGTTGGCCACTGGGTCAATGGAGATTCCACTGCAACATGCTGACAGTCTCTAGGGACATGCCAGCCAAAGGGTAGTCCAGTTTCCCTGAGCTATTTCCAGAACTCCCCCTTGTTTGTACCTGCATCCACAGGCCATCTTCTGTCTCCCCTGGATACACAGTGAGTGGAAATCCCAACATCTTCCTCATCAAGCACATCTCACAGTCCTGGTACCAGAGTGGTTTCCTTGGATGGCTGAAGTCCTCCATGGTTTCCAGCTCCCATAACAGGTTGGCAGCTTGTGGCCAGTCTATCACTCCACGAGGGGCTGCTGCAGTCTCCCAAATCAGGAGCAGATGGAAGGTATCTGGCTCCTCCTGCAGCTATTGCCCACTCTAACTGCAGGGCTCACCTCTTATACTTCCTGTTCCTATTTTGAACTTGCCCTTCTGCTTCTGGTGAGGCAGGTGAGTCCTTCCAGTACCTCCCACCCAGGGGCATCTGACTGTCCTCCGCTGAAAGTCTCTGATCAAGGCCATGCCCTTTTGCAACAACCCCATTCATGTGTTCATTAAGATCATTAATGTATATTTTGCAAGTAACTTTTCTTGTAAAAAAATAAGAGTAATATATGTAGCACTTAACTTTGGAAACTAATCACAAAACTCTTGTAAAGCAGGGAGAATTGTATTAATAAACCTATTTTACTGAGAGGGAAACAGGGAGAAAGTTTGTGACTTTCCTAAGGCCACATAGGAAGCCTGTGTAAGAACCAATACTAGCATTTTAGACCCCACTTCTCTTGACTAGTATTTCTCAAAGTGGTCTGCGGACCTACTCTGAGAGAGCTGCTACAGGGTTGCTCTAGTTTGTTTACTACATGTCTGCCATCTCTGTGAAAACCATGGATCCTACACTGCTCTTCAATATTTCATGGAGCATTACGAACAAAATGTGCCTGAGCCTGCAATACTTCCCGAGTCGCAAGACAGTGCGCTGTGGAAAGAAACAATTCAGGTTTGCTGTTAGCATTCACTGAGCAGCTGCACAGGGTTCTTGACCTGAGAGACAAGAATGAACAGGTGGGATCACATCGCTATGCAGGTATGGAATGATGAACAGTGGCTATGGTACATTCAGATATGCAAGGGCACACTCCTAGAACTGTATGTGGAGCTCAACCAAGCCTGCCAGTGCAGCTACTCCAAAATGAAACCTGCACTCACAATGGAGAAGTGTGTGGTGATCTCTGTGTGGGAGCTGGCAATGCCAGATTGCTACCAATTAGTCTGGAATCTATTTGGAGCATGGGCAGCTGGTAATGTAGGCAAGGGAGGGCATTGCCATCCCCAAATTGCCTACACTGCCCAGCCACCTGGGAGGGGCTGAGACCACGCTGTATGGCAGCTCAACTTCCCGGTGACCAGGGAAGGCTGGGGCTGTGCCATGTGGCAGCTCCGGCCCTCAGCTGGGATTGGGCAGGGTTTGGCGGGGGATGGAGGGAAAGGCTGCAAAGGGGCATGGCCCCAGGGAAAGGGTGTGGCTTTGGGTGGAAGACACAGGGCTTTGGCTGCCTTCCCCAGCTGAGCCTTCACCAGCTGCCCATGATTTGGAGATGGTAATTCCCCTATGGGAGTTGCTTTGATGGAAATGTGAGGGGCCATTAATCACATTCAGATATGAAGGACTGATTCTGGTCAATATGTGGGTAACAGTGGATGGTTCTGCTGCAAAGCAGTTCCTGAACTGTGGAGGGGTGATAGATGGCATGCATATCCCTGTTTTAGCATCAGGCCACCTTGCAATGAAGTACATCAATAGAAAAGGATACTTTTCTATGGTGTTACAAACAACAGGGTTGCAAGCAATGAATCACTAGAGTTGTGTCACTGATATCAGTGTGAACTGGCCAAGGAAGGTGCATGACATATGCATCTTTGGGAGCATAGGCCTGTAGAGAATATACATGCAGGGACTTTCTTTCCAGATAAGAGAACTACATTAGAGATGTTGAAATCCCAACAGTGATCCCTTGCTAGCTTTTACTCCTATGGCTCATGAAGCCATATACTGGCCACCTCAACAGCATCAAAGAGTGCTGCAACAACAGACTCAGTAGACACATAGTAACTGTTGAATATGCCTTTGGCCATTTTTGAAGGGTTGCTGGTACTGTCTATTCATGATATTAGACCTCAGCAAAGAAAATATCCCCCCAGTCACAGTTGCCTGCTGTGCACTTCACAATATCTGTGAAGAAAAGGGGGAGAAGTTTCTGTAAGGCTGGAGTGCGGAGGTGGATAGGCTGTCTGCTGATTTTGTGCAGCCAGATGCCAGGGCTATAAGAAAAGCTCAGCTGGGAACTTTTCAGCTCAGGGGGGCTTTTAAAGAGCATTTTAACAATGAGCCACATGTGTTGCTGTGGTATACTGTGCCTAGATATATTTTTTTTTACAATGTGCTATGAACCTTGTAATGAGTGCTATATGTGTGCTAATATAACAAAGCAAATGCAACTATTGCTGTTATTGTTGGATATTAGCCACAATCACCATATGTTAGAGACTAATAAAGATTAATTAAGTTTCCATAAATAGACTTTTAATCCACACTCATGCAAACATAGCTACTTGAAGCTTATTTGCTTGGATTTCAGCAGTGGACCTCTGGCTTCAGCTTTCTGCACTGCACTCCAGTGAGTCTAATGCTGATTCTGCTTGGCACCCCCCCTAAAACTTGTTTGCAGCCCTTGAGGGGGGTCTGGCTCCCCATTGAGAACTGCTGGCCTAGAGAACAGCAGTGGTCCCATCCATGAATATAGCTGGAGAAGTGGGGGTTAGTGAGAACAATAAAAGAGGGTAGCACTCGAGCATTAGTACAAGAGGATGGGGCAACTAAACCAAATACTGGCACCATTCTCCACCAGCAGTGGTAACTTTAGCTGATATCTCACTCGTGATAGTAACTGAGGGTATGTCTACACTACCCTCTTAGTTCGAACTAGGAGGGTAATGTAGGCATACCGCACTTGCAAATGAAGCCCGGGATTTGAATTTCCTGGGCTTCATTTGCATAAACTGGGCGCCGCCATTTTTAAATCCCCGCTCGTTCGAACCCCGTGCCGCGCGGCTACACGCGGCATGGACTAGGTAGTTCGGACTAGGCTTCCTAGTTACTCATGGAATGAGGAGTAACAGTAGTTCGGACTAGGAAGCCTAGTCCAAACTACCTAGTCCATGCCGCGTGTAGCCACGCGGCACGGGGTTCGAATGAGCGGGGATTTAAAAATGGCGGAGCCCAGTTTATGCAAATGAAGCCCGGGAAATTCAAATCCCGGGCTTCATTTGCAAGTGCGGTATGCCTACATTACCCCGCTAGTTCGAACTAGCGGGGTAGTATAGACATACCCTGAGGCTGCAAGTGAACAGCTCCTGCACTTATTTGGCTGCAGACCAGGGCTACGTGCTGCTAGTCAGTCTGCTGCAATAGCATCTGCTGATGTAATTGCTGACTGGCATAGGGAAGTGTTCCACTGCCATGGAAGAAGTAAGGTAGCCCTCCCAAGAAAATTTTGACATAGGACGGCAGACAACTTTCAGGAAAGTTTACTAGAAGCCTCTATGGAGGATTCATGGGACATCCCAATGCACATAAACAAACTATTCCACAGGGCACTACTCTCTGCCTAGCAACATAGGGGAATAAGAAGCAGACAGCAGCTGTGCCTCTATCAGTTAACTCACTTCGTCTTGTGGCCTGATTAAAACAACAGTATGTGAACAGAAGTGTCTATGCAATATTGAAACAAATTGAGTACTTACCAGAAGTTTCCTCCCTGAATCAGACTCTCCAGTGCTGGACTGCTGGAAGTGGCTCAACTGCTCAGGAGTCAGGTCCTGGCTTGCCATGCTACTGGAACCCCGTTTTCCTGTCCCCTGTACTCTCCTTCCTCATCCAGTGTCCCAGTCCTTTGGTGTTGGCCTATTACTACACCTCCTCTAAAGTATCCACGGGATGCCTGGTGGTAGATGTGGGTTCACTGCTGAGGATGGCATACAGCTCCTTGTAGAAGTGGCACGTCGCACCAGAGCAACTGTTTGCATCCCTTGCATTCTGGTACACCTGCTGCAGCTCCTCAATTTTCACATGGCACTGCTGAGTGTCCCTGTCACAGCTAGGATTATCACCTAGCTTGTATTTGACCAGCCTGGGATTTGTAAGGATTTTCCAGTTGTCAGAAAAATAATTTAATCTTCCAGGGGTTTAAAGATTTGTAATATTATCCCAGTACACTGGGATACCTAACATTAAAAGTTTTTGTATCGAGGTAAAGATGCTGCAGAGTTCCCACTTCCACAGTATAAGTGATAATGAATCAAAACTGTTGAAAACGTATCAGCTGTGTGCCCACCAACACGCAGGCACAATGTGCATGTGTGCCAGAGGGTTTGAGTCCAGAGAGAGATGTGCAATGTTATCAGTCTTATTTGTATATGCTATTTCTCTAGATACTATAAGTGGCTATTGAAGCAGAGTGGGGGTAAGCAGTGAGAAGTTTGCAGCGTTGTCTTGTGTATGGGGTTTAAAGTTGCAGCAGGCTTCCCATGTGTTGGGGAGGGATTGCCAGGTTTTTGCATTTCAAAGGTGCAACCCTAGTTGTAGCTCTTCTCCCCCATGCCCAGAATGATCTCAATGTTCCTACAGCTTGAGTGGAGCCGTGGCTGCATGTTTTCCTGTCCCCAGAGACTCTGGCGATCTATCTCCTGTATTCTAGGCAAAAACACCTTTTCTACATGGAGCAGGAATGGTCAGCAGGACAGTTGCTATGTTAGCTCTTCATGCTGAGCAAACAGGAACTGGAATTTCAAAATTTCCCATGGCTTTAAAAGGGGAGGAGCGAGTACCTGCATTACACGACCGGACCAGTCATGGTGGGACACAGTAGGACACCTCCTGGAGGCCACTAAAGTCAACGTAAGTAATGCAGTGTCTACGCTGACACTGCAATGCGCTATGTTGAGCTCAGCACTATGACTCTTGCTGAGGTGGAATGATTAGGTGGGCGTAGTAATTGTATTAAAGCAGCAGGAGGACTATTGTAGTACAGATGCTTACACAATTAGGTCAGTGTAAGCTGCCTTACATTGACTAACTCAGTACTATTGACCAGGCCTTTTTAATGTGAACTCCTGAGTTTAAATAGTTGGTATTGGGGGTGACTCTGGAGACCCATTTCTCTTCCCACTCAAATTTCCCACACATACATCTGTCTGAGACAGCCCCTTTCTATATTCACACTAGGAATGCTAGTTGTTAACATGTAGTTAACTGAATCATGCAGAAGACCTTACTGGCTGATGCTTACTAGTTAACTGATTTAAATGGGATTTTACATCCCTAATACACATTGTGTCTCTGTCTCAAAGAGACATCCAGCAGTCAGGGAAGACCAATTTCCCTCAAGAAACAAACAAAATCCATTCTGGAACTATCTTACTAGCAAAAATGACCCATCCCCAACCACTCTACATCTAGAGACAGTCAGATGACTTATCTGCCACCATTGCTGCAAGCTGATACTGCATGACAGTACACTTGTCATTGCTGCAGCTGCTGCAAGGAACAACCCCCAAGCAAGTAAGCAACCTAAAAAGGAGTCCATAATGTGCTGACAAGTGGAAAGAACGAGTACTGAGTCATGCAGAAGAAAGGAATTATATTTAGTAGAGTTTGTAGCATTTCCATCTGTCCTGTATAGTTGGTTTTCCCCAATTATTTACCCAATTCAATTAACAAATGCTAAGTTTGACACTGTACCCAATCAGTTTGTACATTTGGGACTTGCTTCAGACTTCCATCTTCTCAGCAGGATGTATTTTGCCACTATCAATGCTATAGCAAATACCATCCCTCTAATACAGGCTGCTTCTTGATATGCTTCTTGGGTGGACTGCCAAGCTAGGCCCTCAACTGTGACAAAACTAAACATGGCTAAAGCTATAAACCAAATAATGAAACAAGTCGCTAACAAAGAAACAGATGGTTATACACAATTGCCTACCAGATGTCAAGAGTGCTATTAATGCTTATAATCATTTACTACATTTATACCTGTTTCTCCAAAAGAAAAGTGTTCTCTACTTTTATTGTCCTCTCTCAGTAGCTCTGTAGTGTCTCTAGCATACATCTTGGAAAGAAAACAACCAACTTTTCCTCCTTCCATAGGCTGTGTCTAGGCTGGCCAGTTTTTCCGGAAAATCAGCCGCTTTTCCGGAAAAACTTGCCAGCTTACACTGGCCGCTTGAATTTCCGCAAAAGCACTGACTTCCTACTATAAGAAATCAGTGCATTTTGCGGAAATTCTATGCTGCTCCCATTCGGGCAAAAGTCCCTTTTGTGCAAAACTTTTGCGCAAAAGGGCCAGTGTAGACAGCTGAGATTTGTTTTCCGCAAAATGTCCTGATCGCGAAAATGGCAAACTTTGGTCCGGCAGGGCACACAACGCCCGCATCCTCCGCAATTGCGGACAGTTTCGCAGGCTGGAGGTGGGCACCTACTTCCCCCAGTGGGAGTTGACTGTCGGGGATGTGCCTATGCCCATCTGCATCATTGGGGATGCGGCCTACCCCCTGCTGCCTTGGCTAATGCAGCCCTACACGGGGCGGCTGGACCAGAACTGGGCCCGGTACAACAGCCGCCTCAACCAGGCCCGGAATCAAGTGGAGTGCTCCTTCAGCCACTTAAAAGCCCGCTTCTGTTGTTTGCTCACCCGTCTCGAGATGGGTGAGCAGAATGCAACGGAGGTAGTGGCCGCTTGCTGCGTGCTCCACATTGTGGAGCAGAGTGGGGGAGGCCTTCCTCCCCACATGGATGGCAGCCGAGGCACAGACTTATGAACAGCCTCACACAGCTGCCATCCGCCAGGCGCACCAGGATGGGGTGGGCATCCAAGAGGCCCTGACGGGCATGTTCGCACAGGGCATGCATGACCCCATAGTAGAGTCACCTCGGTTTCCCCCTACAACTCCCTCCCATCCTCTACTCTTCCCCCTTACCTCCCAATTGTAAATGTACTGGATTCAGGAAACCAACCTTGGTTATACTTGTTTGGGTACGAAGACTCCTGGTAGTCTTGTCTGACAGGTCAGGTCAAGCGGAAGGCTTGCACCTACCAATTTAAATTGGGTCCAGAGTTAGGTTTAGTTAAATTAGCTATCATCGTTGTGACTGTTCGTCAGGCAGCGTCGGTTCAAAGCATATCGGCCGTCATTGTGCATGTTCGTCGGGTGCGTCGGACGTAGCTAGGATTTTTCTTTTAGTTTAGGCTAGGTTTTAGGCCACCATCGCCTGTTCGAGCTGTCCTGAAGAACAGGAGGAGGATTCGTGGTTCGTGCGGAAGGCTCGAGTCATCATACCCGATTCCAGTCATCTTCGAGGGATCTCCTGGCAGTTCCTCGTCTGAGGCCCAGAAGGACCAAAGACTTGAGGTCGCCAGCTTTGGCGTCGTCTTCCATCGAGGGACTCCTGGCTGTTCCTCTCCCGAGGCCCGGAAGGACCAAAGGATTGAGGTCGCCAGCAACACGACAATCGTCCCTGTGTCTAGACTATGTACATATTCTTTGTGTTCGTGTTTTAACCTTTCTTGCTTGTTTGTTATCTATGTTAATATAGTCTTGTGGTTTAAATTTTACCTACAGTGTCAGTATTTATTTATGAGCCACAAACCAATGATCAATTAAAGGAACGACCAGTGATAGATATGGTATTTGATATCCGCATTTTGTAATCTTCTTAATTTTAGTTGGCTAATTGGCATCTCAAATCAATTATTTAAGTTACCTCGAGTAACACAATAAACAACACAGTTTTGTTTTTAACAAGAAAAACTGGTATGTTTTTATTTACAAGGGAGAGAGGGGGAGGAGACCTTGAACTGGGAGGGGGAGAGGGAGGAGACCTTCAACCGGGAGGGGGAGGAGCTACTCCTCAGAGGGGTGGCCCCTGCGACCGCTCCTGTGGGGGCGGACCTGGACACGGGGGGGCAGGCCGCATTGGGGCAGGCTGCATGGGGAGGTGGGCAGGAGGGGCCATTGCAGGAGGGGCAGGGACAGGAGCAAGAGGGGCCATTGCAGGAGGGTGCAGTGGCAGTGCTAGGGGAGGGATGGTGGGGGTGTGGGGCAAGGCCATGCCATAATGTATGGCATGGCCAATATGGGCGGTGAGGGTGGCGATGGAGTCGGCCATCCTCGTGCACTGGGCCTGGAAGGCGCCCCAGGCCTCCTGTCACCATTGCAGGTCCCCCTCGACGCGTTGCATAATGGCATCCTCGATGCGCTCGACGGCCTGCACATGGCACCGAAGGAGCTGGTCCCGGTGGCGGAGCCTCTGCCTCGGTGGTTGGGCGGCTGGAGGTGCTGCCGCTGCTGCTGCCAGACTGGAGGGTCCCCGGCTTGTGCTTGGTCCCGCTGCAGGAAAGAGAAGAAAGGATGGGTCAGTCAAGCAGCCCGGTCACTGTCCCCACACTCCATGCCCTCCACCCCATAGCCCAGGTGACACCACAGTAGTGTGGCTTGGGCCCATTTGGTTCCCCCTTGCCTCCTGTGTTGTATGTTTGTAAGGAGGACCGCCCCTGGAGTAGGGTCCTCCTCCATGTATTGTAACCACCGGTCTGTGTCCTGGTCCTGTGAAGGGTGGGAGGGTGCTTGTGTTGCGTTAACCTGTGGAACTCCGTGCTGGTGGAGGCTGTGAGGCTTTGGGCTAATCACTGGTGTTTGACAGGGAGCGAGATGAATCCCCACACAGTGCCTGGGAGCACATCTGGCAGATGTGGTCTGGGCTCTCAGATCCCCAGCGAGCGGGATATCTCCTTGACGGAACCAGGAGAGTGACTGGGGAGTGTCCCATCCTTGCAGCAAAACTCAGGCAGCCCTAGGGGTGGCCTGAGCACTTCCCCCCCTTCTCCCTCCCACTATCCCTCACACACGTAGCCCAGGGACACGTATGGCCACAGTGGGGACTTCCCTCGGGGAGCCAGCCAAGGCACCGGGAGCAGGCGAGGGGCTCAGTGGGGGCCACAGGGCTGTGATGCTGCGGTTTTCCCAGGAGCAGCTGGCTGTGCCTCACAGCCAGGCATGGGACAGTGAGCTGTTCTGCGTGCTGCACCCTTGCGGAGGTGCGGGCTCTGGGCTGAGTCCCTGGGGCCCTGGCTGGTTCCAGCTGGCATCTACCCTTCCCCCAGTCCTGCTGGATGTGTGTGAGCAGCACGGTCCCAGGTGTGCCCTGGAGCTGCCTGCTGCGGCCACATGCCACTTGGTCACCAGGCTGTGACAGAGTGCAGCTCATGTGGCCTGAGTGACATGCTCTCCCACTCCCCCCTCTGGGTGCCTGACTTCCCCCGCCCCCCCCCCCCGCCCCTGCCCTTGTGAGTGCAAAGTGCAACACTCGCCGGTGGATCCTTCCCCGGCCTCCGAGGATGCGCGGGAGACGTCGGGGCTGCCAGAGGGGGCCTGCAGGGTGGCAATGCTGGCCTCATCCTCCTACACACTGCTGTCTCCTTCCCCCGCCTCGGTGGTTCTGGTGACGGGGGGACGCACGCTGCTGTCTACGGGGACTTCTTATGGGGCTGGCTGACCCAGGATGGCATGGAGCCAGTCTCAGTGGGGGCAGGTGTCTGCTCCTGCCCCCTGGCCCTCGCTGGCCCGCATGTAGCCCAGGAGCAGCTCCTTCACTTTAGCCCGGACTTGCTCGAAGGTCCGGGCTGGATGGCCCTGCTGGGCGAGCGCCTGGGCCATGTGGGCGAAGATGTCGGTGTTCCGGCGCCGGGAGTGGGTCTCATGGAGGGCCTCCTCCTCCTGCCAGAGGTCGAGCAGGCTGTCCGGCTCCCCTGACGACCAGGACAGGGCCCTTTGTTTGCGGCCAAGTGCTGGGGGTGCAGGTTGCTGATCCCCCCCTGGAGCTGCCATCCTGCTGCGGGGTGGCTGCTGAGGACGGCAGGGGCCACGTGGCAGAACTCTGGCCAGAGGGCTCCTGCCTGGTGACCTCAGCAGCCTGCGTCTGCTTTAAGAAGTCTCGGGTTATCAGGACGTCTGAGAGCTGATCCTGGCTACGGAGCCTCAGAGCGCACATAGGGCTTTTTTCCGTTTAGCCTGCTTTAGTGCAAAACATCTTAGCTGCTTGTCTACACTGGCCCTTTTGTGCAAAAGCATTTCCGGAAAAGGGCTTTTGCCCGAACGGGAATGTCAAAATATTTGCGCAAGAAGCACTGATTTCGGACAGTAGATCGTCAGTGCTTTTGCGCAAAATCAAGTGGCCAGTGTAGACAGCTAGCAAGTTTTTGCGCAAAAGCAGTGCTTTTGCGGAAAAACTTGCCAGTCTAGACACAGCCATGCAGTATGGGTCTGCCCAGCTACTGCCAACTAATAGGACAAGGTGAAACAAGCATTAAGGTGATGAGTCACTAGTCAATGTTCATACAGGACTTTGAAGATGAAAGTTACATTATTTAATTCTAAGTAATATAATAAACTCTTTCCTATGATCACAGGTCTGGACAATGAGCCACCAGCTCTGACGCTAACTTGCTTTGTGACTTCAGGCAAGTCACTTAACCCTTATTTCCAGGGCTCGACAGATTACACCCCGGAAGAGCCGGTGTTGAGCGATCTGCACTGGCTCGGCGAGCCCTGCTTATTTCCTCTTATCATACCTTAAAGCAAGTGTGACAGACTCAGACCAACTGTCTGCTGTTCACTGGTGGAGGGAAAACATCCCAGAGTTTGATAAACAGCTTTCTCTTCTTTGAGTAAAAATAAAAGGGGGGGGGGGGGGGAAGCCTATGTCTAGCATAACCATGCAGGCACCGTGGGTCAATTGGAACCTGCTAGAAGCCATGGGCTAATTAAAACATTGGCAGTCAGTTAAGGCCTGTGGGGCCGCTTTGAGGCGGGAGGCACCGCTACTACAGCACCTCCGGGGCCAGCCCCAGGCCGTATGGCCATGGCAGTGGTGCCTCCGGCTTCAAGGGACTGCTCAGGGCCACGTGGCTACAGTAGCGGCACCTTTGGGGCCAGCCCAGGCTGCCTGGCCATGGCAGAGGTGCCTCTAGGGCTGGCCCCAGGCCGCTGCACCTCCGGCCTCTGGGGGTGGCCTGGGGCAGCATGGCCACGGTGCCTCTGGGGCCAACTCCAGGCCACGTGGCCATGGCAGTGGTGCCTCCAGCCGTTAGGGCCACTGTGTCTCCGGGGCCTGCTATGGCAGCGGGGCCTCCCTCCAGGGCGGCCGGGACAGTGTGGCTGCAGCTGTTGCTGCAAGGGGGCACGAAGCCAAGTAAGGTTCCCCCTCATGCCCAGACCCTCCCTACTCCAATCCCCTCACTTCCCTCACCTCAAGACCCAATACCCCCAGCTTGCTCGGACACCTTCCCTGTTCTTACACCCTCTCTTCTGGCCACATACTGCACCCTCCCTTGTTCCTGCTTCCTCCACCTGGCCAGACACCCTACTCCCAGCCTGCTTCTGCACCCCAACTCCCTCCCAGATCCTGCACCCTATCCCGATCCTACTTGCTGGCAGCTCTGTCTCATGCACTGTACTTTTCGTTTTTGTCCCTACCCCAGAGCCTAAGGAGGTCCATAAAATCCACTAACTCCAGAACCCCCGAAAAGTAAATGTGGTCTTTGGGAAGCCCTGAGCCTCAGTTTCCTCCTTCCCTTCCACTCACCCCGCAAGGCGGGGGCACCAGAGGAGTGAGGTGTCTCAGTGGGAGCCACATCAGTGAGCATTGGGGGGGAGGGTTGGAGGAGTTTTCTGCTTCTCACTTGTGTGGTCCCCAATTGATATTTTTGTGGGTCAGTGACCTCTAACACAAAAAGGGTTCCCCAACCCTGCCATAAATAAAGAAACATTGAAACCTTTTGTGTTAGACATAATATTTTACTTTATTTTAAAATGAAGTTTGATAAACTAACACGAGAAAGTTAAAATGTTTAATCTGCTTCATAATTTAAATTAAACCATTTTTACTAGCTGCAGCTGGTTCAGAAAATAAGCTCACCGTACCCAGGAGGGTAGTTCTCAACCCTGCCCCTTCTGCCTGAGGTCCCGCCCCTGCCGACTAAGGTTCTGCCCCTTCTGGATCGGCCCATGGGCACTTCTGAAATTTGTGAATTGGCCCCCCCTTTCCAAAATTATTGCCCACCCCTGCCTCACATAGACAAACTAGAGGACTGTTTGGGTGAAGCCCCATACCTAACAACAATAGACCTGATGAAGGGATACTGGCAAATTCCCCTAGCTGCAGATGCTAAGGAGAAGACAGCATTCTCGACACCAGAAGGGCTATTTCAATATACGGTCTTCCCTTTTGGTCTCCATGGGGCGCCAGCTACTTTTCAGCAACTAATGGATAAGCTAATATGCCCCCATTGTTACAAATTATGCAATGATTGAATGCTTATATAATGTATCATCATGCTTATACCAATGTATCATCTGTAACAATGAGCATAATGCATAACTTGGTCTAAATTGTCATCATTGTATCTATCATGCATTGCTGTATCATAGTATGTTTTGTAATGTAACTGTCAATCATTCTCAGAAACCATTAGTGCCTAGTCACCTGGCACATAGTGTCCAACTGACTGTATACATTTGAAGGTGTATGAATATTCATCAAAATGACTGTTACTTATGAATATGTAATTTCCAAAGAGTGTTATCCAATCATTTTAAACTTATGTAAATAGGCATTCCATCGCCATCAATCATTTCAAACCTGAGCCTGCATGAATATGCATAAGCCTAGTCTTTATAAGACCGAGCAATGCCCGTTTCTGGTGTTGAGTTGGGGAGTCGGGCTTAGGCATAGATTTAGCTTAGAAAGTGTGTATGAGGTCTAAGACTTGGTCCTAGGTTTAGCTAAAGGAATGAGAGAGGTCTAGAAATCTTTTGATGTGGAGGTAAACGGAAGGTTTACCCTCCCTTCATTTAGGCGTAGGTTTAGTTTAGTTGAGTTTAGGCTTTAGTTAGTGTAGATCCTCGTCGTCGTGTATGTTCGTCAGGCTTGTGTCGGTCCACACATGTCGGCCGTTGTCGAGACTGTTTGTCGGGCACGTCAGGATTAGTTAAGGTTTTATTTTAGGATAGGTTAAGTATAGGCTAGAGAGTCTAGCGTCAATCGCCAGTTCCAGCTGCATCCGAGGAGCAGGAAGAGACCACGTGGATGGAGGCTTCACGGAAGGTGAACTAAACTCCATCACTCTCAACCAGCTTCCGAGGGATCTCCTTGGCTGTTCCTCTCCTGCGGCTTCGAATTAGCCAAAGGATAGCAGGTCGCCAAGCATCGGCGCGGTCATCCATCGAGGGACTCCTGGCTGTTCCTCTCCTGAGGCCCGAAAGGACCAACGGATCGAGGTCGCCAGCACCACATCAATGGCCCCCGCGCCACTAGACTCTGGTAGTATGGTTGTTTATCTTAAAGGGGACTTCCCCCTATCTATTATACTTGAGATTGGTATTTTAACATAGTCTTGTTGTTATAAAATCTATCTAAATTGTTAAGTTTTTATTTATGCATCACACCTTTGGGTAGAAGCAATTTAACCGGTGATCAGATACGGTATTCGGAGTCACACCTTTAAGATCTTAATATTCCAATTAGGCTAATTAGGCATAGTTAGTTATAAGTGTTGTGGCCCCATAAGGGTTACACTATGCCAACCTAGATGACGAGGTCATCCATACCCCTGATTGGGAAACCCACCTGAAGAAGGTAGAGGTGGTCCTGGTTACTTTTAGACAAGCTGGCCTTATGGTGAACCCTGCGAAGTGTGCTGTGGGGTTCACAGAGGCCAAGTATCTCAGATATGTAGTGGGGAGAGGGCTGGTGCAACTGCAGTTGAATAAATTAGAGGCAAGGAAGGGGGAAGGAAAAGAGCAAGGGACAGGAAGGAGGAAGTACTGTGTGCAGGAGCTGTGTGGGTTTGAGCGGAAGACTGATGAGCAGGTACCAAAGAAAAGATACTGGGAGGGATTGTTTGGAGAAGTGGCCCAGGGAATAGGTGCCAGCATTGAGAGTGGCAGTAACTTTGCCTGTTGCCGCTGCCTCAGGTTCCCTGGGCTGGAACCTGGAGCAGTGGGCAGGCTTGGGTTCCCCCAACCTCCCCACGACATCTCAATCTCTGCCTCGAGAAGGGAGATCAAGGCTCCAGAGGGGATTTTGCCCCAAACTTATGAACTAGCCTGTGATGAGTATGGCTCACTAGGCTGTGGCTCCTGCCTTTAGTAGGAAGAAAAGAGGCTGTGTGGAGGGCCACAGTGAGCCTTTGAGGCTAATACTATCCACCAGTAGTGTGAGATTCATGGGGACTTGCTGGAGCTTTGCCATACAAGGTAAAAGTTTGGTTGTGCCAGGAAAATGGGATGTGCCTGGAATAGGACTGCTTCTCACAAAACCATATAGAAAAAAGACAATCACCAGGCAGGTGAAAGGGGCAGGCATGCTGGCTAGGAGTTCCTCCCTACGCCCAGGACAGCCGCAGCCTCCCCAGCACCCTTTAGGCAGGGTGGGATATGGGGGCTGAGGCTCCTCTTTCCACATTCGTACAGAGACATTGCTGGCCATTCCCCTTTTTTCAGGGAGCGAGGAGAAAGTGCAGTTAGCTCCATTCTTCACTCTGGCTGAGGGTATGGGGGCAAATGAACCTGGACTGGACCAGCTGGGGGACATGCACCCCTCCCCTGGCTATGCCACTGGCACTACAGCCGTGGAGAGGTGCATCTCACCTGGCCCCAAGATGCTGCACTGAGAGTTGGCTGGGATAAACCTACCTCCCAGGATAGCCTGCATACTGAACCCCTCATCCCCAGAGCAATTATTTAAATGAAGAAAAACAACAATTAATTGAATTAAGAACCCGAGGAACACTGGATAAATCTTTTAGTACCAGATGCACTTTAAAAGTATCTCTGTTTGAGGGATGGAAACAAGTTCTTCATATGAAATATGACTGAAGAATTGTATGAGTGCACTGTAAGTGGAACTGAAAGTGAATTTGTTATGTAGAGGGTTATGTAGAGTGGCAAATCATATGCATTGTTGCCAGTTGCAAATGATTGATTTTAACCAGCGATTTTCTTGTTTTAGCAATTGCATTGGTAGGAAATATACTTGAGCAAATAACTGTAAATTAACGAAGTTGTGTATATGTAAAATAAATGCTACTGCTTTGTGACTAATACAGCAGGAAAAGATAAAGTTTTAAACATGACTCACAAGCCAAAAGCTAAATAACTTGAGCTAAATAATCTATGCTACTTTGTATGTAACTGTGACACTCAGTACATTTCCCAGACCTGAACAACAGCTTTGTATAAACTCAAAAGTTTCTCTCTCACCAACATAAACTGGTCTTATATAAGATATAACCTCTCTCACTTTGTGTCTCTTTCAATCTAACAGTCTGAGATATTGTGACCTTTCTTCCTGAGTCAGATCTGCATAAGACATCCAAAAGTAACCTGGACTTTTTCTTTGCTCACGCCAGGAACTCAGCAGACTGAAATAGCTGTATTTTCCATTATGCTGAGTTGTACTATCACCCCACTGATCCGCAGGTGGCATCAGAGTCATTGGCTTGAAGAGGAAGAAACTCTTATTGAGGTCTGGCTAGGTCATGAACATCTTCAATTTTCCAAGTCTGTAGTATTTATAAATTTGAAAAAAATTACATTAACTAAAAACTTAGAGCATTTATTGTGGGTTGTCTTCTTGCAATTTGTTCTCTTAGGGTACATATACCCAGCAACATTATTTCAAAATAACTTAGTCTGCATCTACACAGCAGGCAGCTATTTTGAAATAATGTCAAAATACTGTGAAACTGGAGGATTTCTTACTCCGACTCCTGTAACCCTCACCATACGAGGAGTAAGGGCAGTCGGCGGAAGAGTGCTCTGTTTCAAAATAAGTGCTGTGTAGACTCTACCAATTTCGAAATAAGCTATTTTGACTTAAGCTATGCAATTGACGTAGCTGAATTTGTGTAGCGCATTTCGAGTTAAGTCCTTGCGTGTAGATATACCCTTAGATAGGAGCGACAACCTCTCTGAGGGCAAAACTACTTAATGCGTCCTGGACAGCTATGAGACAGAGCTATAAACTCTGATCCTTCGGCAGCCAGTTAGATGCCTTTTTTTCCCAGTAAATCCAAATGCTTCTCGTCTGCTATGACAAGGTGAAAGGAGTAAAACCTCTTCAACTTAATTCTGCACATTCACATCTCCACAGTTGCGGGGGAGGAGGGGCGGATCGTGTTGGGAGAGGAACATAAACTCTCTGGGTAGGGACTGTCTGATATATGTTTGTACAGCACCAATCTAGAGGCTCAAATCTCTAGCTGGTAAGGCAGCATAAACCACTATTAATAATGCTGATGTCATTGCCTTTTAATAAACTGTACGATTTCCCTACAACAGGTGACGTTGATGCTGCCAGGGTTCCTTTTCCATCATGTACTCAAACTATCTTGGGAAGATTTGCTAAATCAGCAGCTATCCGGGAGACCACATCAACCCAAGACATACAAAAGAGTGGGAGGAAGAAAAAACAGAAAACCTCAAAAGGTGAATAACATAACTAGAATGCTCAAATTGGCATGCCTTCGTTTTTAGCTGCCCAAGTTGAGGTACTTACGACTTGCTTTACTCTTGAAGGGAAAAGATTAGGCTTCCAACTTGAAATATATGAGACCAGGGTTCAGTCTCTTGTGCTAGCACAGACTTCCAGAAGAATGGAGACACTTAGGCTACGCCTACACTTCAGGCTTCTTGCACAAGAACATTTTGCGGAAGAGATCTTCCACAAAAAGTTCTCGGGCAAAAGCGTGTCCACACTGTCATGTGCTTCTGTGGAAGAGATGTGCTTTTGCGCAAGAGTGCGTCCACACTGCCATGGATGCTCTTGCACAAGAAAGCTTTGATGGCCATTCACAGAATGGCCATCAGAGCACCTTTTCTCTTTCTGATAGGGGTTTCTTGTGCAAGAAACCTCTATTGTCCATCCACAGACGCCTTTTTGCGCAAGAGCTCTTGCGCAAAAAGGCTTATTACTCATAGCAAGAGGAATAACTCATGCGCAAAAAGCCCCATCTTTTGACAATCTACTGTACTTTTTCTTGTGCAAAAACACGCTTGGGCTACGTCTATACTGGCATAATCTTGCGCAAGAACTCTTCCAGAAGAAAACATCTACACTGGTATATACATTTACGCAACAGCATCCATGCCAGTGTAGATGCTCTCTTGTGCATGAAAGCTCTGATAGCCATTTTACCCATAGGGTTTTCTTGCACAAAAAATTCATGTTGCCTGTCTACACTGGCCTCTTGCGCAAGAACAGTTGCACAAGAGGGCTTATTCCTGAGCGGGAGCATCAGAGTTCTTGCACAAGAAGCACTGATTTCATACATTAGAATGTCAGTGTACTTGCGCAAAAACTCACGGCCAGTGTAGACGGGCAGCACATTTTTGCGCAAAAGCAAGATCGCACCAATGTAGACACAGCCTTGTAGTGTAGATGCTCTGCAAGTTTTTGCGCAAAAACTCTGCAGTGTAGACATAGCCTCAGTCCCAGATCTTCAAAGGTTTTAGGCACCACTGTGAGTTACAAAATCCCCACTTGACTACCATCTGTCCCCTTGGGCACCGAAAGTTACTCAATGCCTAAGTTTTCAGGATATAAGTTCTCTAGGCTTCTACATTTCTGCCTCCAAGCACATACATCACTGCTGGCCTCTAGGTATCTTGATGTCTCTCACATCTAAACCTCCATAATCCATGAACTGGGGGAAGACAGGCAGAGGGATGCTTAACTGAAGGCTGTGATTTGGAAAGTGTGCTTAGAGTAAACATGGCACCATGTTATGATTCAGATTATCAAATACTAATGCAATCAGCTTTCAGTTTTCTCCCATTGCCCAGTCATAGTTAAATGAAAGAGCAATATATAGGCACAGAGCACAGACTTGAACCTGCAGCATTTCATCCCCATCAATCTCCTTGCTACCAAACCCACTCTCTCAATCACACACGTTATCTTTAGGAATGACAGTAAAAATGCTTTTTATTTCACTTATTTCAAGTGTGGTCCTATTGTCAGTGCTGGCTACCAAGGACTATTCCAATAAAAGGCTTCTGCCAAAGGTACATATCCAGCATAACAGATGTTCTGCCACTTCTGTCCCAGCTGTCAGAATAGGAGACATGGTCTGAGAAAAAGGGAAAAAACTTGGACTTCTCAATGCCCCAGAAATCTCTGGCTGCTGTATCAGTTCCTTGACATTGTTAGCAGGCAAGGCATAGTCAGTCCCACTTCAGAGGAGTACCAATGTCAGCGGGTATTCTAACTTCGAGGGTGCCTAAGAAGTCTCATTCTGATTGTGGACTTTTTCTGCCCCGCCTATGTGCTCAGGCTGTGAGATATCCAGAGCATTTCTCCTTAATAAATAAGCTATGGTGGGGCTGAAGTCTGCAATTTATAAGGAAGATGCTAAATTCAGCTATGCCCAATTCTCTTCATTACTGCATAATCTATGATGTAATTACCCTCAGATGCTCTCTTACGGCTCTTACTTTTACATTACCACTTTCATTTTAAAGGTTACCTCCAAGGGTGGGGAAAAGTTGGACTTGTACCTCTTTTTTATTCCTTAATTTTTAAATTTGGCCTAGCACATTTTTTTAAATTTATTTATCTTCTGTTTCAGTTAGTGAGTTGAGCACTTTTCCCCTTCCAAGTTGGATCCTTTAGTGAACCCCAAAGCTATTACTCTCTTTGCCAAATGAAGTAAATAGAGAAATCTAGCAATATCGGCCTTTAATAGCAAATCAGTAACATAGTAAATGTAGACTTGGAACATTTACAACAAATTATTACTGCAAATACATTTTTAGAAATGAAATATTTCAATAGAAATGTTCCACCCATGAATAGGATAATGGCTCAATGAATTAACATCTCTAGGTGGAACATACCTATAATTCAAAGATGAAAGCATTCCAAAAACTTTGGGTTTTTTTGGATTTGGACAACTACAAATATTTAATGAAAGAATATGAAAACTTTTTCAAAGGAACAAAAAGTCCACCCTCATAAAACAGCTGGATAAAAAGACTTGTAAAGATTTTCTAGCACTAAACAAAAAACAAATGCAGTTAGCTCCTAGATGTGGCTATTGTCAGAACAGAATCAAAGTTAGTGTTGAAAAAAACCCATCTAATTAATCTTCCTGCTAATTTACATTTGTTTATTGTCACCAATAGAAATAAAAAGCCTAATCAGACTCCTGCCCTTCTTTGATACATTTATGTGGACTGACACATTCCAATTCTGTTGAAATTAAGTTTTCATTAAAAAGTTATAGCTCTCACTGCAAAGGAAACTCTCCTAATGTAAGTCAAGTGTTGCTGATGCAGTGTTCACTTTAACTCTACAACCAATCTCAAGCAAGTAGTGAAGGATGTAAACTCCCCCCCCCCCACAACACTATAGTTGTGGTGTTAACTCTCTTAAGAATAGTAATGACATTTTTAATCTAAATTTAGCTATTTAATTGCTGATCACTTTAGTAGTAGGGAAATGGGCGAGAGTGAAGTCTATGAATGTGAGGAATTGGGAGATGTTGTGTGGAAGACGCACAAAGACAAGCATAAAAAACAAAGGCTAGGAAACAAAGGGCATAAATAAGGATCTTAATGGGGAGTATACTTTTCCCACTTAATGTTGCTGAATATGACTAACAAATAACCAAAACTAATAGACACATAAAGGCAATATTATTGATTTGTGTAAATCTCCCATTAATATTAATGGAAGATATGCTATGGCTTGAGAGGCATTGTGGCTACGTCTACACTGGCCCCTTTTCCGGAAGGGGCATGTAAATTTCAGCAGTCGTCGTAGGGAAATCCGCGGGGGATTTAAATATCCCCCGCGGCATTTAAATAAAAATGTCCGCCGCTTTTTTCCGGCTTTTAAAAAAGCCGGAAAAGAGCGTCTACACTGGCCCTGATCCTCCGGAAAAAGTGCCCTTTTCCGGAGGGTCTTATTCCTACTTTGAAGTAGGCCCTCTCCTGAAAATGAGTTTGACCTCTCCAATAAAGGATAGAGGAAAAAAATATCCAGATTAAATGTTCTTTATCCACTTCTTTCTGGTGAATGGGTCCATAAAGTTATGGAAGAGGCCATCCAAATAACTGGTGATGGTAAATGCTCTGAGTTGCTTAAAACTTTAATTTTGAAAAGTAAAAGGTGACAGCTGGCCTTTCCCACTGTAAGGATGTATTTGTGGGGCAGTTGAAGAAAGGGTACAGCCCTGCTTTTTCTAATGAACTTTGACATTAGAAGATAAATGCCAATATGCATGATTTCAATCACGCACAAGTCACGGGCCTCTGCACATTCTAACAATATTTAAGGCCTGTCCTGATAAGCAGTCTCAAAACAAAGGAGGCTCTTGTATATATGTTCTTCAAATGAACATAAAACATCAAACAATGAATAGTCTGGTGGCACCTTAGAGCCTAGCAAAAGTATATATTATCATGAGGTTTTGTGAGCAAAACCCAGTTCTTCAGATGAGCTGAAGTAGAAATAACAGAAACCAGGTATTTTATAACAGAAAAAAGGTAACTGTCAATTGTAGGAGCAGTGCTATAATTAATATGTTCTCTCCCCTCACCCCACCCTTGTTATCTGAAGAAGTTAGTTTTGTCCATGAAAGCTCATAATACAATATGACTATTTGTTGTTTTCAAAGTTAGACTAACACAGCTACCCCTGTGGGACAATATTAATTGGCTCATAGGACACATTTACATTTAAACTGTGATGCCACCAGAAATAGGTGTACAGCTCCTGAATTAGAATCTCACAGGACAAAGTAGGGTCAAGGGAACTGGTTCTAATCCCCAGCCTTATGACAAGGTCCTCCTTGTTAGAGAAGACACACAGAAAATAAAGTGTTTTAATAGAAAATCAAAAAGGTACAATTCAAGCATCAAAGTTTTCAACATCAGTACATTAGAATGTGTTGTTAAAAGGATTTTTCAACAGCATGCTTCCAATAAAATTTGTACATTTCAGTGTAATCATCATCCATCACCATATAGTCTCCTCATGGGTATATTTAAGACACAGAGCTGGGAAAAGAATAATAGCATAATATCTGACGAAACTGCTAATTTTCTTGGCATTTATTAGTTATCTAAAAAATTTAATTACAGGTTGTTTCGCCATAGCAAAAATATAAAACCTTAAACAAGACAAAGATTTGCCAATGTACAGTTTAACATACAGAATAGGGAAAATATCATAGGCATTAAGAGTTTTATACTGCATTTAAATATACAAAACAGAATGCAATAAACAAAAATTACTGTTCAAAGGTTAAATTTCTTGTAACATACTGCAGAGGGATTTCTTTAATATGTATTCAAGTTTCAAAACATGTAAAGTACTAAAACTGTATTTCAATAATCACATCAAATGTGAATTATTATTGCTGTAACAGTAGAAGAATTTAAGTTTCTGAGTTAGTTTTAAAACAATTAATTTAAATACAGTTCAAGACATGTTCAGGTAGTTGAAGTGACTTGTTGGGAGTCAATCAGGCATTAATTTCAGAATGACTCAATCAGTATTGGTTCTAGGCATTTATTGCCATCTTCACTGTATTAGTACTTTGTTGACTCTATAAATACATTTGTTCTCTAACTACATTTTGTAAAATAAGCAAATTCTATAAGAGTTCACCATAGAAAAGTTACCTTGTTCTGAGCTTTTATTAAAAAAAAAATACAAATTTTAGCAGCAGACTACCCTGAATTTTATCCCCTCTCCCTCACATTTTGAAAGGGGAAGGTATCTATGAAATAGCCCATTCCTTTGCGTTTTTGGCAATTTAAGCCTCTTGTCCAGACAGCTGGCATTATAGCTCTATACACCACCCTCTTTCCCCCACCTGCTCACGAATGAACCACAGAATTAGGTTTCAATTTTGAAAATCCTTATGCTGTCGGTTCTGGTCTTTACATACATTCCAGTCTGGGTAGCTCTGAAACATGAAGTATTTAAGAAAAATGTATTTAAGGAAATTGTATTCTCCAGATTACTTTGTTTGGAAATAGCATTAAATAAATGCCTTTTAGAGGGAGATTTTCTAAAGGCACAATTGAATTAGGCACTGGAACACCATTTGCACTACGCTTAGTGCTTAGACAATGCCACTACTCAGATCACTAAATTTTTTGACACACTCTTTATGTACACAACTACTATGTACAATAATGACAGTTAGCAATATGTTTTAAGGAAAAATACTGTGTCCCAAGTGACTATTTGGAAACATCCTATATGTCCCAGAGTTGGAAATTCTCCATATACCTGATAAAAATAATTTCTTAAGGGCATTAGTATTTGATAATCTGAATCACAACAAGGGAGCAGAATAAAGCTTTTTGTTCCTTATATACAAAAGCCCATTTTTTTTTAAAACTGCTTGTGTTTTTAAATTGTGGGACTATCAAGCCTTACCTTTTCTGTTTTTTGGAGATTCTTTTTGGAGGGAGCACTAGAATAGGAACTTTCACAACCTTAATGTAAGATCTGGAAGTGGTGAATCTTTTTGGCTCTCAACTGTTTATGCTAAAATTTTAAACGATGACTGAGAAAACATGCCTTGATACCAATTACGTCCTAATCCTATGTCCTTTTCAAACTTAATGTCTTCCATGAAAAACAGGGTAAACACAACCTAGATTTCCAATGAAACTAACAAAGAAAATAAAGACAAAACACTCTTTTTCATATATGAAAAAAAGACTTTTTCTTTGAATGTTATCTTTGAATCATTCACAAGACACACCGTCCAGTGACAAAAAGCACTTCTCTCCACCAGTTTGCTAAGGGTATGGGAAGAGCTCCTAGCACCTCAGCCCCAGAAGCAAGATGTCCTATTTCAGTTATACCCCAGAGAAATAACAAAAGTAATTTCCCTTAGCCCATGATATAGCATTCCTTCTTAGTGATGTAAGTAAATATGCTCTAAAACACTGTACTATTGAAAACAACTTCCTCACTTTTATTGTTAGAAATAATCATAGTAAAAATATTACTTCAGTTTTAAAGAAAAGTTACATATAAATATTCTCTCGTGGATATAATTTTGCAACTGAAACCCTGACTATAAAAAGCAAAGTGCAACACAGCATCTTTGCATCTGATTTCACCCTCCACCCCTTCCCATTTTGGCATTAACAAAAATATAACTGCAAGATCAACAAAACCATGAAAATTTACACAGAAATGAAAACACGCCAGTGACTAGCTCCAGTATAGTCTTACTTAAAAGTAAAAGAACTCTATTCTCAGTAAAATGACTTAACATCTCTCTAATAGTTGTACCATCAATTATGTAGAATTAAGAATTCTAATAATAAAATTTACTCAATTTCTGTCTAATCAAAAAGCATTTTAAAAACTTTTGTTCTTGGAAAAAACATTCAACTTGAAAAAGCCCGAATATTGAATTCCCTTTTTATTAATATACATTTCAGATTACTGATTGAATTAATGTAGCTTTCCCCTCAGGATGCAGAGGACCTACACTTTTTAAATAGTCACGTGACAAGATTCTTCAACAGCATTTTGGTACTGGGTTTCTTCATCAAGCTGAAGATTCTACACACAATAAAAACATTTAATCAAAAATTAACAAATACTGTAGACAAACTATTCAATTCCATCTGGTTCTTTGTTATATTCATGTATTATTTGTTGACTACATATGGCATCTAGAGAAAGAATTTTTTTGTTACAATATATGTATCAAGGAGGTTGGCTAACCATTCAGTACTATATCTCACACAGATACCAAAGAGAGATGAAAGCAGAGGAGTAGAACTCTTCGGCCTAATGGATACAGTCCATCTCTCCTTGACTAGATTCTATTGTGAACTAGATAGTGAGCTAGAGGGTTTTCTGCCCTATCATTCTTATGAGAGTTTCCAATCAGCCAATAGACCAGAAGGACATCAAAAGTTCACCCTAATACTATATCTCCAAGGTCTCAGATTCTTCTCTCTTCTGGCTGGCAAAGCAACAGACACCATAAAGGTGGCAGTCTGGAGTCTGTCACATTTCCCTTGGGAATAGAGGCAGTCTTGGGCAGCTTTGCAAGAACGAATTCGCTTTGTGCAACAAAAATCGTCTACATTAGTTGAGCGTTCAGCATGACTTAGCTGCATCTGTTGCCAACACTAACTGTCAATAGTAGTTACTATTTATAGTATAGGACAAGTGTTCTCAAACTTCATTGCACAACAAACCCCTTCTGACAAAAAGTTACTACATGAACTGGGAAGGGGCCAGCAGCACCTAGCATGGGGAAGGAGAGAAAGCCACAGTCCAAGTCTCACTACCTGGGGGGTGACAGAGCTTAGGCTTTAGCCAAGGTCGCAGCAAGTATAATGTTGGCCCCTGGAGATACGTTGGGAACCCAACCCACAGTTTGAGAACCACTGAACTATAGACAACAGTTCAGAAGTAGCAGAACTTCCTCTAGGTAGCAGGATGCACAGCACCTAAACATGTTAAAGTTGCATATCTTCCAGGGACTCTGCAGCCACAGAGGCTAATTTATTACTTTCCTTTATAGAGAAAAAAAGTTCCCTATTTCTTTGAAGAGAAAGAAAAAAGGAAAAATGCTTACCACAAATTCTCCATAGTCGAACTGGTGTCTTAGATTTAGATGGCTAACAAGATTTCTAGTAACCTGACTAGGATCTGCCCATGGGAGAGACACACAAATTGGACAAACCTAAATTTGAAAAATTATTTAAAAATGTATCAGCCAATAAAAAGACATCATTATATTGTGTATTCAATGTAAAATCTTAATCTGATACTTACTCACCATCAAAAGTGAATGTGAACTAGATAGAATTTTATATAAACACTTTGAATATTATACAACTTATAATTTTCTAGATAAATTGTCCACTTGAAATTTAGTCCATTTTTTAAAAAAGGTTAAGAGCAGTTTGTCACTACAACTGCCCATAAGTCCTCCTGCCAATTTATTTTTAAATCAAAATCTCCTATATTTAAAAACTATATTCACTCTTCTTCCCCACTGATGTTTGTGTGGGTCTTGCACACAACTTGTATCACTAAGTAACTACACAGAAAAAACAGTAAAACTGACTACACAGAGAATAACTGAAAAAAAATCTTTCCCCTTCTAACTTTTGGTTTTAGAAATGTTAGTTTTCCTGTGCAATAACTGTATGCTACAAGACAAATAAGATTTTTAAACTGACAATGTTTCTTTAAGTAACAGCAATTTTAGTTACCAGATCAGAAAATTAAAGCATCAGGCTCAAAAACTGGAACAGTATACTTTTCAACTCAACAAACCAATTGAAACTAATATGACAAAGAAAAAAAAACCAAATGCCTTCTGAGTAAAGTAAAGAAAGAAAAGTTTTGGGTTTTTTTCCAGAAATAAATTGCAACTCTAAATCGGAGTGGGGAATCTTTTTTTGGGTTGGGGGCCGATGACCCACAGAAAAATCAGTAGGGGGGGCCTCACACAAGTGAGGAGAAAAAAAAACTCACTGAAAGACACTCTCCAGAGTCCCCTTGCACCCCAAAGCCTAGGAGGAGCCCAGCCTAGTAGATTTTGTGTGCTCAGACTCCCCAATGCTAGTGGAGCCCTGAGCTTTGGAGGGCCAGATCCAGGCAACCAGGGGTCACATCCAGCCCCCGGGCTTTAGGTTCCCTAACCCTGCTCTAAAATAACTAAAATAAGGGGAGTTTAAGATGATTACATTGAATATATTCATATATATACTTACCACAGGAACTATCTGATAAAGGTGCCTATTGTTACAATGATCCAGTAGGTGTTGCCGGGTAAAGTTGGTTTCCTGACAGAGGGGGCATTTGAATGTGGGATGTGCACTGGAAATAAAAGTTATACAGTATTAAGTTTTATTTTAACGGTTCAATTTAAGAGATAGTAGAACATCTGCTGACATGTTATCATTTCCTTTATTTTGAGTACTAAATCAAAAGGTTATCTGATGCCACTTTGCTGAACTGTAAACTTCAAGCAAAGTCATATTTGTGTATCAATACATATTCTATTAAGTTAGGAAGTTTAGACAATTCTTTTGTCTTTTTTTACTGAGGCCATACAATGCATTCTGGATATTTTTCAAGTAAGAAGCAATAAGAACACCAGATTACAACTGATAAACTTGCATGTACATCAGGGGTCGGTAACTTGTGGTCCAGAGGCCACGTGTGGCCTACTGGGTCTCCACCTGCGGCCCACATGATGCCTCTCTCCCCATTTGCCCCTCATGCACTGGGGTACCAGAATCCCCACTTCCTACTCCTCCCCCTTCTTCCCACCACTTTCGGAGTGCTGTGAATCAGTCCCTGCTCCTCCTCCTCTCTTCCAGAGCTGAAATGCTGTGAATCAGCTGTTCTGAAAGTGGTGGGAGGGAAGAAGACGAGTAGGTAAGTGTGGGGCTCCGGTGCAAGAGGCACATGGGGGAGAGGGCCCCAGGGGGTTCATTGGGATGCAGGTGGGACACCAGTGGGCCATGTATTGCTGCAGCTCATCAAGATGAAAGAGGGCCAAACATGCAGTTCAGTTGGCTATCACTGATGTACATGAATATACCGTATTTTCCGGCGTATAGGGCGACTGGGTGTATAAGACGACCCCCTATCTTTTTAATTAAAAGATAGGGTTTCATCTTATACCCCAGCGCCCCTCCGCCTCCTTTGCTCCCGGTGTCCCTGGTCTGCTGGAGATGGTCCCCAGCAGACCAGAAGCACCGGGAGCAAAGCCGCCAGGAGCGCCTGGGCTGCCCCCCCCCGCCCCCGCTGGAGCCCCTCCGCGGCTTTGAAAGCCTCGGGGGAAGCCGGCGAGGGGGCATCCCAGGCGCGCATGGGCTGCCCCCCCGCCGGAGCCCCTCCGCGGCTTTGAAAGCCTCGGGGGAAGCCGGCGGCGGGGCATCCCAGGCGCGCATGGGCTGCGCCCCCGCCGGAGCCCCTCCGCGGCTTTGAAAGCCTCGGGGGAAGCCGGCGGCGGGGCTGCCCCCCCGCCGGAGCCCCTCCGCGCCGCCGCGGAGGGGCTCCGGCGGGGGGGCAGCCCATGCGCGCCTGGGATGCCCCGCCGCCGGCTTCCCCCGAGGCTTTCAAAGCCGCGGAGGGGCTCCGGCGGGGGGGCAGCCCATGCGCGCCTGGGATGCCCCGCCGCCGGCTTCCCCCGAGGCTTTCAAAGCCGCGGAGGGGCTCCGGCGGGGGGGCAGCCCATGCGCGCCTGGGATGCCCCGCCGCCGGCTTCCCCCGAGGCTTTCAAAGCCGCGGAGGGGCTCCTGCGGGGGGGCAGCCCATGCGCGCCTGGGATGCCCCCCCGCCGGCTTCCCCCGAGGCTTTCAAAGCCGCGGAGGGGCTCCGGCGGCGGGGCATCCGGCGTACAAGACGACCCCCGATTTTGGGGGGATGTTTTTTAACATCAGAGGTCGTCTTGTACGCCGGAATATACGGTAATGATATTTTTTTTAAAGATGTTTGTCAGACTCCCATAAGAAATTTGAATTGTCTTCTCCCTATGGGATATAAATTAGTGATATCAGAATGTAACTGAATAGTTGTATAACTGCATGAAATTTTAATGGTTACAGGACTAGTCAATAGTCCCAGAGGCAGGGCCTGCAGCCAGCATGCTCTGGGTCTCACTCCCAGGGAGACCCCTGCCACCTGCACTGCCGCCACTAACAGAGGCAGCAGCATGGAGTGGCACCAGCCCCTGTCCATGGGAGGTCAAAGCTTCCCATGGACAGAGCAGCCTGTGTCCACAGGGATATCGGACCCTCCATACACAGGGGCTGCTAGAGGCAGCTGCATGGGTGAGGAGGAGGAGGAAATGGCTCCGCAGAGCCGGCATGTGAGGAGAGTCAGCTTAAAAGTTTTCCACCTGTCCCTCTCACCTTCCATGCTGCTGCCTCTCTATCCAAGGCAACACCATAGAGGTGGGAGATGGGGGCGGCAGATCTGGTGCTCATGGGGAGCCGCCTTAAAAGCTTGCTCCTACTTCCTCCCTCCCCCTGCTGCCTCTATCAGAGGCACCGGGAGGGGAGGGAAAAATGCATGTAGTCAACAGGATTAACTGATAAGCCCAGGCTTATCGGTTAATCATGTAGTTGTCTCCACGCTGACATGTCTAATATCTAGCTAGAATTAATGATGGAAAACTTAATAATTTTTACAATACTTAATAGAAGACGCCTACCTTGCATCTTCCTGAAGTGTCTGAAGATTAGCCATCTCTCCATTATCAGATGTAGATGTATCGCTCCTATTACTTTATATAAAATGTTAGACAAAGTATACAAGTTTTAATTTGTTTGAATATCCAATCACGAAATAAACATAGGTTTTCTATAATTTTAAAAGAAAAAAAATTCCATTAAGTCCTATTAATTATAAACTGATCATATAGGTAGAACATATGGGAAACATATATAAGATGACAAATGTTTTGGTTTTATTTTGCACCAAGATGTTACATGGCACCCATGAAAATATTATGTGGACCGATGAAAACAGAGTTTTGTATATGGTTATCTATTCAACAGCAAGACTGAATTTTTGGGGCAGTGAGGAGGGTAACGGAAAGAGGACAAAGAGCTTCAAAGGCATTATATACTGTATGAACAGAAGACAAGGTGTGGTTTTCTAAAAGGCCTTATACAGCCATTTGCTCAGGATACTTTAGAATGGTAGTTAAATCCTCCATAATTTGAAACTGTGGAAATGAATTCATTCTATTTCCTTGTGATTCCACCACTGCAGGAAGTGCAGGGGGCCCAACCACTGCTGAAACCCGCCCCCCCCCCACACCACAGCCCCCCCTCATCCCAGTAATTCCGAAGGCTGTGTCCCTCATGGCCGGCTTTCAATGGAGGGAGAAGGCAGGAAGGGGCAGTTTGGGGGATGGACATATCCCCTTCCCGGGCCACTGGGTCTCGTGGGTCAGACTGTGAATATGCTGTAGCCCGTAGATGGTCCATGGACTGTGAGTTTGAAACCCCAATCCATTCAAAATATTAAGAAATCAGGAGAAAAATAAAACTTCTGTAAACCTAAGAGCAGTCAGACCTGATATAAAGCAACGAGCTCAATTGCTGTTATGGGGGAAACAATCAAACAAACCAGTTGAAGGTGCTATCATATACACAACCTTAGGGAAAGTTTCTAGAAGTCATTCCAAAATATGCTGTAGAGCACTTTTCAAAATGCCACACTGAAGAATAGAGAAAAGCATCTAAAAGGTGTTTCTAGGTAAATATTCATTTTTGAAGCATAAGAACTTAGATAATACTGTTTACAAAAAGAAAGTGTGCCTTATAAAAAACTATTTTCACAAATTATCTGAGTTATACATGAAATACACTAATTACCTGTTCCCTGTTGAATCTTGAGAAATCTGAAAGTTTGGAATAATAGACGAAACACCATATTCATCCTGGTACTTCTTACATGTTTTATAATGGTGTCTCATGCGAGAAAACCTAACCTGTAAATGAAATTTCAAACCATTTAGATTTTACAAAAGAATTACTTCTGCCAACAGATTAAAAAAGCTTGTAAGAAAGAAAAACAGAAGAACCCTGTATAAGAATGTATTAAATGCTAATAGCTCTTCTAATGCAGCTTTAATAACTACATTCTGTATCCACTCCGTCTAACCATATAACACTTAACATATTAGGCATTATACTCAACCCTTGATACAAAAGGAAAAGGGATTATGGGATATTCATTTGCTTTAAACACACCCTTCCCCTTCAGCAATAATATAATACTTCATGATGTAAGCCCTCTTGCCACTTATGCAGTAAGTTACATCTCAAACTAACATTTTTAAGGAATCCTATTGTCAAGCAGGAGCACTGGATCCCTTGAGCATGACAAAGAGCTTAATACAATGGCCCCCAACGCGATGCCCACGGGCGCCATGGTGCCCGCCGGGGCATTTATGTGCACCCACCGAATGATCTGGGCCGGCCCCGCCCCCGGCACGTGATGCGTGTGCGGTCCGGCCCCAGGCGCATGGGCAGCCCCACCTGTGGGCACATGGCACATGG
This sequence comes from Pelodiscus sinensis, assembly GCF_049634645.1. Taxonomy (NCBI): domain Eukaryota; kingdom Metazoa; phylum Chordata; order Testudines; family Trionychidae; genus Pelodiscus; species Pelodiscus sinensis. The sequence continues at coordinate 72,524,732 of NC_134712.1, forward strand.
GCGGTGCTGGTCCCGAGTGCGTGGCGCATGGGCAGTGCTGCCCGCAGGCGTGTAGCACATGCCCGAAAGGTTGGGGACCACTGGCTTAATAGAAGCAAGTGAGAGCAGGACAGCTAAAGGGAGATTAGAAAAATGTCCAAAGGTTCATACCACAGCTAGTATGCTCAATTACATATGCAAGTGATTTTGTTATTTCCAGCTACCAGGTTGCAACTCAGTGTAAATAGCATTTGGTTTTATAGCTTATAAACCACAATGTTTAAAAGATTCCCTTGTCTTATTTTATTTTAACAGAGATCATGAACAACAAAGCCTCATACTCAACACTATTAATGATGGATCACACACAGTCCTCGGACACAAGAGTGAGTAAGGGTAGTATGATATAAACAAAACCTATTGGATGAAATCCTGCCTCCATTTAAGCCAAGATTCCTATTAACCTCAAGAGGACCTGGATTCCACCCATAGTGTTTTGAACATTAGCAATCTCTTTACTAAAGTGAAAGCCAGAGAGATTAAATAATATGGTAGCGTTTACTGGTTGTGCTTATTGCTATTTGTATTTTTTGGTGCTCTTCTACTGTAAATTTGAGCATTTTAAAAAATATAGCACATTATTATAAGGTCTTGGATATATTTTCTAGCTGTTCTCCATTTCTCGTCCATGTTCTTTTGTCCACTTTTAGAGTTCTTTTTATTCATTTCTCTCAATTATTTGTATTTATGGAGAGGCCCATCAATTTGGCACTTTGCAAAAAAATTAAAACTTTCTTAAAATGCAACTTTATTTCAGCAGCCACTTTATTCCGATTTCAAAATTTGTTTGATAGCTAGGGACAAATTCTTAGATGCACGTGTGTGCACACCTGTCTCACTTGAGACTTGATGCTACAAGGTACTAGTCCCTGTAAATTACTGGACGTTAATGACATATAGCAGCATGAAGGATCAGGTCCCAAGTAAGGAAAGCTTATTCACTTGTAACAAATAAGTAACTTTTGTCTTTACTCCACCTGCTTTTCACAGCATCTACAACCTCCAGAAAGCTTCTTCATGTTGTTTTCAACATCCAGGGCTCTTCTGGGACATGATCTTTCTTTTTTAGTCACAGTTCCCCGGCACAGAGGACAATGCGTTCCACTTTCTCGTATTGCTGTCAGGAAACATTTCCTGCAGAACCTAATTTCAAAGTTAACACAAGCACGCATTAGTAAAATAAAAGCTAGATGGGTCAATATTTTCTGTGTTAGCTTCAAAGATGGTTAAGTAGCTATATTATTATTTCTAATAAAAATATTAGACATGCTTTGAACTAGCAGAAAGTTCCGCAGATTAGGGTAAGGGATGTAAAAGCCTGTTTGATTAACCAGTTAAATGTTAACTAAATGGTTGGCTGGAGCAGCCTCCACACCAGGGGCAGGGGCTGCTCCAGCCTGGCTGCTTCGCTTGGGGTCAGAAGCAGCAGTGGAGGAGACAGGGGGTTTATGGGCTGGGAGCCAGCATCTCCTGCTGCTGCCATTTCTGGCCCCTAGGGCTAGAGCAATCCCCCCATGCCAGGTCACAGGGCTGCTCCCAGGTAATGTATCAGAGGGGTAGCCGTGTTAGTCTGAATCTGCAAAAGCGACGAGGAGTCCTGTGGCACCTTATAGACTAACTGAAGTGTAGGAGCATAAGCTTTCGTGGGCAAGGACCCACTTCGTCAGATGCATGTAGTGGAAATTTCCAGAGGCAGGAATAAATATGCAGGCCAGGATCAGGCTGGAGATGACGAGGTGGACCCAGGTAATGGTTAACCACTACCCAATAAGCACTGCCCATTCAGGAAGGCCAGGGGCAGCAGATACCTACACGTGTTGGCAGGTAACTGTCCTCACAGGCGTTTTGAACACCTCCTGGCACACTGGACAATAAAAATCCTCTTCATTGAAGCAAACAGTGGCAGGTTCCTCGGCCATGGCAGTGAGTCTTGACCGCTCTGTGGGAATAAGGGGGAGGACGATCACTCCCTCGCTCACTTCAAGCGACATGAGGCTGAAGCGGGTTGCCCGCGTGGAGGGATGAAGAAGGGCTGGCGGGGGAGCACCCCTTTGCCCCCTGCAGCCCGCCCGCCCTCCCTGCTCCCGGCCACTGTGGGGCGAAGCGGGCGCAGGGGCAGGCGCGGCCGGGGGAGGCGCCGGTCCCTGTGGCAGCGAGGGCCCTGGCACCGCGGCAGGGAAGGAGGCTGCGGCCGGGCTGGGACTGCGGGAGGGGCTCGGGCTTTCCCTGGCACAGGCCCCACTGTCCCTGTTGCTCGTCAGACCGGGCCGCGTAGCAAGCGCCGGGCGCCCTCCCCCACCGCCGGGGCCGAGAGCGCGGCCCGCGGTACCTGGCGGGAGCCCCTGAGCGGGGCCGCCGCTGCGGTGTGGCCGGGTCCCTCAGCCGCAGCCCCCGGCGGCCTCCATGCTGCAGCCGGGGCCGCCGCCGCAGCTGTCCCGGGGCGGGCCGGGTTTCCATGGCGATTACCTCCTGCAGGGCCCGGCGGGATTGTTATGAAACAACAAGCGCGGCCCCCGCGGCGCGGCCCCCTTTCCGCCCCCGCCCGGGCCCTGCGCCGCCGCTTCGCTGCAGCCGCCCCTCCGCCGCCGCTTCCCCTTTGCGTCGGGCAAGGAGGGGCCCACGCGGCGCCGGCAGTTCCGGGGCCTTGGGCGCCCGGCCCGCTCAGTCTTCCGTGTGCCCCGCCGCTGGCCGGCCCGGCCCCTGGGAGTGGACTCGCCTTCGCCCGGGGGCCAGCCCAGCCTGGAAGCGGTGGGGCCCGCCCTCTTAATGACCGGCTGTGGCTTCTCCCGAGCCATTGTCTTGCCCGACGGAGCTTGTCCACTGCCCCTCGGAAGGAGACCTTGGCTAATGCAGAGGGGGCCGCGTTTGTACTTCTTCGATGGGGAGTTAAACCCCGATTGCAGCCTCCTATTGTAGCGGCATTGGTGCAACCCCCCCCCCAGGGGAGTATCGGTGTTGGGTGGGTAATTGACTGGCGGGACTTAACGCTTTTGGAAAGGCTCAGGGGGGCCCTCTCCAAAGATTTTGCTCCAGGAATATTTCCCCTAAGCTAACTCGAGAAAATACTAACAGAGACAATCCTGAGTATTAGGGGTTGGCGCTGGGACAGCTACACTGATGGCTAAAATGAAAGCTCATTCCCAGTAGGGATGTTAAATATCCCTGACTTGAATAGTGGAGTAGCCTCATGAAATTGTATCTGTTAGTCGACTAGGCCAGTGGCGTGCAACTTTTTTTCATTTGTGACCCCCACACTACGGGGGCCGCCAACAGCCAGATCAAAGTGCCACGCCGCACGGCCGCCAACAGCTGGGCCCAGCTCCCGGCCAGCCGCATCAAAGCACCACGCGTGGCCGGGCCCAGCCCCTGGGCAGCCAGATCAAAGGACCACAACCCCCAAGGGGGTCGCAACCCAGAGGTTGCGCACCACTGGACTAGTCTATAGTCCCCAGGGGCAGGGCCAGCAGCCACTGTATCAGAGGCAGCAGTGTGGGGTGCCAGGTGGGAGCTGGTCTGCCAGTTTAAAAACCAGCTCCCTCCACAGACCAGCGTCTGTCACCCTGTGCTGCTGCTTCTGAGAAAGAGGCAGAGATGGGGTGGTAGCAGTCCCTGACTGGGGGCAGGCGGTCTGAGCTCCTAGACCAGGCTGTCTGCTTGCCTGGCTGGCTCTTAATACATTTGAAGTGCAGAGCTGAAACAAGGATAGGTCCTGGACCCAGCATGAGCCAGGCTGCCTGCCCACCCAGCTCCTAATACAATTAAAATGCAGAGCCGCAGCAAGGGTAGGTCTCGGACCCTTCGTAAGCCAGGACTGAGCCAGGCTGCTGGCCAGCCTGCTAAAAAATTTACTGGCGGGGGAGGGAAAGAAGAAAATGCGTGTAAGCCAGGCCTGTACAACTTGGAAAGTGGCGAGGGCCATATTACTCCAAAGAAAACAGCTCTCCCAAAAAATACTGAACACGCGGGCTAAAAAACCCACATGTCTCTCCACTTGGCCCCCTGGCATTTGTCTCTCCTGCACCCTGCCCCTTGCTGCCTTCCCCTTTCTCCTGACCTGTCCCCCTTCCCACAGCACAAGCCCCTTCTCCTTCCCCTTCCCCTCCCCCTCTGGCTTCTACCTTCCAGTTTGTGGGGCTGCTGGAGCCTTTTTGAATCTGGCAGTCGCTGGCTGTGACGTCATGATGCCACGTCATGCCGGCATCCCACCCTCTGGCTCGCACCCCACCTCTTCGCTCCAGAGCTGCATGTATGCAGCCTTGCAGCGAGAATCGCCGCACTTCCCCCCTCCCCGGTGGCGCTGCGCTCCTCCGCCCGGCCAGGGGATTGGATGGGGCCACGCCGCCTGTAGTCAGCATGGGCTGCACAGTGAGCCCCTGCGGGCCACATGCAACCCTCAAGCCTGTATGTTGTGCAGGCCTGGTGTAAGTGTCAAGTGAAAGTTTTATGACACAGCGAAATCCATAAGCTTCAACAGAGAAAAGGGTTATAAAAGCAGGGTGCTTTGCTATGGAACTTTGGGTTCGTCTTGCCACCAACTCCAGAAGAGCATTGGATTGATCAACCGACAAAGGCCCTGCTCCTCCTCTGTGTTTGATCTAGCTGGCCAGTAGATTGATACAGACTCTGGACTGGTAACTAGGATAGCGTGTGGCGGGACTGTGTTTGTGTATTATGTTTGTGTGTGAATGATTGAAAAGCATATGCAAGTTGTATTCTCATTAAATGTGGCGTACTGCCTTTCCCCCATAAAAGATCTCACATACTTTGTTTAAGCATAACATAAGTCTATAGCATTAACCTAGAAGCAAAATCTTATCGGTTAATTGGTTAATCGACTATACTATTACATCCCTCATTCCCAGTATAGAAGAGCCATTGAGCTGTAATGAGAGGGAACAGGCAATATTCCATGTACAGAAATGTAGTTGTAAGAGTATCTAATACGGAATTAAAACTGCTGACCTATGCTGAGCAGATTTCTTAGGAGGAAAATGGAAGTGTCTGCAGGTGGAAAATGTTAGCATTGTTGGCCAGCATGGTTTGCAATAATATAATTTTGGCCTTGCTGGGTCACACCAATGGTCAGTCTAGCCCAGTTTCCTGTCTTCTGACAGTGGCCAATGCCAGGTGTTTCAGAGGGAACAAACTGAACAGGTGATCCCGCCCATTTTCTGCTTCCTTCTCCTGGCAGAAGTGGCCACAGAACTGCCTTTTTCAGTGTCCACCCATCATTCCCAACAGCCTTGCTTTCCAGTTACAGTGTGTTTTGGGGAAATGTGGCAAGTTGTCTTGGATGAGTGTGACAGTCCCTGTTGCCAGATGGACGTGAGTTGACTGAGGGGCTGTGTATGCACTTGACTATACTATGCAGGCAGTGATATGGGAGAATAACATGGCCAATGGCCATGATTATATTGTGACTAGCAATTGTGGGGTGTCGTTTTACATGTCTCGTGCAAATGGAGTGACCAGACTGCAAGTATGGAAAATCAGGACAGTGGGTGGGTGAATAATTGGCACCTAAATATGACAAATATTGGGACTGTCTCTATAAAATTGGGACATCTGGTCACCCTACAGGCAAACAATGAAAAGTGAGCCAACTCACAATTTTTTCCTTATTCCAAATGGCCACCATATCCTTTTACTGTCAATAGGGGGTGAAGCCAGAAAGATGGCTATTTCCTTACATGCTAACTGCTTGCAGAACTGGGTCTAGCCTTAAAGGTAGCTTCCACTTCCACTATTCCCAGTGAGATTTTAACCAGGCAAAATGGCTGCCACTCTGGTTCAAGTGGTAGACGGACACAGGGACTGCAGGGAGTGGCAGTGGCACTGTGAAAGGTGGATGGGAAGAGTGAGGAGTTGCAGGGGAATATAGATGCAGAGGATGGTGCTAGGGTGGGAGATACAGGGATTGATGGCAGCTCCCTCAGCACTGGGATAGTGGTGAGCAAGAAGGCCAGGTTATAATATTATTTCCAGTTGCCACAAACTGATTATGAATCAGGGGATGTTGGTGCCTGCAGAAGTTGTCACAACGATATGAGAAGTTCCTGTGGAGCAGTGATTTTCAGGGCTGGGCTTATGGGCAGAGCTCTGTGCAGTAGTCTTGGGGCTAGGGACACAGACCTGCCCTGCCTTTGGGGAAAGGCCTAGATCAGAGAGATGTGTCCTAGAGCAGCAGCAGGAGGGAGTATGGTGCTGCTTTGACCTTAACAGAGGAGAAGTTTCTAGGGAAGGAAAGAAGTCAGAAAATTGCTGGCACTGGATCACAGACTGAGAAGTCTTGGGGCAGGAAGGCAGAGAAGCATTGCTGTTATGTGAGGACAATAACAGAAAATAAATGGTGATTCCCCTGTATTAGAGGTGAAGAGAAGGTAAGTGGAGTCTCCCACAGAGGAAGTAGAGTTAGGTGTGTATTTTTGTATGCACTAAAGTAGACGAAGAGGGAGGAAGTTGGAATAAGCATTGGAGCAAGGGCACGGCATTTAAGGTTGATGGGATAGTGTAACCTGGCAATACAGAGGGTGGATGGGCAGCCAAGCATAGATGTAGCCTCCCAATTCAATCAATCACTGTACAAAACTATAGTATAATTGCAGTAGGAAACAAAGCAAAATATCGAGAGTCTGAGACAATGAAAGCATTGGGAGGCATGAGAGACACCTGGCCTAGGATGTAGTGGGGGAGGTGGCTTTACTCAGAATTCAGGCATAGCTGTTCAGAGCAAAGAGAATTCCAGCCGTGAACCCATTGTCCTGTCCTTGTGTCCCTTCTGCCTGGAACTAGGAAAACCACATAGTCCTCTTTTTGGGTAGTTTGTCTCTTGTCTAGCACTGAGATATAATCAGGTGTGGCTGGGTCTGGTATCCGACAGGATGGTACTATTCCGAAGGGCAGGCAGCTCCAGCCCTGTGTGTGAGATTACACCAATGGGGTGGAGGTTGTGCACTCTTTAGACTGGTATTTCCCATCTAGCGTGACCAGGGTCATGTTGGTAAGGACACGTCTGTGCTGTTTCTAGAAGTATCTGGTATTATGGCAGTGCCTTACTGGGCACCTTAACTGGGATACTTGGGGACATTATTTGATGTTGCTGCCCCCTTCCATGCCCATCCTGCACCATCCAGGCACTCCCTTTGGGCCTCCATAGCCATGTGTGACACTGGTATACTTGTGGAGTGACATGGCCAGGAGCAGCACCATGATGACACAGGGCCCAAGCTATGGAGCCCTGTGTAGTGAAACCTGCAAAGTGGTGAACATGGCTCTCCACCACAACACAGTGCTTTTGTGCCCTTGGTTTCATGATTTCTTTGGGGTTGTTTAATCCATGAACTCTAAAGCCACCTCTTGGGCAGCAGAATACAGGGTGACTGCGGGGGGAGGGAGAATAAAAGGGAGATTGTGTTGTGTATACAAAGCACATGGAATCTTTTTCAGGGAAAAAGGCAATGCATTGTGTTTATTAATACAGTATGAAAAGTAGCATATGCATTTATGCACACATATATGCACACATATATGCAGGTCCTACACATGATTTATAACCACCAGTCTGTCTTGGCTCAAGTCAGTCTTACTGGCCAAGTAAGATTGAGTTAGGAGTCAGAGTTTATCAATCACAATTCAAGGCTTGCAAGACTGAACCTAGCATCCAATGGCAAGATCACCCCATTTTTTTACTTGTAAGATCCCATTTGAGTCTGAGTTTTTGCAATGTCACACTGTAATCCTTGATATTTTAATTTTGACGGGGTTTCCACACGTCTGTCTTTTGATGTTTATGGCTAGGTTTCCCACTTCTCTCTTGTTTGTCATTTCACTTTTTGAGGGTCTCTGCCTCTCTCCAAGGTTCCTCAAGGAATTAGAATGTTAATCTAATTCTAGCATCAAGCACAAAGGATGCTTTCTGATAATCTCCGAGTTTCTCACACCTTCTTGACCACCTGGATATTTATGATAATTTTTACCCATATCCTCCATTCACATTAAACAATTTACAGTGAATTTCCTGTTTAAACAATGAGTTTCAGACTGGATTACTTTTTAGAAAGGGTTGTATAGTTACTAAAAGACACAACTTACTTTGCAATGCAGACAAGAGGCACGGCTTAATTTGTAATGCTAACAAAGGAGCAAGACCTTATAGTAAACATTGTCAAATCATGAGAGGCAGAAAAAAACAGAATCATACAGAACTTATAAGCAAATCATCATACAGGACTTATCACCATTAGACTTAGTCTTATACCAGCTCTAAAATACTAGATTATGGCTACAGCAGCTTTTCAGGGAGAGACCCAAAAAAAAACAAAAGAAGAAAAAAGAATGGTGTGGAGATGGAGAGAATGATTCAGAGATGGAAGGAAAGAAAAATGGGACTCCCCCCAAAAGAGAGAGAAGTAGGGGTGGTAGGTAAGGAGACACATCCCAAACTTGATACTGAATGGAAGTGTATGTGTGAGAGAGAGACTGCTGCCCTCTTTTGAATGGAATCAGAATAGTTACTTTGTGTGTCAGTCCCTGTACTGTTAACCACTAAAGAATACTATTATGTTGTTTAAGGCTGTCCCAGGGTGAGCCCTCACTTCCCAAGGCACCTCCTGCTGGTTGATTTGGGAATTAGCTCTTCAGTCCTTGCGCACCCCCTCTCAGCTGGTGTCACGTCTGCTGGTGCCATCCTAGGTCAGTTCCCCTGCACTGTAGGGTCCTCCTCTCCCAGGGAACACCAATGCCCCTATACTCACCTTGCCTCAGTGACCTACTGCCAGTCATCATCTAACCCCTTACCTCTGGGGCAAACCAGTCTGAAATGGCCACTCATCATTGGCAATGGGGTGTAGACCTGCTGCGTCTTTCAAAACTGGCTGTCTCCCTATAGCCCCAATACACTGAGGCCTTGCCTCAGGCCCTGCAGCCTGGGAGTGAGGTCAGGCCAGAGCTCCCCAGCTCTGCCTGCCTTTCCCCAGCACTGCTCTGTCTTAGGAAGCCCCCAGTTTCTCTGATAGCCAGGTCCCTCTTGCTCCCCAGCAAGAGTGTATTGGTCTCTGCTCCTCAAGGAGCCCATATTTGTACAGCTCCCAGCTGGGCCTTATTTGGCTGTCTCTGCCTCAATGGTGGGCTCTGCTCTCTCACCCCTCTCACAGGGCTGGATTTTAACCTTTAAAGGGCCCGTGCAGTGCAGTGCAGATGTCCCATCACACACACACACACCCTCCTTAAGATCACCACACCCCACGGGTCTTGTTGCTTCTGACCCAGCCTCTCTTGCAGCTGGGACCGCAGCTGGTTCCTGTCTTCCTCTACTTCTTCCAAGAAGAAGCAAATATTTTCTCTGCTCCTGGCACTTTGGAGTTGGGCCTTCTAAGATTTCATGCACCCTTCTGCTAGGTGCAGGGCTTCCTCCATGGCAGATGGCTTCCCCTGCAGCTCTTGCACCTGTTCCTGGAGTTCCCTCAGCCCCTTCTCCTTATCCACCAGAGCTTCAACAGAAGCCTCCTGTATCCCTGAATCCATTTGAATCTTTTCCTGGATTCTCCCCATCCCAATCCCTTCATTTCTCTCACCACCACCAACTACTGGGCAAGAGAGATCTCAGACAAACCCACAGTCCTTACTGGCCCAGTCCCATGGTCATTCCATGACTCAGCCTTGGTCCTAATCTCTCCTAGCTTAGCCCTTTCTGCCCTAAAAGTGCATTGTCTCTTTAAGTGGCCCACCTTCTGGCACCTGTAGCACCTCTTCCACTCCTTCCCATTTAGTTAGTTATTATGGGACATACTGTCATGTCTGTGTTCTGTTTCTGTGCTCCCAGAAATGTGACTAGCTCAGTGAGATGAGAAGTGGAATGTGCCACAGCTGTAGGAATCTGAGCCCGTTGGGAAGAGGCTACACTGTACCCAGACTTGTGGCTTTTCCTTACTCTGTTACAGTTTGGATGGGATGAAGTGAATTTTTTTGGAAGCTGGAGCAGGCGTCTTGGCCTAAGACCCCATTGCCAATCTGCAGTCGTCAGAACCCCACGGGAGAGAACACCAATTCTTCTCCCTGATGCGGATGGAGTAGCCCAAAACATGGACCCCACATAGAAGACTAGGGTCAGGCTCTGAAGGAGAAGAGCTATGTCCCAGACAGAAGGGGAGATGGAAACTATTTTCAAAGATCTGTGAAACCAGACAGATAAACCCTAGTTCATGATGTCTAGATTGCATAGATATAGTGTGTGCAGAGAAGTACAGGTACGAGGGTCTATTTACAGAGTTAAATTGACCCGGTAGCTGTTCTGGAATAGGTCCCTATGTGGACATTCTTATTTTGGAATACTAGTGCACTTTTCTGAGTTTAGCCTAGTTTGCTCTACTCTTCCAAGATAAAAGTGTCCACATGAGAAGTTATTCTGGAATAGCAATGGTGCTTTACATTCACACCCTACTTTATTTCAGTATAATTTCTCTATGTAGACAAGCCCATGCAGTTATCTCAGGTGATTGGTATCCAAGGCTCCGCACCTGGCTGCCAAAAGTGACCAATCATACTGCAGAGCCCTACATGAGTTACTGTGTCCTTGCTCATAGTTCACTCATCCGTGTGTGCCACTAGGACTTCTGGGAGTATATCCATGGTTCCTCCTACTGCGGTAAATGAGCAACTCTCTGGTCCTTTCCTGTTGGATTGTGGGAGAATCTCTCTATCCTGAGCACCTGGAGGAATGATGGGAAGGCATTGAAGATCTATCAGCACTCTAAGGCTCTGTCTACACTACAAGGTTTTTTGCACAAAAACCCGTGTAGTGTCCACACGTGAAGCACATTTTTGCGCAAGAAAATCTACAGTCAATCGAGAGAACAGAGGGCTTTTTGTGGTGTAGGTATACTTCCTTCTACGAGGCATAACTCCTTTTTATGCTACAGCTCTTGCGCAAAAAGGCATGTGTGAATTGCTCCACAGGGGTTTCTTGCACAAAAAGAGCCTATCCAAAAAAGCACAGCTGCTCTGATGGCCATTCTCTGAATGGCCATCTGAGCTTTCTTGCGCAAGAGCATCCATGCAGTATGGATGCTGTCTTGCGCAAAAGCGAGTCAGAACAGCAATGCGCTTTGAGGTGTGGACGTGCTTTGGTACAAAGAGTTTTTGCGCAAGAACTCTTCCGCAAAAGACTTCTTGCACAAAACCCCTGGGCTTCAAAGTAGGAATAAGATCCTCCGGAAAAGGGCGCTTTTTCCAGAGGATCGGGGCCAGTGTAGACGCTCTTTTCCGGCTTTTCTAAAAGCCGGAAAAAAGCGGCGGACATTTTTATTTAAATGCCGCGGGGGATATTTAAATCCCCCGCGGATTTCCCTATTGCGATCGCTGAAATTAACATGCCCCTTCCGGAAAAGGGGCCAGTGTAGACGTAGCCCTGCAGTGTAGACGTAGCCTAATTGTTCAGCCTGTAATATTACTGCAAAATGGGAAGGTTGCCAGCCTAAGTGAAGCATCTCTGAGGTTCTAGCATGTAGTTCCAGACACTAGCTAGTTCAGGCTGAAAGCACCACCAGACCTGGTCAGAGATTTGTATTTGGGGACAGGTTGCAATGTTCCCATGAATATGTGAAATGAATTGGTTTTTTTTTATGTGCACCAATATGGAGATGATGCGTGGTAGAGGGGGAGTTGTTGCAGAGTGGTAAAGCCAGCCCCCTTGGAGGCAGGACATTGAGCCTATCAGGCCCCTCTGGTTTGCTGCACCCCATAGTGGATACTGTCTGGCATAGCAGTTCTAGTCAATAGCAGCCCCTGTCAGCAGGGCAATAGGGCCCCAAAGGTTGAGTCAGTAGCCAGCCCCCCCATCAGTGGGGCAGTAGCGCCCAAAGGCCAAGTCAGTAGCAGCCCTCCCTGGCAGTGGGGCCCAAAGGCTGAGTCAGTAGCAAGCGCTCCCTATTGCAGGGCTGTAAGGCCTATTGGCCCAAGTCAATAGTCTAAGTGTGACCCTCCTCCCCCTCCCTTGGGAGTTATTGGGGCAGGTAGGAGGACCTGGGCCCTCTTTTTCCATCAGGTCCCAGCACAGGGCCCTGTCAGTGGTGTGTGTCCCACCATTAGCTGAGTGGGGAATCCACCCGAAAAGCACTGAGCTCCCAAGGAGTTCCAATTCCTCACCCTGGGCTACTTCCTACCCTGCTCAGGATTGCCAGCCTTTTCCCCACCTGCATCCTCCAAGCTGGTTGCTTCCCTAGCTGATCTCTGCTAGCTGTCCTCTGCCACAGTATCTGTCTACTTCTCCTCCGCTTCCTCCTTCCAAGCTCTGGCAGGAGCTCCTTCACCTGCAGTGGCCAGCCCTGAGTGAGCTGTTCCACTGGCCTTTTTACCTGTCCCTGGCTGACAGCTCCCAGCCCAGCGCAGGGTTGGTACACTCTGTGTCACGGCTCAATTCCCGAACCTGACACTCCGAGTGCAGAGATCCGGGGGGCTGGCTAGTAGAATGCACTCTACAAAACCTGTCTCAGTGACTCCCAGAGACAAGCTTATTTGATCTCAGTCCCCCTGAGATCCAAAAGACAAAAGACTGGCTCCTTGCTGCCACCACCCAAGTGATTAAAAGAAAATATAAAATAAACCCTTTCCAGGGAAGAGATCACTTGAGAATCCCCTCCCTAAGGTAAAGCTCTCCCCCTTGCCCCCAACCTCCAGTTTGCTTAGAGTAGGGAAAACAAACAGAGGGAATCCACAGAGAACAATGGACTAGGCACCTAAACTTTAAGACACAACAATCAACCAATACTGGTTAATCAAAACAAAAGAAAAACTCGTTTATTATCAAAACAAAACTACTGTTGCAAGCATAGTAAATTGACTAGGTGGTAAATAGCCATGAAGTGACATAGACTCTGGGACAATCCCTGGGCTGTAATCCTTAGTTACAAAAGAGAAAAACAATTAGCCAGCTCAGACACGATTTCCAAACCACCAAACAAGGAAAACAATAAATCTTGATGGACTATCTAAACTTTGCTCTACTTACACATTTCAAGAAGTCTGTTCTTGGAGAGAGAGAGAGCATCTCCTTCAAGACCTGGGAGAAACTGCTCTGATCTCAAACAAAGAAGAGAGAGAGAAAAACCCCTCTTTCCCGGGTTGAAATTTCTATCTGCATTTTTATTGGCTGAATGCCCGAACTCACTCCCTAGGTGCATCGCCAGTTGCTTAACCCTTTCCTTACTTTTCAGGTAAGTCAGACTCTCCTTAGCAGCTCCTGTTTATGACACTCTATCACAGGAGTCAGGGAGTTCAGAATGTAGGGGGAGGAGTTGAGGGTTGGAGTGCAGAGGGGTGAGGGCTCCAGCTGGGTTGTGGCCTTTGGGGTAAGTCTGGCATGAGGTGTTTGGGGTTGAGGCTGCCCCAGGGTTGCTGTGGGGAGATAGGACTCCTCTCCCTCTGCCCTCTCCCTGCTGAAGCACCTGGGCTGGGGGATGCACCTCTCCCCACTGCAGCAGCTCCAGGGCTAGGGCTGGTGCTAGGGGATATGTGCCTCCCTGTACATGGCAGGCTGAGAGAGAGATGACTCTCACCCTTCCTCAGTCCTGAGCATCTGCATGGCCTTTGATAGGGAGCTGCACACCTTAGAGGGAACTTAGGACAGGAGCAGGGTTAGGGTAGTACCCAGATGGAACCTGGGCTAACTCTGCAGTGAACATACCCCCAGAGAAAGTCTCTTTGCTCCATTGACTGTAGGAAATAACATGCTGTAGATTCCCCCATCTCTAAAGGGGAAACAATGGCCCCTTTGTGGTGTTCCAGAAAAGAGCTTAGCAGGGAAACCTGAGGAAATCAGTGTCTGGAGGAAGTAGTACAAGTGGTTAAACAGGAGTGATAACTTTTCTGGTCAGCATAGGGTGTTGCTATTGTATCAGAGCAGCTGAACAGCTGGCTATTTGTGCTACAGCACTTGGAAGTGTTAGCCTCAATGTTGTGGCCAGATTCCAAAGTGAATAGTTTCATTCTGCCTCTGTGAAACTGCAAAGGGGAATTAATTAGACACTGGATTCCCCTTCACTTCCTGTCCCCAACTTTTGTGAGATGATGCTATGGATTATTAAGCAGCTACCATAGTTGGCCTTAAGTGGGTTGCATTTCAGTACTCACTCAGCATTCCCTGAATAAATGGTCAGTAAGTGCTTTGGGATGCTCCACAATAAAAGGGAGTATATGTGGTCAGTGATTGATAAAAAGGCAGAGGATTTATTGGGTTATTTAATTCACACTGTGGACTCTTTCATTACATTTGACTTCTTAGACTGCTTTCTTCATTGTAGTATCAGTGTTTTCTTTTTAATTTCAACTCTTGAGCTTCCATTCCCTGGCTCTGCCCATCTGTGGACCACATCCCTCTGGAGGTAAGAACCTTCATTCTGAGTCAGAGGGGTAGCCATGTTAGTCTGGATCTGCAAAAGCGACAAGGAGTCCTGTGGCACCTTATAGACTAACAGATGTATTGGAGCGTAAGCTTTCGTGGGCAAAGACCCACTTCATCAGATGCATGTTGTAGAAATTTCCAGAAGCAGGTATAAATATGCAGGCCAGAATAAGGCTAGAGATAACAAGGTTAATTCAGTCAGGGAAGGTGAGGCCCACTTCTAGCAGCTGATCTGGAGGTGTGAACACCAAGAGAGGAGAAACTGCTTTTGTAGTTGGGCTAGCCATTCACAGTCTTTGTTTAATCCTAAACTGATGCATGGCTGCATCTAGACTGGCAAGTTTTTCCGCAAAAGCACTTGCTTAGGCGGGAAAACTTGCCAGCTGTCTACACTGATTGCTTGAATTTCCGCAAGAACACTGATGATCTCATGTAAGATTGTCAGTGTTCTTGCAGAAATACTATGCTGCTCCCATTCAGGCAAAAGCCCTCTTGTGCAAATGCTTTTCCTCAAGAGGGCCAGTGTAGACAACGCGGTATTGTTTTGCACAAAAAAGCCCCAATCACGAAAATGGCGATCTGAGCTTTCTTGTGCAAAACCTTGTCTAGATTGGCATGGATGCTTTTCCGCAAAAAGCATCCGTGCCAATCTAGATGCTCTTTTCCGCAAATGCTTTTAACGGAAAAACTTGCCAGTCTAGACGTAGCCATGGTGTCAAATTTGCAGATGAACTGTAGCTCAGCGGTTTCTCTTTGAAGTCTGGTCTTGAAGTTTTTTTGCTGCAGGATGGCTACCTTTAAATCTGCTACTGTGTGTGCAGGGAGATTGAAGTGTTCTCCTACAGGTTTTTGTATATTGCCTTTCCTAATATCTGATTTGTGTCCATTTATTCTTTTACATAGGGACTGTCCAGTTTGGCCGATGTATACAGCAGAGGGGCATTGCTGGCACATGATGCCGTATAGTACATTGGTAGATGTGCAGGTGAATAAACTCATGATGATGTGGCTGATCTGGTTAGGTCCTGTGAAGGTGTCTGTGGTGTAGATATGTGGGCAGAGTTGGCACTGAGGTTTGTTGCGTGAATTGGTTCCCGAGTTACAGTTACTGTCGTGCGGTGTATTGTTGCTGGTGAGAATTTGCTTCAGGTTGGCGGGTTGTCTGTGGGGCGCTCTCAGCCAGCTGGGCCTGGGCTACTCCCAGCCCGGTAGTGCGGGGCCTGCTCGCCCCGTCACAGGTTCATTGAGGTTACTAGAAGACCCTGTCTTCAGGAGTTCTCTTGGGTTCACCATGTCTGACATGAATTTTCATGGGGGGGGGGGTCTTCCTTAGTTCCTACACTGGAACAAGCAGTCATGGAAGAGTCTCCTGATTGCACAGACCTGTCTCTGCGCCCATCCATAGTAGATTGTCACAATTGCCAGATAAATTGCATGCCCTCCTCTGGGAGGCTGAGCCTAGAGTTCTTTATCTCCAGGTACACAAGACTTTAGTGTTTGAGCTAAAGGAAATGTTCCCAAGCAAGAAACAGCAATAGTTCCTTTATCCCAGTTACTAGGATGTGCCATGGTCACTCATGTATTTAGTATTGTTACATTCTCCACTACTGAGCTGCATACCAAGGTGCCCACGTCTTGGAACCCTCTTCTCCCATTCAGTAACACCAGACCAGTTATTGTTACTTAACAGACATATTGAAGTAGCACCTAATGCCATTCCCTGACTGATAGCACCCAGCACAATGGGACCCAAATATACAGTAAATGACAGTGGTTCTGCCCCCAGAGAGTTTCACTGCATCTTGAGCCCTCTGCCACAGGAGAAGAAGTATGGGAGCAGGAGTTTGCTTTTCTGTCAGCTGGGACAGTGAAAGTAGTCTTTTTCACTTCAAGTTCCCATGAGCTACCACACACATGTGATGATGGGGTTGCAAATGCAATCATGTGCCAATGACAGATTGATTTCTGCTGACACTAAACAGGGAACTTTATAGTAATTGGGAAAATATTAGCAACTCCTGAAGCTACTTTGACTGCTTCCCTCAGAATCTTCCCTCAGGGGCACTCTTGCCTAGATTTCTGCAACTGCTTATAAAGAAACAGTACACATCCTCACAACTGTAATTAGCTGCACTGCATAGTTTTCTGTAAACAGTATTAATAGCAGCAAATCAACTTAGAAAGCTATTCAGTGTGGCGATGTTCATTATGTTTTCAATTACTGTATAAAGTACTGTATGTTGCTGGCTGTTGAGACACCTACCACACTTCTAGTGCTTTCTAGTGTAAATGAAACCCTGGTATTCTGGCATGGAATAACACTTCAGAGCAAATGAACTGTCCCAAAAATAGTAGCAGCTTTAGGAGGGAATGGATTGTCGAGGATTGACCAGAAGCCAATAGCATGGCAATTTCACCATCTTGGATCATTAGAACTTATATCTGGAACAAAACCTGTTTGAAAGTCTACATCGCAACTAGTGTACAATCCCATATCAACAGTTAACTAATATTAAATTGAGTATGTTGATGACTGGCAGGAAATAAGTGATCAATTATTAATGAGCAAGCTTAAAGTGATTCAAGAACCACATATTATTCCACCAATTTCAATCAATCAGTAAAATATAATTATATAAACCAAAGAAATATGTCTCTCTTTTGCTGCTTTTTATAAAAATCTCTACTCAAAGCTCTGAGTTACTGAAAAATATCTGGATGTGGCAGCTTGCCAAAGACATGAGATTTTATAAAGAGCAAAAGAAGAAATCTGAGTGGCAATAGCAAGTATAGAAAGCGATTTCCTGACTGCTTTACAGCTGAATTTTACAAAGTATTTAAGCAGATACTAGTAGGCCCTATGGCAGAAGAGGAATTTCCACTGTCGGTGAAAGAAGCTACTGTTATTCTCCCTCCCTAAGATCTTGGAAAAGATCTTACCATGTTCAACTCTTATAGGCTTATATAACAGTTGAATTTTAAAGATTTTTAGCCAAAATACTATCTACCCAATTGCAATCCATGTTTTCTGTTTATATAAACCCAGAACAAAGTGATTAATTAAGGATAAACAAATATCAGATACTATTAATAAAGTATCAAGAATCATTTATTGTAATGGATCAAAAAGTGATCCATTAATTTTGTTATCGCTTGACGCAAGAAAGCTTTTGATTGAATAGAGTGGAACTTACTGTTTTAATATAGACATTGATTCTCCAGTTCCTTAAATGGATAACAGCTCTTTATACCAGCCCAGAAGCAGCTGTGCAGACCACTGGAACAAGGCAAGGATGTTCATTGCCTCCTTTGCTTTTCACATTAGCTATGCAACTTTTTGCACAGAGGATAGGACTAAACAATTTATCATGAGAATAAAACTTGAAGAAACATATCAGAAAAAACACTGGTGACATGCTATTTTTATCTAACCTGAACATTTCCCTAAAAATTTTTTCTTAAAGAAATCCATGATTTTGGAAAAGCATCTGGTTCAAAGTAAATTATGCCAGATCTGAAATACTAGCTATAAATTTTCCAAACTCAGAAGTTCTCTCTCCATAAAACATTTGGGTACAAATGGACAACAAAGTCTATAAAATACTGGCAACTCCCAATCTACAAGAGATATATGATGTAAATGATCGCTGTTTCAGCAAATGAAAACAGATTTGGGGTGTGTGGGAACTATGCAATGTATTGGTCAGGAAAAATAATCAGTTAAAATGACTACTCTGCCAAGGCTATCTTTCCTGTTTTAACGTATCCATATAATCATCCCAGATAAAACCCTAGAGGGAATATAGAGACTGTCAGTATAGATATTTTATACAAACCCACTACGCAGGGTGGTTTAGCTCAATGTTTCTCAACCTTTTTTTTATAAAGTACCCCTTTTTCCACAAAAAAAAGTACCCCCAGTACCTACAGTTTTCAGACACACAATTTTTTTTCTACCATTGTAACACATTTGTTTAAACAACTTAATCGTTGCTGGGCGGGTGATTAAAATTATTGGTGTAAAAAGTACACAAATAATAAAGTGCTGTAAAACTTAAAACACAAGTTTAGTTTTCTCAGAATTTCAGTTGTTTTGACATACCCCCCCAACTTCTGTCAAGTACCCCTAAGGGTACTCGTACCACTGGTTGAGAAACACTGGTCTAGCTGTTCCAAATATGTGGTACTATCAAGTCAGCCAACTTAAAACATTAGTGGATTGGGGTGCTCTAATTCAGCCTAACACCGTGTCTCTATGGAGCAAGAAAATGGTGGCAGTGTGCATATTGCTTTTTTACCACTGATTAATTAAAAAAATCACACCCTTCAGCAATCAATATATATTCTTCAGCAAGGACTATTCTGTGGAATTCAAAATGTAATATTTTTCTGAACCAATGAAGCTCATTCCAAATAATCCAGACATTAAATCAAATCACAAACCAGAATTTTAAGGGTTGGATGAGCTATATAATGGCCATTTGGCTAACCAGCTGTTCACAGAATAAAACTTTTTTCTAACTTCAACATTGATATCAGTATTTTCAAGGTAGGCTTTATGTTTGTCAACATTATAGTGAAGTTGTATTATAGAGAAACTTTAATAGATGTTCTGGCTTCTGATGGATTTGGGGACAAATACTATTTTGTACTCAACATTCTAAAGTGAAAATTGTCTATGTATGAAATGGAGAGGGAAAAATATTACAAATGGTTGGATATTTATTACTATATGACCCTTTACCAATCCTCCAAGGCTTCCTAACAGAAGTTGTCAGACTCAAAGAAATGCAGACTTAATCTGTCATATGCTAGTAGTTGTTAGGTTGCTGATAGTGTCTCGTTAGGAAAAGAAAAATAGCCCCAAATTAGAGAATCATTCAAAAAAACTGTGGAAAGTTGTTATAGAAATATTGATATCCAGTAAAATAGACCAGGATAAACAGACACTTAGGGTATGTCTACATTGGCAAGATTTTGCACAAAAGTGACCGCTTTTGCGCAAAATCTTGCCACCTGTCAACACTGGCCGCGAGTACTTGTGCAAGAACACTGACGTTCTAATGTATGAAATTAGTGCTTCTTGCGCAAATACTCTGACGCTCCCGCTCAGGGATAAGCCCTCTTGCACAACTCTTCTTGCGCAAGAGGCCAGTGTAGACAGGCAACATCAATTTCTTGTGCAAGAAAGCCCGATGTTTAAAATGGCCATCGGAGCTTTCTTGCACAAGAGAGTGTCTACACTGGCATGGATGCTCTTGCGCAAAAGCACACCTTTTGCGCAAAGGCACATGCCAGTGTAGACACTCTCTTACTCAAACACTCTAACGCAAAAACTCTTGCGTTAAAGAGTATTTGCGCAAAATCTTGCCAATATAGACGTAGCCTTAGATATGTGGTTACTGCTTAGCCAATACTTTTACAAAGACCTGCAAAAAACCTAGCATACTTATCCAATATCCAATGGTTTTGAATATTAATGTTTGATAGATGTACTTGATTTGATAGACTCACCAGAAACATAGGATAATCATATGTTCTGTTTTGGCTGGATAATCCCATTGTAACCCTTCTGCCGGGTAGGCCTGGCAGCAACCAGGGCCGGGTTCAGTATCTAGGGGTCCATCTCACACAGAACTGGCTCGAGCCCCCACCCAATAACCTGGGAAATTCACACACCCCCGGGTGCCTCTGAGAGGCAATGCTTCCCCACTCGCAAGCACAGCATCTGGCTGTGTCTACATTGGCGCGATCTTGCACCAAAGTGGCCGCTTTTGCGCAAAAACATTCTGCCTGTCTACACTGGCGGGGAGTTCTTGCGCAAGAACACTGATGTTCTAATGTGTGAAATCAGGGCTTCTTGCGCAAGAACTATGATGTTCCCGTTCAGGAATAAGCCCTCTTGAGCAACTGTTATTGTGCAAGAGGCCAGTGTAGACAGGCCACATGAATTTCTTGCACAAGAAAGCCTGATGGTTAAAATGGCCATCGGAGCTTTCTTGCACAAGAGAGCATCTACACTGGCACGGATGCTCTTGCGCAAAAGCACATCTCTTGCGCAAAGGTACATGCCAGTGTAGATGCTCTCTTGCTCAAATACTTTAACGCAAGAACTCTTGCATTAAAGAGTATTTACGCAAGATCATGCCAATGTAGACGTATCCTCTGAGTGTAGGAAAGAAACATTTAATGAAACAGAGAGAGAAGTCATACGGCATTAACTTGGGAAAATACCACAAACAGAGTTTATAGCCCAAACATGAGCTAAGCTCTCCCCTTCCCCCCCAGCCAAGAATCACCCAAAGTCCCAAAGTCCAACACCCCAAAAGTCTCTGTCCCTGGTCAGTGCCACCCAGAGTCCAAAAGTTCACCTGCAGAGTTTTACCTCCCAACCTGGGTAGAAATGGGGGCAGGAGGATAGATAGGTGCACCTTACGTGGGCCGAGGCTGATGGCCTCACCTCTCCGCAGGGTTCTGCTGCAGTCTTTAACACGAGCCACTCCGCCGCTCCTACCCACTGTGGCGTGCCGCTCCTCGCCTGCCACCGCTCTTACCAGCTGCGCCATGCCGCTGGTCGCTGCTCCTTGCCTGCTGCGCCACGCCGCTGGTCGCCTGCCGCCGCTCCTACCGGCCACCTACCAGTGGTTCTCACCAGCCACACTGCTGGCTGCCACCGCTTCGCTGGTTGCAATGGGTCTGGCTCCCAGCCAAACCAGTGATTTCAGCTTTTTGGCTGTGTCTAGACAGGCATGATTTCGCGCAAATCTTTTGCACAACAGCATCCATGCCAGTGTAGACGCTCTCTTGTGCAAGAAAGCTCCGATGGCCATTTTAGCCATCGGGCTTTCTTGCACAAGAAATTAACTTGCCTGTCTACACTGGCCTTCTTGCACAAGAATACTTGCACAAGAGGGCTTATCCCTGAGTAGGAGCGTCAAAGTATTTGCGCAAGAACCACTGATGTTGTACAGTACAAAGTCAGTGTTCTTGCGCAAATACTTGCGGCCAGTGTAGACAGGCGGCAAGACTTTGCGCAAAATCTTGCCAGTCTAGTCGCACCCTTAGTGATTTCAACTCTTTAGCCACCACCTAGACTGGCAAAGGATTCCAACTTTCACTGGACTAGCAAAAAGACCCTCATGGAGTTTATTTTAGGTCTGTTCTTAAAACAAAGGGGGAAAGGGGCAGGTTGGGCCAATCTTACAGCTCACCCCTAGCAGGTATGAAGCAGGCTGACTCAAGCCCTTTAGCCCTTCCCCCCAGCACAGTCCACTCAACTCTGGAAGGGGGGAGGCACCCGGCAGCCCCAAAAGGTTGGAAACCACTGAGTTAAAGCATATGACTGGGTGTCAGGGAGACCTGTGGTATTTAGACTCTGCATCAGCCTTCTTGTATTACTTTAAGCAAGACACTTCACTTCTCTTGAGACTCAGTTTCCACATCTATAAACAGAGAATAATTTTACCTACTTTACAGGGATGTTATAAAGCTAAATTAATTAGTGTTGGTAAAGAGAGCTAGATAGTATAGAAAGAGCAAAAAAAAAAACATAAAAAGAAAGTTTTGGTCCATTTGAACTTTATTCAGCAGACTGCAGTAATTATTGATCAGTAATTTCTGTAGGGAGAGAAATTGGTTTGTTGACCTCAAAGAAGTAAACTACTGGGAGGTTTATGTTCAAGCTATTAATATTATTGTAAATCTTGATCCTTTAATAAAGCTGTGACCTTGATGTTGACAAGTAGTATGGCACAGAGCAATATATAGTGTGGCACCAATCTTGTAAATCTCATGTCATTTTTGCCACTGACATAGAAAACATGTATAAAAACATCAAACAGCAGAGATTTATGAAGAGCATTTATTTGAAGGAAAGCCTTTTAAACCAGACTGTTTAGATGAAATAAGTGGCCCTGCTAACTTTTTATACCTTGTGATGAAATGTATTTCTGATATGAAATCTCAACAATGAAATTGTGTAGAATTACACACACAAGTTCATGTGCTTACTTCTCTGTTGGAGGTATGTTTTGAAGCAATGCTATATGCCTATCTTCTGGCCACTTTAAAGCAAAGGTTGCCTGTGAGGGACATCTGCCCTGCACTGACCCGTTAAGGGTAAAACTCAGCCTTAGGAGAGGGCTGAGAGAGCAAAGCCTCACAGCTGAGGTAGATACTGCCAGTTAGGGCCCAGCTGGGGCTGTATAAATAACGGTCCTGGAGGGAAGAGAAGGAATCATAGAATCATAAAATACTAGGACTGGAAGGGACCTCGAGAGGTCATCGAGTCCAGTCCCCTGCCTCCATGACAGGACCAGATACTGTCTAGACCATCCCTGATAGACATTTATCTAACCTACTCTTAAATATCTCCACAGATGGAGACTCTACAACCTCTCTGGGCAATTTATTCCAGTGTTTGACTACCCTGACAATTAGGAACTTTTTCCTAATGTCCAACCTAAACCTCCCTTGCTACAGTTTAAGCCCATTGCTTCTTGTTCTGTCCTCAGAGGCC
Source organism: Pelodiscus sinensis (assembly GCF_049634645.1). Lineage (NCBI taxonomy): Eukaryota > Metazoa > Chordata > Testudines > Trionychidae > Pelodiscus > Pelodiscus sinensis. The sequence continues at coordinate 72,547,684 of NC_134712.1, forward strand.
AAGATGAACAAGTTTTCTCCCTCCTCCTTATGACACCCTTTTAGATACCTGAAAATGGCTCCCATGACCCCCCTCAATCTAAGACTCACTCTTGCTCCATCTGGAGGGACCTAGCTGCTAGGGAAGCTGGAGGCTCCCTAACTTAGAGTAGGGCTGGGGAAAGGCAGGTAAAGCTGGGGAAGTTCTGGCCAGGTGCACACTCAGGCTGCAGGGCCTAAAACAAGGCCTAAGGTTACTAGGGCTGCAGAGAGGCAGCCAGGGTAGGCAAAGGCAGCAGGTTCATACTAAGGATGTTAACTAGCGGTTAATTCACTAGTCAAGTAGTCGATAGGTACTTCCTCATTCCTCCTTTGAAATGTACAAGAGATCCTGCTGGGGCTCTTGTACATTTCAAAGAAGGAATGTGGAACTCTGCATGCAGACCTGGGCCAGCGGGTAGTCCCGGTGACTCCGGGCTGCATGCGGATCAGTTTTAAAATGTACAAGAGTCCCCAGAGTGGGCTCGTGCTCATTTCAAAGTAGAAGTGCCCTCAAGGAGCTGAGCCTGGGGTCAGCATCCCCCACTGACACCGAGCTCCATGTTGTGCTGCTAATTTGAAAAGCTACACAGAGCCTGAAGTCAGCTGGGGACTCCCCAGTTTATCCTGGGCTCCATGTGGCATTTCACCAGAATCCAGGGTCAGCTGGGGATCCACTCTGCAGCGCTGCACTTTGAACGCCACCTAAAATGTCTGGTATTTTCTGATTTTTTTTCTTCGCCCCCTCCCCCCCCCCAGCCAGGAGGTGAAAATCCCAGGTGCTTACCTGGTTCCACAGGAAAGCTGTCTGGCCTGAAGCAGGAAGACAAGATGGCCAGTTAGGGCCAAAAAGCCTCAAAGGCATTTCTTAAAGGGGCTATTTTTTTTTTTTTGCTCAACAACTTTGGTCTCCCCCCCTTTTTTTTTCTCAACAGAATTTTTTCCCCGGTGGGTTTTTTTGGGGGGGGAGAGAGTGTTTGGTATTTTGGGTTAGACCATCTGGCAACCCTAGGTCTGGCCATGGGGCAGGAGTGCAGCGGGAAGGGAGCAGCAACGCAGCCAGGAGCCCCATGTGTGTAAGGGGGAGGACAGGTGGCAAAGCAGGAAAATTTGGCCCTAACAGCTGGGCAGTAGCAGGGGGCAACTTCAGCCCTGCAGCTCCGGTCCTGACAACAGCTAAGGAGCTCTGCCTCCAGCCACGCAGCTCCGGCTCTGGCAGCAGACAGGCAACTCCAGCCCCAGCTGCATGGCTCCAGTCCTAGCTGCAGCGGGGCAAGCGGGAACTAAAGAGCTCTAGCCCAGGGAGCAACCAGGGAGCAGCGGGGCAGGCTGGAGCCCTAGTGGGAAATGGGGAGCAGTGGATCAGCACAGATCAGGAGGAGAGAGACCTCCTCTGGTCAAGCAAATCCCCTCATTTGGGACCAGTAAAGTCCTAAGGGTACTGAACCAGAGAGGTACAACCTGTACTGTTTTAACAAGCTACTTCTGTTCTTGAGAGCTTGCTTAGATCATAACCCAAGAAAACACTGATTTCAACACAACTATATACATGCTTAAAATTAAGCACATATATGAATAATTTGTAGCACTGGGGACTTATTTTATAATACTCAGTTTTAGGCACTGGCAATTTATAGTGGGTGAAATCTTTATGTTGAAACAAATTTAATTACAAAATGAAGAATGCCAGAGTATGCAGATAAGCAAATACAGTTATGCAAACACCAGTAACTCCTATGTTATTTATTACAGGCTCCAGACTTAGGGTACGTCTAGACTACAGAGCTTTTCTGGAATCCCAAAGGTATCCTGGAAAAGCTCTGCCACATCAAAGGAATGTGTCTGCTTTTCCAAAAAAAAAAAAATTCCAAAAAGCAGACACGATTTTTCAGCATCCCTGTAAACTTCATTTTACGAGGAAGAAGGGATGTTCCAAAAGAGGATTGTTTTCCGACATTTGGCCCCATGTAGATGGGCCAAATGTTGGAAAAGCCACTTTTGGAAGAAAAGCGGACAAAGGTATGCAAATTGCAGTTTGCAATTTGCGTATCTTTTTCCAACTTTTCTTTGTAGTGTAGACACAGCCATAGAGATGCATATTATGTCATTACACATGCAAATAACAAAATGTTCCATATCTCAGCATGCCACTGCAAACAAAATAAAAACACGAGCCATCAATAAAATATTACCCTACCCAGATATATTACTGTTATACACACGGACTGGCATGATTTTGCGCAAATACTTTTAACAGAAAAGTTTTTCCATTAAAAGTATTTCCGCAAAAGAGCGTCTAGATTGGCATGGATGCTTTTGCGCAAAAAGTGCTTTTGCACAAAAGCATTAATGCCTAGTATAGACGCGCTTTTGCGCAAGAAAGCTCTGATGGCCATTTTAGCCATCGGGCTTTCTTGCGCAAAAAATTAAGGTGCCTGTCTACACTGGCCCTCTTGCGCAAGTATTCTTGCACAAGAGGGCTTATCCCTGAGCGGGAGCGTGAAAGTATTTGCACAAGAAGCACTGAATACTTACATTAGAACGTCAGTGCTCTTGCGCAAATTCAAGCGGCCAGTCTAGACGCAGCCATGTAGTATAGATTAAAATGTTGATGGTACTTGTGTTTCTTTCAAGTCTAGCATCACTCCCTCAGGGGTCTGCCCTCATTTTATAAGGTTCATCTTTTTCTTCAGTTAAGATATGGAAAGATGGCATCAGGGAGGTAAAGAAAACCACTGAAAATGGCTTGGGAATTTTTAATAAATTTAACTCTTGTGATGCATAATCTAAATGTTATGGTATTAGGAGAGTGAAGACAGGTGTTTAATAGCTCAATCCATTGAAGCTAGTGGAAGTCTTATTTTTTTGCCACTAGATTATGTTGCCCACATTGATATCTGTAACATCTACATAACCTCACAACAAACTCTGAGCATTCTAGCAATCTAATGCATACCATCACATGACCCACTGATTGTCAGAAGCATGGAGAGCAATATATAAAGAAGTCAGGACACTCACTTATTAAAATGATTATATTGTTTACTCATTATGTAGTTTTCATAGTAGAATGTGTGTCTGAGTTGAAGGTACCTAATAAAATTCCTTCTGAAATAGCTGAGATCGCCAGCAGGTATTAAATGACAAATTGGACAGTACTGTAAACAGGGAAAAATGATAAATATTGAGTTTTCATTACCAAGATGTTGTAGAAAGAAATGGTAACATTGTGAAGGGGAGACAAATTTGAAATAACTGGAACAGTTATAGCTAAATGGAATTCTTGGACTGACAAATATGTTTTACTGCCAGACACAATGCACCCTCAGTCCAGCAGTAAAATTAGGTTAATCCCAGTTGCATGTTTTTTGTTTAGTGAATACCCATGGGGATGTTTGCCCTCATCTCAGGCTTAACTCCTTCACTGCTATTGGCTGATGTAAGACTGTAAAATGAAAGATATTTGTTGTGCTCAAACTTATGTACTGTATGATTTACTGTTCCACTGAAAATAATGGGGTTCCCACAGACATATGTGGTGGTTTACTGTGCTACTTAAAACAAAAATGCCTTCATTATGTTGGAAGATTTTAATTCCTTTGTAATTTTTGAGCCTCTATAATATAGCTCACTTCTGCAGTTGTTGCGACATTTACATCAAATAATATCAGAAAACTATTAGTACATGCTTAAAACAGCATTTGAAGAACATGCTCATAGCAAAGTTTAAAAGGCTAACTCACTGACTGACGCTTTCCTGCCCGGTGCTATTCTGGTGTGAAAGAGGAGGTAGAAACAGCAGACCAAAATCTCTCCATGAATCATGACTGAGTACTCTCAGGCCTGGTCTACATTACAGGGCTATGGCGATGTAAGTCAAGACCCAACTCCAGGTATGTTTTAATGGCCTTATTCTGCCCGATAACTGTATACAGTTGCTATTGAAGCATTTGCTCTGAGTACTACAAATAAGCATATTTATGATGAAAACTGTAAATAATGTAGCTGGAGTCATTGTAGCTTAGGTCAACTTGTTGCATTGTCTATACTGCACTGGGTCAACAGGAGAAACCTACCTCTTGTTCTGCTAGAGTATTGTGATTGATGGGAGTATGATCTGTAATTCATTTAGTGGGTCTTCACTAGACCTGCTAATTGATCACTGGAAGATTGATTGCAGCAGTGCTGATCCCCATTAAGTGTTGACATTCTTTTAGAAACAGATATATAATGTCAGCCCACACCATACATTGAATGGGGGATGGATGGTGTAATTATTTAATCCTACCATGAGTGCAGGGGAATGGATTAGATGACCTACTTAGGTCCCTGTCTTCCAGTCCTACACTTCTCTGATTTTAAGGTTTTTCAGAGTTAAGGAGAGAGGCCAGTTTTCTAGATGCAACCACTGCCTTAACCTACTCTTGAAAACCCTTTGCTGTGTGGCAGGATGCTGGTAGCAAATTATGCAATGTACAGTGCTATGCTCTTATTGCACTTGCTAGGGTGACATTTATAGTTCATGTTGCTATGACACTGGTGTGACATAGAAGTGATTTCTTGACTCTTTTGGGGGGGTTCTATAATATAAACATGATTTACATTAAAATATAGTTTATATATACTGTGTGAGGTTTTGAAGTTAGGAGTTAGACCAGGGGCGGACAATAATTTTTGATGGGGAGCCACTCCAAGAATTTGGAAAGTGGTCGAGGGCTGCACTCTTCCATGATATTAATGGAGGAGGTGTGTGGTCTGGGATGGAGGTTGGGTGCTGAAGGGAGCTTGGGTAAGTGACTGGGATACAGGAGGGAGTGTGAGATCTGGGGTGCGGGGGGTTGGGTTGTGACCTAGGGCAGGGAACTGAGGTACAGGAAGGGGTGCAGGCGATTTGGGTGCAGGGGGTTGGGTTGTAAGCTAGGACAGGAGGGGATTGTGAGCTGGTGCAGGAGATTGGAGTGCAGTGGTTGGGGAAAGGAGGCGTTGGGGTGCCAGAAGCAGGCTCTAGTCAAGAGACTTGCCAGCTAGCAGCCCAGCAGTTTCTCAGGCAGGCAGGCAGGCAGGCAAGGAGCCTGCCCTGCACCCACACAGGCTGCAGACATGTGCTGTGTGAATAACTATGAGTGAATAACTGAGCCCGGAGGGGCAGGGGTGTGATGCTTTGTGGCTGCCTGTTATTCAAACAGGCAGCTCTCATAGTCCAGTTTCTGGCAAGAAACTGGCCAATGGAATTGTGCTGGAGGCGGGAGCAGCACTTTAAGCCTTCCCCCTCCCCTCTATGACTCAGCGTTTTTAAAGGGAAGAGAGGTGTGGTGTTGTGGAGTTACTAAAGAAAAGTGTTAAGCAGATATTCTTAATGAAAATTGCAGAGGGTAGGGCCTGCTACCCTAGTCATGTTAAGGACTGAAAATAGCATGCAGTCTGGACTAAATCCTCATTTCATTAAAGTCAATAGCAGACTTACTACTGATATGAGAGACACGAAGATTTGGCTTCTTAAGTTATCGAGGATGGAATGGGATGAAATCAGAACTATGGAAATTACACTGTGAAGCTTTCAACAACAGGTTGTCAGATTTCTCTGTGGACAGGCTTGACAAATGGCAGACTGCTAGAGAGAGTGTCCACATGATTCTCTGAGATCATGCTGTGAGCAGGCTGAAAGCTTTTACTGACTTGTCTGGGCTTGTTGTAATGAAAGCTGAAACAATAAACTTTGATATTTTCCACTTCATTTTTACCTGAAGTTTTCCATTTTTCTCCCCCTTCAATATGTGCAACAAGCTGAAAATGTGGTGAGGAAACAAACTGCATATTGCACAGAATGGGCAACAAAGACAGCTTTCTCTAATATACCTTTTTGATCCAGAATGTGCTAACCCATCACTCACAAATCCAGATATTGTATTTCAGCCAATTTTTTTTCTCTCTTTCTGGTTACTGGCAGAGTAAACATCCCACTACAGCAGGGGTGGGGAATCTATACCCTGGGGGATGAGGCCCCTGGCTTGCCTGGATCCAGCCCCTAAGGCTTAGGGCTCTTCATTAGCACTGGGGAGCCTGCGCTGGTGCTCCAGCCCCTGCCACACCACCATGGGGTTGAAGCACACAAAATAGACTAGTGTGGGCCACCCTAGGCTATGCTGGGGGAGGGGAATGTCTTTCTCCTTCTCAGTTGGAGGCCACTTCAGTGAGGGGTTTCTTTTTCGGTTTTGTTTCTGCTTCTCACTTGCGTGTGGCCCATGACTGATTTTTCTGTGGGTCAGCGGCCCCCGACCTAAAAAAAGTTCCTCAACCCTGCACTACAGGCTGAGAGAGAAAAAAAAATCTCTCATGGTTAGGATGTTATCAGAAGTTTATATTTCCTTAGTCAAAATATTGTTTTTATAACAATCTAATCAATGGGTCTGCAGTATGTAAATTAACCATGTGAAAACTGGCTGAGAACAAAATGAGTTTTTCATATACTATCCTTTACTCAAACTATACATTTAAAAAGGTCCAAGGGCAAGACCCTAGCTGTGCTAAAAAACACTCCATATTTGAATATAATTGCAGGAAAATATTATGTTTTCTTTTTCTTGCCAAGTGCAGGTTGTGAGGATATGTACCTAAGGCTTCAAACATTGTTAACCATGCTGGTGCAAGCAGCATAGACCCTCACACCTTGATGTCTGTAATAGTTCTATAACACAGCTGTAGTGGTTCTGAATGTCCAGTGTCTTGCTCCTTGTATAGTCTTTTACACCTGTGCAAAGTAGGTGTGCTACTACCAGATCAGAATTCTCAGACTGCTGGCAGCATTTTGCACCTACTGTGCCAAGTGTAAATTACTACACAAAGCATAAGGGAGTGGTGCAGCAGGTCTAACATGTTTTCCATCCAAGGATACACCATATTACATCATAATTTGGCCTCAACCATGTTCCAAAGCCAGGTTTTAATCTGAATTATTTTTGTATTGTAGACAGAGTTTAAAAGGCTAACGAACAGAATAGCCTTCTAAAAACATCCGTGATCATGGTTCATTTGAGTTCTCTGGGGGCCCTTCCCTGTTAATGTCACATGGTATAAGATCATATTGCCCTTTGTCTACCCTATTGAATGGCCATCAGGGAAAGGTGATATATCAAGACTGAGCGAAACACAAGCATTTATTGTATACAGGTAATATTGTATTACCAGGCAGTGACTGACTAACCATGAAGAAATTCGGATACATTTCAGACAATAACATAAACTGCCCTACTGCTAACATCCTACCGTTAAAACAGTTTGTTGTTCAGCTTCATTTACTCAATACAAAGTAAATACATAAATATCACAAAACAGCCAGGAAAGAGGAAGAAGAAATAAATTCTAAGCCTCTCAGCCTATGTCTACCCTGTGAGTTTTTACAGCAGAAAATATGCAATGGCAATCTCATTAGCATATTTTCTGCCATTTATTTTTGCGCAAGGGGTTTTTGCGCAAAAAGAAGCAGTGTAGCCGCTTCCATTTTGCACAAAAACCCCATTTTGTGCAAGATCCTTATGCATAGCCTCAGGGTTTTATCCTTGAACTTTGTTAAGGACCCACTTCTCTACTCTCCAGATACTGCACAGTGATGATGAATGATTGATGGATTGATTGAAATATTGTGAGAGAACTTGTCTTTCTGGAGCACATAGAGGGGAATTGTAAGAATGTATTGAGAGGACAGGAAAATCAGTAGACAGCCTGCACGATGTGATGAGTTAAGTTAACTTGACCTTCAGTCTGTATGCCCTACCACGCCAGCCAGCTTGAGTTAAAAGCAACACCAGGCTGAAATTAAGGGGGTTTCTTTGTGGTCAAGACCTGAGTCCTAACTTGAGTTAACTTTGCAATGGAGACAAGCCCTAAAAACACTCATCTGAAGTCTAAAGACATTGGGCCAAACTGATCTGTGGTGCAACTTTATTGAAGTTAATAGCTAGAGTTACCCAGTGTCCCTTACGCGCTCTAACTCCTTCCCCTGCCCTTCTGCCCACCCTCCCCCACAGGATTGATATGGTTTGGGATTTTTATCCCTTTTTTGATAGTGGTTTTTAGTTTAAAGGGGTTTTTTTTTATAAGGGGAGGAAGTTGGAGGATAAATGGAATGAAGTGTTTATTTTTTTAAAACTACTTCACACCGTACTATTTTTATTTAGCAAGCAGTCCCCTAAGTATTATCATAATATACCTGATTAATAATAATTAATGACTGCAAATGTAAGGTAAAAGTAGCAACTAGAAATATTATAGCAAATAGTATTTTATTCTCTACTAATAGCAAACATATAGTAAGTAAAAACAACAAGGAGTTCTGTGCCACAATAGAGACTATACCCTAAATCTGTTATACACAAATAATGCACCCAACAGAAAACAATGAGGGGCAGTTACACAAAACCAAATCAAATGTTTCAAGTAGCCAATGAGTAGGCCATAAAAACCAGACTAGTCCTCACCCTTTTCCAATTATCTGCAGTCTGACCCATCTAAAATGAGTATGCTGCCAACTGCACAGCCCTTTTACTTCAAAGGGACTATCTCACTGCATAAGGATTTGCAGGGTAGCCACTGATGTTTTACTTTAATTATACCCAATTTTGGTCTCCAAAGTATGTGTGGGTTTTTTCCCTACAGTCTGAGCAAAATCTGTTTGGCTATTTTAAAATTTTAGCTTACTGAGCACTAGGGATTTGGATCTAAACATTTGCATCCTTTTCTCACTGAAGTCCATGACAACTCCCTTTTCTCCCCCCCCCCCCCACACTACCCCATTGACAGTGGCTCAGCATTTTAAATGCACAAAAGTGAGACATTCAGAAACAAAGAGCCCAGATTCTGTCCTAAGTTACTTTTGTGCAGCCCCATTAAGTCAATAATATTCCCTGAGCATACCTAATGTGTTAACTTCAGGGGCAGTGAGTTATATGGGCACCAGTGATATTCCTGGCCCTGGGGTCCGGATCCAGATTGAAAGCAGCCCAGGGGCCCCTGCTGACACCAATGACAGTGCAGCTTACTCTGTGTGGCTGCCAGCATGTCCCTGCAGCAGGGCTTGTGCTCTCCACATGCTGCCCATGCCCCAAGCACCCCTGTGGCCAGTGGGAGCTGTGGGGGTGATGCTGCAGGAGCAGCATGGGGAGCCTCCCGACCCCCCTCCCCTCCACTTGGGAGCCAGGGCTAGAGAGGGATGTTCCAAGTGATGAGCTGAACCCCCACTCGTCCCCAAACTCCCTCCCTACATCTCCAGCCTCACCGCCTGCCAAACCCTCCTGCCCCTAAACAGAGTCCCAGAGCCTGCAGTCATTACCTAGACTCCGTCCCAGAGCCTGTACCCCAGACCTCTTTCCACACCCACATTCCCTCCCAGAGTCCAACTTTTCATGCATTCTGCACTCAAATTCCTTCCCTAAGCCTGCACTCAGCACCCAAACTCCCTCCCAGAGCCTGACCCCCTCACCCTTTCTGCACCCAAACTCCCTCCCAGAGTCCACAGCCTGCACACAACACCCAACCTCTGTCCCAGAGCCTCTCCTTCATCTACACTCCCTCTCCCACTCAAAGCTCCTCCCAGAGCTTTAGGCAGGTGCAGAGGAGGGAATTCAGATGGGAGAAGGGTGTGGGCTCTGGGCATTGTGGCCACCACCAACATTTCTGAACACCTGCTTCCACACTCCCGTTAACTTAATTACTCTTCATATTGAGGTATACATTTAGCAACAAGAAGAATTCTAAAACAGAACAGGAACAATGACACACGGGACCTGATTCTGTGACAGCTCAAGCCAGCGGTAATACTTCAAATGACTTAAGTGAAAGCAGGCGCAGGACACTGATTCTGCAAATTCTTATTCATGTAACATAGTCCTTTCTTATTAAGGCAAGTAGTCCCCTTGTCTTCAGTGAAACAGTATAAGCCTTAGAACTACCCATATGTGTAAACATTTGCCCATCAGTCCCCTAACATTGTTTTGGAAACCACAAATCATATAACTCTCTCAACTACATTTGTTTACATTCAAATAAATTCATACTGCTGCAGAGCCATTATCTTGGATTTATACTGGGATGTTAATTACAATGGCCTCATACTGTTAATCAATGACTTTTGCATATTTAATACAGGCAGTCCCCGAGTTACGCAGATCCGACTTACGTCGGATCCGCAGTTACGAAAGGGGCCCGTCTCCCTGGTCTCCAGCAGACCAGGGAGAGGAAGCAAAGCGGCGGAGCACGCGGGCAGCGGACAGCCCAGATGCGTCTGGGCTGTCCGCTGCCCGCGTGCTCCTTGGCTTTGCTCTGCTTTGCTCCCCGTCCCCCTGGTCTCCAGCAGACCAGGGAGACGGGGAGCAAAGCGGCAGAACACGCGGGCAGCGGACAGCCCAGATGCGTCTGGGCTGTCCGCTGCCCGCGTGCTCCTTGGCTTTGCTCTGCTTTGCTCCCCGTCTCCCTGGTCTACAGACCAGGGAGACGGAGAGCAAAGCAGAGCAAAGCCGTGGAGCCCGAGGGCAGCAGGACAGCCACGGCGCGTCTGGGCTGTCCCGCTGCCCCCGTGCTCCGCGGCTTTGCTCCGGACGCCTGTGGTACAACAGCTGGGGCGCTGCCGGTTGGTCCCGTAGCACCGCTCTGGGCGCTACTGGACCAACCCGGCAGCACCCCAGCTGCTTTGCCCCAGGCGTCCCCAAGTCAGCCGCTGCTGAAACTGACCAGTGGCTGACTACAGGAAGCCCCTGCCCCGAGCTTCCTGAATCAGCTGCTGATCAGTTTCAGCAGCTGCTGATCAGTTTCAGCAGCAGCTGACTTGGGGATGCCTGGGGTTCTTAAGTTGAATCTGTATGTAAGTCAGAACTGGCGTCCAGATTCAGCCGCTGTTGAAACTGATCAGTTTCAGCAGCGGCTGAATCTGGACGCCAGTTCCGACTTACATATAGATTCAACTTAAGAACAAACCTACAGTCCCTATCTTGTATGTAACCCGGGGACTGCCTGTATTTCAACAATATGCAGTGTTGCAGTAACAATTTTTGCATATGGGGTCTGGCTGTGAATTCCATCTTCACACCGGAAATACTCTTTGAAGTTGGGATTATGCTGTTAATGTGAATTTTAGAGACTGGAGTCTCATAAATGCCATATTTGTCTTATCTGTCATTATCTGTAATTTTAACTTGTATTTTCCTATGCAGAATTAATATTTGGCCACAGGTTATGTTGGCTACTTTTATTACTTGGCTACTTCATCCATATTGTTTCTAAGCTCATTCAGACATTTTTTTCTGGGTTTGTATTTCTTGTTCTATTTTAAAAACTCACCTGTGGCCAAATATTAAATCTTTAGTCAAACAAATCGAGTCTGAGCCATCAGCCCTTCCGCTCCTGTGGAAATTCCCCTGAGCAAAGGCTCTTGCACTAGGCCCCAAATATTTTTTCTGTGCCTCTGAAAAAAAGAATTTTAATACGGTATTTTAAATGAGAAAAAGAAACTTTCTCTGGAATTCCAAACACAAGCATGGTTTAAACAATAAAGCTTTTTCATTACCAACTTTGGCAGAATATTTAATTATTTATGGAAACTGGCATAATTTCCTGGTTTCAAGATCCACTCTTTCCTGGCTACTTGAACTGTAAGAATTCTGCTTAGGGCATGTCTGTGCTTGGCACAGCAAGGAGAGGCAAATATACACCAGTCAATTTTTTGATTGTATCTATAATAGGAATCTTTGAGCCTATAATTTCCAACAGGTGCCATTAACAGAAGCTAACACAGCCAAGGCTCAGGCATTTTCACCACTATACTATTTGATCCATATCTGACATACTGTTAAAAGTGCCTCAATTTACTTGAGTTTGGTTTGTTACCCATATTCTCTGTAAATTACAGGTAAAAAAAAATCCTCACACAAGCTAACACAGTGATCTCCAACCTTTTTAAGCACAAGATCACTTTTTGAATTTAAGTGCAACCCAAGATCTACCTCAAAACCAAATACCCTTGCCAGGCCTCCTTTTACCCCTTCTCTGAGGCCTTATCCCTGCTCACTCCATCCTCCCTCACTTTCCCCAGGCTGGGGCAGAAGGTTGGGGTGCAGGCTTGGGTCTTGGATTAAGGAATTTGGAGTGTGAGAGGGGCTCTGAGCTGAGCCTGGGGCAGGCAGTTGGTGTACCGGAAGGGGTTCTAGGTGAAGGCTCTGGGAGGATGTTTGGATACACAGGGCTAGCGCAGGGGCTTGGAGTGCTGGAAGGGTTCATGACTGAGGTAGGAGTTTGGGATGTGGGCTCCAGCTGGGCACTGCTTATTTCAGGAGGCTCCTGGGTGGTGGTGCAGTGGGGCTAAGGCAGGCTTACCCTTGTCCTGGCCCTGCACCACTCCCAAAAGCATCCAGAAAACTCCATCCCAAGTCCTGTTGTGTTCCTTCTCTGCTCTGGGAAGATAGGATACAGACTGGGAGAGGGGGCACCTTGACATCAGCACCCCATATCTCCCTCCCCTGTCCTGCCCAGCAAGCTGGAGGCTCCTGAGGGGACAGCTCCAAGGCAAAGGGCAGGAGATGCACAGCAGCGGGGGGAGGGGAAGCTGACCTGCCGGCCCTTGATATCCTCTTGGCCAAATCAGTCAGGATCACCTGTCAGAGGCTCAAAGATCTACCAGTAGATCCCAATCTACTGGTTGGTGACCACTGAGCTAACACAATGATCACACAGCTGATAGACACTGCTAATCCTTAGCGTGTACCCCGATTATTGATTAATGACAAATTCCCTGGATAATTTTTCTACCAAAACACTTATGAAAAGAATAGGCAGTAGAATAACAATGATAAAGTAGCAAAGAGCTTGCCCCACTTTGGAAACATCAGTGCATTTAAACTGAGGACAGAAAAACCAGATTTCACTTGCCTTTAAATCCCAGGTTAAAAACCAGTTCTTCAGTTATTTCTTGGTTTTGTGTATGTGGTTTTAAATCATCTTACAGACAAAACCTCACTTTATTTTAATCTTTGGTGCTGCTGACAATAGAATATTGGATTTTAACCCAGCCTCGCCGAGTTCTCCTCCCTAAAAACACCAGTTTGCATATGACCTTTGGGGTTAAGTTCATCCCTGGTGTGACACCATTACACTCAGCTGAGCCAGATCAGAACCTGCGCATTTTTTGCAATCTTTCAAGCAGAAGCAGATGGGCTTCATAGAAAACCAACAATAGGCGTGGAGGCGTTTCAGTGGGAGGACGAATTTTCTAGTGTGCCAGCCCTCTCCTGCATTGTGGGGTGGGAGGAAGCCATGCACTTTTCCTGGCTGGAACCAGACCAGATGCACAAAGAGGCTGAGCCTTCCATGTGGTCACATGAAGTCATCACGGGCTGGTGCAACACCTCCAGGCAGATGGAGCAGTCAAAGGTTGGGGAAAAAGAAGAAATCACTGGAATGCTTCTGTTTTGCCCTTCACTAGGAACACAGTGACAGGCAGACTGCTGCTGCAGGGGGAGGGGCTGGACAGACTGCTGTGCTGCTTTGACAGTCCTCAGCACAGAGAGCTCACAGAGCTACTCATGATGCTGCTCCCAGCGGCTGAGAATGCTGTGTGAGAACTCAGAGAGAATCCCAAGAAGCACAGGGATCAGCTCTGCCTTCCCATAACACTGCACTGTGGGATGCTTACGGACATTGCTTTGCTCTATCTGTTGACAGGGGAGCTAGCAATGTGGCCATGAAGTAGCCACAATGAGAGGCAGAAAAAACAGTTTGACCAGTTTTCACTTTTGCCGACTTTTGCATGTCAACAGCACTTTTGTCACCAAACCTTCTTAGTGTAGACATAGCCTCTGAGGTGTTGAGGTAATGGCAAAAGCAGAATCCTCTGGCCTTCAGCAAATCACATGGTTAACCAAATTGAGCTACTGGTTTACAATGTCTTCTTGTGAAGATTCTTCAAGATGATCTGTGAAAGCATGGGTGTTCGGTAGTCTAGGCAGGGGAAGGCACAGCCTTCTAAAACCGCTAGGTATGTCCCGTCCCCCACCCCCCCACTCTGCCACCAGAACACCTGCTGTAGGCATTCTGGGAGTGGGAATGTTGCAGCCCCTAGCGTATCCTCCATGGTGCTCTGGACCAGGGAAGCTGGGATGCGTGCACTCTCCTCTTCCCCTCCCCATGGTGGGGGGTGGGGCTGAAGGCCTGCCTCCCCCAGCCCTAGCTGCACCAACTGCCCATGTCTGAAAGATATTGAAAACCTGGGCTTCAGCACTTTATTTTCTGGCTTGAAAAGTTGTATTTTTTTATTTAACAGATTTTTTTTCTCTGCTGCTTTGCTTTCCTTTAAACTGTAATGTATCTAAAGTCTTTTCCTCCATTTTCTGGTGGTGGACTGCGTATTCTGTGATATTACTGTGAGCTCTCTAACCTTAGGTGAGGTCTGGCTACACGTAATATTTAGATCAATGTAGCTATATTGCTCAGGAGTGTGAAATATTTTTTCATAAAGTCTTGCTGGGTAGACAAACCTTAAATGTATAATGTAAGAAACAAACAGAAAATAAATACTTTTTTTGGGGGGAGGGGACTTCTCCATACATTATAATGAAACAAAAATGGGATACTTTTTTTTTTTTTTTTATACAGGATACCTATAAAAAGATAGAGCAAAAGAATCCTGGAATTAATCATCAAATGTAAGAAGAATAAGCAAAACAAAGGAATGGTGCAACCAGACCTATTTTCTTACAAATTAGGTTTATTTTTTCTTGCCATGTTTTAACATCTGCAAGTATTCTACAGTCCATAGAACTGTAGATTGTGGATTATCAGACTTACATTTGTTATTTCACTGATTAATGGTTTTGAAAATAAAAAAACCTCTAATTTTTGAAAGGTCAGTCCATTCGTTCTGTATTATGTCAAGATGCAGTTTACTATTACTTTGCATGGTTAAATTTATGAAGAGAAGCTTTTTAACTCGCTTTTCTGCTGACACAGATAATTTTGAAAGCAGCCCTTTCATCTCTAATGATTTAGATGTCACATGCAGGGATGGTGGAGCAGATTTTTAAAACCAATCTTTCAAAGAAAGTCAGGAAAGAGCTAGGAGGATAAAGATTATAAACAAGGACATCAGGAATCTGTAGAGCATTGTGGGGAAATCTACAGTGATTTCTCACCCTTCTGCTGCCTAGACTGGAATTTTTGAAGGGTTTTATTTTTTAAATTCTACCTGTCCTAATTTCTGATTTTGTAACTAATCCCCTGATGATAAATGCTTTATAGAAAGGCATGTGGCAGTCAAATAAAAATAATTAACATTTACCTGAAAAGCATAAAGAATACATTGTCTTAGCTGTTGATGGACAAAGACAGGGTCCTTCAGTTAGTCTATAAGGTGCCACAGGACTCCTCGTCGCTTTTGCAGATTCAGACTAACACGGCTACCCCTCTGATAAAAGACAGGGTCCTGCATTCATTACCCACCAGAATTGGGCACTGATTGCACTGAAGGTTTTAGGGACACAGGGAATGCAGGACTGGATTATTCCAGCCAGATCCTTCTATACAGGAGTCCCTCCATAGCTGGATCTCCCATACTCACATGGAAATCACATGGATTTGTAAGAGACAGGGTGGTAATAATGAAAATGGCGAATAAGCCTGAGCTTGTCATATTGGTCTTAAAACTGCTCTCTGTTGTGGGTATGTCTGCATGGCAATTGGGAGGTATGATTGCACCAGTTAGTTTTGATCTAATTAGTTGGAATAAAATACACATTATGGGTGCAACTACACTGCACCATTATTTCGAGATAACTAGTGTTATTTCGAAATAACAATGCAAGCTATTCTGTTATTTTAAAATAATTTCAAAATAATGGACAGCTTATTCCGAAATATGTAAACCTCATTCTATGAGAAATAACACTTATTCTGAAATAGCTGTTTTGAAATAAAGCGTAGGTAGCTGCTCCACTGTTGCTATTTGGAAATAGCCCCTCACAGGGTCATTCTAAGTTATTCCTCCCCATGCCTCCTGCGCTCTAAATCGAGATAGCACATCTACCATTAGGAAGCCTTCCTTGGACTAATTTTGAGGCTTCCCTCCAGTGTAGACATGCTATTTTGAAATAAGCTATTTCGGAATAACTATTTCAGAATAGCTTATTTTGAAATAGCCATGCAGTGCAGACCTACCTACGGAATAGTCCCACTTGCCCAGAACCATGGCCACATACAAGAATGGCTAGTGTATGACGCTCTATGCTACTACTGCATTACTACCTGCTGTTGTTACTCAAGTTGGCAAATGTAACTAGATTAATCATACCTCCCAACTGCAATGTAATCATACCAGTGACATGAATTGCTTCTAGCAGCATTTCCATTAATTAAAGTGAAAGCAGAATTTCACCCATTGTGTCAATATGTGAGTATATTTTGAACAAAGATGGTGTTCTAAAAGCTATGAATGTTGCTGTATAACAAGCACTATAAATTTTTAAGTTTTTCATTACTATATTCAAAATGCATAAAACTGTAATCCAGATTTGCATCCTGATTTTTAATATTTGGTAAGAATGGAATCTGATATCTATAACATATATTTGGGATGTGCCCATTATTTTTTGTGCTACATATTTTTCACAAGAAAACAGGATTCTTTTAATTATATTAACAAAATATAAATAAATTATCATGAAGTTTGGATAAATATTCATGTTTCAGTCTATATTTCCTGTAGTTTAATATCTTTGTATGAGAAAAAAATGTGATCCACTTTTTAGCGAGAAATAAAAATGAGAACACAAAAGATTTGACATATCCCAGATATATCCAAAATACCTTCTTATAGATAACTTACATAACTGTATCCAGATCTGACTGGAATCAGGCAGCTCTTGTTAAAGTGGTTTTCTTTGTAAATATCAGTTACAGCTTTGAGAATAAAATACAGTTTTTCCAATTTTCTGGCATTATACTTTACCGAGGGTGATTAGATCAGCTTAAAGTTTAAATATAAGTAGCTTTTATAGTAATATCAATTTACTAAATAAAAGATATAATCACAATAAAAGGAATACTTCCTCTTCGTGCACTGTATGTTCATGCATCACATGACTGAGGAATGATGACAGTAAGTGTATTAGGAATTATATTTACATTTAATGACAAATAATAAGTAGGCAAAATATCAAATCATGTCTTTTTATGTGGAATATATTGCAGCTATACATATCTTAATGAATACAATGTATTTTAAGAACTGAAATGCTGGTGCTGAAAAATTGATCAGGTCAGGATTACATTCCTGTCAGACATCAGGAATTTAATATTTTCTGAAAGCAAATTTTCTCCAATTACTGTTTTCCTTTACTTTTACATACTGCTTTAGAGCAAATCAAGGAAACGATGTTTAGAGTCTCTACTGTGGGCCAAACTCTAATTTAATGTATACCTGTGCAAATGTGGAGTCATTCTATTGGTGTAAAGATCAGACTCTTACTTTATATTAGCTCAGTCAATAACTACATTATTAATGTCTAGACTTTAGTGATGCAACATGATCAAAATTGTCATTAGCCAGTACTCAGTGTATATCAATTCAATTATCTCCAACAACAATGCAAGAAAAATAATTGGTGACTAGCAAACTATAGGTTTCCTAAGAAATTAGACTATCAAAGATTAACCTCACTGATCTTATTTCAGCATGAATAATGTGTGAAATATACTATATCATGCAAGATAAGAGCAATTAAGCACTTCTCTGTCATGTTGTGGAAAGAAAAAATTGTATATGATGGATACTTCAATTTGGAAGACATAAAATGGAGGCCTTGTGGAGCCAGGCATAAAACATCACTACAATTTCTAAAAATTATAGATGATGATGGTGAATGGTGATAATGAATCCCAACATGAGTGAACTATTTTAGACCTCATTCTGATGGATAAAAGATGAACTAATCACTGCACTGGAAGTTGGTGGTTGTCTAGGGACCTTCTTATATTTATTATGGGCAAATAGGAATGCTCCAACCAATAAAATATCTGTATCTATATACGTAATGCTTCAAAAAAGCTAATTTCCCAAAGACAAGAAAGATTATAAATGAAATTGATTGGATGGCAACATTTAGAAAGAAAAATGTGGAAAAACTGGGGTTTATTTTAGAAAAGTTTACTGAATTACCAAAGTATTGCAATTCCACAAATGTGAAAGACGACAACTTTGATTAAAAGCCCATCCTGGTTAAGAGAAGTAGTGAAGGCAGCAATTATCTATATAACAAATGGAAAAGAGGGGAAGTAGATAGCAATCAATTTAAATTGAAGATAATGAAAATTGAAAATGGAAACTAATCATATCAAGGAAAAATCGATAACTAACCCGGCAAAGGACAATAAGAAAGAATTTTTAAAGTATACTAGAAACAAATAAATCCAGTCTAGATGTAGATGGGAGACTTGCTATTTGTGGTGTAAAAAAGGCAGACGCACTCAGTATATTTCTATTCTGTATTTGGAAAGAAGCAGGATACAGTTCATTAGTATCAGAAAGACTTGTCTACACTACAAAGTTAGATAGACATAAGCTGTCTCTTGTCAAACTAATTGTGCATGTGTTTATACTTAATATTTGTCTCCCACTCATGTAAGCACTCCTTTATTCTGTTGAAGTAACACAGCCTGTCCTAGGGCACTGCACCATGATCAATGTACTGAGTCAATATAGCACAAATGTAGAGACTGTGTCAGCTATGCTGACCCTATAGCTCTCCAGAAACTATCTAACAGTGCTCGACACTCAGTGCTCTGGTTACAATTGTGAGTTAAATTGTGAGTTCCACTGTTGAGGAGTCATGGAGACTTTGAAGGTCCCTTCATGTTTTTAACTCCTGCAAATTTTTGAAGTGCCCTTTTCTGCTTTTCCAGCTTGACAAGCATGTGCATCTTCTTTCCATTGTGCACAACTTCCCAGCTGACTATTCTAGCTACAAGCACCAGACATACTCTGGTTTGGAGGGAAAAGGAGAGACTGGATCTCCGGGGCCTGTGAGGAGACGAGTCTGCAAGCACAGAAACAGACTAGCTGTAAAAAGGGGGATATCTATGAATGGATTGTATCTCCTGGGAGATACAGGAGAAGAGCTACAATAGGGATCAGCAGTAATGCTGTGTGAACTTGAAGGAACTGTAGCAGGCATATCCAGAAGGCCAGGGAGGCCAATAGTAGATTTGGTGTCAAGTCATAGACTTGCTGCTTTTTACAAAAAACTGAATGCCATACTTGGTGGAGACCCCTACCACCACTCTATGCATCACGATGGATATCTCTGAGGATCCTCAGTCATAGGCTGACCAGTGATGATAAGCAGGAGGCAGAGGAGAAAGAAGATGATAAGGGATGTATGATTAGGGGCCAGTTATGCCATGAGCTAGGCGCTGTTTGAGACTCCATCATAGTCTGCCAGTCCCAGTAGTTGAGCATGGTTGGGCAATCCTGGCATAGGGAAGGAACCTTGGCTAAGATCATAAATTTATTTCCCATTACAGTAATGGTGCCCCTGACTTAGCAGGACACAGTGGTCAAATTTTCATTAATTTACTTATATTAGAAGAGATAGTGGTCTAACAAAGCTACCCTACAGTGTTATTTCGAAATAGCTTATTTCGAAATAACACGTCTAGACACAAAATGCATTTCAAAATAGCGTTTTGCTATTTTGAAATAGCGCGTCCACACTGATAGGACACTGAATCGCATTTAAGGCCAGCCGGAACTGGTTCTGGCAGGACTTCAGGTCAGGAGTTACCTTGTGTGATTGCTGCCTGAGGCTATCTGAGACCTGTGCTTAAAGGACCCCCCACCCCCCAACAGCTGGTTCTCAGGTTTCCCTGCTTGCTTGCCTACCTCACTGAGGGACAGCAAAGCATTTTTTTCTCTGCGTGCTCTGGTTGCCCTCACTCAGGACACCACAGCACTCTACAGCACGGAGCTGGAGCTGTCCCTGGGCCCTCTGGTGCTTCTCCTGGACATGTTGCTGCGAGCCTGACAGCACGTTCTGCAGGCAGTAACAGTCTCCCTGGTCTGCCCCACTGGGGGCTTGTGCCTCATTCCTCCCTCATGTCCTTCCATTTACCCCTCCCTAACCCCCCCTTCCTGCTTTACAATAAAAAACAGGTGTTCATTACAGCAAATCCTCTTTATTGAACAAAACTGGGGTGGGGGGAGAATGAAACTGAGGTGAGACTGGGGAAAGAAGGTGGGAGAGGGGAGAATGGAGGGTGGGAGAGGGGAGGGGGAAACCTGGGGGGAGGGAGCTGGCAGGGGGAGGCAAGGGGAGGAAGGGGGAGGAGAAGCTCAGGGCTCAGGATTGGGGGTCTTGCTGGCCCAACTGTCTCCCAGAACCACAAATGCAGGGGCCTCAGTGTCCCTGGAGGTGTGGGGAGGATGGGGAGGAAGAAGTGGGAAGGGGAGAAGGAGTGGAAGGAGAAGTGGTATCTGGGGAGGCAGCAGAGGCTGGAGCAGCAGGAGGCAGCAAGCTCTGCCCCACGGATGATGACCACCTGGGGGGGCACGGACCATCCTGCCCCCCAGGATGTGGTCCACAGCATCAAAATAGGGGCAGGGGTCTGGGTCTGCCCCTGTTTGAGAGATGCCCCCTGAGGTACTGGCATATGCCTGCCACAGCTCCATTATTTTCATGTGAACCTGCTCCTGGGTTCGCATGTGGCCTTTGGTGGCCAGGTTGGCAGCCATCCACCTGTAGACGGTTACGTTCCTCCATTAGTGCGGAGATCATGGACGATGGAGGCATCCCTCCAAACCTGAATTAGGTCCCTGATCTCCACACTGGACCAGGCAGGCGCCCGCCTTTTCCAACCCCTAGCAGGCTTCTGGGAGCTGGCAGACAGGTCCTGGGGAGCAGTGGAGGGCTGACTGGCACTGGCTGCCTGGCTCATGCTGGGGCCACTGGGTCAGGTGCAGCGACTGCTGGCTCTGGGCTGGCAGGCTTGGGGCTGGCACAGGCACTGTGGTCAGAGTCTACCCCTTTAAGGGCTCCAGGGATGGGGGGAGGGAGAGGAGTTTTCTTGATTGTACCCAGAGTGGCCACCAGAGCACCCTGGGAAGGGCTGGAGATCCCCTATTTCGAAATAAGCATCTACACAGCGCATATTTCAAAATAGCAATTTCGAAATTGGCGCTATTCCTCATGGAATGAGGTTTACCGATTTCAAAATAATCCCTCCGCTATTTCGATTTAATAGTGGTTTGGCTGTGTAGACGCTGGTAAAGTTATTTCGAAATAACGGCTGTTATTTTGAAATAACTTTGCTGTGTAGACATACCCAAAGAGAGGTAGCTTTACCTGCTTTTTGTTTCCCCCGTAGAATTATGCAGGGGAGTCACGAGGAGCAGTTTGTTTCTCTATACAGGGATGCCCCTTGAATCCTCCTTAGAGATCTTGGTGCAGCTTTCATGGAAGCACTCTGCAATCCTCTGCCAAACGTTTCTAGGGATAGCAGCCTTATTTCTTCTTCCACAGAAGGATGCTTTGTCATGCCCATTGACAAGAACTTCAGCAGGTACTGTTGCAGTAAACAGGGTAGCGGCATATAGGTCTGGGCAGCTTCTGGACACCAGCAGCAGCAGCTGTGCTTTCTCCTGGAGCAGGCCACGTAGTCTGGCTCCCAACTGCCATAGGAGAGGCTGATTGTAGTCCCCTTATGGCTGCTAGAGGAGCTGGCGGCAGCCCCTATCTAGCCACAGTGGCTTGTCTCTGGCTCCACTCCTGCCACTGAGGGGATAAGAAGGGAGGTGAAATTGGCCATGGCAATTCTGGCTCGTCCCCTGTCCAGCTGAAGTGGCCCAGTCCTAGCCAGGAAAGTTAATTCACCCCCAGGCCACCCCAAAACACTCTCCTCCCACCCTCAGCCCTTTGCCCTGTGTCCTGCACCCCCCAACACAGTGGTTCCCAATCTTTTTTATACCATGGACCAGAAAACTCATTCAAAAACTGTATAGAAACCAGTATAGAAATATTTGCATATTCATTGTGGCAATTAATTTATTTGCATATTTGCATATTCATTATTGTAATTGATGTAAGCGGTCATGTGTTATTTTACATTGCAGCTGTATGCACACAATAAGGGAACTGAGGGAGAAGAGGTGAAGGAAAAAGGGGGCAAGGAGCACAAGTGAAAGAGGGGACAAAGGCAGGGAGAGGCTGGGCTGAAAGAGACAGGGCGCTGACTCCAGCTTGGATGGCTTCTCCCACCTAGTCCCCTCACCCCAACCTAGCCACCTGGGTAGTGGCGGCTCCTGCTCTGTCCTGGCCGCCCTGCCAGGGGGTCCCTAAGCCAGGCCCCAGGGCTCAGCGCAGCCGGGCGGTGGCAGGTCCCTGTGTGTGCACATTGGCTGGGCTGGGAGAAGCTGGAGGCCAGAGGGAGGCTCCCGCTGAGCAGTGAGGGAGGCGGGAGTTGCCTGGCAGCACCAAGGCTGGTGGGAGGAAAGCAGGCTTGTGGGGCAGCTGGTTCCTTGGTCTCTTTTCCTGCATGAGAAGCTTTGTCCCCTCTTTTGCTTGTGCTCCTCGCCCCCTTCTTCCCTTTCCCTTCCCTTCTTCTCCATCTTCCCCCAGCTCCCTTACTGTGTGTGTACAGATGCGTACATGAGAAGTGTGGCAGGAGATTGGCTAGGGGGCACCTGGGAGCTTTTCCTCTAGCCGCAGCCATCCTCCAACAGCCCCAGCGGCCAGAACAGCCACCCTCCACATGGCCTGGGCCCGAGCTGCGAGAGCAGCTGCCCTTAACATGGCCCCAGCTCTGGCCACCAGAGCAGCCGGCTGGGCCACGTAGTGGCTGCTGGAGCTGGAACCGAGGTGATCGTAATGCTGCTACAGAAAGGGCAGCCTCACTGTGGCCCTGGCTCCAGCCGCAGCACACCAGCTCAGTTAGCAGTTGTGCGGCCACGATTCCGCAAAGCTTACAGGGAACCCTGCTGAGCCAATCGTCAAGCCATAGGGGCATGGCCTGCCAGTGTGCTGCGGTCCGGCAGCCAGCGGTTCATGGCCCAGCACCAGTCCACGGATCAGCGGTTGGGAACCACTGCCCCAACACACCCCAACCCTAACTCCTACACCTCCCCATGTCCCCTGTCTCCTGCCCTGCCTCCTGAATCGCCAGCCCTCTGCCCGGCCTCCTGCACCCCCCACACCTCAACCCTCTGTCCTGAGCCTCCCTACTCCCTTCTGCACTCCACCCCGCACTTAAATTTCTTACAGGTACTGTTGTACCACAACATCCCCCTGCCCTGATGTGCCCCGTCCCCCAGGGGGGAAGGTTGTAATAGGACAGTACAGCTCAGGATCAGTGACAAACATAGTGTAATAATTATAAATGTGCAGCAAGCACCACACAGCATGGCTGTGTCTACATTGGCACCCCTTTCCGGAAAAGGGATGCTAATGTAGCACATCGGAATAGCAAAATCTGCGGGGGATTTAAATATCCCCCGCGGTATTTGCATTAACATGGCTGCCGCTTTTTTCCAGCTTGGAGATAAGCCGGAGAAAAGCGCCAGTCTAGACGTGATTCTCCGGAAAATAAGCCCTTTTCCGGAGGATCTCTTATTCCTACTTTGAAGAGATCCTCCGGAAAAGGGCTTATTTTCCGGAGAATCATGTCTAGACTGGTGCTTTTCTCCGGCTTATCTCCAAGCCGGAAAAAAGCGGCAGCCATGTTAATGCAAATACCGCAGGGGATATTTAAATCCCCCGCGGATTTTGCTATTCAGATGTGCTACATTAGCATCCCTTTTCCGGAAAGGGGTGCCAATGTAGACACAGCCCATAAGTGCATTGTCAGTGTTATTCATACATGAGCACTAAGCACCATATAGTTCCTACCACTCCCCAAACCTCAAGATCAGGTACAGCATGCCCTCCTGTGCCTATTTGTTGTATCTACATAATGGCTTAATCAACCTTCTAGCTCTTCTCCATACACAATTAAGGCACAGCTCTGTTTAACCAACTCCATTGTGCATTGTTTCATGAGAGCGGCCATGACCAGAGTGTTGGATCACATTCTTGCTGAGCGCTCTGTCACAGTCAGAATGGATAAAAAACACAATGTGTGCTCCCAGTGCACTGCTGTGGCAAAAAGAGAAAACGTGTTCCTTATATAAACACGGGAGTAGTAGTAGTAGTAGTAGAAGGGAGGTGATTTTATCTTTGTAAATGGCATTGGTGAGTCTGATACTGGAATACTGCATCTAGTTCAGGTGTCTACATTTGTAAAAGGATGTTGAAAAATTGGACAAAGTACTGACAAGAGCAACAAAAATTATTCCAAAAAATGGAGGAAATGCCTTACGGTGAAATACTTGAGGAGCTTAATCAAAAAGATCAAGAGCTGACTTGATTACCGTGTGTAAGTACTTTCACAGGAAGAAAATACAGGCTACAAAGGACTCTTTAACCTACAAGAAAAAGGTACAATTTGAAGACACTGGAAGTTAAAACCTGGCAAATATAAATTAGAGATAAGGCACAACAAACAACAAAATAACAACAAAAGTGATTAATAATTGGAACAATCTACCAAAGTAAGTGATGGAGTCTCCATTGCTTGAAATCTTCAAGTGAAAACTGGATGCCTTTGTGGAAGATATGCTTTAGTCAAACACAAGTTATTGAGCTCAGTGTGAGGTTTTGTGAATGAAATTCTACAGGTGTGTTATAGGTCAGACTAGACCATCTACCTTCTGGCCTTAAAATCTAAATATCGGATGTGTCATTCTAAATTAACACTTTTTGGCAAAATATAAGTACATTTCTACTTCCATTTATTTTTATAATATATATTATAATAAAAATTAGAGGTGGGTCAAAACCAGAATCCTGAAATGGAGCCCTTTTGAAAGTTCAGAAGGATTCATTTTGAGCTTTTGGCCAAACTCAAGCACTGGTAAACCTTTTAGAAAGGTAAAATTACAACAACAACAACAACAACAACAACAAAATCCAAGAGGGAGTGTTTGAAAAAAGGGAGATGCACATTTCTAGTGGCGCTTCCACAGAAGGCATCCCCATAAATGTAATGCTGTCCTAATAGGAATGCCAAAAAGAAATCAAAACATCACAGCATCTTACCCTCCCTGACAAAGCAAAAAACAAACATGAAGAAAATGAGTTTGTTCATTTATTGGCTGCATGTCCAAATCAGGACTTCTGCTCATTTTCTCTTGTAAGTCTCCGTGTGATCTGTATAACAATATTGATTCATGGGTAACTTCTCCTGGGGCGACTGAGATCACAGGGGATACATTGAAGTGCCTCTTCCCATTGCCAGCTGCATAATCACAATTAAATATAATAATACCTTGTGGGATTTCCTCAAATCATTTTCCTGTAGTTTACACAAATCACAAAGGGATGCAGCCAAGTGCTAGCACAGGCATCAGAACGTAGTAAAGATTATGGGGTTGTCTCCTTGAAATATGAATTCAGTCTACAGTAAGCATATTTACAAGATGACTATTCAGTGTTCACCTATTTTATCTGGATTGTTTTAGTAGAGCATAGGAAAGAACCCTCTAGAAAAGACCTATTGTATAAGGGTATGCCTACACTACAGTGTTATTTCAAAATATCTTATTTTGATATAGTTAAATTCGAAATAAGTTATTTCAAAATAACACGTCTACACACAATGCATTTCGAAATAACGTTTTGCTATTTCGAAATAGCGTGTCCACACTGAGTGGACGCTGAATCGCATTTAAGGCTGGCCAGAACCAGGTCTGGCGGGGCATCAGGTCAGGAGTTACTTTGTGTAGCTGCTGCCTGAGGCTGTCTGAGGCCTGTGCTTAAAGTGAGCCCCCGGACAGCTGGTTCTCAGCTTTCCCTGCTTGCTTGCCTACCTTGCTGAGGGACAGCAAAGCATTTTTTTCTCTGCGTGTTCTGATTGCCCTCACTCAGGTCACCACAGCACTCTGCAACATGGAGCCAGAGCTGCCCCTGGGCACTCTGGTGCTTCTTGTGGATGCGTTGCTGCGAGCCTGGCTGCACTTGCTGCAGGCTGACATCTGGGAGGTCCATCTGGGGACTGTCAGTGTCCAGGAGGCCCTGTGAGAGAGCTTCCACCCTGAGGAGCACTAAGAGCCTCCCTGGTCTGCCCCACTGGGTGCTTGTGCCTCATTCTTCCCTCATGCCCTTCCACTTACCCCTCCCTAACCCCCCTTTCTGATGTCAAATAAAATACATGTATTTTCTCTTTATTTAACAAAACTGGCGGGAAAGGGAATGAAACTCTGGTGAGACTGAGGAAAGGAGGTGGGAGATGGGAAGGGGAAACCTGGGAAGAGGAAGCTGGAAGGGGGGGGAGGGGAAGCTCAGGGCTCAGGGTCGGGGGTCTCGCCGGACCAACTTGATTTTCATGCAAATCTGCTCCTGGGTTCACATGTGGCTGTTGGTGGCCAGGCTGATAGCTATCCCGCCACAGACTGCCGCGTTCCTCCATCTAGTGCAGAGATCATGGATGTTGGGGGCACCCCCCCAAAACCTGAATAAGGTCCATGATCTCCACCCTGGACCAGGAAGGCGCCCACCTTCTCTAGGTCCTGGCAGGCTCCTGGGAGCTGGCAGACTGCTCCTGGGGAGCGGTGGAGGGCTGGCTGCCAGTGGCTTGCTGGCTCATATTTTGGGGCCACTGGGTCAGGGGCAGTGACTGCTGGCTCTGGGCTGGCAGGCTTGGAGCTGGTACAGGCACTGTGGCCAGAGCCTACCCCTTTAAGGGCTCCGGGGAGGGGGGAAGGAGAGGAGTGCTCTTGGTTGAGGCTGGAGTGGCCACCAGAGCACCCTGGGAAGGCTGGAAGCCCCCTATTTCAATATAAGTGTCTACACAGCACTTAGGTCGAAATAGCTATTTCGAATTTGGCGTTATTCCTCATGGAATGAGGTTTACCAAATTTGAAATAAGCGCTCCGCTATTTCAAATTAATTTTGAAATAGTGGTTTGGCTGTGTAGATGCTAGTAAAGTTATTTTGAAATAACGGCTGTTATTTTGAAATAACTTTGCTGTGTAGACATACCCTAAGAAAGTAGCTATAATAAAGATATTACCGTATATTCCGGCGTACAAGACGACCTCTGATGTTAAAAAACATCCCCCAAAAATCAGGGGTCGTCTTGTACGCCGGATGCCCCGCCGCCGGAGCCCCTCCGCGGCTTTGAAAGCCTCGGGGGAAGCCGGCGGCGGGGCATCCCAGGCGCGCATGGGCTGCCCCCCCGCCGGAGCCCCTCCGCGGCTTTGAAAGCCTCGGGGGAAGCCGGCGGCGGGGCATCCCAGGCGCGCATGGGCTGCCCCCCCGCCGGAGCCCCTCCGCGCCGCCGCGGAGGGGCTCCGGCGGGGGGGCAGCCCATGCGCGCCTGGGATGCCCCGCCGCCGGCTTCCCCCGAGGCTTTCAAAGCCGCGGAGGGGCTCCGGCGGGGGTGCAGCCCATGCGCGCCTGGGATGCCCCCCCGCCGGCTTCCCCCGAGGCTTTCAAAGCCGCGGAGGGGCTCCGGCGGGGGGGCAGCCCATGCGCGCCTGGGATGCCCCGCCGCCGGCTTCCCCCGAGGCTTTCAAAGCCGCGGAGGGGCTCCGGCGGGGGTGCAGCCCATGCGCGCCTGGGATGCCCCCCCGCCGGCTTCCCCCGAGGCTTTCAAAGCCGCGGAGGGGCTCCGGCGGGGGGGCAGCCCATGCGCGCCTGGGATGCCCCCCCGCCGGCTTCCCCCGAGGCTTTCAAAGCCGCGGAGGGGCTCCGGCGGGGGGGGGGGGGCAGCCCAGGCGCTCCTGGCGGCTTTGCTCCCGGTGCCTCTGGTCTGCTGGGGACCATCTCCAGCAGACCAGGGACACCGGGAGCAAAGGAGGCGGAGGGGCGCTGGGGTATAAGATGAAACCCTATCTTTTAATTAAAAAGATAGGGGGTCGTCTTATACACCCAGTCGCCCTATACGCCGGAAAATACGGTAACATCTTTTAAACTTCATTTTACCAAGTAATATTTTACAACTAAAAAAGAGAAGTAAATGGATAAGATAATCTTGGGTTGGCAAATACTGCCCACTGATGATCGTGCTGTTCTCATGTAACCAATTCTTCACAAATTTCCTGAATAACGGTGTCATCTTTAATATATATGGCTTTAAAGAAGTAGTATATAGCACCAAATGGTATAAGCCCTTTTGTCTGCTTAATGGACAAGGTAGATAAAGTGATCAGTTTTAAAGACTTATATGACTAAAAATATTTATTTTATACCTGGAATATTAAGAGCATATTAAAACCCAAATTTTGTGTCACTGATTTATAAAGTTATTGGTTATTGATAATCTCAACTTTGTATTTGTTTTATATCAGAATAAAGTTCCACAAAATTAACCAGAAAAAAACTAGAAGATTAATAATTCTGGTTATCAAAATACACGAAAGTAGTTATTTTGCAGACAAATAATAGCAAAACCTTCATTCTGTACTTTCATTTCTGTCCGGTTTTTTACAAGACAGCTAGCTGTATCTCTGATTCTCTTTATAGTTGAACTACTACCTCAAATGATACTGTTACTCCAGGTTGAATCACTTTTCTCATTTCTAACATCAACCAGATATGCCATTCATTCCTCTCGTTTTTAGCTTAATCTGAAATCACGAGTTTCTCCTGATTGTCCTAGCTATAATAACTCTAGTCCAACTCTCACTCCACATGTCAACACCCTTCAAAGATTAGCTTCAGCCAGCTTCCGCCATTATTCCATCCACATCCTCTCTGTGAGTCAGTAATTCCATGTTCCTTGGCTTAGGCTCCTGGACTTTCTGTTCATACTCGCTATTGTGCAATCAGCAGCATCTGGTGTTGTCCTAATTCCCTGGTTATCCTGAATTCATTTTGAAGTAGAGCTGAGCAAATTATTTTAACTGATTCATTTAATTAATTTTGCCTCTGTTTCTATGTGAGAATGCATGCATGAGGCTGCAGTACATTTTCTCTCCAGTGCACTTCACAACAGGTAATTTCCCTTGAAAAGGGGAAGCTAGTTGCTAGCTGGGGATTCCTGGCTACAAAACAAAAATCATTTCAAAACATAAAATGAAAATATTCCCTTCTGAAATAGTTTACCATTTTTAAAACTAAATTTGATCAAAATTGGCATATTGCTGAAGAATACTTTGATTTTTGACAAATAATTTTCTCATACAAAAATGTTATGTTAGAAAATTTCTGACCCAATCCAGGTAGGTGCATACTTTAAAAAATAATTTAAAATATTAGGTAAATACTTCACATTGGCCTTGATAGGTTTGACCACACTGCAGCTGGCATATGACACAAGGAGTGCGGGGAGAAGCCCTCATATGCCACATTTTTGCTTCTTTGATTTGGAAAACAGGACTCGTAAGGCCACATATACAGTATTGCATCCAATTTCCCCTTCCCCCCATTACAGAAGGGATGTGGACGCATTGGAGAGAGTCCAGCGGAGGGCAAAACCAATGATTAGGGGGCTGAAACCCATGATTTATGAGGAGAGGCTGAGGGATTTTGGCTTATTTAGTCTGCAGAAGAGAAGAGTGAGGGGGATATGATGGCAGCTTTCAGCTACCTGAAGGGGAGTTCCAAAGAGCAAGGGTGTCATTTTGGGAGAGTAGGGGAAAGCAGCCATGCATTTTTTCCCCATTCTCTCGCTATCAGGGAGTGAGGGAAAAGAACTTGGATTCTGTGATTTACTTTCTGCCCCCTCCCTTCACCAGCCAGGAGTAAGAGGCATGCATAGAATCCAAGTATTTCCCTCTTGCTCCCTGATAGTCAGGGGAATGGGAAGAAAAACAAGCTGCATCCCGGTACGCATGGCTGCTGTCTCCCCTTCCCCCAACCCCACTATCCTGAAATGGTGCCCTTGCCGAGGATGGAAAGAGGTTGTTCTCAGTGATTACAGATGACAGAACAAGGATCAATGGTCTCAAGTTGCACTGGGGGAGGTTGGATATTGGGAAAAACTATTTCACTAGGAGGGTGGTGAAACACTGAAATGGGTTGCCTAGGGAGGTTGTGGAATCTCTATCCCTAAAGGTTTTTAAAGTCCCAGCTTGACAAAGCCCTGGCTTGGATGATTTAGTTGGGATTGGTTCAGATTTGGGCAGGGGGGTTGGACTCGATGACCTTCTGAGTCTCTTCCAACCCTATGATTCTATGACTGCCAAGACTTGGTTTGATCCTCTAGTACAAGACTGAATTATTTGAACTGCTGTCATTTCTACCACTGGTAATACTCTCCCACTCCCCAAGGTATTTATACTGGCTGGAAGGGGATGGAGCCTGGAATGCTCTGGCCATGCTCCTTTTCATTCACACCCCACTTCCCTCCTCTAGCTATGGACTGTATCCATATAACTTCAGTACAATAGTAGCAAGTATCCAGGAATTGTATATTCAGATAATTCATTTCTGGTGTAAAGGGATCAACATTTTGCACCAGGAGCTGAACAAAACAAGTGGAAAATCAGGAGGGAAATATATTACAGAATTTTAAAAACACTTTTTATCTACAGGTGAAAGAATAAATAGAATAAGGAAAATGTAATAGATCTTGTAAAACAAAGATGTAACCTCCTTTATAGTGTCTCAGTAGCTGATTTACAATCTTCTGATCACCTAGGAGTGGACATCTTCTGGCTGTCTACAGAGATAATTTGTGGAAACTCCACTGGCAAGCTTTTCTTTCTTTTCTTTTAGGAAGTATTAGGGAGAAGAGGACTATTAATTCTCTAACCTTTAAAAAGGCTCTTAGGTCTGTTCCAGTTTTCACCAAGCCCTTCAGAAGTCAAAGTACTTTCTGTCCCCTTCCAACTTCAGTGTCCAACCTTTAATGGATCCTGTGGTCAGTCCCCAATAAAAAGGTGTGTGTGTTATACTGAAAATGCCATTAAGCCATTTTACATGTTCCACAGCAACAAGCTGACACTCTATTTGAACACTGTGGATTTGAAGTGTTTTTATAGTTCTACAGAAGTGCTCATTATACAGGCACAGATGGGCATTTCAAGGGCTAGTAATTCAATTATGATTCAGAAATATTTGTATATTGGCAAAGTTAATTGGTTTCCTCTTTGGCAATTATTTTATGATTCTTGTTCAGTATTACTGATTGTTGTGAATTGTTTTTTAAAGGGAATGTTGAATCATGACATTAGTAGGAAAAAGCATTTCTTGAATACTGTTTTTGTGCTGATCCAGATATATTTATGGTACATTGTGAGTTTAAATGTCATTTTTCCAGCAGTACTGCAAATTCACATAATTAAAATCTGAGTGGCAAAAATGGTAAGATCATACTGTAACTTTTTTAATCCGTTAAGAGTACAATATAAACAGCTTCCTAGTTTGTATTTTGTTTTTTGTTCTTTTAATTTTTTAGTTTGGCATATGGTATAGTAGTTGTATGCAGTCTATTACACTATTGCTACTGTTATGCTATAATAAAGTTTAAAATGGCATTTTTGATGCCTGTTGTCAGTCCAGGCCTGCTGATCGGGGAGGGAGGGCAAAGGGGTAGCTGCCACGGGACCTGGTGATTTAAAAGGGCCCACAACTGCTAGCTGCCACCACTGCTTCAGTGGCTATTGCAGTGGACAGACCTCCAGGTCCTTTAAATTGCTGCTAGAGTGTTAGGTAGCTTGTACCAATGGCACCAAAGGGCTGGTGGGGGAGGTCAGCCCTAGCCCCTTCTACCTGCAGCCCCGCCCCTTCCAGGGACCTGAAGCCAAGCCGTGCCCTGCCCCAGCCCAGCAAAGTTTGTCAGCTTCCCTGTTTCAGTTGCTTCTTATAGTAAGATGAGGGCCTAAAACAAAAGCTCATGTAGCACAGGCCTGGTTTGAGGCCTGAGGCCTAGCTAACAATGGACAATACTTGGCTAATATAAAGCAAAGCTAAGCTGTGAGCAAGAGGCAGGCCCCTGCTCACAGAACTTGGCACAGGGATGAGAGTGCAAAACACTAATTGGTAACAGGCCCAGGTGTGGAAAAGTAATTGGTACGAGGTACCGACTGCAAAACTGTAATTGGCACTGGTCGTAAGTTGAAAGCACATTCCCAAAGATGGTAACACCAGCTCATTAAAAAAGATCTTGGTTCCCACATTCCCTACAGATACTGACACAGGTTCAGGAAGTTCTAAAAAGACAGCATGATGGATAGATCTAATCAAACCCTGAGGTACAGGGTATTGGGTGGTATCTAAGTAGCATCAGAGGATGGTAACCTGACAACATCAGAGGGTGACATATATCTTGTTTGTACCTGTATATAAAGTGGTGTCTTGGGGGAAACTGTCTGGGTCCAGTCAGGGGGCAGTGGGGTCTCCCACTGATTGAGCTGTTCCCATTGTTATGAGGTACATATGCATAGTGCTAATGCTTCAGGAAGTAGCCGAGTTAATCTGTACAGGATAAATTTAAAAAACAACAAATAGTCTGGTAACACTTTAAAGACTAACAAAACATGTAGATGGTATCATGAGCTTTCATGGGCACAGCCCACTTCTGTGCCCACAAAAGCTCATGACACCATCTACACATGCTGGTCTTTAAAGTGCTACCAGACTATTTGGTGTTATAGGCATAGTGGTTCAATGGAGTCTACTGACAACTATTACTGTGCTTTGCTTAACAATAAACCTGGCTGGGAACCTGCGATCCTTATCTGATTTGTGGTCTTTGGGGGCTCTCTGAGAATCTGCTGGGTTGACTAACTGTGCAAGTCAACACTCACACATCATTAAGCACATACGCAGGCAGCCTTCTGGTTGTCATCATCAACGGAGCAGAATGGCTGTCAGGACACCACGACAGTAAATCTTGGCCTACTACATTGGTGATCCCACTACACTTCTGATGTACTAAAAAACCTTTTGCAATGAAATTTCTCACTTTTGAGCCAAGGAATGAATTTCTTAAAATGCTGAGTAAAATTCTGTTCAGCCTTTTTTTGAATTATTTGAATGTGATTTAAAAAAAAGAAAAGAAAGGTATGTTATTGCAATGTTAAAACTGAGGTTTTAATCGCGTAAAAGACAGGAAATTCCATATTAACTTTACTCCCTTTAGTAATAAAGAACTCAGATTCTGTCTTTTCAAGACATTTATAATATTAATACCCTGAAAATAATAGTTGTAATGTTTTGCTTGTGAGATTAAGAAAAAAAATCCTATTGAGATAGGGCGATTTAGGTAGACTACTCTTATTCATCACCTCACAGAGATTTTTGGAAGCCTGGAATAGAATCTGAATCTGAGGTCTATCACTCTTCAAAACAAACAAACAAACAACCCCTCCCCTCCTCCAAACTCCAACAGTGCAAAACCACAAAAGAGAGAAACCAAGGGGCGTGAAGGTTGGATAAGAAGCCCACCACAAATTCCCCCTGCAGCTCTTATCCTGCGAGGCTGGGCCCAGCTCTCTATTTCACTTGTTGGACCTGGTGCACAGGCTCACAACATCATATCTGAGTAGCAGTCTGTGACCTCGTGCACCAGGTTGCAGCACATTCAGATTTGGCCCAGCCATAATGGAGAGGTGGCAGGGCCAAGTCTGATTTTCTCTGCAACCAGCACCACTTGTTTTGGTTGGAATCTGCCCCCACCACTAGGGGGCCCTACTATCATCCTGTTAATAAAGAGAAGTGCAACTGCTGTGTATTTTTCTAAAAGTACATTGCTTATATGTTCTGATAAACAGAACTAGCAATACCACCTGCAGTAGCAACATCTGGAAACATAGAATCATAGAGGTGGAAGAGACCGTGAGAGATCATCTAGTTCCCTGTACTCATGGCAGGACTAAGTATTATGTAGACCAGGGGTTTCAAACTCACGGTTCGCGGGCCATCCTGATTACGCAATCTGGCCCAAGACTCCCTATGGGCCAGGACTGGGGTCCTGTTTGTTACCGGCCCCTAAATCCACCTCTTTCTGCCATTGCCCCACCATCTCCCCCATGGCACCTCGTCCCCCAAGCACGCAACTTCGGGGATCATGGGGGTGTGAGGGTGTCCTGATACTCTGCAGTGGCACCAGTCACTTCCCTGCCACACTCCCCACGGCAACACAAGCTGCAGGGAAGCTAAGTGAAGTGGAATGTGTGTGGCTGTCCAATGCACTCCACTTCCCCTGAGGCTCCTGCTGCTGTGGGGAGTGCATGGGAACATGATTGCTGCTGCTACGCAGCACCAGGCCTCCTACCCCGAGTGATCCCCAAAGCTGCATGCTCAGGGGACGGGGTACTGTGGGGGGTAAGCGGGCAGTGCAATGATGGGAAGGGGCGGAGTATGAGGGCCAGTAATCGACTGATGCTCCCCCTCAGCCTGCTGGGAGTTCCAGGCTGGATTGCACAATCATTCTGAGATCCCTGACCTAGACCATCCCTGACCACGGCCACTAATGGGAGGAGGTAAAGGGGTACAGTTGCTTTGAAATCACCGCCGGAGTCTTGGGCAGTACACTTTGGGCAGCCCTGACGAGCTGGCTGGGTGAGGCTAGCCCCAGCCCTTTCTCTTCCACCAGAGGCCCTGCTCTTTCAAAGGCTTGGGGCCGCTGCACAAACCTTGCCTAAGGGACTGGCAATTCTGGGTAATTTATTCTAGTGCTTAAACATCCTAACAGTTAGGAAGTTTTTCCTAATGTCCAACCTAAACCTCCCATGCTGCAGTTTAAGCCCATTGCTTCTTATCCTATCATCAGAGGTGAAGAAGAATAATTCTTTTCCCTTCTCCTTTTAACAAAAATGGTCATCATGTCCCCTCTGTCTTATCCAATAATGTTAACCCTTTTTTTAAGATAAGAAAAGAAAATATCACATTTACTATTAAAATACATTTAAAAGTTGCTTTAAACAAGTATTCTAGCGCATTGTCATTTAACCCTACAATATTATTAAAATAATAACTTAATAGCAAATTAAGGATGTTAAGAGGCGGATAATCCACTAATTGTGTAGTTGATAAAATTTTTATTAATTACACGATTAGTCAGTAAAGGAAGGCTTCCTCAGTCCCCGCTCGCACCAGGTCTAGGAGCTACTCTGGGTGCAGCTTAAATGTAGTAAGAGCAGGGTGTGCAGGTATCCAGGCTCCTACTACATTTAAACTACAGAGGCACAATTGGGGGTAGGTCCTGGACTTGGCGTGAGCCAGGACTGAGCAATCTTACTACATTTAAACTGCAGGGTCACAGCAGGGATAGTTCCTGGACCTGGCACGAGCTGGGACTGAGCCGGGCTTGCTCAGTCCATCAGCCCCTGTCCACTGGGGAGGTCCTGCAGGGAACCAGGACCTCCTGCAGATAGCGGCTGCTGCCAGAGAAGCCTCCGTTTATGGTGGCTGGGGCTCCCCTGCCTCCTCTCCCCGTGCTGTTGCCTCTATCTGCTAAAGGCAGCAGCGTAGAGCGGGGCAGGCAGCACTGTGGAGACGATGCTGGAGGGAACTGGCTTTTAAGCCAGCTCCCCCCAGCACTGACTCCTGCTTCCCTCCCTCCCATTGCTGTGTCTAATACAAAGTGAATAGTTGTGTAGTCGACTACTTGTTTAAATCCTTATAGCAAATACTTATACAGTCAATATTTCAGGGGATTTAAAAATATGGCTAGCATGGATAACAGAAGTTTTGTCAGAATCTTTTAGTTTTTCCACTGACTCAGGGAATAAAAACTTAAGTGCTATAAAAGCGGCATAATATGATTTTAAATAATGAATTTAACTCTTATAGTTCTGATTAACATTTTTGCAACTTGAGCAATTGATTTCTTCTCACTTTTCCTCTATTGTCTGTCCGTACCAAGTAGATTGCCACGTCCATAACTTCGTTTTAGAGTGCTAGGCTGGAACTGATCATCAGGATTTTACATGCCTATACTCTCTACTTCCTACGTTTTTGTGTTCCTCCTACAATATTGTTTTTAAAACTCACCCCTGCCATAATGGTTACAGAAAACTGCCACTTGATAACAAGCTAGGCAAGTTGGTTGACTAAGAATTGTACAACAGAATTCCACTTGTCATCACTTACAGCCCACAACTCAAACCCCTCCAACGCATTATCAATAATCTACAACCTATCCTGGAAAAGGACTCCTCACTCTCACAGGCTTTGGGGGAAAGGCCAATCCTCACCTACAGACAACTCCCTAACCTCAAACAAATTCTAGTAACCACGTAACGCACTTCCATCATAATCATCCAGGAACCCACCCCTGCAATCAGCTCCAGTGCCAACTCTGCCCACACATTTCTACACAAGGGATTTCATCCTGCTGGAAAGGTATAACAAGTGGGGTTCCGCAGGGGTCTGTTTTGGGACCGGCTCTGTTCAATATCTTCATCAACAATTTAGATATTGGTATAGAAAGTACGCTTGTTAAGTTTGCAGATGATACCAAGCTGTGAGGGGTTGCGACTGCTCTGGAGGATAGGGTCATAATTCAAAATGATCTGGACAAATTGGAGAAATGGTCTGAGGTAAACAGGATGAAGTTTAATAAAGACAAATGCAAAGTGCTCCACTTAGGAAGGAACAATCAGTTTCACACATACAGAATGGGAAGCGACTGTCTAGGAAGGAGTACGGCAGAAAGGGATCTAGGAGTTACAGTGGACCACAAGCTGAGTATGAGTCAGCAGTGTGATGCTGTTGCATAAAAAGCAAACATGATTCTGGGATGCATTAACAGGAGTGTTGTGAGCAAGACTCAAGAAGTCATTCTTCCGCTCTACTCTGCACTGGTTAGGCCTCAGTTGGAATATAGTGTCCAGTTCTGGGCACCACATTTCAAGAAAGATGTGGAGAAATTGGAGAGGGTCCAGAGAAGAGCAACAAGAATGATAAAAGGTCTAGAGAACATGACCTATGAAGGAAGGCTGAAAGAATTGGGTTTGTTTAGTTTAGAAAAGAGAAGACTGAGGGGGGACATGATAGCCATTTTCAGGTATCTAAAAGGGTGTCATAAGGAGGAGGGAGAAAACTTGTTCACCTTGGCCTCTGAGGATAGAACAAAAAGCAATGGGCTTAAACTGCAGCAAGGGAGGTTTAGGTTGGACATTAGGAAAAAGTTCCTAACTGTCAGAGTAGTTAAACACTGGAATAAATTGCCCAGGGAGGTTGTAGACTCCCCATCTCTGGAGATATTTAAGAGTAGGTTAGATAAATGTCTATCCAGGATGGTCTAGACAGTATTTGGTCCTGCCATGGGGCCAGAGGACTGGATTTGAGGTCCCTTCCAGTCCTAGTATTCTATGATTCTATGATCACTGGACCCAACAACATCAGCCACTACATCAGGGGCTCATTTAACTGCACATCCACTAATGTGATCTATGCCATCAAATGCCAGCAATGCCCCACTGCCATGTATATTGGCCAAACTGAACAGTCTCTGTCACGTTACTGGATCTTGAGGGGAGCAGTCAGATCACTGATGCACCCATAGGTGGGGGTGTTGGCCCCAAGAATGGTATAGAAGGGGGCCATGTGATGTATTGAATAGAAGGTTACTGTCTGCTGATCCTGTGTACGCTATTTATGTGAGTGTATAATGTCTGTGTGTGTAGGTAGGAATCTGTAATCTGTGTGGAAACTGAATATTTCTCTGAATGTGGTTGAGCATTGGGCAGAGCCTGGCCTATGGACATGCTAATTAGTGAGGCCCTGTGGGACAATGACACTCGATGGGCCAAGGACACACCTAAAGCATGAGGGCGGAGGCCTAAGAGCTGCAGCAGAGAGAGGCTGATGGCCAGGTGACCGGCTGCGGCCAAGGAGAGGCCAGGAAGGATGTATAAAGAGGCCATGTGGGGGGACTCCATTTTGTTCTCAGCTCAGCACTTCATCCCAGAGGCAGCATTGCGGGGATCGAAGAGCCTGGAAGACCTGTGAACCCATCCTGATCCTAGGATGTGCAACAAGAACTTTTAAACCAGCAGCTGTGACATCTCTGCTAGAGCCTGCATCGAGAACTGGGAGATTCGGTGCATGTAACGTACTTCCTTTAACAACCTTACTCTCATGCTTTTCTTTATTGTAATAATAAACCTTTAGTTGTTAGATGCTAAAGGATTGGCCCAGCGTGATTTGTGGGAAAGGTCCAAAGGGTAAATTGACCAGGGACTGTGGCTGGTTTCTTGGAACCGGACAGGACTTGTTTGGGGTAGGTGGGATTGGGTGCTAGGACCCCCCACCTGTGTATGAGGCCCGGGGCCATCTGGGGCACGGATATTGCTGGGGTGTTGGAGGGGTTTTGCTCGTGAGGCTTCAGGCAGGCTGCTGGAGCGCTCTGTGGGACTGGTTTGTGGCCTGTTTGGAGAGGTCACCAGTCTGGGGGCTATAAGGAGCCCCGGATTTGAGCAATTCGCCCTGAGCGGATGCCCTCAGCTGTGCCCAGACCTGGCCCGATCCGTCACAGTCTCTACGGGAAAGAATTAATGGACACAAATCAGATATCTGAAAAGGCAACACACAGAAACCTGTTGGAGAGCACTTCCTGCCCAGGCACTCATTAATGGATCTCCAAATCTCCATGTTGTTTCAGGCCAATTCCACAACCAAATACACAGACAAGGGTTGGAACTTAACTTCATTTACAAGTTTAATTCTTATCAGTTTGGAATGAACAGAGATATCAGCTGGCTAACACGCTACCTTCTACATCCTAATGACTTAACCAACCTAACAATGGAGATGCTAATTGTTCTTATCAGCCTCTTGTAACTTAAACAATCTATTCGCTGTCATTTTTCTCTCCCCTCCCCCACTTCCCTTATTTATTCTTGGATCTGGACTTTTAATACTGCAATCATTTGAAGAAGTGGGTTTTGCCCACGAAAACTCATGATACCATCTACATGTTTTGTTAGTCTTTAAGGTGCTACTAGATTATCCCTTGTTTTTTAAGATTTTTACACAGCTATTCTGCTAAAAATCCTATTACATTTTATCCTGGTCCTTCTCTCATCTGCTTGTTTGTGCCAGCCACCTCTTATATCCTATCTTTTTGTACATGGTGCAAAGATTATCATTTATTATTTTTAAACTGATTGAGATTTTTAAACAATCAGCTTCACATTGTGTGTGTTTTCGGGAATTAGAGCTGTTGGTGATCCAGATGTCAACAGTCAATAGCACCATCTACTGTAGAAACAGTAATCAGCATTCAATAGTATCAGGGATAAAATCAATGGAAGTTTGCCATTTGACTTCAGTGGGGCTAGGATTGCTCCCCTAGGAGTTTAAAACAAAACCATAAGCTATGTGATCTCAAGTGCTCTCTTGCTACTTCCAGGACTAGCTGCATGAAGGTGACAACATTTGTTTGCTAACTGGTTTTGTACTATATGAAATAGAATTTATTTAAATGTAACCACTTTTCCTAGTCAAGATAACCCCTCTAATTGCGCACTTCCAGGAGCCTGAATTGAACTCATCTTTGGCTTTTGGGATCCCAGGCAATAGGGAATCTATGGTGTAAATTTCCTAGCACGTGGTGTAACCACTAATGTTCATGTGTATAAATGAATGGAGAATTACAAATGAACATATTGGGTTCAATTGCATATCCCAGTGCTTGCAAGATATGTCAGCTGTGCTAAAGATTCATGTGCCCTCCTCCCCGCATGCTTCATCCACCATTCAAGAGGACATGCACCCATGCTGATGATGGATTCTGCTCAACAAGAATCCAAAGCAGAGTTAATCAATGCATGCTCATTTTCATCATCTGAGTTAGTTGACCCCAGCATAAGGTTGATTTTCTTTTCTGGTGGTTTGGGTTCTGTAGTGTTGCTCTTTTACAACTTCTGAAAGCATGCTCCATAGCTCATCCCGCTCAGATTCTGGGCGGTGCTTCAAATTCTTAAACCTTGGGTGATTATAGCTACTTTTAGAAATTTCAAACAAGCATGTACTGGGTCATCATCCAAGACTGCCATAACATGAAATATATGGTACAATGTGGGTAAAACAGAAGAGGAGACATAAAATTCTCCTTCCAAGCAGTTCAGTCACACATATAATTAAGGCATTATTTTTAATGAGCATCATCAGCATGGAAGCATATCCTCTGTAATGCTGGCCAAAGCATGAAGGGACATATCATTTAGCATATCTGGCACATTAATACCTGTATTGCCAGCAAGGACATCAGGCCCCATCACACTCTGCACACTCTGGCTGTATCCTTTCCCTATGACTCTTTGTTTTTGAGACTCTTAATAAAGTTAGGTGGGTAACATAAATTTTGGTTCTCTGGCAATTCAGGTCAAAGACAAAAGTGGTTTTCTTAGCCCCCTCTCCCCCGCCCCCGCTCCCTTTCCCAAATTGAAAAGCTAAACACGTTTTGGGTTGACTGAAAAGTTTGCTTTGATAAAACTGAAATGTTTTGTTTTGATATTGACCATTTTAAAACATTTTTGATTTTTTAAGAACAAAATCAAAGGAAATTTTGAAACAAAAAGTTGTTTTGAAACAAAACATGAAAACATTTAATTTTCTTGGGGGTTTTCTAACCAAAACCAGTTAACAAATCAACAAAAATCTCAACAATTTTTAATGTTACCAAATGGACATTATTTGCCAAAAAGAATCAGCTGAAAAATTTCAGTTAGCGGTCTGAATTGTGAGTCATTGTTTAGTTCTGCATTATGCCCTCTGAAGACAATCATCTTTGTGATGCTTTATGTTCAGGTGAGTACAGTGTCTTCTTAAAGCCACATGCGTTGGGATTTCCTGGTTTGCCATGTGTGCTATCCCTTAGACGCTAGGTGGCATGAATCATGTTGGGGTTTTATGGGTCTTGGGAATTCTGTTCCTTGGCACGGGAACTGAACACAACTGGGGTTTGCTTGAAGCCCGGCAGTTGGGGAGTCCTGCATTTGGCTGGGCATAGAGGCCCCCCCAGATATTTGAGGGCTGTGATTTTGGCTGGATGTCACTCCCTTCCCCCGCGCAGGCGGGGGGCTACATGGAGCCCCCTGGCAGGTTAGAAGCGCTACACGGCAGGGCACGGCGTTGAGGACAGGTACTTGGCTGAGCCTGAGTCTCCTTGCCCAGGCCTTTGGCTTGACACGGTTCCAGGCAGGCTGGGGTCCCGGCGCTATACAGCGAGGGAACGCGCCCTCCAGCGCGCGCACCAGCACACAGCCACGCCCAAGGCACCCCGGGCACGAAGGCGCGCGGCCGCTTGACTATGACGCGCGGCTCCAGAGCCACGAGCATTCTCCGGTGGCGCGCGGGCCCGTCCCCCTAGTCCACTTCCGACCCCGGCGTTGCGCTCAGCTGAGGGCCCCGCCCTGCCCCTCCCTTTCACCCAATCACGTGAGCGGCCGCGGAGGCTGCCGGGATCGGGCTGTAGCCTCGGCTTAGGCTCAATATGGCGGCTGCGGGCGAGCGCTGAGGGGCCGGAGGGGTAGATTTGGTGGCGCTCGGGGCCGGCCGGAGCGCGGGAGGCGGCTCGGGGCTGAGGGCGGCGGCGGCAGCGGTCGAGGCAGCGAGCGGCGGCGGGGAGATGGCCCAGTGCGTGCAGTCGGTGCAGGAGTTCATCCAGGACTCGTTCGTGCCCTTGGTGGCCGCGCTGTGCAGCGAGGAGGCGGAGAGACTCACCCGCAAGAACAACCTGGGCTTCTCCGAGCTGGTCAAGCCCTTCTGCCGCCTCACCTCGGAAGGTCTGTGCGGGCGGGAGGGACGGGGCTTGTTTACATGGCAGCCGCCGGGGCGGGGCAGAGGAGCTGTCACTTGCACCCGCCCTAGGGCTGGCGGACGGGGAGAGCGGGGGGCGTCCTGCCCCCACCCCAGCGTGGTGCGAAGGGCCGGCCTGAGTGGTGCTGGCCCTGCTCGCCGCCCCGCCGCGCTGCCCTCGGGCCGGGGAAGAAGATGGGAGCTCCTCGCACTCCTTGGCCGGGGACAGATGCGGAATGGGGCAGGTGTCTCGCCCGGGGAAGCGGAGACTCGCTTTTAAGGGACGATTCCTGATCAGGTCTTGTAAGACCCGCCTGGGCGGAGAGGCAGGCGCAACAATACACACAGCTTAGAAGTGACGCTCTGCTCTGGAGAGGGACGTGTTTCCCCATGAAGTGGGGATTTTTTTTGTTTGTTTTAAATGCTAGCGTGGTGAAATCTCGCTTGGTCAGGCTTGTCCCCAGAACTTTTGACATCCCACTTATCGCAGTACATGCCTTCAGTTTTCTGGCACAGCCCGTTGTAAAACAGGAACTGTGTCAATCCACAATATGGCATTCAGAAAGTTAAAATACTTTCAGGTTCTTAACTTGTTTCTGAGTCCCACTGTCACTTTGCATAGGTTCTGTCTTTCTGTTATATATGCTTTCTCTGTTATATGGAAGGTCCAGATAGAGAAGAGGAGAAATGGACTGTCTATGCAAGCTATACAGTGAAACTAGCATTACACAAATACTGTCAAATACATAAATTAATCATGCATGAAGAAACAGAGAAAACATGTTTTTTCTTGTGTTTAATTTATAATTCTAGTTGTTATAAAACTTCTAAATTAAATTCTTGTAGTAACTTCAAATTGAAGATCTTTTTAAAGGTCAGCTCATGAGGAGAATTACAGGTAACTTTGCAGCATTTAATATTAGTTTGTTTTCTAAGTTCATATCAACTGAACTGAGTTTTATGCCAGTTTCTTATGGTGGAAAGAATTAAAGAAATTCATGGCAAATTTGTCAAAATTGCTCTTGAATTGCATCTGATTTACTTTATAAAATAGTTTCAGTGGATTCTGCTCACTTAAAATCTAAGCAATTTAAAATGTTAAATGCAATTCTATGGCCTATACCTGCTAATCTTTGTTTGCAACCATATTTTTCTGCTTTCAGAAATATTTCTCCCCTTTGTTGTTGCAACATGAAAACACTCTGATAGTATAAAGGAATCTGGTTTATTGGAAAACTATGTGCATTTTCTTTGTTATATACCAAATATTTTTTTCCTCTACTGTCCTTTAATTGTAGCCTTCTTAGGTGGTGTAAGAATAATTGGTTAAAAAGTGAGTCCTTTCTTAATTAGAGAAGCAGCATTTAAAATAATGGCCTCAGATGTAGGCTCCCTCCAAACCCACCACTATCCTTTGAATTCTTACAGTTGCCAATAGGTAAAATTCAAAAGTGAAACTTATGCAATAAGTTCAATTAAAGTTGATGTTTAATCTTTATAAATTATATTTTGAGCCATCCTGGTGTATTCTGCATATTTAGTGGACATAACTTTATTAACTTGCCTTTTTAAAGGACACATAATGACAACTGATACTTATCACCTAATTTACTAACATTTATTGCTGCATACTTCAAAACTGTATATCCCAGTGTTAACACTTTTATTTTAGATAAAATTCTTGCAACCTTTCATTAAAAACAAAACCGTACGCGCTTTCCCGGTATAATTTAATACTGACATTAGGGAGGCAATAGTGTATTTGATTAACTGATCAGCAAAAGCTTATAGGTTAATGCTATAGACTACATGCATTCTCTTCTCTTCCCCTCCTACCCCTGGTAACTTTTTAAGCAGGCTGACCTAGCTTAGTTCTGGCTTATGCTGGGTCTGGGACCTATCCCTGCTGCAGCTCTGATTTTAATGTGTATTAGAAGCCAGATGAGCACCTAAGCTCAGTTCTGGCTTACACCAGGTCCAGGATCTCAGACCCGGCCCTCCCCCTTCCCCTCCTCCTGCACCCCCCTCCGGACAGGGGCTGCTGAGCCTCTATATCAGAGGCAGTAGCATGGGGTGACAGGCAGAGCTGGTCCATGACTGGAGCTGTTTTTTAAATTGGCTCCCGTTGCGGAACAGCTCCTGCTTGGCACCCTGGGATGCTGCCTCTGATACAGAGGCAGCAGGGATGGCATGGCAGGGGGCTCCTCAGCAGTGGGGCTGTGCACTGACTGTTGGCCCCACCCCTGTAGACTATAGAATAGTCAAGTAACTGATAAGAATTTATGAGGTTAATCAACTATTCAGTTAACCAATATTTAACATCCCTAACTTAAGAACGCCAAAAGAAGTAGAGTAGTCAAGGATTAGCTTCCAACCCTGTTTAAGCAACCTGTGAGGTTGTGTATTAATCATGGAAGTGTAAATCTGGAAGGGATTCCAAAAGATCACCTACTTAGAGTACCCCTCAGGATGAGGCAAACCCAAGTAAACTTAGACCATTCCTGTTTTTAAAATCTGTTAAGGTGGGAATTTCACAAACTCCCTTGGAACCATATTCCAATATTTAACAGTCCTCATGGTTAGCTAAAATAGGAGGAAGAACTTTCTATACCTCCCTTGCTGCGGATTAGGCCAACTTTTCTTTTCCTATCTTCAGTTGACATGGAGCACAACTGATCATTGTTTTCTTTGTAATAGCCCTTAACATAGGCTACTACTACACTTGGAGCTGAAGTATGAGTCTTAGCTCAGGTAAGCATGCTTTTGCTAGTTCTTATTGAGCTATCTTGCTAAAAGTAAGGTTATTAAGCGGTAGTTGACTAGTTGTGTACTTAACACAATTAGCTGATAAGCTGTGGCACTGCAGTTAAAATGTAATAGGAGCTGGGCCTGCAGGCGGCCTGGCTCTTACCCCTGCGGTGGTTCTGCAGTTTAAATGTAGTAAGTTTGGGACCTGGCACGAGCCCGGATTCAGTAGTCTCATCTTGCGCTGGGTTCTGAACTTCTGTAGCTCCTCTTTTTAAATGTAGATCTGCCTGGCTCATGCTACATTTAAAAGGCAGAGCCTCAGTAGGGAACCTGGTGTGAACTGGGACTGCTGAGTCCCAGCTTGTGCCGGGTCCACCACTGTGGCGATGCCTCACCTG
Source organism: Pelodiscus sinensis (assembly GCF_049634645.1). Lineage (NCBI taxonomy): Eukaryota > Metazoa > Chordata > Testudines > Trionychidae > Pelodiscus > Pelodiscus sinensis. The sequence goes on from NC_134712.1 coordinate 72,592,603, forward strand.
TCCCCCTCCCCTACTCTCCCCCCAGGTGCACTGCGGAGAGTGCTGGAGGGAACCAGCTCCTGCTTCTCCCCCTTGCTGCCTCTGTAGGCAGTGTGGGGAGGGGGCTGGAAACGAATTTAAGTGGTAATTCAGTTACCTGATAAGCCTATTCTTATTGGGTAGTTGACTACTCGATAGTCGCTTACATCTCTAGCCAAAAGCAGTAGTGTAGTAGAATCATCCTAGGCAGTAGAAAGCAGAAGTGAGGGCAAGCTGCCCTGAATTTGTATGCAGAGCTCCAGATGGATTTGTACTCAGGGTGGCTAGTCCATGTTGCTGCTCATGTCTTCTCATTCTGTAGTGATGACACTGTTTTTAGTATGTTATGTGGATGAGGGCTAACTTACTGTGTAGTTGATCTGAAAATCACACCCCAGGCCCTGAGAGGAGAATGGAGTACTAGTTGAAGATTATCAGATTTTCCTTGAGTGCTTTTTCTCTAGATGAAACATGCCCATCTTTTTATCCTTTCCTCATAGATCGTTTTTTCTAAACTTTTTTATAATTTTTCATTGCTATCTTTTGTACTCTGTCTGGTTTACCTAATCTTCTTAAAGTGATGTGCACAAAACCAGACACATTACTCCAGCTTCACCTGTGCCCAAGTGGGATAGTTACCTCCTGTTTTACATATGACAGGAAGATTTGTAGTGGACAACTAGGGATTAACTTTGCTATAAGGGAAGTTTCTTTGCCATATCCATGTAGTTTGCATGTAATAGAGGTAGAAAGTAGAGAGGTTAAAATGTGGTTACTTTCCTAATTGAGTAGTTGATTATTGATAAGGGCAGACAGTTACAGTGCTTAGGCTGGCTTGCACCAGTTCATAGCGTAACCGCATTGTAAAGTACATGGAAGTTGGTGTGCAAAGATGCCGGATCAGTCTGTGGGTCTTTTATCATTCAGCATAATACTCCACCCTCTTTTCCTTCCCCAGTAGGAAACAGAGCGCTTGGACACATTGCTGTGGAGTTTGCTTCCATGCTTGAAAGACCTTGTAGTGTAAATAACATCTTCATTCTGCAAATGCTAACCCTAGTAGTGCTCGTTACTTTTGAGTCACTGAGGTACTCTGAAGAGCCAAAAAACTACATTAGAAAACAGAGATCTGGCATCTTCCCTTAATGGTTTTCAGTACCTGTCCCCAAACAAATTGTATAGCAGTCTGTTTTCTGGACCCCAAGTGGTTTCCATGGAGGTTTAGAAATTGTTTGAGAACAGCTATCTCTCCTAGCCATAGTTTCACTACAGCTCCTGAGCTGGGGCTCAGAGCCAGACATGACAGGTTATAAATACTTGGATTCTTTTTCACAAAGACATTCTGGTAACTGGAATTCTTTTCCAGCCAGAACTTCTCTTTTCTCCCACTGCCAACCCCACCCTCTGTGGCTCACAGGGAATCCCACTCTTTTCTCCCTGCTGCCCAGTGCAGCTAGAGATCAGATTTTCAGTCTCATCCAGAACCTCCTCTCCCTTCCCCTTCTCCCCCTGCCAGGTGGGCTGAAATGGTGGTGGACTACTGTCCTCTACCTGCTGTTTTAGCACAGCTGTAGGTCACACTTCCAGTCTCTCTCAACCTCCTCCTCCCCCGTAGCCCATCTGGGGCTGCATGGAATGGAATGCCCCTCTGCCCGGCAGGTGCCACTGAAGCGGGGCTTTCTCTTGGCTGTCATAGGCAGCGTGGCTGGGAGTGGGATGGACGTCTCAAACTTTACCACCTCCCTAACTCCACCTGAGCCACTGATCATTATCCACCCCTCTTTTGCCCCTTTCTCCCTAGCTCACCTGCCACCATGTTGTCTTCAGGCTAAAGGTGCAGGAGCCTCGGAAGCACCCAGTTAGTGGAGCCACAGCCATGCCTGCCACTAATTAGATGTGCAGCCCTTCATTTCTTCCTGTGCAGGCACACAAGTATACACCCCACCAGGAACTATGGTCACAGCTTCCATACCTGTATCTGGGACTCTGCTTGTGCCCTGCTTGGGGCTCTGTTGATACCCTAGGAAGGGATGCTGGGCATCTGGGCATTTTGGCCCTGCCTGAACCCTGCGCCCGGGGTCCCCACTACAGATTTTCCAGTGCCTATGTCTCACAGTGAATCATGCACATCTATGTATTATTTTTCAAATGCTTTTATTAACAACAAAACCAGCCTAGTCTTATGTGCAAAAATTAAACTAACTTTTAAACTTTGTGCTTAGTAACCCTGAGTGCTGTCCAAACCGAAAACAACAGAGCATCAGGTTACACTTGCAATTCTACTTTTTCTTTTTAAGAAAAATTAACATGGTTACATTGTTTGGCCTCAGCCTTCAGTGAAGCCAATTAACAGTAAAGCCAGTGCTAGAAAACACAGGTTCTGAAGGCACTGAGGCCCCTGGAATGCACTGGTAACTCTTCGCCAATTTTCCAACCCTTGGAAAATGCTGAGCATTGATTTTTTTCACCACTCCAGAGGACTGCATTCCAATGAAGGGCAAAGCTCCCTGAAGTAATTATTCATTTAATTTTCCACAGTATTCTCCTCAGTATCCTTTTTGGTGTGACCTTCACCTAGAAGCATTACCGTGCCATTTGTCTTTTTCTTCAGTGCTGGCTCTATTGGCTGGTCTGGCTCAGCAGCTATTAGTTCAGCCCCAGCACTTGTAGATTCTTTTGTTTCTAGTGCTGATGCAAGTTCAAGAAGCTTTTCCTTCAAGAAGCATCCTGGATAGCAGATGAAAGAAACTGCATGTGCTTATGGCATGGATCTAACAAGGGGGAAATAAGTGCCTGTTTGGTAGTTATGTCAGGGTCACCGGGTATCATGCGATGCTCCAGAGGAACTAACATAATTTTTGAAAGAATTGACAATTTTGTTCTCAGCAGAAGCTTCACTTTTAAAGTGTGTGGGGAGAAGACTGTTGCAAATTGGTTAAATATTCGAAATTAACTCTTTTCTTGTCTTAGCAGCAGATGTGACAGTTGTAGCACACTTTAAAGTGGAAAGCAATGGTATATTAAGTTCCATTACACAGCTGAAGGGTGCATGCATCATTTTGTCTTGTTTCAGTGCTATCAGAGCACAGCAGCCTATCTTTGTATAGAGCAGGGGTGTCCAAACTTTTTTCAAAGAGGGCCAGATTTGATGAAGTGAACATGCGTGAGGGACGACCATTTTGCATGACATTCTTTGAACCATTAAAATTAAATGCAAATTAACTATTTTATGCAAAGTTTATTGTAAACGGCATACTTTTCATTTCGTCACATGGATTACAAATCTAAACAGGTGTTAAATCACTCTGCCTTTCATATCTGAAGGCCAGATGAAAAAAAAAATCCAGAAAGCTGATATATATGTCAGGAACATTGTAAAGTACATTACATATTATTGGTAATAAAGGTTGTCTGTCAACTTTTAAGTTAAAAAAATATGAACAGGAACATAACACCAAGTATACATGTTGTGTCCAAATATATTTATAACTGATTTAGACCAACTGACATTAACTGAGATTTTACAATGTATTCATCTCAATTGAAAAAAAAACATGCCTGCACTAATGTGAAGGGTGAAACTGAGATCTGGACTGCAGCACATAGGCTAGGTCTGGTTCAAAGGCAGTGGTTTTGATGCGCAAAATGTCACGCAGGTGAGAGTCACTTAGTCTTGTCCTCTTGTGGTTCTTGTTAAAGTTCATAGCAGAGAATGTCTTCTCACACATATATGTTGAGCCAAACAAGCTCAGCATTTTCTTAGACAATGTTCGAATCTCTTGAAACCGGCTCTTATCCAGTTGGCGGTAAAAGTTCACAAGAGAGAGCTGTTGGTGATGACTGCGTAACTCGCTATCACAATGCAGCTCAATGAGCTCGAGCTGCAGCTGATCTGGAGCATCATCGGGGTCAACAGAGAATGGAGAGGAGAAAAGGCTGATCTCCTTTTCAATAGCTGCAAAATCCTGAAAGCGCCGTTTAAACTCCCCAGCCAGAGATGCGATGTCTGCTGCATACCTGCTCGTTTGCGCACTGATATTGTCCTGTGGAAAACTGTTCATTATTTCCTGCAACGCTGAAAAATGTATGGTATTGGGCTGCGATTGTGACAACTGCCTTATGAAAATTTGCAGCTTTGTTCCAAAGGCTTTGAGGTGTGAATAAACCTGGTTCACCGCTACATCTTTCCCCTGAAGACTTGTGTTCAGTACATTCAGATGCTTTGTTATGTCAACTAGAAACCCCAAATCAGCCAGCCAAATAGGATCAGATAGTTCTCGCATTGGTTGTCCCATTGTTTCCAAGAATTCTCTGATTTCCTTTCTGAGAGAGTAGAAACGCTGCAGTGCAGACCCCCGACTGAGCCATCTTACATCGTTGTGATATAAAACATCTTCGTATTCAGCCTGCATGTCCAGTAGAAACTGTTTAAACTGGTGGTGGCACAGGGCTTTAGAGCGAATAAAATTAATAATCTTTAGCACCGGTTTCATAACATGATCATATTTGAGATGTTTAGCACAGAGAACTTGTTGATGAATGATACAGTGGAGTTTAATAGCTTTGCCTCCTTCTTCGATCACCTTGTTACAGATTAGGGTTGATAATCCACTTCGTTCACCAGCCATGGCAGGTGCCCCATCAGTAATAATCCCAGTAATTTTGTTCCAAGGCAGTTTCATGTCATCTATGGCGGAACTAACAGAAACAAATAAATCTTTTCCTCTTGTTTGGTCCGTAAGGCTCTGGAGGTCAAGTAGCTCTTCAGTCACATTCATTTCATCGTCCACCCCTCTCATAAAAATCATCAACTGAGCTGTGTCAGATAGGTCCGTGCTTTCATCACAGGCTATTGAAAAGAAGTCAAAATCCACTCCTTTGGACGTCAACTGTCTCTTAATATCTGATTAAATCTCTTCAATTCTCCGTGCTACAGTGTTACGAGCTAGGCAAATGTTGGCAAACTCTTGCTTCTTCTCGGGACAGATGTTCTCAACCATTTTCATAACGCATTCTTTGATAAAGTCACCCTCAGCAAAAGATTTGCAATTTTTAGCAATTAACATTGCCACCTCATAGCTCGCCCTTGTGGCATTTTCATTTGATTCACGGGCTCTTGTGAAAAATCGCTGTTGTGACATTAAAACAGCTTCAAGATGCTTCAACTTTTCACTGCGGTTGCGCCCTGTTAGCTTGTCGTATGTGCTATGTCTCGACTGGTAGTGTCTCTTGACATTAAATTCCTTATAAACAGCCACAGTCTCTTGGCATATCAGACAAACACAGTGATTCCGTATTTCAGTGAAGAAATATTCCACTTTCCACCTGTCCTGGAAGCGGCGGCCCTCACTGTCGACATTCCTTCTCTTATTTACAGTCGCCATTTTTGAAATTGACCAGAAGGGGAAGGGATCATGTGAGCGCAGTGCCAGAGGTTTTGGTCTAAGTGTGTTCGTCCGAGCACTAATACACTGCCCAACAAGAATTCTCTTGCCTTTGTGGCTGTGTGTGGTGAAGAGTCTAAGGATGAGCTCAGGCGTGTTCGCAGCTCCACGTACCCGAGCCCGCCAGGAAGCTGACAGCGCGCAGCGCCAATCACAGGTACTGAGACATTTCCCGATCTCTGCAGCTGAGAACCGGGAAAATGTCTCAGTACCCGTGATTAGCGCTGCGCGCTGTCAGCTTCCCGGCGGGCTTGGGTACGTGGAGCTGCGAACACGCCCGAGCTCATCCTTAGTCCTGAGCAGCACTCGGGGATTCATTGGGGGCTATAAAAGATAGATATTGCCAAATTACCTGTGGGGCCGTATTAAACCAGAACATGGGCCGCAATTGGCCCGCGGGCCGGACTTTGGACATGCCTGGTTTAGAGTGTTTCAAACATGTCACAGACTGAATTCCAGGGAGTTTTACATGATGGATCAGACGGTGTTTCTGAACTTGAAGCTGAGTTTGATTTCTTTCCAGTGGTTTGATGGCCACAGTGCTGTGGTAGAAGTGCCCAACTAGTTGACTCACGGCAGCAATTGTTTTCTGAATTTGTTTCCCAGAGAAGCCATCATTTATGGTTAGCTGCAAGGTATGGGCAAAGCGGTTGATGGATTCCCATGTAATTAACCTCGGTGAGTTGGTGCACACAATATTGCTTGCATTATCATGCAGGCACACCAGGACACAGCCTACCAGTCTCCACCTTTCAACTACAGCATGCAATTTTTCAGCAAGGTTTTCTGCTGTATGTTTGATTGGGAGACTGTCAGTTTGTAGAACTGCAGATCACGGCACCCAATTTTTGATGTAATGGCAAATGACAGTTATGTAGCTTCCAGTAGTTTCTGCAGTCCAGCAGTCAGTGGTTAAAGGTGCTGTCACAGCTTTGTCCAATTTTTCGCAGAGACTTCACACAGGTTTCATAGCAGTATTCTAATTGCAAAGTCATCATCTATCTTGTATGCATATGGTATTCAGGTACTCATTAGCGCACAGAAACAGACACCCTCAATGAAACTTATGGGAAGCATATCTGAAGCGATCATGGTGCGTAACAGTTCTGTCAGTTTTCTCATGTTGTGTATTGCGTCGTCTTGAAGAACTGCCAGAAACAAATGTGGTCAGTGTTGTTTGCTGTGTGCTTTCTGGCTGACATGAAACAGTTAGATGTTTCAGCCTCAAATGATTGCACATGACTCTGGCACTCCTTGCATACTTTAGCTCTACAGAATGCAGTTTCTGTTTAACAGTTGTTATACCAAATAAAAGCAAGCAGGATCTTTTGAGGGGGATAAGGCAAAAAGCCACATTTATTGTAAAGATAATAAAAAATAAAGAAAAGATAGAAGCAAACAACGTTGTTTAACTACTTATTCCTAACACTACTTAACCCTTATACACTTTTATTTATTTTTATTTATTTATATATATATAATATAAAATACCATTCATTCATACATCCATTCATTCAAGTTCTGTGTATAGTTACCAGCCTGGAAGTTGCTTGTGACAGAATACTGGCCAGGTACTCTGTACACAAGTGATAGTAGTGGGGAGCGAAGTCCTGATCAGATGCGCATCTGAAACTCCTGGTGGGCTGGCAGCAGAACCTTGGACTCTGATTCCATAGTTTTTTAGTCCAGTTCTTATAGGAATTTCTTCCTATGCCAGTCTATGGAAATTGCTGCATCATGCTGATGTCTCCAGGGTGGCTGCCAGGTGCTCGTCAGTGATCTCATCGGGTGGACCTCCAGTACTTGGTTTTCTCCACTTGACACCTTTTGGTTGCACTGACACCTGACGCCTTCTTCAGCCCTTTGTTGCTTTATTCTCAGGCTGGCACCTCTCAGAACCATTCATTCATCATCCAAGCACTCTCTCATACATTCGTACAGTATTTTGTATAATATAAAAGTTGTAGTTACAAAAGTTTCTGGGTGGTATTGCTTAAAACATTCTCTGAGTGCTGAGTAAAGTTACAATGTTTTAAAGAGAACAGGCGTCAATTAAGTAACAATGCCCTTAGTCAATTACAGGGCTTGGCTCCCATAGCAGAGTTAGTGGCTTGACAATGCATTGTTACAATGTATCTCTGCAATGTCAATTTCAAGCAGCCCCTTGCACAAGCTTGAGCATGCCCTGGAGTGGGGGGGGGGGGGGGCTGTTTCTGGCTACATAGGATTATATTCTTAACAGTTCTAAGTTACATGACCTAATACATTATATTCTAAAGGGACAATAATAATAATAAATGTAAACATTTAACAATCTTAACAATAATAATAATAAGAATTAATAATAAATCTAAACACTAAGTTGTGGGGAACAAATTATGGGGAGTCACTTCCATTTGGGGGAATAATTTTCAATACATTAATATGTTATCCCTACACAGTGTCTGCACTTGGTTGTGTGAAATAATTCCAGGTGGCACTCCTTTTTGATCGCTGTCTTAACTATCCAGTAGCTGTCACCATCAGTAAAATAAAACAAAACCTTTAATACTGTTTGAACTGTGAAGCCAGCAAAGTGTCACAAACAGGTGGAACTTCAACCATATTTTTGCTTTATTTTGCCCAGGAAAACAAGGACAGGTGGTAGCTGCTTGGAGATGGCTACCAAAATGTGAGAGTGGTGGAAGACTTTCGAGGGGAAGGGGATGTCAACAAATACAAGTGGTATGAGGCAACTGAAAGGACACCAGCCAGGGGTCTGGGAGGGAGGATTACTTAGCAGAGTGAAACAAAGAGGTGGTAGGAGAGATCAGGAGAACACTCTAGCGCGAGTGAAGGGGAATGCTTGTGGAAGATAAGGTTAATGTTGACAAAGCAAAGTCCAGGTAGGGGCCGGCAGTCCACATCAAGAATGCTGATGCCAAGACAGGCATAAAGGAAATTAATGGCAGGGAATAACACAAACCCCCCAGGTACCACCAACAGCCAGGAGGCTATGGATGACTGGCAACAGAAATTCTGAAGGGAGCTGAGATGCTGCTACAGGTGGGCAAGTGGAGACAGAGCCAGTGTCTTCGTGTGCTGGCTTCCCTGTGCTGTACAATACAGAGCAGCAGCTGGGGGGATGTGATTAGTTGATAGTGCTAACCAAGCTCCTGCTAGTCGCTAACATTCCTAGTAGAAAGATTTAATTTCTTAACTCTTTACATCCTCTTAATACACCCCAAGATATTAGCCTTTTTGATAGTGGCATCAAATTGTTGGCTCATATTCAGTTTGTAGTGCCCTCTAACTTCCAGCTCTTTTCCAGCAGTACTATCCTACTATTCCCCATTTTTTCTTTTTAATTGCATTACTTTGTACTTGCCTTTATTGAATTTCATCTTGCAGATTTTTAGACCCGTTTTCCAATTTGTTAGTTACTTTGAGTTCTAGTCCTGTCATCAAGTGCTTATAACTCTTCCCAACTTGGTATCCTCTTCAGATTTTATGAGTATACTCTCCAGACTATCATTCAAGTCATTGATAAAACTTTTGAATAATCGAGAACCCAAGACAGACTACTCCAAGGCTTACATACTCTTGTCATTTGCTACTGTGTTAGAACAGTCTTTCAACCCATTATGCATTTACTTTATTATAACTTAATCTAGATCACATTTCTCTAATTTGCTTATGAGACTGTCATGTAGGCCTGTCTGAAAAGCAATGTTCCCTCTAATCTTTTTCCATCCATGTGCAGTATACATCTTATGCACACTGAGGCATGTGTGAATGTGCACCGTCAGTAGAAACACAAAACCTAGCTGTGGGTGCTGTGATCAAAAGGCTTGCTAAAATGAAAATATATCTCCTCTGCTGCTTCCCCCATCCAGGAGTCTAGTCAAAGAAAGAATAGTGTGGGGTTTGATATGTTTAGTCCCCTTTTGTACCACCTGTAAGTGTTAGATGTTTTTCTAAATTACAGCTCTTAACTTATTCTGTAGTCAGTGATGTAAAAATGCTGTTTGTGACTTCAGTCACTTTCTCCTACTTTTGTTGATGTCTGTATAAAGAACCCTATTTACTTCATGGCATTGTGGGATCAGTTCCAAAGTAATGTTAATTCATTTTACCCCTGTGAAATATCAATCCTCCATCAAAATACGAACAACTATGGCTCATAGTTAATGAATTTTGAGGATGAATTTTTCTGTTGTTTTCTCCAGGCACCTTGGCTTCATTGTCCAAGGTTCATTATTTTGGAAGATGCTTATTTATTTGGGTTATTCTTTTGTAAGGGGGAAGAGGGTTGCTTGTGTTCTCATATGGGGTTTTACTTTTTCCTTCTCCCAGTTTACTCCCAAAAGAGCTATCCTGCAAGACCTAGGTTCCCTGGGCTGTGTCCCCGCACCCTGAATCAGATGAATACATGCACAAGCAGAACATGTCTGAGAGGACCTGTTAATCATCCCTCATAAGCTGACTCCTTTTATGTTCCTGGACTCAGTAGGCTGGGTTAGACAGCACTTTAAGCTGTCATTCTCCTATGCCCCCAGGTTCAGCACATCCCTATTCCCACTTTCAAGCCACAACCATTCTGCTAGTAACCCACTTGATGAGCAAACCCCAAAGATTTTTTGGGGCATTACAGGGATCCTTAGCTTAGGTACAAGGAGCATTGTTTCAGAGAGAATGATGAAGCCAGCAAACACCCTTGAGGATGAAAAGGGGAGTGTGTGTATGAGAACAAGAGCAGCTCTAGCCCGGGAGTACCAGGAGAGGAGGAGGAGGTAGGTGGCTATGGGCAGAGGGAGGGTCTGTGGGATGTAGAGTGACATGTCAGGCTGTTGTCCCACAGGAAAAGGTTGTTTTCTTATATATTAAATAGAGAGAACAGTGGTTCAAGGGGTAACACTAGATTTGATAATGGGAAAATTGATGATTCAAGAGAATACTCCAAAATTGTTTTGTTTAGGCTTGACAGTAGGAACCAATCATTCCTTGCTATGGATGATGTTCCTTGGAAGGAGTTTATAGTGGAATTAAGCAGCTTCAGTATTTTGGATACCAATAAAGTATTTGACCAATACTGAAATTGGCCTGATCACTGATCTGCATGCTGGCAGGCATGGATTCATTAGTATCTGGAGAAGAGATTTCCCAATAGGCAATGCTCCCCTGTTTTCTCTGTCCCAGAGTTCAGTGCAGTTCTTGACTTGGAATTGCTGTTCTCCATTCTTTATGCTAATGGAGATGCCTTTCTGTCCCATCTTTGATGTAAATGAGGCTAGTGGGAGTTTCTGGAAGGGTTTAGGTCTTTCTTCCCCTGCCTTTTCATTGTTGTGGTGGATTTTTTGGGTAAGCCTTTCTTCTGATCAGCTTTGGTTCAAGCAGAGGTAGTGGGGGGAAAAGGGGTAACTTTCATGAGACAGCCAGCCTAGTTACTATGCCCTAATTTCCCAAGAACACAAAGTTGGTAGGTAACACAATGGTTTGACTCTTTGGGCTTTGGCTACTGTATCTTTCAGCAGACCGCATAGTCAGTTTTGATTCCTGCTTTAGTTGCATGGAGTAAACACTATAGTTAACTTCCTCTTTTTGTGGAAAGCTTTAGAGCAAGTAGAGCTGCACATAAGTCGCTGTAAAGCTGGGAGCAGAAAATCTGGTATTATGCACTTAGAACTTTCCATATGGCTATAGCTAACTGTGCTGTGGCATAGCTCTGCCATCCCTCTTGGTCTTAGCTCAAGTGATTATCCTGAGACATTGCCTCAGTGTCCATGCTACTTTTTTTAGCATGCTGTCTGCCGGTTCTGGGAGCATTGTTCCCAGTTGCATTCTTACTGACAGTTAAATTGGTGCAGCGAATTTGCAGCTAGATTGCTTTAAGGTTAATTTATTTATTGAAAAAGTGTATTCCTACTTTACGAGGGCTTGTCTAGATGGGGAAATAGCCTATAAGAGTTATTTCTCAAAAGCTTCCTTTGTGTATATTCTTATTGTGAACTAAGAGTGCCTTTGTGTGGTTTAGTTTATAACTGCACAAGGCATCTTAGTATGGAATATGAGTGTCAGTTTGGGGAATTAATATGGAATAGGTGTTGGGTGTGTTCGTTTGTTTTAATAGTTTTACCCCTGTGCACAAGCCCTTATCTAATAGAAAGATATGAATTGCCCTACTGGACGGGATCAGTTCTAGTGCCATATTCTGTTTTTGAAATTAGCCTATATTAGGTGCTTGAGAAAGTTGCAGAAAAACTTGTAGTGGACAGCAAGGGAACAATTTTACTATAGAGACAGTTTCTTCCTTGTGCCCATCTGATTAACACTTCTCAGAGGCAGCATTTATATCCTATGTAATTTATGCTCTTGTTTATATATAGGAACAAGTCAGTTCCTCTCTTCAGTCTTGCTAAGCTGTTGATTTCCAAGATAAATTTGTGGAACTTATGAAAAAAAAAAGTATTCATTGTCTTTACAAATGCTTTCCTTTAATCAAGTTTGTCACCTTTGAATTTAATCAGATATTCCATTTTAACATGGAAAAGAATAAGTATAGGAGTCCTCCAATTATAAAATGCTGTACAACAAAATATATCTGTCATATCTCCTCAGATTATTTCCTAACTGAACATTTACAGTTTATTCAGTCTTCATTAGGAAGTTTTTTTTTCATGCCTCATATTGCTGCTGGTGTCTGTCTCTGGATCCTTGATTTTTGCCTTATCTTTTCTGAGCAAGAAAAAACAAAGCTGAATATATAGTATTTCAGGGATTAATATGAAAGTTATTAGATATTTCATGCCACATGCATCTCAGTTTGTGGGATTTTGACTACTGCTACATTCTGAACAGAATTTTTGATTGACCTATTATAGACTGATAATCAAAAAGTCACCTGTAATAGTGATGTCTTAGATAGTAAACTCTTTGGAGCAGGCAGTTATCCTCATGTTATCTGTTTGTACTGTATCTAGCACAGTGGGACCCTGATCCATAGCTAGGATGTCTAGGTACTACCATGATATTACTACTACTAATATGCAGTGTTGTCTTCAAGTCATCACTCTCCAGTCCAAGTCGAGTCTCAAGTCACTACAGTTCAATTCTCGAGTCCCTAAATCACTTTCAAGTCAAGTCCCAAGTCGAGTCTTAAGTCTTAATTTTAAAAATGTCAAGTCACTTTTGTTTGTACAAGCCATCAATATCGACATTTTCGGACAGTTTTTTCACCAAGTCGATTTAACAAAATTAGCAAGTCTCAAGTCACAAACAATGAACCTGAGTCGAGTCTCAAGTTGAGTCACCTAGGCGACTTAAGTCGGACTTGAGTTCAAGTTGTGGGACTCGAGTAAACAACTCTGCTAATATGGCTTCATTTATAAGATACAAGTAGAATAGGTCTTACATGTTTGATAGTATAAACTTCCAAATTATAATAGGAGATGGAGATCTAAAGGGGAATCTGAAGTGTTGTTCCATTATTTTTCAGTTTCTGGTGTTTTGGCACAAGGTCTGTCTCTTTGTGTATATATATATATAAAGTTCTTTCATAGTGCTACTTCAATATAAATAACTTTTATACAAAGAAGTGACACATTTAGTTAGTTTTACTTTCTATTGTACTAATAGAGTACTATATTTTGGACTCTTGAATCTCAGTTAACCAATTGCCAAGGATTAACTACTCGGATATGAAATCTTTACCAACTATATGGTCACTTTAAAAAATACATTGTAAATTTGTTTTTGAAAATCACAAGTAACCCATTTTTTTTTAATCCCATTTTTTTTTTATGGGATTAAGGTAGCACATAGCAACCCCAGATTTCCTTAATTGTAAGAAATTTAGTTACAGTAGATTCTTCCACAGAGAGGTTTTATTTAAGACATTTAGCCATTGGTTTTGACTGACTGTTTACAAATCTTTTACACATTTTGATTTTTGGAAATAAAAAAAAAACCCTGAAAACTACTCTTTTTCACCTATGTAAAAATTTTCAGGGAAACAATTTTTAGGGAGTAGGTTTTGTGTTATTTGAGAAATTAAAATTGTTAGATTCAGAACCATAGCCTATGCATTTGTTAAAGCTGCATAGGGAGTTGAAATTAAAACCTGATATTTAACTAACTTGTATATAAGGAGCAATACAAAATATCTAATGTTAATATATTTTTCCTGTTGCAGTCCTAATGATCAAAATTTAATCATGGTTAAATAATGGATAGTGGTTTTAAATAAATTAATGTGTTACTGATGTAAATCTTGTGACAAACCACGACATATACAAGAAATCTGTTCCTGTCAAGAATCATTTGAGGAAAAAACTGACTTTATCAATGTACATGATTAAAAATGACTGCATATTTTTGACACTGGCAGTTTGTCATATTCGTATTTTTGACACAGTGAGTGAAACTTCCTGGCCTTTAGCTATGCTCATCTCATTTTAAAATCTAGCTAATGCGTGGGCTTTGGTTAAATAACATCTAATTAGTTCATAAAGACATTCAAAATTAACATTACCTTTGTCATAACTTACCTCAGTGGCTGAAAATTAACTAATTGTCTATCCCAGGGGTTGGCAACCTATGGCATGCAAGGTGACTTTCACTGGCATGCGAGCCTCCCCACTCAATCTGTCACGCGGGGAACACTAGCTCCCCCTGGCTCCGCGCATTGCATTTTCCCTTTTCCTGGCTGGGACAGGCTCATGCTAATGTGGCTCAGTGGCATCGGCTTCACTCCCTCGCCCTTCACCTTCCACAAAGAATTTAGGTGCTCTTGGTGATTTGCCAGCAGGCACCTGGGGGAGCTTCCAGTGTCATGCAGTTTCCAGAGCCTGGAGTTTTTTTAAGTCCCGGTTAACCCCTGCCACCCACTGCGGCTGCCCCTCCCTTCCTCCGCGGGACTGCCTCTGCCACACGGGGTCCCGGTCCAGCTTTACAGCCGCCTCCTCCATCTCCAGGTAGCCACTTGTTATAGCAGCCACAGCTGCTGCTGGGCATTGCGGAGAAGAGCCGGGCAAAACCCAACTGAGCTGTGCCCAGTCTTCAGTGCCTCCCAGGAGGGGCCACGCAGAGTCCGGCTGGAGCACTGCAAGACGTGGTGCGCTCAGGCTTGGCAGGTGTTACCATGCTCTCCTTCCCACCCCGCTGGGGAAGCGGTAGCGCATAGAGCTGCTTGCTCAGCCGCTCTCTGCTGTGAGCCGGGTCTGGTAAGGAAGGTTGGGGCTTTCTTCATCTCTCTCTCTCCCAGCACAGTAACGTGTGAGGCTTTCCCCACTGCAAGGGGGCACGAAGCCAGGTAAGCATCCCCCCTCATACCCAGACCCCCACATTCTAGTCCCCCTCATTCCTCTCCCCTTGCCAAGACCCCACTGCCCCATCTTGCTCCAATATCCTCTCTTGCTTCTGCACACTTCTTCCTGGCCAGACACTCCCTCCTGGCCACACACCTTACCTCCATTCTTCTGCTGCACCCTCCACCCCAGCCAGACACCTACTCCAACCTTACTCCTGCATTCACTATTGTTCCTATACCTTCTCTCCTGGGCCACACACTGCACCCTCCCTTGCTCTTGCTCCCTCCACCTGGCCAGGCACCCTACTACCAGCCTTTTTCTGCACCCTACTTCCCATCCAGACCTTGCAACCTCTCCCCTTTCTGCACCCCACTTCCCTTCCAGATCCCGTGCCCCATCCCTACCCTACTCACTGGCAGCCCTGTCTCACATACTGAACCCCTCATTTTTGTTCCTATCCCAGAGCCCAAGGGGAAGGGGTCCATAAAATCCATTAAGTTCAGTACCCCCCAAAAATAAATCTGGCCTATAGGAAACCCTGAACCTCAGTCCTTCCTGTCCCTTCTCTTCACCCCATGAGGCTGGAGCACCAGAGGAATGAGGTATCTCGGTTGTGAACCGCTTCATTGAGGGTTGGGGGTTTATGGAGAAGTGGTTTTTTTTTTTTTTTTTTTTTTTTTTTTTTTTGCTTCTCACTTGTGTGGTTCCCAACTAATTTTTCTGTGCGTCCAAATCCAAAAAAGGTTGCTGTCCACTGCAAATAAAGAAAACATTGAAACTTTTTGTGGTGGAAATAAATTAATATTTTACTTTCATTAAAATTAAGTTTGATTA
The DNA here is from genome assembly GCF_049634645.1 of Pelodiscus sinensis. Taxonomy (NCBI): domain Eukaryota; kingdom Metazoa; phylum Chordata; order Testudines; family Trionychidae; genus Pelodiscus; species Pelodiscus sinensis. The sequence continues at coordinate 72,608,186 of NC_134712.1, forward strand.
AACTAACATGAGAAAGTTAAAGAGCTTAATCTGTTTGATAACTTAAATTAAACCATTCTCCCTAAGTGTAACTGGTTCAGAAAATACAGTCTCTATACCTAGCTTGCCCCTGCTCCTCTCCCCTCTTCCCCTCCCCCGGTGCACAAATCTGTAAATAGAAGTGAATAAATTAAATTTTGTCATGCCACTTCTGAAAAGTTGCCAACCCCCTGTTTATTCTATATTGTATATCCTGTTCTGCTCCAAGATATTGCAACATGTACACTATGTAACAGGAGACAGTAATTAGAGGTTGTGACAGTTTGTAGGCATAATAGCAAAAGTGTAATAGTTTTGACTCTGAACTATTTTGTTCCTGTTTGTAAAAATATTAGTTTTGGGAAAGAACTCTCTAGATGGTCACCTTTGCTAGCTTGCTATTAGAGCTTCAATTGAAATAATTCTGTGACATCCAGAAGTCTTTGGGAACCTGTTTGTATGATTTTATTGTGGGTTCTTTAGTAACTTGGGTTATTGACGATTGGCTTCTGTGTAGCTATTGTGCTCACTCATTAGAACTGTCCCTGGACAATGTTTTCTTTGAGTTATGGGAATAAAATGAATTGAGGTTGCAGGATCGAGGTCCTTAAATGTACTTGGTTTTTCCTTTACTCACCGTTACAGCACCTAACCCCCACGTGGCCTGTTTCGTTATGAAATTTTTAGCTGCAAGCTAGGTGCCTACCTTTTCCATATAATGCCTTGGGAGAACTTGGTGCCTGATTAAGGGATTTTTAGAAGCTAGACTGTTGAATTGGGGGAGCTCCTTGAGCTAGCCAGAAGTAATGCTAAGGAGCAGCTGACTTGGTGCACCTGGTTGATGGGCCTCAGACAGGAAACTTTTTCCATAAAATCCACTTCTTCCATTTGGGATCTTTAACTCTGAACCCTCTCCCATAAAGCCAGATCAGCTTATCCAGTACCCCACACCCTTGCAGATGAAACCATGTGTCTCCTGCTCACGCTTGAGTCCCCTCTTGTCTTTGCCCTACGTTTTTCTGTGCACCACTTCCCCCCCGCCCACCCTGCCTTGTGTCTTTTATGCAGGTTCTCCGCTGTTCTTCCTTCTTCCTGCATCTGGCCTTCATGACGCGGGGTTGGTAGGCAATAGTTTTAGGCATATTTAGAACCCACCCAGAGACTAGGTCCTCTGGTGAGGTGATTGTTCCTGAGTTTAGTTTGAGAATTCTATTTTGGGGCCAACAGAGCGTTGGTTAATTAAGTACAGGTTGACACCAGACTTTGCATATACCTACTGGTGGGGATTTAAGCACCTGTGAGTTTAAATAGCAGCAGAGCGGTGAGTCTATAAATCTCAGTGGTGCCTAAATGGTGGACTTAAGCCCATGTCTGACTCTTTAGTTAGCAACATCCATTTGGGGATTGGGGTTCTAGCATCTAATACATTTTATTTAATATTTTGGTATTAAAGACTCTCTTATACAACATTAAAGACTCTCTTTCTTGTGTGGCATGACAAAAATTGTTTTTAGGTTAAATGGCGGTCTCTTTAAAGTTGTGGAAGTTCTCTTTAAATGTTTAAATATATTTTGTCAAAGAAATATTGATACTTCAAAAGCTAAAGTACAGTTGCTGCAATAAAATACTCAGTTTAACAAAATAATTTTTCTCTTTTTTAGTTCACATGAGAGATCCTAACAACCAGCTTCATGTAATTAAAAACTTGAAAATTGCTGTCAACAATATTATTACCCATCCACCTCAGCCAGGAGCCATTCGGAAGCTTCTAAATGATGTTGTATCTGTCAGTCAACCAGCTGAAGGATTAGTAGCTAATGTGATTACTGCAGGAGATTATGATCTCAACATTAGTGGTATGTAACAAGATTTATTGTGTGCTTTTAAATTTTTTTTTTACTGTAGAAAACTCCAACTTAAGATACATTTTTCAGGTAATAGCTAATGTTTACTTAATGCAGTTTCCCTGAAGATTGAGTACCACTATTAAATTATTAATATTGTGATGCTTATTTAAAATATTTTGGAAGTACACATTAGAACTTTTATTCGATAATTTCTTTCAACAGATGTACCTTGATTCCAAATGTTAATGTGTAAATCAAATTTACTATTAAATCCATTGTGGATTGTTAATTGTGACAGGGTAATTGTTTTTATCTGTATAAAAAAATCTCCAATTATTTTGGGCAAATACTCTTCCAACAGATTTTATTACCATCTTTCAAGATTATAAAGCTGCCAACTTCATTGCAAAACTAAATATTTAAGGCATTACACACTGTTGTAAATTTAAGTTTATCTGGGGCATGCAAGTCCGTGAAAACAAGTTTATATCACTACCCACTATTGTACTGTCCTACTACAAGTTAAACCTAGTTTTCTGTTTATTTTATTTTCTATACTTATCACTCTATTGGCAACTTCCATTGTTTGCTAACTCCCAACATCTTAAAAATCATTATTTTTTAAAATAAACTTGGAGGGGGGGGGGGGAGATTTTGTTTGCCGCCTTGTTTTTTGTCTTTAAAACTGACGTGTAGATTCTTCTTTGGAGCTTTGATGGTTAGAAATAGTGTTAAATGAATGTTAAACTTTTCATATCTTTGCAAACCTTCAGGAACTGAAGTATTAAGGAAAATATCATGAGATGCAATTGGCAATATTGAACTCCTCCAAGCTAGGGCCCTAATTCAGGAAAGCATTTAATTGCAAACATGTTAGTATGTCCTGTTGAATTGCCTAAGTGCTTAGGAAGTTCAGCACACATTGGAGTGCTTTGATGGATTAGCCCTAGAGATGTTAAGAAGTGGGTATTTGACTAATCATGTAGCTGATAAAATTTTTATCGACTACAGGATTAGTTGATAAAATGCTCAGTCCCGGCTCATGCCAGGTCTGGGAGCTACCCTCACTGTGGCTCTACACTTTAAATGTAGTAAGAGTTGGGCTGCCTGCCTACACTGCCTTCACTACATTCAAAATGCAGAGCTGCTCAGTCTGGGCTCGTGTTGTTGGGTCCAGCAGCCCCAGTCTGCATGCGTGCCCACCCGAGCTGGGACCCAGGACCCCTCAGCTCAGATAGGCTGCTCTGGCAGCAGCCTCTGTTCGCAGCCAGTGCAGGATGCCGAGCAGTCTCTGCCTATGGTGAGCCTGGGCCTGCGGGGGTCAGCGGCTGCTTCACATTCCTGCTCCCCCTCCACACTTCTGCCTCTGATAGAGGCAGCAGTGTGGCGGGTGGGCAGGTGGCACTGTAGAGACAATGTTGCAGGGAGCCAGCTTAAAAGCTGGTTCTCTCCAGTACCCGCTCCTGCTTTCCCTTTCCCTCTGTGCTGCCTTTGATACAGAGGTAACAAGGGCCGGGGGCGGGGGGGGGAAGAGGAATATGAGTAGTCAATTAGTTGACTACTCGCTTACATCCATAATTAGCACCATAAGTCATTAATGACATCAGATGTTATTAGCTTGTTGCTCTGAGCATTAGTAGCTTTTTTGTAGTATTTCTTTAGAATATCTGAAAATCATAATTTATATTGTAGGGTGTCTTTCAGTTTTAAAGAACTAAACAAAGTAACATAATATGAAATGATGGTGATTAATTTCTTAAATTTCAGTGTTGAGGGTGTAATGTCTTGTAGAAACAATTAGTTTCTAGAGCTGCTTTCACAGCTTATTTTTCTAGCTGCCTATGAAAAACGTTGCTAATGTCTTCTTTACTTAATGCAGATTTTTAAATCTTGGCTTGACAAAGCCCTGTCTGGGTTGATTTAGTTGGGATTGGTCCTGCTTAAAGCAGGGCTGGACTTGATGACTTTCTGAGGTCTCTTTCAGCTCTATGATTCTATGATCTGCAGAAGTATGGCGAGCCTCTTTAGATGCATATGAAATCTCCATCTTCTATGTACCATAGTGCATTATTCATGAGGAAGTTTCCATAATATTTTTCCAAACAACATTTTTCTCATGTTGATTATATTTGAATGCAGCATTGGAATATCTATTTTTCCTATATTGCTGGAAAATCTGGGTCCAGTTATCTACTATTTTTCAGTTATGAAACAGGTATTCAAGAGAGACACGTTAGCTGTCACAGATTGTTGCTACCTCCATTCTTTCAGTCAACTTTGTTTTCTGTGTCTAATCATCCTTATCAAGGGGTTTTCCTAACAATATATGGGGAGAGCCATATATTATGGATGTAAAACTCTGCCTCCCCTAGAATACTATCTTTAAATTGAATTTTATTAGTTTTCTGTGCTTTCACACCATTCTGTTTTAGGGCACTATAGGGAACGAGCAGTACACTGCCAGCATGCATCTGTTCTTGTTGACCAATGTAAATCATGTTCTAACACAAGATGGACAAACTCCCTGGTCTCTGTGCTGAGAGCTATTAAGCAAACTACTCAGTGGCGCTCCACAGCCTTGTCCCTCAGCAAGTGACAATAATGGTTTTTTTTAAACACTGCTGAGAGTTTAATTGCAATCCTATGAGAGCATGAAATGTTTTCTCATGGCCATAGTACGTATTTTTGATATAACTGTAAAAGTACCTTAATCTCTTTTCTAAGTCACTGTTATTATTTGTAATAGATGAAACTGTTCTTTATCAGTTTATCACCAGGTATCAGTATGGAGAAGAATTTCATACTGATGCCATAAAGTATCAGTAAGAAATTCAGACGTTCAACAGGTTTTGAAAATCTTTGTCATTTCCTTGTTCTTTGTTAATAATAATTTTTAAGTTGTATTGCAGCTGATTTTTAAAAACTTTTCCTAGAGAACTGTGATGCTTCATACAATTTAGCTTTCTTGTAGGAAGGCCATAAATAGTTCTGTTGACTGCTATAACAGAAAAGGATTTTAGTAGTTATCTTCATAATCTGAGAAATTTGGCACAGGATTAGCTGGTTAAGAATATAGTCTTCTTTCACTGGAAAACTTATGAAAATAGAAATGTTTCATTCTTTTTAATTTGTTTCTGATTCTTCACTTGCAAATCCCAGTGTTCATTTAAATCAATGGGACTGGGGGTAGAAAAGAATGAAGGATGATCTCTATGATAGCATATGTTGAACTGTGTAATTTGTAGTATGAAATACTTAGTTCTCAGGAGACAAATTGTTTCAGTCCCTGATGGCGGATGTGGTACAGTCCTTGACTATTTCACATTACCAAAACCTCAGAGCAGATGGTATATGTGCATCTGATAATGCTTAGCTTAATAATACCATGTTTTCTCTATCAGATCGCTCAGTTAAAGCTAGTGTTCCTTGGTACAATAATTGGAAAGACACACTGATGGAACTGAATACATCCACGTTTTATTCAGGTATTTTTTTGTGATTGGTGCGGGTTTGCCAAATTGCCCTTTGTGTTCCTTTTCCATGTGCTTTGTCCACCTTTCCTTACCATCCTGCTGTAACTCTGTTCAGCACTTCTTTGGTATAGATGTATATATTCCTAATTTTTTTTTTCCAAAAATAAAAATTGTTGGTGATGGTTGTGTAATTTTTCTATTATCCATATTTCTTCTCTTGCTGCTAATTAACAAAATATTTGTGGTCATTCAATAGGGTCAAACTAAGTGCAGAACAAACAGATGGATTTCTGATATAACACTTTCCCCTTGTTTGATCACATGGAATTGTACACTGTCAGACTGCTCTAGAATTTCAAATGAATATACTTCCCTCTCTTATTTTGTCTCTATTATTCTACACAATAGTAGTGTTACTCATTTAAAAACATTCATACTAATATTAATATACAGTAGAAGTTCCTTTATGCTAGTGACATTTTCTGTGTGGATTTTATTAATTCTCAAGAGTACAGAACTTCATAAGAGTTCTTCTGTCTTAGGTAATTGTAGCAAAGAAATGAGGTAGCTCTTATTCTTAATTTTCTAATTTATAACATACAAATAACTAGAACTGTGATTTTAAATAATTTAACTTCAAGACAGTACGCTTTGTAGTTACACCTGCATTAAAAAAAACAGATTTGGTGTTGAAGTTTCCTTTTAGGAGGGTGCTAAATGCTGCCTTCTGAATGTGGTAGAAGATTGGATATACAGGCAGTCCCCGGGTAACGTACAAGATAGGGACTGTAGGTTTGTTCTTAAGTTGAATCTGTATGTAAGTCGGAACTGGTACATATTGTAGGGGAAACTCTAGCCAAACATTTCTCCAGAGCTCAGTTTTATTCTCCCACACCTCACTTCCCTCAGTCCTTTATTCTCAAGCTGAGGTGTCTGCTGAGAAAAGCCGCTCCGCGTCTCCCTGGTCTGCTGGGGGGAAGCAGCTAGTGCGGGGTTGCCTCACCCCGTTTGTAAGTAGGGATCCGATGTAAGTCGGATCCATGTAACCCGGGGACTGCCTGTACATACTTTCTGATATATGCATTTTCCTTTTACTGTATGAGCAAAATGGATAAATCAGAACTCTCATTTCTTTGGCTAAAAGTAACTAGTTTATTTTCATATGGAAAATGTTTGCTTGTTGATCGATATTTACTAATGTAATTAAATTTTCAGGTGTGCTTGGTGCGGATACTCTAAAACGTCATACATTGTAGTGAGCAATAGAGAGGATGGTGCTGCATTTTAAATACTTATTAATGCATACAGTATATTGTGATAAAGGGCTGACGTACCCTTGCTTTGTCTGTTCCTTCCTGGGACAATGTGAGGGAACTTGTTATGAGTGACAGTGTTCTAATGTGGGACACTGTCAAGTGTTTTCCCTTTCCATTATGCTTATGACACCAGCACCTGCTACCTGTACTAGAGAAATGAAAGCACTTTGTATTTCACCCACAGATTCTTGTCCTTTAAGTCTCTTTACACCTGAGTTGGTTTGTATACCACACAACTATATTAGAATAGTGGACTATATCTCTCTGCATGATGTTATATGCAGACTATGGAAAGGAAATGGATCATGAAATAACAATAATTTCCACATCCTTTCTTTTAATAACAAGCTATGTTTAATTTGAGGTAAGACAATATTGTACATTTTAGAATGTTCATATCCCAACTTTTCCTTGCACCATAAACTCTGGGCAAAAGGTTAAGATTTTAATAAGTAATCTGTGCATTACAGATGGATACTTAAATTTACATGCATATGTTTTTCAGCATTGTGTTATAACTTGAATGTTCCTGATTTTTAAATATGTACAGCAAGTTAGTGTAATATATATTAGACTTTAGGCTAAATGTAGTAGCTAGAAATGAATGTATATAGCTATATATTTTTGTAATTAAAAATAAAGCTACCTTGATTGAGCTGACATAAATATATGTGAATATAATGTTAATTTGAAAGGTTGATAAAATGCTTTACAGACTGTTCTTTTCTATATAGTTTCTTATCACTTTTCTTACCATGCCCCAAGGAGGGAGGGTTGAGTGCATTGAAGAGAGGTGGAGGCAGAATATGGCAGTGTTGTCACTAACATTACACAGGTTATTTTTTGGGGAACTGGAGAATGTTGAAAGAGTTGTTCTTCACAGCACTGCCATTTGAGAGTACAGGAGAAATTCTGGGAAGAGTGAACGTATTGTACTTAATTACATTGTTGTCTTTGATCCCTGGTGATTGAAAAATCCGCATAGTTGAGCTGTATTTAAGTTGTGGGACAGTGCTGCAACCTTATTAAAACTTCCTAATTCTTTTAATTAAAGTAATGTTACATATTCTGAAGAGTTAGTTTATGGATTTGTTTGTGCAAAAGTCATACTTTGGGATTACCTACAGATACCAAATTTTGCATAAACAATCCTGCCACTTAAATTAGCTGAATGCACTATTTTAACACCAGAATATGCCGGGTGAAAGGTTTAAATAATTTTTGTTTTTCATTGGAAAAACATCACGACTATTGTGATTAGAATTCATAAAAATATTTTCTAACAATTAAAATCAAGTTACCTATTCAACTGTCATTTTAGTGCAAAGAAAATGTTTATTGTTAAATCACAAAATTCAAATTAGTCATGGAAAGAGTAATGGAAGCTTTAGCGTTTCTGATTAAAATTTACTATGTATGGTAATTATTAAATAAAATTAATAATGTTTGAAGTTGAAATCCCTCAAATTTAAAACTGTTCTTTTACTTCTCTTTTTAAAGCACTTTAGTACAAAATATATTTCTTGAACTTTCCTATAAGGGAAGTCTCTGCCATTGTTTCTCAACTTTTTTTTTATAAAGTATCCCTTTTTAAAAAAAAAGTATAAGTACCCCTCAGTACCTACAGTTTTCAGACATAAAAATGTTTTTTCTACCATTGCAACATTTGTTTAAACAACTTAATCGTAGCCGGGTGGGCAATGAAATTTTTGGGTGTGTAAAGTACAATAATAAGTGCTGTAAAATTTAAACAAAAAATTCAGTTTTCTCCAAATTTCAGTTGTGTTGATGTACCCCTAAGGGTACTCGTATTGCTGGTTGAGAAACATTGGTCTATGCAAAATGACTTTGTCCAGTCAACATTGGATCTCACCTGCTAGTAATCTATTTTTCAGAGTTGAAAACCTTCAGTTCACACACTGACTTGTAGGAGAGCCTTGGATAGTTAGACAGTTCTATCTAAAAACTTTCTATCTAGAAAGTTTGTCTGTATTCCTTCCAGAGCTGAGATATACACAGTCCAATGAGGGTAGTTGAAATCCCCCATTATAATAGCTTTCTTTGTCTGTATAGCCTTTGTAGTCTCCCTAAACTTTTCACAGTAACTGTCACCCTCCTGGTCAGCAGATGGGTAGTACATTCCTAGTGCTCTACTTACATTGTTTAAGTATGGAATTTCTATTTGTAGTGAGTCTATGGTACAGTTTGCAAAAGCAGCGAGGAGTCCTGTGGCACCTTATGGTACAGTGTGATTCTCAAGTGTTTCATTTTACTTAACTCTGATTTCCTTTGCACATGGTGCCACTCTTCCACCAGAAAGACCTGCTGTCATTCCTCTGTATTGTGTACCTTGGTATTACTGCAGTCTGTGGATTTCCCTCATTACATCAACTGACCACAATGCTGCTTCTATTTAAGAATTGCTAAACTAGTTAGTTCACCTGTCTTAGTTTTTAGTCTTCTGGCATTACTCTATAAACCCTTGTACCTCTTCTCAATATTAGAATGTTGCATCATATGTTGTATTTAAATGAGACTCTTGACATTTCACTGTTCTTCATTAGCTCCTACCTATATGCTACCAGTTTCTTTTAACCCTAACCCTAACCCTTTTATATCCTGTTGCATAGCATAACATAATGTGGTAGAACTTCAGTTATAGTGATATCACTGGAAAAGCTAATGACATCTGCATACACCTATTGGAAGTGGGCAGTTCTATGGTAAATATAACGTTATCTATAAAATACCAGTAAATATTTGCAAAAAAAAAAAAAAAAAAACCCAAACAAACAAAAAATTAGCCATATGACAGGTCCATTTAGGCTAGAATTCTTTTCTCTGCTGGTGGCCAGTACCAGAGATTCAGAGGAATTGTATAGAACAGGACACTGGAATGATCCACTCTGTTGTTCCCTTCTGGCAGTCAGAAGTTTAGGTTGCCCCATGCATGGCATTACATTTCTGACCATCTTGGCTAATAATCATTGATGTATTTGTCTTCTGAACTTTTATGTCTTTTTTGAACCCAGTTATACTTTAAGCAATCACAACATCCCATGGCAACGAGAAAAATGTATTTATACGATTTTTAAAATCATTTTTCACTAGAATATTTAAATACAGGTTGAACTTCTGTCGTCTGGGACAGTCTGGTCTGCAGGACCAGAGAGCCCAGTGATAGAGGTTATGAATGGCTGGGAGCAGAGCCGGCCGCAGGGCCTGCAGAGGCCTCTGGAGCTCACAGCTGATGGGGGTAGCAAAGCCCAGTGGAGCTGGCAGGGCTGCTGGAGCTGGTGAGGCCTGGTGCAGTGGAGCCTGGTGGAGGAGCAGAGGAGCTCAGCAGGGAGGCTGGCGCCCCCCCTCTTCCTCACCTCACCTGGTCTGGCAAACTCCTTTTTCTGGGGATGGTCAGGTCCTGAGGGTGCTGGATCAGAGAGGTCCAACCAGTATGATTTGTTTCCAACTGCTTTTTTCATATTTGACTTATTGAAGTCACTTTCTCTAAAGTGTTCTCAAGTAAAGTAATTTCTTTGGGCTTTTGTAACTGCTGAAAATTGCTGTGGTATTCTGACATTATCTGATTGAATAAGACTTTAGATTCTTTTAACTCCATTTACAGAATTTAAGAAATTCCTTTTTAATACTTGTAGGTATTTGATTATTATCCTTTTTTAAATTCTATCTCCATAGAAATAAATTTGTTCTTGCTGTGCATACAGCATGAGTTCTCAACCCAGGGCTTGTGAACAAGTCCAGGGAGGTGGTAATTATCCCTTCATCTATGCCTAAATAGGAGTGGGGAAAGTTCCTATTTTCTTGTGTTCAGAGGTTGAAAAGTTTGAGAAACACTGAAAGAGTTCACTTCGTCATTATCCCTGTATAAAGGCTACCAAGTATTTGAAATTGTGAGTATTTCAAAACTTTATAAATTACTGCAACCATACTCTTGAAGCTGCAGCTGGAAATGAATTTTTCTCCATTCTAGTCAACGTAATTAAAATGTAACAGTTTTCTTATTTTCATGATTTTTTTCCCCCTACTGTCCGTGTATTTCCTTACTCCTAGGACAGTGGTTTTTTTTCTGATTTAGAAATGGCAGTTTTTCTTTGCTCTGTGCTCTAATTTAGAATTTATTGTACTGCATAATTATGTCCAGAAATAGATTGGTTCAACTTCTCCTCTTTACTGCAAGAATAATCCTTGCTTGTCTCCCAGGAAAGGTCAGTAAATATTTCAAGGGCTGAAAATGTGGAGCATAATAATGGCGAAGGTATTAATTTACATGCTCAGTGAGTCAATGGTTGAGCTAGGTTTAGAACTCAAAAATTCTTGGCTTCCAGGTCCATGATCTGACACCTAGGTGGTATGTGTGAAAGTTTTCAGGGATACTTAAACTTAAGTCACAATGTTTGGAAAAACTTCAGAAAAGGATTCAGTAATCTTAGTTCCCCTCTATATAATCTAAAATCAGTTTGGCTTTGAATTCTATGGAAGATGGCTATAGTAGTTTTCCTAATTCTGATTTAGGCATCTCTGTGAGTACTTGTGCTGAGTGAATCCAAGTCTTGACTATAACTCATGCTGAAGAGAGGTTATTGGAGTCTTGATTGAGTCAACAAAATCTGAAAATACGAATTATGTTGATGTTAAAAAATACTTGCCTCAAGTTAAATATGGTTTAGAAATAGAAGAGGACAGATGTGTTAATCTATTACTCTATTTATTGTCTGAAATAACATAACTTCGCAATTTCTTTCTTCCTTTATATTTTCATTAAGACTTTAAATACATTTTGTATCTTGCAGCTACTACGCCATGGTTTGAGTCTTACAGAGAGAGCTTTCTTCAGTCCATGCCTGCATCAGATCATGAATTCCTAAACCACTATGTAGCATGTATCCTTCAAGTCTTAAATATAGGCTATGGCGCTCTAAAAGTAAATGAGGTAGAATGTTACAGCTGAAATGATTGCAGGAACCTGGTACATAAGGTGTTTGGGGGGGGGGGGGGGGTTGGGTAAGTTCAAAGCAACCTGCCAGCCCTGGGCAGGGGACTGCTTCAGCCCTGTGGGACCCATAGAGGCTTCTCCTGACTATAATGGGCCTGGCCTGGCCTAGTCCCCTGCCACAGGTTACATTCTGTGACTTCTGGGGAGTGGGGTTGGCAGGGGTTGCTGTCCCACTCCCAGGGTGCTGGCTACAGAGCATGCAGTCAAGTGCTGTCCTCAGGAGCGGGGCTCTGCAGTATAAAGCTAGGCTAAGACTTTTAGCAGTTACACAGTTACCTTTTTAAATGACTTTTACATCCCTACTTATTGCCAGTATACCTTTATGAAACTGAGATGTTACAAAAGATTGGGATATATTCACTGTCCAATTTGATTTTATGCTGCACTATTAAACAAATTCAGACTTCATGGGATAAAGTCCAAAATCTATGTTTATCTTAATTCCCATTCAAACCAAAACTAATACAAAACCAAACAGGATAGGCATTGAGAATTCTATGGTGATTTCTGACATCACTTTTTAAATGTCTGTAAGTGGCTTGGAAACCATTTTTTACATGTACTTATGCCAGCAAAGAGATTTTAATTAGTGTAGAATTTATTCTTTCTTTGGCAAAAGGCAAGAAGTTCAAAACTGTAGAAGTGTTGCATGATTCTGTTAAAAAAAAATCACAAAATCTTGTTTTCTCCCCACCCCCAAAATAGCCCCACATAAAAGGCATTAGTATTGAAAATAGTGGGACACCTTAACTTCATCTTTATGGTTTATATAGCCCTTATTAAAATTTGAAAGTTCCAGATACTCTTTCAAGTTGTCAGCTTAAAGCTGGATCAATAGTATAGGAAACAGAAGCAAATATTTTCAAAATTAAGGTAGAAAATTAAGCTCTTAAAATATAACACTTCTGAAAATCAGACACTATGTTTAGATACAACTTTAGGGTTCCTGCAAAAAAAAAAAATTGTTTAGGATTCCGTGGTATGTTTAGTAAGACTGGCATTGGGACACGAGGCAATTTTTTTAAGCAAGCTTTTTTTTTCCCCTTCCTTTCTCATTCTTATCCTTGTAAAACGCACATGTTCCTTTGGAATATAGTTCAGTTACTATGCCATGCATATGGACAAACAAATGTTTATTTTAATCTCTTGATGTCTTTACTTGTGAACTGATTGTTTCTTCAAAGTACTAGTGATTAGGTTATTTTCTTTACATATTTAAATTAATAAGTGGCATCTGGATGCTATTTCAAAAACTCATACGTTAGACAGATTTAAGCTCCTGCCAATTTTTTTATACAGATATTAAAGAATAAATTCTACACTAATTAAAATCTTAAGTCTAGCATTATAATTTACCAGTGATGTGTAGCTGACATCTTAACATTTATAAATACAGGCAGTCCCCGGGTTACGTACAAGATAGGGACTGTAGGTTTGTTCTTAAGTTGAATTTGTATGTAAGTCGGAACTGGTACATATTGTAGGGGAAACTCTAGCCAAACATTTCTCCAGAGCTCAGTTTTATTCTCCCACACCTCACTTCCCTCAGTCCTTTATTCTCAAGCTGAGGTGTCTGGTGAGAAAAGCCGCTCCGCGTCTCCCTGGTCTGCTGGGGGGAGCGCTAGCTTCGCGTCTCCCTGGTCTGCTGGGAGGAAGCAGCTAGTGCGGGGTTGCCTCACCCCGTTTGTAAGTAGGGATCCGATGTAAGTCGGATCCATGTAACCCGGGGACTGCCTGTATGTACTTGTTTAAGTTACTTGGCAAAATTTGTTGCAAATACTTTTTTGCAGCATCAAAATGGGCAATTACACGACCATTCACAATAAAAGCTGAAAGCCCTGTGACAACTGGAAAGCTCTGTAAACTGGCGTTTCTGATCTTCATTGAAAGTTTGATTGATAGTTTGGTTGGTGTGGGAATAGCAGCCTCCCTGCCTGGCTCTGCATGACTCCCCAGAATCTATAACGTATCTCTGCTGCTGGGTGTAGGAACAGCCACGAGGGCTCCATGCTCTGACTAGGAAGGTAAGTGACTAGTAAATGACTAGTTGAGTAGTCAAATCGCTACTTGCTCCCCCATCCTCTGTATCAGAGGCAGCAGGGTGAGAGGGAGCAAGAACCAGTGCTGGGGGGGAAGATGGCTTAAAACAGGTCTGCACAACATGCGGCCTGCAGGGGCTCACTGTGCGGCCCATGACGACTACGGGCGGCGTGGCCCCATCTGATCCGCCGACTGGGCGGAGGAGCAGAGCACCGCCGGGGAGGGGGAAGTTCAGCGATTATCACCGCTGGGCTGCCTGCGTGCATCGTGACATCATGGCTGGCAACTGCTGGATTCAAAAAGGCTCCAGCAGCCCCACAAACTGGAAGGCAGAAGCCAGGTAGGGGAGGGGAAGGGGCTTGTGCTGAGGAGAGGGAGGCAGGTGAGGAGAAAGGGGAAGGCACCAAGGGGCTGGGTGCAGGAGAGAGAAATGCCAGGAGGCCAAGTGGAGACAATGAGGAAAAGGGCAGGAGGGGAGGTGTCAGTGGAAGGGGGGACAAGGTGCTGCTGGGAGAGGAAAGGGTAAGGGCATTGGGAGTCATATGTTGTGCAGGCCTGTTTTAATTGAAACATTCTTAATAAAGTATCACCCTTCCCCTCCAAACCTACCCTTGTGGCCTGCAGCTGTTTCCTTTGGAGTAATATGGCCCTTGCTGCTTTCCTAGTTGTGCAGGCCTGGCTTAAAAGCTGGCTCCCCCCAGCGCACTCTCCGCAGTGTTCTGAGCAGGAGAGGTAGAGGCGCCGGGTGGTGGACCTACACCCACTGCCTCTCTGCCTTTTTAAATGTAGTAGGAGCCACCTGGAGGTAAGCTCCTGGAACCCACCTCCCCTTATTGGCTAATCATGTAGTTAATGCAAATTGTGTGGGCTACACAATTAGTCAGTTACCCGCTTCTTAACATCCTTAGTACTGACTCTGGCTGTTGTCTGAGAACTTCAGCCAATTGGTCCCATCCCTGCAGCTCCTCACTCAGAACTCTTAGTTAACTAGAATATTTGACTGACTGGAACCCCTGCTAACGAAGTTTTTAGTATATATAGATGCAACTTGAAATGTAGTAAAGCAAGTTGGCTTTATCATCGTGAATTGATTGTTCTTTGCATTTGTGATACGATCATATCCTCAACGTGAATTCAGGTATGCTTGTAGTTTCTTCTGGTGAAACTGAACCTGTGGAGCAATTTCTGAAGCTATCACAAGAACAGCACAGAATTCAGCACAGCAGTGAATATGCATATCCAAAATGGTTTACACCAAACACACTCAAATATTATGTATTGCTGCATGATGTAAGTGCAGGAGAGGAACAAAGGTTAGATTTTATCTTTTACCTTATGAATTTATTGAATATTCAAAAAATGCTTTTTTTGCTGAAATGCTGACTATACATTAATCTGTGTGCATGTGCACAGAATATTCAGTTGCCTGTATTAATGATTAACCAGTACTGAGACTGATGTCTAGGCATATTTACTTAGTTAATATTTTCTCTCAAACTTCATTGTGTATTTAATATGCACATACTAAAATACCCAATTCTGGTGTTACAAAGTAGGCATTATCTAGCATCTTCAATTTCTAAAATGAATTGTCTTAATTGTCTGCATCTTGTATTGAAACCTGTTACCTTTTTTATTTAACTTGACTGCCTTTTGCTATATTGTAGACCAGCATGTTTTCGAAGGAAAAAAAGCCTAATTAGTTAGTGTCTCTAATTTTGAGAGATTAAAGGTGTTGGTTAGAGTGGTACTATGGAAAAAGGAGATGTTTCCATTGTTAAGGTGATATGAGCCCCACCTCTGTCTTTGTTTTGCAGCTATTCCTCATTAAATGCTTTATCATAAACGAATGGTTTTGTATTGTAATCTAATGGGCTACCATAATGCATTTGGTAGTTTGCTACTACATTTGTCCACAGGTCAATAGGAGTGCAAGTAATAGGACTGAGATAACAGTATCCCTGCTTGTTTCTTTTAATCTGTTGTTGTCTGATCTCCTCTCTAGCTTCTACCTTTTCTTGTTGCCTTCCTTTTTCCCACCTTATTCTTATACTGCTTATTCTATAGAATATAGAAACTAAGTAAGCAAATAGTAGCAGTTACAACTAGTCAGTTTCTCTTTGCACACCACCTGGGGTAAACAGTTTCTGCACTGGAGTTTATATAAAGTGTACCTAGAGTGGTAATAGAAGACATAGCTGATAGGAGGAATTTTGTAGATGTTGGTGTGAGATTTGCAAGCAATCTGTGGCAGAAATACAGTAGAAAATTTGTAAATTAGTCTTGCTCCACAACTTTTGTCTGGCAGGAAGTCCATGAAAACTATTTTTAAAGTTCTGCAAGAAAGCTAATTCCAGTTTGAGACAACCTGACTTTATTTGTTATTTCGTTTCAGAGCTGACTCAGTATATGAAGAAATGAAGCAGAGATATGGAACTCAGGGTTGCTATTTACTTAAAATAAATTCTCGAGGATCTAACAGAGGAGCAGATGAACAGATACCAGATCCTTGGAGTCAATATCTCCAGAAAAACAGTATCCAAAATCCGGTATGTGTTAACAGATGTTTGAAACCTACACTGCAATAACTATTGTAATCACGTTGGCTAACTTTTTTATTTCTGCAATTTTATCACGGCTGTCTATTCATAGTCTATAATAGTGCCATGATTAATCATTCACCAGAGTATTCCCAAACTTGAAAATAGAATAAGATTGATTTTCCAACTAATTTTGTTTCTGAGAGCTCTTCATTCATAGGACTTATGCTTACATGCCATTTAAATATGTAAAATTGATTATTGGAGTGGTAGAATCCTTGAACACCAAGAGAAATCATCTGTACACTTTTGTAAGTTTCTCCAGTTATTTTGCCCTCCAAGTAGTTAACAGCACAAGCATTTTCTTCATTATTATTTTCTGGAAGTTTCTTCAGGGTAGTTTTCTTCCCCTCAGTTAAGATTTTTGGAAGTGTAGGAAAAGAGTGAACAAAAAGACCAAGAGGAAACAAAGTGCTTCTTAAGTGCTGAAGTCTTGCAGCCAGTTTGATAGTATCTATCTGCTTTTGATGTCTGGACTTTTAATAGTGGTGCATGTCGGTCTCTGAGGTATTTAACATTCTCTTCCTCAGACACCTGAAATACAGATCTGACAGCCAGAGAACCTCTAATGCAGAAGTGTCCCTGTACTGTTCTCTCATTTGGGGATTAACTCACCTTTTTTTTTCCCCAGCTGAATCTTCACTGATAGAAAGTATTTCACTCGTCTATTTGGGGAGTCCCTCCCCCATTTCTGCTAAATATACGGTGTCACCTGAAATGTAATAGAATTGTTGTTAAAGCTACTCTGGTTCTGTCACTGAAGGCTGAAGTTGTTCCTACTTCCTCTATTTGATATAGAAGTCTGTAAAATGTGCTGCTTTTTTTCTAATGAACTAACTTCAAGTGATCCAGCTGTCATGAACTTGAACCTTTTCTGAACTTCTCATCTGTCTCGGATTCTCTGACTTTTTTCATACTTCAAGGCAATTTTTCAAAGCTATGAGTTAGTGGTTGAAAGCTAACTACTTAGAGGAACATTGATTTTAAAATATGATTTGATACCGCTTCCTAAAATGTAGTAGCTGAATAATCAAACTTCCAAGGGGAGAATTGGCAGGAAATACTAATGATTTGAAATCGGCTTTTTAAAAACTAACTCTGCTAATATTCTTTGTTTTTCCTGGTAGGAATCTTATGAAGATGGTCCATGTACAGTAATTGCGAATAAGAATGCTGACCACTTAATATCAGATGGCTTAGATAATGACATCAGAGGTATTTTTGTAACTTTTAACACTAACATTTTGAACAAAAATTATTGTAAGCATGTAATTAAGTTTATTTTAGGAGTATGACACAATTTTGGCAATCCACAAACTAAAATTGGAATTCTTTCTTGGAAAGTTTATTGCATTGTAATGTTTAAATACAAAGTAACACCTGGAAGATTACATTATGACAAGGTCTGACATTATGGTGTCATGAGATGTTAACTAATGCATATTTGTATAAATGTGTAACCATTGGATTTGTAGTGATTATATGTTTACGTGTGTGTGTGGGGGGAGGGAGGTAGGAGCTGCTGCTCGTGGTGAGCCTTAAGGTGGCTCTCCCCTAGCACCAGCTCCCCTCTCCCCACGCTGCTGCCTCTGTGGGAAGCAGCAGGGGGGGTCGGGGTGGGGGCGGTGGGGGAAGGAGCACAAGTGTTTCCATGGGAGCTGGTGTTTGGGGGGGAACTGGCTTTAAAGCTGGATCATTCAATAAGGCTACGTCTACAGTGCAGGCTTCTTGGACAAGAACTGTTTTGCACAAGAGTTCTTGTGCAAAAGACCTTCCACAAGAGCGCGTCCACACTGCCATTTGCTTTTGTGCAAGAGATGTGCTTTTGCACAAGGGCGTCCATGGCAGTGTGGATGCTCTCTTGCGCAAGAAAGCTCTAATGGCCATTTTAGCCATAGGGATTTCTTGCACAAGAAATTCATGTTGCCTGTCTACACTGCCTTCTTCTGGAAGAGCTCTTGCGGAAGAGGGCTTATTCCTCGTGGGGAGAGGAATAACTCTTCCGGAAGAAGCCCTGTTTTCCGATTCTGTACTGTAAATGAACTTGCACAAGAACACGCGTGCAGTGTAGATGCTCTGCAAGTTTTTTCACAAGAATGGCTGTTCTTGTGCAAAAAGCCTGCAATGTAGATGTAGCCTGATTGTTCTGTTTGCTTCTTCTGAAGCATCTGACATTGGCCACTGTCAAAAGACAGGGCACTGGGCTAGATGGCCTTGACTCAGTGAGGACATTTGTGTGTTCTTAAATCACTTTGCTTCTCCCTCTGTGCCTCTCCCATCATGGTCAGAGCTTTCAAGAGGATTCTAGGTCTTGGTGCTATGTGCTCTATTGACAGTCTGGTCAGTCCAGGTTTAGGAGAGAAGCTTCCATTTTACAGTTTGGCACAACTAATAGATTACTTGAATAACTTACCATACACATGCATTTAATGAAGATTTGGATAAGGGAAGTTAGTGATCATATGTGTGACAGGCTAGAACATAAGCTTGTAAAGATGACTTAAAATCTAAATTTTTGTTTTCAGGAAATAACTGAATGTACAACTAGTGAAATAGAACCTTTTATTTTTCAGTAGATGGTTTATCAAATAACTTTAAGGCTCACCCCCTCCAACTGGATCATCTCAGTGATACTAGTAGCAGTTTTGATGGCACTGATTACATAAAGAATACGGCATCACTGCATGAGTTAAAGAAGACAAGTTCTGGGACTCCTCATGGTACATGTTTAACACTCACAGATCATGATCGAATTAGACAATTTATACAGGAGTTCACATTTAGGGGTCTTTTGCCACATATAGAGAAAACAATTCGACAGCTTAATGATCAGGTAAGTCGTTGAAATTTTTGTCTATTTAATGTGGCGAGCGGAATCAGTTGTAGCATGGATCTGATCATCCAAAAGACTTTTAATCTAAAATAGGTTTATGTCCTTCCATATCTATTAATTATTGTCAAATATTTTGATTACTCAGTCTTATGTCCGCATCAAATTTGATTTTTCATTGGCTGGTATGTATAATTAACGCATGGATATGAAAAATCATCACTTTTATGTTTTATGGTAATTTTAGTGTTTGATACTTTTTCAAATATACAGTAATAAAAGTAGGCATTTTAATCTTTAACCTATAACTTCCAATAGTTCAGCTCTTTAGGTTAAAAACACTTCATCTAATTTTTGGAAACATACTAGTTTGCTCATCTAACATTACCCAAAACTAAATCACAAAAACTTGTAACATCATGTTAACACATCTATTTGTACACCAGCATTTTGGTGATATCATAGATGTAACATAATGTAGTTAATTTAGCGAAGCCAGTAACTTCTTTTCCACTTTCAAGGGTATAATGCGTGTTGAAGTACTTCAGATGCACTAAACATTAATAAGGCCGTAGAGCAGTTTTTAAACTAAGAGATGGGGGAAAGCCGATTGGTGCGGAGATGCACGTAAATCGGAGAGAGACTTCTCTTAGAGGAGAATCCGTTGATAGAGAATCTCTAAGCTGTAGTCAGAAAGAGAGGAGGGGAGAGGGCAAACCATTGGCCAGAGCTGACAAACAACTGCATACAAAGGAATCCAATGCATCAGGGAAGGGCAGACAAATAACCAGTGGCAAATTTTTAAAGTGCTTGTACACAAATGCTAGGAGTCTGACTAATAAGCTGGGTGAACTAGAGTACCTCGTATTAAATGAGGAGATAGACATAATAGGCATCACGGAAACCTGGTGGAATGAGGAAAATCTGTGGGGCACGATCATACCGGGATATAAAATATATAGAAAGGATAGAGCAGGCCGGGTGGGTGGCGGAGTGGCACTGTATGTGAAAGAATGTAGAATCAAATGAAATAAAAATATTAAGTGAATCAACATGTTCCATAGAATCGCTATGGATAGAAATTCCATGCTCCAATAATAAGAAATTAGCAGTAGGGATATATTACCGACCACCTGACCAGGACAGCGATACTGACATAGAAATGCTGAGGGAGATTAGAGAGGCTACCAAAATAGAGAACTCTATAATAATGGGGGATTTTAATTACCCCCATATTGACTGGATACATGTCACCTCAGGAAGAGAAGTGGAGATAAAATTTCTCAATGGCTTAAATGACTGCTTCTTGGAGCAGCTAGTGCAGGAACCTACAAGGGGAGAGGCAATTCTCAATTTAGTCCTGGGTGGAGTGCAGGATCAGGTCCAGGATATAACCGTTACAGGACCGCTTGGGAATAGTGACCATAATATAATAACATTCAACATTCCTGTGGTGGGAAGAACACCTCAGCAGTCCAGTACCCTGGCATTAAATTTCAAAAAGGGGAATTACGCAAAAATGAGGAGGTTAGTTAAACAGAAATTAAAAGGCACAGTGACTAGAGCCAAATCCCTGAAAGCTGCATGGAAACTTTTTAAAGATACCATAATAGAGGCCCAACTTAAATGTATACCCCAAATTAAAAAACATAGCAAGAGACCTAAAAAAGAGTCACCGTGGCTTAACCACCATGTAAAAGAAGCAGTGAGGGACAAAAAGGTATCTTTTAAGAAGTGGAAGTCCAGTCCTAGTGAGATAAATAGAAAGGAACATAAACACTGTCACATCAAGTGTAAACATGTAATAAGAAAAGCAAAAAAAAGACTTTGAGGAACAGCTAGCCAAAAACTCAAAAAGAAATAACAAAATGTTTAAGTACATTAGAAGCAGGAAGCCTGCTAAAAAGCCTGTGGGTCCCCTAGATGATCGAGCTATAAAAGGAGCAATCAAGGACGATAAAGCCATTGCGGAGAAACTAAATGATTTCTTTGCTTCAGTCTTCACGGCTGAGGACGTTGGGGAGATTCCTGAATCTGCACCGTGCTTTGTGGGTGATGAATCTGAGGAACTGTCCCGGATTGAAGTGTCATTAGAGGAGGTTTTGGAACAAATAGAAAAACTTAATGTTAACAAATCTCCGGGACCGGATGGCATTCATCCAGGGGTTCTAAAAGAACTTAAATGGGAAATTGCTGACCTATTATCTGTGGTTTGTAACCTATCCTTTAAATCTGCTTCCGTACCTAATGACTGGAAGGTAGCCAACGTGACACCAATATTTAAAAAGGGCTCTTAGAGGCGATCCTGGCAATTACAGACCGGTAAGTCTAACTTCAGTACCGGGCAAATTAGTCGAAACAATAGTAAAGAATAAAATTGTGAAGCATGTAGAAGAACATAATTTGTTGGACAAAAGTCAGCATGGTTTCTGTAAAGGGAAATCCTGTCTTACTAATCTATTAGAGTTCTTTGAAGGGGTTAACAAACATGCGGACAAGGGGGATCCAGTAGATATAGTATACTTGGATTTTCAGAAAGCCTTTGACAAGGTCCCTCACCAAAGGCTCTTGTGTAAATTACATGGCCATGGGATAAGAGGGAAGGTCCTTTCTTGGATTGAGAACTGGTTAAAAGACAGGAAACAAAGGGTAGGAATAAATGGTAAATTTTCAGATTGGAGAGGGGTAGCTAGTGGTGTCCCCCAAGGGTCAGTCCTGGGACCAATCCTTTTCAACATTCATAAATGATCTGGAGAAAGGGGTAAGCAGTGAGTAAAGTTTGCAGATGATACCAGACTGTTTAGGATATTCAAGACAGAAGCAGACTGTGAGGGACTCCAAGAAGATCTCACCAAACTGAGTGATTGGGCAACAAAATGGCAAATGAAATTTAATGTGGATAAGTGTAAAGTAATGCACATTGGGAAAAATAACCCCAACTATATGTACAGTATGATGGGGGCTAATTTGGCTACAACAAATCAGGAAAGATAGTGGAGTTATCGTGGACAGTTCTCTGATAAATTCCACACAGTGTGCAGCGGCGGTCAAAAAGGCAAATAGGATGCTAGGAATTATTAGGAAAGGGATAGAAAATAAGACCCAGAATATCTTACTGCCCCTGTGTAAAACTATGGTACGCCCACATCTTGAATACTGTATACAGATGTGGTCTCCTCACCTCAAAAAATATATTTTGGCCTTGGAAAGGGTTCAGAAAAGGGCAACTAAAATGATTAGGGGTTTGGAACGGGTCCCATATGAGGAGAGGCTAAAGAGACTGGGACTTTTCAGTTTAGAAAAGAGGAGACTGAAGGGGGATATGATAGAGGTCTATAAAATCATGAGTGGTGTGGAGAGGGCTGATAAAGAAAAGTTATTTATTAGTTCCCATAATAGAAGAACTAGAGGACACCAAATTAAAGTAATGGGTAGCAGGTTTAAAACTAATAAAAGGAAGTTCTTCTTCACACAGCGTGTTGTCAACCTGTGGAACTCCTTGCCAGAGGAGGCTGTGAAGGCTAGGACTATAATAGAGTTTAAAGAGAAGCTGGATAAATTCATGGAGGTTAGGTCCATAAAAGGCTATTAGCCAGGGGATAAAATGGTGTCCTTGGCCTCTGTTTGTCAGAGGCTAGAGAGGGATGGCAGGAGACAAATCGCTTGATCATTGTCTTCGGTCCACCCTCTCTGGGGCACCTGGTGCTGGCCACTGTCAGTAGACAGGATACTGGGGTAGGTGGACCATTGGTCTGACCCAGTACGGCCGTTCTTATGTTCTTAGAGCACAGAGATTTTTTTTTTTCCACAGCCTTGAGATATTTGACTTCTCAGTGCAAAAGAATGTTCACTAGCAATGATGATCAAAACCATTTACTTTCATCTGTGACTGGCTACAGTATTGTGCCCCTTCCTGTTTGCTTTGCTCTGGATGTAGGTTTCAACTCTTAGGCTATGTCTACACTGCTGGCTTTTGCCAGCAGAGAGTATGCAAATGAAATGCTGATTAGCTTATTGTCATGCTTCATTTGCATAATCTATTTGAGCTGTTTTTGTGCAAAAACAAGCAGTGTGGACGTTTCCTTTTTGTGCAAAAAACCCTTTTTGTGCAAGATCTTTATGCCTCTCCCGGTTCAGCCTGGTGCCCCGTTTACCAGGGCGTGCACATGCGCAATGCGGCTCTTGCTCAGTGCGGGGCTGGCGAGCAGCTTTCGCCACGGTTCATCAGGCCCTGCCTATGTATATATGTAAATGACTATGGAATTGCCTGAGCTGTACTATTTTATCTGCCAGGTACTCCCAGACATTTAGCAATACAGTTGCAGCCTAAGTAGGTCACATCTGGTGGTCTCCAGGCCTTTTCCTAGCATCACCAGACAAAGGCATGCATTTAAAAAGTGTATTTTATTTGTAAAACAACATTAACAAACTTTTTAGGGCTGTTAAAAGTTTACTTCATTTAAATATATTTGCCTCTAACACTCTTCACTTCATTTAAAACAAACAAGCAAACTAACTCTTTCTCCCCAGTTCTCAAAAGTTTTAAAAATATTTCCCACTGGTACAGCTCAACAGGAGGGTGTACTAGTCTGGAAAAGGCAGCCGCAGTCAGCAACATAAAACCTTGCTCAAAGCAGGGCTGATCAATGAACATGGCATATAGAATCACTAGTAGTTGCGAGAGCATTTTACATACTGTACAGTGATGGAAAAACTTTACCTGAGAGCCTAATGTAGTTAAGACCTAATCTGGAATCAGACCTAACCCAGATATGAAAGTGTCCTCTCAACTTGTGTTGGGGACTAAACACAATAAAGAAACCAATATATAGTAATCAAGAAAAGATGGTAAATAATTAAATTGGTACAAGTTTTCTAAAATTTAATTAGTCTTACAAAATAAACTGTACTGTTGTAACTTCCTTTTATATTGGTATAAGTACATCTATGTGAAGGGTTGTACTGCTTTCACTATATCAGTTTTTGTACAGGTTTAAAAACAATGTACCCTCACCTCAATACAGCTTTGATATTCTGGATGTATCTGGCTGTACTGACAATTTTTATTATTTCTATTCAAAAGGAATCCATACCGTATATTCCGGCGTACAAGACGACCTCTGATGTTAAAAAACAACCTCCAAAAATCGGGGGTCGTCTTGTACACCGGGTATACATCCCAGGCGCGCCTGGGCTGCCCCGCCGCCGGGGCTTCCCCCGAGGCTTTCAAAGCCGCGGAGGAGCTCCGGCGGGGGGGCAGCCCAGGCGCGCCTGGGATGCCTCGCTGCCGGCTTCCCCCGAGGCTTTCAAAGCTGCTGCGGCTTTGCTCCCGGTGCCTCTGGTCTGCTGGGGACCATCTCCAGCAGACCAGGGACACCGGGAGCAAAGGAGGCGGAGGAGCGCTGGGGTATAAGATGAAACCCTATCTTTTAATTAAAAAAATAGGGGGTCGTCTTATACGCCCAGTTGCCCTATACGCCGGAAAATACGGTACTTTGTTGCAGTTAATTCAGTTACA
Source organism: Pelodiscus sinensis (assembly GCF_049634645.1). Classification (NCBI taxonomy): domain Eukaryota; kingdom Metazoa; phylum Chordata; order Testudines; family Trionychidae; genus Pelodiscus; species Pelodiscus sinensis. Next base: position 72,632,839 of record NC_134712.1, read on the forward strand.
TCATTGGCTTGTTATAATTTTCTTTTCCAGTTAATATCCAGGAAAGGTTTGAGTCGATCGCTATTTTCTGCAACAAAAAAATGGTTTAGTGGCAGTAAAGTTCCAGAAAAAAGTATAAATGAGCTGAAAAATACATCTGGATTGTTGTAAGTAAAACAATTCTTCTTTCATTTTCAAGTTTCAATGAAAATACGAAACTGTGTTTTGAGTAACTTATGATTTCAGGAGCTATCTAATTAGAACGATCTAAGTTTGAGTCTGACTTGAGCAAAATGTTGGTAACATGAATGTTTGTGATGTTTTTTCTCAAGTTCATATATTTTTAGTAAATACAAAGCATAGCAGAATTTCATTTGGTCTTAAATGTTTTTCCTAACCTGAATTAAAAGAGCGTGTGAGAAGTTTTAAAGTCTAGTTTTGCTGTAGAACAAATTAGTTTTACTAATGTAAACTTTGTTTTTTTTTTAATTAAAATGTTTTTACAAAAAATTTCCATGCCACAAGGAGGGAGGAACATGTCTTAAGAGAAATTAGATTATCCATGGCCATATCAAAAAATTGCACTGATTTAACTTAAAACAGTTTAAAGGCTGATTTAGTTAAAGTGGTTCGAATCCATTGGTGCATGTAGTTGTTTTAGTGGAAACATCTTATTCCATTTTATCTTAAACTTGTTCCTAATAAGCATGGAAACTAAACTGACATAAGCCTGGCTTTGACTAACATGAATGTTGATACACCTTGTTTTTGGATTTAAAATATATATAAGGTAAGCCAGAGTAACTTTTGAGCACTAGAATAAGAAATCTGCCTATTATGTAAGGACAAGCATTGCCCTTAGCCACAGAGCTTGATGTTGTTGCCAAGATAATCCTGTGCCACATTGGGTTCTCCCAGATTTTCTCTTAATTCTCGCTCCCAAAATATATTTGCCTCTAACACTCATATTGGGGCTGGTAAGTTTTACCAGAGGATCAAACATACTAGCCACAGACAGTTACGAGTGGTGTAAAGCCTTGCTGTCCAGTAATGTCTGTGACCTGAAATTGGGAAAGGAGCTTTGAGTATACTAGAATTTTTACTGCCAGGCAGTGTGTGGATGCTGCTCAGAACACCTCTTTCATATCCCTCTATCCTTAGTAGAATTTGCATTGGTTTAAAAACTGGCATGGCCATATGCATTTTTTTTCAAACTGGTTATTGTTTAGCTTATGCCTATAAGCATATGGATGAAAGCTAAACCTAGAATAAGCCAATATTTAAACTGAGAAGACTGGGAATGGCATTAGACACGGTGCAGAAGAGACTGGACTTCCTGATGATGTCACCTCTTTGAGTTTTGGCCAAAAATTGAAGAGGTAGACTTACTTGATTTTCATGAAAGCGTAGGGGTCAGCTTATTCACGGATCTGTGTGACCGAAGGGTGCGTGCGGGGGTGCAGGAGCAGGCTGGGCATAATGACCATATTTTCTGAACCAGCTGCAACTAGGGAGAACAGTTTAATTTAAATTATTAAACAGATTAAGCATTTTAACTTTCTCATGTTAGTTTATCCAACTTCATTTTATATAAAGTAAAATGTTAATGTATACCCAACACCAAAGTTTTCAATAGTAATAGAGAGGTAGCCGTGTTAGTCTGATCTTGCTAAAACAAAAGGAAAAACTATGTAGCACTTTGAAGACTAACAAGATGGTTTAATAGGTGATGAGCTATCATGGGCCAAACCCACTTCCTCAGATCATATTCTGGAAGAGATTTGGCATGACCATAAATGCCAAAGGAATACAATGAAAAACGTGAACACATTATTAAACTGACAAATCAGATTTAGTACAGAAGGTAGGGTGAGGGAGAGGAAGGGAGGGAATAGCTATTTGAGTCAATGAATGGCTAATCGGGGTGATGAAATGGGGAAGCCAACTTTGTAATGGGTAAGGTAATTAGCATCTTTGTTAAGGCCCATTCATAAAGTGTCATGATCTGAGGAAGTGGGTCTGGCCCATGAAAGCTCGTCACCTAATAAACCATCTTGTAAGTCTTCAAAGTGCTACATAGTTTTTCCTTTTGTTTTAAAAGGTTTCAGTGTTGTCTTTATGGCAGGAGTGGGGAACCTTTTTGGGGTCATGGGACATTGACCCACAGAAAAATCAGTTGGGGATCTCACAAATGAAAAGTAAAAAATAACTTCTCCAAAAACCCCCAGCTCTCACTGATGTGGGCCCCAAACGACACCTTCACTCCTTTGGTGCTCCAGCCTCATGGGGTGAGGGGAAGGGACATGGAGAGCTAAGGTTCAGGGTTTCCCCATAGGCCAGAATTACTTTTCTGGGGTGCTGGACTTAGTGGATTTTATGGACCCCCTTGGGCTCTGGGGTAGGGACAAAAATGCGGGGTTCAGTGTGAGACAGGGCTGCCAGTGAGTTGGATAGGGATGGGGTGCAAGATGTGAGAGGGAGGTAGGGTGCAGAAGGGGAGAGGTTGAGAGGTCTGGGTGAGAGGTAGGATGCAGAAGCAGGCTTGGGAGTAGGGTGTCTAGCCAGGTGGAACGAACAGGGGCAAGGGGAGGGTGCAGTGTGTGGCAAGGAGGGAGGGGGTAAGAGCAAGGGAGGGTGTCGAAGCAAGCTGGAGGCTTGGAGTCTTGGCAGAGGGAGGGGAGTGAGTGATGGAATTAGGGCATGGGGGTCTGGGTATAAGGGGGGATGTTTACCTGCTTCACGCCCCCTTTCAGCAACTGCCATGGCCACGAGGTCACAGGCCAGCCCTGGAGGAGCTGCTGCTGCAGTCATATGATCTGAGAGAAATCAGAAAAGTACTCAGAGATCTCAGGTGCTGAGAAACTTTGCATGAGAGCAGCAGCAGGTGGAACTTAGACAGGGGAAAGCTGGGATGTTGCCAAATGTCCTTCAGGGGTTGGTGCTTCTCAGGACCTGTAGCAAGGTGTCCAGCCTGACACTCCGTGGTTTTGGGGTTCCTGCTGCCCTACACTTTTCTGATTTCCTCCCCCTCCGCCTCTTCCAGGAAGGCAGCCCTCTTGTGAAGGGTGCACTGTGAGGAAGAGGCACCAGCGCCACTTGCGCACTGAGTCCACTGTCCAGGCAGGGAGGAGGAGGCTTGGCCCCTCAGGGCTACATGATTGAGTCCCCTTCAGCCCAGCGGTGCTGCAACCCTAGCTGGGCAGCGGCTGCCTGCAGGCAATACCCAGACCCCAGGTCTGCAGGCGGGGAGGGGAGGCAAGCCCAGGACAGGGGCATGGCCGCTAAGGGGTGGAGTGGGGCTCAGGGACCTGAGCCACCTGGAGGCGGCCAAGACACGCAGCGTGACGTGGCCCCTCCTAGTATGCTGACGTGGTGGGTGACATGATCCAGACTTACCCGAGCCAGCACTGCTGCTTGCTCCAGCCACGCCTGGACCATCGCCACTGCCCCTGCCATGTGACCCAGGCAGGAGTAAAGGGGGTACAGGCCAGTGAGAGTCTTCTAGATCAGAGGCACTTCAGGGGGCCCAGCTGTGGCTGTGACGGCTCACAGGGGGTTGCACCGCTTAGGAACCTCAGCCCCAGCCACCTCCTCCCCAGTGCTGCCTTCTCCAATCACAGCAAACCTGCTCCTGTGGCAGAATGGGCTCCTTGCTGCTTTTGGGAAGGAGAAGTGGGCCTGAGCTTCCACTGTGTGCTAGTGAAAATTGGCTCCGCGTGTCAGGGGTTGCCGACCCCTGTGGTAGCCTGTAGTTAGGACAGGTGTAGGGGATGAAAGGCTATGGAGTCTCTGGTGTGCAACCTTACAATAGCTGAACAATGGGGAATTGATGGTAGCTGCCATTCCTTCTACTGTCTCTGTTGCCAGGCCAGAATAAAGGCATTTGGTATTACGGTTCTGTTGTAGCTTGGTGATTAACTGTAGTTACAGGTATTTAACATTTTGAATTGTTCGGATAAACTTCATAGAATAAAAGAAACTTCCTTGACCTGGATGTTGACGTAGGCTGTATCTGCTCTACAAGTTCTACAGCAGCACATCTGCAACATATAACTTGCTACAACAACAGAAAGGGTTGTTCCCTTGAGAGGCAGTAGTCAGTTTAACAGTAGGATGCTTCTGTCAACCTAGCTGCAGCTACAAGTAGGGCTTAGGTTGACCTAACTTTGAGATAGGGTGCAACTTTTATTTTACAGTCCTGAGTGGTGTAAGTAAATTGACCTAAGTTTTAGGTGTAGACCATCCCGTTCTGCTGGTAAAGGAATAGATTTGAAGGACATCTCATAGTCCACAACCATAAGGTTATTGGCTTTTGTGTACTAAAATGAGCAAACATGGAAGTAAGAAAAACATCTAGCCAACTGATTCCTAATAGGCTGAGGGTGAGTGGGAGGAAATGTCTTTTCTCTTTGTTTCAGTTTTTCTTTTTTATGTTGGCATCTATCTTGTGTGTGTTCTGCATATTGATGTTTAAAATGTAAACAGTATTTTTATTATGAATTGTTTGTGTATTTATAGGTATCCCCCAGAAGCACCAGAGCTTCAAATAAGGAAAATGGCTGACTTGTGTTTCTTGGTCCAACACTATGAATTGGCATATAGCTGCTATCATACAGCAAAGAAAGACTTTTTGAATGATCAAGCAATGCTTTATGCAGCTGGAGCCTTGGTTGGTATATTACAATAATATAACCATTCTGTGCATTGGTTATAGTAACCTTTTTGACATAACACTTGTACATAATATACAGCAAAACAAAATGCCCTGAAATTAAAAAAAACCAACCCAACCCTTTAGACTATATTTTCATATTTGAAACTATTTTTTGTAGATACCAATATCTGACAGTTACATCACATTCCTTAATATATGCAGTAGTTCTGTGTAGAGAATAATTACTTTCGTTTCCTAAATATTTAGAAAAAAGCTTAATATTGAGGAAGAACCTCCTTTTGCTATACATTACATTTAAACAATTATGCTAATATGCACAGTTCTTTCAATCACTTTAAAATGGTTAACAGAGTTTTAAGTATTATAGTATTTTCTACTTTAATTATAAGATTTGATGTTGACAAAATACTTGGTGATCTGGACAAATATACTAGCAAGTTCATTGTCACCTTACATCAAAATAGCGTGCTGATGTTTAAACATCCAATCTTCCAGAACCCATGTGCTAGTTCAGGTAAAGATTTTTTTATGGCTGTTAACATTTTTTTGGCAGAATTAAATTACACTTTTATTTTGTCCTGCAGGAAATGGCAGCAGTATCAGCTTTTCTTCAGCCTGGGGCTCCTAGACCATATCCTGCTCATTATATGGATACAGCAATTCAAACATATAGGGATATCTGCAAGTAGGTGGTGGCTTACCTTCCATTGCCTCTAGTGAATGATCATATTTAATACTATGGTCTAAACTTTCTTTTACTGCACAGGTAGTGCAAATTTAATATCACTTGCCTAACCTGTTTTGGGAGTCCTATTACAAGTGCACCAAGGAAGTCAAATGTGTTCTAAGTTAGAATTTATTCAGACTTCAGTTAACTTATGTGCCAGTATAGTTGTGGACTTGGTACATAAGACTAGCCGTACTGGGTCAGACCAAAGGTCCATCTAGCCCAGTAGCCGGTCTGCTGACAGTGGCCAGCACCAGGTGCCCCGAAGGAGGTGGACTGAAGACAATGATCAAGCGATTTCTCATGCTGTCCATCTCCAGCCTCTGACAAACAGAGGCCAGGGACACCATTCCTACCCCCTGGCTAATAGCCTCTTATGGACCTAACCTCCATGAATTTATCTAGCTTCTCTTTAAACTCTGTTACAGTTCTAGCCTTCACAGCCTCCTCTGGCAATGAGTTACACAGGTTGACTATGCACTGTGTGAAGAAGAACTTTCACTTATTAGTTTTAAATCTGCTACCCGTTAATTTCATTTGGTGTCCTCTAGTCCTTATATTATGGGAACTAATTAATAACTTTTCTTTATTCACCCTCTCCACCACTCATGATTTTATATACTTCTATCATATCCCTCTTCAGTCTCCTCTTTTCCAAACTGAAAAGTCCCAGTCGCTTTAGCCTATCCTCATATGGGGCCTATTTTAAACCCCTGATTATTTTAGTTGCCCTTTTCTGAACCCTTTCCAAGGCCAAAATATCTTTTTTGAGGTGAACACTTTGTTCTTGGCAGAGTACAAATTATTGGCAGAGCCGTAATTAAAACTTGTTTTCTTAGTTCTTGAACTTGTATTCTGTTCATAAGACCACTTAGTTGTTTTGCAAAAGTTCATTTTAAGACCTTTACAGGGATGTTTCCTAAGGAAAAAATATTGTAACAGCTTTGGTTTAAATGCATCTGAAGTTCTCATCCAGGAATATGTTTATCAATATTATCTAGATTAACACTTTTTTGTCACAAGGATTTATTTTATCATATTAAAATAGTGTAAAAACAGATGTATGCATCATTCATACCTATAACAAAATAATATATACTAAATCAGGCATTACATAGCTAGAATTTGCCTGCTCTTGTCAGATTTAAAGGTTTTCTACAGCTTACTCTAAAAAAAAAAAAAACCTTTGTTATAATGTATGTAATTAATTTTTTGTCCTTTTAGGAACATGATACTGGCTGAGAGATGTGTGCTGCTTAGTGCTGAAATTTTAAAAAGCCAGAGCAAATATTCAGACGCTGCTGCCCTTCTGATACGGTTAACCAGTGAGGTAGCGAGAACTTAAGTTTTGTTTTCCCCATAGTCAATGGCTTTAAATAGTAATGCTAATTTTTTAAACCAAATAACTTCTTGTACATAGGTTCTTCGCAAAGGTAAAGATTAGAGATGTTAGGAAGCATGTAATTCGGTAATTGTGTAGCCAACAAATTTTGTCAGCTACGTGATTAACTGATAAGCAGCTCTGCTTTTGAAGAGCTTGAGAGCCAGTGCGTGAGCATGCTGACTCAGTCCTGGCTTGTGCCAGGTCTGATGGTATGCCCTGCTGCAGAGCTGCAGCCAGGGTACTTTTGGGACTGAGCCAGTGTATTTGTGTGCCTGCTTTCAAGCTCTTTAAATGCAGAGCCACAGTGGGGGTACTGACGGTGCTTGCATGCCGTCCCAAATACTTGAAATACAGAGCTGTGGTGAGGGTGCTGGTGATTGCGTGTAGCTGACAGCGTTAACCAATAAGCACCTGCTTATTGGTTAATTGTTTAAGTGGCTATGCTATTACATCCCTAGTGGAGATGCCCAGGGGCAGAAGCTGACTGGAATGAAGTTTGAGTGTTGGGCTATAGCTTAGCTTGCTCCTGTAAGCCAAGAAATGTCATTTTTACATGCCTCTATGCAACTTATTTAATTTATCCCATGTTCTATGGTCCTCCTTCACTTGGAGTGATGTACATTACTTTTTATTAAAAAAATAAACAAAAAAACCCACCTGCCTGATACATACATTTATTGGTGCCTGTCTTCCTAACTTATATTCCTTATGCTTGAGCTCTTTGTCCCTTGAGAGGGATTAGACTTCAAAAAGTTTAAAAAGCACTATTTTTGAAAAAGCCAGCATTAGCAATGTGAAAGTGAAACTGTGTACATGATTAACTGGGCTCATTGGTTGACATTCATGGTTACATGCAGGCTGCCAGTCATTGTGGGGAGCAGACTGCCACCCTATGTGTAACCACTAAAAATTTCATGGCTGGTTAAATGCATTTTAACCTCCCTAGTTAGCATGTTATTCACAATCCATCATTATGTTGTGGGTGACTGATAAGGTATCAGTAAAGTCTGCTGAACTTAAAGAAATAAAGTTCTGTTTCAATTGGATTTTCTTCTAATTACTGATTAGGGTTACCTTAACTAATTAATCTGTGTCAATTTCAGTTCTGATAGCCTTTCTCTTAGCTGTAGATGGAAAATAGTTTACCTTACTGTGTGCACATGACACACTCAAGATAAAGGACAAAAGGTGTACAGTTCACCAGAGTGCTTGCATTCTTTCCTGCTCTGATTCTTAGTTGTAAGTTAAAAAAAATTATTGGCAGCTAATGACCCCAAAAGGGTTGTAGCAGCATCTTGCCGTGCTCGCTAATCTAGTTTTGACAACAGGGTGGAGGTTTGACATGATCATGCTGGCCAAATTTCTCTAATTTGTCATTAGTGTTTTAACAACAAATTTTGTTGGTAATTCTGTATTTTCTTAAAAGATATGAAGAAACAATTCTATTAGCTCTTAATTTTTACTATCCTAGCTCAAATAATGGGGAAGATATGACAAGTAGACATTGACATTTGAATAAAGGAAATAGTGCTGCTGACAGTGCTATGCTTTCTTTCATATCATGAATGATAGCTTTGAATGTCTTCAGTTGTACAAGATCTCCCCAATCCATGTCACTCTAGTTATGTCAAAGGCTAGATATAGCCCAGAATTTTTTTAAATAGCCTGTTTCCATTTTGTATTAGGGACATTTCCATGGGTACTTTAAAATAACAAAATACAGGACTATGTAGCACTTTAAAGACTAACAAGATGGTTTATTAGATGATGAGCTTTCATGGGCCAGACCCACTTTCTCAGATCAAGTAGTGGAAGAAAATAGTCACAACCATATATACTTTGTGACTATTTTCTTCCACTACTTGATCTGAGGAAGTGGGTCTGGCCCACGAAAGCTCATCATCTAATAAACCATCTTGTTAGTCTTTAAAGTGCTACATAGTCCTGTATTTTGCTTCAGCTACACCAGACTAACACGGCTACATTTCTATTACTATTAAAATAAGAAGGTAGAGAACTATTCCTCCATTTAGTAATAGCCACATTAAAATTAATGTATCTGATAGTCAGAATCATTTTATACTTTTATAAACTTTAGTCTTTCTGGGATTGGTTGCTTTTGCCACACATTGTCTATTTTAACTCCATTTCACATAGCCAGTTAGGTGAAATACAGTTATAGCTTGGACCTCCCTGGCCCAACACCTTGGGACCTGACTAATCCCAGATGAGGGATTTTGCTGGACTAAGGGAAGTTATTTCTGACCTCCCTGCTGCTGGACCCGGACCCAGCCCCTGCCCTTCCCAGCTCCCCTCGCAGCCCAGCTGGGTTGCATGCCAAACTTGCTACCCTCCCACCCCCCCTGCTCCCAGTTGGGCCGCACACCGGGCTCTCCTCCCCCCACAGTGGGCCAGGATCCTTGGCACCCCACCCCCTGCAGCACACTGGGGCTCTCTGATCCTCGAATATCCATGGGATGGCCAGACCACGGACAGAAAAATCTCAGTTCATAGAGATGCAACCTGTAATGTAACTGTGCCATCTTGGGTATATGATTTATAACTGTACCCACAATAGGCAATGGATGCTGTTTATCAGATATCTGATATTTTGGCCAGCATTAAAAATGACAACTTTGATATCAAAATGAAGTGGAACTAATGACCTAACAAATAGGTTGGAAAATTTATGCCAACTTTTTCAGATAAATTCAGTGCCACGATAGCACCCTCTTGTGTTCCTATACTTGTTCTTATGTTAAAATAAAATGTATTAAAGCTGACATTCTTGTTTTTAATTTTTCTGGGGGAAAAATGGCAGCAGCTCACTTGGATGGGAATGGTAAGTGTTAGACATTTCTGCCTGAGTAGCTGGAGGCTTAGGGAGTGTAGAAATGAACATGGTCTGTCATCCTTTGTGTATCTATCTGTTTCAGTATTTTCCAGATCAGGATAAAGTACAGGATATATATGATAGAATTTACATATGCTAGCATATTGATGTAGTTGTAAAGAAGGATTCTAAAGCTTAGCTGTACTCACACTAAAATAACTTTGTAACCATAAGGCTCAGATGAAGAGAACAATTTTACTATTTAACATTTAAGTATATAGCTTAAATATTTTACCATGTATAATATCTGTAACACATATACAGATGAAAATAACTTCATTATATCTGTATATGGAAGGCTTTTCAACTTTCTTCTTATAGGCAGCAGTTAATCCAGTTTCATTTTGATCCCTTTCATAAGCATTTATTATGAGGCCATGTCCACTGTTGTATACAGTTATTCCTTGGCTCTGGAAACAAGCACAGTACTAATAGAGATATGTTTGCTGATTTGAATTATAATAAATGGTTTTGCTTTACTTGCAAAGTGGGATTGAGAAATTAGGTGCCAGTGGTTCTCTTAAAGAATATTTGATTGTCATTCAAAAAACAAATAGATTAAAGTATTCATGGCTCTGGCTTGCATACTCCCATTCTGCAAGTAAGATACAGAAAACAATTATTGGGTATACCTTTTTTTATAATGGTCTACCTTCAAAACTGTGTGTAAGTAGATGTGTAAGGCAGGGAACCCGATCACATATTAAATGCCCGCAGAAGAGATCAAAGTGCAAATGGATAGTCAGACCAGAACACATTGCCTCTGTGTCTTCCACAGAACAGTAATGTGATCTTTTTTACTATTTAAGTCATCTTCAGCTGAGCTTGTGAGAGTTTGTGTTAGTGAGTATAGCTACACTTTTTTTACTACGCAAGTTTCATTGGTATATTTCATATGAGAGATTAATGATTTTTTCTCCTTAAATAGGATTCTGACCTTCGCAGTGCACTTCTGTTGGAGCAAGCTGCACATTGTTTTATAAACATGAAAGGTCCTATGGTTAGAAAGTTTGCCTTTCATATGATATTGGCTGGCCATAGGTTTAGCAAAGCAGGACAGGTAAGTGGTATTTCATAGTCTGAAAAAATATGGAAAGTAGGTTGTATTTAATCTAAACTGTATTAAAAGTAGCGAGTTTCATGTCATGCTTTTTGGATAAAATAACTTGGGTAAAAATATCCATTGTGGATATTATTCTGTCAGATCATATAATATTGATCTCTTTGCCCTTTTTGACTATCAGATTAACTTATCCTACCTTTTTTACCACTGTTTTAACCACTAGATAATATTTCCCTTTTAAATCTGTTGAACTAATTGCCAATTAGTTAAATTCAGGTGCAATTTTATATTATTTGCACTTTAACATGCATTTTTTTCAATTTCAGCTTCTTGTGTTAATTTATAGTGTAATTGTATTTACCTAAAGCTTAAGTTAACATAATAAATTTGACTTCCTAAACTTAAGACATTATTTCAGAGACCCCAGTACTGCAACTGGCTGTGTTCCGGTGGTTAAACATGGAGCCTCACTGAAGTCAGTGAGGCTTAATGCAGGCTCTAGCTCTGCCTTGTATGCGGTCAGTTATAGGGCTAGGGCTTTAAAGGTAAACAAACAGTTTTTAAAAAACATATACACAAAATTCTGGTCACCAGTCAATACATAGTATACAACATGGCAGCCTTAAAACTGTATTGAAAAATGCATTTAAAGTTTAAAGACGAATTCCTCCTTTGTTTCCCAAAATTAGAATTTGGGGTTCTTCTACTTCATGTAGTTACTGATTACAGTAATTGTTGAACATTAAGACTCTAGAAGGGTAACTCTTGTTTTTTGTTATTATAGTGAACTATTGAATGGAAAATTGAGCCCTGAACTTAGTATTTCTTAGGGTTTCTTTTAAAAATCTGCTCATTTTGGTTTTTTTTTAAATAAAGAAAATGTACAACATACTTAATAGTGGTGGAGTCATATTAAAGGAGGAGGGAAAGTTAGTCTCAATACAACATTAAGAAGAGCCGCAGCTGTTTCTGTACTTGGTATATGTAAGTATAATAGTTATAAAATGGAACTGTTCTTCAGTGGCTGTCCCTGTGGGTGCTTCACTACAGGTGATGGTGCATTCCCACATCACTGAGCAGATATTTTTCAGATATTATTGTTCGATATCAGTGGGGTAGCCATTTTAGTCTATAAGGTGCCACAGGACTTATCATTGTTTATGCAGGTTCAGACTAACTGATGTATTGGAGCATAAGCTTTCATGGGCAGAGACCCACTTCATCAGATGCATGTAGTGGAAATTCCAGAGGCAGGTATAAATATACAGGCATATGAAAAGAAAGGAGTACCAATCAAGAGGAAAGCCAGAGATAACGAGGACAATTCAGTCAGGGAGGATGTGTCCCATTTCTAGCAGCTGATGTGGAGGTGTGAACTATTGTTCGGTAGTTTAGGGAAAAAAAACCTTTTTGTAGTTTCTCCTGCTCCAACCATTTCCAGTTCAGATAAACCATGAAGATGCTGTGGTTCCCTCCATGCTATAGCATGGCTCAGGCAGAACTAGTATCTTTCTGTGCTCCGTATGTTGAGCTGCCCTCAAAGAACTCTCTCAATGAGACTGGATCTTCTTTCCCGGATTAACAGTCACATCCTTCATCCACAACTGGAGAAGCTCCATCTGAAGGTATGGCTCAAACATATGAGTAGCTTATTTGAAGCAGATCAAACTCTTCCTCTTACATGGTAGACAAGACTCCACCTCTAAGACTTATCTGCAAAAATGAAAACTCTTCTCCATGTGGTACTTGTGCAAAAACTTCCCACACTGCACTGCACCTTTCCCTGATTGTCCTAGATTAATTTTATGACTTAAGTATGACCTATTATTGCTCAGCTTCATCAGAGTACATCTTGTCTAAATGGCATCCATTTTTCATCTCGGTCAACTGATACTCCTACCTACTTTTTACCCCAAACCTCACAAGGACTGATGGGAAGCAGCACTCCATACTCTTGATGTCAGAAGGGCTATTGCCTTTTATTTGTACAGAACTAAGGAGTTTTTCAGATCCCTCTAGACTATTTGTGTCCATTGCTGAATGCGATTTTAAAACAGCGGCTGCCAAGTAGATAACGTCATGTGTCAAGTCATGCTACTAGATCTAGACTATTGAACTCACTGTGGGCATCAGAACACACTCTACTCGGCCTGTGTCAACATCCTTCATAATATAACTTTTATTAACATACACTCACATAGTCACTTTGTATAAGACCATGCCTTTGCCAAATGCTAAGCCATCACTCAAGATGCTAGGTTGGACCCCATAATAGAATGCATAGTACTATCTACTTTCAGCAAAGACAGAACTCCAAAGTCCCACCCACCATGATGGGTTCTGCTTCACACCTACCTGGAATGGAGCACCCATAGGACATCATTTGAAGAATAAAAAGGTTACTCACCGTGTGCTGTGACTGGCACTCTTTGAGATGTGTCCCAATAGATTCTCCATTACCCCCCTTCTCCACTATACTATGGAATATTACTCAGAAGACCTTATGGTAGAGAAGGAACTGAGGAAGTTGGGATGCGTGTATGTAAATAGACCCTAATGCTTCTGCGAGACCACAGCTCAGCATGAGTGTCCCAACCAGTCACTATTACCGAAGATCTTCAGTCAACAGCACCAGGATGCAAAGTCACCTCAAGTGTAGCACCCACAGGGACATGCATCTGGAAGAACATCAGTTACTGTTACCTTATAAGTAACCTTCTCTTTCCCCTTTCTATGATATCTAACTTGTTCTTGGCTCTACTTAACTGAAAAATGTGAAGGAAAACAGTCTTGACTGCTCTCCCCATTTGTAGTATTTCAAACCTACATTTTATATTTTTGAATGTGGGTTTTGAGCGATTCTCAGAACCTTTCTTTCTCTCAGTCAGGTTCTCTTTCTATTGTAGATTTTTCCACTCTTTGTTTAGACTGAGGGCCAGAGCTATTACTGCAATAGTGGTTTTTGTCTTCCTTAAAAAAACTCAATAGTTCTACACCTAAAATGCTCTTTATGCGGCCTCCTACGTGATTCTTTGTGGTTTTTGTGTGAGCTTAGTGAAACCCTTCAGCTTTTCTGGGGGTTTTCTGTTTTTTTTTTTTTCCTTAGTCAACATGATTCCAGTTTGCTTGGACTTTACATGTTCGGTATCTTTCTCCCCAATAGTGATTTGCTGCATCTCACCTAATGGCAGGGTTTTTTGCTAATGGATTGCACAGATTGATGCATAAACTTCTGAAGAGAGAACAGATAGGCCCTCCAGTATGTACCGTATGACAAGTACTGTGCTTCTACATGATCCATGCCATTGTCCATTTTGCTAGGATTCCTCCATACACCAGTACAATTTTCCTTTCCTAAATATATTAACAAATCAGTACTATCATGTAAATGAGGTTATTAGTTTAGTTTTTTCATGGCTTTGTGCAATCATACTTGTTCTATGCAAGAGTTTTTAGTATATCGGCTCAAAGTTTATTTTAATTCTACATTTTTTAAGATACCAGCTTGAAAAATAACATTTATTTGAGGATAACTATAACTAAAATGGAAAAATACTTTTCTTTTCAACTTTGTTTATCACCAGTTCAACATTTTGGTTGCTGTTCAGTTTTCAGAATCATGTATTAGTAATTTGCTTTTGAGCTTCCTCTTGTACTTCTCTGGCATTGGGGGAAAAAAAACTTCAATAGCAGAAATAGAAAAACTCTACTTAAATATTATCCGTTCCAAGGCATACTATTTAAAGATGCGCTATCAGACTTGATTTATTTTAAACCGATTTGTATTACAAAATTGAGCTGACCTTGTCCCTTGGAATAAGCTTAAAATATTGATGCACTCTGTTTTTATCCTCTGAACAGTAACATTACCCTCTTTCGGGGCATCTGTTATGGAAAACTAGGATTCATTTTGAGTGGGGCTTCAAAGGAGCCCCTCCAGCACAGATTGTTACCTAAGGAGCTGCCAGATTGGTAAAGCAGCGTGGTCTTGCAGTGGAAAAACTCTGTTCATCTTTTATGTGCTAGGGATCAGTCCCCACAGCTCTACTGTAAGAAGGTGGCAGAATTTGGGGCTCAGGGATGTAAAGAGTTAACTGGCTACCTGGTAAGCATGCATCTTACTGGCATACTTTACCAGGGTAATTGGTTTACTGGTGCACAGCCGGAGCAGTCCACACCACAGCACAATGTGGCAAACCAGCTATAGCAGCCTGCAGCATAGCAGGCATGGCTGGGCTGGAGCAGCCCTTTGCCCTTGGCATGCTGCAGCTGGCCAAGCTGGAGCAGCCCACGGTGCAGGTTGGATTAACTTGTTAAATATAACGCTTAACCAGTTGACTATCTTCTAAACGGTATTTTACATCCCTAGGATCAACAAGCACATGGTTGTTCAGGTTTTTCACCATAGTGAGGTTATATTTTTCAGTTAGTCTGTAGATGGAGCTGCAAGTCTAAATTTGTGCGATGACATGTAATGGTATTTCAAGTTTTTTACATATTTGAAGTATTATACTTAACCTAAATTAATTGGCAATGTAATGGAAAGCAGCCCAACCTGAAACATTTATTTGACTAATTGCTGTATGTGCTAATGAAACTGCATCATTTGGACTTCCATATAATTTACAATAGCCAGCAAAATGTACTTATTGTAATAAGCTTTACAGGAAGTTGTCAGATTCTTGGACTGCAGATAAGCATGAATTAATAAGAACTCTCCATATCTGTGAAACAAATTTAATAAAACTGTCATTTCTTGAGTTCAGAATTTATGAAAAATAGCAAAGGACAGCTAAACCAATGCAATTAAGTAATGAGTTGTAGTGGCTGCAGTGATATTAACATTGAATTTTCAGTAGCCTTACTTTTATTCTCACTGGCATAAATCTGAAGTTACTCCACTGTACTCATAGCAAGTGTGCAATAAGAACCAGGCTCCTAGTGTTGAGAGTAGCACCATGTTTTGTTGTGGCTGTCAGAGGAACTCTGAACCTCATGGAAGTATCACAACTTTCTTGTCTATAAAGTAAAACATGAAAAAACGGTTCAGTTTAAAAATCCTATTTGTGGTATTGGCTGCTTAGGTAAAATGCAAGGTTTTGATACACCCAAGCAGTGACCACAAATTGATAATTACTGATTTAAAGACGTGCTCATAACATGAGATAAATAGAAATACCGTTCAATCATTTTTTGTTAACCTACTCTGAATCTTATTTGGCTGTTGAATTAATCCTAAATAGGTCCTTAGTATTGTGGGATTTCCTGACTTCTTAGATTTGCAATCCAGGTAGAAACTGGAAGACTGTTGTATGGTGACTGAAATTCAAGGCTTACAATATCAGTGTTTTATAGTTTTTTCATTGACACTTCTAGGTAACACAAGAAGTTGATTATCTTATTGTAGTGCTGAATTTCACTGATAGCCTTGTTGTTTAAGGATGTTACAACTTAGTTCTCCTCAGTATACAATTTAGTCTACATGTGCAGTTTATCTTCAAGGCTGAGATGTGAAAGAAAGGTGTGTAATTTTCCAAGTTCCCTAAAATATCTTGGATACAGAAGAATTCCAGTGGGAAAGCCTAGGAGACCTGGGTTGAACTTCTGTTCTGTCCTAGACTTTTTGTGACTGAGCAAGTTACTGGAAACTTGTCTGCATTAAAAAGTAGCATTACTGGTATAACTAAGTCTGTTAGAGGTGTGGAAAAAATCACACATCTAGCAAAAGCTGCTGTGTAGATGCAGTTATACCAGCAAAAATATCCTTTGGTCATTTTAGCTTATTTGGTTTGATATATAAACTGTGCTTCCACTAGGGATTTGCCAGCATAGCTTTGCGAGGTGTATTTCACACTGCCAAATCCTTTAGGCCCTGAGCTTCCGTGTCCCATCTGTAAAATGGACATAATACATCACAGGTTATTGTGAGGATAAATACTTGAGTTGTGAGGCATTTAGGGATGGAAACATTTACTTGATCTTTAGACACATGTACAACTCCTGGGAAACATGTTTCCGTATTTTAGCACTTTTGAGTGCATGTGTGCTTCAAGACAAGAGCTGTTACTAAATATTTTAGAATTTACTGCAGTAGAATTTAGATTTAATCCAGAGTGTGCTATATTAAGTTACCGTATTTTCCAGCATATAAGACCACTTTTTATACTAAAAAACATCCCCCAAAAATCGGGGGTCGTCTTATACGCCGGGTATAAACATACTGTAGCTTCAACTACATACAGAACGTCCCTATTATTACCTTTTAGCCCGCTGGATGTGCCCTAATACAGTACTGTAGCTTCGGCTACATACAGAACGTCCCTGTGCTGATACTGTATGTACCGCGCTGAGCCAATCACGGCAAGCGGTGTCATCTATTAATGCATACAAAGCCTGCTCGGATTGGCTGAGTCAGAGGCGGGCTATTACAACCTTTGCCAATCCGAGCAGGCTTTGTATGAACATGATGAGGATTTTGAAGGATTTTAAGTACCAGTAAGTCAAAACCATTTTAATTAAAATGATTTAAATCAAATCTGTTATTAAATGGTGTTGCCTCGGAAGGGGGGGTAGTCTTATATGGTGACTATAGGCCAAAACCTATGTTTTAACTGGAAAATTAGGGGGTCGTCTTATACGCCCAGTCGCCTTATACGCCGGAAAATACGGTAGATGGAAAAAGGCCAAAAACATTACTATAAGCCAATTGTCCAATATTAAACATTGTTAAACAAGGTTTAGGGTTTGGTACAGAGAAACCTCAGTCTAAGTACTATGGGAAATACATCAATAAAATGTTTATAGATTTTGTTAATGATTTTATATTAAATGAAAATCAATTAAAGCATTTGAAATGTAAATTATTAAATAAGGCTTTCATTTTAACAACATCCCTTATTCTTTCCTTTTTGCTGGACAAGATTTTTAAAGGAAAACTCCTCTTGTTTGATAGTCTGTGCGCTACTAAACATGTCAATAACTCCTTTTGGGGTTTTAAAAAAAAATTAGTTGACATGAGCTTGAGTTGCTGTTGAAGTCCTTCTATCCCAGATGATGTTATGGATTTAGTGGGAGCTGATAGGAATGGTCATGTCATTTAGCTCCCTCTCTCTGACCTGGTCTAAGTCTAGTCAGGACACATCTCAGGATCAGGATGATGGAACTCTGGGGTCCCAGGAAATAGTAGAGACGGCATCCACCATGATGACATTTGCTCCAATAATCTCCATCTGCTCTTTTCTGTTCTCTTTTGGTCCTTCGAGGGCTCCTTCCATCAACTTTTTTTAGAATTAATAAAGGGAGTGATGGGTGGAATTATATTTTCCCCAACAAATAGGCCTAATATCCAAAATACCAATTTAAAATTGGTAACTTCTGGCTTCACATAATCTATAATGTAATTTCAGCAGTCCTTGTACTATATTGATATGGCCTTTTTGGTTTAGACTAATCTTATTTTTCTGTCTGGTTTTCTTGACCTTTTTCCAGTTCACGTTTGTTTTATATTATAGTGATACTTTGAGAATTTACATTCACATTTTACAGTTAACCTGCAACTTGGGATAATTTGTAGGCCCAGTTGTCACAACAGTACTGCTACAGCAACAATCTTTTCATTCATCTTTGGGTTACTACTAACTGAATGTTGTGTTGTACCTCCTTGCTTACATTTCTCTCCCACCTTCAATAACAATTAAAAATAATTGTTGAACCCAGAATATACATTGGTGTAAATGATTTCTTTATTTGACTTAGTTTGCTAATATTAACATTGAATTGATTAAATCACACAGGAATACTGGTTAAGCAATGGTTTCAATTTCATTTTCTTGCAGAAGAAACATGCCTTGCGTTGTTATTGTCAAGCCATGCAAGTTTACAAAGGGAAAGGTTGGTCTCTTGCAGAAGATCATATTAACTTCACTATTGGTCGCCAATCTTTTACGCTTCGTCAGCTTGATAATGCTGTGTCTGCCTTCAGGCATATTTTGATCAATGACAGCAAACAACCTGCTGCTCAACAAGGGGCCTTCCTCAGAGAATACCTTTATGTTTACAAGGTAAGAGGTACATTTTTGATTCTTAAAGATTAGTTTAAAATTCTGTTAAGTAATAATCATTTGACATAAAAACACATTTCAGTTACTTTCACAACATACATTAGAACCAAAAAGATAATGTTATTCTTCAGGCTCCAAACTGAATTTTACTATGAATTAGGACAATTAAAATACCATATTTACTTTCACTGCATTGATCTCATGTATTATATATGGATAAACTGTGTTCTCCACAATTGTCCATCTGAAGATTAAATAAGGTCAGAAGTCAGATGGGTCTATTTCAGTACTGAACTCCATATTAATATGACTTTTCAAAGGGTCTTAGCTTAGCACAGACATAACTGTTTGTAAAATACTTGGAGTTCTTTGGCAGAAGGGTGCCGCAGTAATATCATGCTTTGTATTTATGGTAACTGATGCACAGAGATGCAAAATCTTGTGCCTGACTTGTGGGAGGGGAAAAGTGCGGAGGCACCTGACTAAATGGCAGAGACTTGGAGTCAGCCAGGGTCTGTATGGGGGAGCCTCCTTAACTTCCTAGCAATCCCCTTCCAACTTCCTTCCCCAAATCTGTTCCATATTTCTCCTTCCCATACCCAGCAGCTGCCAAGTTCACTGAAGGCTCTTAAGAACAGCCACACTTGGTCAGACCAAAGATCCATCTAGCCCAATATCCAGTTTTCCGACAGTGGCTAATGCCAGATGCCTCAGAAGGAGTGAACGGAACAAGGAATCATCAAGCAATCCCTCTCCTGTAACCCACTTCTAGCCTCTGACACCATTCCTACCCATCCTGGCTAATAGCCATTGATGGACCTAACCTCCATTAATTAATCTAGTTCTTTCTTGAATCCTGTTAAAAGTACTGGTCTTCACTACTCTGGTAAGGAGTTTCACAGGCCGACTGTGCGCTATGTGAAGAAAAACTTCCTTTTGTTTGTTTTAAACCTGCTATCTATTTCATTTGGTAACCTCTAGTTCTTATGTTATGGGATAGGGATATAAGCAGCTAGTCAACTTCCTGATAAGCATATGCTTGCCGAGTAGTCAAATAGTGACTCGAGTAGTCCCTCTGAGTCCCCTCCTACCCGCTTGCTGCCTCTATTGGGGGGGGGGAGCCAGTCCTGGGGAGAGCCATCTTAAAAACCAATTCCCCCTAGCACCAGCTTCATGGTGGGGTGGTGGGAGGAAGGAGCAGGGGAAGTAGAGGTGCAGTGGGGAAATGATGTGAGCAGGGAGTCCCTGCTTGCACTGGTCTTACTGCTGTGTCTCTTCCTTTGAAATGTAGCAAGAGCTTGCTGCATTTCAAAGGGAGAGATGGAACCCCATGCGAGCGCGGATAGCGAGTAGATCATAGAATGCACAGTACACATTCCCACTTCCTGCACACAAATTAAAGGTTAACTTGAAAAGCTTATTTATCAAAGCCTGGCTGGAGCAGCTACTGTCCATCTCCCCCCTGCCCCCCCCAAACCCACCAGAGCTGGAGCAGCCTTCTGCCTGTGGCAAGTGGGGAGCTACTCCAGTCCCCACTGGTTAACCTTAACTGGTAAACTAATTCACATTCTTAAGAGAAATGAACACTTTATACCTAACATATTTTAAAACTAATATCTCCCTTTCTCAGAATCTTGAAATCATGAAATCTTTGCAACAGTTAATCTAAAGTCCTCCTAAAAAGTAGAGAGCTGATGTCCACGTGTTTTGCTTATAATTGCATCTGAATTTCCAGATTTCTATAGATTCATAATCCAGCAGCTAGTTTACAAGATCCAAAATCATAAATTTAATTGGAGACTTAATGGTTTCACTTTAACTAGGATTTGGTAAAGATTAATTTGAGAAATATTCTTAATTTAAAATATAAATATAAAAAAGGGAAGGTATAATAGTTTTTTAATTTTAGTTAGCAATAACTGGGTATGTGACCTTACATTTCAGAATCAGAGCACAGTGTAAAGAAGGATATCGTTAAAATTACACAGTAATACAGAATTAACCTACTTTTTGACTAAATACTGAAACAAAGGTTTGACAATGTAACGTGTGTTTATCAGAAACCTGTTGAAAAATTAAGGTTAGAATAGTGAACTATATGGTTTTTTTTTTTAATTTAAAAATCTTTTCATAAACTCCCCACTCCTTTTAAAAACCTCAGATTGTGAAATGAAAGGATATATCTCCCTATTTTAAACTATTTTGGTTGTTTGTGCAAAGAAATGGAAAAAGCATAGCTTAGATGCAGTAGATTTTTTTTTTCTTTTTTACCAATGTATAGCAGTTTAGCTTGTAAGTTGGTTTCTTCAGTTTTTGACCATATTTATGTAGGGGCAGTATGTTTAAGAAAAAATGTCGTCATCTTATTCCAGAATGTAACACAGCTGTCACCTGATGGCCCTTTACCGCAACTTCCTTTACCATATATTAATAGTTCTGCAACACGAGTATTCTTTGGACATGATCGGCGACCAGCAGAAGGTTAGTGAATTCTCAGTGATTCTGATTCAAAAGAGATGCATGAATGAGGCAGCCTATAAGAAACGTCAGTGTTTCTTCAGCCTGGTCAGTTGTCTTCTCTCTTCCATTCTTTGTCATCTCAGGAACTGTTGATGAGGCTTTTGAGTGTGAGAGAAATTTCAGAGGAGCTGGAATTGTAAAGGGCAGTCATTCATTAGGCAAGAATAGATGTGAAAGTTTCAGAAATATTTGCTGACTTCGTGTGCAGAATTTACTGAAGGAAAGCAAGCATACATACAAAAGTTCTGTACTGTATTTTTTGTACATGTTGAGTATAAAACTTAGCTCTTAATGGGTAAAATTTTCGAAGCATCTGAATGACAGTACAAGTCCCATTGAAACACTAGCCTTTTAACTAGTTGAGCACAGTTCTAGATGCCTTGTCTATACTAGACTTTTAAAACATTACTTACGTATTAACTAACAATGCTAACATGACATTTTAAATTATGATCTAGACATGGTCAACAAGCGTGAGGAATGATTTGGCAATTACAAGTGCCATTACTGAAAATTTTGCCAACCATTACACCAAAAAATGCAAAAAGTTTGAAAGAGAAATGTATCTCATCTGAGTATTTTTCACTTTTTTTATGTACATATATTATGGGAGAACATATTTTCTGTCACTCGAGGAAAGTTTAAGTGTTATGAAACCTCTGTTTAACTAGTTCTAGGGCATTTTCTTTCAGAATTAACTTATTGGCATATAAATTTCAGGAGAAAAGAGATGCTAATCATTTACACAGTAGTATAAGTCATTTTACTTAATTCTTTTTTGTAAATAAGTGAAACATACTTTATGTATTGATTGTGTCGCAATAAAATGAGATGTATTTATAGGAGAGTAGTAATGACATTGTTATTTGTGGAGGAAATACTTTAAGTAGTCTAGAAAAAAAGGGAACACAGAGACAGTGAAAAAGATGGGTGTAATTGTTCTTGAATGGCTTGGAGCCATATCAAAATCCTAATGAAAGCAGCTAAGTAAGGAAATGTATAAAAGAAACTGTCTTGGTGCTTTTATATATGTTCTGCAGTGGTGTTCAGGTAAAACACTGGTAATGTTAAAGACTGAATTAACATGAAATGTAAGACAATGTAAAATTCTGTTTTAGTTAACTGGTAAAATTTTATATTTAACTGGTTACCTGATTAAACCAGGCTGGCTGCAGCAGCCCCGCCCTGAGTATCCTCTCCCTTCTCTCCCCTCCCGCCCCTCCACTTGTGGCTGGCCCCACAGTGCTGCTGCTGCTTCAGCCCCTACCTGCAGTGGGCACGTCAGTCCTCACCAGTTAGTCATAACCAGTAAACAACTTAACTATTCACGTCCCTGGTGAGCCTGATTTTCATGAATAATTGAATGATCTATACTAGGTTACTGAACAAGGATAAAAATATCTATATATGACATTTAAATAGCAATGATAAAATTATTTTTAACAGGGTTATCATTTAGATAGATCTGGTGTTGTGTAGCATTCTGAACTTTTAAACCATTAAACTATGTTCAGTTCTACAAAACTTTATAACCAGGGAATCTTTTTTGGATCAAGATTTTATTACAAGCCCATATTTAGAAGTATGTAACAAGGAGTACATGCTGGTCTAGATGAGCGTTGAGTGTTTCATTAAAACCAATTAGTATTATATTTTGAAGAGGTGTGGGTTGGAGGATGATGATTTCCAGATCTGCTATTGCAGTGTTTTCCAAATGTTCTGAAAGCATTTTTTTACACCCTCTGCTATTTGTGGTTGAAAAGCCTACACCTTAATGTATAAATCTTCCATGCCTCTCCCCCCCCCCCCCATGTTAGGTCATCACTAAGCCAACTTTGGTAAACATTAATGTAGATCTTTATAAAATACTTCATCTTGTTGCTTGCATGTTTTATTGAGCAATGTTGAATTCTTAAATATCAGCATTTACTGTCATTGGCATTTGAGTTAGCTCCCATTAAATGAGCTCTTAATTCAGGCCCATGCAACCATTACATGTTTCACCTCTTGAAGATTATCTTTAAAACTGTAAAGTTTTACTTTTTAAAAATAAGTGAAGACTAGGGATGTAAAATTTTGATTAATTGGCTAATCAAATACATTGACTAGTCGTTAAGGGTGCCTCTACCTTTGAAGTGAAGCAACAGGCTGTTGCTTCACTTCAAAGGCAAAAGTGCTGCGGAGAGCACGGGACCAGCAGGGGACTCAAGCAGTCCCTGCTGGCCTTAAGCTCCCCACAGCTTTTCAAAGTGGCAGCGCTGCATGGAACAGACTCCCAGCTGACCCTGTGCTCCATGCAGTGTTTCAAAGCAGCAGCACTGTGTGGAGCCTGGAGTCTGGCCCTGGGCTCCATGCTTCCACTTTGAATCACCCCCTCTTCATCCCCTTGTGGCCTCTTTCTGATAGAGGCAGCAGAAATGGGGGAAGTAACTAATGGACTTGTCCTTCACATCCCTAGTGAAATAGTGATAGAAATGTAGCCGTGTTAGTCTGGTGTAGCTGAAACAAAATACAGGACTATGTAGCACTTTAAAGACTAACAAGATGGTTAATTAGATGATGAGCTTTCGTGGGCCAGACCCACTTCCTCAAATCTGAGGAAGTGGGTCTGGCCCACAAAAGCTCATCACCTAATTAACCATCTTGTTAGTCTTTAAAGTGCTACATAGTCCTGTATTTTTTTTATCCCTAGTGAAGACTCTGAACAGTTGAGAGATTTATATGCTTTGAGAAACGCATCATAATCTTCTGCTGGTTCTGTTTGTATGCCAAATAGTCGTCCTACTTTACCTGCTGCCTCAGGTAAAATATCTGGAGTGTTTTGAGATTCTCAGATAAAAAGCTGAGTGAAAATAAATGTATCTTTTTCTGTATTTTCATGTAGAGCTATATGTTTAGACTATAAATTTGAACGCTTGCTGTCTTCAATTAGTTTAGTTTTATTCCACTTGCAAACTACAGTTTGAGTATTTAAAAAAGGTTGATTGAAACTCTTCACAATTATCTGCATCTGCACTTTAAAATCAAATGGCTTGAGAAAATGTGAATATATTTTGCAAGTAAATTGTACTTCACAAATACATGTGATTACAGTATTTCATGACCCATCTGGAAAGTTATCAAATGAATTTGATATAAAAATGGATTATGCATTTTGGACCTCTGTCAAGCTGCCAACTTCAGCTCCTTTGTTTTGATTGTTGTGCACCACTCTTGTACCACGTAATTTTGGGTTTTTTTCTTAGGTGAAAAGCAGGCAGCCACACACATAAGTCTTGATCAGGAATATGATTCTGAATCTTCACAACAATGGAAGGAGCTTGAAGAACAGGTTGTGACCATGGTTAACAAAGGAATATTACCAACAAACTTTCAGCCAACACAGTATTGTTTGAATAGCTATTCAGATAACTCCAAATTTCCACTTGCTGTAGTAGAAGGTAAAATTATAGCATCTGGATTCTGTAAAAATCGGGAATCTTTAAACCTAACTTACTGTAGATTATCTCTTGCTATTGTGGAACTAACCAAGCTGTGGGTTTTTATATTTGTTTGAGAATAATTCATAATAGGAATATATAGCTTGTAATCACTTGTTGAAATACATAGTCCTACGTAGCATACATAATAGCTTTTTTTTTAATAGAACCAGTAACCGTGGAAGTAGCCTTTAGAAACCCATTGAAGGTTCCACTTTTGTTGACTGATTTATCATTGCTTTGGAAATTCCAACCTAAGGATTTCAGTGCAAAGCATAATGGAGAAACAAAAGAGTTGGTGAGTAATTACAAATGTTTTAACTATTGTCAAACTCTTTTTTACAATTTTAATATTTTTTATTCTTAAATTTACCCTTCTGTGACATAATATTGAGATATCGCTTTTATTAAAGTTAACACTTTTCAACAAATACCATATGTGCTGCTACAGTAATTTTCTGCCAATGTTTTTCTGGGTAGACTGTTCAAAGCTGGCAAATGCTTGGTCTTTTAATGGTAATTAGTGTAAAAGTGGAAAGTACACAGTGTAAAGTATTTCTAATCTCTTATTTTAATAAGTATTTAAATTCCACATCCATTAAAGTTTCTTGAGTCCTCTGTTCTCAGATAATTGAAGCTTGGTATAACAGCAGCAGGATGAAATTGTATGCAAATCTTCATACTTTTAATCAATATCGGAAATGTTTATAATCAAGTAATGTAATTCTGGGTGGTTGATTCCTTAGGTTACTTTTAGTTGATTTGCCTTGGTTTTCAGTTCTCATTGGCTTTTTTAACAAATTGTTTCATGTAGTCTTTTACATAACGTAGAACCTTTCTGATAATTTCATTTCAGTAGCTTCGTAATCAACACCTTGATATTTAAATAATCTAAATTTATCATGACACTTTAGATAATATTTCTGCTGGCAGAATTTCCTTTTAAAATGACCCTTGTTATTCCAAGAGGTCTGTCATAAAGTTTTAGTTATCTTGAAATGTTTGCTGCATTTTTTTCTTATCAAGTTGATGTTCTATGGAAAGGTGGTGTTTAAGAAAGTACTTTAATCTCAACTGGCTGCTATGTTTTACGTAGTATAGGATTCCCTTTTGCATTAATTTATGTCTAGCCAGCCATAGAAAAAGGCAACTTCATGGTTTGGCAAACTATCTTCTGAAAACACCCTTTTATTTGCTATTCGAGGGACTCAGACCTATATAATAACCTGTAATTCTCAATAAAATCCATAGTTCAGAGGTTCTCACAACATATAATGAATCTGAGATGCACCATCATGATGTAAACATCATAATTGGTCTTTGGAACTCTCTTCATCAGTGAAATGGCTCATTAGACCTGGAAGGTTGATCAGTGCTTAAACATTATGGCTACGTCTAGACTGGCAAGTTTTTCTGCAAAAGCAGCCACTTTTGCGGAAAAACTTGCTAGCTGTCTACACTGGCCACTTGAATTTGCTCAAGAACCCTACTGTTCTAATGTAAGATTGTCAGTGTTCTTGCGCAAATACTATGCTGCTCCCGTTCGGGGGAAAAAGGCCTCTTGTGCAAATGCTTTTGTGCAAGAGGGCCAGTGTAGACAGCTAAAAACTGTTTTGCGCAAAAAAGCCCCGATGGTGAAAATGGCGATTGGGGCTTTCTTGCACAAAAGCGCATCTAGATTGGCACGGACGCTTTTCTGGAAAAAGTGCTTTTGCTCAAAAGCGTCTGTTCCAATCTAGACGCTCTTTTCTGCAAATGCTTTTAACGGGAAAACTTTTCCGTTAAAAGCATTTGTGGAAAATCATGCCAGTCTAGACGTAGACTATCTGTCTACATTAAAGGTGGCAATAAAGAGATTCTGCTGGGGCTGGTCACATTTCTATAGATCTTTGCTTAGTTTCAAAATATACATGCTTTTGCTTGTTTTAAGTGTCCTAAAAATAACATATTGTTGGAAGAACTGTATTTGTAGCAGTTTAATTTAGAGGAATATCGTTAATAAAGAAATAAGAGAAACTATTCAGTCAATTGCCTTTTTCCCCCCCTTCCTCCTAGGCATGTGGAAATGACATGATAGGAGCTGAAGTAATAGCTGAGTTCTTAATTAATAGTGAAGAGACAAAAATGGTAAGTAGGTAAATGTTTATATTTACGTTGTGAAAGCACATTTTCCAATGTGTATATTCAAATTCATTTTTTTATTGGAAATGAAAGACATATTTACATACTTTCAGACCGAAGGTAGTTCCATTTGCAATAATTTCCTTTTACTGCAGTGCTTTTAAGCTTGGTTACAGACTGGAAATTGTTTTGAAGAGATTTCTTTTTTCTTATGTTCTTGATAATTTCTCTTCTGATCTGCAAATGACATATTATATAAAAAAGTTAAAAAAAAAAAAAAAAAAACCCTTTACAGATATTATAACATTTTTCTGCTTTAATTTGTGTAAAATAGTTACATCGGAAATAATAATAATGTGGTTATTAATTTTTGTAAAAATGTGACATTGAATGTAAAAATAAGTGCTTTTTTTTTTCTTAGTAGCAACAACAACAAAATTTAACATATCTCCACAGGCAAGACTAAAGCTCTTTCCCCATCAAACAGGGGAGCTACATATTCTGGGAGTCGTTTACAATCTTGGCACTAGTCAAGGTACAATGATGTTAGATGGGATCGATCCCTCTATTGGATTGCAAGCAGGTAAGGATATAGAATTCCTCTGAGAAATGGCAGAGAATCTTAGATTGCATCACAGAACAGAACTAAAGTCTGCTAGGTAAACAGTGGCAGTAGATGGTAAAAGGGGCATGTCTAAAGAATGAGGGAGAGATTGATGAAGTAGGTGGACACAAGTAGTAGACTGAAGCAGCACCTAGAGAAAAGGAGGAAGGGAAGTAGGGGTTCACTGTTGCTAAAACTACTTTTCCTTCAGTGTTTGTATCCTGGTTTTAAGGGGGGGGAATCATTAGGGGGGAAAAAATCGACATCAAAACAAATTCACACTTGCTGTGTTTTTGCCTTCTTTAGCCTTTGCAACTTTTTTCTTTTCGAGAGTCACTCTATTTACTTGTTTTCTAGCTGTCTTCTACTGTCTTGGTGCCATTTGGATTTTCATCCAATCCTCCTATTTATAATCATCAGCTTTCTTTGCTAGTATTGCTTTGAAAATGTGAAGGACCATCTAGCTTTGGTCCTTCCAAAACAGTTGAGGCATGGATTTTTTGGAGGTGCAGATTGCACTTCTATTACCAGCGCAGTTCCTGTTCCATGAATACTACTCTCTACAGATGCCAATTAATCTTTAATAGGCATTATGTTCACACTTAAAATGAAAAATAAATGGTTAATCTTGTTTAGAGAAAGCCATGACATTGAAAGGGTTTGAGGGTAGAAAAAATAAACTATTTTGCTTATGTAACTTGATGGTTTCAAGCTGCTGGCTGTTGTTTCAGGAAAATTTGTCTGTAATGGGATGTCTGTACGAGGACGACAAGACTTAGAAATCCAGGGCCCTCGACTTAATAATACAAAAGAAGAAAAAACCTCCATTACATATGGACCAGATCGACGTTTAGATCCTATTATAACAGAGGAAATGCCCTTGCTGGAGGTATTTTATATTCCCCACTGCTAATAATTTGAGCACATAGTCAAATGTTGAACTGTTGTTCTATAAAATAGTAATATTTTTTACTTTCGTTTTGACTTTACTGATAGCATTAGTCTTTTGGCACCCTTTTAAAGGGGCAGTAATGTAGTGTAGTATGTAAGTCATTCTTTTACAGCTGGCTAGGTTTTCAAATTATCAAGTTTGTATCTAATTTAGATGAAACTTCAGTTACGTGGTTTCTCACATTTGTACCCATGTTGAAGTTAACTCAAATTCTGGTGGAAGAGTTTAAAGTCAACTTTATTAGTAAAAACAGCAGGGAAAAAAATACATCTGGTAACTTAGCATTTTGGTTCTCCAGATGCAAATCCAATTTTCCCAAAGTTTGGCCTTATTTCCTGAGTATAAAGGGGGATCGGTGAAAGCAAAAATGAAACAGAAAAACTCCTTCATTTACTAGAGTGCAGCACGTCTCTCTTTACTGTTAAATTTAACATTAACAAATTAGATTATAAATATAATGGTGTCTTCAAGTTACTTTCACAAATCTGTTACTATTAAATTATCAACCTTTTTTCCCCCTCTCCCCCCAATGCAGGTATTCTTTATAAATTTTCCTACGGGACTGCTCTGTGGAGAAATCAGGAAAGCATATGTAGAATTTGTGAATGTGAGCAAGTGTCCTCTTACTGCATTGAAGGTTGTATCAAAACATCCAGAATTTTTTACTTTTGGTGGAAATACTGCTCTTCTAACACCACTAAGTCCCTCGGCCTCTGAAAACTGTAGTGCTTACAAGACTGTTGTGACAGATTCTACCTCTGCATGTACAGCACTGATATCATCAGCTTCTTCTATAGACTTTGGGGTTGGCACTGGAAATCAGGCAGAAGTGATACATGTCCCACTTCTTGACTCTGTCCTCCTCCCTGGGGCTTCAGTTCAGCTGCCAATGTGGTTACATGGACCAGATGAAGAAGGGGTTCATGAAATAAACTTTTTGTTTTACTATGAAAGTATTAAAAAACACTCAAAAATGTGGTAAGTTTTTTTTTAACTAACTTTTTCAAACTAAATTAGGTCTTACCCAGTAAACTGTTTGACACTATTGTATTTAGATATGTCCAGAGGTATTTAACCTAAGTTTCATAAAAAGGGAAGTGGTGTCTAACTTTGCAGTAATGAAATAAAGCATGAACAATAGTGGCTATCACACTGAGCTCATTGCTTGCTAGATTAACTTTCTGACTTAAAGTGTCAAACTGAGTAGACAAATTGCAAAGTACTGTGCTCACAAATGAAATAAACCTCTATGAATTCTTAGTAAAGCACAGTGTATTTGAAGATGGATGTTTGCCATGGAAGCATATTTACTTCTTGTTTGTGGGTTTCTTGATGTCATAGGAGGAGAGTAGGTGGAATGGTTGCTATTGGATAAAAGGAAAGCTCTGTTCACATCAGACCCTAAAGCAAGTTTTGCTTTCAGTTCAGAACTTGGCCAACAGTTCCAACTTGCTAATTTTTTCAACTACTATTAAAAAACAAATAGCCCCCCCCCCCCCCCCCCGCACACTGCCTTTTCACTTTCTTCTTCCTTTCCAATTAAAAAATAGCAGCTAATGAGGTTGATATAGGCAAGAAGGGGGGAGGGATGACTGGGTGGTTTGAGCATTGGCCTGCTAAACCCAGGGTTGTGTGTTCAGTCCTTGCAGAGGCCATTTAGGGATTTGGGGCAAAAAAAATTGTCAGGGATGGTACTTGGTCCTGCTGTGAAGGCAGGGGACTGGACTTGATGACCTTTCAAGGTCCCTTCCAGTTCTAGGAGATAGGCAATCTCCATTAATTTAAATTTATTTAAAGAGGTTGTCTGCAGTGGAAGAATAACAAGGCCCTGGATGTGGGTTAATGAAGCTGCACATTTATTGTCTTTTTAATACCTGGGAGTATCTGGAAACAAATTGTATGGTACAGAGAGGAGAAGATGAGCTCCTGGTGCTTAAGATGGAGGTTGGATGCCCCTACTTCTGTAGTTCCCATAAGGTGTATTTTCCTTGCAAACATTTCCAGTGCATATTACTTGATAAACGTATCCCTGCCACATAGAGTTCCTGCATTGAACATCTGCCACAAGGAGCCACCAACAAAATGCTTGGCTGCCTCCTCTACTCCATTACCCCTCCAGATTCCTTATTCCTTTTTATTCCTTATAAATAGAGGTAAACCATATTTGCATCCATTGTTCACTCCCAGGTTTTCAGAGTGTACAAGATGCATTAGCTTATCCCCTGAACTTGCCCCTCAGGCTTTGCAGAGAGACTTACACAGTGTCTCAGGTTTAGCCCTGTCCTGGCTAATACTGTTTAGGAGTAGCAGGAAATGGGAGTTCTGTGTTTTGTGAACAAGCTCTAAAGAACCACACTATCAGTTGATCATGCCTCAGTTGTTCTCAGACAATTTAGGAGTGAGCCTTCAGGAGTCTCTAGTGAACAGTACATTCACCTAACTATAATTCCCATCTGCTATTCCTCATAGATCAAAGAGGAGAATTCAGTGTTTCCAATCCTTTCTGTCTGTATTTCTCCTTCATAAATTTTATGCCCTGGCTGCCTTTTGAAGTTTCAAATCAGTATAGAGATGTTGTTGGTATTCTTGGCTTGATGCACTTTCTCAGCCCCTATCTGAAAAGTGAGAATACTTCATTACCTCAAATAGACGTTGAGGATGAATTAATGAATCTGAACTGGGGATGTTAAGGACTAGTCGACTATCCAATAAGCAAATGGTTATTGGATAGTTAGTTGACTAGCCAATTCCCCCCAAGCCTCCATGCTGCCTCTATCTCATATAGAGGCAGCGGGGGGAGGAGGGGCTACTTCAGAGTGGCAGTGCCGCACAGCTGAGCCTGGGATCAGCTGTGCAGCGCTGCTGCTTTGAAATGCTGAGGCGGCATTCAAAGGGGCAGTACTGAATAGCTGATCCCTGGCTCAGCTGTGTGGTGCTGCCCCTTTGAAATGCCACCTGGACGCTTCAAAACGGCAGTGCCACACAGCTGGTCCTGGGATCAGCTAGGGAGTCACCAGCTGATCCCAGGCTCCAGCACGGTATTTCTGCGGAACCCAGGATCAGCTGCTGACTCCGGGCTGCGCTGTCATAAGAGCCTCTCTTGTACATTTCAAAGCTGGCAGGCTGCGTGCAGCCCGGAGTCAGCAGGACTTCCTGCTAGCCCTGGGCTGCACATGGAGTTCTGTATTCCTTCTTTGAAATGTACAAGTCCCAGAAGAGGCTCTTGTACATTTAAAAGGAGGAATGCAGCAGTACCTATCGACTAGTTGAGTAGTCAATGGAAATTGCACCGACTAGTCAATTAACTGTTATTTAACATCCTTAGTCTGAACTACTCGTGTATTATAGATGTAGAGCATAGAAAGTCTCTAGCACTGTTCTGTTGACCTGCCAAATCTAACAGAAGAGCAGCTTTGTGGCTCTCCAAAGCTGCTTCTCTCACCACCTGAGTGGTGGCTGCCAGAACTGGAGCCTGGGCTGTGGTACTGAAAATAATACCGTGGCCCAACTCCACTCCCAGAATATGGGGCAGCCTCCTGCTGCATGGCCCATTCCCTGGGAGTAGCTGGAGCCACGGCTGCGTGGCAGCTGCTGGGGCTGGGACCACAGTGCTAAAAATAGCACAGTTGCCCCAGCTCAAGTCCTGGCACATGGGGTGTGCTGCCCCATGTGCTGGGGCTGGAGCTCGGGCAACTGTGCAGCTGCTCCCTAGGCCTGGGCTGCTCTATTAAAAATAGCACCATGGCCCTGGCTCCAGCCCTGGCCCACAGAGCAACTGCCCACCATGCTGCCCCGCCTGGCAGGTGCAGGTGTCAGGATGGCAGAAGGTAAGGTAAGGGGCAAGCAATAACTATAGGGAAGCTGGGGGTGAAGAGAGGAAGGGACTTGTGCTGAGGGGAGTGGAGGGGGCTAGGGCAGGAGAAGCAAGGTGCAGGGTGGAGGAGAGACAAATGCTGGAGAGCCAAGAGGAGAAAGGGCAGGAAGAGCAGTGGCAGGGTAAAAGATGGAAAGGTTTCAGTGGAGAGTGGGAGGGGACAGTGTGATGCTGGGAGAGGGGCAATGGGACGAGAGGGATGAGTGGGTGCCAGGAGAAGAGGGATTGAAAGGAGGGATGGGTATGAGGAAGGTAGGGTTTGGAGCAAGTCGTGTGAGGGCCCAGAGGAGCATGAGGAGAACTGGGGCAGAGGGTGGTAAGCGGGTGGGCACCGGAGAGGAAAAGGGCAAGGGGAGCAGGGGCAGTGAGGGAAAGGGGAGGCATCAGGGGAATTGTGGAGGTGAGCAGAAGGGCAGATGTTAGGGAGGGACAGGCACTAGAAGGCAGAGAAGAGAGGCAGGGCAGGTGGGTAGAGGTAGGTGTCAGGAGAGGGGATGAGGAGGGAGCTAGAGGAGGAGTGGGCACAGTGGGGAAGGGCCAGTGCAGGGGTCAGAGGAGGGGGAAGTGGGGCAAGTCCCAGGAGGGGAATGAGAAGGGCAGGTACCATGAGGGCTGAGGGAAGTGAGTCGGGGGTGGGGAGGCAGTAGCAGGCACCAGGGGCGTAGATAGGGCAAGGGGAGGATGAGAGACATGGCAGCAGAGGGGGAGAAGGAGGAGGGTTATAACTTAGGTGCCACAGTAGCACACATCCGAACAAGCGCATATGACCTCATATTAGGGCACAAGAGAAAAGTCACTCTGCTCATGGATGGAAAATCTTAGAGGGAACACTGGTTATAAGGGAATTTAGGGCACTAAAATAATTAACATGTTTTGTTCATCAGTGTTGAGTTGTTTTAGTGCTAAAGTAATGCTTTTAAAATTTAGGACTAGCAGCTATAAAGTTGTGTTTTTTTTCTTTCTCCATCTGTCTGGATCTCAACCTGTTTCAGTGTTCTGTAGAATGTAAATACAAGAACTACAACTATATATCAAAGAATGTTTTCTCAGGGGGAGCTGGAAACAAATTAATTGCCCGATTGCATCTGTCTTTAAATATAAAAGCATAATTGTTAAGAATTTTTCTGATAACTCTGATTGCAACTTAGAATGTGACTTTCTTTCTAGTCATAGAGTATTAAGACACACTGCAGTTATTTGTACCAGCCGATCTTTGAATGTTCAAGCTACTGTCTGCAGAAGTAATTCCTTTGAAGATGAAGGCAAAGGGGACAATATGCTAGTATTTGTGGATGTGGAAAATATCAATACTGTAAGTCTGTTTAGAAAAGAGGATTTTATTTTGCCTGTATACTCTTATCAAAGTTTGCTCGCTTACTGCATGTCTTGATATGTTTCTGTAAGCATATGCTAGGTCTACTGATAGCATGTTATGGCATGTCTACATTAGGAAATTATTTTAAAAACTTATTTTGAAATAACTGTAATAATAACTCCATTATTTCATTATTATGAGCTTGGTAATGTGGATGCGCTGCTGCTTGTTTCAAAATAAGGAGAGTTATTGCTAATAAGGGGAGTTATTGTAGACCAAGGCTTAATGTGAAATTTGTCTAGTTAAATTTTAAAAAATTGCATAACAGCTTTATTATAAAAGTTCTAAGTGAAACTTGCTCAATAAAATCCATTGGAACTTTTTAAGACTCTTCAAATACAAGCTGAATTTCACTAAATCAAAGTTCATTGTAGATAAGTTCCATTGTGATTCCTCTCTTCCCCCGCCCCACCCCACCTTCTCCCATATTCTTTAAGAAATGTGATAGATGTCAATTTTTATTTGGCTTAAAAGTCTGTGTACTGTAAGATACAGTACATACATTCTTGAGGCAAAGCATGGATAACTAGCTCTGAATGGCATATCTAAGCCTTCATTCTATCATGCAAACTTTGTTGCTAGCTTTAAATAAAAAAAATATTCAGTTCCATGTTATAAACTTGGATTCTGAGTCTGATACTTGCTTATACCTAATAGCCAAATTCTCAAACTGGTAGGTCCTCCCCAATTGAAGTTGCTTCAGTAGCTTGGCATGATCTGTAGCTATTGTTCGTAGTCTTTCCACACGATATTAAATAACCCAAAATCTACTTTCTTGTTACAAGCCAACATTTAGAGTTTGGGTCAGGATAAGAAACTGCTGAATGGGTTTTTTTGGGTGGCTCTGTTGTACATCTGGTATATGGACACTTGTAAGTGTGCTGATCACATAGCATTTAACTCTTGTTCACAGTATCACTGCTTCTGAGGCTGTGCTAGTATTCATTGTGAAGGGGGGAGGGTGGCAGCAGGTGAAAGGAATCTGGGAGAGCTGCTCTTTTGCTCTGTACCCTTACTAGGTCTTAGTGCTTGCAGTATTTTGCTGCTTTACTCCCCTGGCTGAGCACAACCCAGGATATGAACCAATTGTGGTTTACATTCTGCTCATTTGAAACCTGATCTTACGGGTAGGAGTCAGTAAGTGCCTCTTTTGCTTCAATTTTTAAAGATGTTCTATGACCAACATATAAACTGTTGTAACTAATAATCTACAGCAGCCATTTGCAAACTATGGGTTGGGACCCCAAAATGGGTTGAGACCCCCTTTTAAATGGAGTTGCCAAGACTTGCTGGGACCTGGGGATGAAGCCCAAGCCCCACCACCTCAGGTTAAATAAAATAATAGAATCCTTACTGATGAATTTTTAAACAGTTGGGTGATAGTTGAATTGCCGAACTAAGTAAATATTTTATATGCTCAAGCACGTTTGTTGGTGTTCTTTTGGCTGGCTTCTAAAGTTAACATTAGTGGAGCAGTTATCAATAAAGCAGCATATGAGGCAGAAATTCTGACCTCAGAAGGCTTCCACCGCATCATATAAAACTTGTTAAATTAATGCTGTAGATGACATTGATTTGAACAGAATGTTTTTATTCTGGGAAGTGTTAAGAAAAACGTAAGTTATTAGGCAGAATTAAGTCTGAAAGTTGATTAAAAACATTGGTTGTGAGCTTCTGGTCCATGTGACTTTTATCCATATCATGATGTCTACAGTTAGTATCCTAGGCTGCGTCTAGACTG
This sequence comes from Pelodiscus sinensis, assembly GCF_049634645.1. Taxonomy (NCBI): domain Eukaryota; kingdom Metazoa; phylum Chordata; order Testudines; family Trionychidae; genus Pelodiscus; species Pelodiscus sinensis. The sequence goes on from NC_134712.1 coordinate 72,668,286, forward strand.
GCATGATTTTCCGCAAATGCTTCAAACTGAAAAGTTTTTCCGTTAAAAGCATTTGCGGAAAAGAGCATCTACATTGGCATGGACGCTTTTGCACAAAAGCACTTTTTGCAGAAAAGCGTCCATGCCAATCTAGACGCGGTTTTGCGCAAAAAAGCCCCAATGGACATTTTCGCAAAAAAGCCCCGATGGCAAAAAACAGTTTTTAGCTGTCTACACTGGCCCTTTGCGCAAGAGGGCTTTTTCCCAAATGGGAGCGGCATAGTATTTGCGCAAGAACACTGACAACCTTATATTAGATCGTCACTGTTCTTGCGCAAATTCAAGTGGCCAGTGTAGACAGCTGGCAAGTTTTTCCACAAAAGCGATTGCTTTTGCGGAAAAACTTACCAGTCAAGACGCAGCCCTAGTGAATAGAAAAACGGACTGAGTCTGAAGGCCTGGATTCAGTTACAAATTCTGCTGCAGTTCTGCTTTGTGACCTTGGACTGCTCACTTCACCTCTCCATGCCTATTTCTTTTCCATCCTTTCTCTTAACTGATTATTTACTTTGAAGGCTCTGCAGGGCAGGGGCTTACTTGTCTTTGTGCAATGTCTAGCACAACGGCATTCCAATCTGTTGTGGGTTCTTTGTAATATAGGTATACCTAGATATGGAGTAAGGCCTGCTGCCCCAAGATGCTGAAGTTGCCAAATCTCATAGATTTTGAAATGGGGCTCTTCATTTTTAGAATAAAAAATTGATAGTCACATTTAACTTTCTCTTTCTTATTTAGAGTGAAGCTGGTGTTAAAGAATTTCATATAGTACAAGTATCAAGTAATAGCAAGCACTGGATGTTACAGAAAGCTGTAAATGTCTCTGAAAACAAAGGTTTGTATGTTTATGAGGTCATTGTTCTCTTTGGCAAAGAACACTTACATCTTAGGAGAGAAGGCATCAGATTACACTATTTAAATCTACTTACGTTTTCTCCTTAAAAACATTCTTTTGTTTTTTCATTTCAGAAATTGTAATTTGTCACTGTAATAAAGACACTTTTGCATGACCAACAAACTAAAAATCCATCTTTCCACTGGGAGTTCAACCTATCTGTTTGGATTGGTTGACTAGTGAAGTTTACTTTGCAGGTTCTTCCAGTCTTCCATCTGCTTTGCTTTCTGTTATATTATTTTTATTTATCATTAATCTATTTCTCCATAGCAGTAGAGTGGCACTTAATCAGTTATCTATTTATGTATTGTTAATTTAATCTCCTTTAGTGTATACAAATTTGCTCTATCCATATCTGTACATGGACATATTTGAACATGAGTCCAGACACCTGGGCTTCTTGTTGCACTAGAATTGCTGGTGAGACCAGTCAGACGCTTCATATAATGTAATGTACCTCTCATGAAATTGTTTCCTTTCCAATACCTGTTCTTCTTACTCCAAGTTAGAAATAATTGGAGGTAGTCTGCAAATGGAAGTCTTTCATTCACTGACTAAGGTCATCAGCATACCAGATAATTGTAGCAGGATAGATTCTCTGTATCTGCTAGCAAATATGAAATAGAATCCAAGTTTAAGTAAATTCTATTATAGTCAATAGTTGAATCAAGTAACTTGAACAATATTGATTTATAAAGCAGTTTCTAAATACTCAGTCTCCTATGTGCATCAGGCTTTTACAGATTGCAAAGACTGGATTTGGGAGGTGCTGTGGTAGTTGAGACCATATAGGTATCTAGATCAATGGAAGAGACATTATTGCAACATCTTTCTTTCAGATTATAAACTTGCCAACAGAGAGAGAGGAAAGTTATGCTTTAAAGCAGTAAGATGCAAAAATTCTGGAGGTAGGTTCACTTAATTTTATTGGACATTTAGTTTTGAGTTGGATTTTCAAAAGTTTGTGACTTCCATGACACTTAAGTGCTCCTGTTCTGACTTTTCATACAGATGAAGTGATACCTTTTTTCTTTGTCCTTTAGAGAATTATACATTTGCAGACATTGTGTTTGGAGATGAGCAGGTATGTGTAGTGGTACAACTTAATGCACTTTTGCAGTATTCTTTCAGTGTTAAATACTTATCTTATGCATGTGACCCAGTCAAAGCCTTTCTTGACCAAGAAATACCTCTCCATATGTGACAAAGTTATCTTGACACTTCATGTCTGTTACTATTTTAAAAACACAAATTCTTGTACCTTAGTTTTTTCTCCTTGCTTCCTCATTGTACATAGATGTAATAAACATGTGAACATAGACAATATGGGAGGCAGCACGATCCAATAGATAGGATAGTGGAAAAACTGGAGACTTAGATTCTGTTTCTGACCCTGCTTTTGTTTTGTGGCACTGAGCAATTCACTTCTTTCCCTTCCCTCCGTGTTTTTTACTATGTAGGCTGTAAGCAGTTGAGTGCCTAGGATAGGGAAATGCTAGTCTATTGAGCCCTCAAGATGTTGCTGTAATAGAAATATTAAAAAAATCAGTTTAATGGCTTTTAAATATATTTAGCTGACGGATGTTACTGTTCAAGCCAGTTGGTGTCCCAAACAATAATAGACTCTCAGAACAGGCTATCATTTGGAATAGTGGGAATAACCCTTCCATCCCTCCTTGGTCATGAGAGAGAACTGGACCATCTCCATTCCTTTTTTTCTTAATAGCTTCATAGAACAAACTTGAATCCGCTTGTTGCATGTTCTGAAAGCAAAATGTGTTATTTTCTTACAGATAATCAGTTCAGCTAGTCCATGTGCAGACTTTTTTTTCAGAAGCTTATCCTGTGAATTAAAAAGAACGCACACACAATCTAATATGTCTCAAGGAGCTGCAAAACTGTCTTTTGACAAGGCAGTCAGATTGATACAAAAGTGTAGTGAGGTGGATTTAAATATTGTTGTTCTCTGGAAGGTATGTATGGTCTGTTTTACTCATCCATAAAATAGTTGATTATGAAACATGATTAGTAGAAAACAAAAGCAGATAAGATGTTTATAACTAATGTAGTGTTCTTTAGATGTATAGCTAATTTTCCAGACAAATATTACCTTTTGTTTTCATTAAACTTTAGTTTGACCGGAAACAAGAAATTAATTGAAACCACCTTTGGGACAGTAGTGAAAGTTACTACTAGAACAGTGAATAATCAGGAATCTTTTTATTATGTCTCAATGTTGTGATTAGCTTTATAATTGAGAGATCCTGTCCCCTCCATATATGCCTGTTTTCTCATGATGACCTCAGGCCTCATGAGGCTTGCTTTTTGCAAAAATAGTAAATTAAATCCTGATCTCTTTGAGCCTTTACACAGGCAGAACCTTTAACTCTGAGCACACAAGGAGAGTCTCCTACACTTTGCTCACATTAGAGGATTTCTTTGAAGGAATGCCCCACTCTTTTTAAAGGGGTGGCTGCAGCTTCCAAGCATAAACATGAAAAATATGTCCACATAGCAGTAAATCTATATTCTGTTTGGCAGTATAAAATTCCCACATTTATTCGGGAGCCTGTACACTAGTTTCTGTACGTTTCCACTCTGCAAAGCACCATACGTTTCTTACTTCAGTTATGGGAGAAACTGCTGAGGGTAAAAGCCTGCTGTTTTCTGCTGTGGACTAGCCCATACTTGCGAGACATGTATAGACAGTAGGAGAGCACAGCTCGATTCCTGGTTTAGGGTGTCTCTTCCTGGCTCTGGGGACAGATTGTGGTAACAAACAGGATACTAAATGTTACAATGCCCCCATGTGCGATTCTGTAGGAACTCAGCTTGACGCTTTTGGACATAGAAACACCCACCTCTATCATTTGGGGTACAAAAACATGACCTCTTACTACAGAAGCAGTAGCAGAGCCATAAAATAAGTGGGTCTGGCCCACGAAAGCTCATCATCAAATAAACCATCTTGTTAGTCTTTAAAGTGCTACATTGTCCTGCGTTTTGCTTCAACTACCCCAGACTAACACGGCTACATTTCTATCACCATAAAATACTGTATGTGGTCCAGCCATTACGAGGTAACACAGAGCCCACTTGCTGTTAGTGTGTAACAACACACTTTTGGAGTGTTGTTTTTGAAAGACAAAGTAGTTGAAATTGTCTTCATTGTATTTGAGTCCTGAGGTCTGTTCCCAGCTCTTTTGAGTCGTCAATTATGTTTACGAAGTGTCTGGCTAGAGGGAGGTGGCTACACTTTTGAGTTTGCACATTTTTCCCATTTTCAAAATGTTGACTCTTGTAACAGCTGATACGCAATGGTGTTCCAAACTAAGAGAATGACAAAAGAAGTCTGATTCAAAATTCCTTTTATTTGAAATGAAATAACTGTCTTCCTCCCAAAGTTTCCAATGTGTTCATCTAAGATCTGACTTCAGTGGGAGTCTTGCGCTCCAAGACAGCAAAATCTAATATTGGAAAACTACCCTAATAGCAGTTTAGATGCTGCTAGATACTTGCAGAAATCTCTCTAAAAATATTTAATATAACAAAGTTGTAAGGCTTTGGTAGGTGTGATTTAAAGTATCATGCATTAAATGGCTTTGTGAAACGAACTGCTGAGCAGTCCTGTGACTCGTGCAGCAGAGCTGCATTGAATTGTATAGTTAAACCAGGAATTTATGCTGCAATGTCAACTATGCACTAATTCACTTGGTAATCTTTTATTATTACGGAAATAATTCGAAAATATACCACAACGTCACAGTGGAGCAAAACTGATTTAAATAAAACTATCTACAGAATATCTTGAGATTTTTTTTTACATAGTTCACTTGAGATTTTGTTAGTGAATTTTATTGTTAATTATTTTTGTGAAACACTGCATACCCAACTCTTTACAGTCCCTTGAATTAGAAAAATTAAGGCATCACAGAGGACTATTCTATGAGATTTATTAATTAGCTCCTTAGCTTTCTACTGCAAAGTAAATACACTTAATTGGAAGGTGAAGTGATTCCTTTATTCATACTTTTCTGAATCTGGAAAATATTAAAAGGTAGTATGAACGCAAGGTCATTGTCACTTCTAGAGTTTATATTATAAAATAGAAGTGTTGTTTGATAGCTTTTGAGGTTTGCAAGAAACTTAAGAAATACTGTATGTTTGTCAACTTTATATTTAGGCGTATGTTGTGGAAGACAACAAGCAGCTTATTTTAGAAGGACAGCATCATGTTGTTCTCCACACGCTAGGGAAGGAGGCTTTTTCTTTTCCTCAAAAGCAGGTAAACAAAATCCTTTTTGGTATTGAAAACCTCTTTCTTCACAAAAGTGTTTCCGAAGTGTTTGGTTTGCTTCCAAAATGTGAGAGTAAATAAGTTAATGAAGTTTCCTTGTAAAGGTTTTTTTGGTGTTTATTTTGTAAAGCTCTTGTAAATATACATCTTGTAAATTAAAAGGAATCTGCTAATTTTGGAAGCATACTTTTAAGTCTGTTAAATGGCAAAACTGTAAAAACTGGTAAACTTAACTGGGAGAGATCAATACAAATATTCCTACCATTGTAATTATATTTTAGAATATCTGTTCTGTGATGTAACAAATAGTTATAGAAGAATAATTAGGGTGTGCAACAAACCTGTCAATACCTAAATATATGTGTGCGCGCGCAGCACTGTCTGTCCTAAGAATTAGTAATGTCTAAAACTGTCAACTCAAAATTGGTTAGTTTGAGAGTTAATTTGTGTAATACTGAACACATGAATAGTTCAAAGTATTGTTTTAAATTCTTCACATTTACAAGTAATGTGTAAAGTAAAGGTAGGCAAGACTTAGTAACGAAAAGTTAAGGAACACTATTTTGCCCATTTTCTTTTCATTAGTTATCTTAGTTCTGTTTTCCCTTAAATCAGTATTTTATGTATTTCCTGTGAGCTCTTCAGTAGAAATTTATAGCAGAGTTGACTGTATTTATACTGTTAGCTTACCAGAACAAGAACTCTTTTTTTCTAATTGCATCTAAAGGCAAATATGGTTATATACATACATAGCTCCTGTTAGTACAGAATCTGAAGATGTAATGAATTTGTCCTCACAGCTTCTCTATGGGATGAATTAACTCCAGTTTTATAGTTGGGAAAATGAGGCAGAGTAAGTGGATTGCTTTGTCTCATAGAAAATCTGTAGTAGATGTACCCTTAATTGGGACTCTCTGGTCCAGGTAAAGGGAGGTCTGGCCACAAGGGAGAACCGTGGTTGGTGGTGGGGGGCCAGTGACTCAGCTGGAAGCCCTGTGGGGGCGGGGGCAGGTGGTGCAGCTGGGAGACCTGGTCCCAGTAACCGGGCAGTAGCAGGGAGCTGGCACTGGCCATATAACTCCAGCCCAGTGGCAGCCAAGAAGCTACAGCCTAGGCTGTGCAGCTCTGGCCCCAGCAGCAGTGGGGTCAGTGGGACCTGGAGAGCTCCAGCCCAGGGAGTGATGGCTGGGCTGGAGCCCAAGCCTGGGGTGGGAGGGCAGAGGCAGTGGTTTAGCATGGACCAGGAGAGGAGAGACTTCTCCTGGTCCAGCAAATCCCCTCGTTTGGAGCCAATCAGGTCCCAAGGGTGCTGGATCAGTGAGGTCCAACCTGTAGTAGGTTTTCCTGGGGTTCCTTTCCAGGATCTCAACTACTTCCTCTGCAGCATCAAAATTCCATTTATGCTTGAAGAGTAAGCTTCCTAGGTCTTAAGGATTTTGATGTGAAATAGTTTCATTTTTGTTGTTGGTATCTTGTAACCTGTTAGTACAATAAAAATGCTATTGTGTAGATATTTCAATATTTTATTTTAAATTGTACACAATAATAATAAAGTCTTTAGTTCTTGTTTAAGCCTCATACCTCAAAACTGACTTGTAACGTGAATTTGGTGAATACAGGTTGATCCTCTCTAATCTGGCACTCTAGGCTTGCAACATCTGTGCTCTGACATGATTTTAATTAAATAGCCACATCCATGATAAGTGGACATCCAAGTTTCCTGCAGTGCCATAGTTTGTTTACAGCCACCAGTCCTAGCTCTTAATGTTCTCTGCTGTTATTTAGCTCTAATTTACCCCTAATTTACCTGGTTCTGCACTAGGGATGTTAGTGTGTAATTAGATAGTCATGTAACTGCATGAAATCTTAGCATTTACCAACTATTACATAGTCCCTGGGGGTAGTGCTGGCAGCCAATGCGCTCCCGGCCCCACACCCAGGGAGCCCCCTGCCATCCTGCGCTACTGCCTCTATTAGAGGCAGGAGCCAGGGAGTCAGTTTAAAAACCAGCTCCCTATGCAGACTGGCTGTCTACCACCTCATGCTGCTGCCTCTGATACACTGCAGAACTGATGTGGGGTGGGGGGAGAGCAGGGAACCAGCTTTTAAACTGGCTCTTGCCTGCCCCAGCAGCAAGAGAGGAGAGGGTCTGCGGAACCAGCACATATAAGGAGCCTGCTTGAAAGCCGGCTCCCTGCGCGCATTGGCTCCAGTCTGCCCTCCTTCCGCTCTGTGCCACTGCACCTCTATCAGAGGCAGCAGCATGGAGGTGGAGGGGCAGGCAGATCTGGTGCTGGTGGGGAGCTTGCTTAAAGCCAGCTCCTCACGGGTGTCAGCTCTTGCTCCCCCCACCTCTTTGCTGTCTCTGATAGAGAGGCAGCAAGGGGGTAGTGCATGTGGTCAACAAAATTAACCGATAAGTCCAGGCTTATTGGTTAATCATGTAGTCGACTACATGTTGACACCTCTATTCAACACTGGTGAGGTCCTAAAAGTGCTGAACTAGAGGGCTACGTCTACACTGGCATGATTATCTGGAAATGCTTTTAACGGAAAAGTTTTCTGTTAAAAGCATTTTCAGAAAAGAGCGTCTAGATTGGCAGGACGCTTTTCTGCAAAAGCACTTTTTGCGGAAAAGTGTCTGTGGCCAATCTAGACGCGCTTTTCCGCAAAAAAGCCCCGATCGCCATTTTCACGATTGGGGCTTTTTTGCGGAAAACAACTCTCTGCTGTCTACACTGGCCCTTTTGCACAAAAGTTTTTCGGAAAAAGACTTTTACCCGAACGGGAGCAGCATAGTATTTCCTCAAAAGCACTGACAATCTTACATGAGATCGTCAGTGCTTTTGCGGAAATTCAAGCGGCCAGTGTAGACAGCTGGCAAGTTTTTCCACAAAAGCAGATGATTTTGCAGAAAAACTTGCCAGTCTAGACACAGCCAAGAGGTTCAACCTGTACTAATTAAACCCTCTGACATACTGAAAATAGCTTTGTTTTTTAAAAATGGCTGAATCGTATGTACTGAAACTGTACATAGAGCTGTTTTATTCATGTTTTTGGTGATATTTTCAGTTACCAAATGATATTAAACTGAGAAAATAGAAATTGCCTTTCCAGTAGTTGCCAGGAGGAGATTATCATCCACAGTTGACTGAACCATAGTAATTTGCAAGGAGACTGTAAAAACAAGATGCTGACAACATGGCGTTCATAATAATTCTGGCGGAACTCTTTAAAATGTAATATTATCTTGGCCCTAATCACATTCCAGTGTGAAAAATTGCATATTATCTGACTGATTAAATTGAAATACATCATAGATACATTTCCTTCCCTAAACTAGGAATTAGGAATTCTAAATCACTCTTTGCTATCCTAGCTAGGATAAGAGTAATAAAAATCGTGCACTTCAGAGCATAGCTTGTTCCTTTGGAAAGTCAACAAGGTTTTTTTTCTCTTGCACGTACAGTATTACACAACTGCCTATATATGCATTATGAGGAGACAGGGTTTTCACTTTCATATTATGCATTACGTTTTTGTTGCTGATGGATACAGAATATTGGAATAAAGGGATCAGCTATCTGTTTTGGCACATCTTAGTCTTAATATTTTGTCTAGTAAGTTTTATAAATAGAAGTTGTAACTCCAGGGCTGCTATATCCATGTGACGCATCTCATGTTGCTAAGCAACATTGCTTTTTAAAAACTTGTTTCACATGCAGTAGTAGTGTAGGAGTCTTTAATGAACAGTTTTGAATCTGATTATGCCCTTTGCTTCCCCTCCTCTAACTCTACACATGACAAACTGCTTTTGAGGTAAGTCTCAGAAGGGTAGCCAAGTTTGTTTAAGTTTTTCCAGTTGCTGACTAAGAATGGTCTGCAGCACCTTAGAGACTAACAAAAATTGAGAGAAAGATTAGACTAATGAATGTCAAATGTAGCTTATTTCCTTTGAGTAGCCAAAAAGGGAAGAGCAAAAAGGGAAAATGGGCATTATGTGACTTAGTTCTTTAGTCTCTAGTACTAATAAACAAGTGGCACAATACAGTCTCTAGTGCTAATATGAGGCAGAAATTGGAAGTCAGAACTTACAAATATAAACTGAGGATGAGGATTTTATTTATAAAATGGAATCAGTTCAAGCAAACTACTACATGTTGTACTTCCCTGATGTTCCTGGACCGGAGAGCCAAAGTGAAGAGAAGTCAGATTGTGGGGCAGGAGCACAGCAGGGGGCCAGCCACTTAGCTGGGAGCCTCATGTTGGGGAAGGGAGACCAGGCAGTGCAGCAGGGTATTCTGGCCACAGTGGCAGGAGACAGCCCCAGCTGTGCAGCTCTGGCCCCGGGGAGCCCTGGATGGCTGGGCAACAGCAGGCCAGGCAGGGGCCCTACCTGGGGGACTCTTCTAGTCTTGCAAATCCCCTCATTCAGGATTGCTCAGGGCCTGACGGTGCCAGATCAGGGAAGTTCAATCTGTAATACAGCTTAGCATGTGAATGAAGATGTTATGGTAAAAACTGTCTGACTTACAAAACTACAAGCTTAGCATGCATGTGCGTACATACAGCTGTGTGTGCATAGTCTGTTGTTGGCTTAGAGCAGGTATGGGTAAATTCTGGCATGCAGACCAGATCCAGTCTGCAGGAATAGTCCTTGGTGAGCTCCCAGCTCCATATTTCACCTGCGCCTCTACAGGTATTGGCTGATCCCAGTGCTCATTTACTGTAGATCACCATACGCAGCTAATGGGAGCGACAGGAAGTGGTGTCCCAGGCTGTGCTGCTTTCCGCCACTCAGATTGGCTGTGATTGCCTGTACCTGTAGAACTGCAGATAAATATATTGGTTGCGGCCCGCTAGGAACTAACCCTGGTGCGTGGCCATTTTTTTTATTGCCCTACCCAACTTAGTAGGATTGAACCAGCTATGCCCACTAATATATAAAATGAGTGGACAAATGTACATCTCTGAAGATACTCATTATAGGATAGGAATTATTGCAGTTCAGCAGAAATTAGGTATTTGTAGTAACCATCCTTGCCACTACTTTTAACACTGCCATAGTGAAGTTCTTGTTAGCAGTTGGAGTCTTACCTGTCTTCCCTTCATCTGCAGTGACCAGTATCTTTTCAATAAACAAAGCTCAAATTATAACTCCCAAGCTATAATTACCTTGGCTCGCTTCAGTTTTCAACTTTCATCCTCCTCCCTTTTCCTTTACCAACCTCCACTAACCTGAAATCCTTTACTTTTTAATTTTCCACATTCAATTTCAGCCACTCCTCAATATTCTAACATTTTTTAGACTTTGTCTGAGCATATTTCTATTGATCACATGGAGTTCAAGGTAAGGGAATCCCAAATTGCGGATTGGAGAGAGATTGGGCTGGACAATGTTGAAATTTTAATTAAAAGGGCAGTCCATCACAGCTAAATCATTCAAAAAATATTGACTAAATTATGATTGAGATTTTTAGTTTGAAATGCTATTAGTGTAACAGTTTTAATCAATTTAAATTTATAAATATTTTTGAATTTTAGTCCACATTTTTAATATATTGGTTTGTTACAACATAATAATGGCCATACAGGATCAGACCAACGGTCCATCCAGCCCAGTATCCTGTCTGCCAACAGTGGCCAATGCCAGGTGCCTCAGAGGTAATGACCAAACAGGTAATGATCAAGTAATCTCTCTTTTCCTTCTCCAGCCTCTAACAAACAGAAGGTAGGGGGACACTATTCCTTACCAATCCTGGCAAATAGCCATTAATGGACTTAAATTCATGGAGGTTATCTAGCTCTTTTTTAAACCCTGTAATAGTCCTAGCCTTCACAACTTCCTCAGGCAAGGAGTTCCGCAGGTTGACTGTGCGCTGTGTGAAGAAAAACTTCCTTTTGTTTGTTTTAAACCTGCTGCCCATTAATTTCATTTGGTGGCCCCTAGTTTTTATATTCTGGGAACAAGTAAATAACTTTTCCTTAATCACTTTCTCCACACCACTCATGACTTTATATACCTCTATTATATCCCCCCTTAGTCTCCTCTTTTCAAACTGAAAAGTCCCAGTCTCTTTAATCTCTCTTCATATGGGACCCATTCCAAACCCCTAATCATTTTAGTTGCCTTTTTCTGAACTTTTTCTAATGCCAGTATATCTCCCTTGAGATGAGACCACATCTGTGTGCAGTATTCAAGATGAGGGCATGCATGGATTTATATAAGGGCAATAAGATATTCTCTGTCTTCTTCTCTATCCCTTTTTTAATGATTCCTAACATCCTGTTTGCTTTTTTCTGACTGCCGCCGCACACTGCGTGGATGTCTTCAGAGAACTATCCCCGGTGACTCCAAGATCTCTCTCCTGATTAGTTGTAGCTAAATTAGCCCCCATCATATTGTATGTACAGTTGGGTTATTTTTTCCAGTGTGCATTACTTTACATTTATCCACATTAAGTTTCATTTGACATTTTGTTTCCTAATCACTTAATTTGCTGAGATCTCTTTGAGGTTCTTCACAGTTAAGATCAAAGCAGATTATCTAGAGTAGTTTAGAATAGTCTGCAAACTTTGCCACCTCACTTGTTTACCACTTTCTCCAGATCATTTATAAAAAAGTTGAGTAATATTGGTCCGAGGGCTGACCTTTGGGGGGACCCCCTCTCCGTTTTGAAAATCTACCATTTATTCTTAACTTTTGTTTCCTGTCTTTTAACCAGTTCTCAATCCATGGAAGGATCTTCCCTCTTATCCCATGACAACTTAGATAAAGTAAGAGCCTTTAGTGAGGGACCTTGTCGAAGATTTTCTGGAAATCTAAGTACAGGGAGTCCCCGGGTTACGTACAAGATAGGGACTGTAGGTTTGTTCTTAAGTTGAATTTGTATGTAACTCGGAACTGGTACATATTGTAGGGGAAACTCTAGCCAAACATTTCTCCAGAGCTGAGTTTTATTCTCCCACACCTCACTTCCCTCAGTCCTTTATTCTCAAGCTGAGGTGTCTGCTGAGAAAAGCTGCTCCGCGTCTCCCTGGTCTGCTGGGGAGGGGGCACTAGCTTCACATCTCCCTGGTCTGCTGGGGGGAAGCAGCTAGTGCAGGGTTGCCTCACCCCGTTTGTAAGTAGGGATCCGATGTAAGTCGGATCCATGTAACCCAGGGACTGCCTGTATACTGTATCTTCTGGATCCTCCTTGTTCATATGTTTGTTGACCCCTACAAAGAACTCTAATTGATTAGTAAGACATGATTTCCGTTTACAGAAACCATGTTGACTTTTGCCCAACAAATTATGTACAAAGTGTACAGTGTTCACTTAATTATTTGTAATAATAATAATAACAGTAGAAAAGATAAGAAATAGTTTTTTTTTTGGCCACCTCGTGCAAGAACTGTACAGGACCATGGATGTTGCAGGACCAGAGTCCTCCAGTGGAGGGCCAGCAATAAGGGTCCCTGTGGGGCCAGCAGGGCAGTGAGCTGTCAGCAGGGAGCTGATGGTGGGGCTGTCAAACACTTGCCAGGAGGGCTGCCAAGTGAGGAAGGAAGACCTGGCATGTGGCTGCCCAGTGGGGCTGGGAACGCCAGTGTGGTGCTGGGCAGTCTAGGAAGCCCCAGGAGGGCAGTGCCACCTGCAAGAGGTGGGGAGCTGGCTGGAAGGCCAAGGTCCAAAAATGACCTCCCCTGGCCTGGCAAAAACACTCATCAGGAACCAGTCAGGTCCTGAGGGTGACAGACCAGGGACGTCCAACCTGTAGTACAATCTCTTTTGTGAAAGTGCAGCTTACAAATGTAGGTTTGTTATATATCTGCACTCAAAACAAAACAGTGTAGAACTTGAGTCCACTACTTCTTGTTTAGCCTATTGCTAAGACAAATAAATTCATTTACATTTACAGGAGCTGCCTGCTTCTTATTTACAATGTCACCTGAAAATGAGAACAGGCATTTTATGGCACTTTTGTAGCTGGCATTGCATGGTATTTACATGCTACATATGCTAAACATTCGTGTGTCCTTTCATGCTTATGTCACCATTCCATAAGATAGGCTTCCATACTGATGACTGCTTCTGCATAATAATGATCCAAAGGTTTAGTCTTTCAGGCCTCTGCCATACTGTTAAATGTGTAGGTAGTGTCTCACTCAACTGCTGACTCCCAGCATGCACCGGCTCCTGGGAAGCCAACTGCAGCCCAGTGCTACTGCCTATGTATTTTTGTTCTTACTGGCATGTCATTCCACTTCTTGTATGGGGTTTTTTCCCCTCTCTATTCTGCCATTCAGCATTGCTCATTTGGTTCAAGAGTCTTCATTTTGCAGCTCTCGCAGCCTTACTATTATCTTTCAAACTCAGCTAGGAGCATTTATTTATCTCCTTGGAACTATGAGACTTATATGAAATTATATTGTGTATTATTTTTTGTGGAATACATCAGTTAATTTAAAAAACAAGTATATTTAACATTCTTTGGAAAAGGAGCAAATAGGAAATAGATACTGCCAAGTGATGGGGAGGAATTGCCATTGAAATCTATGGACTTGAAGGTGCCCAACCTCTCTTGAGATCCTGTTCATTGCATAGAAACTTCAGACTGATTTAAAATAGTTGAAGGTGAACGTGTTTCTTAAAAAGCCTCTGCTTCCATTTGGCACCCATCTTGTTGAAATGCAGTGCCTTTTGACTTTTACAGGTGTCCCAAGTCTTTTTAAATGCTGGCTTAACAATTTAAAGTTAGTTTGAATGCAGTAGCTCCTAGACTTCGAATAAACCAATGTTAATGCAGGATGGGGTTTCTAGTGTGGTTTCTTTAAAAAAACAAAATCTAAAACCACATTAAATCCAACATAACATACATGACCATTAGTAAATCTCAGAGGGGTAGCCGTGTTCGTCTGAAACTTTAAAAACAATGAGTAGTCCAGTGGCACTTTAGAGACTAACAGAACTGTATAGAATCATGGGCTTTTTATAAGCATCTCCCTTAAATATATCTTGGTTTCTGTTACTTCCACTCCAATTCATCTGATGAAGTGAGTTTTATCCACAAAAGCTTATGATTCTACATTTTTGTTGGTCTCTAAGGTGCCACGGGTCTACTCATGATCATTAGTAGTAGAAGTGAAGGTAAACTAATTTGAAATACAAGCAGCAGAGATCTGGTATTTTGTAAAGGTTTTTGCTGTTTCTTAGTCTAGTTAAAATTAGTGTTTAACTAATTTAGTTAACCTGAAATTGAATGGTAATGTTTCCAATGTTAATTATATGAATGCCTTTTACAGCTAATATTCATGGAAGGGATTGCCCAATTTTTGAGATTCATTTGCCTAACAAAGGGGTTTCTTAATTTCATCGTTCTGATGCAATATTTACTATTACAATTGATAGGAAGAATAATAGTCATTTTTATTTGTATGTTCCTAATGGTTTTTCAGAGGGTAATTGTGGGAGGCAGCATAATTGGTTCCTTTATTGCTGATTTGTAGTATTGAACAACTGATTTTTAAAAACTGTGATTTAGAACAAGTCAGATTATCCTGATTGTCCGCATCACTTTGGACTCCATCATCCATATCAGTTATGGTTAAAACCCATTCTGTCTGCCTCTTCCGAAGATGCCTGTGCACTAGTTCTGGAGTGGATAGTTACAATATGTATGGATCAAAATATTTAAGATTTTTTGATCAATAGCCAGAATTTATTTAATCTTAGTATGAATCCATTTTATCAAATTGACATGAATGGGATTATATGAGGAAAATTAGTGCCATTAGCACTGGAGTATATATATTAGCCATACAGGTTGAACCTCTCTAATCTGGAATTTTGTAGGTCTGGCGATGTCTGTACTCTGGCAACTCTATGGCTGCTCCAGGACTGGAGCACTCACAGGGAAAAATAGTGGGTGCTGAGCACCCATCAATGTCAAGCTACCCCCTGTGCCTTCTTTCTCCCCATTGTGGGGCCCCACTGCAACCTGGGGGCACAGCTACCAACCCTTTTGCTGCCTCTCAGGGTCCTAGCCACTGACCCCGTCTGGTGCCTAGGGTCCCAGCAACTGACCCCTGTCCATGCCCCTCACTAGCTCCCGGCTGAGACCTCAGCAGGGGGTAGCTCCTGAACACCAACTAGGGCCAGGACTGAAGCCCCACAGCCAAGGGCTCCAGTCCACAAGGACCCATGATTGGGACCTATAGCTGCTGCCTGGGACCCTAGGTGGCAGCAGAGAGGCCAGCAGCCCAGGATCCTGGACAGCAGCAGAGGGGCCAGAGGGCCAGGAACCCAGCTGGCAAAAGAGGGACCAGCATGCATGGGGCCATGCTGGACGCAAAGCCCAGGTGTGCTGTAGCACCCTGTGCACTTCTACTTCCCACACCTGTGGCAATCCACTGGCGCTCTGCACTGACCTCTCCTGGTTCCAGAAATTCTCTGATTCGGCCCCGTTCAAGTACTGAAGGTGCCATGGTAGAGGTTCAACCTGTGGTGGTATTTTGTTTTGAAGAATGTTTTGTTTTTACATAAAGGTTTTAATTGTTTTCACAGAATTATTGATATTAGCAGAATTCTATTGAAACTTGTTCCTGAGACCACAGATCACTTTTCTTTGGTTTGTGCAGTGTTGTTGTGTCTTGTTTGTCCCAGAATATTAGAAAGACAAGGTGGGTGAGCTAATATATTTTACAAGACCAGTTTCAGTTAGTCTAACAAGAAACTGACCTCACCCACTATTAGGGATGTGAACAGTTAACAGATTAATCATTTAAGCCTCACCTTTAGGCAGGGGGTTACTCCAGCCCAACTCGAGCACCGGGCCCAACTTGGATGTGCCGTGGGCAGAGGCGCTTCAGCTCAGCTTGAGGAGCCCTTTCCCAACCCTGACAGTCCCCCCTCACCTGCCCTTGTGTAATTGGTTAACTGGTTAAACATAAAGTTAAACCAGTTAACTAACTAATTGGGATTTTACATCCCTGCCCACTGTGTGTCTGATTGTCTAGATTTCTTAAACTCTCCAGGTTACTTAAAAAGGAAACTCAGTGAGATGCTGTTAGTCAAGAGCAGCGCTCTGAGTGTTTGTGTTGTGAAACCTTCCCTCCCCCCCCCCCCCCCCCATCACCATCACCACCACCACCACCACCAAAAAAACTATTCTGGAATTCTGGCCTTATTGAAGTTCTTGCGAGTTTTCCTATGAGTGCATCATAACCAATATTTCATCCTCTGGGTACAAAGATTATTGTTGAAGGGATATCTTATTTAGGAACCAAAAGACTAAAATCTGGAGTGTTAAATTGTCCAATTCAAATCTGTTGCCAGTCCTTCAGTACCAAGGTAATGTGAACTAAGGGTTTCAAACATGTTAAATTAATTAAATAATGAAAATGTAATGATGCCAGATTTTTGTAATATCAGTTGCGTTTTGTAACCTATCTTACTGATTTTGCTTGTGTTCAGATAAATTTTAATATCTGTTTTTTGTAGGGTTTTAAAAAAATACTCGGGAATTCTGATTGGGAGGACTTGGAACAGGTAATTGACATTAGGGGGGGAAGAGCAATTTTTAGAGTGTTGACATATGCTATCAAAAATAATATTGAATATTCTTCAATTAGATAAATCTTCTAACCTTTCCTCCCGCATCCTCAGTGCAGTTGTATGCTCTCTAAATACAGCTAGTTTATACATAGTGTCAACTTTCAGCAAGATGGATGCAATTACAGCAGAACCAGAAATGCCAATTGAATTAAAAAGATAGTTTTCAACTGTATTCCATAGTTAATACAGAATAGTATTCTTGGTTCTTGAACATTTAGGCTGTTGGTCTGAACACGGCGAATTAGTTTTGGTTTAAAGGGCATATAAATTGCTGACATAAGCATAGCAATAAGCTAGTAATACTGTGAACTGTTTCACAGAACATTGTGTTGTGTTAGTTTCTGGACCAGATGTAGCCAGGGTGATGCAATGAAGTTACACTTTCCTACATTGTCTAATCCTCTCTGTTTTGGAGGTTGATATCCCCAAAAGGAGAGAGTATTCTACCACTTGCCTTCCCTTGAATGTTGCACTATGAGGGCCCAGGTAGCTTTCATTTTTGGAGGAGCTTCCTAGGTTTCAGCTTTAGAGTTTTGTTGTATTCACATGTTCCCTTCCCAACCAGTGCCACCCACTTTGCGGGCGTTCCTGCCTATCCGGGATTCCTTTGTGGTAACCTCCCCATGATACTTTTCACTGTAGGTACTTGGGTGTTTTTGTGAAAACCCAAGATGAACTTGGTGTGCTGTCTAAACATGTTCCATTTTCATCTTACCAGTAATACATATTTGCAGAACTCTTAGTAGTCATTGCTTCAAAAAACCAGTTTTGGGAGAAAAAGATTTAACAATGTGCTGCGATTATAGCACCCACATCATAAGAATTATACCACTTCCTCATCTGAAACAGTGAGACACCGTAATATCCTGATTTGGCTCCTGTAAACATTGAGACCATAATAGTGTAATCTTGGAAGCTAACATTCTTAGGAGAAAATAATACCTTCGTGCTAACATCTTTCTGATTAATCCCTTATCGTATAGTAGTGTGTTGTGTCAGTGTATTCATAAGAGTACAGGCAGTCCCCGGGTTACGTACAAGATAGGGACTGTAGGTTTGTTCTTAAGTTGAATTTGTATGTAAGTCGGAACTGGTACATATTGTAGGGGAAACTCTAGCCTAACATTTCTCCAGAGCTCAGTTTTATTCTCCCACACCTCACTTCCCTCAGTCCTTTATCCTCAAGCTGAGGTGTCTGCTGAGAAAAGCCGCTCCGCGTCTCCCTGGTCTGCTGGGGGGAAGCAGCTAGTGCGGGGTTGCCTCACCCCGTTTGTAAGTAGGGATCCGATGTAAGTCGGATCCATGTAACCTGGGGACTGCCTGTATTTTAAATTAAGTATGGATTTTTTTGTGTTCCAGGAATCACCAGAAATGTTTCTCTTAAAGTTTTTCCGGCCAGAAAACACTTCAGTACCCACAAGACCAACACCAGAGCAGCTTTCTAACCTTATCAAGACTACTCTTCATTATCCAGAGTCCTTCAATCACTCATTTCATCAAAAAAGGTTTGATCGATGTTACCTTGTTAAAATGTCAAGATTCCTTTAGGAAACTATTTGTTTCGTTGTTAAAAATCCTCATTAGTTAGTACTTGGTGGAAGGATGAAATAAAGTGACAAAATAACCATGAACAAGGGAAAATTCAACACAACCACAGGCTATAAAGCAAAAAAAATCTTTTGGTGAATGTTTGTATAAAATTACAACACAGTAACATTCATTTTCTAGCCATTGAAGACTGGGCAAAAGAAATAATAATGAAGTACTATTGAATGGGGTAGTCAATTAACTTTTGTCAGGGTATACATTTCTTGATCAGAGTATAGTCAAGGCCCAGATTTCAGACAAAATAATAAAAGAAATCATAAGTAAAGGTTTTGGGTTCTGTTCAAAAGCATCTGGGCAGTCTATTTTGGCCCATGGTCTGCCTATTGATTACCCTTATTATAGTGTTTTGCTTTAAAAGTGAATAGGAATCTTAAGTTAGATGACTTAAGTAGTTAATGAAAGTAACGGGGGGGGGGGAACTACATCTGCACAACTGGAGAAAATCACAACATAAACAGGCATTAAATGGTTTGAAAATTAAGAGTATAATGTTGCAAAATGACAATATTTGAATAAACAGATAAAATAATCTTTACTCTAGATAATCATTTTTAGTTACTACTAAGGGGCTGTGCCCCCTGCTCACTGTACTCACCAACCCCCGTCTCGGGGGGGAGGGGAGGAGGCAACTCCACTCCCTCCTCCCCCTGGCAACCAGGGAGAGCAGGGCTGTGTCTGTACCAGCCTGGGCCCCTTTTCCCTCTCCACCCTGCCAGGACGTGTCCCTCTTCTCCCTCCACCCACTCCCTGCTGCACCAGCCCAGGCCCCCTTTTTCCTTTTCCCCCACACTTGCAAGCCTGGGCCCCCCTTCTTGCTTTTCTCCTCTCCCCCCTCCAAGGGGGAGGGGAGAGGTGGTATGCTCACAGCTCCCCTGAGCATGGTGGAAGGAGGAGAGGAGGGCAGAGTGGAGGGGCTGCAGGATGCAGAGTGATGCATGATGTCACTATCGTCCTGCAGGAAAACTTTTCTTTAATATATAGTAAGGATGGCTGTAGTGTATCCCCATTTATCTTAACATGGGTGAAAATGAAAGACTTAGTGCAGTAAATACTTAATTAATCTCAATGGTGCATTTCAGTAGGGAGCAGATACCTTTAATTCATTGGTCTCCAAACTGTGGGGCACACTGCCCTAGGAGGACACAGAAGAACATTCCAGATTGGGGCAAGGTAGAACCCGGGCCAGTTCCAAGAAGGGGTGAGGAGAAGGGAGCCTTTCCCCCAGCTGTGCTTCAGTCCAGTCCCCAGTCATGGTTCCAGCTCCGCTCCTCACTATGGCCTGGCTGCGACTCCACATGTAGCCCAACTGTAACTCCACTTCGGGCCCCATTCCCAGGCCCGGCCCAGCCCAGCCCCTTATTGTGACCTGGCTGCGGTTCTACATGTAACCCACATATGGTTCTTCTCCTGGTCCCAGCTCTATTCTTGACCCCGCCTCAGCCTCCTTATCTCTGTCTGAATCCTCCCTCTCTCCATGAGGCATGCTACAGCTTCTGAGGTGGGGTGAAGGAGTGGACAGGAGTGAAGGGCAGCCTGACCCTGAAAAGTGTGTGTGTAATAGTCTGGGGTCGTTCTGGAAGGAGTGTTGTGTATAAAAGTTCTAATGTTAATAAGTGTATTCAATTAGAATTCTTTGGAATATGAAATATAAAGCAATACCTAAATGTAAAAAAATGCAGTATATTGGATTCCGGGGTCTAGGGTTGCCAGGTGTTCGGTATTCACCAGACAGTCCAGTATTTTCACCTCCTGTCTGGTTTAAAAAAAAAAATTCAGAAAATACCGGTCACCTAAGAGATCCGGTATTTTGATTTTCCCCCCCCCTCCCCCCCCGGCCGGCCAGGAGGCGAATATGCCGGTCACCTGGCAACCCTACAAACACTCACACTCAGCTCCCAGCCTCCTCTCCCCCTCCGCCCCCACACACATCCCCAGCCCCCATGCTTACCTGGTTCTGCAAGGCTGCTGGCACAAAATGGCTGCTGGCAAAAAGACCAAGGGGAAGCAGTGACTCCCCTGGGTCTTAGTGCTCAACCACTTCCCTGTTCCTATCCCTGCACTCACTATTAAAGGGGACATGCTGTTTTATTTATTTATTTGCTCAACAACTTTGGTCCCCCTCCGCCCCTCTTTTTCTTTCAACAGAATTTTTTCCCGATGTTTTTTTTTTGGGGGGGAGGGGGGGGAGAGGAAGACAGGTGTTCAGTATTTTTGTTTCAACCATCTGGCAACCCTACCGGTGTCCATAGTGCTCCACCTTGAGATGGGCATTGTGCATCTGCCCTGGCTAAAAAGCCTGTATTTCTTGAGGCCACTGTAGCAAATAGTTTAAATAGTCTATTAGTCAACAGTATGCAGAAGAGGATAGATGTATATGGAGAGAGAAAACATAAAGATGTTATTGCAGCAAGTCAAAATTTAGGTTAGCATATTGGGCCAAATGTTCTTTCACATTCTAAAGTTTGTTATTGCACCTTGTTATACATGATTTTTTTTATAGAAGGCTTGCAAAAATCAAGCTACACTATGAACTGTTGCATTACTAGGTCTCATTAGGTTTCAACACTGACTTATTTTTTTTCTCCAAGGCCACATTCATAATTAAACTTTAAGTGAATTTCCTTCTTCAGGGTAAAAATGATTGTGACACAGCATGAAGCAGCTGATATCAGCAGTATTTTGTATGACAGTATTACGGTCTATGTATTTTAATTTTTACATTATTGAATAATTCTTTTTAAATAGATATGTGACGCTATGTATATTTAAATAGATGTTGTTACTGATCAGGAATAAGTATAAATCTTGCATCATAAAACAATTTTTCTCTTGCAGCCTTTGTTTAGTACCTGTCACTCTTCTACTTTCCAATTGTTCTCAGGCTGATGTTGATGTAATAATTGATTTGCGGCATAAAACAACAAGGTAGTAACATTTGAATGTTAAGTTACAACCATTTTGGTATTTATTGTGACTACATAGTGCTACTGAGATCTCTTAATCTGATTTTTTTTAACACTTTATCAAGTGTGTGCTAAATGTATCAAATATCTAGGATAGGATTTTCATCCTCAATGTGCTCCCATAGAAAACTCCCACTGACCTCAATCTCAATGGGAGCATAATTAAGTCAATATGAGTGTTTTTCAAAAAACCATATTCATTTGGAAGTAAAACAGAAATTGATTATACTTTCAACGAAGGGTGGGAGTAGTGGCTAGATTAAAAAACAAAGGCAGGACAACAATATTTTATTTTTTGTTTAAATCCCTTGTTTTGGGGAAATAATGGAATGTGTCCTGCATAAGGCTATCAGAATTGAGAGGAACATCACTGTAGATGTTGCTTTCATTAAAAATGGTTAATTTTCTTTGACACAACTAAAATATAGCTACTTTCATCTAAAATTCTCTTATCTAATAAGAGTGCATTATTTTTTTAAAATGTGTAGATTACTGCTACTGTTGTTGTTAGAATTGCTGGGTAGAAATCCATATTCTGGGACATAAAATATGACAGACTGCCTCTCATCCTCATGAAACTTGACTTAAAACAGTGGAGATAGTATATTTACATATTAGTTAATACTGGAAATATATTACATAGTGAAGTAACATTTTTCATAGGACTGTTATTTTGAATCTGCATATTTGATAGACATTTAAGCATAAGAAAGTAAGTAATATCTGGGTGTTTTTTTCTCTTTCAGTCCAGAAGCACTAGAAATCCATGGTTCTTTTACATGGCTTGGGCAAACACAGTACAAACTTCAGCTTAAAAGTCAGGAGGTCTATAGCTTGCAATTGAAAGCTTGTTTTGTGCATACAGGAGTCTATAATCTTGGAACTCCCAGAGTATTTGCTAAGTTAGCAGATCAAGTTACTTTGTTTGAAACAAGTCAGCAGAACTCCATGCCGGCACTGATCATCATCAACAATATTTGACCACTTACTGAAAGACCATGCTAAAAAACAAAAGAATCTGATTTTTCTTATTCTTTGGATTGACATTTATTCCAGTTATGGAATGTGTTACCCCAACATCTAACTTGTTACAAAGGATTGTATAGGAAACAATAGCAAAATACTCAGACTATTTGCCATTTTGTTTCTTAATGCAAAGCACGTTGGACAGAAAATGCATATATCCTTTTTAACGTCTCTTGCATCTCTGATAATTAATACTCATAATGCTGAACTAAAATATTCCTTATAGAACCGTTTGAAATTACTTGTGTATCCCAAGCCCTGTCCAAATAATAGTAGTAATAAAAAAGCAGCTTGACTGCTGTTACAGCTTCCAGCATGGTGTTTTTAAATATATTTTGTGGCTATATTTAAAGACCGTTCAGAAGACAGCCCTTGTTGTCTTTTTCCCTGACTTAAGCCATTATTTGTCAGAAATTCCAGTCTTACTGTGAAGTTTGCTAAGTTGTTAAATGCAATTTATACTGGGGGTTTTTTCTTTTCAGTTTTTAAAATTAATTTTGGGCTTTGTTATTGTGTCTTCAAATTCGGATCCTTATGGGTTACACGCAAATCCACTGAAGATGTTCTGAAAATAATTTTGAAACCAGTTTGAGTATTTTCTCATTCATCTCAGTACAGAATGCACTATTCCACAACCATGAGATTGTCATTTAAATTCATTCACTTTATTATGTACCTATAACAACTGAGTTGATCTGTTTTAAAAAAAAATCTACTCAAGTTAATTAAACTTTTCAAGAAATGTATTATATTTATAACAAATGTACTGTAAATAGAATAAAACATACACCATATTCACTGTATAAACTTCTGTTGAATATTTTTTCCTCACATCTTCTCTACAGCAGAAGCCTGTCAACAAATAATGTCTTAATTAGAAACTGCATGCCAGTGTAAATATCATTGGTGCAATGCAGCCACACTAGCCATGCTGATAAGGGGCAGGTCCAGCCCATATACATACATAGCATTTTAGTCAAAGTTACAGTTGCTGTTTGTCAGAAGGAAGCCCCTTTTGGAGTGTTCTCTTGCTACAGGCCACAATACAAACTAGGGATGTTAGATACTGTATACAGGCAGTCCCCGAGTTACGCGGATCCGACTTATGTCGGATCCGCAGTTACGAACGGGGCCCATCTCCCTGGTCTCCAACAGACCAGGGAGAGAAGCAAAGCGGCGGAGCAGACGGGCAGCGGACAGCCCAGACGCTTCTGGGCTGTCCGCTGCCCGCGTGTTCCGCCGCTTTGCTCCCCGTCCCCCTGGTCTGCAGACCAGGGAGACGGGGAGCAAAGCAGAGCAAAGCCGCGGAGCCCAAGGGCAGCAGGACAGCCACGGTGCGTCTGGGCTGCCCCGGTGCTCCGCGGCTTTGCTCCGGACGCCTGTGGTACAGCAGCTGGGGCGCTGCCGGTTGGTCCCCTTCAACTTAAGAACCCCAAGTCAGCTGCTGCTGAAACTGATCAGCGGCTGATTCCAGGAAGCCCGGGGCAGGGGCTTTCTGTAGTCAGCCCCTGGTCAGTTTCGGCAGCGGCTGAATCAGGACTCCTGGGGCAAAGCAGCTTGGGTGCTGCTGGGTTGGTCCAGTAGCGCCGAGGAGCGGCGGCGCTACTCGACCAACCCAGCAGCACCCCAGCTGCTCTGCCCCAGGCATCCTCAAGTCAGCCGCTGCTGAAACTGACCAGGGGCTGACTACAGAAAGCCCCTGCCCCGGGCTTCCTGGAATCAGCCGCTGATCAGTTTCAGCAGCAGCTGACTTGGGGTTCTTAAGTTGAATCTGTATGTAAGTCAGAACTGGCGGTCAGTTTCAGCAGCGGCTGAATCTGGACGCCAGTTCCGACTTACATACAGATTCAACTTAAGAACAAACCTACAGTCCCTATCTTGTACGTAACCCGGGGACTGCCTGTAATTGAATAGTCGTGTAACTGCAAGAAATCTTAGTGAATACACAATTATTCAATAGTCCCTGGAGGCAGGGCCAGCAGCGTGGGGAGGCAGGCAGGAGGTGGTCCATGAGGGGAGCCAGTTTAAAAACCAGCTCCCCACACAGACTGGCTGCCTGCCAGCTTTGCGTTGCTGCCTCTGATGCAGAGGCACCAATGCGGGGTGGTAGCAGCACCCGTCCACAGAGGGTCTATGCTTCCAACAGACAAAGGCTGCTGCCTCTGAGCAGCCTCTATATGCAGCAGGCCCAAGCTCACCACAGACAGAGGCTGCTCCATGGGATGTGGAGCAGCCTCTGCAGGGAGTTCGGACCCCCTGTGGACAGGGGCTGCTGCCGCGGCAACCTCTCAGCCCCTAAGGTGCTGCTTCTTGAAAGTCAGCTCCCTATACATATTGGTTCCAGCCTGCCCCTCTCACCCTCCGCACTGCTGCCCCTCTTATCAGCCAGCTACCCACAGGCACCAGCTCCTGCTCTCCCACCCACTTGCTGCCTCTGATACTGAGAAAGTGGTGGCGGGGGGGATACATTTAGATAAGATTAGCCAGTAAGCCCAGGCTTCTGGATTAATCATGTAGTTGTCAACACGGTGACATCTGTAATACAAACCTGCACCTGCATTTGATTCCTCTTCTGTTTTACAATGAAAGGATCAGTCTCAATGTTTAATACAAGTGCTCATCTCTGGGCAAAATATATTTACCTAAAATCCATGTAGTAAATCCATTATCAGCAAACCTACAGTAAATGTGTAGGTGCGTAGAAATCTTCTGTCCCTCCCTCCAGGTACATCATTCAGAGGCTCCTACCTTATGCTTTTGTTCTAGGGTCCTACTCCCCAGGCCTTTCCCCTGTGAGTATCCAGTCTCATGGCTCATCTATTCAGACACAGTCCAACAGCTCATTTCCCTCACCAGCCTTGTGGTATTGACTCTGGTTCACAAAGATCTGCAGGCTAGGCCCTCTTCAGGCTACTAGCCCTTAGCCCTTCTCAGCTTCCCTATGAGTCTCTTGGCTAAGCCCAAGCTAGGGATGTGAACGTGTAGTTGACTATAGGATAGTCAACACACTAGTTGACTAGTCGTTCTCCCCCGTTTGTTTGTTCTTGCGGGGAGAAAAAGGGGTGCTTCAAAGTGGCAGCACCGCTTGCAGCCCAAGGCCAGCTGGAGAGTCCTTAGGCTGCATGTGGCATTTCAAAGCGGTAGCGCTGCATAGAGCCTGGAGCCAGAGGGGAAATCCCCAGCTAACCCCGGCCTCCATGTGGTGCTGCCGTTTTGAAATGCTGCAGGGGGCATGGGGCCAGTGAGGAACTGCCCACTGGCCCTATGCTCCCTGCAGCACTTTCATGGAGGCGCTCTTACCTACTAATCAAATACTTGATGAAAATTGCAGTGACTATTCAATTAGTCAATCAAAATTTAACTCCCTAGTCCAGGCTCCAGGGAGGGCTTGCAAAGCTTTCTGCACTTAGCAGATTCTCTCTGAGTGGGCTCTCACCAGTTTTTCTTTCTCCTCCAGTCTGTAGTTTCAGGCAGCCTGGTCTAATCAGACCTCTTCAGATTTTCCCTCATTTTTTTTTTATAGCCCCCATGTGTTCCATCAGCGCCTCAGTTGGCAAGCTGGAAGCATATGCTTATAGATTGTAAGGCCAAAAGAGACCATTGTGATCTGGTCTGACTTTCTATATTGCACAGGCCATAGACTCCCCCAAAATAATTTCTTGGGCATCTTTTTTAGAAAAACATCCAGTCTTGATTTAAAAGTGGTCACTGATGGAGAATCCACTGTGGCCCTTGGTAAATTGTTCCTAAATTTAATTACGCTTACCATTAAAAATGCATGCCTTCTTTCGAGTCTGAATTTGACTAACTTTAACTTTCAGTGGCAGTGAACTAGACATGCTGGATGCTTCCCAGGATCAGCCATCTTGTGACACCATTATGCTGCTGTTTTTAGCACAACTCTCTTCATCGGGATGGCAAAGCTCAACTAGCTATCATGTACTTGGGGTTTATGTCCTTGTTTGGAATGCAGGTAACACAGGGGTTTATGGAAAGCGCCACCAAATGTGCAAGGAAGGAGCTGCCATCTGTGGAAACAGAGTTGGAAAGGAGAGGATATTAAGGAGGTAGGGAAAGTCAGCACTTCTGTCCTCATGTGAGATTACATTCACTTGTCTTAGAATAATGCAAATGCCCATGTGAATGTAGAAGGCTCTTCATCCAACCCCATACATGTAGTTCCACCCTAATTAGTATTTTTTTTAAACCCAGTGTTTTCTGCCTTCACCAAAACCTGTATTCGTGCTTGTTTCCTGGGCTAAAAAGACTGTTACATAGTGTCCAACATTTCTGATCCTCTATTTCATACATCATCTCTAACTGGACTATACTAGATGTCATTGTTCTCCTTGTAATTTGCCAGTTGGATACAATCCTATAGCATCCACGGTTCTGTGGCTGGGAAAAAGCCAAGAATATGCTCCAGTTCATGTTAAAAGGAGTAGTTTCCTCCATGCCAAAGAGGCAGCTGTTGGCATCCTGGCCTTGTTATACTGCGCCTTCAATCCTCTTATTTTTCCTGGCACTGTTTTTACTGAAATGACTAATACCATGTTCAACAGGGCATTTGGATATCCAGTCAGAATCAAGATGTTTCTTTGTCTCTTGGAATAGTGTGTATAATAGTGTGAGTATTTGTGTGTATACGTGTAAGAGGGAAAAACATCCGTATTAGGTGTTCCCAGGACTTAGAAAACCTAACTAAAGACCCAAGTGAAGCAAGTAAGGTTTTAGTTCAACAAGTGTACCAAATTTGAAAGTTTAATTAAAAATCAATGGGGAATTTTAAAAGCAAAGGGAAAATAAGTAGAGAATCGAGGAACTTTTAGCCTTAAACCAGTTGTAACAAGGGAACTAACAGGTTTTCTCTCGAGAGTAATCAAAACTTGCTTATCCTGTTACCAAACGATTGTTGTCTGTGTAAAGTACTTAAGGAAGTTGCTCCCACACCCCTTTTATTTTAGATGCAACATTAAGTTATTTCAAGAGAAGTCACACATGGGTCAATTCCTTCTACATCGATGAGTCCTAAGCATGCAGAGCCACAAGGAGAGTGGGTTACTATTAATAGTGATTTCACAACCCAAAATTGTTTCCATATATCTTAGCGCACGTTTTTGTCTCTACAATTGGTTCATTATTTTGTCTTTCAGACTAGAAATGCCTATGTAATAATTTCTGAGACAGAGAAACAAATCCCAAAAAGCACTGATAAGCTGCAGTTAAGGTTGAATGCATATAGATAAACTCAAAGATAAAAACCTTAAGAACTCTGAATAATTCCAATATAAGTATTACAAACCCAGGAAAATTAAGTTTAAATTTAAATCCAAATACGTATTGAAAATCACAAGGCATCTAAACAACCATATCTGTAGTAATATTTTAAGTGGGGGAAAAGTACCTCTTCCTTTGTAGATTAGGTATAAACAATCTTGTTCTTGTAATACTAGAGTATGGTGTCTCTACCAGACAGAGTTAAGATTGTTTGGGTGCCTTTACTGTGTGTTTCCATATCTTAATGTATCTAAATTCCATTTAAATTAACCCTTAAGCTGAATTTGTAAAGTTTTTTTTTATTTTCTCTTAAAAATCATCTCCCCCATCCTCCCCAAAAAAACCCTAGAAACAACCAAAAAGGAAAAAACCAAACACACTGAAAATTCCATGCCAAACACTGATGAGAATGTTGTTTGCACAATTAAGCTCTTAAGTCCAGAAATGACGAAGTTATAGCTGCATGACTAAGTTTAACTTTATTCTGTGAACATGCTTTACAATAGAGTCCTTAATGCATTTCTCAAACATTTTGTTCTTGTGTGAGTGTTTATATTATTTTTTTACCTTAATGCCACCTTATACTAGGTATAAAGTTGTTGCTTTTATAAACCTGACACCAGAACACAACCGAGTCTATGCTTTTGCTATTGCCCTTATGATATGAGGCAATTGAATGATGATATGATAGTAATTGAATTGTATACTGTTGAAAACCTATCTTGTGTCTCTAGATTTCCTCACTGGAGAACTGGATTCATATTAGAATTCTGTTTCACAGTAGGAATGGTTAAAATGGTTTGTCATTGAGTTAGAAATAGTAGTTGCTAGTAGTTTGTTTTTGATTTAGTTATTTAGATAGCTTCAAATGTCTTTGAAACTGATTTTAGATCCTGGAGAAGATGCTTTTTTAAAAAAAAAAAATGGAGATTGCCTATCTCCCTTAAGAGGGATAAGGGATCTTTTGGAAAAGGCTTTATTTTCTGAAAGATCCACATCTAGACTGGCACTTTTTTCCGGCAAAGCTCCGTGCCGAAAAAAAGTGGCAGCCATTTTTATGCTAATGAAGCGGGGGAGATTTAAATCCCCGCTTCATTAGCAATTGCGGTACGTCTAATTTGCATCCCTTTTACGAAAAAGGGATGCAGTCTAGTCGTAGCCTGAATGAGAGGTAAAGTGGGAAGAGTGCATGAGTGCTCAGGGCAAGAACAGAATTATAATCAGTAAATTGTCAGAATATCATCCATTTAGATCTTATCCACTAACTGATGCATAATTGCCTCATTTCACTATAGCTATTAATTGGTTATTGTTGACTAGAAGAGATGAAATCTTGGACTTGTAAGTAGGATAAACTGTTTATGCGACCAGTGAATCTTATGCAATTAATTTGACTCTGCCAGTTTATTTAAAGGTATACCTCACAAGATATAGCAACATGTTCTTATACATCCAAAGAGAGTAAGGCTGTGTTCTTGTGCTTTCAATACCATGTTCAGCTTCTAGGAGGGGAGGCTGCTGCCTTAATTCCTACAATTACTGCACCCTATTGATTTAGTTCTACAACATAATTTTGCTGCTGCTTGTACTCCCTGGAGTCCTTTTTCATGTGGGTTTTTTTTTTCTGAACTACATTTCCAACTCCATGACACAGGAATGGATTTTACAGAAGGGGTAATGAGGGAACTCACTTTAACTGTTTAATCTTACATAGGATAGAACAACAATTAAAACATAGGCTTTTTTAAGATTACAAGTTTTTTTATTTTTAAATTTAAATAACATCCATACAATATGAAGGTATAATAAAAACAAAAGTTCTCTCCTAAGAAACATAACATAGTTAAAGCATCTTATTTAAATAAACTATATTTTCACTTGCTCTACATCTAATAAATGACAAATCCACAAATGAGCCCTCAGCAACAAATGAAAATGAACAGTTTTACTACAGAGCTGTAAACATAGTTAACTAAAGTTTTCTATATAATGTTAATTAACATTTACATATTTATGTTAACAAGACAATATGAAATGTATACACAAAATACCAGTTAGTTTCTTAAATGATGAATGTCCTCTGTTTTGCTTTTTCTGTTGCTGTACCACTGTCATGTTGGGGGACTATACATCGTTACTATCAGTAAGGTTTTAGCAAATCTACTAATACAGATTTGAAATACTCTTTTAAGTGGTGAGAATGAGTGTCTCAGCAATAAACAATAGGAATTGATTATGACAATGGACCATAGTGAAATTTCATGGTACATAGGTAATACTTGGCTAACCATATTGTCAAACAGGAAATCATTGGTCTATTAGTTAATTAAGTAAGGATTTTCAATTAACAAGGGGCCACATTCTGTAACCTTTATTTATGTTGATTGGTATTTGCTCAGGCTAGCAAACCCATTCAAGCAAAGTTTCAATGAGTTTTGGGTTCAATGAGTTATGGGTTCTCAATGTGTTCAGAATTCCTTCAATTCTCTCACATTGGAAAATTGCATTTCACTGTTTTGATGGAGAATTCTTTAAGACCCAATAGAAGTATCAGTATTCTACTACCTGGGAAATAAAATGGAATGGGATATAAATTAAAATTAATGTTTCAAATTATCTGAGAGAAGGAAAATATACATCCTAATCACAACAGGTATTCAAAATAGAGGAAACAGGAACCTCTGAGATTTCCATTGGCATATTGTTCATGAAACAAACACCTGTCATCTTCCAAGCACATCTTTCCTTTTTTTTGAGGCAAGGGTCAGTTGGATTAAAAGATCCAGCCCTTGAATAGGTTAATATAATTGCGTCAACAAATGGTGACCCACTTAAAAGCAATACATTAGCAGTAAAAAAGCTGGCTATATGGATTGTTCACAAAAGCCAAAAGATGGAAGATTACTGCATAAAAGATGACAAACAGGGAATATAAATAGGTATGTTAAAATAGAGGCAAAGGAACATCTATCCTTTTAAAGATCTAATAGCTTAGAGTAAGAACATCATCCCTCCAACATCTATAAAATTAGAAAATAGATATAATAGTCCCTTTAATCAATTTCTCTTTCATTAGTAGGCCAATCTTATTTTAGAGAGCATGCCTCAATCAGGCTTTTCACAATTAAAATATTTTACTTTCTTGAACTATAAAACCAGTCTGAGAATTCTTAATACTACTCCCATTTGTCTGATCACCATACGAGGTTTCTAAATGACTAAGCTCAAAATACTTTACCTTTGGGAGATTTTTTTCTTTTGTGATAGCTTATGTAAGATGTAGCCCATGAAAACTGCAAGCAGAATGATAATCAGAAAAGCTGTCAGTGTTGTCCAAGCATGTATGTTAGACTTTGGGAGGGCACCAGTGACACACACACTGACAATTGCAGACAGTTCACAGTAACTATATAATGGGTCCACAACAATAGCTTTAAATACATAAAAGCCATTATAGTGTGAAAAGATTATCTTGTTTTTATTTTGACCAAGAATTTGATATTTGGCTGAGGGTGATACTAGTTTAGGGCCGTCGTGATTCTTACAGCTTACATAGTTCATTCTGTTCCATGCAGTATGAGGATTTGGAGAATCTTGCTTTTGCATCATAGCCATCCAATTCTGAGGTTGAGATACACAATTGGCTTCTGCAGCGGTCAAGAGATAATCATAATTATACATGCCATTGACTTCAAACATAACAAAGTCAGCGGAAACATATTCCACAAATGCATTGTTTTCCCACAGTTCAAGGACTGGCAGCCACGGAGTATCATAATACTGCAGAAGGGGACACTCTAGTTTATAATAGTCATATGGAACTTTAAGATCACTTTGATCTAGCTGCGGTGTGGCAAGAAAATGGGGGTCATATATATCGTGGTCAATTGTATAAGTGAAGCTATTTTGCAGCATGCCTTGTTTAAAGAGGCCTTTGCTGCATGCTGTTGTGTTTTTAAAAAATTTAATGTATTTAGTAGGCGGGCAACCTATGTTGACAAGTGCAGACAAAGGATGTATGTCAATGCAGCAGACGCCTTTGTTGAGGACATCCACGGTAAGAGTAGCCATCCCACCAGAGAGGAAGGAGCCACTGAAATGAGGGTCTGCCATGCCAGAGAAGTACTGCTGCAGCAGCTGCATGTACAAGCTGTACTTAGTGTGCCCGTCATATGTGTATCCATCCTCTGTGATCTTTGCCTGGAAACCTAGCACATGGGGGTTGCTCACAGTCACTATTGGAAAGGCACCAGTACCTGGCTTTGGCACAAATGTGACATTAAGGTTCAGCTTCTGGTGCATATCAATGTAATAGATCTTGTTGTGAAACTGGCCCCTGAGGATCTCCACTGGGCACTTTTGCAGGTATGGCCATAGCTCCGTGAGCATCGACTGCACTTTGAAGATGCATTTCCAAAAGGTATAAGCCTGGGTGCCATTGCTGGGCACAAGGCTCAATAGGGTTAGCATCCCTACTTTGTTAAACATCAGCACAGCATTGCATATGCCCTTTTGGCTGGTGTTGCTCTTTCCATTTTGCACCATAGATGTGGAGACCATATCTAGGCTTCCATAGAAAAGCTGATGGTCCCGGGTGAGGGCTGCAATCTCGGTTTTGCTAATGGCCACGTGGCAAAGGCCATTGCCAGGGAAAGGATGGGAGTTCCTGGAAAACTCCAATACAGTTACTGGCTCCACAAGCAAGCCGTTATTGGAGGAGACCAGCAGCGTGTCATTGTTCCAGAGGATGGTGAAGCCCCACAGGTGAGGATGCTGGATACGATGGATATCATGGCCCCGTGTGGACTTCAAGTGAAAGCCCATTGAGATGTGACTGGATGTCTGGCTCAGGTTGCCATTGGTGTATATGAAATAGGCCTCTCCTCCTTTCCTTTCTCCATCGCTGTGGCGGATGAGCACCCCAGTCTGGGAGAGGGAAACAAAATTGTAGACACCAAGCAGTACCCCTGGAAGTTCTGGACTCAGCTTCACGGGGGTGAACGAATAGCCCCCATTCTCTGACAGGAAGATGTGGCTTTTGGAGGGTGAATGCCCAATCTCATAGGCGAAAATCTTCATACTGATGTCTTTACAGGCTAGGTCCTGCCCTGGGTAACAGCAGTGGGTGTTTGATAGCTCAGTGACCAAGGAATCGATCCCCTGCGCTAGGATCCATTCTTCTTCCCCAGCCTTAAAGTAGTAGGAATAGACCCGTCCATTTATCACCATTGCTAACTTCGTCCTCTTCACAAAGGCAGCAGCACTGACTAAGGCGCTGGAGGGCTCTAGCTCATTAGGGATGGTCAGTGGTGGGATGCTGGTCCGAAACCCATTTGTGCTGAGGAAAATCTTCTCTCCCAGGTACAAGGCTGGACTGGGATGTCCCCAGGGGTCATCCTCATTACATGGGTACTGTAGAAGGAAAGGTTCAGGGTGGCTGAAATTCAGGACAGTGCCTGACCCCTTGTCCTGGGTACTGAAGGACAGACCTGAGTACAGTAACCTCTCCTCATTGCATGACCAGGAATCAATGCTTCCCCTTGCAAGCCACAGCCATAGCCAGAGTTTAGCTAGTGAGATTGGCCAGGAGCAGGGCATTAGTAGTGCTCTTATCAGAACCATCCTCTTCTACCAACTTAGTCAGGAGGTTGATGCCTCACGCTCCTTATCGACATCAGCTCAAAATGGCTCCTGGCTCGTCTCACTTCCTGCTGTAAAATGTTAGAAGGAAGTTCCGAGAGGCAGTTGGGGGCTGGGCTGGGCTATGGGTGGGAGCTGTTCTGAGTGTTTCCAGTATAGTCTCTGTCATGTGTAAAATGTCAGACACTCCCCAGTTTGTAACTGATACTGTACTGCTGACAATGGCCCTGATGGATAGATTTACCTCATACTTGATTTACCCCAATGGGCAATAGCCCTTACAGTCAGTTGTGCCTAATGCTAATTTTCTAAAGGATCTCTACTTGCCACTGGTGCTCCTGACCATACAATCCATTGCAGCTATGGACAATGGCTCCAATCAGTAGTTTGAGTCTCTCTCCTCCGCAAGGGACAACAACCTCTGACTACCTAGAGCAGGCGTGAGCCACTGGCTCTGGCCTGCGGGCACTGCGGGGAGCCCCAGGCAGGCTCCCTGCTTCTCATCCTGCTCTCATGCTGCTCTCACACACAGCTGTGGGGCAGTTTTTCTTTAAAATCTGAGAGTCCAGAGGGGAGTGGGAAGCTTTAGGAGCTGCTGTTACCCCAAGCACACTCCCATTGGTCAGTTTCTGGCCAGAAATAGGCCAATGGGAGCTGCTTGTTTCAGTAACAAGCAGCCATGAAGCACAGGGGCTCTAGAGCGCATGGCTGCAGCCTGTGTGAGAGTGGGACAGGCAGGGAGGCTGATTCAGGAACCACTGCTGGCAGGTAAGTCTCTTGGTAGAGCCTACCTCTGGCACTCCAGTCACTCCCTTCCCCAACCCTCTGCCTCCTACTCCACATACTCAATACCTGCTCCCCCATACCTATATTCCCCCCCGATCTAGCACCCCAACCCCCTGCCCAGATCAGTCCCCTACTGCCCTAGCTCACAACCCAAATCACTACACCCTCTCCTGTACCCCAGTTCCAACCCCTAATGCCCCAGGTCACAATTGCCTCCTTTACCCAAACTCCCTCCCTTACCCCAAACTCCCTTCTGCACCCATTCTACACCCCAGACCCTGCACCTCCTCCAGTAATAATATGGAAGAGTGATGTTCCAAATTCTTGGAGTCGTCCTCCCATAAAAACTTATTGCCCACCCCTGACCCAGAGGCTAGTAGCACTGCAGTTATCTCAAGAGTGCTTCTATAATTGCTTTGTCACTGTGCCTGATTTGGGTCATAGCTGAGAGTGCCAAGTTCAGAACAGACTATAGGAAACATGGCAGATACCCCCAAAATTGATGGTTTATTCCAGTGGTCCCCAACCTTTTGGGGCTGCTGGGCACCAGGGGGTGGGGCCACTCACACACCGGGCACCCGGGGGTGGAGCCGCGCCCACGCCCAGGGGCAGAGCCACCCATGCACTGCACTCTTGGGGCCGGTGCTGCTCCTGTGCTGCGAGCCCAGGGGCGGGACTGTCCATATGCCACGTGCCTGGGGCCGGAACAGCCCATGCACCACATGGCCGGGGGGCAGGTCCGCCCATGTGCTGTGCGCCCGGGGCAGCGCCGCCCCTGGGCCAGATGCCCAGGGGCGGGGATGCCCATATGCTGTGCACCTGGAGCCGGCACTGCCCACATGCCCGGGGGCGGGGGCGGCCCCAATCACTCAGCAGGTGCACAGAAATGGCCCAGGAGGCACCATGGTGCCCACGGGCACTGCGTTGGGGACCACTGACTTTATTCTATCATTAGAAGTCACCAAACCAGTAACAAAAGTGAATCCTCTATCACTTTTAGTAAAAAGGAGCCAAAACAATCCCCTATAGGCAAGCCACCCCATCTCACTACCCAAACACCTGGACTTTTGTTATATAAGTGTATTAAAACTATAACCACTACATATGAGATTTTTTTTCCAGTTCCAAAGAATCAGCTACACACCCTAGGCCAATCTATATAGATGGGTTGGAATCTGTATCATTGCTGATTGTCAAGAGCAGGTTAATCCTACACCTGTCAGGGATGGTCTAGATCAGTGTTTCTTAAACTCTGTTCTGTGGCACACTGGTGTGCTGCGAAGAAGTCAGGTGTGCTGCAGAGAACAACAGAATTTAACATGGTTGCCCTTAAAGGGGCAGGCAACCTTTTTTCCCCTCAATAACGTTCCCTGTGACCCTTTTTCCCCTCCAACCTTTTTTTGGCTCAACAAAAAATCATTGGTGTTCCTCATTAAAAAATTGTTTGGTGTTCCTTGGTCTTAAAAAGTTTAAGAAACACTGGTCTAGAATATTTAGTCCTACCACGAATATTTAGTCCTACCACGAGTGCAGAGAACCAGATTAGATGACCGGTTGAGGTTTCTTTCAGTGTTATGATTCTATAATTCAGCTCTTAGTACACTACAGTCACTCCTTCAGTAAAACTAAACTAGAGATTATTTAATGATAAAAAGAGCTATTAATTGGTTAAAGGAATCACACATTACAGTTGATTTCAGAGTCTGTAGGTCAGGGTTATAGCAGTGATGGTAATTCTGCTAGCTTGCAATAAGTTTGTGGATCATATAAAAGATTGGGGGTCATCAGCAATATGCTCTAATCTTTTCCATCTATGTGCAGAATAAATTTGTTTGTGCACAAAGCATATGTATGAAGCAAAAAACCTAGCTGTGGGCACTCTGCCAACCAGCTGCTCAGCATTTGAATTTCTTCTGAACAGCTGCACAAGCACCCAGCTTCCAGGGAAAACTGGTCATCAGTAGTTTGTTCACTGCTTCCCTTTCCTGACAACCATAGTTTAGAGATGTAGAGAAGGAACGATGACCAAAAATGATGTGCTAATTCCTTTTGTGAATTCATCCCTTAGTGCAGAACGATGGAAGCTTTTTTGAGTCAGGGGCTGCTGATCCACAGAAAAATCAGCCGGGGGCCATGCATAAGTGAGAAGCCTCTGACAGAAGGGAAAAGACACCCCCCACATGCCCTTTGAACACCAGAGCCTCCAGGCACCAGGCTCGTAGATTTTGTGTGCTTCAGCTCAACGGGTGGGTGAGTGGGGGGCTGGCGGGACAGCATGGACTCTCCAATGCTGAGTCTTAGAGGCCAGGTTCAGCCCGCAGGCCTGAGGGCTCCACTCCTGCCATCGAGTTTTAAAAATGGTATTTCTGCACTAATGAACAGACATGGCTGTTCTCTCAGTTGCTTGTTCCAGTTAAGCCAATTCATTGTTCTTGAATATTGCTGTCAGCTAGTGCCCACTCAGCTCCCAAAGTCTCTGTTCACCTGGCTTCACAGTATAGGAATATCATACTCTTTCTTCTGTTGATGGAAATGTATAAGGAAAAATGGGAAGTGGATAAAAGCATCTGTAGTTCTAGAGTGATGCACTGACCATCTGAGCAGTTTTCCCTTGAGGACAAATTCTTTAAAAACTAAGCCCTCAAAGAGGCTGCAAAGTCATCTTCCTTCCCCACTTTTATTTCTCTGAAGACAAGTGGGTGACATTGGCTTTAAGAAATTGAGACTTAAGAACAAAAACAAACCCTGATTTGGCTTAAATTTTGAAAATGATTAAGACTTTTTCGAGGAGAAAGCTCTCAGTGAATGGCATCTTCGAGTGCCCTCAATTATGCATCCCTGAATTACAAATTTTAATACAACATATACTAAATACTTTGAACTTAGCTTTGTCTTCCTGTGAAGCATGGTTTAGGAGTTCTCTCAGAGGGTATATCTACACTACAGAGTGTTGTTTTGGAAAAACAGAATTTTTTTCTGAAAAAATGTCAATTATGTCCACACTGCAACCTCGTTCTTCCAAAAGAAAATGGAAAGAACGGACGGGTTTTTCTAGCATTGGTAAACCTCTTACTACTAGGAAGGAGCCTTTTTCCAAAAGAGCTCTTTCAGAAAAAGGTGTGTGTGGACAGGGAAGAGGGAGTTCTTTCAGAAGAAGAGGAAAAAGGAAAAAGCACAGGTGCCCTGGTGGCCACTCTGTCCATAGTAATCACAGCTTAAGTGCAAGATAGCATTCATTCAGTGTGGACGCTCTCTTTCGAAAAAGCAGATTGCTTTTTCAACGAGCTTTGGCTTTGTGGACGGTCTCTTTCAGGAGAAGTTTTTTCGGAAGATCTGTTCCAGAAAAGCTTCTTCCGAAAGAAGCCTGCAGTCTAGACGTAGTCAGAAATATTCATTTTTCCTCACAACAAAAGTCTTCTGAACTAAAACCCTCACAGATGCTGTTCGGTTATATTATTTTTGGCTCTATAAAGAGAAAGAAAAGTTTAATAGCTAAAGTTAAAAGTGGGAAAAAGAGCACTTTTCCCAATGTTCCAGTACTTGGCAGGTACCTGCCACTGCAGATTCTGTTTATAGAGAAGTGCACTGAAAGAATACTATTCCAGAAGATCATTCATACAGGTGTTTGGTCTCTGGTTCTGATGCAACAGTTTTTACTCTTAAAAATTTTCAGTGTCTCTGTGGTTTTGGAGATCTCTGTCGTCCACTGTGAATGGGTTACATTGGCTATCAGAAAACTAGTCACCCGGCTGTCATTTCCAAGGGCAAGACATGTAACCATCTGATTGAAACAGCCACACACTGTCCTGGTACACAAAATAGAGTGAAAACAGCCCTTACTCTCTGCAATGTGCTTTCTGGCAAGATTATTATTCACTATTATTTATTCATATCACTGTTGCTTTCTTATGGTTTTCATATGAGTTAGCTTATTTTTGTTTTAAAACATATATCTGCATTGTAGGAGCTCAGGAACAAATAAAAACATGAACCATGAACTTTCACTGTGTGATATTAATTAAACCCTGAAATTACAGGTTTTATGGGCTTTCTGGTGAAAGTTGGGATATGATTTTGCTTCACTGAAATTATTCTTTGCATTTTCATTCTTTTCAGTCTCTCTCTCTCTCTCTCTCTCTGAGAATATTAAAGGGAGTACAAAACAAGTTTGAGACTTGCCAAACACAAAGACTTCAGTGGGCCTGGGTTTTACCTAAAACTCTGACTTACTGTTGCTACCTCAGATTATTTCTGAATATTTTAAAAACCAGAAATGTCTGCCATAAAAATCATTTTGGAAATTTAATAAAAACTTCAATCATTTCTCATATGTACATTGCCACATTCATTGGAATGCTAGCTACAGTTAAACCTATACTATGCATTAATTTCCATTGGAAATCTCAATATATATTCTATTCCAGCTTCTCACTACTTCTGGTATCAAATTATTCTTGTGGACAGCAGTATTTCAGGGAGATATAAACGAGGATACAAGAGCAGGGAAAAAAATCCCAGTATTGTTTTCTAAATTTTTTTCACCATGAAGTTGTGATGAGAGACCTATCAGAAATTATACCAAAATTGATTTCTTGGTGAAACACATTTAATTGTAATGCGTTTATACAACTTTACAAGAAAAAACTCATTAATTTCTAAAACCTGTCTTAAGTATTGAGCTCCCCTCATTTGATTAAGTATTAGTTGATACCTCAGTTAAACAACTATACTATGACAGAGGCAGATTATAAACTATTGAAATGTTTTATCTAAATTCAATTGACGTTTGATTGTACAGTAGACTTCCAATAATCCGGCACCTTTAGGACCCAAGGGGTGCTGGATTGTTGGATACGCCGGAGTATCAGGAGGTACTCCAGCAGGGGCGGCTGTGACGGGTCTGCTGGGACCCGCACTGCGACTGGCGGTGGGGGGGAGGTGTTGGTGGGGAACAGTGCGGTGAGGGACGAACCCTCTGCCGTTTTGCAGGGAGGCAGGGAAAGCCCCGTACAGCCGCCAGCGACAGGCCAGCTGGGGCTGCAAGCAACAGCAGCAGACTTGGGGAAGTGGCTGGCAGAGCACTTGGGGTGCTGCCGGGTTGGTCCCTTAGCACCGCCCCTCACCTGAGCGGCGCTGCGGGACCAACCCCGCAGCACCCCAGCAGCTGCCCCTGCTGGAGTACCTCCTGATACTCCGGCCCTCGCAGCGCCGTTCCCCACCCCCACGGCCAGACGCAGTGCGGTCCTAGCAGATCTGTCAGAGGGGTATAATCCACTTCCCCTCTCCTCCCCTCCCCTTCCCTTTCCCAGCCCATGAGTGTGCATGGGGCTCACAGGAACTCCAACTGTCCGGCAGGATGGAGCACTTCCGGGTTCTAGTTGGTGCTGGACTATCAGGAGTGCCGGACCACTGGATGCTGGACAATTGGCGTTTTACTGTATAACAGTATGCAATGGACTTTAGTTTTTCACACTAGAATAGAGTATTATCCTTCCACTCTGATATACTACCTAGATCCTTTCAGCATATTGCATGCCTGACAAAGTGAGAGAGTTCACCTTTCATCTTTATTATACTGATTCATAAAACTGAGCTGTAGGTTTTCATTTGCTGAATGATCTAAACTAGATAAATGCTTT
Source organism: Pelodiscus sinensis (assembly GCF_049634645.1). Lineage (NCBI taxonomy): Eukaryota > Metazoa > Chordata > Testudines > Trionychidae > Pelodiscus > Pelodiscus sinensis. Next base: position 72,708,052 of record NC_134712.1, read on the forward strand.
AAATATGGTGTTGACAACCTTGCAAACACCTGTGAATAGCAACACAGAGCTGAATAAATCTGTGTGACTGTAAATACTCAGAGAGTCATTGGTATCCTTATAACACTCCTTACTGAAACAAATGCCATATTATAATTTCCAGCAAGTCTCTATAGCTGTATTTAATGTATTTAAAGAAATTAGTTTTCTTTAAGAAACCATATGCACTTGTAGAAAGGGAGCGAAGCACCTATATAATGACATTGAAAACTAGACTGGGCCATGTTTTCAGCTGATATAAATGTGCATTGTTGCATCAGATCCTACGTTTCTAGATGATTTTTTTTTGTTTAACATTATGGCAATTACATTGCCTACATGGATGGTTGAGGCAGCTGCCACAGTCCCCCACAGCACAGGGTGTGGGTTGACTGCCCCAAACCGTGTCTCCTTCCTGAGCTGGGTGCAAGAGTGCTGATGTGCTCCATGGGTCCCTGGCAAGGTGTAGGGGGAAGTTATCTCTGTGCCCTGTAAGGGGCAGGGCCAGGGCAGCCACCCCTCAGCTCCAGCATTCCCCCACCCTTCCAAGGCAGCCCAAATAGCTGCCCATAGTGTGCTGTTCAGCTCTCTGGTGGCAATGTAAAGGCTCCAGGCTGCTGCCACAGTATCAGCATTGGCAGCAGGAAGCCCAGGGTTCCTTTAAATTGTTGGGCCTGGAAGCAACTGCCCTCTTCCTCCCACCCCTCCATCCCATCAGTGAGCCTACCTGAGTGTTAAGGATGCACAGCATCCTGATGTGCTCTGTGATATTGCCTAGCAAGCTGACCACATAAAAGGCTGGTGCCTGCACTTTACTTTTCTTCTGGGCTCTGACCGGTGTATTGCCTGCAGTTATAAGTCACCACATCATTCTTTAGAGTATTTGTACTCTTTGAAATCATTAAAAACAATAAAGAACCTATTACATGTTAAAAAGCTTACCGGTGGTCACCCCCGACCGCCCATTTTGGGCTTTGATATGTCAGTCTGTCACAACCTGCCACTGGGTTTTTGCATAACTGGAGGTGGGGAATTTGCATTAACCTCTCTGTAGCAGTTCCCCATGAAATCCACTTCTCACTTATTGTCTCAAAAGTCCTTTATTGTCTGGCATTTCAATATAGCCCTCTGAGCTCCCAGGCAATGTTCCATCTAACTTTTTCATCCATGAGTGGAATAAATGTTATGTTTGCAAAAGCATGTGCAGATGTGCACCACCAATAGAAACATACACTGTTGGCGGTGGGAGCTCTGCTAATCAGCAGAGTGGCACCTGAATCTTTCCTGGGCGGTTGCCCAAGGGCCCACCTTATGGGGAGCACTATTCCCAAGGATCACATCACAATTTCCCCCTGGAGGGATCACCTAGAATCCTGACCCAAAACAATACATCACCTTTGCATTTAATACAATAAGTTTTTTCAATAATATTGCAGGGAATTGTCATACCTGTCACAGATGCCTATGTCTTTTTTTTAATTGAATAGTGAGACACATTCTGAATTTCTCCACCATTTTATTTTATCTCCATTCAAGTAAAGCTCAATGTCAATGGGAGTTTTGCCTGAGTAAAAAGTGAGTAAGGGCTCCAGGATTTGGCACGATGAAAGGAGACGTGGCTTTCCTCCCTCCATCCTTTGCATATTTCTTCATCCCCTAACATCTCTTCATTTCCTTTTACATAATTTTTCTATTATGGCAGTTATGCGAGTCAGTGCCTCAGAATAATTCAGTAATACCAATAACACCTCTAGTTTCAATCTTTAATAATAAAAGAAATGTGCAAAAAGCACATTCATTGTCTTATCCAAAGAACAAAACATATGCTGAGGAGGAAGGTGGTTGAGATAAATGTAGTGTAATCCTTAAAAAGTCAGTGTGTGATGTGAATGTTTCTTTGTTTCATAATCTGCTTGGAGTCACAAAGTTATAAATATAAGAATGTAAAAAAAGAAAAATGTTAGGTTTTGAAGAAATGTGGTAATCAGTTGTGCAGGTCTGTGGTAAGAACCTCTTGATATTAAAATGAACATAACATGTATGCATGCTTGGAAGGATTAGATTTTTATTGGTAAACATCAATTTCACCATACACACATACCACATGAAGAAAAAATATTTTCATTGATAACTGAAAGTTTGGAAAGTCAAAATAAAAACACCATTTGAGAACTTATTGGAGTTGGATTTAAGAACTTTTACTTTGTATTTTTTGACACGATGGGGACAAATTGTGTTTTTAACTATTATTAAAATTTAAACTTTTGACTGTGTCTACAATCATCAAATAAATATTGTCTGACTTCCTCCGTTGTCTGCTATCCCCATAATGTCATGCAACTGTGAAAATTAAAATAAAAATTGAAAAAAGCTTAAACCTTATCATTTTGAACTGTAAAAATTTGAAAGGTTAAACATTGAAAAAATGTGAATAAAAATTGAAGTTATACAAAAAGTCAAATTCTGCCAAGCCTACATAAAAACACAAAATAACTTGAATTTATATCCATAATTCTCACATTTTTCTGGGACATCTTTTAGAAAATATTTCAGGCTATGATGACCCTGCTCCATACTGACCATAAAACCCTTACTACTGCACTGCTGGTGGTGGCAGGGCTGCCCAGCCAGCAGCTGCCACTTGCACATTTCCCCCCCCCCCCCCCATATTCTTGCAACCTCCTTTCGGTTCCCCAACTTGAGAAACACTGCTCTCTATGTTATCATCCCTGCTTCTCTTTACTGTTTTAAAAATACAATAGAAAAAAGAAGATAGAGTTCATGCTCATCAAGTAATAACTGTAATAAGTATGATAATACCAGAATACAGCCAGGAATAGTCAAGGAATGCTTCCTAAATTAAACCCAGCTTGTGATAGTTCTTGTAATACATTTAATTATAATTTTCTCACGCTGGCTTTTATGCACAGAGGTTATTACATCAAGGACTCTGTGGTAAGTTAACTAGTGGAAAAATCATGCAAAGCCCAAGCATTGATCTATACATGAGCACTAATTTCACAGAGCATATTACTTGGCCAGTGAAAGCTCTTCAGTTACTTGTTTTCAGTGTGCATTAGCACAATATAAGGCCTCCTTAGTGGCTCTGTTTTGACTGCTCTGCCTGAGGTCTGAGGAATTCTTTCATCCTAATCATGTTATGAGCAGGACTGCTGTTTTACATTTTGCACTATAAACACAGGCACTGCTGTATGTGTGCTCCGGGGCTAGAGCACCCATGGAAACAAACGGGTGTTTGGCAGCTGGCGGGAGGTGTTTGTGGGGAGGTTGCAGATGGGAGTGTAAAGAGAGCAGGGCCCCACAGGAAGGGATAAAGTGGCTTCAAGACAGAGCAGGTACATTGCCTTGGGGTGGAGCTCTCAATAAAAGTCAGAGTCTGTGACTATAAAGTCCCTTGTGATATGATAAACTAACATGAGAAATTGAAATTACTACTCTAAGACATGTCCCTGAGCTAATCTATTTGTTGCATCTTCCCTTGTCCCTAAATCCAAAATAATTTATCATTTTACTTTTAATCTGTAAATTACTTGTTGTGATAGGGCATCTATCCCACACAAGGCCTTAGTAAGTAAAAAGGGACAGTGAACTGTGGGACAGGTTGCACCTACAGGAGAGTCGAGGCTGATAAGGTCTATTGGCTGATGAAGCCCAACTGGGCAGAGGAACCAGGCTAGTCATAGAGAGGAAATTGGTAAGGGAACCCGGAAAGAAGGAGTCCTGCATTCACTTCTCAAGAGAAAAGGGGTGTTGGGCACAGACCAATGAGAGCTGTTGTGTAAACCCTGAGATTTTGCCTTGGAATAAAAACTGTGGCAAGAACCCACGAGGAAGTGAAATAGCCACAGGGAAGAAGCAGAGGCAAAAGAAGCCCAGAAAGGGGATAGAAGATAGGAAGACAAGGTAGGAAACAGCCCAGGGAAACTGCAATGGGGTCAGAGGTTGAGCAGATGGTTGTAGGCCATAGGGTCCCTGGGCTGGAAGTCAGTTATGGGTTGGCCTAAGTTGCCCTACCAGCCCCTGGGGATGCAACATAGGGGCAGTGGAGCATAAGACTACCCCAGATAGCTTGTCCAGTAGGAGTTTGATACTTCAGGGAGCCCTGTAGTGACATGAGCAGAGGGCTGAGCTATAAGTGGGAGTAAATTCTTTCCAGAGAGAGAGACACACACACACCTCACCCACACCCTGGAAGTGAGAAACTTTAAAGAAGAGGGTGTCAGAATGCATGAATTAATCCCGCTGAATTGGCCCTAAGGAACCACCACAGTAGTGAGTACTGAACCCTGTGACACTTGTGCAACCTTCAATCTCTATGCATTTATATAGTGTTCTATGGCATCCCATTTAGACATAGTCCAGTGCCAGGCAAATTGAGATTTCTCATGCCAAATGGTATATTTAGCATCAGTCAAAATGGAGAGAAAAGGTCACTCTAATTAAAGATGTGTGAACAGATTCGCTGTGGATGTAACACAACTGACTTCAGTGGACTTAGGCCGACAGAAACTTCTGTGATGACTAGAAAAACCTGCTGTGCTTTCCATCTCACCCTCCTACCCCCACTTCCGAAACAGTCCTGTATCCAACAAAGTGTGGCATCTTTTAATGGGAGCATTGCCTTACAAACATGACACCCAGGGCTGGATTACCCAATAGGTAGACTAAGCATGTGCCTAGGGCACCAGCAAAGCAGGGGCATGAAAACAAATGAGATTTTTGTTTTTGAAAAAATTTGATATTTGATATTTCAAAAAAAGCATCGAAGTCGTCATCATGGGAAAAATCAGAACTCCACAGAATGCTCTTTTTCTTAGCTGAAAAAAATAAAAAACCCTCAGAGAACAACATGTCAGGACAGACTTGATTCACTTTCCCTATTGTGTATGGAAGTGGACATGCTTCGTCGAGTCAGCTTCGATGAACTTATCCAGAATTTTGCAATCAGAAAATCCAGAAAGAAGCTATTTTAATTTCAGCATACATGTAAGTTTCGTGTCATTTCGAAAAATAAAATTTTATTTTACGGCATAGTATTGTTTTTATTTTGAATTACATATGGGGGGGAGCATAATCTTTTCAGTGCTTAGGGCCTCTAAAGGTCTTAATCTGGCCCTGATGACACCCCAGAACCAGACAATTACCACTTCTTATGCTAGTACCTTACTTCAGGATGGTGCATCATGATGTTTGACAGTGTAACTATAAAAACTACAGGCAGTAGGTAAACAGCAGATTATTCTGCCCATGGACTAATACTTGTTTGGAACAGCTGGTATGTCTAATTATACATAATATTTTCTGTATATCACTGATGTCTGGATGAGAAAGGGAAAGGTTATCTAGAAATATTATATAGATATGACAGATATAGTTGCTCTCTGATACTCTCATTAGCTTAACCAATGCTTTTAAAACAGTTGACAGTTGTTTATCTTTTCTGATTGTTAATTGCTAATTGTGCATTCATAATCTTCTTTTCTTGTATATGTTTGAGGGTAGATTTCCCTATCCATCCCTCTTTATCATTTTCTTTTGGTATCTGCGGTATTTTTTTCTTTTAAAATCCTTAGAACGACAACCTCCTGTTGCTGTTTCTGTTCTGTGAGGAGGCCAATCAATCTATATCTAATTCATTAAAATTCAGACTGGGGCTAATTTCATCACAATCTTGGGTCTGGTACAAAGGAAACCTAACTGATGAAAAATAAGAGAGATTGATGTGAGAAGATGAATGAAAGCCAGTTACAAATACAATGTGCTTAGCAGGGTGTGGGGGTTTTTTTTTTGACGAATAATATTGCTGTTCATCAAAAAACTGACATTATGGAAAAATGTCTTAACATTTATTCATAAAAAAGAATTAGGTAGCCTGGAATCTATGGAAGAGGAAGAAGCTTTCATTAATGGAAGTCTCTTACTTGGTTTGCAAAAGTGACGAGGAGTCCTGTGGCACCTTATAGACTAACTGAAGTGTAGGAGCATAAGCTTTCGTGGGCAAAGACCCACTTCGTCAGATGCATGCATCTGACGAAGTGGGTCTTTGCCCACGAAAGCTTATGCTCCTACACTTCAGTTAGTCTATATGGTGCCACAGGACTCCTCGTCACTTTTGCAGATTCAGACTAACACGGCTACCCCTCTGATACCTTACTTGGTTTGAGTCCCAGTTATTGACTCTGCAAGTATTCTGAATACCTTTTGAAATCTCCCTTAAAATATTCTTTGTATCAACTATCTTTATTAGAACAGTTCTAGTGACTTTAGTATTACCCCAATGCCACTAATGTATTTTTTCTACAGACTGGCAAAAAATGATAGGATATAATTTTTAGACAAAACTTGTGTTTGTTTCCTGATATCAGCAGAACTACTCAGAAGAAAAGTATTGGCACCACTCTTTTGAATTTTTGGCATTGTGCTGCCAGGTCTATCAGTTTTACCAAAAGCAACCTAAAGATACAAAATGTGTTTTAAAAAACAAAATCACTTTTACTTACAAGGCAGCCAAAAATACTGTTGGATTTCTTTTTTTCTTTTGGCAAGTCATTCATAGATCATTAGATATTGGTATAGAAAGTACGCTTATTAAGTTTGCAGATGATACCAAGCTGGGAGGGGTTGTAACTGCTCTGGAGAATAGGGTCATAATTCAAAATGATCTGGACAAATTGGAGAAATGGTCTGCGGTAAACAGGACGAAGTTTAATAAAGACAAATGTAAAGTACTCCACTTAGGAAGGAACAATCAGTTCCACACATACAGAATGGGAAGTGACTATCTAGGAAGGAGTACGGCAGAAAGGGATCTAGGGGTTATAGTGGACCACAAGCTGAATATGAGTCAGCAGTGTGATGCTGTTGCAAAAAAAGCAAACATGATTCTGGGATGCATTAACAGGTGTGTTGTGAGCAAGACACGAGAAGTCGTTCTTCCGCTCTACTCTGCACTAATTAGGCCTCAGTTAGAGTATTGTGTCTAGTTCTGGGCACCGCATTTCAAGAAGGATGTGGAGAAATTGGAGAGGGTCCAGAGAAGAGCAGCAAGAATGATTAAAGGTTTAGAGAACATGGCCAATGAAGGAAGGCTGAAAGAATTGAGTTTGTTTAGTTTAGAAAAGAGAAGATTGAGGGGGGACATGATAGCAGTTTTCAGGTATCTAAAAGGGTGTCATAAGGAGGGGGGAAAAAACTTGTTCATCTTGGCCTCTGAGGATGGAACAAGAAGCAATGGGCTTAAACTGCAGCAAGGGAGGTTTAGGTTGGACATTAGGAAAAAGTTTCTAACTGTTAGGGTAGTTAAACACTGGAATAAATTGCCCAGGGAGGTTGTGGAATCCCCATCTCTGGAGATATTTAAGAGTAGGTTAGATAAATGTCTATCAGGGATGGTCTAGGCAGTATTTGGTCCTGCCATGGGGGCAGGGGACTGGACTTGATGACCTCTCGAGGTCCCTTCCAGTCCTAGTATTCTAATATTCATGCAAATGAGTCTCTCATTAGCATATTTTTTGCTGAGAAAACTCGTAGTGTAGAGGTAGCCAAAGAGTTTTGTTTTATGGCCAGTTACAGACTTTGTTCATGCACATAACTGGAGAATTAGGGAGGTCCCTAACTCAAATAAGGAGCTAAGTGCCTAACTTTCTAGAATGCTTTGAAAATTCCATTCACATCTTTAGGCACATACCTTTGAAAATCTTTCCCTACATCACTGTTCAGAGGATGAAAGAATCCCAAGGTTTCTTAACTACATATTTTATCAGCTTCTCCCATTTCCATTTCAACAGAGAAACTAAACAAATACTAAGTGACTTATCTGAATGCAGAATCTGTCCCAAATATGTCAACCTACTTCAAATTTTAAAATGCTGCTATGATTCAAGGGTTATTTAGTGTCTAGGTAGACCAGGCAGATTTAAGTCATCTAGCTATCTTTCCACTACAGAACAAAATTGCATTCTGTGACCCAAAGTAATAATATCTGTATATAGCACTGCATATCAAAGAGTGGGCACCTCGGGTCCCCTGTGGGGCAGGGCCTACTGTGGAGCCCACACATGGCCTTTCTCTTGGGACAGCACTGTTCCCTGCTCCAAGGACAAATTGCTCCTGCTCACAGAGGAGGGCATGGCCTCAGGGAGAAGAGCAGTGGCATCCCCCATGTGAAAGTCCCGCTGGGGGAAGAATGTGATAGCCTCCAGCTTGTGGTGGAGGCTAGAGTGCCTGAATATGCGGGCATTGTGTGTCCGGCCCAACCACCCAACAAAAATGTCCAGAAACTCTCCACAGTGGTCGACCAGGGCCTGCAGCACTATGGAGAAATAGCCCTTCATGTTTATGGACTGGGTGGCTCAATGCTGTGGTGCGCAGATCAGAATGTGGTCCCATCGATCGCTCCTCCGCAGTTCGGGAAGCCCAGGGCAGCAAATCCAGTCATGATCGGGTCCATGTGTCCCAGGCAGATGACCCTGTGCGGCAGGACGGAGTTGATGGCCCTTACCACCTGCAAAAGGAGACGAAGAAACACATACAATGTAGAATGAGAGGGAGTGCCTGAGCCCTTGGGAGGTGCCCATCCCCCTCAAACACCGCAGGAGCCACCCTCTATGAGGCTGCCCATCCAGCAGCAGGGCTGTGTGAGGGTGGGATAGCACAACAGCCCTGGGGACGGGCCTTCCCCCCACACCTCTTTCCCTAGGGTCCCCCTTTTCCAGAACCCCTCCCCCCTGCAGGGACTGCAGCCCGAGAGTGCCTTACCTCAATGAAGAGGACCTCGATGGTGGACTTCCCCATGCCAAACTGGTGGCCCACCAACCGGTAGCTGTCGGGGGTGGTGAGCTTCCAGATGGCAATGGTGACCCACTTCTCCAGGGGGATGGCAGACCGCAGGTGGGTATCACATCTCTGAAGGGCAGGGGCGAGCTAGGCACACAGCTCTATCGCCAACCACTCAGAACTGGTGTCCAGCCTCCAGAATTGTCTCTTGACTGTGTGGAGCGGGGGCAAGGGCATTGCTCCTGCATTCAGGCAGTGGGTCTCACAGATGAGCTCTGAGTCGAGCTGGGGCAGGATCATCAAGACAGTCTGCTGGAACTGCTGCAGAAGCTGCAGCATGGCTGTGTGGGGCCATCGTAAGCCCAGGCAGCTCCAGCTCCATAGCAAAACAAAAAAATAAAAAGAATGCTGTGGTGTCCAACAAAGCTGGGCAACAAGAGCATGCACTGCTAAAGCTTTGCTGTCCCTTGTAGAGGTAGGCAAGCACGCAGCAGAACCTGAGAAACGGCTGTCCAGGGGGTCCTCTGCAGGACACACGTTTCAGGTAGCCTTAGGCACACGTTTCAGGTAGCCTTAGGCAACAGCACCTGGACGCAACTGCTGACCTAATGCCCTGGCTGAAGTGGTTCCAGGTGGCCTTTTCTGCGAGAGAGCATCCAATCTGTGTGGACACTCTTTTGAAAAAGCAGGTCGCTTTTTCGATGCGCTTGTGCTGTGTGGACGCGCTCTTTCAAAAGAAGTTTTTTGGAAGATCTCTTCCAAAAAAGCTTGCAGACTAGACATACCCTCACTTTGTTAGCTTTTTCTTCATCACACATAGCTTGGCAAATAAACCCCTAACTTCTGTTTGCCACCAGTCCCAGCTAATCCCCTCTATCCTCACAGCTTAGCTTCTGACTAGACCATGCCATGTATCCCACTGCTGTAGCAGGCAGATTCTACTGTTTCCAGCTATCAATACATAAGGACAGTTGATTGCTCTTTCCTTTTTGGTCTGATTAGAGAGTGCTTAGAGCACACTGCTGCAAACATATCCTTTGCGTAGCTTTATATTCAAGACCTACTTGATGGCTGCTTTTAAATTCAAGACTCTCCTGTGCATATTCAGGCCTGCATTTTAATAGTTTTACATATTGGTAAAGAAAGGACTTGAAAAAGGAGCAATGTACTGGAGGCAATGGCTTTAACCATAAAGTATGGTATAAAAATGGATATACTGTATTAAATTAACACTCTTTTTTATTACAGAAAAAATCCAAGCAGTATCTTCTTTATTATTTTTACGGGACTTAATAGACAACTATATTTAGGGATTAGTTTGATTCTTATTTTCACTGTGAACATGGAGGTGGATCTTTATCTCTGACTGAACCAGGCTTTTGCTTCCTTGCATTTCAACTGACTATTGCTGACCAACTGGGTGGTTCAGACTACTTGCCTTAGGGAGATTCACTGCTGCTGGGCCAAGGAAAGGAAGGAATGAAAAAGATGAAATGCTACTGCACTGGCCTGTGACTTCAGAATCAGCTAATGCTTCAAAGGGAAAAGTATATGCTAACTATGTTGCTTGATCTTGAGTAATGGAATTGCTTGGCACTTTCCAGCTCACACAGACGTAATTGAAATAATGACTGTGCAAATACCAGAAGTCTTATCGTTCCTGGACAGATCCACTGCATGAGACAAAGAGGAAAAGCTAATGTAAACTGTCATAGCTCTGTTAGTGTGGCTGAAGGATGTGCCCCTGAATGCCTTCATGGGGCATCGGGAAATGTAAGGGAGAATAACACCAGCAGGTTTAACAATAGAAACAATGAGACACAGGGCTTGTGGTATCAGTTGTGAATGTGAAAAATTGCTTGAGCCTGGTCACCTCTTTCATTACAAATTAAGCACTGTCTCTCATATGTACACACCTAGGGTATGTCTAGACTACATGGCTCCGTCGACAGAGCCATGTAGATTTGTTTATTAGGCAAAGGGAAATTAAGTGGCAATTTAAATAATCACCACTTCATTTAAATTTAAATGGCTGCCGCGCTGAGCCGACAAACAGCTGATCAGCTATTTGTCGGCTCAGCGCGCTAGTCTGGACGCTTCGCGGTCGACATCAAAGCCCTTTGTCGACCTCCCCGGTAAACCTCATCCCACGATGTCGGCTCAGCGCGGCAGCCATTTAAATTTAAATGAAGTGGCAATTATTTAAATCGACGCTTCATTTCCCTTTGCCTACAATCCTAATCTACATGGCTCCGTCTTGAAAGTAGGAATAAGGGATCTTCCGGAAAAGGGCTTATTTTCCGGAGAATCGCATCTACACTGGCGCTTTTCTCCGGCAAAAACCCAGAGCCGGAAAAAAGCGGCAGCCATGTAAATGCAAATGCCGCGGGGGATATTTAAATCCCCCGTGGATTTGCAATTCCGAAGTGTCTCATTAGCATCCCTTTTCCGGAAAGGGATGCCAATGTAGACACAGCCTGGAAGTTTTTATACTGGCACACCAGTGCTGTAGCCACTGAGCAGAAAGCTTTTTGCTTTTTTGTAAAGGTAGTTTACCTACGGCATAGCAACGGTGGAGTTAGGGCACGCTAAGTGCCTTGCCAATGTGGGCACCTCGAGAATTACAGTTCTGGGAGCTGATTTTCTGCACTGTATCTTTCCAGTGTAGCCAATGCCTGCTTAAAGTCGTCTTAGTATCAGTTCACATCCTCTTATGTCAGTTATCTGGGCTGAAGAGAACAAGTCAAGCACTGGAATGTGAAGAGGCATTGGCGTTAAGCCTAGTTCCAAGCAGAAAAAAGGAACACATGACTGGCAGGATCAAGAATTATACTAGGGAGGGAAATTTTTGTAGAATGAAGAGCTCTGGCTGGAATAAGGAAAGGGCATAACAGTTTATACAGTGATGCCAAAAACACTGGCTGCTCTACATGATGGTTTTCTGAAAATATCTGTGTAATTATACTTAAAACATGAAAGCCTATTTCCTGGTTGACACAATATAAATATTCCTCCTCTCCTTTGGTTTGTCTAGAAGAATGCTCTTGCAGATGGACCTCCCTCTGTGAGGTTATGTATTCTCTTTAATTAGAGACTTATATTATGGCCTGTCTTTTATGTTCATAAAGAAAACATCCCATATGCCTAATAAACCACCAATGCCAGAATGAACTAATTATGTGAACACACACACCATTTTTAGGAAAACATTAAAATAACACCAATAACATCTACACAATAGGTGGAGGGAGCCCCTTGCTTACCACCTTACTTGTTACAGGTTTGTGATAAATGTCAACTACTGAATTGATATTTTTTTCACTGAAATAAAAGGGTTTTTTTTTGTCATCCCTGAATTAAATGAGAACAGGAACAAGCTTGACAACTGATTTATAGGTCTCAGAAGGATTGCTGTCATAGTCTGTAACTTTAAAAAACAAATAGTCCTATAGCACCTTAGGGTGCGTCTACACTGCAAGGCTTCACTCGAAATAAGCTACACAAATTGAGCTACGACAATTGCTTATCTTATTTCGAAATAAGATATGGGGAGCATCTACACAACACTTATTTTGAAACAGAACGCTCTTCCTATGACTTCCATTATTCCTCATATAATGAGGGTTACAGGAGTCAGAGTAAGAAGTCCTCCAGCTTGACAGTATTTTGACACTATTTCGAAATAACGGCCTTCTGTATAGATGTGGACTAAGTTATTTCAGAATAGCACTAGTAATTTTGAAATAGTGTTGCAGTGTAGGCATACCCTTAGAGACTAACACATATATATAGAATAGATAGTATCATGAGCTTTCATGGGCAAAACCCATTTCCTCTCATCAAAGAGCCATTTTTAATGCAAAAACTAACCTGCATAAACAAAATCATATATTTAGTGACTCTTTAAGAATAGAGCAGGCTTGTTGGAGGCATATAGCTGATTGTTTAATGAGGGCTAATTGGTTGAGCTGAGGGTTGGACTTACCAATTATAGCTCTGATCATTATAGCCTTTGTTCACTGTCATTGCCTCTTGGGGGGTGGGGGTTCAGCTTCTCCTAACTGATCCTCCTTAGTTTGCACTCAGTCAGATCAGTTTCTGCACCCTCATCTTCAATTAAGTCCTTTGCTTTTTGGGCTTGAAGTCTTTGGTGGTTATTCTTGGATCACAGATGTCTGCTTCTTTTAAGCCTCGGGGTACTCAACCCCCTGCTTTGCCCCAGGTTACACCTCCTGCCCCACTTCTTCCTGCCCCTCCTCTGAGTGCTCCCCATCCCTGCTCCTCCTCTTCCTCCTTCCAGACCATTCTGGGTACCAAAAAACTGCTGGCTACAGTGAACAGAAAGCACTGGGGTGGGAGGAGGGAGCTGGCTACTTATTTTCCATGGGTGCTCCAGCGTTGGAGTCAGAGCCTGTCTTGGAGGCAGTCTGGTACTTGGTTGTCACCACCTTGCTATTGCAGACCTTTCTGCCTCCCTTTCCTTCTTTGCACTTTCCCCTTTATGGCAGTCCTTGCTTCCTTCATTGGGTGCTACTGTGGATGTCTGCTTCCATGACTGGCAGCTGTATAGGACTGCAATAAAGTTGCTTGCTTCCAAACAGAGGAGATTCTCCTTTTCCTCCCCCCTCATGTTCAATATGGGATTTGTAGACCCAGGTGAGTTGACAGATTTTCTTGGGCCTCTGGGGAAGGTGTATGAGGACAAGTGGGTACCAGCTCCATGCTCCTGGAAGGAGTAGGGTCTTGGATGGAAGGGCCACCTGGACTCTCCCCTCCCCCACAGCACTGTCTGGAGCATGCCACCTAGGGCTCTGACAAGGAGTTAAAGGGCCTAGTAGTCTAGCTGCTCCTGCTGCTATAGCATCAGTGGCAGTAACCCAGGCTCCTCGGAGTCACGGGGCCCCGGAAATCGCTCCCTTTCCCACCTCATTATACTAAAGAGATTTAACTTAATACACCTGCTGAGCAGTTCCACTGTTTCTCATATATAAAGTTAAGCATTTCTGTTCACAAGACCATTCCCTTTATTATCTTGTGCTTGAATGAATGGTGGTATCTGGCGGCAATTTCATTAATGGATAGGCTGTTTTCCCTTAATACACTTCCACACTCTGTGGCTGTGTCTACATTGGCACCCCTTTCCGGAAAAGGGATGCTAATGAGACCAGTCGGAATTGCAAATGCTGCGGGGATTTAAATATCCCCCGCGGCATTTGTATGAACATGGCTGCCGCTTTTTTCCGGCTCGGGGTTTTGCTGGAGAAAAGCGCCAGTCTAGACGGGATCTTGCGGAAAATAAGCCCTTTTCCGGAAGATCCCTTATTCCTACTTTCAAGAATCTTTCAAGTAGGAATAAGGGATCTTCCAGAAAAGGGCTTATTTTCCGCAAGATCCCATCTAGACTGGTGCTTTTCTCCGGCAAAACCCCCAGCCAGAAAAAAGCGGCAGCCATGTTCATGCAAATGCTGCGGGGGTTATTTAAATCCCCCGTGGCATTTGCAATTCCGACTGGTCTCATTAGCATCCCTTTTCCTGAAAGGGGTGCCAATGTAGACACAGCCCGTGTGTGTGTGTGTGTGTGTGTGTGTGTGTGTGTGTAAGACATAGTATTTGTTCAGTTGTTTTGTTTTAACATCTGAACCAGTTTAAAAATGGTTCCGATCTAAACATTAATTTTCATTCCAACATAAATGCACATAAGGAAGTGTTACTATGAATTTGTTTTGTGTTACTTTTATTTCTTTCTATTTGTCCTTTTGAAAGTGACTAACTTCATGCTGAAAGATAGGGCCCACATTTTTTTTTCTTTAGAGGGATAGCTGAGTTAGTCTGTAACAGGAAAAACTTAAAAAATAACAAATAGTCTGGTAGCACTTCAAAGACTAACAAAATATTTTTCTTTTCTGTTTACACTTCTCCCTTTCACCATAAAAATAATAAAGAGCAATGCAGCAATGATTTGTTGGGAAAACTTAAAACAACAACATGGTCTAGCAGCACCTTAAAGACGAACACAACAAGTGATTTGTTGAGTGTAATTATTATTTTATGTTTCCCTAGAGACTTAAAACAAATGATTAAAAGTAATTTTACTGCTGACTGACTTCATTTTAGGGTGTTGTATTTTTCTTTTAAATACTACCTTTTGGCATCCTTTCAAAATGCAAATGAGACCAGAGTAAGCCCTTGGAAGCCAGTAAATTCCTCTTGATGCTTTATGCCAAGTGAATAATTTAGTGAAGGTCAGAAGAAAATATTCTTCATGGCTTTGATATAAAACATGAACAGTTAGTTTTCATGTTTACATAAGCCCATGGCTGAGTCCGCATTGGAACACACTGGAGCCACACACTGGCTGACTTCTTAAGCCCTTGTGTAGTTGTAGTTAAGTGCCAGAATTGCTGCTCTGGGAGGGGAATGCTAAAGGCTGGGAGAAACATAAGGTTATCCATCACTTGCACAAAAGCCCTGAGTGAAAGCATGCCTTTACTGGAACCAGACCTCAGGTATTAATAGCTGGACCAATGGTGATAGATAAGTTACGGCAACAATCTATAACCTGCTAGCCCCCCCTGCTTCTCCTTCTATTCTTCCCTAAGTCTGGAGGGGTGTTAATAGGCCACTGCACCTTGAATCCTCTATTGAACTGTGTTAATGATTTATGCTGTGCTCTTTCCCCTTGTATTCAGCAGTGCAGGGAGTTTCCCAGCCCTGCAGAAGAGCTGTGTGGCTGGAAAACATGTGTGCAGGTCCTATCAGAGGGAGGGGAAAAGGAGGGGGACATGTAGCCCAGGGCTCAGGAGACAAAAGGTCTCAAATTTTGACATTTTTCTACTAAGTCATTTCCATTTATTATACACCTTGCAGTTATAACAGAGACAACAAAAGAAGCTATATATACCTGCAAAAATGATTTAAATCATTGTGGGACCTTGGGCCTTCGCCAATTTTTTGGTCACATCTGAATTTTCATCTGCCTGACTGGAGACTGGAGTAGCTTCTGTGATTAGTGATTCTACATTATGAAACACTGTTTACAGTCTTTGCATAGTTTAGAGGTTTTGAAAGTCTTAATTAATTCTGTTACTGTAAAGTGATTTTGCTTGGTCTGAGGATGAGTTTAACCTTTAAATTAATGTTTATTTACAAAGGTGATTTTCATATTCCTGTTTTTTCTCATGTGTCTCCATATACAAAAACCATATCAGGCTCAGTTGTAAGCTACCTCTTCATCCAGTTTTAGATTCACCGTTAAAGGCTTTTTTGTGGTGCTAAATTTTTAATTCTCGTTGTTTAAAAAATTTATATCTTATCTGGCAATCGGACTGTGTTCATATTCATAATAACGCAGTAGTTATTAGAGGAATTTTATAACAGGAACATATGAGCAGACAAAATTCTGAGACTTTGAAATAAGGCCATAAAGACCATAGTAAATAACAACCCCAAACTGTTGTTATATATTATTAATTGCCAAGTATTTACAATTAAAATTCTGTATAACGAATAGCCTTTAGTGAATTAATTTATTGTGTGTTACTGTGTTTTTTTAAAGAAACCCTTTATAAAAATGAAGTGAAGATTTGAAAATGGTGCAAGTAAGAGATGGCGAAAGCAACAGAGTGAAGCAGTAGTTAAGAGTTAAGCCAAAACCATCATTTCTTGTAGAAAACATGCCTCAGAGATTAGATAGTGACCATACTGACAGTGACACTTCCAGTTCTGATGAAAACTTTGTACCCAGAAATGACATTTCAATGCCACTGCCTCAAAATGAGGAGGTCATTAATCAAGATATAGAAATCCCAACAGTAGTGATAGCTGCAGAATCTACACTTGATTTAGAAACTGTGCAGGCAGAAAATGAGGACTTCTGAGATGCTGCGCAGCAGGAGCAAGAACTTATGACTAGCACAGGAAACAGTGTAACAACAGTGGCATCAGAACCTGATACTGGACTTCTTGATAAGAACAGTGTTCCTCAAATGCGGTCGTTTCTCAAAATTAGTTGTTTTAAGATTCCAAGTAACTTACCGAAAGATGTTGAAAATCATGCTTTTCCCACTCACCTGGGGACAAAAGCTCTTCCAAATGGAGAGATCAACACAATAGACTGGTTCTGCTGGAGTATGGAAAAGCAGGCTCTGTACTGTGTTGCCTGTTTTATTTTTAACAGTAATACTTCAAATGGATCAGTACTGTCTGATCCATCCAGGTTGGAGCATCAGTAGAGGTTAAAGGAAGTTGAAAGACCGAATACCTGCACATGAAACTTCAGTATCGCATAAAGATAACTATTACATGGCAATCAGCTAGTAGAACAGCACTAGCTGACAGTTCAACTGAAAACTTACTCTGAGTGAAATATACACAGAAATTGATAACTAGAAAAAACTCCTGGAGCAAATATTGAATGTCATTATTTTTATTTTTGAACGGGGATTGGCTTTGTTTTGTTCCAGTCACTGTATTGGTGACCCTACAAATGGAAACTTTCTTGGTATATCTGAGCTTCTTAGCAAGTATGACCAACCTTTATCAGGCCATGCTAAGCATATTCATGAATCACAAGAGAGCAGAAAATGCATACAACATAAGTCTACCAGAATACAAAATAAGTTTGATTTGTTTTGGGCGTTTGTGAAAACAACAATTCTTGAGGAGATACAACAGGCAAAGTATTTTTCAATTATTATTGATGCAACTCCAGACTGTTCTCCTAAAGAACAGATGGCCTTGGTTGTTCAATATTGCAGGAAGTTCAAAGGTTTCAATTGAAGAACAATTCATTTTGTTGGATAATTTCATGAAAAAACTGGAAAAGAAATCACCGCTTGTGTATTAGAAATTTTGGAAGTCTTCAAATTAAATTTTCAAGTCTGCGTGGGCCAAGCCTATGACAATGGCTCCAATATGGTAGGGAAGTACAATGGAGTACAAGCAGTCCTTCTTCAGCAAAACCAAAATGTATTTTCTCCATTTGTGGCAACCACACACCAGATCTTGTTGGCATTGATTGCACTGAATCATGCAAGGAAACAATCACATACTTTGGAACAATCCAGCAATTGTACGACCTCTTCAGTAGCGGTCCTCAAAAGTGGCAAATTCTGAACCAGCATCTGCCTGTTTTCCTTCATAGCATATCGAAGAGATGGTCTGCACAAATTGATGGTTTTAAACCAGTTCCAGAACATCTGGACTCTATAAGAGAGGCTGTGAGCTTGAATCTCTTATTCCATATGGATGAAGCTGATAAAAATGATCCACAAAATGAATCTTGTAATTGAAGCATGCAATGCTACATTAGATGTTGGGAAGGATAACATTGAACAACTTCTTAAAGATATTCAAAAGATTCGTGATCAGTAGGGCACAATCCTTTCTGAGTCTAAATCAGTAGCACAGGGTATTGACATTTCATCTTCATTTTCCACCAATTGCAGCCTAACATTTCAATCTGATGCAGAAAGGCACTATTAAGTCCATTTTTGTTGTTATCAACTCCATCAAATCTGGTCTTACAGATCAATCTGAGTCACAAATTTGTACCCTTTTTGGATTCCTCTGGTAGTTCAGAGAACTAAGTGAACTATATTCAGCGGCTGAACAGTTTCAACAAAGGTACAACAAAACTTAAAGAGATCTCTGTGATGAGATTGTCTTCCTGAAACTTATACATTCCACCAACTTTAAATTGGACTACAAGCCAAAAGAAATGCTTCAATAAATATTCTCTCTTAGCCTGTCATGTGTATTTCCTAATATAACAATTGAATTACGTATTTTTGTCAGTCTCCCTGCATCCGTGGCTTCAGGTGTATGCTCATTCAACCTGTTAAAACAAGAACGATCATCATCTACAGTGGGACAAGAGCATTTGAATGGGCTCTCAATGCTTAACATTAACAGTGATGTTGCACATCAATTAGATTCACAACAAAGCCAGAAAAGCACTCCTAAAATGAAGAGCTTTGCTTGCAGTGGAAACTCACAGTTAAAGTTACATTTTTAATATACATGCTATTGATGTTTGCTATAATGACTTAATTGTTAATAAATAATGTCTCAAGTGTTTGTTTTCATATATTATTTTGGTTTTAGTATGACGCTGTGGATGAGAAGTTAGATATGTGTGTGTGGGGGGGGGGGGGGGAATGGGGCCTCTACACTCAAAGTGGCCTGGGCCTCTGTCATTCTCTGGGGGCCTGCCTGTGCATGTCTCTCACCAACAGAAGCTGGTCCAAGAGAAGCTCTCCCCCTTGTCTGTAGCAGCAGGCCAGGTGGTTGAGGAGCGCAGGGGCTCTATTTGTTGGGGCACAGCACGGGGACCGCTAGACTAGGGCGGACTGAGTGGCAGGCAGCGAGCCAGCACGTTGCAGCCTTATGCTGCGCTGTACCCGGCCCCTGCTCGCGGAGCGCGGGGCACGTGGAGCGCTCCTGGGGCTGCGGGTGATCCCGGGCAGCGGCTCGGGAGCAGTGCGGCTTCCCACGTGGCAGAGTCGGGCCAGGCTCGCTAACACGTCATGTGCTTCCCTCCCTTGCCCGTGCTTCACTCGCAACCCAGCGCCCGGCAGACCCCCCCCGGGGACCCGCAGTGACAAAACCCAGGGGAGCGGCGTGCACCGGCGTGCGAACATCCCTCGTGCGCCTGACTCTGGTTTTTGCACCGTCTCCTTGCGGGATTCCTCCTGCGCTACCCGCCTGGCTCTTCCCCCTCTACCTGGAGAATCCTGGGTTGTGGCCACAAACCGCTGGCAAGGAAAGGAGCGTTCCCCGGTATCCTAACTGCAGCGGCCCCCTGGCGCCCGCCTCTCTTCTTGCTCTTGCAGTAATAAAGTTCCGGCAGGGCTAGGTAGCCCCCGGGGGTTGAAATCCCTTGTTGCAATAGTCCTGTCCGTGGCGCGCAACCCGGGCATGGCGGAGACAGTTCAGCCGGGAGGGTAGCACTGCCAGCAAAACAGTGACAAGGCGTAAACTGGGACGGCCTGGCTCGGATCCTGTCTATTTGTTGGCCCCTATTGCCCAAGCCGTTTCATCAGACTGCAAGTCGGGCAGCGCTAAACAAGTCCAGAGCGTGGGGCTTCCCCGAGCAGGAGCGCTACCAAAACTTGGATCTGACACCTAGACCAAATCCAGTTTTGCCAATAGAAACAGATGCACACGTTGGAGAACAAAGGGCTTAAAATAAAGCCCTGCCGTGAGCTGCGAACCTCCATCTGACGCATAGATCCAGCACTTTGGTCCTTCTGCTCCAAAGTCCATCATCGAGAGCAGGTGTAGCTGCCCCATTAGCCCAGATTCCGGTACATCACAGCATTAGAGCCACAAAGCCCAGTTCCAGCATCTGGATCGAGCTCCCGGATCTTGGGCATTTTTGCTGCAAGCTCCAAGTTGGGCGACGTAAATAGAAATTCAACCAAACCTAACTAGCTAGACAACAGGTGTGGCCATCTCTGTATGAAATACATCAATGCATGGCATTTCTACGAAGTCACAGTAAGCCAGGTAAGGCATTAGATCTTTCTAGACCCTGGCATGTTTCAGACCAAAAATTTTAGTTTTTGGCAGTGAAAGTAATGTGCTGATAAGGACGGTCATTTTATGTGGTTTAGCTAAAAAGCGCTTGATCGGAGATTTTTTTAAATCATTCTAGAGTAGTTAGGTACATCGCTTCCTTTAAATTAACACCTAGTGCTCGTGTCACGATTGATTGGGGGATATGATGTGTATAACTAAGTGCACCTACTTTTGACTAGATCCAGCAAGAACCAGGTGCTAGAAATGTGTTCATACGCCAATATTGGAGCTTGGATTTTTGTGTTCGAATAGGAGCAGCAACAGGTGTTATCCATTTTGGTAAAATATGAAGTCTCCGGGCCAAAACTCAGCAGACTCCAGTGTCGGCAATCTTACTGATTTGTCTCCAGATTTGGAATCCGAGCAGCTGCATTTCTTTTCTGTTTAGTTGGTAGGCTATTTGGGATTACATTAAAACAAAACAACAAACCACTCAAACTGAATCCAAAGGCAGAGCTGATGTTTTTGTGGAATTGTGAAACTTTAGTCCAGTTTCGAAAGAGTTTGGGTTTTTATTTTTGTCCAGTAGGCGCAGCTCCATTCGCTCCACACCACAATTAGTCCAACACACCTTGTAGAATAAGGCTTGATAGTGGGCAGGATCTAAGGGGTGTGTGTGCCTTCAGAGTTACTGTGGTAGCAGGATGCATCACGGGGGGCCGGATACTTTTCAGCTCAAGAAGAGCGGCCCCACGCGTTTCCTATTGAGATTGTAAGATGTGCCTTTGGGAGTCTCAGGTGGCAGGTGCCGGGGCTGGGGGCTCGCGCTCGCTCCTGGTCTGGCAGGGCTCCGCATCGCTTTGGGCGCAGGGCAAGCGGCGCTGGACGTAGCCTGATATTTTGACGGTCGCCCTTCGGGATCTGCAGGATCTGTGGGCGCACCCAGGTGAATGCAGCACTCGCCTCCGGCCACGGAGCGCGGGCACCGTCCGCTGCGCTTTGCAAGCTTCGGGGGCCCTGCTGGGTCAGCCCGGGGTCTGGGGGGGGGCAAACCGGAAAACTTCCCCAGTCGCTATAAGAGGAGCCCCCTAGCGGGCACGGCACTTGCTTGGCTTGCTGCTGCCGTGGCCATTCCGCTGGGTCCCGGCGCCGGGGAAGGGGGAGAAGAGGCGGGCAGCCCTTAGATGGCTCTGCCAGCTGCAGCCGTCGGTGCCCCTGCGAGGCAGCCGCTGCGTTAGCTCCGTCGCTGGGCGCCCAGGGTAGGGCTAGGACCAGCCTCTTGGCAGGCAGCATCAGCCTGCCCCGGACCCAAGCCCGCTCTGATCAGGGGCTGGAGCGGGGACGTGGCTCCGCTAGCCCCTTACCGCCCCCCCCCCCCCACCGCTCCGGCCGCGTAGCTCTTCAGCAGCTGCAGCGCGCCTGGGAGCGGGCTGCGGGACACCCAGTAGCAGCCTCGCTGGCGGGAAGGAGAGCTCGGCTTCCGCCTTGGCCGGGCTATGAGGTAGGGCACCGACTGGAGCGGGGCAGCCAAGAGCTGCTGCCCGGAGCCTTGTGGCGGGGAGCGTGGCCGGTGGGGCAGGGTCCGAGCAGCCCTGCCCGGCCAGACACGCTTCTCCTCGCGGCAGCTTGGCGAGCCAGGGTTGCCCTATGCCCTGGCCGCACCGGCGGGACGGGCGCTGGGAGCCGGAGAGCAGCGGGCAGCCTGTGCAGGGCGCCCACAGGCTGCGGGCTACGCAAGGCGCCTTGCGCCTCGTCTCTCTCCCCCTCCCCCCAGCGCCTGTGGCGCGCGCTCCGGGTCTGCACCCTCGGGCTGGGCGGTGGCTCGCGCCTGCTTTGTAGCGCGCGAGGGTTTGGCTGGGGGAGGGTGTTTCTTCCTTCCGACGCTGCTGTTGGGTTACAGAGCGGGAGCAAAGGCCCGCGCCGCCTGGCCTGGGTCACACCTGGTCTGGCTTGTCGGATTTCTGTCTGCCGCTTCCCACCCCCCGCACTGGGGGGCAGAGACCAGCCTGAGAGAGCAGGGAGATCGCGAGAGATGCAGACTCGATCCTTCTCTGATACTTCACTCAGTACTTCTTGGGTTACGTTTGCAAGGGGAGCTGTGGGTGTTTATCGGGTCTTTTGCTGTTGCCCCCCACACTCTCCAGTCTCCGGTGCCATCCCTAACTTGGGGCTCCATGTGGTAAACGTGCCTGTGTGAACTACTCGCAGGAGGAGTGTTAAGTGTTGCTAGGGTCCTGCAGTTAGTCTATAAGCTCCATCAATACCTACAGCCTTATTTGAATAACTGGATTTACCCGGCCTTGCTTGGGTCCTTCTGGGCAGGGGGCTGGAGGTGTGCGTGTGGGTGGGGGGATAGGGAATGGAGAAGTCAGAGCAGGGGCTTGGGAGGTGGAGGGGGGCTCAAAGGGCTGCCAGCTGCTGCCCAGAGTGGTGGGGCTGTTGCCTACAGCTGAGCTACTTGCTGCCCTCCTGTGGTCATTTGGGAATACAACTGTTCCTGCTATCACAGGCCTTCCTTTGGGTTTGAAAAAAGACACATTCCAGCACATCCCATTATCCTGGCACACACCAACTCTTACCTTGCTTTAAGGTATGCTAAGAGGCAGCTGCATACCAAATTTGGTGGTCATTGCTCTTTAGGATGAGGTGGGCTGGATCCAGCCCATGGCTCCCCTCTCCCTCACTGGGACCTTCAGGCACAGAACAAGCCATATTCTTTGAGCAACCCCACACCACTTTAAATAGCTGGCTGCTCCCTGTGGCTCTCTGCTCCAGGTGCCGGGGGGAGGCTTTGCAGAAACCAGCTAATGGGAGTTGAGAGATTTTGCTGGGGGTGCGGGCAGCCTCCCCTCACCCAGGTGCCCAGAGCAGAGAGCCTTAGGGAACAGCCAGCCATTTTGAGCAACCTTGGGATCCTGCAGGGCTGCTGGCTGGGAACAGTGTCTAGCACCCCAGTACCTCCCTTCTCCGAACTCCCTGTCCCAGGTCACTGCCTTCTTCAGCTCCATCCATATCTTCTTAACCCTCCCTCCCCGAGCTCACAATTTCCTCCTAGAACCTGTACCCCTTTCCCAGGCCAAGCATCCCAAGCCCTTCCCCCAGATCACAACTTCCTCCTGCCAAACTCCTAGTCAGACCACACACCTTCTCCTGCACCCCAGTCCCCTTCCACAGGCAGGGCCGGATGGAGGCATGGGCGAGCCGGGCAGCTGCCCAGGGTGCCAACCGATGGGGGGTGCCTGGCAGCTGTAAGGGACGCGCAGCATCCCTTATAGCTGCCATCAGGCACCGTGCGCCCGGCTCCCGCAGTGCCAGCCCGCCCGCGTCTCCACGGCGCCGGCCAGCAACGCCCTTTCCCCCATGGCCACGGGGATCTACATGGCCCAGTGCCCGCGCCAGCAGCGACGGCTGGGTTGGACTGCGCCGCACCTGCGCCATGCACTCCAGGGGGCGGGCCTCGCACAGTGCGCCAGCGGCCATAGGTGGGCCGTGCATGCGCCTTGCTCCCCGGGGGCGGGCCCGCGCATGTGCGTGCGCCTAGGGGCGGCACTGCACACCCGTGCCTGGGGCGCCAGAATACCTCGGGCCGGCCCTAACCACAGGCTCTCTTCTGCACCCAACCTCTATCCCAGACCCTGAAAAATGCGGCTTTTGATGACTTACAAAATCTTGGAGTGGCCCCCAATTTTCTTGGTTTAGGAGGAGTTCTTGAACAAATTAATTCAAAGACAGATGCACAAACTCTCTCAAAATATATAGTAGAATGCATATGTAGTATTGCAAAACATTGATTACACAGTGACAGATGCCAATGTTGACCTACATGGCTGTAATTTCCATGAGTTTTCTCATTCATAAACTGTCACCAATGTTTACTGACTAAACATTGTCATCCCTGTACTAAGGATGTTAAGGGCTAGACAGCTATCCAATAAGAAAAACTTATGAGATAGTTGATTCCTCTCACCTTGCTGCCTCTATCTGATAGAGGCAGCAAAGGGGGGGGGGGGGGGGAGAGACGAAAAGAAGAGGGGTACTTCAAAGTGGCAGGACCACATGGAGCCCAAACCGAGCTCTGTAGGGTGCTGCCCCTTTGAAATGCTGCCTCAACGCTGCAGAGAGCTGTCCCCTGAGGTGCTGTTTCAAAGGGGCAGCACCGCACAGCTGATCCCTGGCACAGCTGTGTGGTGCTGCCCCTTTGAAATGCTGCCTTGGTGTTTCAAAGCAACAGTGCCACACAGCTGGGCACAGGCCACGACTTCCAAGCTGATCCTGGGTTCCAGCATGGCATTTCAAACCGTGCAGAGCCCAGTGCCACTTCAGAATACCACATGGAGCCCAGGGTCAGCTGGGGAGTCCCCAGCTGACCCTGGGCTCTGCGTGGTATTTTGAAGCAGCAGCACAGCATGGAGCACAGGGTCAGCAGGAGACTCAGAGTTTGGGGACTCTTGTATATTTCAAAGCTGGCACACCTGCGTGCAGCCTGGAGTCAGTGAGACTTCCTGCTGGCTCCGGTCTGCACACAGAGTTTCGTCATCCCCTCCGGGAGAGGCATTAGGATCTTGTGGGAAAACGGGGTTTTTGCGCAAAAACAAAACGTCCACACACCTTTTTTTTCCTGCAAAAACCCTCTGCACAAAAAGAGCTTGCATAAATTATGCAAATGACATGCAGTGATATGCTAATCTGTATCTCATTTGCATACTCACTAGGCAATGTAGACATAGCCCTACTCTCACATTTTTCAGGTAATAATATTGGCACACGTTTCATATTTTTAGCACTTTAATTTTCGAGACAGCCCTGAGACTAAATCTCAATTTTACAAATGGGGAAACTAAAAGAAATAATAGAACCAGATTAAAAAAATGCAACAGAAAGTTTATTAATAAACATTCAACTGTGGGTTTTTTTTCTATTTGTGGAGTGCTTGTGAATATGCTCAGCATTGCTGGTTCCCATGAGTCTCACAATATTTGGCATTTTACTTTATGATCCATCTCTTTAATTCAGATTACTCCATGAGATTTTTGAGTTCTCATTTAACAAAAAAAGCAATACATTCTAGCCCTCATAGTTGTGGTAATGTTTTCAAGCTTTTCACCAAAACTATCTCAAAAATCAAGGCAAGAAAAAGAACCTAGAATTCATTATTTTAGAATTGCACGTCTTAAGTCAATCTTATTAATTTTAGGAGGATTTTTTGTATGTTTGTGGTTGGCAAAAGTATGATGTATACTGATTTGTTTTCTTAGCAATTATTTGTACTCTCTTTTTCAAAGACATTTCAGTCTGACAAACAAACAAAAAGGTTTGCTCTGACATTTCCTTGGATTATTTGACTTGTGGATTGATTGGGAAAGTAAAATGTTGTTTGTTCCTCTGTTGAATGTCCAAACCTTTTAATAAACTGCTTTTGCTGTGACCTAAATGTAACTTTTCCTAAGAAACAATTTCCTTCAGTGATTATGTAAATCGTTACAAGCCCCAAACTTGCTCTTTTGTGAATAGTGCTACAAACAAAATTGCTCAGATAATTGTACTCGAGTAAAAGGATCAGAGGGGCACAAATACCGTGGAAATGAACTTAGTATTTGTTCATTTTTGCAGCCCAATGTAATTCTGGGGCATGTAGTCAGTGTGGCTGTGTAGCCTCTAACTATGGGTACAATGGACCACTTTAAGTGCGGGAAGTTCTGGGTTTTGTGGAGTAGAAGTTATTCCATTTGTACTAGTAGGCTTGCAGAGACATTACTCTTGCATGTGCACTGCAGTGAAATCTACAGTGTTGTTTACCAAAAGGAGACAGAACTAGGCAGAGAGTAGGTGTATTTCATCTCCAGTCCCTTTCTGCATGGTGTTTGCCCCGTCCCGGAAGAGTTCGTTTAAGTTTTAACTGAGCATAACAGACTCCAGTGGCAGATAGCTGCATAACTCCTCCACAGCCCACCAAACAAAATTGGCTGGCTGTGACATTGTAGCCATGTGCACTTTCTGCAGCTTCCTATGGAAGGATGTATTCTCCATGTGAAATGGCTCAGAAAAAGACTCTCTAAGCAGCACAGGAGCACACCATACTGTGGAAATCTGAAAATAGCTTTACTCATGACAATATTGTTGTGCCACTTCCAGCTAGTTTGGTTGCAATGCAGCTTGTACTTCAATGCACTTCAGAACAGGCGTCTCCAAACTTTTTCGTCTGTCTGGGCCAAATTACTCAATCTTTTTCTTATGGTGGGCCAGAGCGGGTGAATTATAGGAAAATATATATATATGTATATAATAGAAAATATATATTGTGCATAACTCTAAATATGTAAGGGACTATTCTTACCCTGATGAGCTCCCCACCTTCTGTACTAAATCTGATTTGTCAGTTTAATAATGTGTTCACTTTTTTCATTGTATTCCTTTGGTATATATGGTCATGGCAATTCTCTTCCAGAATCTGATCTGAGGAAGTGGGTCTGGCCCAGGTAAGCTCATCACCTATTAAACCATCTTGTTAGTCTTTACAGTGCTACATAGTCTGATCTTGCTAAAACAAAAGGAAAAACTAACACGGCTACCTCTCTATTACAAAGAGAGCAGAAAGTGAGAGGAAAGTTAAGTGTGGGTAATCCATTTTAGAAGTATGCAAGGTGAGGTAGGTAGAAGCTCAGACAAAAGCAAGAGGGGAGGAAGAGATGGTGGGAAAGTAGGGCAAGTAGCATTGGGTGAAGAGAAAGATCGAGAAGTTTACAAGTTTTGTTTGTCTTGTTGCATCACATCCTGGAGTGTGCTTTTCTGCAGACTTGTATGCATGCTTGTTTTGATTAAGTTCCTTGTGGTAACCTCATGTTCTACCACTGCAGTTCTATAAGACAGTGAAATCAATGTTTGCACCAGGAGCAATATATCCTGAAAGGCAAGTGGCCCAGTGGTTTAAGTTGTATTATATATGTCTGTGTGTTTTAAAATTTGAATTCTGTTAAAATTAGTGTCCAAAAAGGAAACCTGGCTTGCACAAGCCCTGGGTCACACAAAGTCCAAAACTCTTGAGACCACCCCTCCTCATCAGAACTGTGTCTTTAAGCGTCCACAGGAATGGCTGCCTGCAGTGCCCAGTGGCCATGGTTTGCTGTTCCTGGCCAATGGGAGTGCGGGAAGCATCAGCCAGCGCATCCTTGTGGCCCAAGCTCAGCTTTCCTACTGATGGCCTTAATTCCTCTCCCACTGAAATTACAAAAGCTGTGTAGGTGGTGGGGGCTTCATTTTTTTTTGAATGAATATGTTGTGTTTATTTTTCTTTTACAGATCTAGAGTGCTACCCAGTGACTTTCCTCCAGACTACTATATATATCTAATTGTGGCTTGAGTAGTTTGCCAAATGATGAACCAAGAAGTCAGTACTAGGATTAGAATATGGGAGGGGTTTTTTTTGTCTTCCAAGTCCTGTATTAACAATGCTCAACTACACTTTTTAAAATATCCATAAAGGATAGGGTTGCCAGATGGTTTAACCAAAAATACCCCCCCCCAAAAAAAAACACGGGAAAAAATTCTCGGGTGGGGGGGGGTGGGTAGAGGAGACCAAAGTAAAGCAAAAGAAAAAAAAAAGGGGGGGGGGGCTATGCCTTTAAATGGCCCCACTTCCCTGCCAAACGTGGCAGGGGAAAATTGTACCTGCTGGGTTTCCCCGCACTCCTCACTTCCCTGCCTCCGCCAGATGCAGCAGGGGAAAATTGTCTGAGGGAACAGGAATTTTCTGGGTTTTTTTGTTTTTTGTTTTTTACTGGTCATGGGACCCAAATACCGAACTGTCTGAGTGAAAACCAGACACCTGGCTACCCTAATAAAGGATCAGAGCCCACACACATACCCTTGAATTCAGTCCTGCACAGAGACAGCACTATGCCTCTTACATTCTTAAAACAGGCCTCGTGTGGGGCATAGTGTGGAACTTCTACAGCAATGATTCTCAGTCTTTCCAGGTGACTGTGTCCTTTTTAGAGACTGATTTGTCTTGCATATCCCCAAGTTTTACCTCACCTGGAAACTACTTGCTTACAAAATCGGGCATAAAAATACAAACGTATCATAGCATGCTATTACTGAAAAAATGCTTATTTTCACCATATAATAAAATAACTTTGGAGTATAAATATTATGTTTGTGTTTCAGTCTATAATACAGAGCAACATAAACAAGTCACCACTGTCTGTATTAAATTTTAGTTTGTACTGACTAGTGTTTTTTCTGTAGCCTGTTGTAACACAGGGCAGTTATCTCGATGAGTTGATATATCCCTGGAAGACCTCTGTGTACCCCTAGGATACTTGTAACTCTGGTTGAGAGTTACTGTTCTAGAGATGAAATTTGGTCTCAAGGCCTTTTAATTGAGACTAGACTGCGTAAGAGATGGCAGCCAAGGTCTCAACTCAAATGTATGTATGTATTTACAAGAACTACCTTATGAACCATTAGGTAAGAATTCAGATTTATGCTGGACCGAGGAAGCCCATTTGAAAGTATTTTCTTGACTTTAACTATAGAAATGTATGAATAATCTTTTTCAACAGGATGTATCAAGAAGGGGGAAAATATCCCCTCAGACCCGCATTGTGAGAGATGGTGTTGGTCAGAAAATGCCATTGCGCTTTTCTGTCACCTATTACATAACCCTGCAAAAGCAAAAACTAGCTGTGATTTGGGGATTCTTCTTCTGTTTTCCCATGCACATTGTCTTAATAGATTTTTTTTAAGTGAAAAGTAGGGCTGTCAAATGATTAAAAAATGAATCATGATAATTGTGAGTTTAAAGATTGCAATTTTAATCGCACTGTTAAACAGTAATAAATTGACACTTATAATAATAAATATTGGATATTTTAACATTTTTCAAATATATTGACTTGAATTACAAAAGAGAATACAAGGTGCATAGTGTATTCCATATTTTTATTACAAATATTTGCACTATAAAGAGGCTAAACTTTTTCAGTTAAACTCATACAAGTTTTCTAGTGCAATATTTTTCTCCTGGAAGTGCAACTTACAAATGTAGATTTTTTTTTGTTTTTGTGTACAGAACTGCATTAAAAACAAATGTAAAATTTAGTGCCTACAAATCCATTTAGTCCTACTTCTTGTATAACCAGTAGCTAGGATGAATGAGTTTATTTACATTTATGGGAAATAAGAAGTGAGCAACATTATTCTCACTTTCAGGTAACATTATAAATAGTCATAGCTAGCCTTTCAAGGTTTTTACATGCCAGATATGCTAAACACTTGAAACCCTTCATGCTTCGGCCACTATTCCAGAGGATATGCTTCCATGCTGATGTTGGGTTCCGCTCAATAATGATGCAAAGTAGTGAGGGCTGATGCACATTCATTTTCATTAACCTCATGGCCACCAACAGAAGGTTGAGTTTTGGGGGGTGTTTTTTTTTTGGTTGTTTGGGTTTTGTAGTTTCTACACAGGAGTGTTGCTCCTGAAGTCTAAATCTGCTGAAAACATGCTCCACTCCTCGTCCCTCTGAGATTTTGGAGGGCTCTTCAGATTCTTAAACCTTGGGTCAAGTGCTGTAACTGTTTTTAGAAATCTCACATTGGAACCACCTTTGCATTTTGTCAAGTCTGCTGTGAAAGTGTTTTTAAATCAAACAAGTGCTGGGTCATCATCCAAGACTGGCAGAATGAGGATAAAACACAGAGAAGGAGACATACAATTTTCTCCCTCCCCAAGAGGTCAGTCTAGGTCAGGGTGAAAATAACTTAAATTTCTTACAGATACAATTGTATCGCAACTCACCCCACAAAACAGGGGAGGTGCAGGACTCAGGATTGGGGTACATGTGGGCTCAAGGCAGGAGGCTGGGGGGTGTAGGAGTCAGGGCATCAGGGTATGAGGAGGGGTTCAGGTCAGGGAGCTGGGAGTGTACCGGGGGCTCAGGGCAGGGGAGATATAGGGCATGCAGGATTCAGGGGGGATGAGGAAAAGGGTGCCATTTCAGGGGATGAGGGTGGTGGTGCAGCTGCACATACCAGGTCAATATTGTTTTTCCTGCTTCTTATGACTAGGGAGCAAGGAGACACTGCAGAGCCTGTTGTGTTCCTCTCACTCCTGGCTGCCTAGGGGAGGGGCGAATGAATGCGATCTACAGCCTTAGCTGAGAGCCAGCTAGCTTTTAGCTCCAGTGATAGATTCATGCACTAAGTAGAGGTCCCAGGTTCAGTTCCGCTTACCTGCATTACATTGTAATTAAAATCAATATACTTGAAAAACATACAAAATAGTAATAACATTTCAATTAGTATTCTTCCATTGTTTAACAGTGTGATTAAAAACTGCAATTAATCATGATTAACTCGAAAATCATTCACACACGTTAACTGTGACTAATTGACAGCCCCAGTCATAAGATTTATTCTGACCTCCTGGAAAATGAAGACTATAGAATTTCTTCCTGTTACAGGAACGGAATCTAGCCTTTTCCAGAATATCAATAGAAAGTTGAGCAGTCTGAACACAAATATAGAAAGCAACAGAAGAACATAAAAATAATTTGATTAGAAATCAAGACAACAGAATCTGGATATCAGTAGAAATTAATCAGGCTTCAGGAAAAGTAAATGGACAAAATGAAATGAACAAATCAAGACAAAAGGAAGGAAAATCAGGAAAAGTCTAGAGAAGTGTAGGCCTTGGGGGGAACCTTGGTGTGGAAAAAAAACAAAGGGTAAAATCCTGGCTCCATTGAAGCCAATGACAAAATGCCTATTGACTTCACTGGGCCACAGGTTTTCATTCAACAGGTTGTCAATACTATTATGGAATGACTTTAAAAAAATCAGTCCCCTAAATTGCATCTCCATCGGGTAGGTTTATGCATTGGTGTTTTTGTAATTGAGGAATCAGTATTTAGTGGGCTGCTTGGTGTGCAAAGATTGATGCAATTTCATCCACTTTATGGTGTGGTGGTGAAATACTTGGTTTAGTACAATGAAGATTTTTTGGCAGCATAGGGTAAATTTTCAGGGCAATGTGTAGAAAACTAGGGTAGTGACTTTTATTAGGGTTTAGCTGAAAGTGTTTGTATAAGATGATGTTAGTTAGTACAGACCTGTACTTTAGCTACTTATAGCCTCCTGTTTAGGATCAATACATGATGGCTACGTCTACACTGGCCCCTTCTTCGGAATAGCCATGCTAATTTAGAACTTTGGAATAGGGAAATGCGCAGGGGGTTTAAATATCCCCCGCGGGATTTAAATAAACATGGCCGCCGCTTTTTTTCCGGCTTGGGGAAAAGCCGGAAAAGAGCGTCCAGACTGGCGCGATCCTCTGGAATAAAGCCCTATTCCGGAGGATCTCTTATTCCTACTTGAAGTCCTACTTGAAGTAGGAATAAGAGATCCTCCGGAATAGGGCTTTATTCCGGAGGATCGCGCCAGTCTGGACGCTCTTTTCCGGCTTTTCCCCAAGCCGGAAAAAAAGCGGCGGCCATGTTTATTTAAATCCCGCGGGGGATATTTAAATCCCCCGCACATTTCCCTATTCCAAAGTTCTAAATTAGCATGGCTATTCTGAAGAAGGGGCCAGTGTAGACACAGCCGATGTGTTTAGAATACTAACAGTTGCTATTGATGATAGGCAGACTTAAAGCCACTTAGTGTCTTGTGGAGATTAGGAACTATCAAAAAGATACCACTTGAGATGCAGGAATTGCTTTCCGAAATCATTTAGAGATAATAGTTTACTGATAATAGTATTTTAAAATTAGATTTTTAGAGTAGCCATAAGGTGCAGCTGCATACAAAACCAGAAAGAGCTGTTTGTATAGTTTTTCATGCTTTTAACTTGCCTTAAAAAACCCCACAAAAAACCTCTGTTTTCCTTTTCTATTAACTCACTGGCTTTCCTCACTAGACTTGTGTGAATTTTCCACTGTGCGGTTTAAATCCTAAGGTGTTTGCAGAGCTCTGTACTTAAATAACACCACCATCAACAGGTTATGCTTGTAGATGAAAATTCAGTCTGGTTCCCAATCTGACTGTTCATTGCTTGCGCTGTTTCCATGAGACTTTGTTTCATCTGCTTCCCTGTGTGATGCATAATTAATATTGATGGGGTTTTCTGATCTGCATTCCTACCAAACAGGACTGGAGTTCAAGCAGCATTAGCAGCTGTAGATTCACATTTCTTTCCCAAAGTATATTTTGTGCTGAGCTTCCATCCAAACAGCTTTTCTACCCGGTGGTTTGTATTAAGGAGGTGTCTTTCCAATGGAGAATGGCAGTTGTGGTCATAAATCTATGGCAGTAACAAAATACCAATGTAATGTGTTGTGGACATCCTAGAGCAGTGGTCTCAAACCTTTTAAAGCACAAGATCACTTTTTTGAGTTTTAAGTGCAATCTAAGATCTACCTCAAACCCAAATACCCTTGCCCTACCTCCCTTGTGCCCTTTCTTTGAGACCCCGCCTCCACTCACTCCATCCTCCCTCCCTCCCCCACTTTCACCAAGCTGGGGCAGCAGATTGGGATGCAGGCTCTGGTCTTGGTTTAAGAGATTTGGGAGGGACTCTTAGCTGAGCTTGGGGCAGGCAATTGGGATGTTGGAGGTGGTTCTAGATGCAGGCTCTGCGAGGGTGTTTGGATGCAGGGGTGCTCGGGGCTAGGGCAGGGGCCTGGGGTGTAGGAAGGAGTTCATGACAGGGGTAGGGTTTCAGGATATGGGCTCCGACTGGGCACTGCTTACCTCAGGTGACTCCTGGGTGGTGGTTCAGTGGGGCTAAAGCAAACTCCCTCCATTCTAAGACCTTTTGTGCCCCCCACTCTGCTCTGTGGAGATAGAATACAGGATGGGAGAGGAGGCACCTTGACATCAGTGCCCCATCTTTTCCTCCCCTGTCCTACACAGAAAGCAGGAGGCTTCCAGGAATGGGGGGAGGCAGCGATGGACATAGGGAAGAGCAAGCGGGGCGGCTGCCCCGGGCCCCGCGCTTCAATAGGCCCCGCGCCCATAGGCGTGCGCATGGGGTGTACTGGGTGTGACCAGGCACACCCTAATGTTTCAAAAAGGCCGGCTGGCATCTGCTGGAGAAGGAGGGGTGTGATGGGGAAATCCTGTACCCTTTGTGGGAGGGGTGGGTGCTTTGGGATGGGGGGGAGCAGGAATGAGGGTACCTGGCTCTGGGGGAGTGGTGAGGCATTGGGATAGAGCGGTGGGTTGGGGTGCCTGGCTCTAGGGGAGGGGTGTGTGCATTGGGGGTACTTACAATTTTTTTTTTTAAAAAAGGTACTTTATAAAAAAGGAAAAACTTAAAAATCAACAAATAGTCTAGTGGCACTTTGAAGACTAGCAGAACATGTAAACGGTATCGCGAATTTTCCTGGACAAAACCCACTTCTGCCCATGAATGCTCATGATGCCATCTACACATTCTGTTGGTCTTTGAAGTGCTACTAGACTATTTGTTATTTAAGTTTTTCCTGTTCCAGACTAACTCGGCTACCCCCTCTGAAGCTTATAACAAAAGGATGAGAAACCTTTAGGCAGGCAGGAGTTTTGGTAAAAATATGTCAGACATGTGCACACGGTGCCTGCTCTACCTCAGCTGGTGCTGGGCAATCAGAGCCTCAATTCTAAAGGAGTTAGCATTACTGAGGTGATAGATCCCCCCCCCCCCCAAGTTTTGTTGTGGATTTTCCAAAAAAAAAAAAAAAAATGCTGGTGTTTTCTATAGGTCACCCACATCTCCCAGCCATAGCAGAGACTTGGGATTAACATGGCTTTCTCACCTCAGGGCAGCCCAGATCTGTGGGTTTCTTAGGGATCAATGGCCCCTGACACACAGGAATCACCAGTTTGGCCCTGGGCGGCTTGCTCTGGGGAGCTACATTTACCAGGCAGGTGGAATGTTGAGCCCGGAGGATAAATGTGGCTTCCGGCGCTTCTGTGTGTGGGTCCCGCCCAGAGCGTTGGGGCTTTGAGCTCTGTGGTTACTATGGTCTCATGTGTCTCTTGGAGACCTTCCACCCGGCTCTGGGCCAGCAGCTGGAGCGGCTCCACAGACTCCAGCCCCGCAAACTGGAAAGCAGAAGGTGGGGGAGGGGAAGGGGGGAAAATAGCAAAGTCAGCAACTATGGGGTCCACATCACCAAGGTGGATGACTCTGCGCAGCAGGATGCTGTTGATGGCCCTCACCACCTGTAGAAAGAGACAGACAATCACAGGGGTGCCAGAGGCCTTGGGAGGTCCCTGAGCCCACTTCCCTTTCTCTCCCCCACACACCAGGAGCAACTCCCTACGTAGCCCAGACCCTAGCAGGGCTGTGAGAGGGTGAGACTGAAAAACTGCCTGGGGAAGGGGGCTTTTCCCACCCTCAATCCTCCCTTTCCTTAGGGTACCCCATTCCAGCAGTTCACCCCCCTCCTAGGACTTTAGTTCGAGAGTGCCATACCTGCATGATGAGGGCCCTGACAGTTGACTTCCCCATGCCAAATTGGTTCCTGATGGACTGGTAAATGTCCCGCATGGAGAGCTTCCACAAAGTGATGGTGACCCGCTTCTCCAGGTGAGTGACAGGTCTTGTGTGTGTCCTGTCGTGGGAAGGCAGGGATGAGCCAGGCATACAGCCCCAGAAAGGTTTCCTACTGCATGTGGAAATTCTGGAGTGACTGCAGGTCGTCCCACCACTCCATGATGAGCCAGTCTCACCAGTCAGGGCTGATGTCCGGCCACCAGAAGCAGTGGTGCACGGCAGGGTGCAGCTGGAAGAGCTGCATTCCCAGAGAGATGGTAAGGTTAGCAGATCAGTTAGCAGTTGTGTTCCTGCATGGCCAGGAAGGCAGCCTGCAGAAACTGGTTGACTGTCCAGAGGCAGCTCCCGCTCTATAGCTGGAGTGCTGAGGTGTCTGCAAGGGCTACCACAGAAGTCAGAGCAAAGGCTTTGCTGTTCCTTAGTGAGGTAGGCAAAGGTGAAGAACCTAAGAATGGCTGTAGAGGGGGAGGCTGTAGAGGGGAAGGCTGTAGCCTCAGGAAGCAGCTCCAGGAAATAACTGCTGTCCTGATGCCCTCCCTGGCTGAAGTGGTTCCGGGTAGCCTTAAAGGCGATTCAGCGTCCACTCAGTGTGGATGCTCTATTTCAAAAGAGCTAAATGCTATTGGGATGAGCTTTTGCTGTGTAGATGTGCTATTTCGAAATAAGCTATTTTGGAATATTTCTTCCAAAATTGCTTATTCTGAAATAAGCGTGCAGTGTAGACATACCCTAAGTATCCAAGATCATCAGATATTTGTTAAATGCATCACTTTCTGTGAAATGTTAACTTTTTTTCCGTGTTTGCCTCATCAAAAATAAAAAAGAAGGTTGGGGAATATTTTGGGTTGGTTTTTATTTGCTAGGTATTTTCCTTGTGTTAAAATGTTTGATGCTAAAACATTCAAAGAAACAGACTAGTGTTTCAAATAACAGGCTGTTAATGAATACTATGCCATCTAGTGAACATAAAGAAAATGGAATATCTAAAGTTCTAGCATTTTCATTACCCACAATTGTTCAGCTATCTACCAAATAGTCTGAAGCAGTGGTGGATTTAGAGCTAGTGGGGCCCTGTGCTCAGCCAAGAAAAAGAACATTCACTCTTCCTGCCCTTCCCATTTTTCATTCTTTTTTCTTCCTCCTCCTCCTTTAAGTAATAAGAGGTAAATGAAAATAAAGTGAGGTATCTTGATTGTTTTTATAGTCTTAACTTTTTTTTACAGACCAATTGAGAATTGCTGAGGGTCTTGGTGGGCCACTTAATGATTTTTCCAAATATTGTTTGTACCATTAGCTAATTATTATAAAATGCTTTGGATAAGAGCACTTTATAAAAAATATCATCATAACCTTTTCTGAGTCTACCTGAAGGGTGTTCTTGGAGTACAGTTTGAGTACTTCAGGTCTAGATGAAAGCTTGTATTTTCATTGAGCCAACATGAAAAATGTGTAAAATTAAAATGAATAGATGATGCATGAAAGGAAAAATAAAAGTTTTAGATGGGTAGCCGTGTTGGTCTGTAACTGGAAAATCTTTAAAAAACAATGAATAGTCTTGCAGCACCTTAGACTAACAAAAATGTACATGGTATCATGAGCTTTCGTGGGCACAACCCACTTCTTCAGATGAATGGAGTTTAAGGGGTCCAGTTTTCAAATAAATAGCACAGAGAGAAAATAAAAAAATTGGAAAAACAAAAGTTAACTTCCTCCGAAGAAACTTACTCAATTTGAAAAAATCAGCTCGCTTTCTTTCTATACTTTTTCTTTACAAAATTGTCAATTAAGTCATCATAAGTGTAAACAAGGTCTGAATCAACGCTTCCATTACAGCCAGCTGGAATGGGAAAGAAATCCTGGGTGTGTTTATGTAAATACAGTTCACTCAGTTTGCTTAGGCCTGCTAGATAGTCAACTATTAGAATGGTGTTTTGCCCATTGTAACCAGTTTGGCTTCGGTGGGGTCACAAACTGTGTTAATATTAAATGCAGGAATTGTGTGAGATGATCACCAATGCTTGCAGTTATGGGGGAATGCAGAAAAGTCAGATTCTGTTTAACTCAGTTCAAAGGAGAGAAACTGTCAGTGTAAAGAACCCCGGATGGACAAGGTTTCCTCTGCCAAAACTCTATTAAGTTAGCTGGGGAAGAGCAGGACTCTGAATCAGCAGGCCGCATGCTCTCCAGGCATGAATTGTAAGACTGGTTCAGCTGGTTTCTTTTTTCACCTTTCTAATGATAGAACTAGAGCGGACTCCATAAGGAGACTTTTTATTATTTTTAAATTTACTCCAGTGGATGCTGGAATTTCTTGAGGCTGGCCTGTGCTTGGGGCCAAGAGCTGAAATCAGTGAGAGCTGAAATCACTAGATTTGGCCCAGAGTCAAATCCACTACAAGCCAGCAGAAGATGTATGGCCAGCAGAGCTGCAGCAGCATGATGAGCAGGGAGGTAAAATGAATGACCAATAGAACGGTGGCAGTGAGGTGAGATGAATGGCCATCAAGAGCAGTGAGCAGGTGGATGGTGAGCAACCAGTGGAGTGAGTAAGATTACCTCCCCCCACTCAGGCTGGGAGGTGAACTCTGCAGCTGTACCTCTGAACTCTGGGTCTGCCCTGACCAAGGGCAGCAATTGTGAGTAGGGTGCAGAGAAGGGTTGGGCATATGAAGGGGACATTTACGTTGCTGGACTTAAGAATGTGAGGGAAGAACATTGCTCAACCTATGTGGGATGGGACTGTCACTCATGGTTTTGGTTATGAACTCTGTGATGTTTTCCCACATTAATGCCATGTTACTTTCCTCTCCTAAAGGTTTTTTCTCTACACTCAGACTCTGTGCTTGTGAGTAGGGAAGTGTTGCCTCCCGGAGGCGCCCTGGGATGCTGTATGAATTTCCCAGATTACTCGGTGGGGGCTCGAGCCAGTTCTGTGTTGGATGGATGGAGAGGAACCCCTTAATATTGAACCCAGCTCTGGCATTGCTGGTGTTACCTGGCAGAAGGGTTACAAAAGTAATATTTTGTAGTGAGGAATTTTCAATTGTCAATTGCTGAACTTGTCAAATGTTCCTCCCTGCTCTCTTACTCCCTCCCACTCAGCCCCCTGTGCAGAGAGACTGCCATCCTCCCCCAGATCGGCTGCCTCCTGCGCGGGGCTTGCTGGACCCAGCGCTGGAGTGCCTGACCCTGGGGGGCCCCATGTTGTTGGGGAGGGGGCATGCCAGAGCACAGTATGTTTCATTGTAAATCTGCCTCTGGTTTGAAGTAGCAGGATCTGGATTTTTGAACACTAAGCTTTTTATGGTGGTGGTTGGATTTGAACCTGAGTTAATATCAGTAGATGTTACAGAATACCCCTTTCCGTGAATTTCCTTATGTTCTGTTTTTGTATAGTGAAATCAGAAGCTTAATTTTTTTGTTGCTGGGAAATTCTGTTGCCATGGCTATCAGTGCTTAGTAATGTAGCATTGCCTTCTATTCACTGTCAGAGGCTCTGTCATGCTGCTGATCAAGATCCATAAGAAGTGACCTGCCTTTGTAGTTGTCAACCATGTTCCAGCTCACTTGTCTTCTAGATGCCTTTGATGGTGACTTAGGCCACCGAAGGACGTGACTGTGGAATCTGCTTGGTGTAACAAGTGGTCAGTGACATCTGTGATTAGTCATTCTTGTTACTCACCCAGTCGTCTGTCCACTAGGTTTTGATCTGCCAAGCTACCTATGGTCCCCTCCAAAACCAGTTTTGAACAGGAAAGGGCAATGGTATAGTCAGTCTCTTTAAATGTTTTTTTTTCCTAATGACCCGTGATGCAGCTGCCATCAGCTTCACACTGTGTCACTTATTTTTCACAAATGCCTCCTGACATATTTCAGCCGTGGACAACCTGCTCTCCATCTGGCTGAAGACGATGTTATCAAATGGCTGGGCACATTGCGCATCTGCTGAGAGAATCTTAATAGTACCAAAATCTAGCATAATGGCCTGTTTTTAAAAAAACAACAGCAGCAGCAGTATTTCGATACGTATAGTGCTCAATTGTGCTAGGGCCGAGGTGGGTAATAATTTTTGCAGGGGGGCCACTTCATGAATTTTGGCATGTGGTAATGGGCTGCCTCCAGGCCCTCCAGAAGGAGTGGGGCCTTGGAAGGCAGAGGTGGGAGTGGGGGGGCTACAGAGAGAGAGAATGTGTGAGTGTGAAAGACACTCTGTGTATGAGAGACACCTTGACACAGATTGAGTGTGTGTGGCTCAGAGACTGCGGGAGGCTGTGTGTGACAGTGACACTTAGTGTGCTGGCTGCTACTGGGTATGTTCCTGAGAGAAGCCATGTGCTGTCTCTTTAAAACAGAGAAAGCTGGCCTGTTCTCTCCCCTCCCCCACTCTGCAGAGATGGGGTGCAGGGGCAAGGGGTGCCCTGACTAAAGTACTCCCCTTTCCCTTCCACCCCCATTCCCTTACTCTGCACAGCTAGCAGGAGGACCCTGGGAGCAGCTCTGCTGCAGGACAGAGCAAGATGCGGTGGAGAGGCAGCTGAACACATGCTGGGTGTAAGTATGCACACCCTGGCCTGCCTAGCTGATTGGCAGAGAGAAATTCTTGGCAGGCTGGATCCAGCACCTGGGCCTGATTTTGCCCACCCCTGAGTTAGGGGGAATTGTAAATACTGGCTTTTAAACCATAGAAAATTTAAAACTCTTGGCTCCTGCAAGCTAATAGTTTTATCATTGGATCTTGTGGAAAACTTAAGAGGAAGAGAAAAATAGCTATTGTGTGCTTAGAATTATTTGTAAGTGTGCTGTCACAGCATGAGTTGGTGTGTTGGGGCTCACTTGTGAAGGAAATGAGTGCTGAAGTCACAGGCCAAGGGCCATGTAATCAAACTTGCTGGGGGATGAGAGTACAGGAAGAAGAAGTGAGACCTGGGAGTCAGTGTGCCATCAAGAGTGGGAGGCATCATGTCTGAGTGTACAGCCCAGTATTTGGGGTTCCCAGGACCAAGAATCCATAGTAGTGGGTGCGGGTTGGTTCCCACTATATAGCCAGCTAACCAGGTGATGCATATATCTTTGCTTTTGGAGGGAGAATGGGGAAACTATTTGTAGTACCGTCTCCACGAGGTGATGCAATGATCTCTGCGAAGGGAGGATGAAGGGATTGACTAGCGCCCAGAAAGAAAGCAGTGCTGGAAATACATCTCTGTTGGAGAAGATGGAGTCCTGGGGAGGAAGGACTGTGTCTTGTGAGACCAGGGTAGAGGATGTGTCTTTTGGACTCTCTGGTTTAAACCCCAGAAGGGATGGACTCTTGAATTAGGTCACAGGATTGAGTTTCCTGAGCCACCTAAAGCACTGGATGCTGGCTGTTATCTGTTGGTGACAGGGTAACTGAGGAGATGGGTTGAGAAGGGAATTAAGGCAGTGACTGGGCTTCTGAAGCCAGACTAAGTAGAGATTTCTGCTACAAAACATATTTAATAAAGCCCCTCTGCAAGGTATGCTAGAAACAGAGTAAAAGCTGGAGAAGTCAGATCCGCTCAGCTTCCCAGTCACTGGGCAATGAAGTGGCCATGGTGGCTTATTTTTTGCTCACTGTGTTTAGAAAATACTCCATGGTCACTAGAACTCAGTGAGAACTAGATGAAGAGAGGAGCGGCTTGTAACATTCACCCTATCTTGTGCTTCTGCTGCTCCTACTCCAGTCCACATTCCACTACAGCACTGTCAAAGGTACTCACCGGTAAATTCTTTCTTCTTTCTGTGACCCGAGTCCCACAATCCTTTATAGCTGTGAAGAATTGTGGGTGATGGAGTGATTTGATGGTTTCAGGTTGCTTGCTGCTGAAGATGGTAGAAATGTAGTTCATGTCCCTCTTGCTGTAGGATTTTCCCCTGAAGTGTATCTTTTAGGAGGTTCGGTAGTATTTTTCAGTGGTTCAAGCTATGGTCTATTGGAATTGGGCAGTCTCAATAGTTTGAGTCCTGCAGGGATATTTGTGATTTTCTACATTTCAGAACCCATCCTGAGCAGCGGGAGAGCTAAGCCATTACTTGTTGTATCTAGTTAGCACAGCTATTGGACCCCACCATGTCCATGTGGTTCCTTTACATTTAGTTTGTATAAGGAGCAAAAAGAAGCAACAATTGGCTAAAAAGATGAGATTTAACTTCAAGAATACAATTACTGGCTGTAGAGCACTAGTAAAACTGCAAGGGAAGCTACCAGCACTGGGACTGTGAGTTTAGTGCTAATTCATAGAAAAGATAAAGGTTAAAATGCCCAGTTTAGGGAAAATTGGTTTTTTTGATAGCTCACACGTCTTTATCAAACAATATATTAATTGCTAATCTTATCGCTAATGAAACAGGCGGTGGCTTTCCAGAGTATAATAGGTACTGAATTCAGTACAATCTGCTGTGTAAATTAATAGCGTCTATTAAACTCAGACAAAACATTGTCAAAAGTGTAGGAACTCTACAAAAATATATATTCCCAAAGCCATTGGTGACTGTAGAGCATTCCCACTGTTTTGAAAACAGAATCCAAAAAGGAAATTAAACAATTTCTGAATGTGACTGGGATTAAGGAAATGAACAGCACTGCCAGTGTGGAGGAGTTTAAATGGTGCTTTAAGGGGCTGGTTTATTATAAGGTGTAAAATGAAGCAATCTATAAACAGCTATTGACGGAATCCATTTGGCCCTACAAAGTACACTAAACATTGATTTATCAGGGCATCTGGCTTCTAAAGATGCCAGGGAGCTGCAATAGCATTGTGTAATCTGCAACCAATTGATTAGTTAGAAAGAACAAAATGGACAACCCATTCAGGGTTGTGGGAAAACACTCACAATGCAAATGATTGTTTGGTTAAAGGACGGCCTGTAGACAGCACCAGAACCTGGAGTACATGATGGATGTGTGCGGAGAATGTTTTAATGCCTTAATGATGCCTTAATTTACAAGGCAAACTGTTTGAATATTTTTGATTAATAGAAGGAATAAGACTAAAACATACAGGAGAAGGAGTTGCTCCCTTGGGGGTTATTATAGTTATGTTACTTTACTTGTAGACAGCATATGATCTACGGTAAAGACAGCATATGATCTGTATGTTAGTAATACATCTCTGTGATATAGGTATGGATAATGCTGTATTTATAGTGAAAGTATGGCAGTTCTTTGAGTAGTGTTCCTATGGGGTACTCCACCGCAGGTGTAGCTGCACTCCTGTACTTCTAATCAGAAGAAAAACCAGGAAGATCTGTTGATTCATGCGGAAAGTGGTTCCTTTATTTGGCATGCAGCAAAAATACACTGAATTGATCAAAATCAGGTAGAGTGGATGTATATGGGATGTATTTTCGCTGGCTGCGGCAGCTGGCGCCCCAGGCGGAAAGTGCAATCGGCGCCCTCACCTGCAGGGCCATCAGTGGACTGACGTCATCATCAGGTGCCCCGGGTGGCGGCGCCCTAGGCCGAATCCGCCTATAGTCACGGGCCACCCCTGCATAGGATTACTAGTAGGAATTGAAGGGAAGCAAAGAGGTGTCAGTGGGTGTAGTGGCTGAATGGTCAGTATTGGCAACGCCGTTACACCTATTACTTTTCAGGAAGAATGGTGTTGCGCAAGAGGGTTTTTCTTGCGCAAGAAGGGGCAGTGTAGATGCTCCTTCTTGTGCAAGAGCCTCTTCTGAAAAAAATGGTGGCTCGTTAGGTATGCACATGAGGCTCAGTGATATTTCATGCTTAGCCTCATTTGCATATTAGTTGCGCAAGAAGCCGCGAGTGTAGACATAGCCTAAATGTTTACCACATGTTACTGTAGCTCCAAATTCTGCTCTCTGATATATGCTTGCATCTCTTGGGTAAGCCACTGAGAACTGTGGCTAACTAGTTAAGAGTACATTTGGGTTCAATGATATTTGGTCTTGAGGAAGGCAATTTTTCATTATGCAAAGCCATAAGCAGTCCTGAAGAACTAGTTTGTGTTTCTGTGAAACCCGTTTTGATCCACATTTGTGGCATATAACTGACTGTAGAAGGGTATGTCTCCCCTGCATTCCTATTTTGAGAGAGGGATGCAAATGAAGACATTCAAAATTGCAAATGAAGCCGGGATTTAAATATCCCACGCTTCATTTGCATATTCGCGTTATGGCGCTGTTTCGAAATAACAGACGCTGTGTAGACGCAGTTATTTTGAGAGAAAACCTTTCTCTCGAAATGACCTTTATTCTTCATAAAATGTTTACCAGTTATTTTGAGAGAAAGTTTTTCTCTCGAAATAGCCATGTCTTAACAGCGTCTGTTATTTTGAAATAGCACTATTTTGAAACAGCACCATAACGCGAATATGCAAATGAAGTGAGGGATATTTAAATCCCGGCTTCATTTGCAATTTCAAATGTCTTCATTTGCGTCCCTCTCTCAAAAGAGGGTGCATCTGTAGACATACCTGAAGGGGAAAAAAACCAACAGTACCAAACAAGGAGTGAGACACTGTGTAATCAAAGTTACTTGATTTTTTCCAGCTCACCTATGGCTATGTTAGAAGACCAATAGGCACTGAAGAGAACTTAGAAATATCAACACTTAAATGGGTGCTTAAATGGGAATTGAGTATTCTTGAATATCTGTCTATGAATGCGTTCTGTTTAATCTAGAATGAGGTGAAAAAAACACGGTAGAAGAATAAGTCTGGTAAGAGCTAAACAGGTCAGTTGTCTCTCTCATAGAACTACTGGCTTTGTGGCACAAACCAAAGATGGCATATCCTTAGACTGTGAATCAGCAATAGCTTTTAAGAAGAACAGAAGTGTCTGTAAACTATCTTACTCCAAATTAGAAGAAATTCTTACTGGCTTTTGCTATTGGGAACATAATTTGCAAAATAACTCAAACCTACCTCTCTCATTTACAACACATTTGTGTATATATCTGGTAATAGCATTTCCCTTACTATACCCAATCCACTTATCATAGAATCATAGAATACTAGGACTGGAAGGGACCTTGAGAGGTCATCAAGTCCAGTCCCCTGCCTCCATGGCAGGACCAAATACTGTCTAGACCATCCTGGATAGACATTTATCTAACCTACTCTTAAATATCTCCAGAGATGGGGATTCCACAACCTCCCTGGGCAATTTACTCCAGTGTTTAACTACCCTGACAGTTAGAAACTTTTTCCTAATGTTCAACCTAAACCTCTCTTGCTGCAGTTTAAGCCCATTGCTTCTTGTTCTATCCTCAGAGGCCAAGATGAACAAGTTTTCTCCCTCCTCCTTATGACACCCTTTTAGATATCTGAAAACTGCTATCGTCCCCCCTCAATCTTCTCTTTTCTAAACTAAACAAACCCAATTCTTTCAGCCTTCCTTCATAGGTCATGTTCTCTAGACCTTTAATCATTCTTGTTGCTCTTCTCTGGACCCTCTCCAATTTCTCCACATCTTTCTTGAAATGTGGTGGCTAGAACTGGATACAATATTCCAACTGAGGCCTAACCAGCGCAGAGTAGTGCGGAAGAATGACTTCTCGTGTCTTGCTCACAACACACCTGTTAATGCATCCCAGAATCTTGTTTGTTTTTTTTGCAACAGCATCACACTGCTGACTCATATTCAGCTTGTGGTCCACTATAACCCCTAGATCCCTTTCTGCCGTACTCCTTCCTAGACAGTCACTTCCCATTCTGTATGTGTGAAACTGCTTGTTCCTTCCTAAGTGGAGCACTTTACATTTGTCTTTATTAAACTTCATCCTGTTTACCTCAGACCATTTCTCCAATTTGTCCAGATCATTTTGAATTATGACCCTATCCTCCAGAGCAGTCGCAACCCCTCCCAGCTTGGTGTCATCTGCAAACTTAATAAGCGTACTTTCTATACCAATATCTAAATCGTTGATGAAGATATTGAAGAGAGCCAGTCCCAAAACAGACCCTTGTGAAACCCCACTTGTTACACCTTTCCAGCAGGATTGTGA
Source organism: Pelodiscus sinensis (assembly GCF_049634645.1). NCBI lineage: Eukaryota > Metazoa > Chordata > Testudines > Trionychidae > Pelodiscus > Pelodiscus sinensis. Next base: position 72,752,913 of record NC_134712.1, read on the forward strand.
ACCATTAATAACTACTCTCTGAGTACGGTTATCCATCCAGTTATGCACCCACCTTATAATAGCCCCATTTAAGTTGTATTTGCTTAGTTTATTGATAAGACTATCATGCGAGACCGTATCACACACCTTACTAAAGTCTAGGTATACCACATCCACCGCTTCTCCATTATCCACAAGACTCGTTATCCTATCAAAGAAAGCTATCAGATTGGTTTGACATGATCTGTTCTTTACAAATCCATGCTGGCTGTTCCCTATCACCTTGCCACCTTCCAAGTGTTTACAGATGATTTCCTTAATTACCTGCTCTATTATCTTCCCTGGCACAGAGTTAAACTAATGGTCTGTGTTCCCTGGCTTGTTCTTATTTCCCTTTTTATAAATGGGCACTATATTTGCCCTTTTCCAGTCTTCTGGAATCTCTCCTGTCTCCCATGATTTTCCAAAGATGATAGCTAGAGGCTCAGATACCCCCTCTATCAGCTCCTTGAGTATTCTAGGATGCATTTCGTCAGGCCCTGGTGACTTGCAGGCATCTAACTTTTCTAGGTGATTTTTAACTTGTTCTTTTTTTATTTTACCTTCTAAACCTACCCCCTCCCACTAGCATTCCCTATGTTAGGCATTCCTTCAGGCTTCTCAGTGAAGACCAAAACAAAGAGGTCATTAAGCATCTCTGCCATTTCCAAGTTTCCTGTTACTATTTCTCCCTCCTCACTGACCAGTGGGCCTACCCTGTCCTTGGTCTTCCTCTTGCTTATAATGCTTCTTGTTTCCCTTTATTCCCATAGCTAGTTTGAGCTCATTTTGTGCCTTTGTCTTTCTAGACTTGCCCCTGTATTCCTGTGTTGGTTACCTATATTCATCCTTTGTAAGTTGTCCTACTTTCCATTTTTTTATGACTCCTTTTTTATTTTTAGATCATGCAAGATCTCGTGGTTAAGCCAAGGCGTTCTTTTGCCATATTTTCTATCTTTCTGATGCAGTGGAATAGCTTGCTTTTGGGCCCTTACCAATGTCCCTTTGAAAAACTGCCAGCTCTCCTCAGTTGTTTTTCCCCTCAGTCTTGTTTCCCATGGGATCTTACCTAATAGCTTTCTGAGCTTACCAAAATCCACCTTCGCAAAATCCATTGTCTCTATTTTTCTGATCTCCCTTCTACCCTTCCTTAGAATTGTGAACTCTGTGATTTCATGATCACTTTTACCCAAGCTGCCTTCCACTTTCAAATTCTCAACCAGTTCCTCCCTATTTGTTAGGATCAAATCTAAAACAGCTTCCCCCTGGTAGCTTTTTCAACCTTCTGAAATAAAAAGTTGTCTCCAATGCAGTCCAAGAACTTATTGAATAGTCTGTGCCCCACGGTGTTATTTTCCCAACATATATCTGGATAGTTGAAGTCCCCCATCACCACCAAATCACCCCCCTGAGCTGTGTGGAGTGCACAGCGCAGTGCTCACCTGGCAATGTAAAGGCCTGGGAGCTCAGGCCACTTCCATTGCTTCAGTAACAGCAGTAGTGGCAGGTAACCTGAGCTCCCCCGGACAACTGCCCTTTTGGCCTCCCTCCCCATTGGTGGGCTTGTCTATAGCTAATACATGTTGAGAGACAACTTGCTTTGGCTAGAGCTCTTCAACAAGTTAGATAATACATTTTATAAATATACTTTTATCTTACCCCGTGAGGTTCTCGGGGTCCTATGGGGAAGTAAGAATAGGACCTCTGTACCCTTCCAAGCATGTTGTAAGAGGTGACTGAGGAGGGCTGGGCATGGGGCTAGCAACCCCATCCTGTAAAAATAAACATATGCTACAAAAACATCAACAATTTCAATTTTAATAGCAAGCCAGCCTTCCTTGACTAAAAAAGGCCCTCAAAGATGATGCGGGACAGCCATACCCAAAAGAATACTGAACTGCTGATTCGCCTTTTTTCAGCAAGAAAAATTTCCAGAATAGGCACCTGGAATGTGCGAACAATGTGGGAGGGTAGGTAAGACAGTCCAGGTAGTAAGAGAAATGAACAAGTACAAGCTAAACATCATGGGAATTAGTGAGACAAGATGGGTACAGTCAGGTAAGGAACAAGTTTCATCAGGGGAAACAGTGCGCTACTCGGGTCATGAAGAGTAAAATGCACCACCAGAGGCACGTGAAGCTCTTATAGCATGGGAATCTGCAGGGCCAAGAAGTATCCTTGCAAAATTCAGGACCATAAACAGGAAAATTAATATGCACGTCATCCAGTGTTATGCACCGACAAATGATAAAGAGGAATCAATAAAAGAAGAATTTTATAACAGACTACAGCATGTGCTTGACAAGACAAAACCAAAAGATGTCATCGTAGTCATGGGCGATTTTAATGCCAACATAGGAGATGACAACACAGGATATGAAGAGACCAGTGGGAAGTATGGGTTAGGAGTTATGAATGAAAATGGAGAAATGTTTGCTAACTTTTGTGCAGTTAACCAACTTATCATAGGAGGAAGTGTTTTTCCACATAAGAACATCTATAAAGCAACATGGATATCCCCCGATCATCAAACACAGATTCAGATCGACCACTTCTGCATTAATCAACAATTTAGACAATCCTTACAGGATGTTAAAGTATACAGAGGAGCTGATGTAGCCTCAGATCACTATCTACTGATGACCAAATTGAAGCTAAAATTACGAACGAACAGGACAATACAAAACTATAGACCATGTTATAATGTAGGAATTTTAAAAGACCAGGTAAAGAAAGAAAAGTTCTGTATCACGCTTAGCAATAAATATCAAGTGCTGGAACATCTAGATAAAAATTTAAGCATTAACAGCCAGTGGCAACAAATAAAAAATGCCTGGACCAGTACTTGTGAAGAAGTCTTAGGCAAAAAGGAACGTCAGCACAGAGAGTGGATATCAGTGGAAACACTTAGGACAGGCATGTCCAAAGTCCGGCCCGCGGGCCAATTGCGGCCCGTGTTCCGGTTTAATACGGCCCCACAGGTAATTTGGCAATATCTATCTTTTATGGCCCTCAACGAATCCATATGTATTGAGATGAATACATTGTAAAATCTCAGTTAATGTCAGTTGGTCTAAATCAGTTATAAATATATTTGGACACAACATGTATACTTGGTGTTATGTTCCTGTTCATATTTTTTGAACTTAAAAGTTGACAGACAACCTTTATTACCAATAATATGTAATGTACTTTACAATGTTCCTGACATATATTTCAGCTTCCTGGATTTTTTTTTCATCTGGCCTTCAGATATGAAAGGCAGAGTGATTTAACACCTGTTTAGATTTGTCATCCATGTGATGAAATGAAAAGTATGCCGTTTGCAATAAACTTTGCATAAAATAGTTAATTTGCATTTAATTTTAATGGTTCAAAGAATGTCAGGCAAAATGGTCGGCCCTCATGCATGTTCACTTCATCAAATCTGGCCCTCTTTGAAAAAAGTTTAGACACCCCTGACTTAGGAGGATCAAAGAGAGGAGAGATAAGAAAGTATTCTTATATAATAGTAAAACCAGAGCTGCCAAAATTATAGCCCAAGAGAACTATACAAATGCAAACAAAGGGGGTAAGAAGAGTATTAGAGCAGATAAGAAAAATTATATTGACAACTTGGCCAAAGAAGCTGAGGAAGCAGCAGTTACAGGAAATATGAAAGGTCCTGTATGATTCAACCAAGAAACTCTCAGGAAAATATTTACAACATAACTGACCCATCAAGGATGCAATGGGGAGAAAGATTACAATCATAGAACACCAGATGGAAAGATGGGTAGAACATTTTAGCGAACTTCTAAACAGACCAGTTCTAGAAGATCCCCCAGAAATCCAGCCAGCTGCAGAAGATCTCTTGGTTGATTGTAGCAAGCCAAGTAAAGAAGAGCAATTTGACTTCTAAGAAGAGGGAAAGCTTCAGGTCCTGATAAAATACCAGCAGAAGGTATAAAGGTGGACATAGATAAATCAACAGAAATTCTCCACAGTTTCATTGGTAACATTTGGGAAAAGGAAGAATTACTGAGAGACTGGAGGGAAGGATATTTAGTAAAATTGCCAAAGAAAGGTGACCTACAAGAATGTACGAATTATAGAGGAATCATGCTTTTGTCAGTGCCAGGCAAAGTATTAACCAGGGTAATTCTAGAAGACTCAAGAAAACTATAGATTCCAAGCAAAGAGATGAACAAGCAGGCTTTTGTCAAAATAGATCTTGTATAGATCAGATAGCCACATTGCACATAATTATTGAACAATGTTTAGAATGGAATGTTTCTTTGTATATCAACTTTGTGGACTATGAAAAAATGTTCGACAACTTGGATAGGGAAACGTGGAAATTATTATGGCACTACTGTATCCCTCAGAAGCTCATAAATCTCATAAAGACCTGAAGATATGAGCTGTAGGGTCTTGCATGAGGGTCAGCTTACAGAACCCTTTAGAATAAAGTCTGATGATCGGCAAGCTTGTCTGCTGTCCCCCTTCCTCTTTCTTTTGGCTGTTGATTTGATCATGAGAGAAGCAACAGCTAATGAGAGGAAGGAAATCCAGTGGACCCTGTTTAAACAGCTAGAAGACCTTGATTTTGCAGATCACCTAGCTCTTCTGTCACATAATCAACTTCAAATACAAAATAAAACAGTGAAGCTGGACAAGATTTCATAGCAGATGGGATTGAAGATCCACGAGGGGAAGACCAAGATCATGAAGGTGAATGCAGCAAATAACAGCAGCCCAATTGTCCTGAGAGGAATTACACTGGAGGAAGTTGATACCTTCACCTATTTAGGTAGTATTGTAAATAAAGTGGGAGGTACTGATGAAGATATTAAGACCAGAATACAGAAGGAAAGAGGTTCTTTTATTATTTTGAGGAACATATGGAATTCAAGAGGGATCAAGCTACAGATCAAAATAAGGATCTTCAGCTCAAATGTAAAATCAGTACTTCTATATGGCTCAGAACCATGGTGAACAACAAGGACAAACATCAAAAGATTGCAACATTTTATTAATAAATGCTTGCGTAAGATCATTGGCCTGAAGTGGTCTGACAAGGTTACAAACATTAGTTTATGGGAAAGAGCAGGGCAGTGCCCAGCAGAGCAAGAGATATAGAGAAGAAGATGGCGATGGATTGGCCATACACTGAGGAAGCCACCAACTAGCATTACCAGACAATCCCTGTCCTGGAACCCACAGGGAAAAAGGGGAAGAGGAAGGCCAAAGAATATTTGGAGAAGAGACCTGGATGTGAATGTGAGGAAAACGGGCAAAAGCTGGAGAGAATTAGAAAAGGTGGCACGACAGAGAGGCTTGGAAAGAAATTGTTAATAGCCTATGCTCCCATAGGAGCTAAGGACAAAGAAGAAGACTTTTACCTTAGTTTAGAGTAGACCAACCTATGCTGTGAGGAATCTGGAATACTGAACACTCCCAGCCCTCACAGTATTGCATAAAATTAGACAGCTGTTTCCTTGCTCTACATGCGATAGACCTGAGGTCCTGATGGATGCTGCAACATGAATAGGAGCCCTTATATTTAGCTTATATAGGAGCCAGTATATTTTATATACTGCGTATGGTATTACTGAGTAGCATATCTAAATGTTTGAAAACATACCAGTTTGCTTACAGATTGGCATCAATAGCCTACCAAGTTCTGTGCTGCATTACAATTAATCTTTGTAAGTTTCATATTTACAAAACTGACAGACTTCCAATGCCCTTCACTTTTATTTACCTTTGAGGAAAAGAAAGAATACCTTAAATAAAATGGTCTCATTCAGAGTTAGTTCAATTCCCAGATTTCACTGTCACAACCAAATTGTACCTTCTCTGCGATGAAAAAACAATTCTGAAAACCAGCATGAGGATTTGTGGGAGGTTTTCAAACAACGATGTCACGCATCTCAACTTTAGCTTTAGAGCAAAATTGGCAGTGGTGGGGAACCCACAAAAGTCTTAATGTACTTTTAGGAATGAGTTTCAGTGTTTCTTTACTATAAGCATTCTTGTTTGGTAATCATTATAGGTAGCTAGTGAGAGACTTAGCAGCAGAGACTTTGATTAGACAAAGTATTTAAAGATAGACTTAAACACTTCCTAAAATTCTATTCAAGACATGGCAAGTTGTATTTCAGCATGTGTTAAACTGGTTGAGTTAGTAAGTGTGAAAGTACAGCTAGCCTTGTCTTCACTGTGTTGGGGCAGGTTAGCTAGTTGTAACTAATATCACACCTTCATGTTTTAGTGTAGACATATCCTAGATTAGAATTTGCATATATGTGTGTTGATGTAAGATGACCTGTGAAAACTAATCCAGATATACCCTTGGTTTCATACTTGCTAGGCCAATAGCAGAAGTACTAGGAAAGGCCGAGATTATTTCTTTCAACTCTATGGAAGATAACAGCTGTAGTCGTACTAAAAATAGTGGTTGGAATGAGAAATGGTGGTCTGTAAGGAGACATGAGTGACTCCTTTGGCTAAGGAAAGATCGCATATATTGGTCTACAAGCAATGTGACTGTCTCGTCAAAGCTTGTGTTCAGTTCTTTTGGATTATAATAAATTTCAAGAAAGGATTTTCTTTGGAATGTTTGGTTTCTGTGCTGTCATTGCCTAAGTAGGTTGTGCAGATTTCACAGATAGTGCAATTTTCTTGACTGCATAATTATAGTTTATATGCCATTATTATGCATTGAATTCCCTCAGGGACTATTGCAATTTAAACTAATTATTCATAATTGAGATCCAATCCCTGACCGATGATACATAGTTTAAGTTGGATGGATAACAAGAAATGACAAAAGGAAACCAGGTGAAAATGAATGCTTTTCTTCATTTTCTACAGAGAATCCAAATCACCTACTTGTTTTAGTAATTGTTTTTATTTTAGTCTTAACATTTTCAAGAGCAACAGAAGGAGCAGATGATGCTAGAGCAGAGATTATTGATAAAGAGAGCCAAGACAAACAAGTTCGGGGATGGATAAGGAGAAGGAGTGTCTTAGTGTGCAGGGATAATGCATGGGGAGAAGCAAAGGGGCATGTAACCCCTGAACGCCGTGGACAGAGGGGAAGGGGTCAGAACCTCTGATCAGCCCAGAGAACTAGCAGAGGGGCCTGGTGCCAGCAACAGAGATCAGGCTCCCGTATACTCACCGGTAGCAACGGGGGGAAGCAGAGTGACATGGCTGGAAGCTGGGAGAGCAGAGTGAGTTGGGGCCCTGTTGCTTTTCTTCCTCCACCCCGTCAGCGCTTCTGCTGATGTGTGCAGGGGGACTCGATCCCTGCTAGTCCCCTGGACTGTGTCACTTGGGGGAGGGCTTTGGGGGAAGATAAGGGGCAGGATAGGGTGGAGGGAACATTATCCTGGACTGTGCAAACACAGGGAGGGTGTTCCAGGTGGAAGCAAACATGGAGATATACTTATCTCATAGAACTGGAAAGGACCTTGAAAGGTCATTTAGTCCAGTCCCCTGCCTTCAGAGCAGCACCAAATACCATCCCTGACAGATTTGTCCCAGATGGACCGCTCAAGGATTGAACTCACAGTCCTGGGTATAGCCGGCCAATGTGTAAACCATGTCTGAGCTATCCCTCAGGCATGGGTCTGGCAGCCAGGATCCCAGGACTGGGACCAATAGCTGGGATCTTGCACCTGCCAGGATGCCTGCAGCAGCAGAGCCTGAGATGCGGGGCCAGCAGCTGTACTCCAGGAGCCTGCAGCTGGGACCTCAGGTATGCTGGGAGGCCTACAGGCAGCAGAGCCTCAGACATGAGGCCAGTAGTCAGGACTCCACATGCACCGAGATGTTAGGATTTATATTTCTTATTTTAGGTATAGTAATGTAGCAATAATATAGCAAGATAAGGCGTGTGTATATATATATATATATATATATATATATGTTAACATACATTTACTATTTTACAAATCAAGTCCTTTCAGTTGAAGGATTTGATTTAGAAAAACAGTTCTGGGTATTTTGGCTGTGTTAATAAGATTAGAGGAATTCTGCTAATGTTGAAGGCCAAGCCTTAATTGTTTAATTTACAACATTTTGCTTTGCCATGCAGATCTGTAACCCCAGAGATTTGTGTATGTAAGGCGTGTCAATGTGTTGAGATAAGATGCAAAGTTATATGGCTTCAAAACCAGATGGTCAAAGGAGGGGGTTGAGCGAGTGTGGGCAAAGGCCAGAGGACAAGACAACCTGACTACAGAGGAGTCATCTATAATTATCAATGCGTACCCCTACTCACAAGGAGATTGGATAATTGGCAGATTGACGAGCCTTGAAGCAGAGCAAGCACCCCAAAAGGACGATTGATTACAGGATGAACCTTCAAGAGATGTTTTGGGAACACTCACATCAAAAAGATAATATTTTGGTCACAAGCTGACAGAGCGGGATCCATGGATTTTAACAGAGAAGAAGGAATATATAAAGAAGGGTGCTTTGCTATGGAACTTTTGAGTTTCGTCTTGCCAAGATACCATCCCGAGAGGCGCATCGGATTGCGATCGACAGTAGGCCCCGCTCCCCCCTGTGTTCAATCTAGCTGGCCACTAGATTAACAGACTCTGGACTGGTAACTATGATATAATTTGGCTGGATGATGTATGCATGTAGGGGGTGTATGTGTGTGTGTGTGTGTGTGTGTGTGATTGGAAAGCATATGCAACTGTTGTATTCTCAATAAATGCGGCGTACTGCCTTTTTCCCCCCTAAAAAAATCTCGTATGCTTAGTTTAAGCATAACAGAGATGGCTACCAACAGGGCCACTGATGGTGGGGCAAAAGAACAGTTGTCTTGTGGCCCTGAAGTTTAAAAAGACTCAGGGTACAGATTGGCAGAAGGTGGAAAAGTCTCAGAGGGGTAGCTATGTTAGTCTGTTACTTAGGAAAACTTGAGTGGTCCTGTAGCACCTTTGGGTATGTCTACACTACCACCCTAGTTCAAACTAGGGTGGTTAATGTAGGCAACCGAAGTTGCAAATGAAGCCCGGGATTTAAATATCCCGGGCTTCATTTGCATCTTGCCGGGCGCCGCCATTTTTAAATCCCCGGTAGTTCGGACTCCGTGCCCGCGGCTAAACGCGGCACGGAGTAGGTAGTTCGGATTAGGCTCTCTAATCTGAACTACCATTACTCCTCGTGGAAAGCCTAATTTGAACTACCTACTCCTTGCCGTGTGTAGCCGCGGGCACGGAGTCCGAACTACCGGGGATTTAAAAATGGCGGCGCCCAACAAGATGCAAATGAAGCCCGGGATATTTAAACCAGCACCCAGCCAGCAGACCCTGCACCTGGCACAGCATGAACCAGCCACCTGCTGTTACCCAGCCCTCTGCCTCTTCCCGGGACCAGGCTGGCGGCTCCCAGGAGCCTGCCCGGGGCTGCAAGAGGCGGGCGCCTGCCTGGTCTAGTGCAGAGATCGTGGACCTCATCCACGACCGCCGCACTAGGCACAGGAAAGTGGCCGTCTAGGGCAGGATAGCTGCCAGCCTGGCCACCCAGGAGCAGGTGTGCATGAAAATCAACGTGGTCCACTGAGACCCCCGACCCTGACCCCTGAGCTTAGAACGGCCGTACTGGGTCAGACCAAAGGTCCATCTAGCCCAGTATCCTGTCTACCGACAGCGGCCAACACCAGCTACCCCAGAGGGGATGGACCGAAGACAATGACCAAGCCATTTGTCTCGTGCCATCCATCTCCAGCCTTCCAAAACAGAGGCCAGGGACACCACTCCTACCCCCTGGCTAATACCACTCCATGGACCCAGCCTCCATGAATTTATCTAACTTCTCTTTAAACTCTGTTCTAGTTCTAGCCTTCACAGCCTCCTGCAGCAAGGAGTTCCACAGGTTGACTCTTTGCTTTGTGAAGAAGAACTTTCTGTTATTAGTTTGAAGCCTGCTACCCATTCATTTCATTTGGTATCCTCTAGTCCTTCTATTATGGGAACTAATGAAGAACTTTTCTTTATGCACCCTCTCCACACCACTCATGCTTTTATAGACGCCTATCCTATCCCCCCTCAGTCTCCTCTTTTCTAAGCTGAGAAGTCCCAGTCTCTTTAGCCTCTCTTCATATGGGACCTGTTCCAAACCCCTGATCATTTTAGTTGCCCTCCCCTCTTCCACCCTCTCTCTTCCCCTCTCCCACCTCCTTTTCCCAGTCTCCCCGAGTTTTGTTCAATAAAGAGAGTTTCTATTTTTGAACACACGTGTCCTTTATTTTGTACATCAGGAAGGGGGGCTAGGGAGGGGTAAGTGGAAGGAGGTGAGGGAGGAATGGGGTACAAGCCCCCAATGGGGAGGACTGGGCTGGCTCTGCGGGCTCCTCGGGGTGGAAGCTCGCCTGCCGATTGGCCGCCCCCCCCCCGGATGGCAGCCTTCAGCAAGTGCAGCCGGGCTGATGGCCGAGTGCTGTGATGTGCCCAGTGTGGGCATTCAGGGCACTCCAAGCCAGGACTGCTTTGCTGTCCCTCATCGAGTTATACAAGCGAGCGGGGAACCCCTGAGAACTGTCTGTCCGGGGTGGGGGTCGGGACCCTTTAAGCACAACCCTCGGCTAGCCTGAGACAGCAGCTCCACGCTCTAAGTCCTAACCTGATGCCCTGCCGGCACTGCTTCCGGCCATGCTTAACCCCGGTTCAGGGTCCACTCAATGTGGACATGCTAGTTCGAATTAGCAAAATGCTAATTCAAACTAGTTTTTAGGTCTAGATGCACTAGTTCGAATTAGCTTAGTTCGAATTAACTAATTCGAATTAAGTTAGTTTGAATTAGTGCTGTAGTGTAGACATACCCTTACTTACTCCTTTACCATCTGTACTATTTTAGAGTTAATTGATCCCACTCGGCTTCTGGTTTCCCACAGGGAAGGTCAGGAAGCCTAAGTCACAGAAGAAGTATCTAAAGATCTAAAGACAGAGATAATTTGAATAATAAATCATCCATTTCCAGTAAGAGAGGAAGAGGAAATTGTACAAAATATCTCTCGCTTTGAAGAAAGGTCAAAAGAAACAATGGCTGAAATCCTGTTCATGTTGTTCACATGAATATATTTCTGGAAGTTCATGGAGCTGCTGAAATAAGTTAGAAGAGAAGGATTTTGCCCTAAATGCAAATACTTTGGCAAAATGACAATACAAAGTTAAAAGAATAACCATCCTCAAATATCTGTGAAGTTGAAACAGCGGTGGCTGAGAGAAAATGTAAATGGTGCTCCACGCTATATAATCAAGAGGAACAAAAACAATTGTAAAATAACTTTTTTTAGCTGTATACATCTCCCCAGTGATGATGGCCACTAGACTGTGGAACAGTCTCACCCAGGAAGGCAGCGGCAAACACATTTTCGTGTAATTCATTTAAAACTAGACTGAACAAAGCATTCAAATATATGTGACTGCTGTGTTGGGAATGGGATGGACTGTATAGCCCAACAGGCATCTTTCACTGTAATTTAAATGGTGCACTAGAGTCCCTTGTCAACATTCTTTCGGAGATGTATGTATCTCATCCATCTTGCTGTTTTAGCTGGTTTGGGAATGCATTGTGCAAAAAGGCATTATGAGGCAGCCCAGCAGTATCCAGGGGAATTGCTGTGGGCTACTGAATAAGTTTATTTTTTTCTCTCAATAATTCTACATTTTAGGTATATTTTAGCCATGGAGACTTTTGTGATTATCATTATTTGGGCCCTCACACCCATTCATCCATTGTTTCCTTGTTGTTTTTCTTATTCCTGAGTTATTTTCTAACACTTCTGTTGAAATTCCAAGACCATTTTTATGATTGCTTAGTCACATTTTTGTTTTGGTTATCTGAAGGTTTTTTTTGAAAGGCCTCTTGAACATAATTATTGGGGACAAAATATTTCAGTGTCCACAATTGTCGATGCTTCATAAATACACTTAAAAATGAGAAACTGCAGATGCCCAGATGCTGGGCATCTTGAGGTAGGCATTCAGTGTCACTCCAAAGATTAGTGAAATTTCTTCTGACAATTGTGGTTTTGTTCTAGTTATTAGGACCTGACTATTGGTTGGCAATGAACTCTCATGATTTTTTAAATAAAGCAATATAACAAAAATGCTTTCTGTAGAATTGAACTTTTAAAATAAATTCTATCTGTGGGGAAAAACTTAAAAGGACGTACGTATATGCACATTAAAATTATTAGTCCTGGTCCTTCTCCCACTGAAGGCTGTAGGGAATTTTGCCATTTACCTCATACGAAGAAAAACTGAGTCCTCAGTTTTAGCATCTGTCATTTAGCTTATTGGTTATTTACTTAGACACTGTCATTTTCATCACTGCTTGAAGCTGCTTTGTGATGATTATTGGTTCTCAAACCATCTTTTCAGTGAATCTGGCACAAATAAGATCTGGCACGATTTCTTTAATGTACTACTATTTGATTAGTCTTACCATATAAATGATCTTGCAAAATAAATCTTACCCTTCCATTGTCTCTGAGTTCATTATTACAGTGTAATAAATTATGCATGATCATGTTTCCGTATATATTCTGTTTTCTAATATTTTTTCTTTGGTACAAATGAAAACAGCAGAGACAGAAACCTCCATTTACACTCTAGAAAAATAACTTCATAAAACCTCCGTGGATGAAGGCATAATGACATTTCTGCTGATGTGCTCCATTACAAGGTGGTCCAGAGCCAGAGTAGGAATATGCTTTCCATTTATTAGCCCCTCTACAGTTGGGGAAACCGATTTCTACAAAACCATCCACCATTCCATGCACAAATCGCAGTCTTCTGGAGCCGGGTGAGATTAGCGGCTGTTAATGCAGTTTCAATGGTCAACTTTCCTTTTCCAAACTGATTCACGACTCACTGGTTGAAGTCAGGAGTCCGCAATGCGATTGTCAAATGCTTCTCCATCAACAGAAGCGTTTTGGTGCCCAGACTTGGCAAAACTGGGACAAGCTCCTCACAAATTTCCTGGAAAGTGGCTTCTACATCTAATAGTTCTGCAGCCATAGTTCATCATCCCAGACTAGAATAATGATATGATCCCACCACTCCGTGCTTGTTTCATGAGCACAAAAGCAATAGTCGTCTGTGTGAAACTGATCTTTGAAAGCCAAAAAATAATCTTACGTTGCTTCTATCCATGGCACACAGCAGGCTAGTCAACTGAGGCCAGGTCTACAGTACAGGGTGATTGAGGTCATCATTAGGGGCTGTCATGATTATGAGGATTAGCCAGCAGCCTGGGGATTAGGGGGTTAACTACACCTAGCCAGGTGGAGTGACCAGTAGGAATGTAGGTGGGACTTTCAAACTGAGACAAAGGAATTTGGGTTTTTTCCTTTCTCCCTTTTGTTTCTCTGGGTGTGTTCTCTGTAGCTACAGAGAGGGACAAGCATCTCTCTCTCTCTCTCTCTCTCTCTCTCCAAGACACAATTCCTCATTTTCTGTAAGTAGGGTAAAGTTTAGTTAGTTTCGTTAGGCTTTATTGTTTTAAGGGTTGGGTATGGGATCTGAGATCTGGCACTGTTTAAAATATGTTTTGGCTTTTCTTTGTAACTAAGTTCTAGGCCCATGGAGTTTCTCTATGAGTATATTTTATTACCTTCCTATGTAGTCATTATGCTTGCAACAGAAATATTGTTGTAATAATAAAAGTTCTTTCTTTTCTTTTTATTAACCTGGCAGTGATTAATTGTGTGCCCTGATTTTTATTTTAGGGGTGAGATTTCCCAAATGATCTTTCCCCTGATTTCTTTATCAACATTTGAGTGGGGGCCAGCAACTACAGGAGGTGCCTGTCAGCTTGGGTTGGCTGGGGAGAGTGCTGCGGGCCCAGATTTAGCTCTGGGGGCAGCTGAAGCCCGGAAGGGAAGGGGGAGGTCTCTGATCTTCTCCCAGAGGAGTCTGTGTGTTTTCCTAAAGGGGGGGTTGTGTGAAGACCTGCCTGTTCAGGGGATTGAGGGATCACAGGAGGAGTTGATGGTGGCTCAGCAGGGTGAGGCTTCTGTTGGGCCAGGGGAAGATGAGCTTTCGCTTGCAGAAAGTCATAAGGAAGAGGATCCTTATGGTGAGGTTGGCCAGCAGGTTGCTGTGCCTGAAGGGGGTAAAAGTGACTTGGGGATAGAAGGATCCTGTGAGGAGCAAAGGAATTCAATAGCTATTGTGAGCAGGGGAGCAACATCCAGGCAGGCCTATGTCTGTGTGGGAGGGAGTTCACAACCTAAACCCACAGGGCATGGGGGAGGGGCAAGACTTGTGGTTGCCCAGGAAGGTTGCAACTTTTTAAATCTAAGAAGCCAGAACTGTCAATGTACACTTGGGGTGGATTTGTTCCTACTGCTTATGTTAACTTGCATAACCACTGTACTGCTGTTACTAAGACTGGTAACAATGTCCATTGTGCATGATTTTGTACCATAACCCTGGAAACTGTTAAGAGATGTACCCAATGACACACTGTATGTTCAAAAGCTTTGTGACACTGGTATTTCACTGTTAATACTTGTAATTAGTATTGGAGCTTCTCACCTGAGAAGGGGAATCCCCAAATTGGTGTGCTATGTAAAAAGGGAAACTGAGGCACGACTACATTTTCTTTTCATAGCTAAGTGCCAAGAGGCCTACGTTATGGGGAACAAGGAGACCTACATTGTACTGGTGTTAATTGGATTTCAGACCATTGCCAAAGTGGGCATGGGTAAATTTAATATTTTCACTAATGGGTGTTGGGTCCAAATGCTGAGCAAAGGGGCCCATGTAAGGTGTCGAATGAAAGCTTCTCCTCTGCTGATGCTATATATGATACTTGTGTACATGTATGGTGTTGTATATGAAGTTATGGAATGGACTCTGTTCTTGGATGTTAAAAATTTTTCCGTCTGGAAGGAAGCAATGGAAATGGACTGCTTGCCTGTGACCAGCTCCAGTTGGAAGATGCAAGAAACAGCAAAGGGCCCTTTGGGGCTGACACTAAAGACTGCTAAGCTAGAAGTTGTACTATCTTTGCTAACCGCCTGCATCAAGCACTCGGTGACTGATGTATGACAAGTGTTCTCATTAACAATCTTACTCTCAACATTTTATTTCTTGTATTAATATCTCTTTAGAGTTTAGATTCTAAAGGATTGGCCCAGTGTGATCTTGTGGGTAAGATCTAAAGTGAAAATTGGCCTGGAACTGTGGCTGAGTCCTTTGGACCAGGAGGATCGGTTTGGAGTTGGTGAGTGTGGGTTTTATAACCTCTCACCTGTGTGTGAGGCCTAAGTCTGGTGATGGCACAGGGAAGCTGGAGTTTCTAAGGGGTTTTGCTGATGAGGCTTCCGGCTGACCGGGGAGGCAGCTGAAGTGCTCGGTGTAATTTGAGGGGTGCCTGGGGAAGGACCCCAGTTGAGGGCGATAAGTAGCCCTGGTTTTAAGCAATTCGCCCTGAGCTGACACCCTCAGCAGTGCCAAGACCTGGCCTGGTGTATGACAGTGGTATATTTTACAAGAGGCACAGAACCTGGTCAATTGAACTTTAGATCAAGACCCCACGCTATTCTAAATTTGATTTTGAGACTGAGAGTTTGATTGGTTAATGAGGCATTTCTGGACTCTATTACTTAGTATACTTTCTGTATATCTGTTATGGTACTCCATGGATATGGAAGCATTTTGTTTACTTTTCATGTATTCAATAATCTAGTCAAGAGTGCATAAATGTATTTACTATGTTTTATCTCAGACCTCCAGGAAGAAATCACAGCCGGTGTGGCCAGAGGCTGTCCAGCACCGTCTGTGATTTGGGGGGCATGTCATGATTATGAGGGTTAGCCAGCAGCCTGGGGATTAAGGGGTTAACTACACCTAGCCAGGTGGAGTGACCAGTAGGAATGTAGGTGGGACTTTCAAACTGGGACAAAGGAATTTGGGTTTTTTCCTTTCTCCCTTTTGTCTCTCTGGGTGTGTTCTCTGCAGCTACAGAGAGGGACAAGCATGTCTCTCTCTCTCTCTCCAAGGCACCATTCCTCATTTTCTGTAAGTAGGGTAAAGTTTAGGTAGTTTCGTTAGGCTTTATTGTTTTAAGGGTTGGGTATGGGATCTAAGATCTGGCACTGTTTAAAAGATGTTTTGGCATTTCTTTGTAACTAAGTTCTAGGCCCATGGAGTTTCTCCATGAGTATATTTTGTTACCTTCCTATCTAGTCATTATGCTTGCAACAGGAATATTGTTGTAATAATAAAAGTTCTTCCTTTTCTTTTTATTAACCTGGCAGTGGTTAATTGTGTGCCCTGATTTTTATTTTAGGGGTGAGATTTCCCAAATGATCTTTCCCCTGATTTCTTTATCAACAGTTGGGTGGTGGCAGTGGAAGTTTTATTCCCAAGATCTAGGTTTTTAAGATTTTTGGGGAAGTTTTATACCAAAGCCTGGTAGATAAGGCTTTGGGGTACACTTGCTGGCCCCCACTTCTGCATTTATCATGCTAGAGTGGGGAAGGAGCCATGACAGGGGCCCTCTGGGATGACTAGACAGGCAGAAACCGTAAGGACATGTCTACATTGCAGCCATAACCATGAGCTGACTATTATGCTGGCTGGGCATCAAACCTTCCCACTACAGTGGGAATCAGTGTTAGATAATGGAGCTCTAACAATACGTCTTTAAAAAGTCCAATGAAAAATTAAATCTAAACATTCCTCAGTGGGACTTAATCCTGACCATATCCATGTTGTAGGATGACAGGCATACTGAAGTATAGTGCTTCTGTTCACAAAGCATGTGAATAGATGGGAATGCCTAGTAACAACAGAAAGCTATTTCAAATGGGCTGGCTCATGTGTAACATACTGTGAGGTTCTTTGAGGGGTGCAGAAAACATACTGTGACCATTTGTGATCAGCTCATAAAAGAGTTTACTGAAAAGATATTCACCAAATAAATGTGAATAACAATTTCCAGGAAGATGATATCTATTCACATGGTTACTCTATGAGCAAAAAGAGGAGGGTAAACCAGGCAACTTGTTTATTGAGCAAATATTTCACTTCTCTAATGCCGACACAGTGCTGAAGAGATTACTAGAGCGATGTTTGAGTAAATTGTGTATAGTACAGATCCAAGCTGTATGATCCTTACCCCCAAAGTCACTTCTGTGCCGTTTGAAAATATTTTCTGTGATTTAGACAAGGTTGAATGTCTGCAGGATCAGAGCCTAAGCTACTGATTATCCTGGATGTCTTTGGGCACCACTTATGTCTCTATATCTCTGTTACCTCTGGGGTTCAGTGTGTGTTCCAGGTGCCAAAGCTCAGGCTCCAGACCAAGCTTAGGTGTCTATACCACAGTTATATGGCCCAAGCCCTGAATCCGCTGATGTGGGCCAGCCTTGGTGCTTTTTTGCAATGTAGACATGTCCATAGTGTTGTCATGTATTTGTGACTTGTACCCAAGGCAAGTTCAGAAAGTGCTGTCAAACCTTGTAGCTTCAGGGAACACACAAGTCATTGGGGCTTCTTTCTACCAGTCTGAGGCTGAAATGAAGGCGGGATATTTTGCACTTGGCACTTGGAGGAAGGTACAATCTGTTTTCTGTGGTAAATGAGAGTTCTGTGGCGATAACCTGCTCATGTGGAGGAAATAACTTTGGATACGTTGTCAGCTGGTTCCTACCCTGTGGATCTCAATTTTCTAGCTGTGATTCATTTGTTTGAGGTAGGCTGGTGGAGCAGGGGTACACACGCTGAATTCTGAGCTGTACAAAAGGAGCCCAAGCTCAATGGCTCTCATATTTGTTTGAATTGGCCCTGCTGCTCCTCTCTTATTTCTCAGTATCTGGTTTCTATATGAAACGGGTCACTTTTCCCATTTAATCTGATAGCTTTGGTATCCATTTTTTTTTCAAAGAAAACCAGTGGACTCAGCATTCCCCTCTTCCTTTGGAAGACAGAGTGACTTGGTTGTGGTACTCTGGAGTTCAGTCAGGCTTTGGGATCAAGGTAAGAAACTTTGCCAATCTTTGCTTGTAAACCTGACATAGTATAGTATTGCATCATAGTAGGTAGGTTCTGCAGAGAGTCTGGCAGTGTTGTGTGTCTGTGCTGACTGAGCATCCTGTTCAGTGCTTCATTTGGAATGAAAGGGGTGCTGGGGGTTGAAGCAATTTTTTTTACTTTCGTAACTGATGTGTCAAGCCCAGAAGTGACATCCTGTTGGGCAGTCTGCAGAATGGCAGGCTCAGTAATAAAGAATAGAAGGAAGTAGAGTAGGGACTTCTTAAACCTCCTCCCTCAACACAAAGAGCAGAGATGCACAGGTTGTAGATCTCTCTCTTAAGCACAAAAATATCACAGCTATTAAGCCCCAGTGCCTTCCCCACCCTCAGCAAAGCAAACAACCCACATTAAATGTCCATGTGTAAATTCCCACTCTTCCTCTCTCAACCAAAATCCCTTTCCTGTTCTTCCTCTCACCTGTATCCCCAGCCAACAGAGTTTATATACTGCCCCCAACAGATAATGAAAGGTTAAGTTCTTGAAGAGTTGGCCTGCTGCTTACCTAGCATGAGTACATTTAATAATGACTTTTAAATTTTATACTTGCTCTATTTTTCTTACATTTCTCTTTTGTAACACTTTCATCTTCAATAATGTTCACATTTGAATGCTAACCTAATATTGCTAAAATAAATGGTAATAATTATTCCTTAATATTTAGAACAATATTTTATGTTTTTTGCATTTTTCTGAGTTAAAATATCTCAGTACCATAACTTGTTTTTATTGAATTAGACATAGATATTTGTCTAAGGCTAAGCCTATTGGAGACCATAATGTTTTACTCTTTTGTTACTGTTCTAATACATTTGTACTTTAAAACAGTTGAACATTTTTTACAGCATTAGGCAGTATTTGAATCAGCAATGTTTCAGAATTAGGCAGTGTTTGACCAGTCAACTAATCAGTTTATTTTTGGACTGGTCAATACAATCCTTTGTGCAACGTGTTGGCTAAAAATCTGTTTATACAGGGGTGGAGAAAAATTGTTTGAATCTTACTCTAAAACATTTAGAAAGTAAAGATTCTTAGAACATGCCACTGGTTTTTAAGGGGCTAGATGGTAGTGAATCTCCCTCTGTAATTGGTGATCAGTTCCTCACATGAGAAATCCCATTGACTTCAGTGGTCCAACTTATATGTTCAATAGTGCCCTAAAACATAGCCCAAAGTTATTAGGGTTAACAAATTTCTAATTTCAGAACATTAGGTACAACCAAATAACAGGAGAAACAGAAATATAAAGGTTGAAACGTCAGGATTTTATTTTCTATATTTGATACCTATGAAAATCTGTTATAACCTCCAAAAGCACTTGAATGGAAAACTCCCAATAGCAGACACTGTAATACCCAACATATCAGGGAAAGGGAATCTGAAACACCATTGTGTTTGTAAGCAATTAGAGTAATGGGATCTGCATGAAATTATTGTATAGAGGGTGCACAATTGGTAGAAAAATCATGCTCCAAGATTTAATAATAGTGTCAGTTTGGAGGGATGTACCTAACGAAGTCCTGCAGAAGTCAGTCTTGGGTCCAGCACTGTTCAGTATCTTCATTAATGACTTGGATAATGGAGTGGAGAGTATGCTTATAAAATTTGTGGATGACATCAAGCTGGGAAGGCTTGCTAGCAGTTTGGAGGACAGGATTAGAATTCAACTAATTCTCCAATTTATCAACAAAATGAAATTCAGTACAAACAAGGGCAAAGTACTACACTCCAGAAGAAAATAAATCTGTGAATAAATATGAAATGTGGGATGTAATACTGATGAAAAGGATCTTGGGATTATAGTGAGTCACAAATTGAATATGAACCAACAATGTGATGCAGTTGCGAAAAAGACTAGTATCCTTCTGGGGTGTATTAACAGGAATGTCGGATGTAAGGCCATAGGACATAATTGCTCTGTTTGTTATTGGGGAGTGCTGTGTCCAGTTTTGGCACTATGCTTTTAAAAAAGATCTGGACAAATTGGAGAGAGTCTAGAGAAAAGCAACAAAATGATAAAAAAGAGGAAAAAAGAACCTCTTTTGGAGCAATGGCATGTTTAGGTTCAGCTTTCTACAGTGCTACCATAAATGCAATCTCTCGCTATATAACGAAACGTATCCAGGCTTTTTTCTCCTCTGTATTGGCCACAACAAAATGTAAATGAAATAAAGCTGGAGCAAGAAACTACCCAGCATGATTCTGATGAGAAGGAAAACATATTTTTGCCTATTGCAGTATATTAGAGAGAGTTGAGAAAACAGATTACAGTGCTAGTGAAAAAAACGAGCTGATTAACCTTAAATGCAGGGCAGAGAGAAACCATTTTGGAGAAAATAGATTTGTGCGCACTGAAAATATCAGATGTTCTCATGGTAGCAATCCTGCACAGGCACTGCTTGACAAGGGTAGCTGGGGCACCAATTGCAACAGTAGCTATATTGCAAACACATTCCCTGTTTTTTGACCAGGTTCATTCAATATGTTGTTGCCTGAGCCTAAACTGGTTGGTTAGCTTTTATGAATATCCTTGTTTTCTACCCACATCCCTGTTGAATAAGCAGGTATGTAGTGTCGTGGACCCTCTGATGATAATAACCCTTTGGTGTCCAGTAAAAATGGAGGGAATGGGTTGGGGGACATTGCATGATTTGTGTTTCCCTGCAAATAAGACTGATGTTATAAACTTGAAAAGTATTTGCAAACCTAAAATGTACCATGGCATTTTACAGTTTTATCCTTTTAGTCAAGGACCTGTTGTTCATCACACAGTTAATAAATAAAATGCCAAGTGAACTGTAAACTAGAGCTGTAATTGAAAGTGGCAGTAATCCCCCCAACACTTCTTTCATACCCTATCACCAAAAATTAAAAAAAAGGTACTCGGCCAGATACGAAAATCTGACAAATTTTTCACAGTAGTCTTCTCTGATTTTCTGTCAGTGACAGTGGGAAATGGAAGCACAGCATAACCACTGAATTTGAGTACTCCTATATGTATCCTAGTTACTTAGCTCAGTAGATAATTTCCTTATTTGCTGAGACAATGAAGGTCAGGTTTATACTTTTTAGAGCTCTTGTTAGCGAGTTCTCTGAGCTACCATTTTTGGAGGAGATCCTCCTCCTCCAGCTCTTTTATGCAGGGGAAAGTGGCCCTAAAAGTTCTATATCCAGCCGGAAGATGTGTCATTGCAGACACTCTGTAAGACAGCCATCACATTGCCTTCTGTGGACACCCTCACAAACCTTGATGAAAGGGGCTTCCTGTGGGCATGGATGGGAAGGGTGTCTGAGAGGCAAAGCTATAGTGCCCAGCTCTGCAGAGATTCTGGACAGCACCAGGAGAGTGCTGTAACTTTTTAGAGAAAGTGCTTAGAGAGAGATATGTTGTGTCTTTGCATATATTTCATGTGTTTGTGGTGCAGCGATCTATTGACATCCATTTCTGCTTTTTCTGCAAAGGTAGGAACATGATTACCAAACCAGGAAGACAGATTAGGTAGACGTTTCATGTGATTTAACATCATTATCTAAAATGTTCTGGAAATATCAGAAAACATCCTGATTGGATGAGGGCCTAAATCAGGAGTGGGGAACCTCAGGCCTGGGGGCTGGATGTGGCCCCCTTCTTGCCTGGATGCAACCCCTGAGGCTCAGGGGCCCCTCTTAGCATTGGGTAGCCTGTGCTGGCATTCCAGCTCCCCTGCTGCTCAATCACTGGGTTGGAAGCACAAAATCTACTAGACTGGTCCCCCCTAAGCTCTGGTATGCAAGGGGAATGCAGGGAGTGTCTTTCTCTTCAGTTGGGGGCTAATGTCAGTGAGGGCTTTTTTGTTTTGGATTCTCATTGTGCGCAGCCCCTGACTGATTTTTCTGTGCATCAGCAGCCCTTGACTGGAATGAGATTCTCCACCCCTGGCCTAAATTGATTCAGGGAAGAGCTGGGCCAAGACTTTCAAAAATAGAAGCATAAGTTATACTCCTAAATCTATATTTCAATACTTAAGTGACCTGATTTTTTTTAAGGGGGATGGGAAGGAAATAAAAACTGACCACCCACAGATTGCACTGAATTGAGAACAGTACATTTTATAATTTAGAGGAATTGCCTACAACTTAATCTTTTCCATCCATTTGTGAATTTTTTCTATCCATGTGCAGAATAAGTATTTTTATGTGTACCAAGGCATGTGTGAATATGCATCACCAATAGAGAAACAAAATCTAGCCGTGGGTGCTCTGCTAATCAACTGGGGGGCATTTGAATTTCTCCTGAACACACAGCTTACAGCGAATATGGTAGGTGATCCCTGCAGTTAAGGCTGCCAGACTCTCCCCAGTCTTCTTTTCAGTTGTTTACAACCATTTTGTCTAAAATTTTCCAGTCTAGGGCTTCAGTTTCATGTTTAATTTTTGGGGGGAGACAGGTTCAACTAAAAGTGTGTTAGCTATGTCTGAGAACAAAATTAGGAACAAATATGTTGTTTTGCCTATGCTTACAATTGTATTTTTGAGAAACTCTGACTCCTCGGTGCTGAAACTGAGATGTGACACTGAATGAAGAGGGATACAATGACCATGATCATATAATTAAAGGCTGTATCAGAATGCCTACCCATGAGGGGGCTGAATTAAGTTAGCCCAGGCAATCTGAATTCTAGCATTTCCTAACTTTGGAGTGCTTGATTTTTGCTACCTTGGGATTCTTTGAATGTAAGTTTTGTTTTTTGTTTTTTTGTTATGGTATGCAATCTATTTGAATCTTGCTGTGATTGCTTTGGAATGTGAGTATGTAACTTTGGAGGAAGTTGTGTAGTCACAATATGCAAATATATTTTTTATTCTGGTGAAAATTTAGAGTCCAAATAAAGGTACCGTTGAGACTTTTACCTTTTGTTGACTAGATTATGATGTTAAGAGTTATTGATAAAATCTCCATCTCTAACATTTGTATAATAGTCAACATTATCAGCACTGCTCATGAAAGCCTTCATTATCTTGGAGTTTTAATTTTAAAAGTGCAGCTGCCATTCTTTCCTTACTCCATATTTGTCTGTATGAGTTCTTCCATGGTAAATAATTCTAGAAGCATAAATCTGCAGCAGCGTTTCATGGGGCTGATCGTTTTTACCGCATTCTAAATTTCTGCAAGCAATAGCCACTGGCATTCTAATCTGTGTGTGTGGGGGGGGGAGATGATACCGTTCCAGGCTCTGCCTCCACTCCATCCCTTCCCCCAAGGTTCCACTCCAATTCTTCCCACCCTGTTTTGCCCCCTCTGCTGAGTCCACCCTGTCCTTGCTCCTGCCCTTCCCCTGAAGACTGCCTCTTGCATGGTGTAGAACACCTAATCTGCTGGGAGGAGGCACTGATAAGGGTGCTGCCATGGGGTGCTGAGTCCCATCTTTTTCCATGGGGGCTGTAGCCCTGGAGTACCCAGGGAATTGTCACTTACATCTGCAAGGACAAGTCTCTTTACAGGCTTACAGACATGACTGTGTTTCTTTTATTTTCTTCCTTTCCTCATTCTTCTTAACACATTTTTAGATGCAGGAAAGACTATCTTGATCCGCTGCCTAGGCTGCATTTCTCCTGGGCTGTGTCCAGACTCAGGGGTTTTTTCGAAAAAAGTAGCCTTTTTTCGAAAAAAAACCTCACCTGCGTCTAGACTGCAGCCGCGTTCTTTCGAAATTAAATCGAAAGAACGCGGCTTTTCTTTCGATGGCGGTAAACCTCATTTCACGAGGAAGAACGCCTTCTTTCGAAAGTTCCTCTTTCGAAAGAAGGCGTTCTTCAATGTAAATAGGGCTTCTTCGAAAGAGAGCATCCAGACTCACTGGATGCTTTCTTTCGAAAAAGCAAGCCGCTTTTTCGAAAGTTCAACGTGCAGTCTAGACGCTCTCTTTCGAAAGAGGCTCTTTCGAAAGTATCTTTCGGAAGAGCCTCTTTCGAAAGAGGCTTGCAGTCTAGACATAGCCCTGTTGTGCAGGCAGGGAGAAATAGATACCAAGTTATATGGTCAGTTTGTAACATCTTCCTGATTCTGTGTGCACCTGTTATTTAAGTAATACAGCTCTTGGTGGCAGTCATGATTTTAGACTTCAGGGCAAAATAACAAAACAATCAAAGAATTTTTTTTAAAAAAAAGTGTCTGAAGTGGCTCTTTCATAGTCAATGCTGTGTACAAAATAGAAGGTTTAGTCACAGTAATGTGTTACGGCAGTTTAATTTTCAGCTACAAGCAATTAAATATGATTCTAGGTCTGCAGAGTGGCTATACAGAAACTGGAATTTACCCTGTAGATTTGCTCCACCTTTGTAGTCAGTCACATGTTCTGCCATGGATGACTGAAATAACTTCTTTTTGCTAATATGATTTGAATTCAGTTCGCACGTAGACACTGCAGTTGAGATCAGGATGCATTGAGTAGCACTGCATTTAAAAACATACATGGAACCAGTACCTGGCCTAAACAGCTCAGTCTAAGTCAGGGCTGGGCAAGATGAGGCCCAGGGGCCAAATCTGGCCCACCTAACACTTTGATCTGACCACTTCCTATTTATATCCTGCAGCCCATACCACCAAATTTCCAGGCGATGGCTCAGGCAGCAGGATCCTATTTTAAATGGCTCCCAAAGCGCAGTCATGGCGCTACCTTGGCAGGAGCTGGAGCCGTGAGCCTTTAAATAGCTGCAGCAACCCCGGGAGGCTGCCAGTCAATGTGGTAGTGGCAGGCCTGGGAGCTGTGAGCCCTTTGCTGTACTTTTTAATTCAAAGCCTGCAGCCCCAGACAACTTTGAGGGTAGACTAGTCCCCAGTCCCACCCCTTCTGCTCCAAGCTCCACCCCTTTTGGGGTGGTGGAGCAGGCCAGTGAGCACATGCAAAGTTCATTAAGAGGCCCCCTCTGAAAATTATTGCCCATTCCGGTCTTAGTTGACAAGACAGACTCAGGATGGGAAGGGAGACAGAAGAACAATGAGGCAGAGAGACCGCAGGCTTCCAGAGACCTTGTCCACTAGACCATGCTGCTTCATAAACACTTCTGCCAGCTTTGCAAAATCAATATAGCTAAGAGGAAGTAAGTTAATTTTGTTGCACATTTCAGTTTGCCAGTTTGGGGCTTGAATCTCTCTGGCACTCTACCTTCTGTGGTCCTTTTCACCTGTGTGAATGTAACCCACACACCTAGTGTGGTTCAATGTCTCATGGAATGGTGCTTAGACCAAGTACAGCCCAGAGATAAGAACAATAGAATTCTATAGCTTGGGTGAGCCAGCATAGCTCAAGCTGTAGAGGCTCCTATACTAAGTTCCAGAGGTCCCATGTTCAAATCTGTCTGGTGGCTGTTACATGAAGTAGATTTAAAATCCTCCCATGCTTATTTGGTAGCATTTTACCTATACCCACTTCTCTCTCAACACAGATGCAAATTATATTCCCAGATGCAAAGCAGTGGAGAATCAACCTTGATAGGTATACTATGAAGACAACAAACATGGAACCCCCCCAATGCTATGTTTAGAGTCACTCTTCAGAAAAGGAATGGCACTTTAAGCATGAGAGCCTATTAGCATATGCAAATGATGTGAGGCAATCTTACATGGTGTCTTTAGTGGACTTGCCCCATTTACGCCTATGGTTTTCCCCCCATGTGAGCATTGCATATGTATTGAATACTTGAATGTAGACTTCTAATCTATGACCGCTTGCCTCATACAGTATGTAGGTGTGATTCCCTTGGCTGCACATTATACAGAAAAGTTTTAAGTGTAAACAGTGGTGCTTGCAATTTGGGCTACTGTGTACCATATCCTAGAGCCAGCTTCAGCAACTAGTTCTACTCTCAAGCACTCACACTCAGAGCTCTGTGCACTTTCTTATTATGTAGTAGACAGTGGAACCTGGGATGTGCTTTCTGTCTTGTGTTCCATAATAATGCATAAAACAGAAAGTTACTCTCCCCCTGAAAGAACAGGTACGCAGCTTGGGAGTCCTCCTGGACCCTTTTTTAACATTTGAGTACCAGATTTCTTTGGTGGCCAGGAGTGCTTTTGGGCAAATTTGTCTGATCCACCAGCTGTGACCCTTCCTGAACAAGCATGACTTGGCCACAGGGATCCATGCTCTTGTTACATCCCAACTGGATTACTGTAATGTGCTTTATGTGGGGCTGCCTCTAAAGAGCTTTTGGAAACTCTAACTGGTCCAGAATGCGGCTGCTCGAGTTTTGACTAATACCCCTTATACGGAGCATATTATGTCAGTGCTCCGGCAGCTGCACAGGCTTTTGGTATGTTTCCAGGCACAATTTAAGTTCTTGGTTATGACCTATAAAGCCCTAAACGGGTTGGGTCCGGGGTATCTAAAGGACCGCCTTTTCCCATATGTACCTGCTGGGGATTTAGGTTAGCTGGGGAGACTCTGCTCAGTGTTCCTCCACTTATCGAGATAAGATTAACATCAGCATGGAGCAGGGCCTTCTTATCTTTTGTTACCATGCTGTGGAATTCTCTTCCCCGGGATATTTGCATGGCACCAATGCTAGCATTGTTTCGGCGTCAGGCTAAAACCACCCTTTTTACCTGTGCTTTTATTGATGTTTGAGTCAATAAGTGTATGTTCCTTTTCTCGATATTTTTTTAGCAGGTTTTATATTCTTCTGGGGTCTCATATTTTAAATTTATTATATATATTGTGTTTAACATTTTTTGTAAGCCACCTTGAATATTTTAATTAGAGAGGTGTGGTAAAAATATTTAAATAAATGAATAAATAAATAAATTCATTTATATTTCCATATAGTCTGGAATTTGGACCAATAGACTACATTAGGTAAGGATTCCCTTTAAACATAAGACAACAGTATATTTTTGATGTATGTGCCTCGGTAAGTGGATTCCAGTAGGCCCTAAAGGGTGGGGGGGCATGCTAGCCTCCAGATTTAGGAAAAAATACAAGCATATATTGTCTGAGTCTAAAGATTAGTGTTTCTCAACCAATGGTATGAGTACCTTTAGAGGTACTCGAAAGAAGTCTGAGGGGTACGTCAACACAACTGAAATTTGGAGGTAAACTGAATTTTTGTGTTAAGTTTTATAGTGCTTTATTATTTTTGTAATTTTTACACCCAAACATTTAATCGCCTGCCTGGCTATTATTAAGTTGTTTAAACAAATGAGTTGCAATGGTAGAAAAAATGTTTGTATGTCTGAAAACTGTAGGTACTGGCGGTACTTGTAATTTTTTTTTTTTGAAAAAGGGGTATTTTATATAAAAAAAAAAGGTTGAGAAACACTGCTATAAATAACCTGAAAATATGTCTGGTAATGTACCAGAAATCTCAGCAGGAAATTAATACTGAAACTAAAGATGGCTGTATAAATGTCAACATTGTTAACAATGACATTGCTAATAATTGTAGCAAAAACATGATATTAATGTCTTCATCTCACAATCCACAACTGTCTCTCACCTCTGTAGTGCAAAAGGCATTAATCATTCCCTCTCTGATTGCTTAAACTCCCAGCTTCTTCATATGCCTGGTTAAAGATTTTTTATGTCAGAAATTGGAAAACATAAATGGAATTGAATTCTGAATACAGTAATTCCTCATTTAATACGGTAGATACGTTTCAGAAAATGATCGTGCTAAGTGAAAACGTGTTATGCGGAGTCAATTTTCCCATTGAAAATAATGGAAAAGGTGGGGGGTTGTGTTTCAAGCGCACGTGCACTCGCAGCTCCAGCCTGCACTTGTTAGCAGCTGGGACCGGGACATAAGGCTGTGGGAGAAAGGGGACTGGGTTATAGCAGTAAGGGAAGGTGTTTGGCTCTGGGGAAGGGAAGGGAAGGACAGGGGAGGGGGCTTGCAGCTGGCGGCTGGATTTCCCCAGCTGCCCGGTCACCGGCAGCTGCACGGGGCTTCCCCTGCCTCCTTACAAAGCGGTGGAGGTTCGCCGCTCGCCACGCCGTTCCCCAGCGACCTCGCCTCATTGGACGTGAGGCATGTGGCCAGAGGGGGTCGCCGGAGAATGGCACGGCGAGCAGCGAACCTCTGCCGCTTTGCAGGGATGCAGGGGAAGCCCCGCGCAACTGCCGGCAACTGACCAGCCGGTTGGGGAAATCGTGTTATTGCGGGGACAGTTGTGTTGTTTAATAAATGTTCCCCCCCAAAAAATCATGCTATCACGAAAACATGTTATGCCGGCACATGTTAAGCGGCGAATTACTATACAGAGAAATCATACAGGGCCTACTGTACTCACTGTCATTCGTATTTAACTCTTAAAAATTGAATTTTTAAAATGCAAATTTAAATGAAGCTGCTGCAGCTTCTCCAGAATGCCATGCCACCATGGGCCCTAGAATTCAAGGCCCTTGCAGGAGGTGTTCTACTCAGTTTTCTGAAGAGCACAAAGGGCTTTTTAAAGAAGTACCTTTATGGTACTTCTTAAACTGTTCTGTGGCACATCGGTGTGCTGTGAGGCAGTCAAAGAGTGCTGTGGAGAACAACAGAATTCAAAATGGCCCCGCCCTTAAAGGGGCAGGTGAAATTTTTTTTTCTCAATAACTTTCCTAACTTCCTCTGACCTTTTTTTTTTTTCCTCCCTTTGCTCAACAAAATCCTTGGTGTTGCTCATTAAAAACAATATTATTTGGTGTTCCTTGATCTTAAAAAGTTAAAGAAACACTATTTTATGCTAACCAAAGTGTCCTAACCAGGTCTCTAGCTCAAACCAGGAAACTGGATTACACCTGTTCTTTACAAATTGGTCCAAATAGCATATGACTTTTGTTTACAGTGGATATTCTTGATGACTCTGTTCATGATCAACACACCAATGCATTGCTTGCCAATTGAATTCCTAGAATTTTGACAGGGTGCCTTTATAATGGCTTTATACTGTCTTCTTCCTCAGTTGAACAGTATACTTTAAGCCCCACACCAGCTCATGATTTGCAATCAAAAGAGCTGATTACAGACAAAGGGCATGGACTGTCTCTCCAGGGCTACGTCTACACTGGCCCCAAATTCCGGAAAAAAAGCGGCGGACATGTTTATTTAAATCCGCGGGGGATATTTAAATCCCCCGCGGATTTCCCTATTCTGACTTACCTGCTTTGCATGCCTTTTCCGGAATTTGGGGCCAGTGCAGACGTAGCCCAGGTGTCCACAACAGCCTAATGGTTTCTTTTCTGTAATCGTTAGTCATTTTGTTGATAGTGGGTTTATATATAGTGTTTCAAACTGAGTTCATTCAGAAAGTACAATGTTTAGTGATTAATGTATGGGAGATCAGTTTTCATTAGTGCTAGAGTGAGCATTTAGGTGCCCACAGACTGCACTGGAATTCTTATTTAGTGCTGTTTTATGTGGCTGAAATCCATTAACAAGCTCAAACTGAGTGAGTGAAAAAGGTTTTCCTATTGATTCCTGCTTTGTCAACCTCAGTTAAATGGATGGAATGAGTCATTCTCTCGCTAGTCTTTCTGAGGCAGTGGAAACATTATCAATACAAATTGAAATGTAAGATGTTCCCAAGTGTGCTTTCCAATGTTATTTAGGACATAGTGTATGTTTGTGGGGGCATGTTGGTGGGGTGGGGAAAGAGGAAAAGATGCTGGGTCAGAATGTGTTCAGGATAAGGCATCTGTACTAGAATATAACAGGATGAACAGTTAGTTGAATAGAAGTGCATCCCATAAGGTTGGGAAAAGGTGAATTTTAACTGTCTCTGTAAATGTAGAAGATGTGCGAAAAAAGGGACTGTTGACTGTCCGATCGGCCTTACGTTAAAGTGCCTTGTGCTGTTCCATTCATGGTACCTTTGGAGAAGGCAGGGAAAATCTTGAGATTTCCCAATCAGCCTCCAAAAACTTTTGAAGAGCCGTTCTGCGTCTTCTAAAGGATTATGGTTAAGCATTCATATACATTTAGTAAGAATTATTTGTGTATATGAATATAAATGAAGCGCCCTGCCTTCTGCACAGTGACTCTTAAATGTTTTGATGTAGTTCTACTCCTGAGCTTATATTCCTGTCTTTGAGAATACTTCATCCACAGAGTTTTATGTTATGTCTAAAAATGAAGCACAACATTTTAATAGAGCTGGCTGTGAATTTCCTGTTTGAAAAATTTGTTTTCTGCAAAACTCAAATTTTCTCCAGGAGAGTTATGATTTTTTATTACATTAATTTTGGTTTTCTGTTATGGGTGTGTAGTTCAGTTTCCTGATGGTCTGACTTTGGGCAAAAGTCCTGGTTACCATACTTTGTAGCTAATTAGTATGTCCTAAAAAGGCCCTGTGTGCTTTGCAAAAAGCTGACTCTAAAGCAGGGGTGGACAATAACTTTTGATGAGGAGCCACTCCAAGAATTTGGAAGAGTGATCAAGTTTGCACTCTTCCATGATATTAATGGAGGAAGTGCGGAGTCTGGGATAGGGATGTAAAACCTGGTATACCGTAAAATCTCAAGTATAATGTGCACTTATGTATAATGTGCACCTACCTTTTAAACGTCAGAATTCTTGAATAAACTAAACTCTTATCTATAATGCGCACCCTCGTTATACTCGAGATTTTAGGGTATGTATAGGAAGGAAGGGGCTCGCGCCTGCTGCGGGATCCCCTGCCCAGCTGAGCACCGCGCTGCAGTGGGAAAGTTTCTGTGCGGAGGGGAGAGAGAGTTTAAAACTTTAAAAAATATCTCTTATGTATAATGCACACCCCAGCTTTGATGCTAAAAAAACAGGGGAAAAAGTGCGCATTATACTCGAGATTTTACGTTAATCTGTAAATTGGTTAAATGTTATTTTAACCAGTTAACAACTTAAACAGCGGCGGGCACAGGGAGTGCTCCCCCACTGTGGGCGGGCCCTGTCAGGCTGGAGTCCACAGTGGGTAGGGGGCTGCCTCAGCCCCCACCAGTTAACTGTAACCAGTAAGCATCTCTCTGTTAACCATTCACATACCTAGTCTGGAACTGAGGGTGGGTGCAGAAGGGAGCTTGGGGTAAGGGAATGGGGTGCAGAAGGGGGTGTGGGATCTGGAAGGGTGTTTGGGTGAAGGAGGGAATTGTGACCCGGTGCAGTGTCTGAGTGGGGGTATGGGTGCAGGAGAGGATTCTGACTGGAGGAGGAATGTAGTAGGAGGTACAGAGTTGGGGGCGGCGAGGGGGGAGTATCAGTGCAGGAATAGGGGTGCAGAGGGTTTGGGTTACATGGGAAGGGGGAGCAGAGGGTGTAGAGGCGGGAGGGCTGGGGTACCAGAAGTAGTTAGGGCCAGGAGTCGCTTACCTGTGGCTCTCAGCCAGCAGTTCAGCAGTTCCTCAGCCAGGGTCCATGCCTTCCATAACCCTACACACGGCTCAGAGCAGCAGGTGGGCCTTGTGCTGTTCTGAATGTCGCGAGCCTGGAGGGAAGGGGTACGTTGTGTGCTGCCTTTCCTGCAAACCGGCAGCTCCCATTGGGTAGTCTCCAGCCAATGGGAGCTGCAAGATTGTGCAGAGGGTATGGCAGTGCCCAAAGCCTCCTCCCCCTGAGTGTGCAGCATTCAAAGAGCTGCTCTGAGCAGCTTGCAGGGGCGGGGCAGGCAGGAAGCTTGGCGGAGGCTCCTGCAGGCGGGATCTGGTGGCTTGGCAAGCTATCTTTGGCCCATGGGACATACTTTGCCTGCCCCTGCACAAAAGCCTCCTGCCAGGTCCTTGAATTCTAGGGCCCTCTGCAGCATGGCAGACTGAAAAATCCTGCAGCGGCTTCATTTACATTTGTGTTTTAATAATGAGATTTTTATGAGTTAAACATGAATGCCAGTATACAGTAGGCCCTGTGTGACTTTTCTATACTGAATTGATTCGCATTTTCCAATTTCTAACATGGGAAAAGATGGTTGACTAGAATAAAGAAGGTGGGGGTTGAGACAACTGGAAAGGGAATACAGCTGCTCCCCGGGTTACGACCACCTCGACTTACGACCATCCGCACTCACGACCAAAGCAGTCGTAAATGCGGATGTGAGTTATGAACGGCAATCCGCGCTTATGAACAGCACGGTCGCCATGTAACTCTTTGGGATCTGAGTTATGAACACTTCGAGTTATGGACCAAGTGTTGGTCCGTAACTTGTTTGTAACTCGGGGAGCGGCTGTAATTAATGCTTTTTGCACTAAAGTAGTGTGAAGCAGTTGCAGATTGCAGGTTGAACATATTAACATCAAGATTTTGCTACAACAGTGGTCTCCAACCTTTTTACACCCAAGATCACTTTTTAAGTCTCAGAACAGGCAAAGATCTACTGCCCCACCCCTTCCTTGAAGCCCCGCCAACATTACATGAGGAAATCTAATGTAAATGTACTGCGCAGGTGCGCAGTTCAGAGAGGGCTCAAGAGCTACTCTTAGAGCCCCTGAGATCTACCGGTAGATCGCGATCTACTGGTTGGTGACCACGGTGCTACAATAATCAGCAATGGGATTGTTAATAATGTTGACATTTACATTATCAGCTTTAGATTAAGTGTAAAGGAGACTACTTTATTGGTAGCATAACATATTTTATTTTTTTTCCATTTAATTGCCAATCTCTCTGTTTATAATTGTGGATTTGGTCTGTTGGATCTGTTTTGTATAAGATACCTTATGGATAGTAATTGGGTTTTATGTATGGTATAATACCCATCTGGAAATGTTATACTCTGACACAGAGTTCACATCAAAGACTTATTGAAAATCTGGAGAAAATTCTATTTTGAATGGAAAGACATGAATTTCAGATGCTTAAAAGATGAAGTGTTCTCAGTAGACTGTTTAATATATTCAGAATGTCCAAATTGGGTATGGTCAACATTGAGACCAATTTACACTTTGAATTTAGTTGCTTTGGCTCCAAGCCAGCAAAAACAAAAACAAAAACAAGCAAAACAAATCTCCCCCCGCAAACAAAAACAAAACACCCCTCCCATCTGAAATTGATAAGAATACTTATATGCATGAAGTTAAACACATAATTAAGTGCATTGCTGGATCAGGCATAGGACACAGGGTTTGTCTATACCGCCGTTTTTTTTTTTTTTTTTGGAAAACCGGCCATTTTTCTGAAAAAAAACTCTCACATCCACACTGCCATTGCATTCTTTTGGGAAAAAAATTGAAAGAACAGAGGTGTTTTTCTGACATTGGTAAACCTCTTTCTACAAGGAAGAATACTTTTTCCAAAAGAGCTCTTTCGGAAAAAGGTGTTTGTGGATGGGGAAGAGGGAGTTCTTTTGATGGAAGAAGAAAGAGGAAAAAGCACAGGTCTCCGGTGGCCACTTTGCCCATAGTAATCACAGTTTACATGAGAGATAGCGTCCGCATTCAGTGTGGACGCTATCTGTTGAAAAAGCAGATAGCTTTTTCGATGCGCTTTGACGGTATAGACACTCTTTTTCAGAAGAAGTTGTTTTGGAAGATTTCTTCTGGAAAAGCTTCTTCTGAAAGCAGCCTGCAGTCTAGGCATAGCCTGAGATCACTCCTGTGCTTTTATGACCTGTGCTTTTATGATCTGTTTCTTTAGGGAGCTCCTATATTATGTTCCATTCTTGTGGTCTAATTCTTGACCTACTTGTGCCCCTTGACTGGATTAATTAGCCAATATTTGGAACACTGCCTGACTGTCTCCATTTGGAGGAGAAAATGATGATATGAGTCAGGTGTTTTTAAGTGCAAGCCTGTTTATTTACAAAGTCTGTACATACAATCCTATTTCTCAGAAGACAATGGAAACAAATGAGGGGACATTTCCTTGATCAGAAATCTGCTGCCTTTTTCCTTCTGTTCTGTTTTTTTTTTCTCTGTCTGATTGGTTGAAGGAGCATGTGAATCTACATAGCAGCCCCTGCGTTTGCAATCAGTCTCTGGGAAAATCCTATAGGTATTATGTCTTAAGTTATGCTCAGGTCCTCGCCAAGATTTCCCCTGTCTTCGGTGGTGGCTTCTATTGTTTCAGCTATCACCAAAAAGGGGGCATTTAATTGTTCCCTCATGTAGCCTGAATGTAGTACACCTGACTTTTACCAAGTCTGTGATTGATGACTGACATTAATATCTTGCAGCACAACACTATGGTGCTGCCATAATGAAAAAAATGCATATAAAATTTGATATTTTTCTAACAAGTTTAAAATCCCATCAATATTGTAACTTCACATTTGCGGTTTAAGAATCTTTGCTGGGTAAACTTTTTCTCAGCATATAGGACACAGTGAGTCAGTCACAGATGTCTCTGCCACAGCTATATGCCAGCTCCCCTAGAGCCTAGATTTTTATTTACGTTTCTCTTATCTCCATCTCCCCCACTCCTAAAACTGAAGATGGATCAATTTTGGGATTAGCTGTACATATGGTCTTTTCATAGTTGAAACACATTCTTTTTTTCTAAGACTAAAGCTCTTAGAAAACCAAATTCCTGGCTTGAACTCTAGTGTTACTTTTTGAAGATGGTTAGGGTGATAAAGAAAATATATTTTCAGAACAGGCATTGCCTCCACACATTAGCACTTCAAATCTTGTGTCTGATCTAGAATGGAGATTAGTACAGGCAGTCCCCGAGTTACGCGGATCCGACTTAAGTCGGATCCGCAGTTATGAATGGGGTTTGCTCCGCATCTCTCTGGTCTGCTGGAGACCAGCAGACCAGGGAGACGGGGAGCAAAGCCTCTGAGGACGCCGGCAGCGGAAAAGCTGCGGCGTGTCTGGGCGCCCGGCGTCCTCAGAGGCTTTGCTCCCCGTCTCCCTGGTCTGCCGGGGGGGGGGGGGGGGCGGGCACAGCTAGTACGCCCCCCACCCCCAGCAGACCATGCTTTTCTCCGGATCCCTGTGGTAGAGCAGCTGGGGCGCTGCCGGTTGGTCCCGCAGCGCCTCTCTGGGTGCTACTGGACCAACCCGGCAGCACCCCAGCTGCTCTGCCTCAGGCTCCTGATTCAGCCACTGCTGGTCAGTTTCAGCAGCAGCTGACTTGGGGACGCCTGGGGTTCTTAAGTTGAATCTGTATGTAAGTCGGAACTGGCGTCCAGATTCAGCTTGTTGAAATTGATCAGAGGCTGATTCCAGGAAGCCCTGGGCAGAGCAACTCTGCTTCGGGCTTCCTGTAGTCATCCGCTGGTCAGTTTCAGCAGCGGCTGAATCTGGACGCCAGTTCCGACTTACATACAGATTCAACTTAAGAACAAACCTACAGTCCCTATCTTGTACGTAACCCGGGGACTGCCTGTACATATAAAACTCCTGGGAACTGCTATTCTTTAGGTAGAGTTGCTTCACGGATCAACCAAAGCAGCTACATATTTGTTTGACTTGCAAATACTGCTAATTATACAGTCATTAGTGCAAAACATCTTGCTATTTGGAACCAAAACTACTTTTAGAATGTTCTTGTTCAACAAAGAGATTAGTGTAATTTATGTGACACTGTAACTATGTTCATATTATTACCCTTTCCCCTTGTGATGAATAGAATCTAATTTCCCCAAACTAAATCAGATTTTGAAGGTCCCAGAGTCAAATTAATTGTTTTGACATTAATTACAATGTTCAGTTGAACAACTGCAAACATAATTTTCTGCTGTCTCTAAGAAACATAAAGGGACTAATCAGGACAATAGAGCTTCTGCTAAACCGAAGAACATTCAGAGGAAAATTGTTGGCAATAGAAAGGAGCAAATCGTCTGAAAATTATTTTCCTGTTAATGAACAGACTGCAAAATAATGCTGATTAATTATTTGAAATTGTAAACGTCTTCAGTGAATAATTCTTGGTTTGTGTAGTTTTACAAATTTGCAATCTGCACGATGGTGGTTAATAAGATTAATCACCATTTTATTTAAACGGTTTTCCCAAATTTCCCCTTTATATTATATATCTAGAATGGGGTTCTCAAATTTTATGGTGCTCTCCTCTAACAACAAAAATGACTACACAACCCCAGGAGTGGGGGATCGAAGCCTGAGCCTGCCCAAGTCCTGCCACCCCAGACAGGGAGGCTAAAGCTTGAATTCCGCCACCTAGGGCTGCGGTTGCAGCCTGAGCCTTGTCAGCCTAAGGGCTTCGGCCGTGGGAGTTGGGGATCAGGCTTTGGTTTTGGCCCTTGGCCTGAGGAAGTCTAGCGCCAGCCCTGGAGGCTCTATTAAAAGAGGTCTTGACCCACAGATTGAGATCCACTGATCTAGAAGCCTAATGTTTTAGATGCAGAGCTATAGAAAAATTAGGATAGATAAGCCATAAACCAAATAAAATTCAGAATTGCAGATAAAGTATGATGGTTGAGTTCACTTGACTCTCAGAAATTATTGTAATTGTTTATAGTGCAAGCAGAATGCATAAGGTCTAGGTTGACAGAGGAAGTTCTTGGCTCCATCCCTATGCAGTGCAATATGCTGCCAAACCACATACAAAATTGCATTAAAGTGGGGTGCATCTACACTGCACTCTTCTTTTGTACATGTCCACGTAGCCTTAACCCTAATCCTGTAGGGTCTGCCATTGGGCAGTAGCACAAAGCAAAATTTGAATTGTAGATTAGCACGGTTCTAGTTTTTTCGGTGTTGGTGGATTAATTACAGAAATCATGCATTCGTGGTCAAGAAACAGTCACCTGAAATATGCAACTAACAATGCCAAATTTGCAACTAAAGGTATATTTTGAAATACAATTTCAGTGGAGATTTTAGTGTTCAAGTGAAGTGTTTTTGCTTGTATTCACACTGAGGCTCAAGCTGCAGAATGCTCCCAAATACCAAAGACAAATGGGTTATGAATAGAACCGTGTCAGTAACAGATATTTTTAGAAAAAAACAATTGGTCTGGTAGCACTTTATAGACTAACAAAACATGTAGATGATATACCCACAAAAGCTCATGAATACCATCTACATTTTTTGTTAGTCTATAAAGTGCTACCAGACCAATTGTTGTTCTTTTCTGTAACAGACTAACTCGGCTACTCCCTGAACCTTCTGAACATGCAGGATATTTTTAGGTTACTCACAGTTCCAAAAATAAAAAAACAAAAAGACAAAACTGAAAATATTGAAGCTTTGTATAAATAACTTTGTAAAGATAATAAATACATTTGTATAAATCAGCATTCATTGGGCTAGAGAGAGAGAATTACTCGGCCATTCATGCCTGTTTTGCTATAGTGTACTGATGAGACATGGTTTAGGAGTGACTAAAATTGCTCCTGATGGCTGCAGGTATGTACTTGTATGGCTCTGCTTGCCCAAGCTGTGCTTTCCCATCTACACAAGCTATTCTTAGCAGTGTCGGCTCTTGCTGCCTCCCAACTGCTGGAGTTCTTCCTGCCACAGGGAAAGATTCTGGTTATGGGGAAAGGCTTTGCCAGGTTGTGAAGGGTTCCAGCAGTGGTGAGCCAGAATCTTTCTCTGACTGTGGTAGCTACGCACCACAATATGTACATAGTTTGCTTTTCAGTGGTGTTTAGCTACATGTACACCATATGTTGCCAACCCAGGTGTGCAGTGTTGATATAGCCTGGGTCAGGAAGCAAAAGGGGCAACTGCCCCAGGGCCTGGTGATTCAAAAGGGCCTGGCGCTCTCAGCCAGAACTGCCATTACTGGGCCCTGGGCCCTTTAAATCACTACCAGAGCACCTTGGAGCACCTCGCAGTGTGCTTCAGGCTGTTTTGATGGCTGCCTGTGAAGGGAGCAGTAGCACTGCAGTAGCAGTAGCACTGAGGGCTGGCTATCCCAGCCCCTCCCTTCCACCTGAGGCCCCACCCTTTCTGGGAGTCTGTAGCTGCCACTCTCACCTTGCTGGGAAAATTTGGCAGCCCCCTGACCTCAGTGTGGTAAGAGAGGTGGAGGGGAATTCTTTGCAACCAGTTTCCAGAACAAGCCCTGAATGCTAATCCAGTATGATGTTACAAGTCTGTATATTTCACTGGTAGCCAAACTTCTCACTCCAATGATTAAGCTGTTCTCCCAGATGATTTCAAGGGTTAAGTAATTAACTTTGCATTTCCTTGTCCCAAACTGGACAAGCCAGGCTAGGCTTCTAAAATAGGTTTAAAACTGATTACTGATAAAAATTACTGGCAAGATAATTTTCCCATTCTGTTTTACAAAAATAAACTATAATCTGAGGTGAAGAAGGAAAAATTACAGAAGAGGAGAATAAAAAAGTAGAAAATAGTTGTTGTGGTTTAGGGGGAAAACTGCAAAAACCATTCATGATGTTATCTACAGAAGAGAATTAGGAAGCCTGATCTGGAAGACTCTCAGTTTGGCCCAGCCAAACAGTTTAGTGACACAGTTTGTTCGTGTGTATGTTGTTCCATATAGTGGTGGCACATTCTGTACTAGTTTCATCTTCTAAATGATCTTCAGAAGTAGCTCCATGCACTACAGTCATATAACTTTGATATGACAAAACAAAGCATTGTGCCAAGTTTCCATATCTGAAATAAAGGACCAAGTGTGGATGAAAACAAATACTGATGGGCCACAGCTGCTATCAACATCTAGGTACTATTCAGACTCTAGAGGCTCTGATGATAAGACTATGTGCCATCACACTGATTTCTCCCTCAGTGTTGCCAATTCCCTTTGAAGCCAACAGCACTCTCTGTATTGTCCAACTGATAGAATACGTGATAGCACTGCAAATTATGTTGTCTTGTATTAACTGTTGTGTGATGGAAAAATTAAGCTATTACTGTAATTTATCATGGGTTTGTCATTATTCTGGACTGTTGCTATGCCATCACATCTGGTCTTGTCAACTCTCATAAACTCTAGGGTCTGCCCTTAGGCAGTAGCACAAAGCAAAATTTGACTTAGTTCTAGTTTTCTCAGTGTTGGTGGATTAATTGCAGAAGTCATGCATTCATGATCGAGAAACAAAATCATCCGAAATACGCAACTAACAATGCCAAATTTGCAACCAAAGGTATATTTTGAAATACAATTTTAGTGGAGATTTGAGTGTGCAAGCAAAAAGTGGTTTTTGTTTGTGTTCACACTGAGACTCGAGCTGCAGAATGCTCCCAGATATCAAAGACAAATGGATTATGAATAGAGCTGTGTCAATAAAAGATATTTTTAGGTTATTCACAGTTCTCTCAAAAAAAAATAAAAAAACAGGGAAGCCCAAAAATGAAAGTATTGAAGCTTTGTAAAAATAATTTTGTAAAGGTAATAAATACATTTGTATAAATAACAATCATAGGGCCAGAGAGAGAGAGACAGAGAGAGAGAATGATTCTATAGCAGGGGTGGGCAATAATATTTTGGGGGGGTGACTCCAAGATTTTGGAAAGTGGTTCAGGACCGCATTTTTCTGTGGAGGATGTGTGGGGTCTAGAATGGAGGTTGAGTCAGAAGGGCACACTGTGTAAGGGACTGGGGTGCAGGAGAGGGTGTG
This sequence comes from Pelodiscus sinensis, assembly GCF_049634645.1. Lineage (NCBI taxonomy): Eukaryota > Metazoa > Chordata > Testudines > Trionychidae > Pelodiscus > Pelodiscus sinensis. The sequence goes on from NC_134712.1 coordinate 72,792,405, forward strand.
GGGTCTGAGATGGAGTTTGGGTGAGGGAGGAGGTTGTGACCTTGGTCAGGGGATTGAGGTGTAGGGTCATGAGGGTGTAGGAGAGGATTCTGGCCTGGGGGAGCAGTGTAGGAGGGGGTACAGAGTCTGGAAGGGTGTTGTGACCTGGGGAAAGGAGATGTAGAGGGTTTGGATGGTTACCTGGGGGAAGGAGTTGGGGTGTAGGAGAGGGTGGGGTGCCAGAGGCAGGCTCTGGCTGGGAGGCGCTTACCTGAGTATCTCCCGGCCAGCAGCTTGGCAGGACCCTCAAGGTAGGCTGGGCTTCCTGCCTGCTGAAGCCCCAGACCGCTTGAAAGTGCAGGCTGCTCCCTCCATGTGGCTTTAGGTTCTGGGAGCAGGGGAGAGGTTTGTGCTGCCCCCAGGCCAATCTCTCAGCTCCAGTTGGCTGGTTCTTTCCAGACAATAGGAGCGACGGATTGGGCTCAGGGGTGGGGAGATCTCCTAAAGCCTCTCCTTCTTTCCAGAGCAGAACGTATCATGGCGCAGCCCTGTGCTTAAAACAGTGACTGCCGTGTGCCTGAGGGTCCTGGCAGGGTGATCTGTGGGCTGGATCCAGTGGCTTGGCGGGCTGTATGCGGCCCATGAAAGGTATCTTGCCCACATGTGGTCTATAGTCTGGTGTTCTAATACAAAATGGAGCAGCTTTAATTGGAGACACTGCTAGAGATTCACCTCCGATTACCCAATGTCATGTTGACTAGGGCAGTACATGAGGGGGTGAATACTTGGGTTCAAGATGCCTGATCTGGTGTAGGAGCTTGAACCCAGCGCTTCCAAATCTGAAATGATGCACTAACCTGGGGCTGTGATGGATAAGTGGCTCATTTCCTTGGTTTTGTTAATGGTGCCTAAGCCCCCTTGTGAAATTACTCTCCGCCCTCTCCCCACGAACATGTTTTATTTTGGCACTTCTGATTTTTTGTTTTTGTTTTTTCAATTGAATTAATTTGACAAAATTGTGAAATGTTCTTATTGATCCTAAACTGCAGGGTTTTTTTGGTTGAAAAAAATGTTTTAGACTAAAAAAATGTACCTAACCATAGTCATTAATATAGTTAAAGCAAAATCTACTTTCTTAATCAAACACTTGCAGAAAAAAATACCTCCTCGTTTGCTTGGCTTTAATAACTATCCATTGCTAGTAGTTACAGTTTACTCCTATAAAACTAGCCTACGTTTTCAATTGGATACCGCATTCTTTGTTTATTTTTGAGCCAAATTGTGGTGCACTGTTGCTATGCACCATTTAGCAGCTGCCACTTTCCAGCCCTGGGAAGCAGATGGTGGCTGGGTCATGTGGCCCCTACCTCCCCAGGACCAGCCCTAGGGATCAGGAAGCAGCCACCTCATCCCCTGCCCTGAGCCCCTCACCCTCTCTTGCTCTGAGCCTATACTCACCCGCCATCCCTGATTCTTGCACACACACCCCAGCCTCCTGCATACCCTTTTCTCCTGCCACACACACACCACAAGTTCTGTGCCCTGAAGAACCGGGAGGAATGCAGAGGAAGTCTTCCCTGGAGGAATGCTGGGTAAGTCTTCTATTCTAAATACATTTTAAGTATAAATTTATATATTTATAAAATGTATACATTTTAGAAGCATCTGTCTGTCGGTTTATTCAAGAACTCCTCCTAAACAGTAACAGCTAGGACCAACAAATTTGGAAGGCAACTTCCTCTTATCCTAACTTTAAAGTAAGGTCAGGGTTTGGTTGTTGCCTCTGGGACTGGGAGGAAGGAAGCAGTTGCTTGGGTCTGAGAGGGGGACTGATGGGAGAACTCGGCAGACCTCTTGGCTCCAGTGTGGTCCAGGGGCGTGTCAGCAGGAAGCCTTCTCAGCCTCCCCTGCCCCTGGGCCAGCCTGACCTGGCCCACACTGCCACTCTCAGACCAGCTTCCTTCGGCCTGAGGCTGGGCCTGGGAGCACCGGCAGGAGGTTTGCACGGCATGTTAACTGAAGCTCCAATTGCAGAGGCAACTCACCTTCATGCAACTTTGTTTGAATCAGTGCTGCTTAGTTCTAGTGCCTGACAAGCACTACTTACATCTTATCCAGTCACAGTTTATTTGTCTTCTAGAGAAATTTGTTCCTCGATTGAATGATTAACCCATGACACTCATTGCAGGGTCATAATTCAGGTGCAGGGAAGGAAGCATCATTCGTTTGCATTCTCATGAAAGGGATGATCAAAATTGCAGCATTTGTGCTTCACCGAAAACAAGAATTGCCCCTGACTGCCACTACTAGCAAAGCCAGATATCTCCATACAGGCCAAGAGAGAGGAATTTTTATCTGTTCTGCATCAGAGGAAGTATGAAATAAAATTGGACCGCTGTTGTTGGTTTGTCTATTGATTCTATGAAGAGACATAAAAATGTGGAAAGGATTGTGAGAAGTCAGCAAGTCGAGCCCTCAGCAGGACCAACTAAACAAGAGCATCTCTGACAGCTGTTTGTCCTACCTACTCTTAAAAATGTACAGCAGTGGTCACCAACTGGTTGATTGTGATCTTCCGGTAGATTGTGGTGCCTCTAGGAGTTGATTGCTGCGGCCAGATGGTTGGTCGGCCGCCGCTCTTTGATCCGGCTCAGCTGGACTGTGGCTCAGCTGGACTGTGGCGCAGCCTCACTGGTCACAGCATTCAGCCCGCTGAGGCTGCACCGTGCTCTACCTAATCTGGATCAAAGAGGGGCAGCCACCCGGATAGCTGCTCCTCTTGGCTAGCTTGCCGGCTGAGAGGAGGGAAGAGGCGCATGTACATCCCTGCTCTTGCCTCCTGCTCCGGGAGGGGGCTGCATGGTTGGCACATGTGGGGCTACACCAAGCTGTTCCCTGCAGGCGGGGGGGTGGGGGGGCGGTAATCAGGGAGCCCCTTCCCCAGTGCCCTGCTGTGCCTGGCCAGGCTGAAGCCAGGCCTGGGTGACCCTCGGCTCTGCCTGCCCTAGCCCCAGAGCTGCTGACTGCAGGCAAAGGGCTGGGCCGGGCAAGGAAGAGACTCTGCCCCCTCCTCTTCCTCTCCCCAGCGCTACTCCCCAGAGGCTGCGAGTCCCAGTGCTGCTGTCCTGCTGGTAAGTGCGCTGGAGACACAAGGATGTGGGAGTAGGAGTGGGGTGAAGGAGGATGCGGGGACAGGATGGGAGGGAACGGGGTTGCACTGAGGGGGAATGGGACGATGCAGGGGATCAGGTTGGGAGGATCACAGGGCTGAGGGGAGCGAGGTTGGAGCAGAGGGAAGATGTGAGGGGGGATACAATGTTATTTTGCAGAAGCTGCACTTTCCTTGACTCCCCACTTCTTTGCCCCCCTCCCCAGCTAGCTATTTGGCTGTATTCTCACCCTTTCACCTTTTCTATGTTACTGCCTCTCCTGCCTCTCCACTCCCTCTCATACCCCCACCCTCTCCTGCTGCTAAACTCCCTTCCATACCTGCCTCCTCACCCCATCCTGCACCCCACCTCCCATGCAGATCCTGCATCCCTATCCCACTCGCTGGCAGCCCAGTCCTGCACATTGAGCTCCTTATTTTTGTTCCCCCCCAGAGCCTAAGGGGGTCCAAAAATCCACTAACTCTGGAACTCCAAAAAAGTAATTCTGGCCTATAGGAAACCCTGAACCTCAGTCCTCCCTGCTCCTTCGCCTCACCCTGTAGGGGCTGGAATGCCAGAGGAGTGAGGTGTCTCAATTGGAGGCCACATCAGTGAGGATTATGGAATTTTCTTGCCTCTCAGCTGTGTAGTCCCCAACTGATTTTTCTGTGGATCAGTGGCTCCCAACTCAAAAAAGGTTCCCCACTCCTGCCATAAATAAAGAAAACATGGACATAATGTTTAAGTTTATTTAAAATGAAGTTTGGTAAACTACACGAGACAGTTAAAACACTTAATCTATTTAAATAATTTAAATTAAACACTTCTCCCCAGCTGCAACACTAGCAAAATGGCCTGGTTGTAATTATGTAATGAACAGTGAGTTTCCATTAGCAACGGATAGGTTTGGAGAAAGATTTGGAGAAGGCAGGGCCTCAAGAAAGGGGTGGGGTCTCAGGGAAGGGATGGGGTAGATCCTGGCTTGCCCTGATATTTAAAAAGTGATCTTGGGTATAAAAAGGTTGGAGACCACTGGCCTACAGTGACAAGGAATCCATGACTTCCTTTAGAAGCCTATTCCAGAGTTTCATTACCCATATAATTAGAAAGTCTTTCCAAATATCTAACTTAGCACCCCCTTTCTCTTCATAAAGCCCAATGGTCAGAGAGAACCATTGATCACTGTCCTCTTTATAACAAACCTTGATGTATTTGAAGGCTTCTGCCTTGTCCCCCTCTCGATCATCTTTTTTCAAGACTAAAGCATGCCTATTTTTCTAAACTTTTTCTCATAGGTCGAGTTTGCTGAACATTTTACCATTTTTGTTGCTGTCTTCTGGATTTTCTCTATTTTATCTGCATCTTTCCTAAAGTCTGGTGCTCAGAACTAGACACAGAATTTCAGTGGAGGCCTTCCCAGCACTTAATTGCGCTGGACAATGCCCTCTGTATCTTACATATGACACTCCTGTTAATAAATCCCAGAAACGTATCCTTTTTTTGCAGCTGCTTCATATTGTTGACTCATTCGATTTGTGATCCACTAAAGCCCCCAGATTCTTTAAAGCCAGTTATTCCCCACTGTGGTCGTGTGCATTTAATTTTTATGTCCTAAGTGAAGTACATTGCACTTTTGTTTATTGAATTATATCTTGTACAGTTCAGATCAGTTCTCTAATTTAAGGTTGTTTTACATTCTAATCCTGTCCTCCAAGTTTTTGCAACCCTACCCCCAGTTCGATGTCCTCTGAACATTTTGTAAGCATACTTTCTTCATCGAGGGGTGTCCCTGTGGGTGCTCCATTCAGGTCTCGGTGTGTCCTTGCGCTGCTGATGGGAGGTTTTTAGTGAGCAGTGCCCCTCATGCCGCGCCTGCGCACTCTGTGTCTCATGCTCCTGCCACTTGCTGAGTGCGCATGAGGCGTGAATCCCCTCAGTTCCTTTTCTACCGTCCTCAGCTAAAGACGGAGTCAGAGCAATGCTCTTCTTTCTGACAGGAAAAACAAAGGAATACCATAGTTAGTCTCAAAATTCTTCAGTTTAGTCAGTTAACGACAGTTTTCAACGTTTACTTAAAAAAGAAAATAACCCGCCGCCACGGCTTTTTTCCATCAACATGCCGGGTTTCCCCGGCTTTAAAAGATGCAACTCATGCTGGGACTTGATGCCTATTTCTGGTAGGCATGCCTCCTGCGTTAAATGCCTGGGAGAGACTCATGCAGCACATAAGTGCCCACATTGTCAGAATATGACAGCCAGAGCCAGAAAAGACCATGAAATGTGCTCAAAAACCTCTCTTGGAAAAGTCCCTACAATCTCCATCGGACAAATCTGAGGAGACCCGGGGACAGCAAAAGCCCGTTGACAGGGCTGCCTCACCACCCTGTAAAGGCTCACAGGTTTTGTGGGCTCCCCCGGCATGCTTATTACTAGCACTGCCTCAAGCCTTCTGTTCCCCGGTGCTGTCAGTCTCCAGAAGCCAAGTCTGCACCAGCCAGGAGAGCTGAGTCAGAACATAAGCACTCTGCACCAGTCAGTGCTGATGAGGCAGTGGCACCTACAAAGCCACATATGCCACCACCTCCGGCTCCCACAGGCACCTCTACAATGCCTGAACAAGCCATTCCTGGTCAGCCCGAACTCGACTGCACGCCATAAAAAAGCGTTTGCAACGCTTCCTCTTCAGAATGGTCGTTGATATAGCACTTTCTTTGCAGGAGGTTGGAGGCCCTCAGAGATGAAACAAATTCTGAAGGTCTCACGGTTGTGGCGAAAGAGGCCATGTTTTCTCAGTATTTCCACAATCTCTAAAACACGCATTCTTGGAACGAGATGACCTCTTCTCTGTGGTACTTGGACTTCCAGAGATGGTAGAGGTTGCTGATACAGTGGTTTTTCCATCTCTCTTCTGGGCAGGTCACCCTACCACAGAATGTGACTCCTTTGATTAAATCCACTCTTGGGGAGGTCCTTTGTCCTCCCATTCCAATTGGTAGAGGGTAATGGGAGGATTCTTAGAGAGGTCACATGATACCCTTTTCTTCCAATCACGTGTCTATCTTGACCCTAGAATAATACCCCATCGATCACCCAGACAGCTCAGGAGGTGCAGCCACCATTGATTGATGGTAGATCTCATCTGCTACTGTTATAACTCTGTTATTCGCTACATGCTTATAAACTGATTATTTAGTAATTTGTGCCAGTATCTTTTCAGGTACCAATGTTAGGCTTGCTATCTGGTCTATAATTACCCTAGACCACTTCATTCCCTTTCTTTTGAGGCTGCTCAAATACTATATAATGGACACTAGTAAATAGAATCCAACTTCTTCTGTGAATAGTCAGTGCTACAGCTGATGGTTAATGAATGATTTATTAAAAATAAACTTAATAAAATTCAAATGTTACATTCTCTTGATTTAATATTGTTTCAGAGAACATTCCTACCAGTAATTGCATTCCCTAATAAATAGGGCCCTGACACATTCATGGCCATGAAAAATGTGTCCCAGACTGTAAAATCTGTGGTCTCCCATTAATCTGGTCTTTTGTGTACTTTTAACCTATACTATACAGATTTCACCAAGGAGAGCAGTGTTTCTCAAACTGGGGGTTCTGACTCAGAAAGGGATTGCATTGGAAGAGGATTGCACGGTGATTGTAGGAGGGTCACAGTACTGCCGCCTTTACTTCTGTGTTACCTTCGCTACTGGGTGGCCAGAGAACAGATTTAAGGGTGGCAATACCATACTATTCCACTCTTACTTCTGTGTTGCTGCCTTTGGGTACATCTAGACTACATTCTTTTTTTGAAAGGAGATATGCAAATTCAGTGCTAATTTGCATATCTTCTGATCGCTTTTTCAAAATCAGTTTTTTTGAAAAAGAAAGCAGTGTAGATGTAGTTCTTTTGGAAAAAAAAACCCCGCTTTTTCGAATGAATCCTTTTTCGTCAAAAAATGAGATGTGCAGTGTTCTTTCGAAAAAGGGTGTTTTTTTTTTAAAGAACCGTGTCTAAACTGCTTTTTTTTTTTCAAAAAAAAAGCTTTCAAAAAAGCTGTCGGAAGAAGATACGTAAATTAGTGCTGAATTTCCATATCTCCTTTTGAAAAAGAACGTAGTCTAGATGTACCCATAAGAGCTGGACTACTGGAAAGTAGCAGCTGCTGGCCAAGGTCCCAACTCTGAAGGCAGCAGAAGTAAGGGTGTCACTACCATACCATGCTATCCTTACTTCTGCTGGTGGCAACACAACCCGTAGAGTTGCCAGATTTAAATATCTGAAATATCTAAATCCCTGAAATGTCAGATTTAAATATCTGAAATCATGAGATTTGCAATTAAAAAAAAAAATTATGGCCATGAAATTGACCAAAACAGGCCCTACCAATTTCATGGTCCAAAAGATAAAACTAAGAAAAATAAATAATTAAGGGCCATGATTGCTACTGCAAGTAGAGATCTGGCACTTAGATGGTCTGAATTAGTGTAACTCTATTGATTATACATGTTTTGTTAGTCTATAAAGTACTATCAGACCATTTGTTGTTTTTTTCTGTACAGACTAACTTGGCTACCCCCGGAAGCTTGTTTATACCAGTTTAGGATGTAAAAATTTGTTTTAAAATCCATGGAATAGCAAGAATGAAACTTAATAGACTTAATTCAAATTCAGTTAAGAAAAGATGAATTCAGATGATCTCTACCTACAACATTGCAGGAGTGAAGTAGGCTGTGACATTACTAAATGCGCATATACAGTGATTAGCTCAAATATAGTGTGTCAAATACAGACCCTACTGAGAATATTGGGCCATTGCTAAGGTGACTTTTTTGTACCTTCTTTTTGTTTTAACATTTCACATGCTGTGCTAAAACCCAGTGTGCAAAATTGCATGAACTACATCACTTTCTGCTATTATGCTAAGGGATTGGGGGAGGGGGAATGTGAAATTGCCACTAAGGTGCTTAATCATGTGCCTGTTACAGAAGAGAAAGAACAATGGACCTTTATTTTTTATCACTAGGCACAGTCAGAGAAACTTGAGAAGGGGAAAAGGCTGCGAGTAGCAGTTATATCTAGTATTTCCTATGGCAATGGCTCATGGCCAGGCTCAGGAGATGTTGCTTTCCCTTTGCCAGTCTGTTTGTATAGGAACTGTCATTTGTCTCCTCTATTGAGGAAGAGCTCCACCTGAGTCTTACCAGTCCCATTATCCATGTTGCAGTAGCCTCCATAGGACATGAAAATAAGAAGGGACATGACTTTCTTGAGACCTTCCTAATGGATTTCTTGTAGGTTTATATAGCATCGCTTTGAGATGTGCACTACAATTCAGTTCCCAACGGATTGGTAGTGAAGCATCCTCTCTTGTTCCCTTGGAGGTTCAGATGGAATGAACTGCAGCTCATTTGCTCCAAGGCCCTGTAGTCTTCAGCCACTCTTCTTGCCGCTGAAGGCCAAGGAAGGCTCAGCAATTTCTCCAGCTGCTCTGAAACCAATAGAAGTTAAGAATTTAAATACCTTTGAGGATGTGGGTCTTGATGACTATCTCCCCAGGTCTCCTGGAACTATTCTGTGATTGCTAACTCTAGCATGGCCTTCTAGGGCTTCTTCATTGTGAGCTTCTGTTCTCACATGCTATAAATAGATTTGTAAGGATTAAATTTTTGTCAGCAATATTTCCTTTGATGATAGAAGTTTACAGAGAGGCAAAGAAAGAACATTGCTTTTGGAGAATTTATTATAGCTCAGTTTAAGGATATTTACTTAATATATTTTGACATGATATTGATAATTTGTAGTTTAATAGTTCGAATGCTTTCTCTCTTGAACCTCAATATTTGTCTTTAAACAATGGTCTATTTAAACATGTAAAGCATTATTTACATGTTGCTAAGTGGGTGTGAACCCAGATGAATCAAAGCATGTAATAAATAACTTAAGAGTTAAGTGTGTATATTGATGTATCATACATGTTGAAGAGGTAGGGGAAAAGTGTAAATTATATGCATTGTAGAGTTCTATATATATATATTTTTAGACTCACTTAGGGTCTGTTCTGACTTCCATTTAATTTTAGATTTACTTCCATGGTTTTTGGACTTGTGTCCCTATCTTTGGAACGTGCTGAACAGCCACTCTCTGAAATTCAGCGCCCTCTTAATGTGTCTTAAGAAGAGTATTCTAAAATGGAGATGTATGGAATCCCATAGCACTTTTTTGAAAAATCTTGTTGTATTCATATTCTAAGTCAAAGGTACACCTCTGAAGGTTGATATAAACAGATCTTCCTCAGAACTACCCCATGCCATATCATTCATCTTCTAATCTGTCATTTAAACACTAGAAACATCAAACCAGCTCCCCCCCCCCCCCCCCCCGACAGCTTATTGCTAGTCTCTCAAAAACCCAACAGAGAGATTCTCTGGCATTGAATTCCCTTTTCTTGTTTTTCAGATGGGTTCCTATCTTGTTAATGCAACATTCCAATCCAAAATAACAGAAGGGGCAGATATTATTGTTGGAATGCTTTACGCAGTGTTTGGTAAGTATGTTTTGGTGGTAAGTATGTTTTAGAGCTCTCCCTGCATTGTTTCATTATTCTGATTTTATGTTCCAAAGTTTTGATGAGAATTAAAGAGCTTTAATGTTTGATGAGAGCTTTTGAAAATGGAGATTATTACTGACACTAATTACTTCAGCGTTTTCATAACAATAAAACAGAAGAATTGATCTAATTACAATTTTTCATAAAAAGAAAGTACCCATTCCATTTTAATCAACTATAATAGTTTGACAATAAAAACCACGTTAACTTTGGAAGTAATTAAGTAATTAAATATTGTTTGGTTGGTTACCAATATTACAGTTGAAAATTTTAAATTGACAAAAATCAATTCTTACTATAACTGTGACCTTGAGCCTATCCATTTACACATCCTTGTTACAAATCAGCATATCTCTATTGGTCTGAGTGGAATCAACTTCTACCAGCTGAGGTTCTGGACAGGACCATTTTATATTTCTGGGTCTGCTGTTAATATTGAATTCTTAAATCCCACTTCAGCATCTAAATCCAGCAATTGCAAACCCCTGAACACATGAAGAATCACAGCAAAGTCATTGACATTCCTCATGGGCACCATATCCCATTTAAGTAGATCCAGATGCAGGATTAGAGCCTCTTACATGAGTGTAATGGATCATGATTCACTGCTGTAGCACCTCCTGCTGGTCACTCTGGGAATTAGCTCAAGCTAACTTCCAAAGCGCCCTGTTCTAGACAATGTCTCACCTGCTGTCGTCACCCTTTGTCCATTCTCCACTGACTTGTATCAAGGACCCGCATCCCTCCCAGAATGCAGTAGTGCCCTTCCCTCAGGCTTCTGCCCCCCAGAAGTGATATCTCACTCTGGGGTTCTCTCCCTCAGGGAACTCCAACCCCCTATATCCACCTTGCCTCAGTGACCAACTGCCAGTCATCATCTATCCACTGCCTCAGGGGAAAACTGCAGTCTGAAATGGTTACTCATCAAAGGCAAAGGGGTGAGGACCTGTTTCCTTCACCAGCCCTGGCTGCGTTCCTGCAGCCTAGTACCCCTCAGGCCTCTTTCACTGGGCCTCAACCTGGGGTTATTCAAACTGGAGCTCACCATGCTTTCTCTCAGCACTGTTCTATCCATGGTACCTCACAGACAGGCAGCTAGGTCCTTCGCCCTCCAGAGCTGGAGGGAGTATATGTGCTCCCCTCCTCCAGGAGCCTTTCTTATAGGGCCTAGCCAAGCCCTGATTGGCCTACTGTAGCCCACATCTGATTAGCTGTCCTCCTCTCGGGGCTGTACTTATTCCTTATTTTCCTGAAGCAGGGTGACTGCCCTACTACCATGAGCAATGAAGCCAAGTTACTCCTAGAACTGTAACATTGAATTTCCTGATTTCTCAGCATCTAAAATCTCGATCATTTACTTCATTAGACTTGAGCCCAGTTATATCATTGGTGAATATGGCCTATTGAATTCCTTACAAGAAACAAAATGCATACTTGAGCTAGAAAAGGCCATATCCTTAAGTGTAGCTGAATTACATATAGCACAAATTGCAGGGAGATAGAGGAGAAAGTGGCTTAAAATCACTGTTTCAGTATTTGATACTGCTCCTTTTGTTTGTCGGGCCATTCCACCTGGCAGTTGCTTTAATTTATGAGGTCTACTGATAGCTGGGGATTAGTATGATTTAAAATAGGGCTGGGCAATAAATTGATAGGGGGCCATTTCAAGATTTTGAGAAGTGGTAGGGAGGCACTTTTGTATGGAAGAAGTACGGAGTCTAGGATAGAGGTTGGGTGCAGAAGAGAGCTTGGGGTAGAGAATTGGGGTGCAGGAGCAGGTGAAGGTTCTGAGAGGGAGTTTGGGTGAAGGAGGGGGTTATGACCTGGGGCAGAGGTTTGTGGTACAGGGCCAGGAAGGGGGTCTGGGTGCAGGAGAGGATTCTGACCTTGAGATGGCTTAGGAGGGAGTGCAGGGCTTGGGAGGGAGTTGTGATCAAGGGGAGGAGGGATGCAGAGTGTTTGGATGGTGACCCCAGACACCAACATAGTATGCAATCTGAGCGGAGACGTGTGGCATGACTGACCAACGAACTGCAATTGGAAAGAAAACTCTTTGTAGTGTGTATACCCCTGGCTTTGCAGGAACTACTTTTTGATTAGCAACCAACACATGGATCTTCCTGTTTGCTTATCAAGGGTGAAAACTAGAATTGTGTGCCGATGCTTTCATTCTGTTTCTGATGCTCTGCGTACAGATCATCATCAACAAAGCAAGGTGAAAACTTGCTCTCACAAGAAGGTGAACTGCACATGGAAATTGTAAAAATTCCATCTACTTCAGCAGTATATATTGTGTCCCCGTCTCCCACCTTTACCTACAGAGGCATTCAGCAAGGTGTATTGCCTACTAACTTTTTTATTTTTCCTTTCAGACCCCATGATAGTCAACCCTGCTCAGATCACTGGCTTCAGGGTGACTTTCCAGCATGCACTATGTCAGCACGCAATGTCACAGCTGCTGCAGGACATTGTAAAAGAAAGGAACCAGCCTATTGGGCAGGGAGGTGTCAGGTAAGTTATTGTTAAAAGAAGTACAATGCAGCTTTTATGTTAGATGTAATTTTGTAATTTATTAAGTCCCTGCCTCCCTTCACAATTTAATAATGAAAGAACTAACAACAAAGCTGACCTTCCCCAATACCATAGGCTAGCTCCCTGCTCCAGCAGAGTCCTAAAGCAGTTGTGATATCCACATGGTGCATGCTGGGACATCATATCAGAGCTTGAGCTGGTAATCCAAACAGGGCTGGGTGCCGTGGGACCTTGAAAGCAGACAGAAAAGGTGAGTTGTTGTTGTTATGGAGCCAAGTGCTGACCATACTAATTAGACCCGCTACTGAGAACACTCAAGTATTACTAACGTGGATGGAATTTTCATGTGCTAGTTGCAATCCATGTTGATAAGTGAGAGTAATTCTAATGTTTAAATTCCCATGCCTTCAATGGCCTCATATGATTTCATACTCTCAGATCACGACTCCTATAGAGAGATTATGTCTAATCGACCAAATATTTGGTAGAACTGGTGGAAAATATGGAAAAATGATTTCACAATAAGTGTATACTTTCAAAGTGGGGATGTGAACGGTTAACCGGTTACATGGTAAGCATCACCCTTACTGGGTAACGCTTACTGGTAACCAGTTAACCGGCAGCCCTATGGAGCCAGGGGCTGGAAACTGGCAGCCCTGTGAGGCTGATTGCTGGGAGCCTTGCTGGGTTGGGAGCTGGCAGTCAGCAGACCCCTAGGACCAATGGATGGGGGCGGGGGGAAGGTGCTCCAGCCCAAAGTGGCTCCTTCACCCATGGAATCCTGCTTAATCAGTTAACCGGTTAAATTAACCTTGTTAAATGTTACATTGATTAAACGGGATTTTACATCCCCATTTCAAAGGTGTTCCCATTCTGTAAGATTTGAATCAAACTTGGTTGCAAAATATATTTTAAAATGTTGACATTTTTAATTTTAGTTCCCTCCTGCTTAGTCATTAAATGAATGATACCCAGTTTTTTCTTCATTTTTTCATTTCTCTTCTTTTTTGTGTTTCCTTCTTCCACTCTAAGTTTTTAAAAGTTGAAGAATGCTTCAAAGTCTGCAGAGTGGCAAAAGGAATTTCATTTAAAATGAAAAAGGCCAGTATGTATTAAGTGACTCAGGGTATGTCTACATTACAAAGTTAATTCGAACTAACAGACGTTAGTTCGAATTAACTTTGATAGGCGCTACACATACAAACCGCTAGTTCGAACTTAATTTGAACTAGTGGAGAGCTTAATTCGAACTAGGTAAACCTCATTCCACGAGGACTAACGCCTAGTTCGAATTAAGGGCTGTGTAGCCATTTAATTTGAACTAGTGGGAGGCTAGCCCTGCCCCGCTTTCCCTGGTGGCCACTCTGGGCACCACCAGGGAAACTCTTCTGCCTCCCTCCCGGCCCCGGAACCCTTAAAGGGGCATGGGCTGGCTACGGTGCCCGTGCCAAGTGCAAGCCTGCCAGCACCCAGCCAGCAGACCCTGCACCTGGCACGGCTCGAGCCAGCCATCCAATGCCACCCAGCCCTCCGCCTCTTCCTGGGACCAGGCTGGCGGCTCCCGGGAGCCTGCCCGGGTCCACAAGAGGCGGGCGCCCGCCTGGTCTAGTGCGGACATTGTGGACCTCATCCATGACCTCCGCACTAGGCACAGGAAAGTGGCCGTCTAGGGCAGGATAGCTGCCAGCCTGGCAACCCAGGAGCAGGTGTGCATGAAAATCAGAGTGGTCCAGTGAGACTCCCGACCCTGACCCCTGAGCTTAGACTGGCCGTAATGGGTCAGACCAAAGGTCCATCTAGCCCAATAGCCTGTTTGCCGACAGTGGCCAACACTAGGGACCCTGGAGGGGATGGACCGAAACAATGACCAAGCCATTTGTCTCGTGCCATCCATCTCCAGCCTTCCACAAACAGAGGCCAGGGACACCATTCCTACCCCTTGGCTAATACCACTCCATGGACCCAACCTCCGTGACTTTATCTCACTTCCCTTTAAACTCTGTTCTAGTTCTAGCCTTCACAACCTCCTGCAGCAAGGAGTTCCACGGGTTGACTATTTGCTTTGTGAAGAAGAACTTTCGCATATTAGTTTGAATCCTGCTACCCATTCATTTCATTTGGTGTCCTCTAGTCCTTCTGTTATGGGAACTAATGAAGAACTTTTCTTTATGCACCCTCTCCACACCACTCATGCTTTTATAGACCTCTATCCTATCCCCCCTCAGTCTCCTTTTTTCTAAGCTGAGAAGTCCCAATCTCTTTAGCCTCTCTTCATATGGGACCTATTCCAAACCCCTGATCATTTTAGTTGCCCTCCCCTCTCCCACTCTCTCTCTTCCTCTCTCCCACCTCCTTTTCCCAGTCTCCCCGAGTTTTGTTCAATAAAGAGAGTTTCTGTTTTTGAACACACGTGTCCTTTATTTTGTACATCAGGAGGGGGGCTAGGGAGGGGTAAGTGGAAGGGAGTGAGGGAGGAATGGGGTACGAGCCCCCGATGGGGAGGACTGGGGTGGTTCTGCGGGCTCCTCGGGGTGGAAGCTCACTTGCAGCCCCCCGAATGGCCGCCCTCCCCGGATGGCAGCCTGCGGCAAGTGCAGCCGGGCTGATGGCTGAGTGCTGTGATGTGCCGAGTGTGGGCATTCAGGGCATTCCAAGCCAGGACTGCTTTGCTGTCCCTCATTGAGTTAGACAAGCGAGCGGGGAACCCCTGAGAACTGTCTGTCCGGGGTGGGGGTCGGGTCTCTTTAACCACAGCCCTCGGCTAGCCTGAGACAGCAGCTCCACGCTCTAAGTCCTAATCTGATGCGCTGCCGGCACTGCTTCCGGCCATCCTTAACCCCAGTTCAGGGTCCGCTCAATGTGGACATGCTAGTTCGAATTAGCAAAACGCTAAATCGAACTAGTTTTTAGGTTTAGATGCACTAGTTCGAATTAGCTTAGTTCGAATTAACTATTTCGAATTAAGTTAGTTCGAATTAGTGCTGTAGTGTAGACATACCCTCATATTAGTGTTCATTCAGTGCTTTTAGTGAGGGGGGAAAAAGCAGGGTGGGTGCAGATTGGCAATGCAACATAATGGTGAAAAATAAGCAAAATGTTTAAAGCAGTTTTAAAAAAGTTTTCAATTTAGAAAAACAACAACACTTTTGCATAAAAATAGTTTTGAACAGAATCTTTTGACCAGCTAAACATTACTTCAATTAGACTAGATCTGAGAAAGTTCAATCCCTCTTCTCTTTCTTTTCAAAAAATTTGCCATCCTCAGACACCTGGGATGCTTTTAAAAAGTTTGGTACTTACAACAATTCCATGTTAATCAAAATAGCAGTATAGCCTGTGTAGTCCTTCAAGTGAAAGCAAGATAATTTGTGGAGAACACTTGAAAAAATACTGAAAGGAGGGGGGGAAATTAAATCTAACTAGATGAGTAAACAAAAGGGTACATTAAGTGAAGGAAAGCATTTTACTGCTATGCTGAAAGGTCAATACTGGGTTTTAGTATTAGGATTTGAATACATGGCTTTTTAACCTAGCTAGTCAGCATGCTACTAGTTGAGTCATACTTTTTCTTTACATCTATAAGAACTAGGCTTTATCCTACACTTTCAGAGTTAGAGAGCAAATTAATATTCTTTCCCCATACTCATGTTGGAATGTTAGAAATAGTGTATTATCTACTAGAACTATATGAAGTCCTAATAAAATCAACTTTTTATTTGGAGATAATAGATCATTTAATTTCATTTTTCCATTATATATTTTATATCCTTAATCATTATTGCAACTGAGTCTTAAATAAAGCATTCATAGGAAGATGTACCAAATAAGGACTATGAAGTGTTAAAAACTTTTTTAGTTGAATTAATTTCATCATAGGAAAACATAAACACTGAATAGGTTGGCAATACATTACTCCTTGCAAAGATTGTTACAATTGAAAAACCAATAAATGAGAGTAATGAATTTCTCTTTTTATTTTATATTCCCTTATAGGAGTTTGCTCCTTGTGTGGAAACAGTATTCTTCTGTATGTTTCCTATAAGAAAAAGAATTTGCTAAAACCAGCAGAATTCTTCATAATCAACCTTGCCATCAGTGACCTTGGTATGACTCTGACCTTGTACCCTCTAGCTGTTACATCCAGCCTTTCTCACAGGTTTGTTCAATATGTACATGGTATTTAACATCCTCTGCACAAACTGGAGGTCTCTGCCAGCAGAAAGGACTGAATTATTCTGCCATTTTTGTAGAAAGGACAGGGAAGATTAATTACAGAGATTGAAGAAAATGTATGTTATGTAAATACATCTTTGGAGCTGCTGCATCTCATTCTCCACTAAGGCCTTGTTCACACACACGCTTGTTTACACACTGAGCCTAAAAGTGTTGCAGAGGAAGAGGAATGAGGAGACTTAAATTTTTAGCAGCTAGTGCCAGAGAGAAAGGGGCAAACAGTTTGGTAGAAAGTGGCTGAATTGAACAGCTTCTCTTTTCTTCTACCCTTCCCTCAAAAATGGGAACAGACAACAATTTTCTTAATGGTACTAAGATATTCTGTAAGAATGTCCTCCTTCAGTTAACTGCTGACCAAGCTTTAGTTTTAAATGGTAAATATCAACATTTTCATAATGACCACTACAAGTCACTTTCTACCATCTACCTATAAATTAGAAGAATGCTGACTTTTAAATCTTGACTCTTGTTTTTGTTTTGTTTTTAGGTGGCTGTACGGTAAACAAGTTTGCTTGTTCTATGCATTTTGTGGTGTACTTTTTGGGATCTGCAGTTTGACAACATTAACATTACTTAGCACTGTGTGCTGCCTCAAAATTTGTTTCCCAGCTTATGGTAAGTTAACTTCATTCTCTCTCAGACTGTTCAATATTTGTCTTTTGAGCTAAGACTGCCAATGGCTAGTATGTGTATCTTGGAGAATGTTTATATAGAAAGGTGTGTTACAATAATTGTTTGATTATAAATCTAGTTTATTATATCTGAACCCACATAAGCTGAGGTAAAAGACTCAGAAAAGGACCATGATGTAACTCTTTAAATGGAGCAAGGTAGGATTAAGTTAATATTGTTTTTATGAATAATTTTATACAATGATCTTTGACTTGAGACAGGTGTGAGCAGCATTTCAGTACTTTAAATTTGCTGTAAATTGTAGAGATGCATACTATATACTTTTGACCTTGTCAGATATTTTCTTTCAACTTCTTTTGTTCATCTGCTCAAGTTCTTTCTTTATTACCTCACTTCTTAGGATAAGAGGAATGTCAAAAGAAAAATGCAGCATCACATTTTATTACTATACGAAGAATGACTTTAAAAATCTGGTATCTTGTTGCAGACTGGAACTTTAGGCAGAAAAGATCATGTGTGAATCATATTTTACCATGAGGTCAAACTGTCCTTGTGGTTTTTAAATATTCTTGCTTTTGTGCTAAAATCTTACCTGGTAACTTTTAACTTAGAAGAAGATTTTTAAATCCCTGAAGATGTAGCATTGCAAGAAAAATGCATATGATTGTAGTAAGTGTAGTCATGCAAATGGTGTCAACAGAACTACTTACTCTTAGCAAGATACATTTTCCAGCTCAAAGATGGCTTTCTCTTGAATCAAGACACACATCAACTAACAGTATCTTTGTTTGTTTTTTGCCTGTGCACAGTGTAGGATTGTTTAAAGAAATTATAACTGTGAGGGTTCAATAATTAATGTGAAAGTATGTTGAAAATGCAACACCCAGTTAAGCATATTCTTAAAGTCTTACCATCATCTAAACTGGAAAATGGCAGCTATAAACATTTTAAAGCATGGATTATGAACTCTGACCTACAAATACTTCGCACTACTTGTATGGGACAAAACATTTAGTAGAATCTCTCTAGATGAAGGCCCTTTTTAAGTTTGAAATCAGGGTGATAATTCTTTAGATTCATTAGTGTTAACATTATATTTAAAAAAAGAACTAGATAAATGCATGGAGGATAGGCCTATTAATAGTTCTTAGCAAAGATAGGTATGGATGGTGTCCCTAGCCTCTCTTTGCCACAAGCTGGGAATGAGTGACAGGGAATGATAACTTAAGTACATGCTCTGTTCATGCCCATTAGGGGATCTGGAATTGGCCACTGTCAGCAGACAGAATACTGGGCTAGATGGACCGTTCTTATACTGCAAACCATTCTAAGATGGAACACGTTTTGAATCTGCAGGGAGCCAGATCTTTAGCTGTGACTGAGGAGCACACAGCACTGGTTGCAGGAACAAGGGTGTAAGACAACCATGAAACTCCCCTTTGCAATCGACTCTCACTTCCTCAGTTCAGTATTAATTTGTTTCCCACTGTGAATCCAAGCAGCCTGTTTTCATCTTAAGGTGACAAGGTTGATTTCTTGAATGTTTCCTTGAATATTTCCTTTAATTTTTTATGCTTCTACAAAAAATGTCAATTAAATTTCAGCAAAGATTTCTTATTTATATCATGATTTCCTGGCACAGCTTTTTCTCAAGCTGTCTCTTCAACCTCCTTTTGGCCAGAAGCGTACATCTAGGTGAATGAAGCGGGACCTGAAACATCTTGTCTCTGCAGCCCACCCAACATGTGATTATTTAGTGTTCAGAATATTACAAACTCACTTCATGGTGTCTTTGGTTTGAAATCAAGCAGGGGCCTTTATGATTATTTATTCAAATTGAGGTAATACAGAGAAGCCCTAGAATTATTGGACTAGAATCCCATTGTGGTAAGTGCTATACAGAAAATGAAAACCAATCCTTCCCCAAAGAATTTGCAGCCTAAAATTAAGACACATAAAAACAGGGAGAGAGACACATACAGGGAGCACAAGGCAACAATGAGCTAATATTAACCAGCATGATCGACAGGGATCTAAGCTCATCCGCTGCTTACCTCTTAAGGCATCACAACAGAGAGAGGATTTAATAGGAGGGAAGACAATCGGATAGCTTTGGGGGACTCCTCTCAAGCATGGGGGTAAAGAGTTGTAATCCAGAGTGCCCAATAAAAAAAGGTCCTATGTATTGTTTTCTGGCTTGTGTAATTAGAATCCATTACGCTACTGCTACTATGAGCAGTTCTTCACTGATTGTTCCATGTCTTCCAGGAAACAGATTTACACGACAACATGGATGGATCTTGATAGCCTGCGCTTGGGCCTATGCAGCAATTTTTGCCTGCTCACCTCTAGCTCACTGGGGAAAATATGGAGCAGAACCCTATGGGACAGCATGTTGCATTGACTGGCATTTCTCAAATGCAAACACAGTGGCAATGTCTTACACCGTGGCTCTCTTTGTCTTCTGCTTTATCCTCCCCTGTGGGGTAATTGTTACGTCCTATACCCTCATTCTGATAACTGTCAAAGAATCCAGAAAAGCAGTGGAACAGCATGTCTCAGGTCCCACCAGGATGAGCAACGTGCAGGCTATTACAGTCAAGGTATTTGAAAATTTGTGTTCTCAAGCCACATCGTGCATACACTGGCAGCACCATTTAGAGCGGTTGAAGGACCCCTAGAGAGGAATGAGAAAGGAAAGAAGATCAGTCCCCATTTGTTTCTGGAACAAGCATGTAGTGTTACCATGTGTGTATTCACTACATGCAAATGAATTATTTTTGCGAAATCCCTCAAGTGATAGCTCTGAGGTTTCTGCAGGCTCTGGTAACAAAGATAATGTAGAAGTTTTAGTAGAGTTTTGTGAAAATATCAGGCATTTTTTCTTTAACATTCTAGATATTTTATAAGCTATTTTGGAAGAGTAGGATTTCTTTGGAAAACCAGGACTGTTAAGGGAAAATTTATGCTGAATGCAATACAACTTTGAAACTTGTAATAGAAATGTATACTTCTTGTAGCATGCAAAATTGTGTACCTAAACTCGTAGTTGCCAGTTATTTGGAAGGAAGTCTTAAAAAGTTACATTTTGATCTTCTGTGTTCGGGTCATCTCTCTTTTGGCTACTAGGTCCATCTGCCTTTCTCCTTGTTTTCAGGATCCCAAATTTCACTTTCTCCCCCACATCTGTTTGCCTTTAGAATTCCGGGGCACACTTACCTTTCTACTTTCAGGAAGTTTGAAACTCAAAAGATATTCCTGACATTCCTAGTATGATATTTTATGGATGTTGTTCCAGGTGGGCTGTTTTGTACAGATGTATGTGTAGTAACATTGCATTGAGGTGTTTCTATAGCATTATCTAGATCAGTGGTTCCCAACCTTTTGTATACAACAGATTGGCAAACTCATTTTAAAACTTTTGGTGGTCTGGTACAGAAACATTTGCATATTCATTGTGGTAATTTATTTTAAGCGGCCACGTGTTATTTTACATTGCATCTGTATGCACACAATGCATATCATTCATTGGCCTTAACCTGTGTGCTGATTCCTATCCACTTAAAAACTAAACTACATTATGAATACTCAATATTAGCTTCATTTTTATTTTTCCTGTAGTTTTACCAGTGAATACAGGGTTATAAAGTAGGAAGGCTGGGCCAAACAAATAGTGAAGTATCCCTTCCCCAAATCATGTGAAGTCGAAAGGCATAAAATCATACAGCGTGGAAGATCAAAATCATGCAGGTTGCCCCCCACAGAACATCTCCAGCCCCCTCACCTCACCCCAGCTGCCTGGGTAGTGGCAGCCCCAGGTAAGCCCCAGCTACGCCACCAGGGGGTCCCCAAGCCAGCCGAGAAAGGCAAAAGCAGCTGATTCCCATTGGAAATTAATGAGAACTGGGTACCAAAGGACAGATCTACACTGAAGGTTTGCCAATACAGCTGTACCTGCATACTCACCTACTGAAGATGCAGCGTCTACTGACCAAAAATACTGGCTATTTCTGATATATTTTATACCAGTTCCACAACCCAAATTAGTTGTACCAGCAAAAATACTTTTATGCTGGTATAATTGTGTCTACACTAGGGTTTTTGGAGTATAATAATATTGTGAAGTAAAAAGGCATCCCACTCAGCAAACAATAACATGCCAGCTAAAATATTTAGGAGATTGTTGGCCTGACTCCATTTTGTGCTATTAAAAAACTCTCCCTAAAAATCCTGGGGCAGATCCTCAGCTGGCATAAATCAGTGTTAGGAGGAGGCTCCCGCTGAGTGGGGAGGGAGGAGAATGTGCTCGCCAGGGCAGTCGCCCTTCACGCGGTGCTTGGCTCCGGTGGCCCTTCGCGGCTCCAGAGCTGGAACCAGGGCTATGGTGAGGCTGCCCCATTGTTGTTATTAATATAGGGATGGGAAGGTGTAACAGGGCACAGCAGAGCCTCTGTTGGTTTAGCCTCTGATCTGCTCCAAAAATCATTCAGAGATCTTCTGGCTCAGCAATTACTGATGCAGTTTACTTACACATTAAAAACCCACCAGATATTTCTGAGGGTTTCCAGCCTGAGGGGGGCTTCTCTTTCTTGAAGCCAGAAGGTGATCACTGTCCCTCTCCTTCCTTCCTCTGAGCCATTCTATAGCCCCTAACCTAATCAGAGGGGGTAGCTGTTTCACCCCCCACTTGCTTCCTTAAATGGAGCTGGAGTGACAGAGGGCTGGCTCAGCAATTCCTTGTCAGCAACTTGTCACAGAATCACCCCATACGGAATTTATTGGCAGCCATGGGCAGCCACATGTATCTGCTAATGGCAGATTGCACGCCCTTACCTGGGCCTCACCCCATTCTCAGCACCAGGAATCAAAATGGAGACCAAAAAGTGTAAGCAGTGAAACAAACATTTAAATATTTTTCCTAGAAACCCACAGAGATGAGCCAGTGTGTTTATATTGCCTTCACTTTTTAGTTTTCTGCTATGTTATGCTTGGCCCTGGCGGTTGGGGCAGCCACCCTCCACACAGCGCTTGGCCCTGGCCTAGTGCTGCAGCCGCCGATCACGTGGCCCTGCCAGCTGGGTTGTGTGGCAGCCACTGGAGCTGGAACCAGGGCCATGGTGAAACTGCCCCACTAGGGACAGCATCAGCACACCTGACTGCTTGCTGTGCCACTCATCTGATGCTGTTTGGGGAACCCCCTCAGTGGGCGGGGCTTATTAGCAGTTGGGGGCGTGGCCTGACAGAGTTTGCAGACTGGCAGTTGAAGATCCAGAAGAAAATTAGATCACATTAAATAAATGAGAAATAGCTAAATATTGAGACCTATGCTAAGTGCTCAGGAATTGGTAGTAAAGGAAGAGAATTGCTTTTTGACAGTGGCGATATAGGGGTAAGCAGTGGGCAACAGCCATGCTCCCAGAAGAGGCAGGGCCATGTGTAGAAGGGGTTGGGTTGGGTGCTAACCTCAACTCCACTGGCCTTTTAGTGCTGACTAGAGCGTGCCTCTTGGGGTTCTAGTTAGGGATGTGAAGGACTAGTGGACAGGCTAGTAGACTTGTCACTTCCCCCCCTTGCTGCGTCTATCAGAAAGTGGCAGTAAAGGCGTGGGGGGAGTGGAGAGGGTACTTCAAAGAGGCAGCTGGGGCGTCCTCAGGCTGCATGTGGCGTTTCAAAGCAGCAGTGCCGCGTGGAGCCTGGGATCAGCTGATCCTGGGCTCCATGCGATACTTCAAAGGTGGAGGCGCCCTATCGACTAATTGAATAGTTGATACAGAATGATTCGATTAGTCACTTAGTCAATATTTAACATCTTTAGTTCTGAGGGGCAAATTAAAGAGCCTCTGAGTTTTGGCTGGCATTGCTACAGCAGCCCCGGGCTCTTTTGAATTGCTGAGCCCTGGGACAGTTGCTGCATTCATCTTCCTCCACTCCCACCCCCGCTTGCAGGCTGTTGATGAAGAGAATTACTGAGCATAAATAGGGCTAAATAAATGAGCTGATCAGTGCTAATGCTCCTGCAATATCCTATGAGAAGAAAAGGTTAAGAAATCCATTTATATTATTAAAATATATTTTGAAAGATTCTTGCATATTGGATGCTATTGCATTTATTAGAATAAATGCAGATCAAACTGGATAAACTTTTATATATGTGGAAAAAGGTTTTGAAGTGAAATATTTTATCCCACATATCTCACTGTTCCATATATTAAAATGGGGCTCCATTTAGTTCATTCCCATGAAATTTGCTCCTTCCCACCATATTTTGTATGTGAATTTAAACAGAAAATAAGCTATTGTTTGCAAATCTCTCTCTCTCTCTCTCTCTCTCTATATATATATATATATATTATGCACACACCCCACACATAAGTATAGTCCTTCTAATTAATGAAGATGAATCTGCAGGTGTAAGTTACCTGAGTGTTATTTCTTCTTGAAATAACAAGAAATGTGACCCGATCCATTCCTCTCAATGGGCTGTTAATTTTGAAACCTAACAATAAATCACAGGAGCTCTCCAGAAGTACTTTTGTTCCTTTTGGATCCCCATAGCAACAGTGACTACTACTCGCCGCTTCCTCCGTTTAGCTAGTTCGTGTTAGAGCTTCCCAATACAGTATCTCCTGCCCCCTTCCTGGTATAGATTCTTTCTCCTGCCTCTTTCCTGTCACTTCATCCCATGGCCCTCCCTGACATAAGCCATACTCTCTGGTACTCTGGCAAAACTCAACATTGAAATGTGCCTCTGGAGCCTGATCAGGTCCCCATTGATGTCACTGAGAGTTGGAGCAGGCCTATAGACCCAGATCCTGAAAGGGATTTAAGCTTCTAACTCACATTGATTTTAATAAAAAACAGGACTATGTAGCACTTTAAAGACTAACAAGATGGTTTAATAGGTGATGAGCTTTCGTGGGCCAGACCCACTTCCTCAGATCAAATAGTGGAAGAAAATTGTCACAACCATATATACCAAAGGATACAATTAAAAAAATGAACAAATATGAAAAGGACAAATCAAATTTCAGAACAGAAGGGGGATGGAGGAGGAAGAACGGGGGGGGGGGGGGAGGTAAATGTCTGTGAGCTAATGATATTAGAGGTGATAATTGGGGAAGCTATCTTTGTAATGGGTAAGATAATTAGCGTCTTTATTCAAATTTGAATGTAAAGTGTCGAATTTAAGCATGAATGAACTTCTCTCCCCTCCCAGGCAAACCCGACCCCTCGGTGACCGAACCCAGTCTACCCTCCCTTCTGTCCCCCCACCTAATCCACCTTGTGCCCTCTCTTCCCCCCTAGCCAAACCCGATCTCCACCCTACCCCCTCCGTCCACGGACCCAGTCCGCTCCCCTCTCCCACCTACCCCCACTGACTGAACTCCGTCTCCTTTTCCTTTCTCTGCCAAACCCTCGTGTCCCCTCCCCACAGCATGCGCGGAAACTTCGGAATGCTCTGGGGGAGGGGTGAAAGGGACATGCGTCCTCCTGGGGATGCGCGTGGACACAGCCGGGAAACGTAACAGGCAAGGCCAGGGACACCTCTTTCTCCCTCCCCCAAATCTCTGAGCTAGGGGCAGGTGAGGCCCCCTCCAGCGGCTCCTCAGCACCAGACCAACCAGATGGGGCTGCAAAATAGCTCTCCCCTCCCCCCAGCCTAGGCACCTCTGCTTGAATCATCCTAGCCTGGGCAGGGCCTTCCTTCTGCCCGGGCCCACTAAGGCTGCAGCTCTCCCCTCCCTCCGCGACCAGCACTGAGGCAGAGAAAAGGGGGAGAGAGTTGCCCCCATTTGCCAATGTGCGCTACTCCCCCCTCCTCGCTTCTTCCCCCCCACACTCCTGCAAACTCCTTGGCCAAGGGTGCCTGCTCTGGCCGGAGGGGTTGTTAGTAAGCGCAAGGCAGGTGGAGAGATGACTACAGGCACATGGCTCGCAGCGTGGTCCCTGGCTGCAGTGACCTGGGCTGCCCCTTGCCTGGCCCCAGATCACTCTGTGCAGCCTGCCCCACACAGCCCAGGGAGAGCGGCTCGCCCATCAGGGCCATAGCGCTCCGGCGCCACTGCTGTTCTCAAAGCCCATGGTGCATCCGCCCCCCCCCCCCGCACATCTGGCCTCGCTGGCTGGTGCCAGTCAGAGGAGCACGAACTATCCCCGGGCACTGGAGTCTGCTTCATGGGAGGCTCCCTCGGCCATTTCCTGCTCCGCAGCCGCTGGATGCTGGGCAGTGGCAGCTGGGCCGGGAAGGCGACTGGAGCAGCGCGTGGCCAGTGCTCCTATCGGGGCCGTTCCACGCTGCCTTGCCAGAATGCCCTCTCGCGCTAACTAGAGGGCGCACTTTTCTCCCTGGTGCTGAGGGAAGGCAGCGAGGCAGCCCCAGAACCGTGATGTCATGGCGCCTCAGCCATCACTGCAGGGCTGTGAACGCGGCTTGCCCCGTGCACCCCACCTGCAGAGGGTGACTCTCTGCTGGCCCATCGCGCATTCCACCACCTTGCGCATTGTCTTGTGCAGCCGCAGGCAGGCTCATGTTGGTCGGTAACAGTCAGGAGTTCAGGAGTTCTCTAGCCAGTGTCTCTCAGGGGCAGCCGGAATGCCGCCCCTGGCAATGTGCTGCCCCAAGCATGTGCTTGGTTTGCTGGTGCCTAGAGCCGGCCCTGATGGAAGTTAAATAACTACATCCACTGAATCTATAGTCCCAAAACATGAGCTATGAGGGAAGACTGAAAGAATTGGGTTTGTTTAGTTTAGAAAAGAGAAGACTAAGAGGAGACATGATAGCAGTTTTCAAGTTTCTGAAAGGGTGTTATAAGGAGGAGAGAGAAAAATTGTTCTCCTTGGCCTCTGAGGGTAGGACAAGAAGCAATGGGCTTAAACTGCAGCAAGGGAGATTTAGGTTGGACATGAGGAAAAACTTCCTGTCAGCGTGGTTAAACACTGGAATTATATGCCTAGGGAGATTGAGGAATCTTCCTCGCTGGAGATATTTAAGATCAGGTTAGATAGACATCCATCAGGGATGATCTACATGGTGCTTGGTCCTGCCATGAGGGCAGGGGACTGGACTTGATGACGTCTCGAGGTCTCTTTCAGTTCTCGTATTCTATTATTCTATTTTACCAACTATTGAAAGACAGGATGGTCTGGTTGTTAGCATGCTAGTCCATGATTAAAGAGACCAGCTTCAGTTCCCTGTTTTGCCCCAAGCTTCACATATGATCTTGGGCAAGTAACTTAGACTTTCTGTGTCTCAGCTCCCCATGACATTTTAAAACTGGGTATAAAAGTGTTTCCATATGTCACAGGGAAGTATATTGTTAGGCTGCGAAGTGCTCAGATACTATAGTAATGAAGGTCATGTGAGTACATTAGAGAACAAAACTAGACATGAAGCTTGACCACGTGCTTAAAATTAAGCACATGCTTCAGTGCTTTGCTGGATTGGAGCCTGGAGGGTATTTATAGTATAGAAAAGTACCCACTCAGATGCACTGCCACTGCCACCGTGTGCATGCATGCGCAAATAACTAGTAATTTGCGTTCACACTGATGTGATTCGCATTCACTCTAGCAGTGATTGGTCACTTGTGTACACTTCCTTTTTTGCACTTGGCCCTGACTATTGGATTCCTTTTTCTGCAGGATGTGTTTTTAACACATTCAGTGAATGCATTCATGTATATTGAAGCAGAACAAAAATGGATGCAAAAGACTAGAATCACTTTAAATCTGTTTGAGTCCATTTTAATTGAGATAAAATTAAATTCAGTTACAATGTACATACTATCCTTTCCCTTTTAGAAGCAGAACAAAACTTAGTCCATGCATCGGTGTGGAAATAAAGAAGAATCTTTATCAGGTTTTTTTTTATGTAATAAATGGTAATGTCAGTTTTTAGTCTGGCTATCATTTTTGATAGCTTGAAAGTGTATGGCTTTATGTATAAAGGTGTATCTGGCTGAATAGCATGTATCTTATTTTTAATTGTGTTGAGAATCTGATCCTCTTAGCATAAAATTAAACCATGTACAAAGAGCCAGCACAAGCCACAGTTAAACACTTAAAATAGGATCTAAGTTAAATGGCGCAAAGCTTAGTGCCTGGTTCTCTTTCATCTTCTTTGAATTCAGTGAAATTTTGCCACTGATTTTAATGGGAGTAAGATCAGTATCTGAAACTAAAGGTATATGTGCACTAATAGAAGCATGCTTGAAAGCTGTGATTGGTTGTGGTTTTAAGCGTAGTGTGCTCTGGGCAGCACGGCATTCTCCAGGCAGTGCTGAGGGCTGCATAGCCCCAGCCCCACCCCTTCCACCTGATGCCCATACCCCTTCTGGGAGTGCAGAGCAGTCCCCAACACTTTGCATAGGGGCCCAGCAGGCTGTCAGCGCCACTGCTTGTGAATTCCACCTTCCATCAGAAAATGAACATGTGTTTTTTCAAGGGTCCAGTCCTGCACTCACTTTGTATTCTAAATACCCTTTGACTTCAGGTCAGTGTGAATCTGATGTGTTTGATAATTGCAGGATCAAACCCTTAATCAGGAATCAGACCTGCTAAAAGAACTCTAACTAATAGGAAAAACTTAAAAAACCAATGAATAGTCTAGTAGCACCTTAGGGTATGTCTAATGTAGTCATTCAAACTTGCAAATGAAGCCCGGGATTAAAATATCCCGGGCTTTATTTGCATATTCCTGGACGCCGCCATTTTTAAATGCCCGGTAGTTCGAACCCCCTGCCCGCGGATACACACGGCACGGGCTAGGTAGTTCAAATGAAAGCTCCTAATTCGAACTACCGTTACTCCTCATTGCAGGAAGAGTAACGGTAGTTAGAATTAGGAGCTTTAATTCGAACTACCTAGCCCGTGATGCGTGTATCCACGGGCAGAGGATTCGAACTACCAGGCATTTAAAAATGGCGGCCCCTGGGAACATGCAAATAAATCATGGGATATTTTAATCCCGGGCTTCATTTGCAAGTTCGAATGACTAAATTAGCCACCCTAGTTCGAACTAGGGTGGCAGTGTAGACATACTCTAACAAAACATGTAGATGGCATCATGAGCTTTCATGGGCACAGCCCACCCTCAATACCTGGGAGAAACTGCTCTGAACTCAAACAAAGAAGAGAGAGAAAGAAAAACCCCTCTTTTCCAGTTTGAAATTCCTACCTGCCTTGTTATTGGCTGATTGCCCGAACCAATCCCCTCCCCCAGCCGACACTTTTGCTAGGTACCTGAGTTTACCCCTTAGACACCAGGTAGTGGTCAGCACTCCTGATCATGACACTAACTAAAGCAGAGCTAGCCCTACCTTTTATGGATATGCCCATGAAGCACATTTTCATGATGCTGCTTCCAACCCACCCTCAGCCCACCAACAGGAGGGGCAAAGGAGACAGGCCCTTTAAATCAGTGCCGGAGTGCCACACAGCATGCTCCAGGTGGCTTTGAGGGCTGGCTGGGGAGAAGGGCTACAGCACAGCATGCTCCATGTGGCTGGTTGCTCCTAGCCCTGCCCCTTTTGTGAGTGTAGAGCTGGCCCATTCACCTTGCCCAGGATCCCAGCAAGTCTATTGGCCCCTCTGTCCACCTTGTTACTGACGTTTCACTCTAGTGGTCACACCAGGCTATGTAGGGCTGGTGACCATTTTGAGTTTGTTGGAGACACAGGCGCTGGCTTTCTCTGGATTCTGGGATATTCAACCCCCCATGTCTGCCTACACTCTGCCCCCACCTGAACCCTCACTCCTGCTCTGCCTCTTCCCCACCATGCTCCATCTCTGTCCCACGTCTTCCTGTCCAGTTCTGTCCCTGCCCCCAGCACCTCCTGCATGCTGTGGAACAGCTGATTGCAGTGGATGGGAAGTGCTGGGAGGAAGGAGGAGTTGATTGGCAGGGCTGCTGACCTGTACAAGGTGCTGGGGGAGAGGAAGAGGTGGAAGAAGCTGCCTGCCAGTTTTTTTTCCCGCTTCCATCAGCTAGAATTCCTCTTCCTAAGGTCACCAGGTATTACTCAGACCCTCCTCATTCATGCTGGTCCCCTGAAGGTACATAAGGCAAGCAATAGCCCTAAAAGAAGACCCATATGCTCAAGTGTGTGTTGAAATGTACTTCAGGCTGCCTAGAGTGATCTTATTAGCATGACTAGCCACTGAGCGTATCACATCAATTATTTGGGAACAGAGACTGCTGGCACTAAGAAAAATTTGTAGCTAATTTGTACAGGTCAAAGATAACGTCTGTACTATGCAATGTCACCCTTTCTATTTGGAGTTATAGGCAATATGCTTAAGTGCCTCTATAAAAAGGGAGGCCAGGATGGAAGACAGATTATTATTTTGGTAAAGTGTATGCTGTATTATAGGTCCACTTAACAAAATAGTTCTTCAGTTGATGGACTATTAACGAAACAGACATGACTGCTAACTGTTGGCTTTGATTAATGAAAACACTTTTGAGATATTTTTAGTACATGGCATTTTCAGAACTACCTCTTTTTTTCTCTCCATAATTTAGCTGCAGTAAGCTTTTGGCCAGTCTTTGAATCCTGTTTAACATGTCTCTCTAACCTCTCATGGAGGAGATGGTAAACAAAATGCTACTGAGCTATCTGAAAGTGTCTTGATGCTCCAAAGACCTGATCCAAGGCCTGGTGAAATCCATTGGAAAGACTCAATTTCAATTAGTTTTGGCTCAGACCCCAAATGTGACTCATCAGTGCTGTTGAAATCACAAGGCAATTTTCAGAACCATTTAACTCCTGGGCTACGTCTACACTGGCCCCTTTTCCGGAAGGGGCATGTAAATTTCACCAGTCGTCGTAGGGAAATCCGCGGGGGATTTAAATATCCCCCGCGGCATTTAAATAAAAATTTCCGCCGCTTTTTTCCGGCTTTTAAAAAAGCCGGAAAAGAGCGTCTACACTGGCCCTGATCCTCCGGAAAAAGTGCCCTTTTCCGGAGAGTCTTATTCCTACTTCAAAGTAGGATCGGGGCCAGTGTAGATGCTCTTTTCCGGCTTTTTTAAAAGCCGGAAAAAAGCGGCGGACATTTTTATTTAAATGCCGCGGGGGATATTTAAATCCCCCGCGGATTTCCCTACGACGACTGGTGAAATTTACATGCCCCTTCCGGAAAAGGGGCCAGTGTAGACGAGCCCCTGTAGTATCTCATTGGAGCTTTATGCTGTGGGAGGGGGAAAGGCAGAGGGGTATATATGGCTTTTATTTTCCAAGCAAGTTGCTAATTTCTTTTGCTCACCACCTTGTTCTGTTTCTTTTTATAGTTAAGCAATGTATTGGTTCTTTGTTCTGTGCTATGCAAGAGATAAGACTGGACCCTTCTAGTCTATGCTGACCTTACAATCTATGAAACTGTTTTTGTCTCTATTCTCATGCTTTTGGACCACATGTCCTAGATGCTGAATGTAGTTGCACTTAACAGTCGGGCCAGTTATAGAACTAGACAAGATGTAGGAGGGAACTGTTTTTGTACTTTCTGTACCCAGCAAATGCTAGACAAGTTTTGGGGTAACAGCAATTGTATGAAAGAGAAAAGGAGCATACATACAATTTATTGCCTCCAATATAGCCTTATTTTTTCTAAGACCTCTACCTGTGTTAACATCAGAAAACGTAAAAGTATTTTTATTCACCTACCAGGAATCTGGAGGCCCATTAAACTCAGCAGGAATAAATGTGTTATAGAAATACAGTGAGAAAACTACAATTCCCATTGTAAATACTCTGTTTTTCTGCAGACACAAATTAATTCAACTGCCAAAAAGAGTGAAATGCACTGTGCTGCAGAGAAATAATAGTGGGCTGTGTGATTTATGTAAAGCACAGCATGACGTACATGTTAATGAGACTAAAACTTCAGACACAGTCTGATTCTTCCATCTGGTTATGGCTGGTGCTAACGTCTTTGCTCAGAAGCTCTTGTAAAATATTAAGGAGAAATTAGAAAATATTTTTCATTTTTCTATCCAAAGCTGCCTTTTAGCCTTACAATGTACCACAGATTGAACCTCTCTAGTCCAGCACTCTTTGGTCTGGCAACATCTGTGGTCCGGCATGATTTTAGTTAACTTGGCCACATCCATGATAAGGTTTCTCCGGTCCCATAAAGTTTGTTTACAGCCCCCAGTCCTGGTTCTCAGTGTTCTGTGCTGTTATTTAGCTCTAATTTGCCCCTAAATATCTTCTAAGAGCCCAGTAAGCAGTGGAAGTGTTGGTAATGCTGCTAGACAATATTGACCTCTTGTGATTCAGCACAATTCTCTGGTTTGGGACCGGTTAGGTCCCAAAGGTGCTGGACTAGAGAAGTTCAACTTGTATTATTAATACATTCCAGTCAAGAGGTGGCTGAGTTCTGACTTTCATAGACACACATACAGCATGGGCCTGGAGTGGGCCGGGTGCACCCCATGTAAACCAGCAATCACTGCATCTACCTTGTGCCCTGCTTGTTACTATCATGGAACTCTGCCATGTTCAGGGAGCTTACAAAGCAGCAATGAAATAGCTGGCGCGCCCAATCTGTGCTTCCAGCTCCCTACCACACTCTCTGTCTAGACATGTTTTCCCAACCCAATATTCAGATCCTTCAGGTAAGGTCTGTGGAGGGAGAAGGATTTCCAGCCAGCTCTGTAGGCTGGTTTTGGAATATCCTTTCTGAGACTAAAGGAGGGGGGCAGGGAAAGCTTGGAACCTTCACTTCCAACCCCAGAGACTACTATTCCCTCAGCTGGTCCCCAGAAGCACTTAGGGATGGGAAGTGTGGGAGGGAGTGCAGGCATGAGTCAAGGGTATAGGTAGTAGAGAATGGCCACTGTGAGATCAGCCCTGTAAAATGGAAAATGACAAGGAGGTAGCATGTTTCAGCTATTGACTCAAAAGAGCTATTTCACCATTGGATCCTTTTTGTCTAGTTCCTGATGTATTTCTAAACAGAATTTCTGTTCCTTGAACAATTATGCAGCATGCTACAGAGAATGTACAAGTAGCCCTCTACCTTATCTGTCTGGTCCCTTGAATAATAAGGTATGCAGCATAGTGACCACCAGGATATTCTCAGGTGCTCTGTTGTTATAGAGTTATTACGTTTTTAATATAATTTAATTTCAACTGATAATATAAATGTTTAACCTTTTTAATTTTTATTAATTTAAATTTTCATGGCCATGAAAAATTGTGGGGTTTGGACAATGGGGAGAGTCGGACAATAATTTAATGACAGTAGACACTGAGATTCAAAACATTAAAGCTTTATAACCACAAATTGTCAACATCACATAGGGGCAAAATACACAAAGTGAATATCCATAAATCCAACAATAAGCTGCCAAGTAGCATTTGTCTGTCTTTGCCGATTTCTGTATTCCAATCCTTATCATTGCAAATATTTGTGTTTACTTGTGTGTGAATAGTGAATTTGATATTTATCAACATTTACCAATAAATATCACATCCTTCTAAGCCTAAGTATTATACGTCCTTACTTTCCTGCATGTTTGGCTTCTCTCCGTTAAAAGCATTTCCTCTAGAGAGAAAAACAGACCATTTCTCAGTTCTGCTGCAAATAAACCTACTAGTGTGTGTGGGCATTACTAGAAAAATAACCCACCCACAAGTAGTGCAGATGTGGTGGTACCTTACAGAACGCCACACCAGCAAGATACTTATAGGTGTTACAGCGTACCAGAAAGAGAGGCAGCAGAATGTAGAGCTGCTGGGTGGTCCCATGCTGGCAACTCCTCTGTTGTAGCTGTACTGCCCACAGTCCTTCCACAGAGGGCCTCCTCTGTCTGTACAGCAGCCAGCCCCGCCAGGGGACAGGGTGAAAGAGTGGGGCTGGGCACGGTACAGTCACAGTAGAGGAGCTGCAGACTTGGGGCCACCCAGTGACCCCATGTTATGCTTCTTTCCTTGCTGTGGTTCCTGGGAACTGCAGTGGGAAAAGGAGCAGAACTCCCAGCTGTGTCCCCTGCCCTTCCACAGAGCTGCATCTGCGGGGGCTCCCGGCAGCAGCCCTGCTTGTGGAGGTGGGGCTGGGCTCAGTACAGGCACCAGAGGAGCTGTCGGCGTCGTCCTCCTTTCCCTACTGCTGTTCTCAGGAGGAACAGAATGTGGGGCCACCCAGTGGCACACTGGCAGCTCGTCTGGCACAGCTCTTTTCCCACGTCTAGCCCTTCCTCGCCACCAGCTCTGTCCTTCAGAGGGACGGGACCCTGTGTGGAAGGGCTGGGGTGGTAGAGATGTGCTGGAAGAGCTACTGGTGGCTCCATGTTCTGCTCCTTTTGCCTTTGTGGTTCTGAATGAAGAGTGGTAGGAGGAGAGAGACAGGTAAGTGGGGTGGATTATGGGGAGAACATGAGGGCTCCAGGATAGGGTTGTGATGTGGAGAAGTCACACAGAAGATCATGTGAGGAGGTCACATCCCCCCCACCCCCAACCTCTCCTCTTCAAATACCATTAAGAAGTGGATTCCACTTGCACCACTGCAACCCACCAAAATCAGTCAAAGCAAATATAATACGTAACCCTCAGAATGCTTCTTACCTTTATACTACTTCTGTTGGGAAGCAAGAATCTGTGTGGGTGAAAGGGAAAAAGAAAAATAGTGAGAGGTTGGATTGAGCTCTAAAAAGGAAATATATTCTCTCCTCTGAGATGTGGAGTGTAAATTTTTCACACTTGGATGCTTAAAGTTACTTCTACTTTAATAGTTAGGCTCTTAACTAAATGTTTTTCAGCTGGGCTGAACACTTTCAGCTACCATTGACTTCAACAAAATTTTCATGTGCTCAGTGCTTCTGAAAATCAGGCCAGTTATATTACAGTGCCTAAATATAGATGTTGGAGCCTACCGTAGATACGGAGAATTGAAGATTTTAGCCTTAATGTATCTGGTAGCTTTAAAGAAAAACTCCCTTCTCTCTGTTGTACACATTTTTTGCCAATCACTTTCTTCTTTATCAGATCTTGATTTCCTAGGCTCAGTTTCGCTTTCTGGTATGTGTATGCAACTCCCACAGAAGCAGGTGGGAATTGCACCCATGTACCTGAAGATGTCATATGATCACTTTTGTTAGACCAAAAGAATTGAACCTAACTACTTCTCTCAATTCTAATTTCTTCTTCCTGTGCCCATTTTTCCTAATCTCCCCCGTACACTTTGCTGAACTTTCCCCCCTACAAACTCTAAGGAATTCACAACCAATTAATCACTTAATTGGCTGAAATTTCTTAAAACTGCTTGTTTTGATGAGAGTCCTCACTTAGTGCCCTATCATCCACAATAGCAAATATCATGAGCACTTAAACATTCTTCACCTAAGTCAGTACTTATGACCTGCTGTTGTATTGGAATTAGACAGGTTATTAAGATCTGAAAGCTTATATAGAAATATTTGATTTTGCTTTAATTGTTTTAAGAGCATGTACATTTTGACACAAGTTGTCCTTGCATCCTGTGGAACAGACAGCCACCATTTCTTCTATTATACAATATATAACCACTTCTGTTATTGAAATCTCCATCATTTAAAAAAGGGCAATTTTCCCCCAAATATACGAGTTTTACTGAAAACGTACTGATATATTTGAGTCGTCTACATATTTTAAAGGTTGTGTGTCTGTCTGTCTGTCAGTCCATCTGTGAGTCTGTTTGTTCAATAATTCCTCTTAAATGGTAAGAGCTAGGACCACCAAATTTGGTATGCAGTTTTGTCTTATAGAATCATAGCATAGCATAGCATACCAGAACTGGAAGGGACCTCGAGAGATCATCAAGTCCAGTCCCCTGCCCTTACGGCAGCACCACACACCATCTGGATCATCCTTGATAGATGTCTATCCAACCTGCTCTTAAATATCTCCAGTGATGGAGATTCCACAACTTTCCTAGGCAATTTATTCCAGTGTATAGACAACCTGACAGAAAGTTTTTCCTCATGTCCAACCTAAACCTCCCTTGCTGCAGTTTAAGCCCATTGCTTCTTGTCCTATCCTCAGAGGCCAAGGAGAACAACTTTTCTCCCTCTCCGTGTAACATCCTTTTAGATACTTGAAAACTGCTATCGTGTCCCCTCTCAGTCTTCTCTTTTCTAAACTAAACATGGCCAATTCTTTCAGTCTTCACTCGTAGCTCATGTTTTCTAGGTCTTCAATCGTCTCTGAAACTTCTCTAATTTCTCCACATCTTTCTTGAAATGTGGTGCCCAGAACTGGACACAATACTCCAGTTGAGGCCTAATCAGCACAGAGTATTATGGAAGAATGACTCCTTCGTCACAACACTCCTGTTAATGCATTCCAGGATCATGTTACCTTTTTTTGTTTTTTTGCAAGTGTCACACTGTTGACTCATAGTTAGTTTGTCTACTATGACCCTTAGATCTTTTTCTGCAGTACACCTTCCTAGACAATCACTTCCCATTCTGTATGTGTGAAACTGATTATTCCTTCCTAAGTGGAGTATTTTGTGTTTGTCCTTATTAAACTTCCCCATATTTACCTCAGACTATTTCTCCAGTTTGTCTAGACCATTTTGAATTGTGACCCTATCTTCCAAAGCATTTGCACCCTTCCCAGCTTGGTATCATCTGGAAATTTAATAATTGTACTTCTGCCTGCCATCATCTAAATCATTGATGAAGATATTGAACAGAACCAGTCCCAAAACAGACTCCTGTGGAATCCCACTTGTTATTCCTTTCCAGCATGACTTTGAACCGTTAATAACTTGTCTCTGAGGGTATGTCTACACTACAGCACTAATTCGAACTAAGCTAATTTGAATTAGCACATCTAGACTTAAAAACTAGTTCAAATTACCGTTTTACTAATTCGAACTATCATGTCCACATTGAGTGGATCCTGAACCGGGGTTAAGGATGGCCGGAAGCGGTGCCGGCAGGGCATCAGATTAGGACTTAGAGCATGGAGCTGCTGTCTCAGGCTAGCCAAGGGCTCTGCTTAAAGGGACCCGACCCCCCCACCCCAGGCAGACAGTTCTCAGGGGTTCCCCACTTGCAAAGCAGTCCTGGCTTGGAGTGCCCTGAGTGCCCACACTCGGCACATCACAGCAGTTGGTCATCAGCCCGGCTGCACTTGCCGCAGGCTGCCAGCCGGGGGGGGGTTGTCAATTGGGGGGCTGCAGGAGAGCTTCCACCCCGAGGAGCCCGCAGAGCCACCCCAGTCTTCCCCATCGGGGGCTCGTACCCCATTCCTCCCTCACCTCCTTCCACTTACCCCTCCCTAGCCCCCCTTCCTGATGTACAAAATAAAGGACACGTGTGTTCAAAAATAGAAACTCTCTTTATTGAACAAAACTCGGGGAGACTGGGAAAAGGAGGTGGGAGAGGGGAAGAGAGAGGGTGGGAGAGGGGAGGGGAACTAAAATGATCAGGGGTTTGGAACAGGTCCCATATGAAGAGAGGCTAAAGAGACTGGGACTTTTCAGCTTAGAAAAGAGGAGACTGAGGGGGGATATGATAGAGGTCTATAAAAGCATGAGTGCGGTGGAGAGGGTGCATAAAGAAAAGTTCTTCATTAGTTCCCATAATAGAAGGACTAAAGGACACCAAATGAAATGAATGGGTAGCAGGCTTCAAACTAACAACAGAAAGTTGTTCTTCACAAAGCAAAGAGTCAACCTGTGGAACTCCTTGCTGCAGGAGGTTGTGAAGACTAGAACTAGAACGGAGTTTACAGAGAAGTGAGATAAAGTCATGGAGGTTGGGTCCATGGACTGGTATTAGCCAGAGGGTAGGAATGGTGTCCCTGGCCTCCGTTTGTGGAAGGCTGGAGATGGATGGCATGAGACAAATGGCTTGGTCATTGTCTTCGGTCCATCCCCTTCAGGGTACCTAGTGTTGGTCGCTGTCGGCAGACAGGCTACTGGGCTAGATGGACCTTTGGTCTGACCCAGTACGGCCATTGTAAGCTCAGGGCTCAGGGTCGGGGGTCTCAGTGGACCACCTTGATTTTCATGCCAACCTGCTCCTGGGTGGCCAGGCTGGCAGCTATCCTGCCCTAGACGGCCACTTTCCTGTGCTTAGTGCGGAGGTCATGGATGAGGTCCACGATGTCTGCATTAGACCAGGCGGGCTCCCGCCTCTTGCGGACCTGGGCAGGCTCCCGGGAGCCCCCAGCCTGGTCCTGGGAAGAGGCGGAGGGCTGGGTGGCAGCCGGTGGCCGGCTCGAGCCGTGCCAGGTGCAGGGTCTGCTGGCTGGGTGCTGGCAGGCTTGCACCTGGCATGGGCACCGTAGCCAGCCCATGCCCCTTTAAGGGCTCCGGGGCCGGGAGGGGGCAGAAGAGTTTCCCTGGTGGTGCCCAGAGTGGCCACCAGGGAAAGCTGGGGAGGGCTAGCCTCCCACTAGTTCGAATTAAGTGGCTACACAGCCCTTAATTCGAACTAATTAATTCGAACTAGGCGTTAGTCCTCGTAGAATGAGGTTTACCTAGTTCGAATTAAGCGCACTGCTAGTTCGAATTAAGTTCGAACTAGCGGTTTGCATGTGTAGCGCCTATCGAAGTTAATTCGAACTAACGTCTGTTAGTTCGAATTAACTTTGTAGTGTAGACATACTTTGAGAATGGTTATCCAGCCAGTGATGCACCCATTTTATAGTAGCCCCATCTAGGTTGTATTTCCCTAGTTTATTGATAGGTCATGCCATACTGTATCAAATGCTTTACTAAAGTCTAGGTATACCATGTCCACCACTTTTCCCTTATCCACAAGTTTGTTATCTTTTCAAAGAAAGCTATCAGATTGGTTTGATGTAATTTGTTCTTTACAAATTTGTACTGGCTGTTACCTATCACCTTATTATCTTCCAGTTGTTTGCAGATTGATTCCTTAATTAACTTGCTCCATTATCTTCCCTGGCACAGAAGTTAAACTGACTGGTCTGTAGTTTTCTGGGTTGTTCTTATTTCCCTTTTTTATAGATGGGCACTATATTTCCCCTTTTCAAGTGCTCTGAAATCTCTCCTGACTTCCATG
Source organism: Pelodiscus sinensis (assembly GCF_049634645.1). NCBI lineage: Eukaryota > Metazoa > Chordata > Testudines > Trionychidae > Pelodiscus > Pelodiscus sinensis. The sequence continues at coordinate 72,830,567 of NC_134712.1, forward strand.
ACTTTTCAAAGATCATAGCTAAGGGCTCAGATAGCTCCTCTATTAGCTCCTTGAGCATTCTAGGATGTATTTCATCAGGCTCTGGTGACATGAAAACATCTAACTTTTCTAAGTGATTTTTAACTTGTTCTTTTTAAATTTTGACTTCTAAACTTATCCCATTTCCACTAACTTTATCCTGACTTTAATGCAAGGTCAGGGTTTGGTTGTGTCAGGAAAATGGGATGTGCCTGGAATTTCATGGTTTGTTTTTCATAACATGGAAAGGTAAGAGCTTGATTGGAGGAATGTGATAATGCACAGTCACCTCTGGGAGCAGCAAAAGTGGGGGACAACTATATTGCCGACTGTATAGTTGTACTGCTCCACCACTCTGACCTGCCCCAGGGAGCCCCCCGTACCTCCTGAGGTCTCCCACACCTCCTAACTCTAGTTCGAACTAGGGTGCAAGTGTAGACATATCCTAAGGGTACGTCTAGACTACATGCCTCTGTCGCCAGAGGCATGTAGATTAGGCTACCCGACATAGTAAAATGAAGCGGCGATTTAAATAATCGCCGCTTCATTTAAATTTACATGGCTGCCGCGCTGAGCTGACAAACAGCTGATCAGCTGTTTGTCGGCTCAGCGCGATAGTCTGGACACGCGGGTGTCGACATCAAAGGTATTTGTCGACCACCCAGGTAAACCTCATCCCAGGAAGAAGCCTTTTTGCGAAAGAATTCTTTCGCAAAAAGGCATGTGTGGACAGGGAAGGCAGGGGGTTTTGCACAAAAAGAGGAAAGAGGAAAAAGCACAGATGCCCTGTTGGTCATTCTGTGCATACCAATCATTGCTTACTTTCGAGAGAGCGTCCATGCAGTCTGGACTTTTTTGACGCACCTTTGCAGTATGGACGCGCTCTTGCACAAGAAGTTTTTGTGGAAGATCTCTTCTGATAAAAGCTTCTTGTGCAAGAAGCCTGCAGTCTAGATGTAGCCTAAGAGTGTACAAATGTTATTAGTCATAAAATTATCCAGATGCCCCACCTGATTTTATGGTCTCATGTGGCAATGATTACTACAGCTTGACTTGGCCCTCTGTGCAGTAACATTTCCTTTCCTTTGTTGTAAATGCACTAGCCCAGAATATCTTGATTGAATGGGCAAATTAAAATGCTGATGTGTTCACATTAAATAAATGGGCCATCATTAAATTTTTAAAAGTGTCTATAAACCAAACATATTAAGTTCACTAAATACTCAGAATATGCTCATTGTTTGAACCATTCTGGACCAGATCCTCACATGTTGTAAATAAATATAGTTCTCTTGAGGTCTGTGGAACTATATTGATTTATATCACCTGAGGGTCTGTGCTTCACTGTGCAGGTAACTGTAATTGTGCCACTGGAAAAAGTCTCTTATTTTCTTTACTCTGCACTTCCCAAAGATATAACAGCTTAATCCTACAGTCCATACTCTTTCCTTCCAAGTTTTCAGTGCATTCTGTTAAAGTTTTCCTTCAATTCCCTCTTCAAAACTTAATTTTTATTCACAGACATGTAGACTCTAAGGCCGGAAGGGATCACTACCCCCATCTAGTCTGATCTCCTGTCTGTGCAAGTTGTAGAATTTTCCCCAGAAGCTGGATTAAAGTCACATTCTTTAGATAGGTGCCTAATCTTCTTTTAAAGATTCTAAGTGATAGTGAATCAATCACTTCCCCCGATGTGCTGTTCCAGTGTTTAATAACACTCGCTGCTAGGAAATTATTTTGTCAAGACTGAATTTATCTAACCTCAGCTTCCAGCCATTGGGTTTTGTTACACCTGTGCCTGCAAGACCGAAAAGCCTCAGCCATCTTTTCCATGTGTAAGTTCCTACTCACAGTGATCAAGTCACTTCTTGACCTGATTTTAGACTACAGAAAGTTGACTTAAACTATGTAACTTCAGCTATGTGAATAATGCAGCTGGAGTAAATAGATCTTAAATCGAGTTACTGCAGGGTCTACATTGCAGGGGGGTGGGAGGGAGAAGTCGATGGGAGAAATTCTCCTGTCAGCTTCCCTTACTCTTCTTGTCTGGGGTAGAATAACAAAGTTGACTTGAGAGTGATCTGCGGTCAATTGGATAGGTTTTAACTAGACTTTCTAAATCGAAGGTCAATGGATTGATCTCAGAGGGTTGATCGAGACTATAGTGTGGGTGTCACCTTAAATAAGCCGAATAGACTGAACTTCTTAAACCTCACATCATAAGGCTCTTTTCCAGCCCCTCCTTTGCGTTCTCTCCAGTATTTCCACATTCATCTTAAAGTGGGGACACCAGAAGTGGACATGAATATTCTAGGAGTGGCCTTGCCAATGCTCTGTACAGAGGCAAGGCCGCTTACTTGCTTAATATTCCCTTTTTTTAATTAACCAAGGGTCATGCTGGTCAGTTTTTGCTGCAGCATTTCACTGAGCTCATGTCTGGGCAGTTATTTGCAATGACTCTGCTGAGGAGGAGGTTAGTGAGGGCCTTGGGACCCAGTTGTGGCAATGTTTACCACTGCTTGATTTTGACATCTGACAACTGATGTTGGGTGTGGAGAGGGAGGTTACGGAGAAGGCCCAGCTCAGTTTGGGGCTGATGAAGATAGAGGACAGAATTCCACTTCTTCTGTGGTGAGAGAAGCTTGGCTACAGCCAAGAGTTTGGGACAGCTTGCTGCCTCAACCAACCGCCTGGTGGATGGATGAACTAAGCCCATGGAGACTGATCGAAGGGCTGGCTATGTGAAGACAAAACCTGCACAAAAGGGGATGAGGGCTCTGCAGAACTGTCCTTGGGTTGACCTTATTTTGAATTTTACGATTCGTTTATCTGTGCACTTCAGCACCCTGGAAGGGGTAGGACTCACGTGCGAGATTGCCAACGACTGAAAATGACTTTATGGACAGCATAGCAAAAATTACAGACAACCAAACTTTTATATGAATGCATTCTTTGTAGTGTAAAGATGAATCAAAAGCCATACAGCATAGCACTCCTGCCTGTTAACTGAGCAGAGGATCGCGGCACCTGTGAAACCCCAGGACAGCTGACAAACCAAGCTGGGCAGCAGGCAGATGGCTGGAGGAAAGGAGGAGCCCACAACACAGTCAGATGGACCCACAGTATGTTGGCCAGGCATGCGGACACAATCCTATTCCTGTTAGAGACCACCTCCATCCCAAACATCCCCTCTCTGGGTCCTCCTTCCACCTTGGGAGCCGCTCATCTGGCTGAGAGTGGGGGCTGCCACCAGTGATTGCCCCTCTGTGGCTTGTCAGTGGGGAGCTGTGGGAGGCAGCTATGCTCAGGCCACTGTGTTCTATCTCCTGCCCTCCCCCAGCCATGGGGAGCACAGTAGGGGTGCATGCTGCATGCCCACCCACCAAAAGGAGCTGCAGTGCTGATGCTAGTGATGCCTATGAAGAGTTCAAAGCCAGAAACAGAGAAGAGCAGCCTCCACCAGCCAACAGCAGGTTGGAGGGAGTCCCCACCAGGAGAATCCCCCTCTCTGCCCCTGCCCTGGGAACTGTATACAGTTCCCATGCTACGGAGCTCACCCTGGGGACAACGGGGAGGGACTCCTCATCTCTGCTGCATAGCATGGTGGCTTTTATTGCTATCTAATTGCTTTTACGGATTTTACTGACCCTTGGCAGTCCTGCTCAAGTGTGCCTGCAGCAAACACAGTAGAGGCAGCAACCGATCAATGGAAATCATGCAACTGTGTAAGTAGTGCCCTTTGAGCCAGAAGGGGGACTCTATGGAGGAAGGCCCTGGCAGAGATTCCTTAAGTCATTTTCTGAGCCATTGCTTTCCAAGACAATCTCCCATCCTGCAGGGATAGCCTTTGTTTTCTCTTCCCAGATGCGTTACTTTGTATTTTGGGTGTCTTCAGATGGATTTTGTTGGACTGCATAGTAACTATTTAACAAGACAATTCAGATCACTCTGGAACAACAATCTCTTCTCCTGCTTATTAGCCACCAATATTTGTGTCATCTGCAAACTATGCTAATCAACAAACAATTCATAGTTTCATACCTGGCTGATAAAAAATTTGAACTGGACCAAGAACCAATCCCCAAAAGAACCCACTAGAAACAACCCCACTCGTTGAGCTTTTCCCATTAATAATTGCGTTTTGAAATATGTCAATGATGAGACTAGTTTTAATTCATCCAATGTGTACCTAACATAAATGTTTCCATCAAGATATCATAGGTTTTAAGTCAAATGCCTTGGAGAAATCTATAGATATTATATCTACATAACTGGCTTCATTGACCAGGCCTATCCTCTCGTTTTTTAAAAAAAACAGGTTTGTTTGACAAGAGCTCCCTTCCCTGAAACCATATTGACAGACATAAATTATATTTTTAGTTCTAATTCTTTGTTGATTTGAGAATTGATTGATATCAGTCTAGTCCCTGGATCCTCTCTTTTACTCATTCATTGTTCTAGCTAGATTTCTGACAGTAAACTCTGGTCTAATACTAATTACTCCCACTGTGATGCCTGACCTTAAAAAAGCCTTACTACAATAAAATAGTAACTAACAAAGAATAGGGTGCAAAAATATCATATGATCTGTTTCTTCCCCGTACTGTTCTCTGTTCTCTCCTCCATACTTGTTTAACCAGCATGGTATGTAGATATTATTTATCTAAAACATAAGTACAGGACCTCAACATGGCCTCTATTTGCATTCATACAACTTTGCTAGAGCATGAATAATTTTTATGCTCAGGAAAATTTATGTGCAAAAGGTATGTATTTGCTGGGGGGAAGTCAGCATCATTTCTGTAAAGGGAAATCAGGCCTTACTAATCTGCTAGAGTTCTTTAAGGGGGTCAATAAATATGAGGACAAGGGGAATCCATTGGATATAGTATACTTAGATTTCCAGAATGCCTTTGACGAGGTCCCTCACCAAAGGCTCTTAAGTAAAGTAAGTTATCGTGGGATAAGAGGGAAGGCCCTTTCATAGATTGATAACTGGTTAAAAGACAGGAAACAAAGGATAGGAATAAATGCTAAGTTTTCCAGATGGAGAGAAGTAACTAGTGGGGTCCCCCAAGGGTCTATCCTGGGACCAAGCCTATTCAACTTATTTATAAATGATCTAGAAAAAAGGGGTAAACAGTGAGGTGGCAAACTTTGCAGATGATACTCAAGATAAGACTGAAGCAGACTGTGAAGAGCTTCAAAAAGATCTTATCAAACTATGTGATTGGGCAACAAAATGGCAAATGAAATTTAAGGTTGACAGATGTAAAGTAATGCACATTGGAAAAAATAATCCCAATTATACATTCAAAAAAGCAAATAGAATGTTAGCAATCATTAAAAAAGGGATAGAGAATAAGACAGAAAATATCTTAATGCCTCTGTATAAAACCATAGTACGCCCACATCTTGAATACTGCATCCAGATGTGGTTGCCTCATCCCAAAAAGGATATATTAGCTTTGGAAAAGGTTCAGAAAAGGTCAACAAAAATGATTAGGGGTTTGGAATGGGTCCCATATGAAGAGAGATTAAAAAGACTTGGTCTTTTCAGCTTAGAAAAGAGGAGACTAAGGGGGGGATAAGGTAAAGGTCTATAAAAAGTGCTGGTGTAGAAAAAGTGAATAAGGAAAAGTTATTTACTTATTCCCCCAATAATAGAACGAGGGGTCACCAAATGAAATTAGTAGGCATCAGGTTTAAAACAAACAAAAGGAAGTTTTTCTTCACTCAGCGCACAGTCAACCTCTGGAACACCTTGCCAGAGGATATGGTGAAGGCTATGACTTTAATAGGATTCAAAAAAGAGCTAGATAGATTCATGGAAGTTAGGTGTATCAATGGCTATTAGCCAGGATGGGTAGAAATGGTGTCCCTAGCCTCTGTTTCTCTGGAGGTAGGTGCCAGGGGAGGGATCACGTGAGGATTACCTGTTGTGTTCCCTTCCTCTGGGGCATCTGATATTGGCCATTGTCAGCAAGACTGGATACTGGGCTAGATGGACTGTTGGTCTGACCCAGTACAGCCGTTCTTATGTTCATATGTTCTTACTTGTTTTTACACATCCAAATGCAGATAATTTGTGGGATGAGATAGAAAAGGGATCATGTATCAAAGTACCCCTGATTTTGTTTATGCACAGAGGTCAATTTAAATCAGCCTCCACTCCAAGCTGTATTGTTCGGACCCTATTGTACAGTGGTGGCCAGACTCACAGGAAGGGCAAGGATGAATATTTTCCAGCACTCAGAGAGGACCTATCAGAAGAAAGGGTACAAGTAAGGGCAGAATGAGGGCAACAGCTTCAACAGATGTTACTGAGTATGCTCATCCATCTGAGCATTCTCAGTACAAGCCAAGGAGTTAATCTAGGGTGGCACATGGCTTTGTATGCCCTCCCCAGTGCATTGACTCTGCCAGCAATACATAGGAAATCATTATTACTTTAAATCTGTATTCTTTTGAGTCCTAATGACCTGCCATGTGATTATGTATTTTACAAACTGAGGAATAACTAGCCATATCTGGGCAAGCACCAGGTATTTGGAAATGCCCCCATTTAGAAAAATATGTGGGTAGCTACTGTACTATTTAGAGTGTTAAGCGTTTGGTGCAGGGACTGACATTGTGTCTGTGTATGGTACCTAGCACACTGAGGCCTCAATTCATGTGAGGGCTTCCAGTCACTGCCTCAGTACAAATACATAAAATAAAATAATTCTGCACTATATACATTTTTCTTCTTTCATCCGTTTATCATGTCTTGTTTTCAACTACTTTTCAGCTTTTGATGACAGGGGTTTTCTTTCCAATGTCTGTACAACACTTGTCAGAATGGGACACTGACTTGGTAGGTGTTAATTTAATAAAAATAACATTTTCTCACAGATCCTCACAGTCATTGGATGAGAACCATTACTAATGTTGTTTTATTTGAATCTTTTTTTTCTTCAGTAGTGGGCCCATAGCAAACATAGGTTTGAACCATAGGCTACTGGAGTCAGTAGAAGTCATCTTTCCAATGGATTTGAAGTCATGAAGGGAATGGGATCAAGGCCTTACGTGCTTGATATACAGGGAGTTATTTGTTGCCTTATGGAATGATTTCATTACTTAGGAAGGACACATTAACAATCTAAAATTATTTATATCTTTTATGTTAGGCTTATTAATGTTCTTCAGCATCACCTCTTCAAAGTGTCCCTCATACAGACTTGTATTTCTCTTGTGACCTCCATTAGTGTCCTCATAAGTTGCTGCTCCTGCAGTTTTAGCAATGCTGAATTACAGCCCGAGTCTAAAGAGAAATCATTACTTTCCTCATTTTAGCATTTGGAACAGTTGGCCTGAAGCCCACAGTTAGATGATCAGAAGGTCACAAAGTCTGTTCCTACTTGATTTTTATGTCCTGCCTCGGCTTTCATTGGATAAATGTGTGCCAAGTGAGGTGGTATCACCTTCACTAGACGATATTCAAAAATAGTTGAAGTATAATTATATCAATCACATAAGGGGACGGGGGATGAGTTAGCTGGTCCATCAGATCGCCTCCTATTGATGTGAAAATTGCACCCACTTACAGTCACTTCTCGGGAATAGATGAAATATGCACAAATATTAACAAATCACTTAATTTGAATGATGATTTCTGGATAAAGAGAAAAATAGACTTCTAAATAACCAGCATGTTCTGGTCAAATGCTATCTTTCTAGACAAGGACAAATGCTCAGTCCTTTCACTACCTAACATTTTACTTTGGAACACAGATGCAGAAGACCAGAATTGTGTATCCCATTTAAAATGTTTTGGTTGAGAAACATATATACACTGAATATAATATTGGGAATCTGATACAATTGTGAATACTAACAAACTCACCAGTTGAGCACAGCTGGCTTTAAAAAATAAGCCTTTAAAGCTGAAAGTAGCCATCCCTACTGTACGGATTAATTTGAAGACTAGTCCCAATTGTTGCTACAATTCTACATGTGATCAATGTGTCTTAAACACCTGGAATCCAAAAGTCTTCTAAATAAAAATTAAATGCGTGAAGACTTGATTAATTATGGCTTCATTTAGTTTAACATCTCTACTCATTCTTTTAGGGAGACTATATATATATTTACTGCACAAAACAGATATAATCAAGGTGCTTACTTTATACATTATAGTGTGGTGAAATCAACTGCTGCTACTCAAGAAACACTTGCCCAATTTGATCTTATGACTGTTTTTCACCACGGTTTTGTAACCTTTTCAATCAACTTTTTTGCCCTCTCTTACTTGAGTGTGATGGTGAGGGGTGAGTTGAGGTGAAGGGAGTGTATTTTCACTAATGGAACTACACCAGGTAAACCTGCAGCTGCTAGATGGAGCTTGCATTGTTGCAATTTACTCAGGTCACATGGATGCTAGACCTATTTTGCACCAGTGCAAACAGTGTGTTACACTGAAGCTGTCACTCCATGATATTTAGATCTTTCCTCTGAGTGGTTACAGCTGATTATAAGCACTGCAATGTTTAGGTTTTTAAGTATGAAAAGATCAGATTATTTCTCCAAATAGAAGTCATTTTTACACATGCAAAATAATTCATATCTGCTACCTTGATGCCAATTCATCTAGTTCACTTGGATCCTGCTGAGTCTTGATTAACATAGTTAATTTTGTACCACGTACATGCCTCTTCATTGTTTAATCCATTTTTTCCCGGATAACTCCTGAATGTTCTAAATATCACCAGCTCTAGTATGGAAATACGGTCAGTTCACTATTAACCCTTTATCATGTTAAAAACTGATCATTTATTCCAGCTCTTTGTGTTGTCTCTGCCAGTTTCTAATCCATTACAATCCAGTCTTACCACCACAAGGACCTTTTTTCAATAGTCTTTATCAAAGTCTTTTTGAAAAGTCCATATGGCATCCAATTCCCCTTTGTGATGGAGTGTATAAAACCTGCATCGACATGGAATGGACTAGACCAGGGATGGAGAGCCTCAGGCCCAGGAGCTGGATGTGGCCCTCAAGGCTCAGGTCCGACCCAGCATTGGCGAACCTGCGCTGGTGCTCCAGCCCCCACACTGCTCCACCGGAAGGCTGAAGCACACAAAATCTACAAGACTGAGCCCCCTTAGGCTGTGGTGTGGGAGGAGAATGTGAAGATTGTCTTTCTCCTTCTCAGTTGGCGACCACATCACTTGTATGCAGCCCCCAACTGATTTTTCTGTGGTTGAGTGGCCCCTGACCCCAAAAAAGGTTCACCACCCCTGGGAGAAGCATCTACTTTGGGCTGGAGTAGCCCCACTCTACTACACCTGCATGCCACGTTAAGAATGGAAAAGGAGTTTAAAAGGAGGAAACTCCATTCAATACTGGGCAGTCCAGGAAAGAGAGCAGGTTGTTGAAGGGAGCCCTGGGAAAGCAGCAGGAAGAGGCCTGGAAACTAGCAGAGACTCTGCCCTCACGGAAGTGAAGATGGATCCTCTAAAAAGGGGGAAGTGACTGTATCTTATAACTTGTGCGGGAGATTCTAAGAACTTTGGAGTAGACCCGTGGGCTTTGTCTACACTACAAGGGCTACGTCTACACTGGCCCCTTTTCCGGAAGGGGCATGTAAATTTCATGAGTCGTAGTAGGGAAATGCGCGGGGGATTTAAATATCCCCCACGGCATTTAAATAAAAATGTCCGCCGCTTTTTTCCGGCTTTTAAAAAAGCCGGAAAAGAGCGTCTACACTGGCCCCGATCCTCCGGAAAAAGTGCCCTTTTCCGGAGGCTCTTATTCCTACTTCAAAGTATAGGAATAAGAGCCTCCGGAAAAGGGCACTTTTTCCGGAGGATCGGGGCCAGTGTAGACGCTCTTTTCCGGCTTTTTTAAAAGCCGGAAAAAAGCAGCGGACATTTTTATTTAAATGCCGCGGGGGATATTTAAATCCCCCGCGCATTTCCCTACTACGACTCATGAAATTTACATGCCCCTTCCGGAAAAGGGGCCAGTGTAGACGTAGCCCAAGGTTTTTGCGGCAGAAAATTTGCTAATGACATCGCGACTCATGCTCATGAATTCGTCATTAGCATACTCTCTGCTGCAAAAACCTTGTAGTGTAGGCATAGCCGTGGTGTCCAGCATGCTAGCCACTAGCTACATGTGGCTATTTGGCCAGTTAAGTGTGGCTAGTTTGCTACAGCAGTAACCACTATGGTGGCTACTGCTCCAGAACTGGTTAGATACTACCAGAGTAGACTGTGACCCATCCAGGGCCCCTCTGAAGAACGAGTGACCAAATATCTGCGCTGATTAGGCTTCATTTGGAGTATTGTGTCTGGTTTTGGGCATCACATTTCAATAAAGATGTGGCAAAATTGGAGAGGGTCCAGAGAGGAGCATAAAAATTATTAAGGGTTTAGAAGAAATGACTTGTGAGGGAAGACTAAAAGAATTGAGGTTGTTTAGTTTGGAAAAGAGAAGACTGAGGGGACATAATAGCAGTTTAAGTATCTAAAAGGGTGTTACAAGGAGTAGGAAGAAAATTGTTCTCCTAGACCTCTAATGGTATGACAAGAAGCAATGGGCTTAAACTGCAGCAAGGTGTAGTTTGGACATTAGGAAAAACTTCCTAACTGTCAAGGTGGTTAAGCACTGAAATAAATTATCTAAATTGTGCTGGGTCCTGCCATGAAGGCAGGGGATTGAACTTGATGACCTCTCGAGGTCCCTTTCAGTTCTAGGATTCTATATCTTGCATAGAATGGGCTTCAGCTTTCAACCTTTTGTTTAATCTCTTTGGTTGATTTTTGGATTTGTCTGTTTCATATTGCAGTCTGAAATGGGGAGAAATAGTCAGAAAGCCTTGGCTGGCAAGCTGAGAGCCTGTCATCGTGAGGCTGACATTGAATGGTTTTGATGGAAGGATCGGACTGGTGTGTGTGCGCTTTTCATGTAGTGTCCAATGCGGGTGCTTTGATAAGGACAGATCCCCGACACCCTGCTTTCCCAATTTGTTTGACCAAAGAATTTTAGTAGATGTATGATTTTCCATTACAAACAATCACTGTCAACTGCTAGTTCTGGGACACAAGATGGGAAGGACTCCGGGTCACAAGAGAGAACTCCTTTGCAAGTGTCTGGCTAGTGGGTCTTGCCCACAACAGAGTCTAACTGAATGATGTATTTGGGATCAAGAAGGAATTTTCCTGTAGGTCAGATTGGCAGAGACTTTGGAGGATTTTCACCTTCCATTGCAGTATGGGTCCCTTGTGGGTTTAAACTAGTATAATTTTGTGGATTCTTTGTAACTTGAAGTCTTTACATTTGAGGACTTCAGCAACTCAGGTCTATAAGAGGAGTGGGAGGGCAAGGTTATTTGGCCTACAGTATGCAGGAGGTCAGACTTGGTTATTAATACTCTCTTTGGCTTTGAAGTCTATCTGTCTATGAACCATATTCATCTACATCTTTTATAATTCTGTGATTAGCTATTTGGAGAAGCTCTATGGTCTATATTATACAGGAGGTCAGACTAGAAGATCACAATTGTTCCTTCTGTCTATATGATTTATGAATCTCTACATTTTATGAATTGCTGCAGGATCACTTCTTTTGACACCTCAGTTTTTGACAGCACATCCTGTTTATTGCTCAAGAAGAATAGTCCTGAGGCAGGAATGTCTCCAGCATTCTCTGCTGTAAGAACTGATGCAATCAAATAATTCAGCTTCTAAGAAATGTCCTTATTCTCCTTCATTGTGCCCAATAAACCCTGGCCCTGATATACTTAAAATAATGTCTTGCTTTTTTTTTTTTTGGTCTTTGGCTGTTTGCTCTTCAAAATTTCTCTTAGTCCTAATTACATTTTAGCATTGTAAGCCTTACCTTAAATGGAATGTGATAAACCATAGCACCCGCTGAAGCCTAGTATGACTAAGCCAGAAATATGAATCTCTTGAGTAGAAGGAACACACAAACAAGTGTACTCATCTCTTATGCTAAATTACCATCTTATGGATACAGATGAAGATAAAATTGTTTCTCAAAACCTTGTCCCATTGTAGAATAGTGATAGAAATGTAGCCGTGTTAGTCTGGTGTAGCTGAAACAAAATACAGGACTATGTAGCACTTTAAAGACTAACAAGATGGTTTATTAGATGATGAACTTTCGTGGGCCAGACCCTCATTGATACCTAGTACTATCATATCTATTTGTTGTATCCTCTTTTGTTTTGTGAACTCTTATTGGGAGCTTGTGTGGAGCCTAACACCACAGAGTTAGGACTCCTAGTGGTAGCCACAATACAAACACTAACAAATGTCTATCTATGTCTGTACAGGGTTTGTGTGCTCAAACACTGTATGTGAAAAACATGTAGGATCAGGTCTGGAAGCTAATTGAGGGCACCATGAAAATTAAGCTTTTAAATATCTCTTTGCAGAAATAATTGAAAAGCCCAAATATTCAGAATTTCTGCCCACGTTTATATGGCGATTGCAAGTGTAGTTGTGATAATCTCATGCACCAATTCTACCTGTGCACTTTGAGTGTGGTTCTAAATGTCTGGGACATATTTTTGAGCCTCCCTTGTTTTGGACATCTGCAGGGGACACTGCAAGATTTCAGAGGTCATTTACATAAAGCCAGACTTTCCCAATTTAGGGTCAGATCATCAGCTAAACAAATAAAATGAATGATATGGCTCTATCTTAACTAGCCTCAGTGTGCCAAAAAAATGTTGTGTCATTATTCCGCTAAATCAGCTTCAACTTTAATTAAACTATATATTGTAGTGGGACACTATCAACAGTAAATCAGTACTGGTTACTGGATCTGTTGAGGGATTGGGACATTGCTGTAATAACATTACTGCAGTATTATCTGGCTTTGCACTCCAGAGGCACACAAATGCTCATCAGACAGACACAAGACTAACAAACAATGACAAAACTGTTAAAGTGCTCTTGCATCTCATGAAAAATTCATTGTTTATCTGATACAGCATCAGGCATAATGACTCTAGCTGTGAAATCCTTCCTTGGCAAGCATGAGACAGTTCTTGTAAAATAAAAGGTTCCTGAAAATTGCAAATTTAGGGCAAGATCAATTGAAATAATGGGAAAGAGCCATTAAGTCTTAAAATAGATTACGGCACTGCTTGTCTTTGAGTTAGTTTTATTCTGGGCGCAGAAGGCTTTTCTCAATGTCACCCTTATATAAACCAATGGTGTTTGTGAATGTAAATATGCTTTTGGCAGATGTGAGTTTGTAGCCTTAGCTTGCCTGGGGAAATGGTTGAATTTTCAAGCCAGATGAGCGAGTTACCAGCTCTCTCTAGTTCTGGAATACCGGCACAGGGTGCATTAAGCTTTTGGAAACATGGCTGCCTTCATTTCCAAGCTACTCCTTGACTTGCTTAGACCTGACAATGCCTTAGGTGAAATGGATTGTCTTCATCATTCTCATTGTGAAATTGCAACTCTTGGCAAATCCAAAGCTCATGCAGCTCCTTCAGAAGTCGGACACTTCTCTCACTATTTTTGTCTGTTTATATCTTTTACATATCTGGTACCACTTCTTTCTGAATGATGCTTAAAATGGTTCATTGGAGACTACGTCTCTCTGTGTGAATCAAAGTTTACGATATAGTGGGGGTTTCTAGGGTTTGTATTTCAACCCTGGTATTTATTTTCATATTTTTGCATTATACGTATACTCATTTTAAAATTATGTTTTTCATTGTTTTAAAAGCAGCTTCATCAATCGACAGTTCTTATGAAGTCCGCTTTTAAAAATATTAAATGTATTTTTAAAAACTCTGTTTACAACTCAGTGGCCCGACTAATCAATGAGTTGTCAGAGTGCAACTCCCATAGATTTCTTTATTCCAGATACAGGTGATGAGATAAGCCACCACAGATAAGGTTTTATGGATGCATTGGGCTTTAGTCTAAGGTCTCTCCCTTTAACTCTACCTGTAAAGGAAGGCTACACACAGTAAAGTCATTAGACTAGGAAATAGAAAAGTCTATTGTTGATTGTCAAAAGAGCATTTCCTCTGATTTTGCATTTTTTCTTAGGTTGCCTTCAGGTGTTTACAAGAGCAATGTTTGCCCTTCTCTGGCATGAGAAACAGATAGGATTAAGATGCTATAGCTGTCCTCAGAAAGCTCCAGAAACAATGGAGCCCGGCATGCTGCTTATCTGAGACAATTGTTTAAGTGCAGAATAGCAGTGTACAGAGCAGATAAGATGAGAAATGAGGAAGGCACCGAGAGACATTTCAGCAGATGCATCAATCATGATAATGTCTTATGGCCCTCCTAGTTTGGAAGTATGTAACATATGCTCTCTCAACTAATACCACTTCTTTCCTCTTTCATTGCAAGATGAGCATTGCTGTCTGCATTGGATTTTTTGCTGCCTGGAGCCCATATGCCATCATAGCCATGTGGGCAACCTTTGGATCCATAGAAGAGATTCCTCCACTAGCTTTTGCAGTGCCAGCTGTCTTTGCAAAGTCCTCCACACTCTACAACCCTATAACCTGTCTTCTTCTGAAGCCCAATTTCCGGAACACCCTTGCCAAAGATTTTGGAGTTCTCCAGCAATTGTGCATCAGGACTTGTTTTTGCCTCAGGATCCTGCAGAGCTGCAGTTACAGGTCAGTTCTGGAAATCAGCCTGAAATCATTGAAAGGGAGAAATGAGTCCAGCTGTAACTCAGTGCAGACTGTGGAAGGATGTTCTTACTTCCCATGTGAAAAGTGCAATGATGCTTTTGAATGCTTTAAGAACTATCCAAAATGCTGCCAGGAGAGGGTAAGCACTATGGAATGCACTCCTCAGGAAAGTGTGTCTCTGGAGAGTAACCTCCAAGCAACACAGAAGCAAGGTGCCAAGAAATCCGTAAAGGTGGTTGTTCAAGGAGAAAAAAGGTCTCAAAATGATAACCTTGAAATCACCTTGGAAACAATGCCTACATGCAGCAGATTTGCAAACCTCTAGGGTTTGGTCTGGAGGATTTCAGTTAAGAAACAGTAATTTAATGGTACCAGACTTCTGAATGTAACCTTTTCTAAACAGCCCACCCACTGCTCGTTTTCTATACACCTTTCCTGGTTTTCTCAATTGCCCTTTGATAGAATACCTAATGCAGCATAAGCGTGTTTGACTTCCAAAACACAGACTTCAGTAACTATCTTGTGGTAGCTGCGGCGAGGAGTCCTGTGGCACCTTATAGACTGACTGAAGTGTTGGAGCATAAGCTTTCGTGGGCAAAGACCAACTACAGTGTTAGCTGTATTCAAACAGTGCTATTGCAATCAATTTCCTTCCCACTTGGAGTTTTGGAGCTCTTGTTTACTTTGTTTTTGAGGAAACAGGCCCCTTGATACTATGGAGACATTTCTGTAAGATGTTATTACTCTTTCTCAACATTGTATGTTTTATATTCTGTACATTCAAGACAAATAGCAGATTGCATATAAGAATTTTTTAAATGACAACCTCATGCTGTTTTAACTGTTTTATAAGTTAAAAGACAGATGGTGTATCAAACTCCACTTCTCCAAAAAAAGCTGTGGAGAATAAACTGCTTTCAACAAAAGATAATTTTGTTCCTGACCATGAAGAGACAGAGGCAATTTCTGCTCCAATTTACATTGAAATAAAATAAAGAATACATATAAACAGATATAGTCCATATTTAACCTGGTTTAACTATAAGAAGAATTTGACTCAGAAATGTCAAAACATTCGTCCCATGTTCCTAATAAGGGCCCTGAAATAATTGGGGTGAAGAAAAGGAATTGAGAGGCTACAAAGAGCAAGAATTTGGATAACTTGGTAAGCTGGGCTCCAACAAACAATGAGTTTTAATACAGTGAAATGGAAGTGTGCTTTTCTAGGAACAAAGAATGCAGGCCATACTTATGGATGGAGAAACATCCTGGGAAGCAGTGACTGAGGAAAAAATTGTGGGGGTTATGGTGGCTAATCAGTTGAACATGAACTCCCGGGACATAGCCGTTGCCAAAAAGGTCCTTGAATGCATAAACAGACAAATGTTGAGCTGCAGTAGGAGGTTATTTGACTTCTGTCTTTGGCACTAGCATGACCATAGAATATCATGTCTACAATTCAAGAAAGATGTTCATAAATTGGGGAGGTTTCAGAGAAGAGCCATGAGAATGATTAAAGGATGAAAAAACATGTTTTAATGGTAGACTTAAGGCATACGGCTACACTGTAGCCTTCTTGCGGAAAAGTGTATGCAAATGAAGCTCAGCGTGGAATATCGCCACGCTTCATTTGCATAATTAATGAGCAGCTGCTTTTGCACAAGAGGCTTTTGTGCAAAAAGGAGCTGTGTAGATGGCTACTTTTTGTGCAAAAACTCCCTCTTGCACAAAAGTCACTTTTCCTCAAAAAATTAGGAAGCTAAGGAGCTCACTGTATTTAGTTTTAAAAAGAGATTGTTCTGGCGTAATCTGTCAAATGTAAGCATGTTTTAAAAGTGAGGATGGAGCCACCATCTTTTGTCAATCTTGAAATCAAAATTGGATGTTTTTTAAAAGATATGTCCCAGCAGGAATGAATTTGAGGAAGTTCTGTGGCAAGTGTTACACAGGAGGTCAGACTAAATGATTAGAGGGGTCTTTTCTGGTTTTAGGATCTATGAAAAGATGGATATCAGATTATGTAAATCAGTGCAGCTTTGCATTGGTGTTCACAGAGCTGCACAATTTAATCCAGCTGAATATCTGGTACCCATGGTGCTGGGGTTCGGCTATTTGGTTTACAGACTGTCTTATTGGGCTGGTATACACACAGCTTTTAATTTGTTTTTGTTCCCAGTCTCCTACCTCCTCTTTTCTTATCATTCCTCCTTCATAGCACTCCCTTTGGCAGCACAATGTAGACCTCAGTCATGGTTCTGCAGCTGCAGAAGTTATGATCATGTCATGGTATTGGTTTCCCAAGAAATAGGAGAGAAACTATAAAAAAAAGAGATGAAAGTTCTAGAATACCCCTAGCTGTGAGCATAGCTGGCTGGGGGGGAGGAGAAGGTTAGCTCGTCTATCACCAGCACCCTTTTGTCTATATTGCCACACCATTCCACAGCTCAGTCAACTAGAAGTGCTGTATCATTTCCTCTCATGAGAGCAGAAAGTGCCAGGCCCATGTGATTCAAGTATGCAGTCATCATTATTTAATATTTATATTGCTGTGGTGCTTAGAGGCTTTGATCAGGATCGGGGCTGCATAATGTGAGGTTCTGTAAAAACATAGGCAAAGCTGCAATTTCTGCTCTAACAAACTTGCAGTCTAAGTAGTGAGACTTACATTCCTCAGGAGGCACCACACCACCTAAGCCATCAGTGAAATAAACTGCACGTGTTTAGTTCTATAAATAATCCTGTGGCACCATCACCTTGCAGTGAAATGTCTGTGGTGGCTCAGAGGGAAAGTAATTGAATACCAGTGTACTAGTGATTCCGAGTAAGCAGCTATTTAAATGAATGTTATTGTAACAGATAGATAGTACACAGCTTGTTTACTTGGAACCTACTCTGTGGGTTCTTTCCTGTTCTAAACTGTCTCCCCCTTCACCCTCCATCTGCTCCCATGTGCATGATGCTTTTGAGGTTTTTGCTAGTTTCCCATAGTTGCAGAGTGTTTAAAATTACATGAGCAGCTGTTAGCTGCTGAGTACAAAACATTTAGACTGTATTAGATTAAAAAACTCCCATGTGGCTAAAGCCCCATGCTTCTTTAAGAGCCAGGCACATTATAAACTAGTTGTTTTTGTTTTGTTTTCTTTGAAGGATGAGCAAATTTAAACTGATTATCATTTTCTCTGAAGTCTCATGAGGTGAATTGTCAGTGATGGGAGTAAATCAAAGGCCCAATCCTATGTCCGTGAGGTTAAAGGAAGTTCTACCATGGACTACAAATGGAATTGGAGTAAGCCCCCATGGACTCAATACTGCAAAGATTCATGTTCATGCATAACTCTAGGCACTACTGGGACAGGGGAGGAGGGCATGGATCAGCATTTACGTCACATTCTCAGTACCTAGCCTGGGTGAAGAAAGTAATGATTCAACCAGTGGACCAAATTGAGTGATGATTCCTGGTCACATGCCTCCTGAAGCAAATTGTGCATATTCTAAGAAGCAATGACTATGCCATGTGGGTGTCTACTTAGTATCTGGAGGGGTAATTCTCAGCCAGGGTAGTCCCAGGCTATCTCTGCATGAACTGGCACACAAACAGTAAGTAGGCCCCTGAATACAATCCCACCTGAGTCTTGCGGGGGTACTCACACAGTTAGCCTAAGCTGCCCCATAGCCTGTTGCAGCCGTACTGTTGTTTTTGGTATGCTAGCTCAAACACTGTTAGCAGTCCTCTCTGCCAGTGCTGGGAAACACCCTCCCAGCTGTGGTATACATATACCCTGTGAGTAGTCCCACTGGTTCCAGTAAGTTTTCTTAATGCATGCATTCAAGTCTGTGGAGGACTGGGGTCTTTGATGGTTGGCTCTCTACTAGGAAATGAACGACTTCTATGTTGCGGTTAACTGAGATATGATAAGAATGCATAAAACAGGAAAAAACAATCATTAGGAAGGGATTTTCAAATGAGTTAAGTGCCCAACTTCTTTAGGTCTGACAATATTGGGTATAATGTTTTCCCCTATTTAAAACACTCAGGAAATTCTGAAGCTTCACACTCTAAGTCCTATTTGTGCTAAGCTGCATGTCACCTATCTGATGAGCTAATGTTCAGAATAACCAGATTGAATGGTGAAGATGGTTTGTTTGCCCCATATAAGCAAATCAGAATAAAACCCAATGGCTACGTCTACACTGGCCCCTTTTCCGGAAGGGGCATGTAAATTTCACCAGTCGTCGTAGGGAAATCCGCGGGGGATTTAAATATCCCCCGTGGCATTTAAATAAAAATGTCCGCCGCTTTTTTCCGGCTTTTAAAAAAGCCGGAAAAGAGCGTCTAGACTGGCCCCGATCCTCCGGAAAAAGTGCCCTTTTCCGGAGGGTCTTATTCCTACTTCAAAGTAGGAATAAGACCCTCCGGAAAAGGGTGCTTTTTCCGGAGGATCGGGGCCAGTCTAGACGCTCTTTTCCGGCTTTTTTAAAAGCCGGAAAAAAGCGGCGGACATTTTTATTTAAATGCCGCGGGGGATATTTAAATCCCCCGCGGATTTCCCTACGACGACTGGTGAAATTTACATGCCCCTTCTGGAAAAGGGGCCAGTGTAGACGTAGCCAATATGTATGGAGGCTCCAGGCTTTGCCAGAAGTTAAGTCGAACTTTCAATCAAACACACGTGTGTATGTCGGGGGCGGGGGGGAGAGAAGAGCAGTTTGCACTATACATAATCTATATTCTCTGTAAAATTCATGTGTATTTATACTATGGTTATTGTTTAATACAAAGAAATAAAGTTAATGTGTCACTATTTCTTTCCTCCAAGTCTGCATTGGAGTGCCTGAACTAGTCATAAGCTCTGAGCAACATTTGCTTTAAAATCATTACATCACTTTCGACTTTTCTTTTATCTACAGTTCAGATTTCAGATGATGGGTAGAAATATTTATGTTTTACAATGGACGTCGAACCCTTAGTTTATTTCTTTTTGGAGTTAATTGGAGCATGATTGTGCCTTTGAAGAGAATTATGTAGCAATGCTCAGTGTCCACAAGCAATCAGACTGAAAGTCCAATTTAGAATTATGTTTATTATTTGAATAAAGTTTTTCTTCTTATGTTAAATGCTTTTTCTGGTGTAATGAGTCACATACAAATTCTTCTCAACCTGTCTGCCTTTGGATTGGTCCATCCATCATTTTTCAGAATTAGATTATTGTCATGAGTTATTATTTATAAATGTATTTGCAAATCATGATGCTGCTGATTACGGGGTCTCTTGACATTATGCATTGAGGTCTTATAAAAAACGGTTTCAATTATTACAAAATGAAACAATAAAAAGAGTGATCTCATCATGTCTGGAGAGTGAATTTATGCTTATTGTTGCTGATGAGATGGTGAGATTTTTAAATACATTGAGTAAAATCGACTTTTAAAAATGGGTTTCAGAATAAATGTCAATAATTATAGAATTAACAGTAAAAGCAAGGGGATTTCTGCTGTAGGTAGTATTCTTTTAATGCCCAGCACAAAGAATATAGTACAAAAATGTCACACCTCTATAACAAAAGTTATAGAGTAAAACCTATTCAGCCACCTTGTGTCTCTAATATTCAGGGCTCAATAAAGCTACAACAACACTTGAAAATACCACACTTCTGAAAATTTAAGAATTTTTGTTAGAGAATGAGATTGTTCCAGATATTTGTACTGGAATATGGAATTTTTGGCTCCCAAGGTAACTAATCCAAATCTGTCCCCAGTCAGAAGAGATTGAAAGTTATTACCATCTGGTAGCTATTTGGAAGATTTGGTGATATAAACTGGTGATCTCAAATCATAGCTGATGGCTAACCTCATCACACACACAAATGCTATCACAAGTGGTATTATAATTGAACTTTTGATGTTAATCTTACCAGTTGGATTAAATCTTTAAAAACTAATAAATACATAACTTTAGATTTGAAACCAGCTGGAGATTATGCAAGCAGCTTAGTTTGCAGCACAGGGGATATAGCTTAGACATTAGGAAAAACTTGCTGACTTTAAGTATAGTTAAACATTGGAACAAGTTTTCTAGAGAGGTTGTAGAATCCCATCACTAGAAGGTTTTAGCAACAGGTTAGATGAACCTGTCCAGGATGGTCTAGGTATATTTAATCCTACCTCAGTGAGGGATGTAGGCTATATAACTTATTGACATCCCTTCCTGCCTTATGTTTCTATGACTCTGATGGTTAGTCTGTGTAATCACATGTGACTGTTATCCTCATTCTCCCTCTCCCAGACTTTCCATTTGTTTGGTACATCTACTTCTGATGTCTTTGTGTTAATATAGGTTCTAAATTCTTTGACAGGCACTCATTTTCCACCAGGAAGAGGAGAACTCAAATGATCCCAGCAACAGTCAACAGGTGCTAGTAGGTGAGTGACAAGTGGAGCCTTAGTGGCTACTAAATGGCCATTATGTTAGTCCTGGGCAGTGCCAGATTTTGCCCATGTAGAAATGCCCCATAAGCATAAGTTAATGGTAAGAAGCAGCCAGCAAGGGAGATGTTCCCGGCCGAAAAATTATAAAGATCCCCATTTCCTACCTGCACTTAAAGGATAGGTCAAAGATGAATATAACAGGTGTTTCCCTCCACATGTAAAGCTGTGAGGAAGAAAAAAATTGCAGAGAAGAGCATGCTGGAGACATAGCATTTACTTTCTTCTTCTCAAGTAAACACTCTCCTTAGATGCTATTTGGTACATTTAGTAAAATCTAGTGTCTAATTCTGAACAAGGAAGATTTGTAGCAAACTAAGGGTACGTCTATACATCAGGGCTAATGTTGAATTAAACTACACAACTTCAGCTACATCAATTGCATAGCTGAAGTCAAAATAGCTTAATTTGGCTTTTGGTGCTGTCTACACAGCAGGAAGTAAAAGGGAGAACACTCTGCCTTCAACTTCCCTTACTCCTCGTGGAATGAGGGTTACCATGAGTTGGAATAAGAAGTCCTCCAGATTGACATTATTTCAGAATAATGGCTTATAGTATGGACATGCAATAACGTCGGTTATTCTGAAATAATGCTGCTGTGTAAATGTATCCTAAGGGACTAGATTGTTTCTTTTGAATTGCTGGGCCCTGAGGAACTGTTCTGGAGTTAACATATTATTGAAACAGTTAATACTGGGAGAACAAATATTGCAAAGTATTATACAGAGTGAGAATCCAGCTTAAAATGATTAGATATATGAAAAAATGTCTTTTAAGAAAGCTGAAGGTTATTTTGTGCCCATTTGAGATTATACTGCATAAGTAATTCGTATCTCTGTATAACCATATTTTCCATATAATGCTACCTACTTCCGTTTTTCATTGGGAATCTGGAATGACTGGGTTGTGGGAAATCATTAGCATTGCTAATTATGTATATGTTTCTACTGAGCTTCAGAGGACAAGGTGTTGTTTAAGAGCTGGAAGGAGGGAAAGAGCTTGATTCACAATTCTACTGCACTGGCTTTATGCTGCAGTAATCCCACTGGCACAAAACCAATGTAGCAGAGTGGAGGATTTGGCTGACAGCATTTCCATTTTCCATTTTTGATTCTTTTTGCATTAATAAAATTACTTCTGAAGTAAAACACATTGACCCAGTACATTTTTTTGGCATAGCACACAGGACTTCATGTTAAAAATAAAAGCCAAGATTTCATCCTGCACCAAGGTCTGCTCAGTACAGATTGTGGTGACTGTCAGGAAGCCTGTTACATCTACCTGCTTCTCAGGTTGCCCTGAGACTAGCCCTGGGATAATTTGGAGCAACTGTTCTAAGTTATACCAGTTGTCTAGGGTCCCTAAGGGATTGCAAGCCATTTGCATATTGGCAAGATTGGTTTGGAAATTTCAAATTAATTTGGCTGTTGATTGGAAAAATTGTTTTTCTGCAAAAAAAAAAGGGGGGGGGGATATTGTCATAAATGCCTGTTTTTCAATGATAACTAAAAAAGAAAAGAATTCGGATTTTAGATTTTTCTTCTCTTTTTAGTCAGAACTAGAATGCAAAAAAAATAGAAAGTAGCTGGCACAGCACGAATGGTGAAAGGTGCTAGATGGGCTCACGGATAGTCCCTCAGGCGTGTATCGAGGGGGGCTCATGAGAGGCAGTGGCCCCCAGGCGCCATGCTAGGGCGAGTGCAGGACGAACAGCGTGCCTCATTTGCATATGTTATTGCACAAGACTGGGCAATGTAGATGTAGCCTCATTGTTTGAGAAGTAAAAGAAGTTGGGGGACAAGTGCTCTATTTTGAAATAACTGCTGTGTAGACAGCATTAAAAGTTGAAATAATAATTTAAAAAAGCAATTAGTGTAGCTCAAGTTGTGTAGCTTATTTTGCATTAGGCCTGCTGTGTAGATGTGCCCTCAGAGCTCGCACAGGTATATCTCTTCAATATGGAAACCACACTCATAGCTCAAAGTTTAGACATATCTGATTTGAAAAGCATTGTATAAGTATGTATTATTATTATCATCATCATCATCATCTTCAACTTCTGAGAAATGACTTCCCCAGGTCTTATTTTCTTGGTAGCATGAGTAAAGCCTTCACAAAAACTTTGTCAATAAAAGAAAACAAATTTTCACACAGGAAGTTTTCAGAAAATGCTAGAATTACACATTAAAATCTGTTGGCCAAACTGGACAGTCTGTGACACAGGATAAATGGACACAAATCAAACATCAGGAATGGAAACACACATAATCCTGTAGGGTAACATTTCAACCTCTCTGGACATTCAATAATGGATTTAAAAGTAGCCATTCTTTTACAAAGGATATCACCCAATTACAGAGACAGACAGCTGAACTAGAATTCATTTACAAGTTTGACACTATCAGCTTGGGTTTGAATAAAGTTATTAACTGGTTAATGCAGTACAAAGGCAATTTCCCCTGCCTTTAAAATTTTTATTTACTCATCAAAAGTTATGAATGGGGCACATCCAGCTTGCCTCAATTAGCATAATTAACATTGGGCCTACAATTGACAGGTAACTGCTTTCACTGTTATGTATAATCTGAATTCTGTAATTTCTAGTCCAACTCATCCAAGTCTCTAAAGTGCCATAGGACTACTCATTGTACGTTAAAATCTAGTTACTCAAAATTTGAATTCTATTGTTCAAGATACAGCAGAAAAGATTTGGAGGGTGTGATAAGATATGTCTACCCCCCACTGGATGAGATAGGGTTAATCTCATATAATGGGTGCCTGAAGTCCTCTCAGGCCATACTGAGCATATTCCAACTGCCACCTCAATATAAAAGGGAGCGGTCAGTGAAGTTAGTAGAGTCCCACTGGAGTGAAACTAGTGAGTTTAGGGTCAGGCTGTCCTAGTAGAGACATCTCTCCATTTTGCTCTGGCACATTCATGTGTCTCTGGCAGTGTAAAGGGGCAGACATGCTCTCCAAAGTGTGATCCCAGTACATGGTGTAATGCCTCTGCATCTGACCCTTCCCTGATCATCCCTCCCGGCCCCCAGCCTCCTGGCTAAGGGTAAAAATAGGTTGAGGTAGGGAAGCTCTAACTGCACTAACCAAGGCTGCCTGCTCAAGGCTAGATGATGTGGATGCTGAGGAAGGCTGCGTGAGTACAGTACTCTGTGCTCCAGCTGTTCTAATCTATATGAAGGCAGAAAGGGCCACTGCAGCCAGAACATAGGCTCTGTGGTGGTTGTAATTTGTGCCCAGGGCTGAACAGGCTCCTATATGGCCAGACAAATGTGGGAATAAAAAGATGATTTACACCCACTTCATTTGTACTCCCTCCATTCCTTTGTCAAGTACAGTTAAATTGGCCCTGAGTCTGCATTTTGTGCTCGTTTCCTGCTCGCAGGTGTAGATAAACTGATTGTAATTCTCTCCTGCATGCCACAGAGGTAACAGCATTGTGAAGAAGGGAAGGCAACATATTCTTATGTGATTTCTCATGTGAATCACAAGTTATTCACCATCAACAGTTGGGTTTCTCTTTATTCTCAACAGATGCTTCAGGAAAAGCATCTGATGAGAGCTTATTCTGATTCTCTGCACAACGGATACAAAGGAACGTCTCACTGGAGGTGATCTGGAGGATTCATGTTTTGCAAAAATAGTAGCCATCATTTCCAGTTACAATAGAACCGCTACATGCATCTCAGAGGAGTGGCTTCGATTCAAGGCAAAAGAAGCACACAAGGCAGTTAATTGGCAATTGTAATCCCTCTGTGCACTATGAAACTGAACTATGGCTGTCAAGGTTACTTAGCAGTGGGATCAACAGAGCCAGTATTGACAACTTCAATGGGACATCACCAAGCCTCAGTATTTATTCTGAATTGTACTGCAACTAGTTTTCTCGTGTTTATACCAGCAGCCATAGGGATCCACTGCTGAAAACTTTTGTGAGCAATCACTCAAATTCCTAGGGTAGATGGAGGCTATAGTTTCTGGTTGAATAGTTTTCTAGTTAAATTGAAGACAGTTATTTAGTATATTTTTACTCAGAAAAACTCTTTGGGGACAGGGACTGACTTTTCTTATGGGTATATTCAGGCACTACAATAGTGGGGGCCTACTCTTTGCCCCCCCGAGGTGCTACCACAGTATAAATTATACATTACATTTATTGACTACATGTGCTATAGACAAGAACTGGGAAATGGCAAGAAGAATTAGGGTATGTCTACACTACCCCGCTAGTTCGAACTAGCGGGGTAATGTATGCATACCGAACTTGCTAATGAAGCCCGGGATTAGAATTTCCCGGGCTTCATTAGCATAAAGCCAGCGCCGCCATTTTTAAAAGCCGGCTAGTGCGAACCCCGTGCCGCGCGGCTACACGCGGCATGGGGTTCGCACTAGCTGGCTTTTAAAAATGGCGGCGCTGGCTTTATGCTAATGAAGCCCGGGAAATTCAAATCCCGGGCTTCATTAGCAAGTTCGGTATGCATACATTACCCCGCTAGTTCGAACTAGCGGGGTAGTGTAGACATACCCTTAGGGAGCAGGAAAAGAGCTTGGGAAAAAAAGTGAAGCAAAGATAATCAAAGCGGGTGCAGGTCGAGGAGAACTATAATGCAGAAAATGGGGGTAAAGAAAATTGTCTGGGGAATGAGAAAGGCCAAAAGAAATGGAAGGAGAAAATTTCCAGCCCTTTTCAACTCACTGCTTAGGTTGGAGGGGGGAGGAGGAAGAAAAAGGGAAGTGAGAAAAAAAGAAACTGGAGGGAAAAAAAAACAGAGGAGAACGTAAATGGAGAAGTATAAGACATAAAGGAGGAATTGAAATGAATAATGAGAGAGAAGGGTAAAATCACCTGGAGTAGGGAGTGACAAGAAACTGGTGATGTGTCCAATTGTAATTTCAAAAATGGTCTCCTTAGTCATGAGCAATAATTTCTGGAAGCAGAAGTGTACTGTTGTCTCAAATGGGGAAAGACACATATACTGATCCAGGAGTAGCTAATAACAAGAACAGGGTTATTGAAGTTTAATACTTGCCAAGGCAGAAACTTAGCTCTTGGCTGCCTGGAAGGAATAGCTCAGACTTGCAGAGCACTTTTATTGCCTTTCAGTGTTTTCATTATAGCCAGGAGTGGGGGCACCTTAAGGAGTCTGAACCTGAACTCCCTTTTCTTCAGAAAATTCAAAACTCCTATTTTCATTTCCTCTCCCTTTTACTTCTGCTGCCCAATCTGTATTGCCTCAAGCCAGAGTGTAGTTTTGTGCATGGAAGCACCTTCTAAATGCACAGTAGTACCTTTCCCTGTGTCAGTCTCACTAGTCAATTTACTCATCTGAATTGGTCACAGAGGGGTAGCCATATTAGTCTGTAACTTTGAAAACAATGAGCAATCTTTTGTTACTTTAGAGACTAACACATATATTACATCATGAGCTTTCGTGGGTAAAACCCACTTCATCAGATGAGTTGGAGTAGAAATTACAGAGGTTTGCAGGACCAAGCCCCTTTCATTTAATTTATTTGTCAGTCTTGGGTGCCTTCTGTTCTTTCTTTTTCACCTTTCCTTCTTTTTCCATTCTTTGTTTTTCTCTTCCTTTGTCTTCCCAGCACTGTTCTCCCAGTGAATCTTCACTTACCTTCAGATGTTTAACCTATCTGAACAGTACTCTTGTTATAGCTTTCCTATTCATCCCCACTTAGCCTCTTCTGTTTTGGTTTCCACCTTTTTTCTCTAAAGATGCAGGTTCCCATATAAGTTACAAGTGATCTGAGGCTCATATTAAGCACTCTTGGCCATTAATCTGTATCCTAAAATATTGCATTTCCTAGTGTTTGTTATGGCTAGTAATCTTTCATTCATCACTATAATAGCACAGTTTAAAATGGTCATAGTCTGCTGCTTTGCAAACAGATTTCTCTATTCTTTATTCACCAATTTCTGTTGTCATCAGACCTAATCTGATGCCTGCAGGAAAATCATAATCACTGTCCTGCCTTCACCTTCACTTGTTATTGCTCTTCCAAAAAGTTGCTCAGTGCCCTTTGTAGGCTCAGGAATGCCTACAAATTCTACCTCCAGCTGACACATCAGGTGATTACCAACAAATTATTCCATTTTCTAGTTTTCAGGGACACGAGTAGGATTTCCTTATTAGTAAAATTTACATATGTTTTGCATTTTTTTTAGTTGGCACACATCTGCCTTCTCCCAGAACTCATGCAAAGGTGCCCCACTCCTCACAGTATACCAACATGGACCCTGTTCTTGATATAACATTCTGATTACTGTGGCTTTCAGTTTCACCTGATTTGGGTGGGGGAGGAAGTGATGAGAAATCTTGTAACATCAGTTAGAGCTATGATGAGATGGAGACAGGCAGCTTTTAACCATGGGCCTGGAATTAATTTCTGTAGGAGTTGACTTGGATAAGCATTGCTAATACACTTCAGCTACAACCTTGGAAACACTCTTCTGTACAAACAGAGTCAGAAATGTATATTCAGCCATTGTCCTGGTTGGGCTCCTTCCCACAAAAATCCTTCACTTTATTTAGGAGTAGAGAAGTTATTTTATCTCCGTATATAGCAATGATGTGGCTATTGCTGGAATGCTATATCCAGCCCTGATATCTACAGTTCAAAAAGGATGTTAAAAAAGTGGAGAGTGTTTAGAGAAGACCCACAGGAATGATCAGAAAACATGCCTTCTAGTGATAAACACACCAAACTATTGGAGTCTAGCTCAATGAAGGTGATTTGTGTATAGTTTATAAATATCTACATGGGGAGCAAATATTTAATAGTGGGTTCTTCAGTCTAACAGAGAAAGGTATAGCTTGAGCCAATGCCTGGAAGTTGAAACTAGATAAACTCAGACTGGAAAGAAGGTGTAAATTATTTTTGACGGTGAAAGTAATTAGCCACTGGAACAATTTACAAAGGGTTGTGATAGACTCTACATCACTGAAGATTTTTACATCAAGATAGGATTTTTTCAAAAGCTGCATGCTAGGAATTATTTTGTGGGAGTTCTACTATGTCTTCTGTCATAAAGGAAATCAGACTAGATGATCACAATGGCTTTGGAATCAATGAATCTATACAGCGATCTTTGCTAGCCTCTGGTGAAATATTCCTATCAAATCTCTTTGCATTGGTAACACTCACTTGTTTAGTTGCTTAGCAGCTGTCTTCTCTTTAATAAAACAAAACTGTTGGAAGTTTTTCAGTCAGTTATTAAATCAGCAAGATATAATTCTCCTCAAAACTGCTAGTATCTCCAGTGCCTTCAGAACAGGGACTTATTTCCCCTCTTGTTCTATTTAACTTTACAGTTGCATGTCACATGCTGGAGTACAGTGTCATCATGGTTCATATTGAAGTTTACATCAGATTTTGAAACAAATCCTAGTTGACTCCTTCAGCTCTGATTATTTTCAGTTCTGTCTGTTTGCAGCATGACATTATTTTCTGTTTAAGATAGCACAGTTTTATTGTATTCCCTCCCACTTCCATATACTCTTTACTTAAATATTAAATGCAAAACCTACATTTATGGAACACTGAGGGATAAAAACTGCTTTCAGAAAGTATGAAAGCTAGGGTTCCAAATTCTAATAATAACTTTGTTAATCACATTCAAGCCATCTATGCAGACACTTTCTACATAGAACAGTATTATGACTTGTGTGTGTAAATATATTGGGACAGGGAATGGGAGGGTAGCTGTGCATATGCACACATTCACACAAAGCAGGGCCAATCCTTGGATCCTGTGATTTACACTCAGTTCAGGGTCTCAGGGGGAAAGCTGTGTATTAAAACATTTATTTTCCTTTTCCTCAAATTCTGTCGTTGAATGAGAGGACTATTACAGCCAACTGTGCAAATTAGAGTAGGCTCAGGGGATGAAGTATTTGATATTTGAATCCAGAACCAAATTGTATTGCTCAAACCTAGTTCTATTCATTAGTCAGTGTTGCCCAGAAAGAAAAGAGAAAGCTAAATCCAAAGACAATCACCCAGTACTGTACTACTGATCCCTTGGGTGGACTCAGCACTGTAGTGGGTGGGATTCTCATACCTGGCTTGGAGACTTTTTGCTAACTTCACATATTCACTAACACGTGCATGTTGAGGACACACAACATGTTTAAAATGATGTGAGTTTTGCCTGCCAAGGGCTAATGCTGCTATTGGGGAGACACATGCAGTGCTTCTGTTGTTCAGAAGAGCTGCAAACAAGCATGTGAAGGCAGGATTTGGTCCATAAAAATAATGCAATATAAAACTTGATTAAATTGATGAGCAAGAGTTTAAAAATGACATTAAAATTAAATACAGCCTATTGAATATCCTAAAACAAATCCTGAAAACCACAAACAACAATAATATAAATAAATCACAAAGCTTTCAGAGGATGAAACCCTGGCAGTAGAATTATGTCTCAGACAAAGATGACTTAGGCTCTGTCACCTTTGGAGTGTTCTTTATTTTCAGTAAATGATTACTGGTGCTTTTGAACCATATGCAATATATTATTTCCACCTACAGTCATAACTGTTGCTTTCCATTTTATCTTCTACTTCTCACTAATTTTAACAAAACAAGTTTATTTTATCCTGGCTTTCATTTTATGCACCATTAGAGTCTAGCTGCTAATGCATCTTGCGCTACTTAAGAGCCTCAGAAAGACTCTGACTTATAAAATGACATATCCTTGCATTAATCCCTAAATTAAATGAAACACGGCATGCCAAGAATACCTTACACATTAGAAAGGAGCTCTCTTGTAAAATGCAACCTGGTTTGGCTAATGGAATGTCAGTTAATGGGTTGGGAAATTTCATTAAGGATAGTCTTGATGTTTTTGAACTCTCAGTGGGAAAATTAAGATGGCTTTCCATGTGCGTACTGTTTTAGTTTATCAGTGCCTTCAGAAACCAGTGTCAATCAGTGATGTAACAGAGGTATAAGATCCCGGCAGGAAAAAATTTGCTTTATGACCTCTCCATGCCAGAAACCACATACAAAAATTGCTGTTAAAATCTTAGTATCTACCCACACTTGGCACACTGGTATCTGAGGGTATGCCTACTACAGAGTCTATACCAGCAGAGATGCATCATTGTAGCTATAATGGCAGAACCCTTTAATGTAGATGTGGCCTACACCAACAGAAGGGCTTTTTGCCATTGTGTAGGAACTGTATTTCCTGAGCAACGGTTGCTAGGCTGACAAACATTATTCTGTACCCATAATTGCATCTACAATCAGCGTTAGATTACTGGCATTGGTCAGGTTTTGTTTTTCCTGCATCTGGCATAGATGCAGCTAGGTCAATGGAAACCAGGGCTGGCCTTAGGGAAAATGGCACCCAGGGTAAACTTGTATTTTGGCCCACATGGGCTCCCTAATCCCTGCACCCTGGTCCTGCTACTAATCCCTGCATTTTCCCAATTTGCCTCAGTCTCTGTACAATGCTTCCTTCACCCCTAACCTCTACACTTCCCTCCAGCCTGCACCCAAATCCCAGCCCAGCACTGCCAGTATGCAACGCCACACCATTCCCCTGCCCAGTACCACCCATCACCATATGACCATCAAAACTCATTCCCTTGTTAAACAAGGGTGATGTCTTGGTAGGGAATCAACTATAGACCATCTAACCAGGAAGAAGAGGTGGGATGAGGCTTTTTTAAAACAACTGACAAAATCATCCAAAGCATAGGACTTGGTGGTGATAGGTGACTTAATTACATAGACATCTGTTGGGAAGGTAACACAGCAGGGCAAAGATTGTCTCTAATATATTTTAAGAACTTGTTGGATTTTTTTTAAATTTCAGAAGGCAGAGAAAGCTGCTGGGGGGAGGCTGTTCTAGATTTGAGTTTGACAAATTTGGAGGAACTAGTTAAAAATTTGAAAGTGTAAGGCAGATTGGGTGAAAGTGATCATGAAATGGTAGCATTCATCATTTTAAGATAAATGAGACAACAGTAGAACACTGTTTTTTTTAAAAAAGCAAACAGCATTCTGGCATGTATTAGCAGGATTATGGTAAGCCAGACACAAGAAGCAATTCTTCCGCTCTATTCTCTGCCGATTAGGTGTCAACTAGAGTATTTTGTCCTGTTCTGGGTGTCACATTTTGGGAAAGATGTAGACAAATTGGAAGATGTCCAGAGAAAAGCAATAAAAAATTACAAGTGTCTAGAAAACATAGCGTTTGAGGGAAGATTTTTAAAAACGGTTTGGTTTCTTCTGGGGAAGAGAAGGCCGAGAGAGGACATGATAACCATTTTCAAGTACATAAAAAGTTGTTAAAAGGAGGAGGGAGAAAAATTGTTTTTAACCTTTTGCGGATGGGGAAAGAAGCAATGGGCTTAAATTGCCACAAGGGACGCTTAGGTTGGACATTAGGGACATATCAGGATGATTACATTGGAATAAATTGCCTAAAGAGGTTATGGAATCTCCACCATGGGAGATTGTCAAGAGCAGGTTAAACCAACACCTGTCGGAGATGGTCTAGATCAGTGTTTCTGAAAGTGCTCTGCACAACCACTTTGAGAAACACATTAACTAGCCACCCTGGTTTGTTTATTTACTGGTGTTGCAGCCATGGAGCTTCACGGGACCCACTAGCTCCATTTTGCTCTTTGCAGCCAAGCAGAGCAGCAGGAAGTGGTGGTCTGGCCCGCGCCACTTCCCGCAGCTCCCCTTGGCTGCAAAGGATGAAATGGAGCCAATGGGACCCGTGAAGCTCCGTGGCCGCAACGCCAATAAATAAACAAACCGGGGCAGTTAGTTAATGTTTCTCAAAGTGGTTTCGCGGAGCACTTTCAGAAACACTGGTCTAGATAATACTTAGTCCTGCCATGAGGGCAGGAGACTAGACTAGATGCCCTCTCAGGGTATGTCTACACTAACCCCCTAGTTCGAACTAGGGGGGGTAATGTAGTCATACGGAGTTGCAAATGAAGCCCGGGATTTGAATTTCCCGGGCTTCATTTGCATAAAGCCGGGCGCCGCCATTTTTGAATGCCGGCTAGTTCGGACTGCGTGCCGCGCGGCTACACGCAGCACGGAGTAGCTAGTTCGGATTAGGCTTCCTAATCTGAACTAGCTGTACGCCTCAGTCCCTTCCAGTCCTATGATTCTATGAAAACTAGAAAAATATCTTGAGTTAATGTATCCCTGGAAGGCTTCTGCATACTCCTGAGCTACGCATGCTCTTGGTTGAAAGCCACTGTCATAAAGAACCAGATTCATTATAGCATCTCACTTGCCCTTATTACAAATTGCCACAAGCTCATGTAAAGGTCAGTTGATGCCAGAAATAAGACAATCTTTCCCAACTATTTTGTCTCATCTCCTTTATAAATCACATTGTATCCAAATTTTAATTTTTCACAATGAAATATAAAGGAAGTGTAATTTTTAGACATCAGTTTTCATACAGCAAATCTTTTCTTTCTTATATTTCCTGCGGGATGACAGAGTGACGCCATATGTCACTCTGCATGCTGCAGCCTCTCCCTGCACCCTCAGCCCCACCCTTTGCATTCCCCATGCGGCCTCCCTCCTAACCCATTCTCGGAGACTGGGGGAGAGAGGGCTGAGCCTGCTGCACGCAACTTTGGCCTGGCTCAGCCCAACCCTCAAGAAGCCGAGGTGGGTAGAGGGCTGAGCCTGGCCATATGTGGCTTTGTGCTGACCCAACCCCCAGGAGGCGGTGAGGGGGAGGGGAGAAGACTGAGCCTAGCCACGCACGGCTTTGGCCCAGCCCAACCACCGAGGGCCGAGCCTGGTGTGGCCTTGGCCAGGGGAATAGAGGTTAGGGTTAGGCTGGGGTGGGAAGGCAGGTTGGGGGGGAAGGGGCCTGGGAGGGGGAGGAGAGACCAAGTGCCCAGACTAGTGTGTTGGTGGGGGGAGAAGGGGCCTGGGTTATTGCAACTCAGGGGACTTGGGAAGGGGCTGGGAGGAGAGCTAGGGTTGCCCACCCTCTGTGAGAGGGGTGTTGCTGAGTGTAGTGAGCAGAGGGCACAGCCCCCTAGTGAGATATTATCATAGAAAAGGTTGAAAGGGCACCTATATTAAGCATTGCCTGCTTAGGAAGGACCAAGTATACCTAGTTGGGTCCTCATGATTATTATTATTATTATTATTATTTTTTGGTGGCTGCCCTGATGGTGTTTCTCCTAAACATAATTAAATATTTTAGGAAAAATAAATATGCACATATATGCATCTGAATCATTGTATGCTATTTATATAGGGCTTTCTGCAGATTCAGTAATAAAAGCGTACAGTTGTCTACTATATTCTTTACTGAACCTCAATAGAATAGAAACACAAATACGGTGTCTTGCATGTTCTTCTCTTTTTTCTTACATCTTTTACTTTCTGGTTGCTTTTTTAAATGATGTACTCGGTGCCAAGTCTACTGTGAAAAATGATATTTGTATGTATTAATAACAACACTTTTCATAGAAAACATACAAATATCACTTTTCACTCAGCCTTGGCAAACTCTTAAACACTTAATGGGGGAGGAGGGGTAGGTATGGAGGTAGCAGAGGCCAGGGGCACTGCAGGCTCATCACTGTGGCTGTGTCTAGACTGGCCAGTTTTTCCGGAAAATCAGCCGCTTTTCCGGAAAAACTTGCCAGCTATCTACACTGGCCGCTTGAATTTCCGCAAAAGCACTGACTTCCTACTGTAAGAAATCAGTGTTTCTTGTGGAAATACTATTCTGCTCCCGTTCAGGCAAAAGTCCCTTTTGTGCAAAGCTTTTGCACAAAATGGCCAGTGTAGACAGCTCAGATTTGTTTTCCGCAAAAAAGCCCCGATCGCGAAAATGGCGATCAGGGCTTTTTTGCGGAAAAGCGAGTCTAGATTGGCACGGACACTTTTCCGCAAAAAGTGCTTTTAACGGAAAACTTTTCCATTAAAACATTTCTGGAAAATCATGCCAATCTAGATGCAGCCTGTATGTCTGGAGAAGGAAATCTTAGGTGGAACTTGCCACCTCTTACTGAAGTGCTGAAGCCTGGCCCTCCTTCAGCTTTTGTTTCCAAAGCTGGGCAGGGCCCAAGAGACTGCTGCTTTGCCTCCTCTCCCGCTCACTGCCCAGGAAGCTGTGGCCACAAGAAAAAGTCCTTGGTGACTTAGATCATTTAGTTCCGAAAAGTTTCCAATGACAGGGATTCCATAGTCTTCTTGCTTTCCAGTCAGTTTTAATGATAGTGTGACTGGGTGCTGGGTAAAGGCTTGCTGAGTCAGCTTTCTGTCATACCAGCTCCCAAATGGGAGAAGCAAATTACAGCTGGCTGGAGGTAATCTGGCCCTAATTGGGGAAGCAAAGATAGCTGTTGCCTAATTAGCCTGAGGCAGTACAAAAGCCTCAGGGGAAGGCAGCTAAGGGAGGAGTAGAATGAAAAGGAAAAAGGCAGAGTCTACCTGCAGGTGAAGCGGTACCAACAATATATGTTGAAACAGTGGTGAGAACAAGTCTGTGTATAAGCTGTGTGAGTGGTTGGTTACTTCAGGGGTCTCAGAGTGACTTTGTGGACCTATCAGAGGCAGGAGACCCTGCTGTACTTTGCTATAGTCCATGTGGTCCCATGTCCCAGTAGAAAACAGTTCTGATAATACTTAGCTTTAGTAGAGCCCAATGATTGACAGCCTTTTGGATTAATGTGCTTGCTCAAAGGAGCTATGACAAAGCATTCCCTAAACACTGGGGTTGTTACTGTGACTTGTCTAGAGGATGCTTGTTGTGCACCCTTTCACTTTAACACCAGGCTGGAGTTTGTCCAAAATATCTTCATTTTGGATCTGATGGCATGGAAACCTAGTGGTTGGCATGTTAATTGCTGCTCTCTGAATTTCAGGCCAGATCAAGAGTAGGATCATATATTCTACTTGCTGTGTGCATGGGATGTGGGGGGAGCACTAATACTATATCAGAAGTAACAAGGAGCCTGTGGGCACCTTAAAGACAAACAATTTTAGCCCAAGTGGTTTTTGGAGAAGAAACTCCTGAGTGTTTTTTCTGATAGATATGAAGTTTATGGCTCAGATCATGAAAGAGGTAGGTGTCTCACTGTCATTGAGTTCAATGGAAGCTGGGCACCTAAAGCTCTTTGAAGATCTGGGCCTATGCGAACTGATGTCTGTGGAGCCACAGAATCACTGCAGAATGCTGCTTAGCAATTCAGCGTGAATTGTTCCAGGAAAAAAAGTCCCCTTCCTCTTGTTTGTGCTCTGCAGCTTTTTTTCCTGGACCCATTTGTAAACTGGACCCATTTGTTAGTGAAATGTACAGGTTTTCCCTGAATTTGAACAGCTTTCAGAACTGTAAAGAGGATTTGTATATGTCAAAGAAATATAAAATGTGTAGTTAATCTTGTGGTCATGTTCAAGTGGCAACATAGTAATATACACATTCAATTTACACAGAAGACTGGTCTTCTAAGAATTAAGGGCATCTTGAAGGACCTAATTCAGCCAATAACTTAAGGCACATGCTTAAAAGTAAGCACGTAAGTGTCTTGCTGAATTTATTTGCAATAACTGGTCATAACTATTTTCTTCCACTATTTGATCTGAGGAAGTGGGTCTGGCCCACGAAAGCTCATCATCTAATAAACCATCTTGTTAGTCTTTAAAGTGCTACATAGTCCTGTATTTTGGTCATAACTCACAATTTCTGTTCTGCCAGAAAATCCAGCATTTAATATGTGCTTCCGTAGAACCCATCAGTTCTGACAATAAGCATTTTCCAATGAAAAAAACATGGTGGTGGAAACTTTTTTGAAACCGCTCTAATAGTCATACATATTCCCAAGCCAGAGCTATAAAAATATAGTGTCAGACTTACCATTCACAACATATATACTATACACTTTAGAGAGTTTGTCTGTTTTGTTCAAGAACTCCTCCTAAACGGAAACAGCTAGGACTACCACAATTGGTATGTAGCTTCCTCTACTGCCCAGTACTCAGGTGGCCAACTCTTAGACCCATCCTTTATGTTCCTTGAGAACTTTGACAGATCTTTTTTTTCTTGCTTGGCAACATATGGGCTGCATCTAGACTGTCATGATTTTGCGGAAATACCTTTAATGGAAAAGCTTTTCCGTTAAGTATTTCCACAAAAGCGCGTCTAGATTGGCACGGATGCTCTTGCGCAAAAAGTGCTTTTGCGCAAAAGCAGCCGAGGCCAGTCTAGACGCAATTTTGCGCAAGAAAGCCCTGATCGCCATTTTAGCCATCGGGGCTTTTTTGCGCAAAACAGTTCTTCCCTGTCTACACTGGCCCTCTTGTGCAAGTATTCTTGCGCAAGAGGGCTTTTTCCCGAGCAGGAGCATGAAAGTATTTGCACAAGAAGCACTGATTTTGTACATTACAAAGTCAGTGCTCTTGCGCAAATTCAAGCGGCCACTGTAGATAGCTGGCAAGTTTTTGCGCAAAATCTTGCCAGTCTAGACGCACCCATGGTGTGCTCTCAGCAAACACTTTTCTAGGTGACTATGCCTGCTTCATGCACTAGGAGATCCCCCTACTTGGAGCAGTGCCGCTGTGCTGCATCTCCTCAGCATTTGGGGAAAGGAGGCTGTCCAGTCCCAGCTATGCTCCAGCCATAGGAATTATGATGCATGACCCAAAAGGGGCCATAACAAGGATGCACTGTGTGCAGGGTCAACATGAAGGAACTGCAGAAAGTCTATCACAAGGCATAAAAGGCAAATTGCCTCTCTGGTGTTGTGCCCATGACCTGTTGGTTCTACAAAGAGGGGGATGACATACTTGGGGATGACCCCCATCTTCACTCTGAAGACCCCCATGGATACTTCAGTGGCCATCCCCAAGTGGATTGAGACAGGTGAAGACTTGTCCATCAGTTATACCGATTCTAGACAATTTGAGGATAGGTAGCAGGAGAAGTGAAAGATGTCAGTTAAGGACTCTCATTGGACCAGAGCAGGATTACTCTCCATAGAATTTTTTTTTAACGTGCAGTAAATCCAGCTCAACTGGTAGGTACAAGTCTATCTTAGATTATTCTCTTTGAAATAGGCCTGATCCAAAGTCAGTGGAAGACTCTTTCCATTGAATTTAGGGCCTGATCCAAAGCCCACTGATAAAACTTCTTGCCATGGAAAATTTTTCTGATGTTCTGCCTACTTTCTGTGGTGGTCAGTTTTATTTCATAATTTATACTTGTACATTCTCAGTCATTTCACTCCCTCAGCTCCATTTACAGTTAGGTAAACATAATTTTGCTGCATGAGAACAAGAGAGAAGTCCAGAAAGTGAAGAAGAGTTTTGCTCATAGACTACAAAATAAACTTTGGCAAAGTTAGTCTCCTGAGCCTTCATGCTGCGTGACTGTAGAGCTAATCGCATTCTTCATGCTTTTTCAAGTGTGCACTAATTGTCTAAGCTGCTGACTTTATGGGAGACTGTATGGCTAGAGAATTTGTAATAGAAATAATATAGAATCTCTTCAGCACCGGATTACTATAATGAACTGGATTTGGACAAGCAATCACAAGCGAAAGTAATTAACATTGGATTGTTAAGTGGCTTATGAATTGATGCTCTTAGTCCACTTCCTGGAGGATAAGCATTAAAATCAATAGACTCATACTGCTGTTAGCAGTCTGCCTAGACAGTAAGTATCACTGAGGCCCAGAGCCTTAGCTGCACATAGCTAAAGAGAGAAGGTAAGCAATAGTGTCACTAAGTCTCTTTGCTCTTTCCCTTCCCGCAGGAAAACTAGGGGCCAGTTCCTAAACTAGACTATCCACAGTCTGAAATGGCCCTAGCATACTCCTTGTGCCAAGGTTGAAATGGGGGTGGCATAAAGCTGGCTACGATTGAGAAATTGTCCATTAGGCCAGCATATTTCTCAAGCATATGAACATTCATGGCCGGGAGGAGGGAGAAGCAATGTGAATATTTTCAGATTCAATTCAGGTTTAATTACTTTGGTTTTCTATTATGTAACTTTCCAATACATTAAATAATCCTTCATGGATTAGAAGCCCAAGGAAAGAAAATGTTGGCAGAAAAAGATTGTGAATTTGAACAAACAACTTGTGGTGCTTCTTTACACATACTGCTGTAAAACAATAAATAACTGCACCCATTTTGCTTATCCCAGAAGTGCAAACCTTGAATCATTAATTTTTTGCATGCATTACTCTTTATTTTATTCTAAACATGTTTGACCTTTTTAAATCTCATGATGCTCGTCTGAAATGAATAGGTATAGTTTCAAGTAGACTACAATTGTATTTGTCACAAGCAATCCATAATATAAATCCAGTCAAAATTGTTGCAGTATTATCCAAGATTCCTCAATGATTTTTCACTATAATATTTACATTAGCTTATTTTAGTATATAAGAAAATGCTGCCAGTTGGCTGCTTCTCAGTTCCATATCACAAAAGGCAGGAGAGAGTAAGTTATGCTACTTGTGGTCTGGAATAGCTTGCATTCCTAAATCAGATTGAAAGTGATATATTGTATTAAGAATGATTTCTCTTGTTTACACTAAGTACCTTTGGGAGATCAGGGGTCAACGTCTCAGATGCTACAAATCAGCGTTGCTTTTCTGAAGTCAATAAAGCAACAGTGATTTACACAAGCCGAAGCTGCACCTCTCTGAAATGTGACAGGCACGTAGATTTGAAGCTACAATACTTGGGAGTGGATAATACCTGAAGAGAAATATTTAAGTATTTCAGTCTAGAACAGGTTTCTCTGAAGATATTTTTAGAAGTAAACAAGTGTGGATCCGGAGATTAAACTTTTGCCCTTATACTATAAAGTATGATTCTTAATTTGCATTAGTACTAATTGATACAGAGCAATTTATATGCTTAATTCCTTGCTTAGTAAGACAAAGTACATACTGCACATACACTCTTCTAGGAAAGAAGTCAATCTTGCAGCGAACAGGATAAAATTCTGATACGCTTACTCACTTAGCAACTTGTTCAACTGAAGTCATTTGCATTTCTTCAAGTCAATGTGGGGTTTTAAGTTCTGGCCCAGAGTGAACAAGTATGGATATATAATCTTAGCTCATTGTAAATAGTTTCAGCATCTGAGGACTATTTTCCTACTTCTCCTCCCCTCAAAGCTCCTTATTTCGGTTCTACTTTCTAATATAATAGAAAAATATGTGAAATATATTGTTTCATTAGCTTTTTACAGTAGTTCTAGATTCTAGAGATACCTCAGTTTTCATTTATAGTTTTAAAGACATTATTAAAAACAAATCTACCACATTCTTATCATACAATATAATGCCTTTCAAATACCAACGTGAAGGTGGCAAATTGATTAAAATCTGCTTGTTTTCTTGAGGTTCTTATGTCCAGGGATTTACATGTTTCTGAAGAACATGCTGTGTACAGCTTTGCATGTTTTTTGTCTTAATTTAAAACGAATTATTAAATCACCACAGATAATACTAGACACAGTCACCAGAATATCTCCAAGAAAACTGCACATTTGATGGTTACTGTGCATTCACAACAAACTTCTTTCAAGTCTATAACGACTATGACAATTTCCTGCTCCATTTCACAGTTCTTTTTTCTCCCATGTGAGCTTAGTGCTAGCAAACATTCAGAGCGGGACTGACTACTCTGCAAACTAAAGTCCTTTGCATGCCTACAGAACATTTGAGTGGACTGAAGTTTAGACACAATGAGTTTTTCCCCTAACCTCCCAACTGAGTCTTCAGAAAATAATTGGTTGATTTTGTTTTTACCCTGCACACTGGGAATGGCACTGAAACCAGAAAATGTTGAGCATGATCTAAACAGCCATCAGCTGGTAACTTCCAGTCACTGCTGACCCTGGAGTTACCGTAAAGCAGAGGGGAAAGGCCCTGAAATCACCATGTCACTGAACCACACTCCAATTCTCCTTGTGTAAACAATTATTAAATTCATCTTCAAGATTCTAAGTAGTCTTTTTTACTAGCATTTACCTAGGTGATTGTCATCAGTAAGATCCATACATAACTCCTGTGATATGATTTTTTTTTTCTTTCTAAGGGCATGTCTACACAGCAGAGCAAAAGTCAAATTAAGATACGTAACTTCAGCTACGTCAATTGCATAGCTGAAGTTGAAATAGCTTAATTTGGCTTTTGGCGCTGTCTACACAGCAGGAAGTTGAAGGAAGAACACTCTTCCTTCAACTTCCCTTACTCCTTGTGAAATGAGGGTTACGAGAGTCAGAGTAAGAAGTCCTCCAGCTCAACATTATTTCAAAATAATGGCTTGCTGTGGAGAAGTGTGCTATGTTATTTCAAAATAACGCTGAGGTGTAGATGTACCCTCATCTATGAACACTCTAGTGTGTTTAAATCACTAGTGTCTAA
This sequence comes from Pelodiscus sinensis, assembly GCF_049634645.1. Taxonomy (NCBI): domain Eukaryota; kingdom Metazoa; phylum Chordata; order Testudines; family Trionychidae; genus Pelodiscus; species Pelodiscus sinensis. Next base: position 72,871,175 of record NC_134712.1, read on the forward strand.
GAGCTGTACAATTTTTGTAAAAGCCAAACTGTCCTAAAGTGTAATTAATTCTCCATTCTACTGTAACTGCAGTCATGGGCACCTTTGTTCCTTGCTAAACTCATAGGCTACATCTACACTGCAGGCTTCTTGCGCAAGAACGGCCATTCTTGTGCAAAAATGTGCAGAGCGTCTACACTGCACGCACGTTCTTGCACAAGTAAAGCTTTGGAACAGAGGGCTTCTTGAGCAAGAGTTATTCCTCTCCCCACGAGGAATAAGTCCTCTCGTGCAAGAGCTCTTGCGCAAGAAGGCAGTATAGACAGACAACAGGGGTTTCTTGCGCAAGAAACCCCTACGGCTAAAATGGCCATCAGAGCTTTCTTGCATAAGAGAGCATCCATGGATACTCTTGCACAAAAGCACACGTCAGTGTGGATGCGCTCTTGCACAAGACCTTTTGCGCAAGAACAATTCTTGTGCAAGAAGCCTGCAGTGTAGATGTAGCCATATTGTTTAGGCATCACAGCTAATTTTGGGTGTGATCCAAAGCCACTGAAATCAATAGAAAAGACTCCAGTGAACTTCAATGGGCTTTGGATCAGTCTCATGATCCACTTAATAGAATTATACACATGATACTAAGGATTGTATGAGAATTCTTGGTAGCTATAGGTCCAAACACGTAAAAGGGTTAATTTTAGTTAGGAGCCTAACTCCTGCCTTGTTCCAATACAAATAAACATTTAAATTCCACAAAGATCCACAGACTGATCCAGATGTTTTTTATTTAATAGGTAATGGACAGAAACATATTTTCTCACACTGACAATTCGGTTTGTCTTGTTTTCAACACAATTACATAACTTTAACGGCTGAAGGCAAATATGCTAAGAAATTATATTGTTTCGGAAGCCACTTATATTAAATGTCACCTTTTCAGCTACAAGCAATGACTTACTTAACAGTAATTATGCAGTGCCATGGTGTTGGGCTTTTAGCTTTTGTTACACTTAAGCCTCTCTCGGAATGTTTTCTGACATCCATCACACTTTCAGAACAACTAGAAAAAAAACCCAAATCCTAAAACTGAACACACTCACTTTATCAGTGGAGGAATAAAGTCTTCACAATAAAGAGTTGGATTCCTTGCCTAGATTTTTGTTTTGATCCAACTGCTCTTGGTTGTGTTTTGAGGTTGCTTTTTGCAGGATGGGGGAGGTGGGTTGGTGGTTATCCCTTCCTGGATGTACTAAATATGTATTTTCCTTTTATGGCAGCTTTTACTGAAGTCTTTTTTTTTTTTTTTTTTGCATGTCACTTTGTCCTTAGATATTTGAGTTGTTGTTACAACTCTTATTTATCCTACAGTAGCACCCCCAAGCAAACTCAAGGCTATACAGTACCACGTTTTGCAAATGTACTAAGACAGCCCTGCCTCAAAGACCTACGGACTGACATAAGACTTGATGACAATTACTAATAAACAAAGGGAAGGGGATGGAAAGATGAGTAGGGTCCTATTTTTTTAAAACATTGACTCCCATTTTTATTGTTTATATCCCTACAAACTTCAGATCTTAAACTTGCAGCTAGTTCTGATTTGAACTTTGCCTGTACTTGTGTCAGCTTGGAAGGGGAAGGTACAGGAATCCTGTCTATGATGGGTTGATTTTGTCTGGAATGACTTGCAATATTCCCCCATACCAAATGCATGCCAATAAAATCTTTATACCATAATACACCAAGGCTGTGTCTAGACTGGCAAGTTTTTCTGCAAAAGCAAGTGCTTTTGCGGAAAAACTTGCCAGCTGTCTACACTGGCCGCTTGAATTTCCGCAAGAACACTGACTTCCTACTGTCTGAAATCAGTGCTTCTTGCGGAAATATTATGCTGCTCCCATTCGGGCAAAAGTCCTTTTGCGCAAAAGGGCCAGTGTAGACAGCTCAGATTTGTTTTGCGCAAAAAAAGCCCCGATCGCAAAAATGGCGATCGGCGCTTTTTTGCGGAAAAGCACGTCTAAATTGGCACGGACGCTTTTCCGCAAAAAGTGCTTTTGCGGAAAAGCGTCCGTGCCAATCTAGATGCTCTTTTCCACAAATGCTTTTAATGGAAAACTTTTCCGTTAAAAGCATTTGCGGAAAATCATGCCAGTCTAGACGTAGCCCAATATGTAATTCTTTCAACCTATATCTATATTTATGTATTCTGTCTCAAACTTTACATATACCTCATGTTATTTTAATGACATTTATGACAAAAATTGACCAACTTCTTCAGATTGTTTTGATCTAAATTGTATCTTCTACATACATTTAATAATCTGTTTCTCCAACAGTACAAGAATGATCAGAATTCTATAAGAAGCTTATTTTTTCCTGTCCCTTTCAGTTTAAATCATATAGACAATTTCTTTTTTAAAATCTAATCTGCTAGTGCTAATAAGAACAAACAAATTGCTATTGTGCCAAGCTTTATTATGATGTTATAAAGTCTGTTTACACTGATACAATACAGAAGTTGACCATTTGGTACGTTGTATTATGCCTAGCATCAGCCTTAATACAGAGTGACTGCAGTTACTTTGTGGGGATGCACCTCCGTTATGTGGAAATCTGGAAAAGAGCCTCACCTTTTTGAAATCACAGTTGTGCAGCAAAACTCAAGTTTTCAGTCTATTTATAATAAATAAAAGATCATCGGCATAACTTAATGTTAAATGCTAATCACAAACTAGATTAGATTTCTTTGCTTAGCTGGAAGTTCTGTTATGAAGAAATGTGGAACACTCTAGCTACATCTGCTCTCTCTAAAGTATGCAGATTTAATAAAACATGCAGTTCTGCGATCATGAAGATTATTCATCTGTTGAAAATATATTTGGATATTATTTAGAACCTTAGTTCAACAAAGCATTTAAGATATATGCATTCTTCATGAACAGGAATAGTCTATTAAAGTTACTCCTTAGTTATACAATCATAGGATTGGAAGAGTGCTCAGGAGGTCATTGAGTCCAACCTCCCGCTAAAAGCAGGACCAATCCCTACTGGGACTTAAAAACTTCTAAGGATGGAGATTTCACCAACACCCTAGATAACCCATTCCAGTGCTTCACCACCCTCCTAGTGAAATAGTTTTTCCTTATAGCCAACCTAGATCTTCCCCACTGCAACTTGAGTGTTAACTGTTCAAGTGCTTTTCTGGATCTGGATTTAATTTTGCTCAGAAATGGTTCGAGTTATGACACCACATAAATATGTGATGTTAACATATCATAATAGGATTTATTTTATAAGATGCTCAGAAGAGATGAAAAACAACACAAATCAGAATGGAGCAATTATCTCTTAACAAAATTAGACTGACATTTCCACTGCTGATCTCTTGAGCTTTTTGTGGGAATTCACTTAGTTGGGGATTCACAATCACACACTTTAAAACATTCCAGCAATGCAAAGTTTTAATCTAAGCCCTAAATCCTGTTTGCATGCTGCAGAAAATACAGCTTTAGCATCACAACAATACTTCTTGAACTGTTCTTGCTGAAACTAGTTGGAAATACAGAGTTTCAAACTTTGTACTATTCTTCCATATCAAATATGGAGATCAGTAGTGAAATAGTTTGAAGTGGTTAAGGATAAGATAATAAGAAAGAAATTACAAAGGATGTTGCAAATCTCATAGGAATGGTAAAATTATGTTTTATTGCTGCCTGCCTGCTGAAAACATTCAGCTGACCTGTATGAGATGAGTGTAGAACTGAGCTGGATGAATATCACAAACATTCTTCCATAAGTACTTGCTCAAATTTTCAAACTTGGTTTTGTTCACATCCATTGGTGTCCTGAATGTGTAATGATTGAGTTTAGTGGCAGAAAGCTTCTCTAGATCAATGGATATTACAGGGAAAATAAACTTTAAATTTGTCGTCATAAATATTTACGCAAAATCTAAAAGTTATACTTGCCCAACTGGTGAGCAGGAAATATAGTATCAAATTCATGTATCCAGCAAAAAGAGTTTACTTTCAGATTGTACGTACAGAATATTCCAAGTAAGCGAAAGCCTACATGAATTGCAGAAATTATTTGGTGAATAATTTTGATAACAAATTTGAAGTCATCCCAATCTGACAATAGACAATTGCAGAACAGGAAAAGTGGCAAAGATTCATCACATGAATTATTCATTACGAGCTGTTCATAGAATCATAGAACTGGAAGAGACCTCAGAAGGTCATCAAGTCCAGCCCCCTGCTCTAGGCAGGACCAATTCCAACTAAATCAACCCGACCAGGGCTTTGTCAAGCCGAGACTTAAACACCTCTAGGGATGGAGACTCCACTACTTCCCTAGGTAACCCATTCCAGTGCTTCACCACCTTCCTAGTGAAATAGTTTTTCCTAATATCCAACCTGGACCTCTCCCACCACAACTTGAGACCATTGCTCCTTGTTCTGCCATCTGTCACTACTGAGAACAGCCTCTCTCCATCCTCTTTGGAACCTCCCTTCAGGAAGTTGAAGGCTGCTATCAAATCCCCCCTCACTCTTCGCTTCTGCAGACTAAACAGACCCAGCTCCCTCAGCCTCTCCTCATAAGTCATATGCTCCAGCCCCCTAATCATTTTGGTTGCCCTCCGCTGGACCCTCTCCAATGCGTCCACATCCTTTTTGTAGTGGGGGGCCCAGAACTGGACACAATACTCCAGAGGCGGCTTCACCAAAGCCGAATAAAGGGGAATGATAACATCTCTGGATCTGCTGGTAATGCTCCTCTTAATGCAAATTAATATGCCATTAGCCTTCTTGGCTACAAGGGCACACTGTTGACTCATATCTAGCTTCTCATCCATTGTAACCCCCAGGTCCTTTTCTGCAGAACTACTACTTAACCGGTTGGTCCCCAGCTTGTAACTATGCTTGGGATTCTTCCGTCCCAAGTGCAGGACTCTACACTTGTCCTTGTTGAACCTCATCAGATTTCCTGTGGCCCAATCCTCCAATTTGTCTAAGTCATTCTGTATCCTATCTCTGCCCTTAAGTGTATCTACCTCTCCCCCCAGCTTAGTGTCATCCGCAAACTTGCTGAGGATGCAATCCATCCCCTCATCCAGATCATTAAAGATATTGAACAAAACCGGTCCTAGAACCGAACCTTGGGGCACTCCGCTAGAAACCAACCGCCATCCTGACATCGAGCCATTGATCACTACCTGCTGTGCCCAGCCTTCTAGTCTTCTTTCTATCCATCTTACCGTCCATTTATCCAATCCACAATCCCTTAACTTGCTGGCAAGAATATTGTGGGCGACCGTATCAAAAGCCTTGCTAAAGTCAAGGTATATCACATCCACTGACTTCCCCATGTCCACCAAGCCAGTTACCTCATCATAGAAGCTAATCAGATTGGTCAGGCACGACTTGCCCTTTGTGAATCCATGCTGACTATTCCTAATCACTTTCCTCTCATCCAAGTGCCTCAATATGGATTCCTTAAGGATCCCTTCCATGATTTTTCCAGGAACCGAGGTAAGACTGACCGGCCTATAGTTCCCTGGATCGTCCTTCTTCCGTTTTTTGAAGATGGGCACTACATTTGCCTTTTTCCAGTCACCCAGGATTTCTCCCGATCTCCACGACTTTTCAAAGATAATAGCCAAAGGCTCCACAATGACATTTGCCAACTCCCTCAGTACCCTCGGATGCACTAAGTCCGGACTCATGGATTTATGTACGTTTAGCTTTTCTAAATAGTTCCTAACTTGTTCTTTACCCACCACGGGCTGTAAATCTTCATCCCATCTTGTGTCACTTGGCGCAGAAGTCTAGGAGTGACCTTGTCCATGAATAAAGAGGCAAAGAAAGCATTGAGTACTTCAGCTTTCCCCACATCATCTGTCACTAGGGGTATGTCTACACTACAAAGTTAATTCGAACTAACGGACGTTAGTTCAAATTAACTTTGATAGGCGCTACACTAGCGCTCCGCTAGTTCGAACTTAATTCGAACTAGCGGAGCGCTTAGTTCGAACTAGGTAAATCTCATTCTACGAGGACTAAGCCTAGTTCGAACTTGCTAGTTCGAATTAAGGGGTGTGTAGCCCCTTAATTCGAACTAGTGGGAGGCTAGCCTTCCCCAGCTTTCCCTGGTGGCCACTTGGGGCACCACCAGGGAAACTCTATTGCCCCCCTCCTGGCCCCGGACCCCTTAAAGGGGCACAGGCTGGCTACGGTGCCCGTGCCAGGTGCAAGCCTGCTAGCACCCAGCCAGCAGACCCTGCACCTGGCACGGCTTGAGCCACCCACCCGATGCCCCCCATCCCTCCCCTTCTTCCCGGGACCAAGCTGGCGGCTCCCGGGAGCTTGCCCAGGACCTCAAGAGGCGGGCACCCGCCTGGGCTTGTGCGGACATCATGGACCTCGTCCACGATCTCCACACTGGGCACAGGAAAGTGGCCGGCTTGGGCAGGAGAGCTGCCAGCCTGGCGACCCAGGAACAGGTGTGCATGAAAATCAAGGGGGTTCACTGAGACCCCCGACCCTGAGCCCTGAGCTTACAATGGCCGTCCTGGGTCAGACCAAAGGTCCATCTAGCCCAGTAGCCTGTCTGCCGACAGGCCAACCCTAGGGACCCTGGAGGGGATGGACCGAAGACAGTGACCAAGCCATTTGTCTCGTGCCATCCCTCTCCAGCCTTCCACCAGCCTTGGGCAGGGACACCACTCCTACCCCCTGGCTAATACCACTCCATGGACCCAACCTCCATCACTTTATCTCACTTCCCTTTAAACTCTGTTCTAGTTCTAGCCTTCACAGCCTCCTGCAGCAAGGAGTTCCACAGGTTGACTCTTTGCTTTGTGAAGAAGAACTTTCTGTTACTAGTTTGAAGCCTGCTACCCATTCCTTTTCTTTGGTGTCCTCTAGTCCTTCTTTATGGGAACTAATGAAGAACTTTTCTGGATGCACCATCTCCACCCAACTCCTGCTTTTAGAGACCTCTATCCTGTCCCCCCTCCGTCTCCTCTTTTCTAAGCTGAAAAGTCCCAGTCTCTTTAGCCTCTCTTCATATGGGACCTGTTCCCAACCCCTGATCATTTTAGTTGCCCTCCCCTTTCCCAGCCTCTCTCTTCCCCTCTCCCACCTCCTTTTCCCAGTCTCCCCCAGTTTTGTTCAATAAAGACAGATTCCATTTTGGAAGACACGTTATCTTTATTTTGTACATCAAGAAGAGGGGCTAGGGAAGGGTAAGTGGAAGGAGATGAGGGAGGAATGGGGCACGAGCCCCCGATGGAGAGGACTGGGCTGGCTCTGTGGGCTTCTGGGGGTGGAAGCTCTCCTGCAGCCCCCCAATTACCCCCTCTCCCCAGATGGCAGCCTGCGGCAAGTGCAGCCGGGCTGATGGCCGAGTGGTGTGATGTGCCCAGTGTGGGCACTCAGGGCACTCCAAGCCAGGACTGCTTTGCAAACGGGGCATCCCTGAGAACTGTCTGTCCGGGGTGGGGGTCGGGACCCTTTAAGCACAGCCCTCGGCTAGCCTGAGACAGCATCTCCACGCTCTAAGTCCTCCTCTGATGCCCTGCCGGCACTGCTTCCGGCCATCCTTAACTCCGCTTCAGGGTCCACTTAATGTGGACATGCTAGTTCGAATTAGCAAAACGCTAATTCGAACTAGTTTTTTAGTCTGGATCCGTTAGTTTGAATTAGCTTAGTTCGAATTAACGTTGTAGTGTAGACATACCCTCTGTGACATCCTGAATGCGAGCTCCTGGTAAGCAGCACATGTCTCGAGATTCCAGGTCCGGACGGCAGAGGGATGGCTCAGTCCCTCTTAGGAGGGAGTCCCCGACCACCACCATCCGTCATTTCCTTTTGGGGGTGGTGGCCGTGGAACCCCATCCGTAGGACTACGCATCCCATGCCTTCCAGTAGATGGTGTTCCCTTTTGGTTTCTTCCTTGTGAGGTCCCTTCCAGAGCTTTCAGCACTGCAGAGCCTGTGGAGAGAGCTTGAAAGCGATTGCTTACCTCTATAGCATCGGGGGATTCCCGTGCTGGCCTTTTCCCCTTTCTAGAAGTTACATGATGCCAGTTCTCTTCCTGGTCACGTACTGCCCTCTCTGGCTCTTCTGCCTGCCATGCTTGAAGGATCAAATGCTGACTTCTATTGAGGAAGTCTTCATCCTCTCTGATCAATCGTAGGGTCGACACTTGGGCCTCCAGTGTTCACCAGGGGTATGTCTAAATAACTGACGTTATTTTGAAATAACATAGTGCACGTCTACACAGCAAGTCGTTATTTCAAAATAATGGCAAGATGGAGGACTTCAACTCTTGTAACTCTCATTTCATGAGGAGTATGGGAAGTTGAAGGAAGAGTGTTCTTCCTTCGACTTCCTGCTGTGTAGACAGTGCCAAAAGCCAAGTTAAGTTATTTTACTTCAGCTACACAATTGAAGTAGCTGAAGTTATGTATCTTAATTCGACTTTTGCCCTGCAGTGTAGACATGCCCCAACTCTACTGCCGATAATTTGCTATGTTAAAATGAAGGAGATTTTATAACTGGTGAATTTCACTGTGTGTTGGTATATTTTGTTCTGATATGCCATTGGGTGCATAACAGCACAGCAACTTTTTCTCTCTGCTGTTTTTATTGTATATAAGATGAGGTTTATTTTGCTTCCAAGTGCTCTCTCTTATGTCTACACTGCAATATAAGCCTCGGTTCATATTCAGGCTTGAGCCCAAACCCCCCTTCTGTCTACACACAAAGCTTTCAGGCTCAGACCTAGGTTCCTAGAACCCTGCAGGAGTGGAGGGTCCAGGCCTGAGTCAACCTTGGCCTCAGGGTTTGAGCTCTCTTGTTTTGCAGTATGCATGCATCCCCTCAAGTTGGGTTCTGGGAATCTATCAAAAGTGGCCCACAATACTGTGGGCTAAGTGTGTGTGTGTGTGTGTGTGTGTGTGGTTTTTTTTTTTTTTTTTTTTTTTTTTTTGTCTGTCTGTCCCAGGAAGAAGCCAGGACCAAGGGCCAATTGAGGATAGCAAAGTGACTTTGTTGCTGAAATTGGTCCCACTGAAGGCTTTGCTTCTGCAGCAGCAATGGCAATAATACATTGGGTCTGTATTCAGAGGAGCTGTTGGAACAGCCCACTACAGAGTTTGCAGCCAACACAGAGGGGCCAGAAGCCACCAACACATTCTGCTGAGCAGCCATGTTCATCAGTGTGTTCCCAACAACCAGAACCAACCACACAGTTAAGGTACCTTTTGAAGGCTGCTCTTGATTATGCTTTCACTCCTGTGTGAGGAACCAGGTCTTTTCTGACCCGCTCAAAGCACCTGACAGAGCTTATGATGGAACAGTAGGAAAAAGAGGAGGACAAGGATACAGACTTTGCAAACATCAGGTTTTTTTTATCTTCATATCAGTATGTGTATGTAGTAGGCTGCAAGATCCATGGGCCTTTTTTGGTTGTTAAGCGTTGTCAATGACTACAATTTGGTATTTGTCATAAGATGAGCTGGGCCTTAAGGGATTCAAGTTCCAACAAAAATCTGCACCTGATTTTTCTCATCCCCACCAAATCATGTGATTGGCCTAATGAATGAGAGGTAGGCCTGCTGGGAACTATAAAAGGAAGCTTGCTTTCAGTAGGAGAGAGGAAGCTGGTGGGAGCTGTGGTATTGTGAAGTTCTTTGGGAACTGGGGAAGGACTAGCAATGGCTGTCTACTACATGTCCTTTCAGGACTACTTTGAAGGTACTAGGTAAGGACCAGAGAGGAGGCCTTTTGATGGACCCTGAAGGAGGAGTTTATGTACTATGGTATGTGGTGGAAGGGGCAGCCAGATAAAGTGTGACTATCAATAGACACCCTCTGGAGTGGCGCAAAAAAATAGCGGAAAAAGAAAAAATCTTAGATTTAGAGTATGTCAGGCCCCAGGATGGGGTCTCCCTCTTATACTAACAGAAGTATTATTGTGTCAAGAGAAGTGCTACAGATGGACTGTTGTGACTGGGGTAAAAGTGTTTCTAGGAAAGGGACTGAAGCACAGCGGCATCTGAATTCCAGAAGCCAGTGCTATATAGAACTCACACTTACTCAGTGTCGTTTTCTCCCCGTATTGTCTATGGGCCAATTAGAAGTTCTGAGCTAACTGAAGTGTGTCTTCAAGCATAGGCACACAGAGGCTCATTCCTATAGCTCTGTACATTCTCTTCCTTTTAATTCCAGCTGCTGTGGCATTACTTTAAATAAATAGGTAAGCATTCATTAATACTGTAAACTTTCATCTAATAGCTAAGTAGTGCCTTAAAGAGCATATGCTGTACTTATGCTCCTATTTATATATTGTTTAAAAGACCAAACCAGGATTTTGTGTTCTCTCAAGGGTACGTCTACGGAGCAGCATTATTTGGGAATAACTAATGTTATTCTGAAATAACATAGTGCGTGTCTATACTACAAGCCTTTACTTTGAAATAATGTCAAGCTGGAGGACTTCTTACTCCAACTCATAGTAACCCTCATTTCATGAGGAGTAAGGGAAGTTGAAGGAAGAGTGTTTTTCCTTCAACTTCCTGCAGTGTAGACAGTGCCAAAAGTCGAATTAAGCTATTTTGACTTCAGCTACGCAATTGACGTAGCTGAAGCTGCATAGCTTAATTTGACTTTAGCCCTACTGTGTAGACATACCCTCAGGTAGGTTTCTTATCCCTTTCTCTCTTTTGCCCTCTGAAAACCATGTAAAAAGTGATTGGGGAAGGGGAGATCTTCAGAGACATTAAGGAAATCTGTAGAGACAAGTGCTTCCTGTAGAAAGGAGCTCATAGATCTTTAAAATAACTTGTCTGTGGTCCCTGGCTGAATCAGTTTCACCACCAACTACTTGGTATTAAATTACATTTTTCCAATGTATGTGCTCTCTGGAGCATTTGCTGAATTCACTGTAATACTTTCATTTGTCTTAACGCCTATTGTTCATGTGTAGCTGCTACTACTGTATCCTTCACAATACTTGTAATACTCAGAAGAAATGAAGCAATGACAATTTCTCTTTGAAACATACTGGACTATGTACTAGTTGAATTTGCCACTGCATATTTCTTATTTCCCACATTTGCCATATTTCCAACCATAAAAAAACTACTCAAGCTAGTTAAGTCCCAGGCAGACTGTGAAGAGCTACACAGAGGAAAAGTAAATCACGTTAAACAGTCACATGTACATAAGAGCCACTTATTCTTATTTAGTAGCGAACAACAAATACACAGCTTGGAAATGGGTCTAAACTACGTGCTTCAAATCAAGAGCTGGAGCCAAACTTTGACATTCAGAGACTGGGGGGGAGGGACTGACAGAATTGATGGGCTGCTGGGCAAGGGGGAGTAAGCTGGCACTCCCAGAGGGGGTATGGTCTTGGTTAGAAGGGGTGGGGCTGGAGACTAGTCTTTTCCCACCAAACCTTGAGCACCACCCAGAGCTCCAGCAGTGATTTTCCTAATGTCCAGCCAAAGCCTCCTTTGCTGCAATTTTAAGCCCATTGCTTCCGGTCTTATCCTTGGGAGTTAAGAATAATATAGAATCATTGATTTTTTTTCTTTATCTTCAAGGGATTTATTACAAAATGTGGCCTCAATGGATCTGGTATTGAAACATCATCTTAAAGACAGCTGGATGAGCTAGTGAGAAAAGGTTCCAAAACAGCTTGCTTGTTATAAGGAGAGGGAGAGAGAGAGAGAGAGAGAGAGTAAGCATGACAGTATGCCAGAGTGCTATCTGACAGTGAAAGCTAGGTGCTACAAAGCATTAGCTCATGTTCTGAAACAATTTGGGAGTCTGTAACAGTGAGGACAGAGACTCTTTATCCTGCAATCACAGGATGTGACTGCAGCTCATGGAGACACACTTGTGCCAATTCTATTCTCCCTTAACATGTTGCAAATCTCCAGTAACTCCACTGGAATTGCACTGGGTTTAAATCAATACAGCTGCAATCACAATTTGGAACAGAGTCATATTCACCATTTATTTACACAATGTCTATCTTGATCTGGGAAGGTGGAGAGATGAGTCCTTTTTAAAATTGAATTTTAAGAGGTTAAGTGGCTGGAATGGAACTAACTTGCACTGACTAGAGGAAAAGGTCACGTTTATTAAAATCTAGGATGTGGAATAGTAGTCCAAGCCCTTTTGACAGGTTTTAGTGCTAAGGTAGGATCAAAGGGCATCTGTAATTATTGAAGCTGATAGCATTTCAGCACCTCCTCAGCCAGTGAATGACCCACAGGAACAAATGGGCACATTGCTTGTTAAGATGTATGTTTATGTAATACTTCCGCTGCCCCCTAAATTCTGTTACGATAGGCTGATTGGACTGGTCCTTGTCTTATGTTGTAAATGGTCTGACTGATTAGATTGGCCTTATTGACCCTGGTTTGCATTATCTCCCTATGTTGCTACTTGTGATATTTAAAAGCCCACTCCACTGGTTCTGGGATGCTTGGTTTTGCAACACAAAAATTGTAAGATTGCTTTGATATCAAACTTTAATTATAATAGACACAGCCAAAGGACAGAGAGCTGCCCTTTATGCTGCAGCGGAGGAGGGGTAAGGAGAGCCCGAGCGCCAGGGAGAAGTGAAAGGAAGGGAGTAAAAGCAACTTTTTATCCCTGCCCTTCATCTCATAGAAGCACTTGCATATTAAAAGCCCACTCCAGTGCTCATTGAAGGTAATGGAAGATCTTCAGTGTGATTTGAATTAGACCAGTGTTTCCCAAGGTGGGACGCCAGGACTGCTGCTTCTTGTGACTCCACTTGGCTGGAAATGGTGAACTGGAGCCAACGGGAGCTGCGAGGCTCCATGGCTGTGGACCATTTTGGTAAACAAAGTGGTGCGGGCCTGCTAGTGGCTTTCCCAAAGCGGGCCCATGGTCCACTTTGAGAAACACTGCATTAGACCTTAATATAGCAGCCTCAGCCATGCAATTGGGATTGTAGGGGCAAAAACTGTAAGACTGTGGAAGCATCATGGTCTCCTGCTAAAGGAATTTAAATAATTTAAGAAGCCACTGTGGTACTTAGCACATGTCTGACTAGCACTACATTCCCCAGTGGGAGTAGAAATACACAGTGTTGTGGGGGAGACAATGCAGTATAGTGTTCAGAGGGCAAGCTACTAGAGAGAGGAGGTCTCTGAATAGCCATGATATCCTGTAGATATCTTGTAGATATCATGGAATCAGTTTTAGGTCCCATTTCCTTGTTGATTCACTAGCTCTGTGGGATTTGAGGAACACCGCCCTCTCCATCTCACCAAGAAATCCTTAGGCCTCTGCATCAAACATCCCCATTTATTTATTATGATACAGCTGATGGCTCTGAAACAGTGTTTCTTGAACTTTTTAAGACCAAGGAACACCAAACAATATTTTTTTTTATGAGGAACACCAAGGATTTTTTTGTTGAGCAAAAAATGGGTCGGGGGGTGGGGGAAACTTATGACCTTTAAGGACGGCCATTTTGAATTCTGTTCTCCGCGGTACACAGTTTAAGAGACACTGCTCTGAAGTACAGTTGGTTTGTATGTGTAAACCGATGTCTAGCGACTTAGTGTATTCTGACTTTTTTACCCTGATTTTATTGGAAATACACAAGTTTTTTTTCTCCCCATCTTTCTGAATTACTAAATATCGTATCATAGGAGCAATGTTCCATCAGCTGAAAAATCACAAAATTTGTAACATTACTTTTTTTCTATGGCATTGAAAAGTTGGAATTAAGATGGTAAAAGGTTGGGACTAGGCAGTTTAAACAGATTAAAAGTAAGTGACACAATTGATAAGATATTCCTACACACTCTCACAATAGAAGGAGGAGACTGTAAATGGAATGGAAAGGTAACTTTTAAACTGATAAAGGAAAGTGAATGGTTTGATTTGATTCTTACACAGCTTTTATTAACCTTGGAGTTCGTTGTCACAAGATCTTACTGAGAAGCAGAGTTTAGTATGTATGAGAATATCCACAGTGACATTAGATGAGATTTGAAAAGTTAGGGCTATCAACCCTCATGTTTCAGGGAGTAAGCCAATCACTGATTGAAAGGGTTGGAGAGAGTTTTATACTATGTGCAGATTGTCATAATTGACCTTTATGGGAATTCTTCTGCTTTCCTTGAAGCATTGGGTACTGAATGCAATTGAGTTGAATTGATCTAATCTAACCAGAAATGGCAATAACTTCATTCAAGAGAATCTGTAGGAAAAAAGAGTGTTTTTACAATTTGTATCATTGTAAAACACTCCCCAGACTTGCAATTTCCTCAGCACAACTCCCCTAACTTGATTGTCTCATCCCTTAATTTTAAGGGACATTTTGCGCCTCCCTCCCCCCCCCCCGCATTGTGGCAAACTACACACAGCTCCCTCCCTCTCCTCATAGGCATAGACCAAATGTCCCTTTTTACTCTGCTCAGGCTGTGTCTATGCTACTAGCTGGGGGAGGGGGATGAGTCACCTCTTATGCAGACATACTTGCACTAGCTCTCCTCTGAGCTAGCACACAAGGAATAGTGGTATAGTCAAGGTAGCACAAGAAGCAGTGGCATGGACTAGCCTTTCTAAATACATACCCAACAGGGTTCAGGTGGGTTTGTACTTGCAGTGGTTAGTCCATGCCACTGCTGCCATACTACCACTACAGTGCTATATTTAGCACACTAGCTTCATTGGGAGGTAATGCACGTATGTTTACTATGACCTGGGGCTGTGATTTCCAGCTCATATGTAGATGCACCCTTGAGCGTCATCACTTACTCTTTTTCTCTGATTCTAGCCAGAAGATGACAAAGTGAGAATTTCTGTCATGAAAGTAGCCAGGAGAAGTACCAGACTGTCAGCATACATTAGTTCAGAGGTGCTCCAAATTTTGTTCAACAAGAAAAGTTGAATGAAAAGGCATCTGGTAGCAACCTTCAACTACCTGAAAAGGGGTTCCAAAGGGTATGGAGCCAGGCTATTCACAGAGGTGGCAAATGACAGAACAAGCAGCAACAGTTTCAAGTTGCAGTGATGGAGGTCTGGGTTGGATATTAGGAAAAACTACTTCCGTAGGAGGGTGGTGAAGCACTGGAATGGATTGCCTCTGGAGGTCATGGAGATTTTAACACAACCCTAGCTGAATGGTTTCGTTAGAGTTGGTCCTGCTTTGAGCAGGGGGCTGTAGGTTGACCTCTCAAGGTCTCTTCCAACCCTAATATTCTGTGATTTCTCCCCCCCCCCCCGCCCCCGCACAAATGTGAGAGGGGACTGGATGCTTACATATGCTCTGCAGCTAAGGATTCATGTAAAAGAGAAGACCCACTTAACTGTGCTGCCTGGAATATAAACATTATGGCAGACTGTTTTTTTTTTTAATTTTATGTTTCTCTTCCCCTCCTCCCCTTTATTTGTCTCTAATTGTCTCTTGCTTTTTCTTTCTTTACATACCGGCTATGCCCTCCTCACCAACTCCCTTTTCCTCTTTTTGCTATGTAATATCTCAGGCTATGTCTACATTACAGGCTTCTTGTGCAAGAAGCTTATTGTGGAAAGAAATCTTCTGCAAAACGTCTTGTGTAAGAGGGCGTCCACACTGCAAAAGCACATAGAAAAAGTGATGTTCTTTTGCAAAAGAGAGCATCCACACTGCATGGATGCTCTCTCGAAAGAAAGCACCAATAGCTATCCACAGAACGGCCACCAGGGCCCCTGAGCTTTTTCCTCTTTCCTGTTTTTGCGCAAAACCCCCCTGCTGCCCATCCACACACATGTTTTTGCACAAGAACTGTTGCACAAAAAGGAGATATTCCTCATAGAAGGAAGAATACTTACATTGGAAAAACCCCTCTGTTCTTTCATTTTACTTGAGCAAAAACACGCTTGAGGTGTGGACACCGAGTTTTTGTGCAAAACCAACTGACAATCGAGGACAACACTGACAATCCAGGACAACATGGTGCTTTTTTATCTCATCAGATAAATGCTCTCTCATTTCTGACTGTGACTGAATGCTCAAGGCATAATCCTACATCTTGAAATCATCATGGCTAAAGTGCTGGCTACAGAGAGTGTAGTAGACCTTCCTTGCTACATTTATGCTCTTAAGGTAACATGCAGTTAAATTCCATTTACATTGTTTGTTGTTTTGGTTTTTTTTAAACACAAACAAACACCAAAACAAAACCAAAATCTTCAAGTTCTGCATTGAAGGCAGAAAGTGGGATTGTATTTGGCTGACTTACAGCCAATGCTATGCTGTGATGTCATTTGTGGAGTTGACAGGGCAGCAGCCAATTCCATTGTTTTCTTTCCTACTTGAAAGCTTAATAAGAATGTTAACTTAACAGAGTCATTATGCAATTATGTGTAATTTACATAATTGCTCGTTACATTTGTTGGAATGACTCGTGGGTATTTAACAAGATGTACCATAAAATTACATGTGATAATTAGCTACAAATTAATATAAACCAAGGAAATTCCTACAACAATAACTTCTAACAGTGACTACAAGAGCACAAAGCAATAAGTAGCATGACTAGTATATAAAATACTTGTTCTGCTTGTGGACTGCACTTCTGCCACCCAACAAGCTATTGGTGAGGCCAAGAGTTCAGCTGCACTCAAAGTACTGGACACTATTATCATTCTGGATCTTTTTGTTATCCATTGTAGTAAACTATAAAATACCAAGAGTTTGTGGCAGGGCTATAAATCTGCATATTCCAGGGCTTTTGCCAATCTCTTTCTACTGGGATTTTGGAGGAAACTTTTCCTGTGGGTAAATTATCACTCTTTCTATACCTTCCTTTAACAGTGGCTCGTACCAGTGGCTTCAAAGACAGAGAATTGAACTACTAGTGGCTCCTGTGTTCCTCTGAAGTCAGACAATACTGCTGCATTTTGAGCTCATCATTGGTCAGAAATGTTTAGCATCTTGCCTGGAAGGTGATCTGCAATTATATATAATGGCACAGTAGTAGGATTATGCACTAAATCCCCAAAATCATGAGTGTGAGGATTTTTCAGCATGTACTATAACTTAAATGGGGTGGGGGGGAGAATGCTTAACATAATTGACAGCAGATGTAAAACATCTCTTTTATACCCGTGTGATGAGAGATAGTCATTGCATAAATTTACAGTTAGTACATTTTAAAATAGGCTAGATATCTTTAATTTTAAACAATTCATGATCTCACTTGATATATAGGTTGATATTTTCTTCAGGGAAAGGCAAAGGGCCACTTTTGCTATAGTACAGATTTATTTCTCCTCTCCATTTTTTTTCACCTCCGTCTTTGCACTCCACTGACTTGTATAGTTATAAATAGAATTTGCCTGCTCTCATGCATGAGACTGTGACAGGGTAAGACAGCCACATGTTTCTGTGCAACGTGCTCTGAAATCCTTTCCTGTAATAGGCTATTTTGGAAGCTTAACATTCTTGGGGGGTAGGGACGGTTCTTTTCTTTTCTCCCCCCCCCCCCCCCTTTTTTCTTTTTAAAGGAAGAACTAGCTCTTACTAGTTGTTGCCCTCTGGAGTTGTTTGGCACATTTTATCATTTCACAAAGCCAGAAAGCAGCTAATTTGAATTGAAAAGCTTTCATGCTGAACATAAAGCTTATTTTGTGCAGTACAAAAAACAATACAACCACAGTAAGGAAATTTGAGATCATTTCAGAGAAAATTCTGCTCCCGCTTGCAGATGACTTAACTCATATTTTTAAAAACTTAGAAAAACAATGAATAGTCCTGCAGCACCTTCAAGACTAACAAAAAATGTAGATGGTATCATGGGTTTTCGTGGCCATAACCCACTTTTTCAGATGAATGGTGTCTAAAGGGTCCAGGGTAAAAATAAATAGCAGAGAAAGAGATGAGATGGGGAGGGAAAGAGAAGGAAAAATATTGTCTGTAAAATAGTGTCTGTGCTAAATGAGGCTAATAGAGTGGGCTGTAAGCACCCGGTGCTCAGCTTTTTGGTCATTAGGGTGTGAATGTTGCGGCCCATCCAGGTCAGGTCTTTGTTCAAACCTTGCTTACAGGTGTCAGACTTGTAAATGAAACCAAGTTCTGCATCTTCTCTCTACAACTGGTTTTTTTATGCCCTTTTCTGAACCTTTTCCAATGCTAATGTCTTTTTTGAGATGAGGAGACCACATCTGTACACAGTATTCAAGATGTGGGCATACAATAAATTTATATAGAAGCAATGAGACATTCTGTTTTATTCTCTATCCTTTTTTTATGATTCCTAACATTATTTGCTTTTTTGACTGCCGCTGCACGCTGCGTGGATGTTTTCAGAGAAGTATCCACAATGACTCCAAGATTTCTCTCTTGAGTAGTTATAGCTAAATTAGTCCCCATCATTTTTGTATGTACAATTGGGATTATTTTTGCAATATGCATTACTTTACATTTATCAACCTTACATTTGTCAATTTCATTTGCCATTTTGTTGCCCAATCACTTAGTTTTGTGAGATCTTTTTGAAGCTCTTCAAAGTCTGCTTTGGTCTTAACTATCTTGAGCAGTTTAATATCATCTGCAGATTTTGCCACCTCACTGTTTATAAATGATCTGGAGAAAGTGATAAACAATTTTAGCAGGATTGGTCCCAGTACACACCCTTGCAGGACACCACTGGTTACCTCTCTCCATTCTGAAAACTGACCATTTATTCCCACCCTTTGTCTCCTGTCTTTTAATCAGTTATCAGTATCAGTAATCATGATGCCATCATGATACCATGGGAGGACCTTCCCTCTTACTAACTTTACGTAAGAGCTTTTGGTGAGGGACCTTGTCAAAGGCTTTCTGGAAAACTAAGTACACTATATCCACTGGATCCCCCTTGTCCACATGCTTATTGACCCCCTCAAAGAACTCTAGTAGATTAGTAAGGCATGATTTCCCCTTACAGAATTCATGTTGACTTTTCCCCCAACAAATTATGTACATCTATGTTTCTGACAATGTTATTCTTTACTATAGTTTCAACTAACTTGCCCAGTTCTGACATTACACTTACTGGTCTCTAATTGCCAGGATCACCTCTAGAGCCCTTTTTAAATATTGGCGTCAGATTGCTCTCCAGATTCTGGTATGTCTCAAAAGGTGTGCCTATGCTGTGGAATTTTACATTTTAAAAAATTCCCACTGTTGCTTTTCTTGGCTCAGTTGAAGAGGAAGATCAGTTGATTAGGTGACAAAAGTGCTAGAATCTGATAGTTTTGTCTGCACTAGGGGTCCTACTGGTTCAGGACAACTAGTGTTGTCAGTGGTAGGATTTTTTTCCATTAAAAGTCCTTTCTGTAGACAAGACTGGAGATGGAAAATAATGAAATCCTCTTCCAACCACTATTTAGACAAGGTAATAAAACCTTCCGGTCAAAGTCATTAAAGACAGATATATCGAAGAGAATCAACAACAATACCTATTGTCCCTCCTTTTCCAGAAAGATATCAGTACAGGCAGTCCCCGGGATACGTACAAGATAGGGACTGTAGATTTGTTCTTAAGTTGAATTTGTATGTAAGTCGGAACTGGTACATATTGTAGGGGAAACTCTAGCCAAACATTTCTCCAGAGCTCAGTTTTATTCTCCCACACCTCACTTCCCTCAGTCCTTTATTCTCAAGCTGAGGTGTCTTCTGAGAAAAGCTGCTCCGCGTCTCCCTGGTCTGCTGGGGGGGGGGGGGGGGGGGGGGGCGCTAGCTTCGCGTCTCCCTGGTCTGCTGGGGGGAAGCAGCTAGTGCGGGGTTGCCTCACCCTGTTTGTAAGTAGGGATCTGATGTAAGTCGGATCCATGTAACCCGGGGACTGCCTGTACTACATAAAACTAGCAAAATGTCCCAGCCACATGCAACCCAAAAAAGTCAGAGTGATGAGGATCAAAGAAATCTGAGGATGTCAGATGATCATGGTGTTATTTTCACCATTAATTTCTCAATTACTTTTTATTGACTATCATTGGCATCAGTCATAGTATCTAAGTGCTACGGAATGACAGTAGCAGTACAAGCCTAGATAAAGTAGTGGGACAGACGCATTGATAACCATGGTCCTCACAATGACTATTTTTGCACCATTATCTGCCCCAATGACAGCAAAATCACCAGTTGACCCAATAGTCACTCCACTAGATTTCCTAACTATGAAGTTGGCATTGATCCAGCCTCCAGTGAGTAGATCCAAGCTCCCCCGGACTTTTAAAGTCTCAGTGAATGAAGCTGACAAACTCCAACCAGAGGAGGTTTTATTTGTCCTTTCCAGATGTACCCTGCCATCATGAAAGTTGTCAGCCTGACTTGGAGGTGATCAGACTTGCATATGGAATACTCTTAGCTAGAACACTTCTTCTAAAGAGAAGTATTTAATTCTCTCTAAATGAAGGCAGAATAGATTCAGCACAGTGTCTAACCCTGCAGGATGTTGCTCCACTTTGGATATTGAATATCTTATGTAATGCAAGAAAATAATGTTCTTAACTTCCAGTACAGACCCAGGATAGAGCTTTAAAAAGGTCTCTACTGCAGTTTATTGGACACGGGCTGAGATTTCCACCACTAGCGCTTTAAATTCCACACCACAACATTTCGCTATCTCACTCTTTACTTGGAAAGCATTGTTTCCTCATCTCTAATTTTAGAAATTCAATATCTTTGCAAAATGTTGTGGCTGACTCACTTTGTGATTTAGCATCTCTGGTTATGTCGGCATACTCTCAGCAACAAGATATTAGAATAATGATTAGGGGGAAGGGGAAACCCATGATTTTCAGCAATAAAAAGTAAATGTGAGTGGGAGGAGTTGGAGTTACATGTTCCTATACGTCACCTTCCCCCCCCCCCCACACTTTACTTTTTGCAGTTCTGTACAGAAATGGATGAAAGTTAAATATGTTCAGATAAAATATGTGGGTACTCAACCTATAGCTTTCCTCTAAATATTGTAACCTAATGCTGGAAATCTTGGGCTATGGTGTAGCTTCTTCAGGCCGAGCAACAGACTTGGATGAGCCTGAAAGCCACCATAAGTGGTCATATGAGGCTCACCCTAGTGCCCCCAGTGGCACAGGACATAGCAGTTCCTATACCACATCCCCTTGCTCATGGCTGATGAAAATGGTATTTGTTATGCCCTGGGGATCCGTGACTCCTTGGGGTTGTTGGCAGCTAGGTAAGTTAGAATAACCTTCCAGCACTCTAACTAATACTAGAGACACTGCCAGTCCAGGCTCAGGGAAGTATATCAAAGTTATTGCCTTTGCACATGCCCGTGCCAAGCTGTATTTTGAAATCCTTGTCCATAGCAGAGGGTCTGGGTCATTACCTGCCAAAATTAAATTGTGCTGGTTATTCAAAAAGCAAGGAAAAGGTGCTGTCTGCTTCTGCACTGGAAAAATCCCTTCACTGATAGCAGTTAATTTCTTAGTGACTTTTTTTTCCAATTAGTTGCGCCTATAAAGGGAAACAACATTGTAATACAAAAGGTTTGAACCGCAGCAGAGAGAACGTGCCCACTTCTCTGTCTAGCTAGGGAAAGATTTTTTTTTTTCCCCCTACGAGACTGTAGGAAGCCTTTTATGTGCATATCATTCATTCACAACTTGTGCTACTGGAGGGGCATTTGAGAAAGGCATGTGCAGCTACCTGTCACTTGCTTCAGACAGTGGTGGCTGAACGAACGTCACAGCTTGGAATATTGAGTTGCATACTTGACCTGCTTTTTCTGCCACAGATAATTAACAAGTATTCCTGGGAGGGAAGTTATTTTTACCACAGTTCCGTTTCACGTGCAGGCAATTATTGCCGCTGTTGTGAGCATTCTGAGATGTGTCAACTCATGGAGAAAATCAGAAGACTTTGGGGGCTTTAGGACTAATTTTTTTGTTTGTTTGTTTAGCTTCCAAAACAATCAAGTAGGGACTGGATTGTGCAATCCAAATGCAGAGCTCATGTGCTGCTGAAAGGGGGACGTGCAGCATAAAAACTGTTCTTTAGAGATATACTTAGAATAGATTTCTGTCCTGCCTTCATCGAGGTGTAAATGTTAATAGCTTGCTGGTGAACGGAGCAGCCTGAAATGACATAAGCAGAGTGGGAGGAGAAGGCTTTACTATCCTGGGCAATGGGCCACATTCTTTCCTTATTTACAGTGGTGTAAATCCAAAGCAACTTTACTGATTTTAAGTTACTTTGGTGTAAATCCAGAGTAACTGAGTGTAGACTTTGACCTCATGGTTTTTCAAGTGGCTTGCACATTACTTAAGTGACTGTCAAAGACTGGATAAAGTCCTTGTTGGAAGGGTCATGTGTACCTTCCCTGGGAACATTTTGAGTAATATTTTACTCTCTCCTGCAGCCTGCTGAATTCCAGACACTCAGGGCTTGAATTTAGCAAAGTCCCTTTACATATGCAGGGGAGCTGACACAGGTACATGGGCAAGGTTGGGGGTGGGGCCAGCTCCACAATCCATAAAAGGGCAGGTCCTCAGGTAGAAGGGGCGGAGCTGGGACAGACAACCCTCAGAGCTACCTAGAGCATGGTGCTGCCCCCCCAGCCCTCAGAGCCATATAGAGTATGCTGCCTGTCACTCCTGCAGTGATTTCAAGAATACAGGGATTCAGCCACTGCCACGGTAGCAGCACTCGCGTTCAGGAGCCGGAAGCCCCTTTGAATCACTAGACACCAGGGCAACTGCCCCCTTTGACCACCCTGTCAATGGGCCTGTACATATGTTATAGCAGGCCCACATACGTTTACTCCTTCATCCTGCCGCTGTTAGATTAAATACAGATGCTCAAATGGGTTTAGAGGGTAAGATAATTAGGTCTGGCTGATGTACATTGGGGAACTGGGGATAGTTCAACTCCTGGTGCAATTTAAAGCAAACTCACTGCTGGTCAGGGCAGGAAGGGGGCCATTATATCTCCTGTGACAGGGTAAGTGTGGCCAGAACCAGGTGGCATAGAACTGGCTCTGAATCAATCACAGATTTCCTTAAATTGTCCCTACCTCCAACTATTCAAGGAGCTAATCCTATCCTCTGATCCGGATTATCCCTGCTGGCAAATGTCTTGTTAGTTGCTATTACCACTTTAGACCTGGGTCTTTTACTAAAGTAGAAGATATATCACTTCGTTCCATAGAAAACTAATTGTTCCATTAAATGTACTAATTGGTTTCCCAGGGGAGACTGCAAAAGGATGGACGAGTTCAGGCAAACTTGTCTATTTTGTATAGCTTTTCCATATTGAGGCAACATGCACCCAACATGAGGTAACTCTATTTTTAATTGTGTTATGATATATAAAGATGATTAATCAATGGACTAGAAGCTGTTGGTTGCTGGGGTACCAGTGATCATGACCTGATTACACTGACTATGGTCAAACTGAGGAAATCCCATTCAGCTCCATACAGATTTTTGATGCTTCAAAATGGCTGACTTCCTAAAACTGAAGAAAGTTTTGAGTCAAATTGACTGGGAGGAAACTTGTAGACAGAAAATTAACTTGGGAGTTTGTTAGGGTGGGTTCGTTAGAAGGCCAAAAAGCCACTATTCCACAATCTAAAAAGAGGACAATTTTGGGTAAAAGCCCACCCTGATGCAATGGCAAAGTGAAGGCAGCAATTAGGAAAAAAAAGTAATATATATGAGATGGAAAATGGAGGCTAGATAGCAATTAAGAAGAAAAAAATCTATGGTTGGCAGGGCTACAGACAATGAGGGGCTTTTTGAAAAAAAAATATATTAGGAAGACAAGAGAACCTAGCAATGGAGTAGGCCCGCTGCAACATAGAGATGGTAAAATGGTTAGTAATGATGCAGAAAAGGCAGAAGCATAGATTTCTGGTTTTGTATTGGAAAGATGCAGGATGATGAAAAGCTAAACATACACAAATCCATGGGTCCAGATTAATGCATCATAGGGTACTAAGGAGTTGTTGGCAAATGTCATTGCAGAGCCTTTGGCCATTATCTCCGAAAACTCGTTGAGATCGGGAGAGATCCTGGATGATTGGAAAAAGACAAATGTAGTTCCCATCTTTAAAAAAAGGGAAGGAGGACAATCCAGGGAACCACAGACCAGTTAGTCTTATCTCAGTCCCCAGAAAAATCATGGAGGGGATCCTCAAGGAATTCATTTTGAAGCACTTGGAAGAGGGAAAAGTGATCCGGAATAATCAGCATGGATTCACAAAGGGCAAGTCATGCCCGACCAATCTGATTAGCTTCTATGATGAGGTAACTGGCTCGTGGATATGGGAAAATCAGTGGATGTGATATATCTTGCCTTTAGCAAAGCTTTTGATACTGTCTCCCACAATATTCTTGCCAGCAAGTTAAGGGAGTATGGATTGGATAAATGGACTGTAAGATGGATAGAAAGCTGGCTAGACTGTCGGGTCCAATGGGTAGTGATCAATGGCTTGATGTTAGGTTGGCAGTCGGTTTCTAGCTGAGTGCCACAAGGATCGGTTCTTGGACCAGTTTTGTTCAACATCTTTATTAATGACCTGGATGAGGGGATGGATTGCACCCTCAGCAAGTTTGCAGATGACACTAAGCTAGGGGGAGAGGTAGATATGCTGGACGGCAGGGATAGGATCCAGAGTGACCTAGACAGATTAGAGAATTGGCCAAAAGAAATCTGATGCGGTTCAACAAGGACAAGTGTAGAGTCCTGTACTTGGGATGGAAGAATCCCAAGCATTGTTACAGGCTGGTGACCAACTGGCTAGGTAGCAGTTCTGCAGAAAATGACCTAGGGATTACAGTGGATGAGAAGCTGGATATGAGTCAACAGTGTGCCCTTTTAGCCAAGAAAGCTAATGGCATATTAGGTTGCATTAGGAAGAGCATTGCCAGGGATTTAGAGAAGTGATTATACTTCTTTATGCGGCTCTGGTGAGGCCACATCTGGAGTATTGTGTCCAGTTCTGGACCCCCCACTATAGAAAGGATGTGGATGCATTGGAGAGGGTCCAGCAGAGGGCGATCAAAATGATTAGGGGGCTGGAGCACATGACCTGTGAGTAGAGACTGAGGGATTTGGGTTTGTTTAGTCTGCAGAAGAGAAGAGTGAGGGGGGATTTGATAGCAGCCTTCAACTTCCTGAAGGGATATTCCAAAGAGGCTGGAGAAAAGCTGTTCACAGTAGTGACAGATGGCAGAAAAAGGAGCAATGGTCTCAAGTTATAGTGTGTGTGTGTGGAGGGGCATCTCGGTTGGATATTAGGAAAAACTATTTCAATAGGATGGTGGTGAAACACTGGAATACATTACCTAGGGAGGTGGTGGAATCTCCATCCCTAGAGGTTTTTAAGTCTCGGCTTGACAAAACCCTTGGCTGGGTTGATTGTTGGGATTGGTCCTGCCTTGGGCAGGGGGCTGGACTTGATGATCTCCTGAGGTCTCTTCACAGAATCACAGAGCTGGTACTCATATCTTATGAGGATGAAGTATTTTCCAAAGATGAGGGATGGACGGGGGGAAGGGAGTGACTTAGAAGGATATTGGACAATGTCTACTATGGATTAACATTTTAAATTAGCAGGTCTGGATAACTTCACCAAAGGTCCTAAAATTGTTGGCCAAGGAGATCTCTGAACCACTTGTATTAATTTTTAATACATTTTGGAAAATTAGAGAAGTTACAGAAGACTGGAAGATTGCTAATATTCCAGTATTCAAAATGGGCAAGTGGGATGACTCAAATAATTATAGACCAGTTATTTCTCCTGGGAATGATATCAGAGTAATTGATAGGCTGTTACAGTATAGGAACATAATGCCAGTCAACATGATTTATAGACTATACATCTTGTCAAACAAATCTAATTTCATTCTTTGAGATGACAAATTTGGTTTGATAAAAGTAACTCCATAGATGTAATAGACTTTTGTAAGGTGTTTGATTTAGTACTGCATGACATTCTGATTTAAAAATATAGCACTAAGCAATATTGATACAGCACACATTAAATGGATTAACTACTAGTTAACCACTTTATATGTTCTATGATTTATCAATTGGAAAGCTTCATTGAAGGGGGGTGTTTCTAATGGGGTTCCCTGAGGATTGATAATAGGCCTGAAGCTAGTCAACATTTTCATCAGTGATTTGAAAATAAATATACAATTGCTGATAATTTGTGGATGACTTATTGTTTGTGAAAAGGTAAATAATGATGAGGACACAGCAGTTATATAGAATGATCTGGATTTCTTGGTATGCTGCTCCACTCAAAGAAAGTATGTTTTGATACAGAGAAATGAGAAGTTATACACTCATGAACAAGGAATACATTACCTTC
Source organism: Pelodiscus sinensis (assembly GCF_049634645.1). NCBI lineage: Eukaryota > Metazoa > Chordata > Testudines > Trionychidae > Pelodiscus > Pelodiscus sinensis. Next base: position 72,897,534 of record NC_134712.1, read on the forward strand.
TCTACTGAATGAGGAAAAGCAGTGATTCTTGTAGGAAAAAGAAAACCTGAAGCATAGGCCTGGTGTAAGGCCTGAGACCTGACCCAAAGTAAGCAAGAGTTATACTATGAGTAACAGACAGGCCTTGTCAAAAGCAGATATTTGCCTGCATGTCAGTGTCCGGGACATGAACTAGTACTGTTTAAACACATGGAACATGTAAATACATTCCACCAGCACAGTACAAAGACACCTGTAGAGGGGTCTATTTGAAAACATGGGATGGTGGGCGGGCGAAGCCCGCCCACCTTCTAAAAGCCCCTCCCCAGCCTTATGGGAGGGACACTGGACCCATGTCCAACTAATTCCTTGGGACAAATAATGAATAAAGGATCAAGGAGTGCGGGTTAGAGGTTCAAAATAAGGGAGCCGGATGGGGACACCGAGCAGAGAACCCCGGACAGCGCCCACTGCTCCTCAAAGCTGTCGATGGAGCCAGTGGACGCCGCCCAGAGGAACTCTGCTCGGATTCGTGACACAAGGGAGGAGCGGAAATAGGCCCCACAGTCGCAGAGAACCCCCTCGTCTAGCATCCTCCTCCTGGTATTGTAGATGGTGCTCTTAGCTAGGGCCAGGAGGAGGTTGACGAGGAGGTCTCGCGACTTTGTGGGGCCACGGATAGGGTGTGCGTAAATGAATAGGTGGGGGGAAAAGTGCAGCCAGAACCTCAATAAGAGGTTCTGGAGGAGCCGGAATAGGGGCTGCAACCTGGCGCATTCGAGGTAGGCGTGCGCCAGGTTCTCCCTCACGCCGCAGAAGGGGCAGGTGTCTGGGATGGGGGTAAACCGCGCCAAGTACACGCCCGTGCTCACGGCTCCGTGAAGGAGCCGCCAACTGATGTCCCCGATGGGCCGCGGAATTAGATCGGAATAGACGCTGGCCCACCGGGGTTCCCCACCCTCTACGGGTCTTAGATAGTCCCGCCATTTGGTATCAGGGCGGGACACGAGGGTGGGGAAATGCAGGGTGTGGAGCACGAGCGTGTACAGATGTTGCCTTGGCGCGGCTTGGAAACAGACCGGCTGCAGATTTTGCAGCCGGCTGGGGGTCCAGGGGTGGGGAGGCCGGGGGGGCCCGTGGAACAGGGGCCCAATAATCAGGGACGGAGGCTTTGCAGGAGGGGAGGGGCGGGGTGTACCCTCTCGCAAGGACCGCTGCAGGAAGTCGAGAGCGGGCCGCGGCAAAGCCGCCTTCACCTCCTGGAGTAGGCGCAGAGGGGTTCGGGGGGTGGAGAGCCCCATGCGCCGAGCGAGCGCTCGGGGATCCACCCAGTCCCCCCTGTCGTAGTCCAGGAGGTCTCCGACCGTGGTGGTTTCTGCCAGGATCAGCCTCCGGCGCACCGAGGGAGACTCCGCCACCTGCACGCACAAGGCTGGATTGTGGAGCAGGGGCTCCGCGAGGAGGTCTGCCCCCTCGGAGGCCACAACGGACCTGGTCGCCGAGAACAGCTTCCAGGTCTGGAGGAGGTCCTGGTAGAATTCCGGCAGCTCTGAGAGGTCTCGCGGAAGACCCCTCGGATGGATGAAAAAGAGCTGCCGGTCGTATCGGAGCCCTCGGAGGCGGCGGAGGAAAGCGCGCGCCAAGGTGCCCCATGCCGGACTACCTGCACTGAAGAGGAGTCTCTGCAGGGCCTGGAGGCGGAAGGTCCGGACCTGGCTGCGTATGCAGACCAGGCCCTGACCCCCCTCCTCCAGGGGGAGGGACAGGACCCCTGCAGAGACCCAGTGCAGTCCTGGCCAAAAGAACCCCAAAGCTGCCCTCTGGAGCTTGGCCAGGACCTCCGGGGCCGGGCGCAGGGTGTTGAGCCGGTGCCAGAGCATGGACAGGACCAGCTGATTGAGTACCAGCGCTCTCCCGCGAAGGGAGAGACACCGGAGCAGTCCCGTCCATCTCCGCAGCCGCTCACCCACCCTGGCCTCCAAACCTTGCCAGTTTTCCGGCGGAGAGGGATGCGTGGCGGATAAATAAACGCCCAGATAGAGCAGCGGACCCGCGCTCCACCTGATGGCCTGAAGCGCGGGTGGGAGGGAGCCGGCCCGCCACCCGTCCCCGACCACCAGGCCAGAGCTCTTGACCCAGTTGACCCGGGCGGAGGAGGCTGCCGAGTAGACGGCTTGGCAAGCCTCCACCCGCGCCAGGTCGCCCGGGTCCTGGACCACGAGGAGCACGTCATCGGCGTACGCCGACAGGACCAGCCGCAGCTCCAGCTCCCGAAGCACCAACCCCGTCAACCTCCTACGGAGGAGACAGAGGAAGGGCTCGATCGCCAGAGCGTACAGCTGGCCCGACAGCGGACACCCCTGACGTACCCCCCGCCCGAAGCTGACCGGCTCGGTCAGGGTCCAGTTGAGCCTGACCAAACACTCCGCGAGGGCGTACAGCACCCGGAGAAAACCCACAAACCGGGGCCCGAAGCCGAAGGCCTGCAGGGTGCCCAGGAGATACCCGTGGTCCATCCTGTCGAACGCCTTCTCCTGGTCCAGGGACAGGAGGGCGAACGACAAGCCGTCCCTACACCCGAGCTCTAAGAGATCCCGGACCAAATACAAGTTATCAAATATACTACGGCCCGGGACGGTGTAGGTCTGGTCGGGATGGATCACGTCCGCCAGCACGGACCGCAGTCGCAGCGAGATGGTTTTCGCTACGATCTTGTAGTCCGTGCTGAGGAGCGAGACGGGACGCCAATTCCGTAGGTCGCGGAGGTCCCCCTTCTTCGGCAGTAAGGCGAGCACCGCTCGCCTGCACGACAGAGGGAGGACCCCGCTCTCCAGGGACTCGGCCCAGACGGTGACGAGGTCCGGGCCGAGGACGTCCCAGAACACGCGGTAGAACTCCACGGTCAGCCCGTCCATGCCCGGGGTTTTGTTGTTGGGCATGAGACGGAGGGCTTCCGAGAACTCGGCCAGAGTGAGAGGCAGCTCCAGCCGGTCTCGGTCGCCCGCGCTGACCGTCGGGAGCTCGGTCCAGAGCGCCCTGCAGGCGTCGGCTTCGGTCGGATCCGGGGAGAACAAACTGGCGTAGAAGGCCCTGGCCCTTCCACGCATCTCCACCGGATCCGTGAGGGGGGTGCCGTCCTCCGCCAAGAGGCAGGTGACGTGCTTTTTTGCCCCCCTCCTTTTCTCCAGGGCATAGAAGAAGCGGGAGCCGCGATCCATCTCCCGAAGGAGGTGGATGCGGGATCGGACAAAAGCGCCCCGGGCCCTGTGATCTTCCAGGGCTCGGAGCTCCTCCCGCTTCTCCCGGCACGCCTCGCGGAGGAGTGGATCCTCGGGGGCGGACGCCAGGCGCCTCTCAAGCTTCAAGACCTCCCGCTCCAGCTGCTCTATCGCCGCATCCCTCCGCCGGCTGGCGCCCCGGGAGTAGTCACGGCAGAAGAGCCGGGCGCGCACCTTCCCCACATCCCACCATCGCCGCGCCGAGGGAAAGGCGGGCCGCTGCCCCCGCCAGGCCTGCCAGAACTCCCGGAAGGACGCCACGAAGCCCACATCCTCCAGCAAGCTATTGTTAAAATGCCAATATGCCAGCCCCAGCCTCTCCGAAATCAGAGAGGCCTTCACGGACACCAAATGGTGGTCCGTGAACGGGGCCGGCCGGATGCTGGAGGAGTGGGCTCGTGCCAGATGGAATCGTGAGAGGTAAATGCGATCCAACCGGGAGTGGCTCGACCGTGTTTTCCCCACCCGGACGTAAGTGAAGGTGGTACTGTCGTCCGGGTGGTGGTCTCGCCAGACGTCCACCAGGGAGTGATGTTCCACGATCTCCCTGAGGACGTCCGCCGCGGCCTGGCAGTTCGCGAGTCCTACACGGTCCCGGTCATCGAGGGTGGTGTTGAAGTCCCCGCCCAGGACCAGGCCCTCGCGAGGATCCAGAGTGCCGAGGAAGGTGGCCGCCTGCCGATAAAAGGTGACCTGGTCCGGGCCCGCGTTCGGGGCGTAGACGTTGACCAGGTTCAACGTCCGCCCCTCCACGCGGGCCCGGACGTGCAGCAGGCGGCCCGGGACAACCTCGGCGGTCCCCAGCACCTCGGGCCGTAGGGCAGGGGAGAACAGGGTGGCCACCCCGGCCGAGTGGGCGCCGAGGTGGCTAAAATACACCCCGTCCCCCCACTCCAGCCGCCAGCCAGCCTCGACGGCTGGAGTCGTGTGGGTCTCCTGCAGGAAAACCACCGAGTACCCCCCCTCCCGAAGGAAGGAGAGCACCCGGCTCCTGCGGAGACCCGCCCTACAGCCCCGGGCATTCAATGTTGCGAAGATGGTACAGTTCATAGTGACGGCTGGGGTAGATCCTCGCGGACAGGCGAGTCGGCGGCCTCACGCAGACCCCGCAGCAGACCGCTCCCCGACCCGAAGGTCAGGAGGGCGTCCCGAAACCTGCGGGTCTGACGGTAGGCCGCGTCGTCCTGCCTACTGGTCCCTCTCCCCTCCTGCAACAAGGCTCTAGTGGCCTGGAGGATGGAGTGGAAGTCCCCCCAGCGCTGGAGGGCGAGCTGCACCTTTCCCTTCGCCCCGCGGTTATCCGCGAGGAATTGGCGCAGCTCGCCCCTCAGCACCGAGGGGGAACCAGGATTCTCCTCCGTCCGGGCCCCCGGACGAAGCTCACGGGCCACGGAGACGGGCAAACAGGGATCCGATCCCCGACGCGGCGCCGTTGCTGCTGGCGCCGCGCTGCCCGCCCCCGACCCCGGCAGGGAAGGAGGCGGCGGAGGGAACAAGGCAGCCCCCAACGGGTTGGGGACCGGGGATACAAAAACGACCCCCGAAGGGCCGCCCGCAGCTAGCGGGAACGAGACGGCCCTCGCGGGGGTGGCACTGGCGGACGTTTGGGGGGGCAGTAGGGACGGATCGGGCAACATAACGGGGACCAGGATGGGAAAAGAAGGGGGGGACGGCGAGGGAGGGGTTACCTCCACAGCAGAGCCGGGGGGAGGGGTAGGTTCAGGGCCGGACAGTGGGTCGGGGGCAGGGAATGGGGCAGAGGTAGGGGTAGGGAAGGGATCGGGAACAGGGGAGGACTCGGGGCTGGAGATGGGTTCATAAAGGGCGGAAGCGGGAGTAGGGGGAGGATCGGGACGTGGGAGGGAATTGGGATCCTGGATGGGGTCTGGGAAAGGGTCCCCTGTGGCAATCCCACCGGGCTGCGGCGCCTCCCGAATGGGAAGTTGGGGGTCGGGAACAGGAAGGGGGCCCGCGCCGACGCCGGGTTCAAGTGGAGAGGCAGGTGTTAATGCCTCGGCGTCGGCCTGGATGGCATTTTCTGCTGGGCCCCCAACGGGAAAGGGGGATGACTGCCCCGCCTCGGTAGCTGGAGAGGGGGCACCCCCAACCCCGGGACCCGGCCGCTCGGCGCCAGCCGTCGCCCCAGAGGGCTCGGCGGCATCCGTTCCGGCGCTCGAGTCGGCCGGGCCAGTGGGTAGTATCAGGGGCGCCCCGAGCGTGAGGACGGGGTCAGCCACCTGGGACACGGGATCGGGGAGAGGAGGGGGCGGCGCCATAGAGTCGCCGCCCAGACCGAGGCCCGCTGGCGGAGGGTCGTCCTCCCCCTGGGTGAGCGGGGTCAGACCCAGGGCCTCGATCTCCTCGAAGATGGAGCTAAGCTCCATCCCCTCGGCCCCGGAGCCTTCCCCTCCGGCCGCCGAGGCAACAATTACCTCAGCGGGAACGGAGGGGGGCTCAGTTGAACTCAGGGCCGGGGGGGCTCCATCAGAGGCCTCCTCATGGATAGGCTCCTCAGGGGGGACTTCATCGTCCCCCCTCGCTGCCACGGCTTCCTCGGCCGGCGCCTCCCGCTGATGCTCGTCGGGGGCGCTCTGGGCAGCGCCGGCCCCCCTCGGGATCTTTCGGAGGGGGGCCTTCCCGCCCTCCTCATCGGAGGGGGGAGATTGAGCCCGCAACCGGCGGGCTTTGCGCTTGCCCCCGACGAGCGTCCAGCCCTCCAAGGTGGAAGTGGAGGGCCGGTCAGCGAGGGCAAGGCCGGGGGGCACTTTTGGGGTTCGGGGACGGCGTTGTGGCAAGGGTGGGAAGGAAGGGGATACCTCCACCCGGGGAGGGCCCTCTCCCTCGCCCTGCGGCAACCGCGCCACCCTCTCCTCCTCGGGCCCCGCGGTGACTGACCGATTAGAGGTGGGGCCCGCCTGCCCGCTCGGGCGCGCCAGGGGGGACGCCTCTGGCTCCCGAGCAGGGCCGTCGGTTGGAGGAGGGGCGGCCGCGGATCCCGGACTACCAGGGGGGCCGGCGGTGGTGGGGCCGGCGCCCTTACGGGCCCCGGGGGGCCCGGACGCCTCCTCCGACCGGGCCAAGGGACAGTCCCTCCGGACGTGCCCCATCGCCCGGCAGAGGAAGCACCGGGTCTCCCCCGAGGAGTAATGAATCCGATAATGGGCCCCCTGGTAGGGCACCAAGAAGGACCCCTCGAGCGCCTCCCCGCCACGCGCCGCCGGCGGCAGCTGCAGTTGTACCTGGCGGCGGAAAGATAGAACGTGGCGGAGGGCGGGGTCCTTACAGCCCAGCGGGAGAGGGCTGATGGTCGAGATGGGCTTCCCCAGGGTGGAGAGGGAAGGTAACAGGGCGGCATTAGGGAGGAAGGGCGGGACGGAGGTGAGCACCACCCGTACGCCCAGGTCCTCCAAAGGTTCGAGGGGCACGTGCACGCCTCCCACCGCCAGGCCCCTCTCCACCGCCTCCTGGGCGGCGGCCTCCGAGGCAAGGAAGAAGACCGCCTTGCCGTACATCTTGGAGGCCGCCACCACGGCCGAGGCCCCCACCACCCTCGCCATCGCCCGCACGTAGGTTTCCATGTGGGGCGAGGCGGCAACCAGGAGGCAGCGGACGCCGTGCCTCCTGGTCATGGTGGGAAAGGGGCCGCGGCCGCCAGGGATGGAGCTGGAGGCGGCAGTCGGGGCTGATGACAGGGCAGGTGAGGGGGTAGCAGCGGCCACCTGGGCGTACGCTCTGGGGGCCTTAGTTGCGTCACCCCCAGAGCTGGTGGAGGGGATAGCAGGGGAAGGAGGGGCTGCGGAGGGCGGGGCGGCTTTGGCCATGATGGATTTGGCCTTCGGGGCCGGGCTTTTACCCTTTTTCTTCCCCCCGCCCTTTTTTCCGGCCGAGGTGACGGTTGCTCCCGTGTCTGAGGGAGCGGTGGCCGTGGCGGCGGCGGAGCTCGGGCCTGGGGTCGGGAGGTCAGCCGCAGCAGTTGTCGGGCCTGGTGGTAGTGAGGGGGCCGCGGTAGGGACTGCCTCCATCATGGAAGGGGGGGGGTAGGAAGGAGGCACAGATAGCAGGAAGGGGAGGAGGGGTTTACCGCTCCTCCCTACCAGACAGCAGGCGAGGGAGGGGGGCGTCTGAAATGGAGGGGGTGGGGGAGAGGGAGGGTGTTGGTTTTGGGGAGGGCGACTGAAGATATGGGGGGGGGAGTTAGCAGCCTCACCTCCCTGCTGAGGCTGTAGCAGAGGAGGAGGGCGCTAATACGGGGGCGGGGGCACGCAAGGGAAGGGAAGGGTGGGGGGGGCGTATAATTGGGAGGGAAGGGAAAAAAGGGGGGGGGGCAACTACTCCCTCCCGCCGACTGGTTGCTGGGAGGGAGAGAACCAAAAGGGGCGGATAGAGCAGGGGAACCGAGGGGCCAGCAACCACTCCTCCCCGCAAGGCTGGAGCGGAGGAGGAGGGTGCCGGCAGGGCAGGCAGGGGGCAAGGTAACGGGTACAGGGCGGGGGCCGGCTCCTCCGGCTGCACTGGGATACGGGGGGGGGGGGTTGTGGGGCCGTTGGGGAGGTGCAGTGAACAAGGGGGCTAACTAAAAGGGGGGGCACAAGCGCTCAGGGCAGGGAGGGGGCGAGGCAAATCAGGTGGTGCTCAAGGGCTGGGGGGGGTGGGGAGGGATAAAATGGAGGCAAACAACAGCTGGGTGGGGCGGGGCACACACTCTTGGGCTGGCTGGGGCAGGGGCTTGGCAGATGACTTTGGGAGCAGGTGTGGTGGGTAAGTGGATTTGGGAAGGGAGGGAAGGAACCAAACTAAGCTAACAGGGAGGGGCAGGCAGTGGGGGAAAAAAAAAACCAAGCTGCTGGGGTAGGGTGGGTGACCGGGGGTAAGGGTGGCCCCCCAGCCAGATGTAGCTGAGGGAGGGGGGCCGAGTCCAGAAGAGGGGGGAGGGAGCACACCCACGAGCACTGTGTGGGGCTCAACCTCGCCCACCGCTGCAGCAGAGTCCCAGGTGGCAGGCAGGGCAGCAAACCCCACCAGGGGGAGAAGAGGCAGTCCAGGTGGCAAAGGGTGGTGGAGGGGGCCTTGGGGGTGGTGGCAGCGGGTGGGGGGGGGGCAGCTGGACTGGGGGGAGGGCTCCGAGCCTCTCCCCCAGCCCCCCTTTCAACAGTTCAGTTCACCACCATCCCGGAGCAGATTGAAAAGCTCAGTTTGTGAACAAACCCCCTCCACAGTTCTCGGTGGCTTCCTCCTCTCCCCCTCAGCGGGGTGCAGCAGCAGCAGCAGGCAGGCGGCAGTGGAAGGCCTCCGGGTGGTAGGTGCTGGTGGGGTGGTCCTCCTCCTCTGGAGCAGTGGTGGAGGGGAGAGGGAGGGCAGCTGGCAGGCCCCCCCTCTCCCCCCAGGCAGCAACAGCAGCAGGTGGTGGTGGTGGTGGTGGTGGTAGCGGTGGTGATGGTGGTGGGGTGCAGTGACGTCCGGGGAGCAGGCTTCAGCAGCGGGGCGGGCAGGGAGGCAGATGGGTGGGGAGGGCTCCGGCTGGTGCAGGAGCAGGAACCAGGAACCAGCGGGGTGGGGGGAGAAGGAAGAGGGCAGCCCCTGCACCCTGCTGCCTCTCCTCCTTCTCACAAGTGGAGTGGGGTGGAATGGCCCCCACTGAGCCGGAAGCAGAAGAAACCCTCTGGGAGCCATTTTGGGGCCAGCCTAGCTCCGCCCCCTCACCTGACCGGAAGTCAAAGGGCGGGGCTAGGACTATAAGAAGGCTGCCTGGGAGCTCAGTCAGAAGCCAGCCTCCGAGGGAGTCAGAGGCCTGGCTGGAGCTCCTGCCTGGGGGAGGCTAAGACCCGGGGTAGGCCGCCCTCGGCCACCTTCCCAGAGGCCGGCCAGAGACTCCCTGCCCGGGCTACTAAGGCCTGGCCTGGCCCGCCAGCTGAACCACTCGCGGACCCAGAGGACGGGACCGAGCCACTGGACCAGCTGGACCCCTGGTGGGTACGGGAACGCCGGGCTGGACAAGCCCCGTGGGACACCACAGAGCTCCGACCTCTTGACCCCTGGATTGGGCCGCCGGCCCCTGCGGAGACGACGTGGGCCTCAACTCCCCGACAGGCCGCTGAGGCTACAGGTACTGGGGAAGGGGGGGGAGACGAGGAGTGGCCCAGGGGGTAGCATGGGCTGAGGACAGCCCTAGGCCAGCAAGTTGCGGGCTGGAGCCCCTGCTGAGCCCGTAGCAGCTAAACGGCTGCATCCAGGGCCCCTGGGCCGGGGCGCAGTGGAGTGGGTGGGCCTGCGCCCCCTGCCACCCACTAACCGGGTGGCAGTCTCCCACCCCCCTTGCCACTGCGACAGCTGCACTGCCGGCCCCGCTCTTGAACTAGGAGCTCCTACAGACCTGTGGGTTTGTTTGCGGCCCCGCCTTGCGTTGGGCCTGGCCAGCAGTTGCTGCCCTGCCCTGCTCAAGGGCCTGGGCATCCGTATAAGGGTTTTGGCACCCGGCCAGCACCCGGATCGGACCTTTTAAAGGGCCAGGACTCGGACTACTCTAAGGCACGGTAGGGCCATAGGACAGACTAGCCATCCAGTGTACCAAGGCGGAGGATCCGCCTCCTAAAGGCCGGCTGGCCTGCAACGAACCATCCCCCGGAAGGGGGAAAAGCTCAGGCTATTGTGGACCGAAGAGACCGCGCCACCTGCCGGCAGATATAATTCCCCGAGCAGACGGCAGGGGCGCTGTGGTGGAGCGGGAACCCCGCTACACACCCCAACCTAGCACACGATAAAATTGTTTGATAAAAATGATGGTAGTGATATTCTGTCTGAAATATCAGCAGTGAAACACAGTAAGAGATGCTGAATAGGAATGCTTTGGAGGAAAGTACAAGGGGAGGTAGCAAACATGTCATTGACACGCAAGATTATACGTAAGATGTGTATCGTAGATTATTTGTCTCAGCCTATAAATGTCGGGATACGTTGATTTAACTCTTTGTCTGACTGAGGGGGCAGTGTCTCATCCCTGGAACTGACTGAATTGCATCCATTGTAATGGGCACAAATTCTTAGTCTACCTGTAGATATCTGATCCAGGGAAGCTATTACTCTTCTTTGCTTACAATAAACCTGGCCTAGTGCCTTCGATCCTTATCTGATTTTGGCATTTAGGGGCTCTCTCAGAGTCTGCTGTGGTGGCTATTTGCACAAGCCAGCACAAAATACAGAGGAGCATAAACATGTAGCCGAACAGGTATCATCTTTGACAAAGCAAGAGACCTGTGAGGACACCACACTGGAGCCTCCTGAAGGACTACAATTCTGAAAAGGATAAACAGTAGAACCTCAGTTACAAACTGACCAGTCACACACCTCATTTGGAGCTAGAAGTATGCAATCAGGCAGCAGCAAAGATGAGAGGTGTGGAGGGGGAGAGGAGGGAAGAGAGGACAGAAGCAAAATACAGCATAGCACTGTGTGGCATGTGAACTACTTTTAAAAAAGGAAAACAGTATTTTTCTTCTGCATAGTAAAGTTTCAAAGCTGTATTAATCATAGAACTGGAGGGACCTTGAGAGGTCAAGTCCAGTCTGCTGCCCTCATGTCAGGACCAAGCACAGTCTAGAATGGATCATCCCTGAGAGGTATCTGTCGAACCTGCTCTTAAATATCTCCAATGATGGCAATTCCACAACCTCGCTAAGCAATTTATTCCAGTGTTCAACCACTCTGACAGGAAGTTTTTAATGTCCAACCTAAACCTCCCTTGCTGCAGTTTAAGTTCATTGCTATATTGTCAGAGTCCAAGGAGAACAATTCCCCCCCCCCCCCCACCAATTGTCCTCCCTGGGATTAAATCAATATTCAGTTGTGAATTTTTGAAAGAGTTCATAATGTTTTGTTCAGAATTATGAACCTCCTCCATTCCCAAGATGTTCATAACTCCCAGGCACTACTGTATGGATCATAAGAAACAAGCAACTCAACATCAGCTCCCAGGGTGATGCTGTGGCAAAAAAAGAACTAATAGAAGCCTTGGATTAGAGTAGTGTGTAAGTATCTTCAAAGAAGAAGATACTGAATATTAAAAATCTACTTAATCTAGCAGAGAAAATATTAACAAGAACCTATAGCTGGAACACTAAGCCAGACAGATTCAAATTAGAAAATAAGGCGCACTTTAACAGGGAATATGATTGACCATTGAAACAAATTGTCATGGGAAAGGGTGAATTTTTCCATCTGTTGATGTATTCAAATCAAGACTGGGTGGCTTTCTAAAAGACACATTTTAGTGAACACAAGTGATGCTTAAGTCAAGCACAAGTTACCGTATATTCCGGCGTACAAGATGACTTTTGATGTTAAAAAACATCCCCCAAAAATCGGGGGTCGTCTTGTACGCCGGGTATACATCCCAGGCGCGCCTGGGATGCCCCGCCGCCGGCTTCCCCCGAGGCTTTGCAAAGCTGCTGCGGCTTTGCTCCCGGTGCCTCTGGTCTGCTGGGGACCGTCTCCAGCAGACCAGGGACACCGGGAGCCAAGGAGGCGGAGGGGCGCTGGGGTATAAGATGAAACCCTATCTTTTAATTAAAAAATTAGGGGGTCGTCTTATATGCCCAGTCGCCCTATACGCCGGAAAATACGGTACGAGGTTTAATATACGGGTAACCTGGTGATATTTAAGAGCCTGTGATGCACAGATAACCTAATAGTCCCTGCTGGCTTTAAAACTGGTGAATATGAATCTCTAGATATTGCCCCGCTTCCAGGTCTTTACAACAATGATCACGGTAGTGAACAGTGGTATGTTGAGACACAGTCACGGTCAAGATAAACATGATTATCACCTATGTAGCTGCTAGTATGCTTCATATTTCTGTGTCCCTGCACTCATTTGCGTATCTCTTTTCATCTCATTCCCTTGGCTCTGCCTAACTGCTTTCCATCTATTCCTCATAGTTAGTTTAATGATTTCTTCCATGTTGTCCAATAGAATCCTAGGGTTGGAGGGCCTGCAAGGGCCATCTAGACAATTCTCTGCCAAGGTGCAGGATTTGTTGTGTCTAAATCATCCAAGACGGCTCCTACACAGTCCCTTTTCAAATACATCCAGGAAAGAAATCTCCCTAGCCAGTCAGACCCATTGTCCCACTGTTCTCACAGTTAGGAAGCTTTTCCTTAGATTTAATCTAAATCTGCTATACTGTAGCTTGAGCCCCTTGCCTTTTGTCCTGCTGCTCTGAGAAAAGAGAACAACTTTTGTCCATCTTTTTTATGACCGCCTTTTGAGTATCTGAAGACAGCTATCGTGTCCCTCCTTAATTGCCTTATTCCAAACTAAAAATACCCAGTTTAGGTCCATATGCAGGGGTGGTGTGAAGGGTGCAAATGAACTCCCTGTGGTCCCCAAGTAAGTATGAGGGGGCTCTGTGGCTGCCTTCCAGGTGGTCTGCAGCTTGAGCTCAGCCCCCCTTCTTATCCTGCAGTGGGGAGCCTGCAGTAGTGCTCCAGCCTCTCTCTTTCTCCTCCCCCCCCCCCATCCTGTGATGTTGGAGCACCAGCTTTCAACTGTGGGGGTGAGAGGGCCCAAACCTTGCTGCGCGATCCACCTCGCAGGGTAGAAGCACTCCCCCTCCCCAGGCTGGGGGAACAGCAGCATGCAGATGTGCTGCCTGGAGGCTTTCCCCACTGCTCCCATTGGTTGCAATCTGGCCAATGGGAGCAGTGGGAGGCCACGCTTAGGATTAGCGATAGGCACAAAGGCCCCTCCACCCCCTTATGCTCAGTCTCCTCATGTACCCCTGGTACCCTCGCCAAGACCCCGCACCTCCAGCCTGCTCCAGCACCCTCCACCCTTGCCAGACATCCTGGCCTCGGCCTGCTCCTGCACCCTACCACCGGTCAGATATCCTATCCCCAGCCCACTCTTGCAGCCACCTTTGCTCCTGCACCCTCCCTCCTGGCCACACACAGCACCTTCCCTTGCTCTTGCCCCCTCCCTCTACTCCCAGCCTTGTCCTGCATCCTACCTCCCATCCAGAACTTGCACCCTCACCCCCTCCTATACCCTGTCCAGATCCTGTACGCCCCATCCCTCTCGCTGGCAGCCCTGTACCCTTCCCAATTTTGTCCCAACCCCAGAGCCTACGGGGTCCACAAAATCTACTAACACTGGAACCCCAGAAGAGTAAATCTGGCCTATAGGAAGCCCTGAACCTCAGTCCTCCCTGCTTCTCCCCCATCCCCAACCAAACCCTGGTGAGGCTGGAGCACCAGAGGAGTGAAGTGTCTCCGTTGGGGTCCACAGCAGTGGGGCCTGGGTCTTTTTGGAGGCTTTTTGTGTGTGTGTTGGACATAAGTTAATATTTTACTTTAATTAAAATGAAGTTTGATAACTAACATGAGAAAATTAAGCGCTCCGTTTGTTTAATAATTTAAATTAATATTTCCTTTCTTACTGGTTAAATTAAATCATTCTCCCTAGCTGCAGCACTAACAAAATGGCTCGGGTGTAATTATGTAATTAATGGCAAGTTTCCATTAGCAACTGGTGGTCCATGGAAAGGTTTGCATTGAACCAGATAGGCCATTGGCCAAAAGTTTGAGAACCACTGTGTTAGGGGGATGGAGTTGGGACAGGGTGGGGTTGGGACGGAGTGGGGACAGGGCGGGGGTGGTGTCTGCAGCAGGGTAGCCAGAAATGACCTCCCTCGGTCGAGCAAAATCCCTTATCTGGGACCAGTCAGGTCCCAATCGGGCTGGACCAGTGAGGTCCAAACTGCACTATCCCCACTTTCTTTCTTGCAGATGTAACCCAAGGTCCAGTGTGTTTCAGCAGCAGCCCTGGGAACTACAAGTTGTGGACTAGAAACTGCAACATGTTGGGAGAACTTCCTGGTTCCTTCCAGGATGTGTCCTCTGCTGCCAGCAGGGGCTCGGCAGGGACTGTTCTAGAAGCAGCAGACAGGCTGCATGCTGAGAGGAGGGGCTGCTGAACTGTGATCCTGTTTTATATTTTTTTCAGGCAGGACCAGAAAGGGCTATAGAGCACCCTGAGAGGAGTTTAAGTGACACAAAGGGAGACCCTGGACTTGCTTATTGTGGGGTTTGGTTACTGTGGGAGTTGGAAAATGTAGTAAGGGGGATGTGCTGTAATCCAGAACGACATGCTTGGAGCCAAACAGACACCTTAGTTGTGGTCATGCCACAGATTATTATTAGAATGGGTTTATTCCTGCAGGTTCCAAGGCTCACCACTGAGTGTGTGCAGGGGCCATCCAAGTGCAGACACTGCCAATTGTGAATACCTTTAGAAGCAAGGGACTGCAGCAGAGGAGTGAATAGAAGATTCCCACCTACCCAGTTTCACAATTAGGATACCCAGGATCTCCTTTAATATCAACATCAGGCACCCAGACACACAGGTGAATGTTGCCTATTCCTGAGTAACCCAAGGAGGAAAGTGAGGGGGGAAGGGAAGGGTTACATTGCCTAAGAGATCGTGTGTGCTCATTCACTTAACACACCTTGGAAGTGAGCTAAGGCACTCAGGCTACGTCTACATTGGCATGATTTTGCGCAAATACTTTTAACACAAGAGCTTTTTGCGTTAAAAGTATTAGCGCAAGAGAGTGTCTATACTGGTCTGGGACTCATTGTAAGAACGATGCGCTTTTGCGCAACAGCGCGTCTACATTGGTGGGACGCTTTTGCGCAAAAGCAGAAGCCTGGAACCATTCTGAAGACGGAAAAAGGGCAGCAGCCCTTCCTGGGGGCAGGGGCTGGAGCTCCTTTGAGACACGTGCTTAAAGGGATCTCCCCGGACAGCCATTTCTCTCCTGCTGCGAGCTATAGGACCTCTTGCGAGGACTGACAGCCGTAGCAGTTCCATTTGTGGTTGCCCTCTGCCTTTTTGGACACCACTGCCTTGTGCCTTTAGTGCCTTTGGCTGATTTTTGTAGCTCAGCTTCTTTCTTGTGCCATGGAGCCAGGGGTGGCCATGTGCCTGCTCTGGCCCCCTTCCGGCCATTTTGGAGTGCTTGCAGCTGCTGCTCTAGGCTGCTGCAGTTCTCATCCAGGACCTCGAGGCGCCGGTCACTGTGGACTCCCTCACCAGGAAGTGCCATCCCCACCCTAGCGTGGAGAGGCTATTGTGGAGACTGGACACCAGTACTGACTGGTGGGACCGACTGGCCCTGGGCCAATGGGATGACCAGCAATGGCTCCGGAACTTTAGCATGCGAAAGCGGATGTTCCTGGAGCTGTGTGCCTGGCTCACCACTGTGCTCCAGAGAGCCACTACCCAGCTGCGGGCACCCATCTTGGTGGACAAGAGGGTTGCCATCGCACTATGGAAGCTGGCCACCCCGGACAGCTACCGATCGGTGGCATACCAGTTTGGGGTGGGCAGATCGACCGTCGGTGCCGTTGTCATGCAGGTAAGTCCCAGGAGGAGTGGGGAAGGGGGCTTAGGGGGAGGGTGCTGTACTCCGTGCCCGGGGGTAGGCAATACTCCAGGCTGGGTCACGCAGGGGTTTGGGTCGTCCCTCCCTTGCACAGGCCTGCTGGTGGGATGGGGCGTGGGGTGAGGGGGCCCTGGTGTGTGTGTGTGTGTGTGTGTGTGTGTGTGTGGACAGAGGGCATCACGGGGGGGGGGCAACTAAGCACGCACTCACCCTGCCTTATGTGATGTGTTCCCCTGTGTTTCTTTGCACCCTTCTGCAGGTCGTCCATGCCATCAATGATGTCCTGCTCCCGAGAGTCATCCGCCTGTGCGATGTGGAGGCTACAGTGGCCGGCTTCGCTGCCCTCAGGTTCCCCACCTGCGTGGGAGCCCTGAATGCAACTCACATCCCTGTCTGTACCCCGGAGCATCGAGCGGCCCATTTCATAAACAGGAAGGGGTACTTCTCAATTGTACTCCAGGCCCTCATGGACTACCGTGGCCGCTTCCTGGACATTTATGTGGGCTCATTCGGCAGGGCACATGATGCCCGCATCCTACGCAACTCCAGCCTGTTTGGCAGGCTGGAGGCGGGCACCTACTTCCCCCAGCAGGAATTTACTGTCGGGGACGTGCCCATGCCCATACACATATGTGTTGTGGGGGACGCGACCTACCCCCTGCTGCCCTGCTTCAACGACTGCTTCAACCAGGCCCGCAACCAAGTGGAGTGCATCTTCGGGTGTCTGAAAGCCTGGTTCCGTTGTTTGCTCACCTGTCTGGAGATGGGTGAGTGGAATGTCCCGGAGGTAGTGGCCGCGTGCTGCGTGCTCCACAATCTCATGGAGCGGAGGGGGAGGCCTTCCTCCCGGCATGGATGGCAGAGAGGGCCAGGCCTATGAACAGCCATCCGCCAGGCGCACCACGATGGGGTGCACACCCAGGAGGCCCTGACGGAGATGTTCTCCCAGGCCCCATAGTAGGGTTGCCTCTGTCTCCCTTTACATCTCCCTCCCATCCCCTCCCCTTACCTCCCAATAAACAACAACACAGTTTTTTTTCTTTAACACAAAGTTGGAACTTTTAATTTACAATGAGGAGGGGGGAGATGTAGGATGGGAGGAGGAGGAGGGTCTTAACTGGGAAGGAGGGAGCTACTGCTGAGAGGGGTGGCCCCTGCGACTGCTTCTGTGGGGGCGGACCTGCACGTGGGGGTGAGACCGTGTTGGGGCAGGCAGCACGGGGAGGTGGGCAGGAGGGGCCATTGTGGGAGCAGGAAGGGCAAGAGCAGGAGGGGCCATTGCGGGAGCAGGCGGCATTGCTATGGGAGGGATGGCGGGTGCATGGGGCAAGGCCATGCCATAATGAATGGCATGGCCAATGTGCGCGGTGAGGGTGGATATGGCATCCGTCATGCGCACACACTGGGCCTGGAAGGGGCCCCAGGCCTTCTGGCGCCACTGCAGGTCCGCCTCCACGCGCTGTGTGATGGCCGCCTCCACCCATTTGATGCCCTGCACGTGGTGCCAAAGGAACTGGTCCTGCTGCCGGACCCGCCGCTTTGGTGGTTGGGCGGCTGGAGGTGCTGCCGCAGGCCTGGAGGGTCCCCGGCTTGTGCTTGGTCCCGCTGCAGGAAAGAGAAGAAAGGATGGGTCAGTCAGGAAGCCCGGCCACTGTCCCCACACTCCATGCCCTCCACTCCTGAGCCCAGGTGACACCACAGTAGTGTGGCTTGGGCCCACTCGGTTACCCCTCTCCCCCCTGTGTTGTATGTTTGCATACAGGACTGCCCCTGGAGTAGGGTCCTCCTCCATATATAGTAACCACCGGTCTGTGTCCTGGCCCCTTGGGGGGGTGGGAGGGTGCGTGTGTTGTGTTAACCTGTGGAACTCCCTGCTGGTGGAGGCTGTGAGGCTTTGGGCTAATCAATGGTGTTTGACAGGGAGCGAGATGAATCCCCACAAAAGTGCCTGGGAGCACATCTGGCAGACGTGGTCTGGGCTCTCAGATCCCCATCACGTGGGATATCTCCTGGACGAAACCAGGAGACTGACTGGGGAGTGACCCATCCTTGCAGCAAAACTCAGGTGGCCCTCGGGCCGGCCTGAGCACTTCTCCCCTCTCCCTCCCGCTAGCCCTCACACACGTAGCCCAGGGCCATGTGTGTCCGCAGTGGGGACTTCCCTCGGGGGACCATCCAAGGCACCGGGAGCAGGCGAGGGGCTCAGTGGGGGCCACGCTCACAGGGCTGTGACGCTGTGGTTTTCCCAGGAGCAGCCGGCTGTGCCTCACAGCCAGGCATAGAACACTGTGCTGTTCTGTGTGCTGCACCCTTGCGGTTCCAGCCAGCATCCACCCTTCCCCCCTGGTCCCACCAGATGTGTGTGAGCACCACAGTCCCAGGCATGCTCTGGAGCTGCCTGCCACGGCCACGTGCCACTCACCACTCAGTCACCAGGCTGCACGTGGTTGCATGTGCTGCATTCTGCTAATGCTACAGAGCGTGCAGCTCACGTGGCCTGAGTGATGCGGTCTCCTCCTCCCCTCTCCGGGCGCCTGACTCCCCCCCTCGCCCCTGTGAGTACAAAGTGCAACACTCACTGGTGGATTCTTCCCTGGCCTCCAAGGACTAATGGGAGACATCAGGGCTGCCGGAGGGGGCCTTTGTGTGGAGGGTCGCAGTGCTGGCCTCATCCTCTGACCTGCTGATGGTCTCTTCTTCCTCCTCCACCTCGCTGGTCCTGGTGACGGGAGAGGGTGGGGTGTGCCTGCAGGTGTCAACAGGGACAGACGGTCCCTGGGTGGTGCCTGGCCGAGGATGCGGTGGAGCCGCTGGTAGTGGGGGCAAGGTGTCGGCTCCTGCCCCCTGGTCCTCGCTGGCCCGGACATAGCCCAGGCGCAGCTCCTTCACTTTAGCCTGGACTTGCTCGAGGGTCCGGGCTGGATGTCCCTGGTGGGAGAGCGTCTGGGCCATGCGGTTGAAGATATCCGCATTGCGGCGACAGGAGCGGGTGTCCTGGAGGGCCTTCTCTTCCTCCCAGAGGTCCAGTAGGGCCTCCAGCTTCCCCGGGGACCAGGATGGGGCCCTCCGTTTTCTGCCCCTTGGGGCCTCCTGTGCTGGGGGTGCGGGTGGCTGTTACCTCCCTGGAGCTGCCATCCTGTTCTGGTGGCTTTTGGGGATGGCAGGGGCTGCATGGCACAGCTCTCAGCAGAGGCAGCAGAAAGGCTTCTGCATGGTGGCCTCTGCAGGCTGCGTCTGCCTTTAAGGGGTCTCGGGTTACCAGGAAGTCCGGGAGCTGCCAGCAGGTACGGAGCGTCCAAGCGGCCACTAGGGCTTTTTTCCGTTTAGACTGCTTTTGCGCAAAATGTCTTGGCTGCCTGTCTACACTGGCCTCTTGCACAAGAACACTTGCGCAAGAGGGCTTATTCCTGAGCAGGAGCATCAGAGTATTTGTGCAAAAAGCCCTGATTTCGTACATTACAAATTCAGTGTTCTTGGGCAAATACTCGTGGCCAGTGTAGACAGGCAGCAAGATTTTACGCACAAGTGGCTGCCACATGGGGAGCTATTGTGGAATACCTAGTGTGTTAGTTATTCATCTCCTGACTTACTGTGCATTAGAGCTGTCAGCCCTCCAGGATTGTCCTGGAGTCTTCCGGAGTTAAAGATTAATCTTGAATTGAGTGTTGTATCATGTGATAAAACCTCCAGGAATGTGCCAAAATTGGCAACCCTAAGTACACTAACCTCTTCATATAGACAAGGGTGGGGTTTATGCTAGGGAGAAAGGTATGGTTTTGAAGTATGATAGGTAAATATTTAAACACTTACTGGAGACAGCAAGGTTTACCTTGTCTAGCTAACATGTTTAAAATTATGACTTGCCCTATCTACACTAGGATTACATATGTCAGCTACTGTGTTTTTAAAATACACTTTCCCCCCACGTGTAGACAGGCTATGAGGTATATCTACACTTGGATAAAAGGTGTATGTGTGTGGGGTTTTTTGTTTTAAAAATATTAGTTTATACATATTAAAACCTGTGCACTGAGAAGACAAACTGTGTAGATTTTATTTGTGGGGCGTGGAAAGGTAAATAGAAAGATGGCATTCTGGATGGGACTAAAAAATATTTCCCCTTTACTAAAAAGAGAAACTCAGATTCTGTAGATGGTAAAAGTACATTTTTTTTTTAAACAGGAGGTGTGGGAATCCAGCTCTAGACTGATGTTAATGACAATCATATTGATCTCTATGCACTCCCTTTTAAATATACCTCAAGCAATTAGTTCACATTTAGGACTCAGAAGTACATTTCCTAAGTTTTAGGAAAAAGTCAAGATCTCTGAACATTTACAAATCACTTGTGCAGTCTGGTCATTTTTTTTCTATTAAGCTTTATAAGTATTTTAACAGTTCGCCTATTAGGATTTTGTGCCACAAAAGTAATTTTGTTTACACTAGACTTCCTACATATTTAGCAACTTAATTCCCATTTTAGCTATAAATTTCCTTTTTGCCATGAGATTTCACGAAGGCTATTCTTTTGTTTGAACCACCTTACCATTTTGATGGCAATATTAGTGTGCCCTCCTCATTTGGTTCAAAGTACCAGGGTACAGTGAGAGAAAATCCATCCTTGAGTTCAGTCACATATATTCTAACATGGATTTTCATTGCTGGTGAATGTAATAACTATTCCCTTTTCAAAACCTTTTCTGACTTCTCCTTCCAAGAAGTGGCATGTTAAGCCCCAACCCAGCAAAGCGTTTAAGCCCCTGCATAACTTTTAGGAATTTGAGTAGTCCCACTGAAATCAATGTTTGAAGTCAAGTATCAGAGGGGTAGCCGTGTTAGTCTGAATCTGCAAAAGCGGCGAGGAGTCCTGTGGTACCTTATAGACTAACCAAAGTGTTGGAGCATAAGCTTCCATGGGCAAAGACACACTTCGTCAGATGCATTTGATGAAGTGGATCTTTGCCCACGAAAGCTTATGCTCCAACACTTCGATTAGTCTATAATGTTTGAAGTGACACACATGTTTAAGTGCTTTGCTGATCAGAGCCCTAATTGAGAGAAAGGCACACAGACATTATAGAGATTATACCAACAGTACCACAGCTATGTTGGCATAACCCCATAGCATAGATACCGCCTGACCAGTGGCACACCACTGGCACCCTTAATTACAATAGCTAGCTTGACAGACTTCTCCTTCCATCCACCTAGCTGCGGCTGTTCCAGGAGTTAGGTGTGTATAGCTATGTCAGTCAGAGATGTGGCTACTTTACATCCTTGAGTGATGTAGTTATGTTGACCTTTAAAATTTTAAATGTAGACCAAGCCTATGTGTTAAACAGTTTATCTTATTCCTTCTCTCCCGTTCCTTTCCTCCTCCTCCTCCTATCAAGGACAGGGCTTTGAATAGGTCTCTCGAAATCAGATCAAGTTCTGACACTGACTGCTGATCGTTCTGATTGAGTGCTGATGTGGTATAACAGCAAAAATCAGGACTTATTTGGCCACTTGGCTCTCTCTCAGATTCCCCCATCCTATGAAAGCTGGCTGCTAAATAGTTAGAAAATCTTAACTAAGCTAGGAGGAGAGGTAGATATGTTGGAGGGCAGGGATAGGGTCCAGAGTAACCTAGACAAATTGGACCAAAATAAATCTGATGAGGTTCAACAAGTACAAGTGCAGAGTCCTGCAGTTGGGATGGAAGAATCCCAAACTGTTACAGACTGGGGATCAACTGGCTAAGTAGCAGTTCTGCAGAAAAGGACCTCGGGGTTACAATGGATGAGAAGCTGGATATGAGTCAACAGAGTGCCCTTGTAGCCCAGAAGGCTAATGACATATTAGGGTGCATTAGGAGGATCACTGCCAGCAGATCTAGAGAAGTGATTATTCCCCTTTATTCAGCACTGGTAAGGCCACATCTAGAGTATTGCATCCAGTTCTGGGCCCCCAACTATAGAAAGAGTGTGGACACATTAGAGGGGGTCCAGTGGAGGGCAACCAGTATGTCTAGGGGGATGGTGCACATGACCTACGAGGAGAGGCTGAGAGATTTGGGCTTATTTAGTCTGCAGAAGAGAAGAGTAAGGGGGGATTTGATAGCAGCCTTCAACTTCCTGAAGGGAGGTTCCAGAAGGATGGAGAAAGGCTGTTCTCAGTAGTGACAGATGGCAGAACAAGGAGCAATGGTCTTAAGTTACAGTGGGGGAGGTCTAGGTTGGATATTAGGAAAAACTACTTCACTAGGAGGGTGGTGAAGCACTGGAATGGGTTCCCTAGGTAGGTGATGGAATCTCCATCCCTAGAGGTTTTTATGTCCCGGCTTGACAAAGCCCTGGCTGGGATGATTAAGTTAGGGTTGGTCCGGTTTGGGATAGGGGCTGGACTTGATGACCTCCCTAGGTCTCTTCCAGCCCTAGGATTCTATGATTCTATGGTTTCAGACATGAAACTTTATGGATTTTAGTAACATCTTGGAAGTAAAAAATTGCAGCTGTGCCAGGATAAATTCCTGTCTGAGGAAATCTAGTTTTGGGGTCTAATATAGTGGATCATTTGACACAACTCCCATTTAACCTGAATGCATGATCCCTGGGAGAAAAAAATGTGTGCTGTTTTAAACAGTCATGTAACAAAACAGTTTGATTTTTATAGTACTCACAATATATTAGATTGCTCCCTCCATGGGAGAAAGTCATGGAATGAACATGAAACAGCACGGGTTTCTATTTGTGATATTTCTTCCATATTGTTTTCTACTGAAGTGATTTGACCCCTAAGCCTTCAGATAGTCTGAAAACCACAAGGTCTTCAGTGAGGTCTCTGCATGGACAGAGAGCTTCATGAAATTACATCCTGTTTGTGGGATGGAGCTGTAAAGTATTAATTTGCCACTGAATATTGTCTTAAAGCTTCCTGTTGAGGAAAAGTCCTCCCAAAGGGCTTAAAGCATCCTGTTGTAAGTGTCTCTGTTGTCTTTTGTTTATCATTAGTAATTACCACCTTGGGATTAGCTGTGCTACAGTTAGAAAATTAATTCAGAAGCAGTCTACTGTTTCAAATGAAATTGTAACAGAAGCAAATGTTTTAATGCTTATGTATTTCCCCCTTTTTACATTTTTGCAGACGATTGACCAATACTTTCTCTCCAGTAACTTTATTACCTCTTTTTTCAATGCAACTTTAATATGCAGACACAAATCCAGAAATCATGTGTTCCAATACTTAACCAGCCTCTCCTCCCACCAGCCTTAATGAAACAGTTTAACTGTAGAGTACTAGAGCGAACAAGTTCAGCAATTTATTTTGTTGTGTGATAAACTCACAGGCCAAAAAGCTTTTAGCTTTTTGGTTTTGAAATTGATATTAATTTTTTCTAGACTGTCTATATATATTTTAGAGAGTTTGTGTGTCTTGACTGTCTGTCTGTCCAACCATCTGTGAGTCTGTTCAAGAACTCCTCCTACATGGCCCACCAAATTTGGTATGCAGCTTTCTTTTATCATATCTTAAAGCAAGATAAAGATTTGGTTGTGCTAGGACAATGGGATGTGCCTGGAATCCAATTGTTTCTCATCAAACAAAGTG
Organism: Pelodiscus sinensis; assembly: GCF_049634645.1. Taxonomy (NCBI): domain Eukaryota; kingdom Metazoa; phylum Chordata; order Testudines; family Trionychidae; genus Pelodiscus; species Pelodiscus sinensis. The sequence goes on from NC_134712.1 coordinate 72,920,815, forward strand.
AGGGCTGTGATAGCAGGGACAGTTATACTACAGAATGACCACAAGTGTACTAGCACTGGGGAGCAGCTGTCAGCTTTTCAGTATAGCCACCAGCTGGTCCTTGGGAACAGCCACTAGCCCAGGGTGCCCGTGGGTGCCATGGTGCCTGCTGGGGCATTTATGTGCACACGCCTAGTGCCGTCCCCGTGCGCCTGGTGCATACACAGCCCTGGCATCCAGCACATGCGCAGTCCCACCCTGGGCGCACAGTGCATATGCAGCCCTGCCCCCGGTTGGCCCGGCAGCCCCACGCGGTGCACACCACCCAAAAACGTTGGGGACCACTGCACTAGCCTCAAGAAGCTGCCACTGTCTGGGCCCCAGAGGGCTGACACTGACCCAGCCAGCCTTGGGGTGCCCCTCACACCTTCCAACCCCCTGCCCAGACTCCTGCATTCCCAACCCCCTGCCCTGAATTCTTCATCCCCAAAACATCCAACCCTCTGCCTTTAAAGACCCAAGTAATGCCAGGTAAATCTTCTAGTAAATATATATTTTTAAACCTCTCTTCACATAGGTGGTGAGTAGGATTGCTCAATAGTTAGGGCATAAACTTGTTACTCAGGAAGCTTAAGCTTCATTTTCTGGCTTCTTATGTGACCTTAGATTAGTTACTTAGCCTCTCTGTACCACAGTGCCCCATATGATAGTGTTTCCCTATCTCTCAGAGATGTTCTGAGGATAAATCCATTAAAGATTGTGTGTTTAACTACTATGGTAATGGGCCCATGTATGTACTAAATAGACATGCTTTTGTGATAACTGTATCTGCTGCCACTGAAACTGACAAAGGCTCTAACAACTTCATTCCTGTCTGTTCCTCATACCAATAGAGATCTTGTGAAAGATGGAATAGAATCTTCATTTGCTGTTGAAATGAAGATTGTATTAGTCGTCTCTATGGGTATGTCTCTATGGGTATGTTCAAACTAGGGAGGCTAATGTAGGCATTCGAAATTGCAAATGAAGCCCAGGATCTAAATGTCCCAGGCTTTATTTGCATGTTCCCGTCCAGTCACCATTTTGAAATTCCACTAGCCCAAAGTAACTGCCCGTGGGTACACACGGCAGTGAAACGGTAATTTGAACTAAGTTCTTAGTTCGAATGAACTATTACACCTCATTCCAGGAGGAGTAACAGATAATTCGAACTAAGGACTTAGTTCGAATTACCGTTTCACTGCCGCGTGTACCCACGGGCAGTTACTTCGGGCTAGTGGAATTTCAAAATGGCGACCGGACGGGAACATGCAAATAAAGCCTGGGATATTTAAATCCCGGGCTTCATTTGCAATTTCGAATGCCTACATTAGCCTCCCTAGTTTGAAGTAGGGGGCTAGTGTAGATATACCCTATGAGACTCTGTTTTTTTCCTCCTCTTAACCTATTTAAGTCTTAAATTGAAAGAGGGCAATGCTTCTATACAGAATAGTGTGCAAGTTTGATATAGGTCCTTACCCTCATTCCCTTGAAGCCAATGAGAGTTTTGTCATTGACTTTAGTGGGAGGAGGAGCAGCCCCATCTTGAAACAACAATGATTCATTATTTGTGGACACCAACATTCTGAAACAACATGTAGTAACTGGAATGCAGCACAAGGTTCTATTTTGGAAGCAGCTTTACTCCTAGTGGGGAGCTAGTCTAGACAAATTCATGGAGGATTAGTTCATCTCTGGCTATTAGCCTCAGTTTGTCAGAAGCTGGAAATGGGTGACAGGAGAAGAATCACTTGATAATTACCTGTTCTGTTCACTCCCTCTGGGGCAACTGGCTGCGGCCACTGTTGGAAGATAGAATATTGGGCTATTTGGACCTTTGGTTCAGCCCAGTATGGCCTTTCTTATGGTCTTATGTATTGTATACCTTTGCCTCCTACCATGTGGAATTGGAACTGTTTGGTGGGTTGTGTGTAAGAAGGCTTTTACTTCCAAAAGCCAATGAAGAATCTCCTCTCGCTCAACAAGCAGAAGGTGTGGGTTTTGAATACCCATTCTCACACGAATTTTCATGTGAATGTGGCGTAGAGCATAGTGACAACTGCAGCTCCCAGATGGCTACAGATTTGGTACAATGTATTGTGTGATTACTGTTGTATGCTGTATTTCTTCTCTATACATAACTGAAAGTTTCCATAATTAAACAGGAAAAATCTTACTTTGTTTTAAAGAAAATTTAAAGTGGTTTCTCTTGTCTAGCCATTCCTTTACAAATTTCTTGAACAAGTTTCCAAGAAGAATGGTGATGAAAGTTCCTGGTAATAAAAGGCAGCTCTGCTGGGAATTCTATTTAGCCATTCAACTTCTGAATGATGAGAGAGAAAAATAATACAGTACAAGTATTTTGGAAGGCCTTGTTATTTCTACTTTTAATCTTCAACCAACTTTTATATATATATGGGGGAAAAAAACCTGTTACACAAAGGACAGTGAAACTAAGCTGTCCCGTACTGATGTTTGGGCATGCTTCCAATTCTGGATTCACAGTCATGACATATATATGCTCATGTTACTAGTCTTGATGCAGGAATTGATATATTAAGTTTTATGGCCTGTGTTATGCAGGAAGCCAGTTTAGATGGATAATTTATGATGATTCCTTTTGGCCTTAAAAATCTATGCATCTCTCTTCTCACTTTCCTTATCCTCCAGATCCTCACAAGACCATTGATTTTGCCATAGTTACACTGTGTGAATGGGAAGATTGTGTTTTCCCCCTTCCATCCAAAACAACACAGACAATAGGTGGGCTGGAGTCTCTTCCCTAGATGTTTGAGAAAGCTCCCTTCTCCTTTTGCTCCTGCCCTTTTACTCTCTTTGTTGTTTTCAATGATGATTCATACTCCATTTGTTGCAAATCTTTACTAGTGTGGATGTCCAGGGCTAGCATACTCTGAGATTTACTTACCTAGGTACGTCTGACTTCTGCTCCATTATATTTATGTTCATCATCTCTCCCACAGCTCACGTCTTTGGCTCTACCAAGCATTTATAAATCTCAAATACCCACCTGGAGAAATAAAAAAGCAAATCGAAAGAGCCAGACAAATACCTAGAAACCATCTACTTCAAGACAGACCCAAGAAAACCAACAATAGAACACCATTTGTCATCACCTACAACCCCCAACTTAAACCTGTCCAACACATTATCAATAAACTACAGCCTATACTGGAACAGGATACCATACTCCAAGAGGCTCTGGGAGACAGACCCATAGTCTCCTATAGACAACCACCTAACCTCAAGATGATTCTTACCAACAACCACAGGACATACCACACTAATACCAACCCTGGTACCTTCCCTTGCAACAAACCCCGTTGCCAGCTTTGTCCACATATTCATTCTGCTGATACCATTATTGGACCTAACCAAGTGAGTTATAAGATCAAGAACACATATTCCTGCGCATCCAGAAATATAATTTATGCTATTATCACCTCTAATACCATTAGCTCACAGATACTTACCTTCCTCCCTCCCCCCCCTCCCGCATCCCCCTTCTGTACTGAAATGTGATTTGTCCTTTTCATATGTGTTCTTTTTTTTTTTAATTGTATTCTTTGGTATATATGGTTGTGACTATTTTCTTCCACTATTTGATCTAAGGAAGTAGGTCTGGCCCACCAAAGCTCATCATCTAATAAACCATCTTGTTAGTCTTTAAAGTGCTCCATAGTCCTGCATTTTGCTTTGGCTTGACCCAATGAGTCACCCATTCTGTTCAGTGTCAGGCAGAGGTATGCAGTTGCATGCAAAAGAAATAAAAAGCTGATTTTGAAATCTATGCCAGTAATTGTCCTTAGACATGCTTAACTGGTTCAAAACAGTGGCTTTTATGGCCCTGTAGACTCTAGCAGCACTCCCCCCTGAGGCTCAGTGTATATTGTGCCTTCCAAGCAGAAAAAGTTCCAGACAGCTAGTTCAGGACCTCATCCATTGAAATGCAGTAACTGCCCTCTTCCACTGTCCCACTTTGAACAGATGGTGTTTTCATCTCAAAGAAGCAGGTGTATTTTCCAACTTGTTCAAAATGGAATATATGAACATACATCACATGCAACCCACACCCACCTGTTTGCTGGGGGTTGGCTTTCATGACTAAGTACAGCAAGGCACTTAAGTCAACAGTGTGTCTGTCTGTAGTGAAACAGCTTTTGCATCAATTCCAAAAATTCAGATCCCTATTGATGTTGTTGGGATGGAAATAGGAGAAGCCAAAACTGTAACAAGGAGGAAACAGATAAATTGGCATTGATGAAGCAGACCCAGCAGCTCAAACCATTTCTTTAAAGTGACTATAGTTTATTTTACATTGATGGCAGACATTAACCCCTTCCTACATACCAATGACCACAACACATCCTCTCCTCTCTCCTCCTATAATTTTGCTTCAAGTTCACTCATTCCTGTTGTCTTAATGGCCAGAATCTGCTGCAACCCAGAAGTAGCTCCATTAGCCTCAGTTGGGCTACTTGTATGAGGAAGATTATACAGGACTGGGTCCCAAATGTAATCTGCTATTGTATACATTACAAAAATCACAACAGAATATGTAGATAGGTTAGGATTGCCAATTTTGGCCAGATGTATTCCTGGAAGTTTTATCACAGGATATTATTTTTAATTAATCTTTAATTCCTGGAAGTTGTCAACTTGAAGAGAGCTGGAGCCTGCAGGTCTCACGGGGACCACTCTTACTTTGCAGGCACAGATTGCAGAGTATATAGAGTTGCACTGAGAAGGCAGAGTCCCTTCTGGAACTCCCTTGTATGCAGCAGGAGTACACTTGCTGCTTTTGGGGGTAAGGCATACTTCTCGCTGTGGATCTGATCTATTCTGTCAGGTTGTTCAGAAGGGGAGTTGGGGAGACATCATAACCCCACCTCACACTATCTGGGAGCAATCCCTACTCTGAAGAGGACTGTAGTTGTGTCAAACTGCTATACAGAAGTGCAACAGCTGTGTGTGGTGAACCCCTTGCTTCTTCTCTTACTTGAGCAGCTGGGTATAATCTGGCTTATTTTAAGATTTGACAAACTGGGACTTTGATATCTAAGGGAATGTCTACGCTAGCCCCCTATTTCGAAATAGGGAGGCTAATGTAGGCATTCGAAGTTGCAAATCGAGCCTGGGATTTAAATATCCCGCGCTTGATTTGCATTTTCCTGGCCGGTCGCCATTTTTTAAATTTACAAGTCTGGACTAACTGCCCGCGTCTATGCGTGACAGGGACCCGGTAGTTCGAATTAAAGCCCTAAATCGAACTATCTGTTATTCCTCCTGCAAGGAGGTTTAACAGGTAGCTCTATTTAGGGGCTTTAATTTGAAATACCGGGTCCTTGCCGCATGTAGACGCGGGCAGTTAGTCCGGACTTGTAAATTTAAAAAATGGCGACTGGCTGGGAAGGTGCAAATCAAATGCGAGATATTTAAATCCCGGGCTTGATTTGCAACTTCGAATGCCTACATTAGCCTCCCTATTTCGAAATAGGGGGCTAGTGTAGACATACCCTGAGCTGCACATCTCTACTGCAGTAGGCTTTTATGCTATTTGAACAAGCAACTTCATGTGGTATATTAAAGAAGGGTGCTGGGAAACCATTTGAAAACAAGAGTTGCAAAAATGTTTGGCTTTCCTTATTGTGTCAGGGTCCAGCCTGATAAAGCTCTATTCATGTGAGTATCCTTCACTCACACAACTAGTCTTATTGCTTTCACAAAACCCTTCTCCTGAGAGAAGAGTGAGCACATGAGTAAGGATGGGAAATGAAAGTGCTCAGGATTGTGTCCTAATGAAGTGGGGGGAGGAGGAGAGAATTATTGTTTTGTAGCAAAGTGATTTCACATAACCACTCGTTAATTGTGAATTATTTTGTGTCTCTGGCTTGGCACTGTTTTGTTAAAAATCAGATTGATTCAGACGTTATACATATATCTCCATGGACAGTCTGTGGAAACCCAGACTCCCTGTTAGACAGAAACAAGGCAAAGTTCTGCTAGTGTGAAGAATCACACAAGTAGGCTTTGTTTGTATTTTTTTTAAATATATAAAGTAGGGATGCTAAAATGGTTAATCATTTTAACTCAGAGCCTGCTATCTGGTCCATCATTGGCTGGGCTGTGAGGTCCCGCTCCCAGTCCTGCTGTAGCCGTGAGGTCCCCCCCATCTGACTTGCGAGTCCCTCTGTCCTCGAGGCTGCTCCAGGCCAAAACAGCTAGCTATTGCTAGAATTCACTGGCAAGGGCCGGTTAACCTTTTAACAGTTAAGCAAACTGGAAAGCCTCTTCCTTACCGATATGTTTACCGGTTAACCATTTAACGTCCCTAATATAAAGCAATATTGAGGGAAAGTGATTGGGGGAGCACAGGGCAGGAAATAGAAAAATCAAGTTAGGGAGTAAATAAAAAGCAGGGGATAGAAGTAAATGAAGCAGTAGAGTGGACACTGCCAGCTACACCTCCATTTCTCTCTGATAATCTGGGGAAAGGTGATAACTAGAATTGGTTGAATTATTAATTGCAGATATAAATTTAGACTTTTCCTGTCCATAAGTAATTATCCAATCAACCCTAATTTCTATGAATATGCAACAGTGGTTGGCAAATAATTTATGCAAACAAAATTCTGCATAATTCTATGGGTTGCTCATGGACTTTTCACTTTGACTATTCACAATTTATGATTGGTCACCTAAGTCTCATAGTATTGCATTTGTGCCTCAGTTGGTTGGCTGACATAATAAAAGGAAAATAGCCAGTGATTAATAGTGGGAAAATGTATCACTTGTATAAATCTTCAAACAAACACTCTTACATCAAAATATTGGTATTCACAAACATTTCCCTGGATACATAGTGGCTGAATATTGAAGTGACTCCACTAAGTGCTTTTATTTGCTAGTCACTGTTTGCATTAATCACCCTCCTCTAGCAATTGTATAGTAGAATAACTTTTTTGCCAGCTCTGTATAAAACATGGAATTGGCTGTAATAAATACAGACTATCATATAGCAAAAGTAGTGCTCTACACAAGACTAACTGAAGACTGGCTAGTAGTGTTATTGTAGAAAATAGTCTGAATCATTTCACTAGAAATTATGAATTGTGGTTAGAAGAACGCCATCTAGTGATTGGTTCAGGTCATAGCGTTGCCTGTGTTCTCAAAATAGGAAAGGTCTGGTCTGCTTTTTCCTCAACTTGTCTTCCTTCTCCTCTTTCTCTCTTCTCTACAGGTTTTAAAGATATATATTCTCTTAGTCAGAGATCATAAAGCATTAGAAATGTCTAGTATTACTCTGACTGTCTCACACACTCATAAATTCTACTGCAAAGGATAATGGATACAATTTAAAAATGTGCTTAAGCTTACTTAGGGGCTTAAGTCAATGAAATTTAGGCTCCTAAGATATTTAAACAGTTTATATATTAATGTAATATATTAAAAAAATTTGTTTTAAGGAATGATAAATTAATCCACTGTAAACTAATAATAAAAAGTTTACTTGTCTCTACTAGAGACAAGTAGTACAGTTTGTGCCAGACTATTAGCTAGGATAAGCTGGTATAGCTACTTTGAAGTTGATGAACTTGTAATGCTAGTAAATAAACACAACTATGACATAGTTAACATCAGAGATACTTGGTAGGATAATATGCATTATTTGAATATTAATATAGAAGGGTACAGCTTGTTCAGGAAGGATAGGCAGGCCTTATGTAGTAAAAATGTATACACTTGGATTGAAGTTGAGATGTCTGACTCCTATTTACTTGTTGAGATTCTCAAGGATAAAAGGGGTAAAATACAAGGGTGATCTCATGATAGAGGGACCCTACAGACCACCTACCTAAGAAAAAGAGGTAGATTAGGCTTTTTTTCTAAACAACTGATAAAATCATCCAAAGCACAGAACTGGTGGTGATAGAAGATTTAAACTACCCAGATATCTGTTGGGAAAATAACAGAGCAGAGCACAGATTATCCAACAAGTTCTTGGAATGTATTGGAGAAAAGGTGTGGGTTTTTTGTTTTTTTTACTTCGGAAGTTGGAGAAAGCTATTTGGTGGGAGGATGTTCTGGGTCTGATTTTGTCAACTAGGGAGGAATTTGAAATTGGAAGACAGGTTGGGTGAAAGTGATCATGAACTGATAGAGTTTATATTTCTAAGGAAAGGTAGGAGGGAGAACAGCAAAATAAAGACAATGGCTTTCAAGATGGCAGACTTTAGCAAATTCAGATCCCATGGGAAGCAAGTCTAGGAGGACAAACAATTGAAGACAGTTGACAGTTTTTCAGAGAGACATTATTAAGAGCACAAAAGCAAACTATTCCACTACATACAAAAGATAGGGAGAAATACCATCCCCAAAGGATCTTGAATGATCTAAAAATTAAGAATCCTACAAAAAATGGAATCAAGGTCAAATTACAAAAGATGAACACAAAGAAATAACACAAGTACATAGAGCAAAATTAGAAAGGAAAAAGCAGAAAAAGAGATCAAACTATCCAGCAACATAAAGGGTAATGATACAACATTCTACAAATACATTAGAAGCACGAAGAAGATAAAGGACAGGGTAGGATTTTTACTCAAAGGAGCAGGGGATAGTAACAGAAAATATGGAAATGGCAGAGGTGCTTAATGACTTTGTTTTGGTTTTTGCTAAGAAGGTTGGTGGTGTTTGGAGATCTAACAAAGGGAATGCCAGCAAAAATGGGGTAGGTTCAGTAGAACACAATTATCTGTTTTGTTCTGTTCAGGATTCATTTCTGATGAAATACATCATCTTATCTTTTGGCATGGAAAATGTTTAGGGAAAATTGCATTAAAAGATCCTTGGAGCTTGTTTCTGATCAAGAATGCAAATTTACTTTAGAAATTGTGACCGAAAGTCACTCCATACCATGGTAACATGCAGTTCCATTCCATTCAGCCAAAACCTTTTACTAACTAACAGAACATAGCTTGACAGAGGAGGATTCAACAGCCAATTGAATAATACTGAATATATTTCTAGTTTTTTTAATATGGAGGCCTTCACAATATCCCCTGGCAATGAGTTCCACAGTTTGACTGTGTGTTGTGTGCAGTACCACTGCCTTTGGCTTGTTTTAAACCTGTTGCCTATTAATTTAATTGTGACCCTGGGTTCTTATGTTATTTTCTCCTTCACATAACACTTTCTTTTTCATTGTCTTCACACCAGTCATGATTTTATCATTTTTCCAAGCTGAAAAGTCCCATTCTTTTTAATCTCTACTCATATGGAAGCTGTTCCATACACTTAATCACTTTGTTGTCCTTCCCTGTAGAGAAATGATGCCGAGGCTACAACTTTTGCAAATAGTCTCAAGACACAATTTATGACGTGAGTCGTTCATGATCTGGCTTGAAGATTAAACTAATCATTGCTATGCAGTCTTCATATATAAAATGATTCAACTGCCATTTTAACTGAAGAAAAACATTCATTATATTAAAGACTTCCTTGAGACGCCTAATGAGGTTTCTCTCTCTGACTATCCCTACACCTGCATATGATGAGGAATTATAGGGCATGTGGACAGGCCTTATGATTGATTTCTAGAATTTTAGCTTTTTTAAAAAAAGGAAAAGTAAGTCTCTACTTGTTATGGTTGGAAATAAAATTATAAGATTGTGAAACAAGAATAATCATTGTAAAGACATCTCTTTGAGTTTGCAGAAAGCCTGAAACAATAGTTTTGAGATGTGAATGCCAGTCATAATACTTCAACTGTTAATTATTTCAGTGTTTAACAAAGCATGTGAGGGGAACAAAAAGATAATCTCATTTTATGAAGATCTGCACTGGTATTTCCCTCAGACTAGACTACATTGTTTTTAGAAAAAATTGCCCATTTTTCGAAAAAACACCTGTGTCCACACTGCAATTGCATTCTTTCAAAATTAAATTGAAAGAATGCAAGGGTTTATTCGACATTGGTAAACCTCAAATTACGAGGAAGAACACCTTTTTTGAAAGAGCTCTTTCAAAAAAAGACGTATGTGGATGCAGAACAGGGACATTTTTCGAAAGAAAAGGCAATCAAAAAAGCACAGGTGCTCTGGTGGTCATTCTGTGAATAGTAATCAGGGCTTTCTTTCAAGAGAGCGTCCATGCAGTCTGGACGCTCTTTCAAAAAAGCAGCTCGCTTTTTTTTATATGGTTTTGAGGTGTGGATGTTCTCTTTCAAAAGAAGCTTGCAATCTAGATGTACCCTCACTGTGGGGACAACTGGGGCTGGAAGGAAGAGCACTAGGCACGTAGTGCAGAAGCTGTATTAATTCAGATGCGTAGGACAGAGTTTGCAGCAATAGTTTGATCGGTTTAATTTTCCTATTGGAAGGCTTATCTTTCATAGCTTTGGGAAATGTAATAGACCATTATCCCTGCAGGCTTTGAAGTACTGTAGATACGCTATTTAGTCTACACCAGATATTTTCAGGAAAACTAGTACATAAATCATGAGAGATGATGTACTTAAAGAATTGTATGGGCTCTTTTTCAGGGGGATAAGGCAAAACACCACATTTATTGGTAATGTATCAATATACATCAATACTGTATCATATGCATATGATATACTATACTCATGCACTCATATGCACATGCACACACACATGCGCACTCTGTCTTCTTGTTGTTTACTTACCAACTTGTTGCTCCCCTTAACTCACTGGTCAGATGAGTTACATGGGGGAGGCAAAAGAGCCGGGCTTCTGTTGGTCTGGACCAATACTGCAATGTTGACCAGACGAGACTCAGGGTCCCATGCAAGGCACCCCACATTTATAGGAGCTTCCCTCTCACGCAAATCTATGCACTTTAGCTGTGTCAGTTAGGGCATGTCTAGACTACATTCCTCTGTTGAAAGAGGAAGGTAAACGAGCCCAATCAAAAGTGCAAATGAAGCGTGGATTTAAATATCCCACACTTCATTTGCATATTCATGTCCAATTGCTGTTTTGAAAAAGGGTTTTTTGAAAGTGAAACCACAGTCTAGACACGGTTCTTTTGAAAAAAACAAACCCTTTTTCGAAAGAACCTGTACTCCTGAAAAAATGAGTACAGGGTCTTTTGAAAAAGGGTTTGTTTTTTTTCCAAAAGAACCGTGTCTAGACTGTTTTAGAAACAGTGATCAGACACGAATATGCAAATGAAGCACGAGATATTGAAATCTGTGCTTAATTTGCACTTTCAACTTGCCTAATTTACATTCTTCTTTCGAAAGAGGAGTGTAGTCTAGACATAGCCTTAGTTACAGTGTCTTGGAATCCTTGTGTTTGGCTCCTATTTTTCCCCTTTCTGACTGTTAATCCTTGGAGTTGCTTGCCTTCCGAGCCTCATCCATTCACATCTCATTCATCCAGTTCAGAACCACTTTCAAGTCAAAGGGATAAGATCTATTCTATTTCTAGTACAAAGACATTTTCTTTACCTTGATTATTTCTTGGGACTGTAACATTGAAAAAAGATTTAATACAAAGTTTTTATATTATGAAAAGACTTGAGACATCATAAAATGACTAATACAAAGATTTACCTACAGTACATTGTAACATAATTGACTCAATGTAGTTATGAAAGACATTTCATTTCTGCTCCGTTATTCTAGTGAGATTGATAACCCACAGCAAGCATCTAATACTGAGGACATATTTGTACAGGCAGGTTTGGGAATGATGCCTTCCAGAACAGATGAAATATACTGTTTTCCTGCAAATTGTTGAATATATTTCAGGATTGGCCAAATGTACAGACCCCTCGCCCCAGCACCAGCTCCTGATAGAGGCAGCAAAGGGGAGGAAGCGACTAGTCGCATCACTAGTCGACTATCCGATAAGGCTATGCTTATTGGATAGTCGACTAGTCACTTACATCCCTAGTGTATCTTTCTGTCAGGATGTCCTGAGAGGGGCACGGGGTCTGCGGCAACCCTCTTACCTTAGGCTCTGCCCTGCACCCATTCTACCCCTTCTCCAAGCCACACCCCTGCTCTACTCCCATCCTGCCCTCTCTTCTGAGCAACGCAGCCTGGGAGATTATGAAGGGCCAGGTGTGGCAGCAGCAGGGATCTGCCCCCTGCACTCACCACAGCAGTGGGCAGTAGGAGCTGCAGTTACCTGGCAGCCTGCTCTTCTTCACCCCACAGCGCTGCCCTCTTGGCCAGCTGTGCCACACTTTCCCACAGCGGTGGGAACTGGAGCATCCTGGGGCCCCGGCGCTTTGCTTCCCACCACCACTGAGAAGCCCAAGGTGGCAGGGTGGAGTGAAGCAGGCTTCTGGGCTGTGCCAGGTCAGTGAGTGCCATGGGAGGGATCCCTGTTCCTGCCACACCAGGCACCTGGTCCAGGTAATCCCATGGGTCCCATCTATAGGACAGTTGGGGCAGCCATCACAGCTCCCCCCCCCCCCCTGGCCCTGCCAAATGTGGAACCTGGGGCTGCCACCCTGAACCATTCTATCCTGCCTCCTCTCCTTTTTCCTGACTGGAACAATAGCAGAGTATCATGCTGGCTCATGCATTCTCCCTCAATTGCATCCTGTGGACCTAATTTCCTTCTTGGACAGGGTTACTGGATTGGAGGGAAGCAGTAGACATGATATATCTTAACACTCTTAGTGAAGCTTGTGACAAAGTCCCACATGACAGTCTCAAACAAAAACGGGAAATTACTGTAAGGTGGGTGCGCATCTGGATAAAAGAAAGATGGATGGACCTTTAGTCTGAATCAGTATGGCTGTTCTTATGTGATAACTCTCTCTCTCTCTTTTGCTTCTTGCTTGTGTGTGGCCCCTGACTGACTTTCCTGTGGGTCAGCAGCCCTGAGGAAAAAAGGTTCCTAACCCCTGAGTTAGCAGAATCCCAAATCAGTTTCAAGACAATTTTTTGTAAGGGAAATCCTATAAAATTTAGGTTTCCAAACACATCAGAATTGACCAGGTTCACAAATGTAATGCCCTTTGCTCCACTACAACTCATGTTTTAATGATCTTTGCCCCACGACTCTCATGTTATCAACTTTGTCACCGGAGATCACAAAACTCTGGGAACTGAATGGCTTGCCTTTTCAATTCTGTCTGAGCAACAAACTGCCCTTTATGTTTCAATGGAGCCCCAGTGGGATTTCTTACGAATATCATTTGCTTGTAGCGGTGACTATGGCAGTGTTCTGTTGTAATTCAATTCTGATAGCACAGATGCATTGGCTCTTGCTGATCAAGCTTAGTTATACATTGTTTAGAAATAGATTTTGATAGTGGCTGCACATTTTTGCATTCAATTGCTAAACAAATTTTGAATCATTTGCACACTTCATGGATTCCCCACCCCCCTCTGTGTCTGCTGTTACTTGCTATAGAAATGTGATATAAACAACTCAGGCATAATGGCCTGCCTCTGTACACTTAGAGAATATTGTTTTTGTTGGATGGTCTGATCATTACAAGTGTATAGTTGCATATCAGTGGTCCACTCTTTTTCAGAGTATTTTGGTATTTTGTTTGTGCTTCTGATTCACAATCCTTTGCTCAAAGGACAGCTGTAATAAAATAGTATCAGCATATCTCATGCCATCTCTCAGAAGACGGTTTATTTAGCATTCTGAGTTTTAGTTCTTGACAAGCAATTTCTATAATGCTATATAAAATAAGTTCCATTTTTCACGTGCAATCTTTCAGACAGGTTCTTGTTTGTATTCCAATCATAAATCTGTCTCAGATACATCAATTTCTGCCATCTTCAAATTTGAAATATTCAGCTAGTTCTTAAATTTATTTAAAAAAAACACCTCCACTTCTTTGCTTCCTTTTGGCAATGCTAAAATGTGCTCTTTCATGTATTGCTTCTATGAAAATAACTTTAATCACACATTTGTATAATTATCCAATTCTCTTTGCTACTGAAATGCAGGGAAGAACTTGGAAACACACATCCTATCGTGTAGATGAATGATCTTGAAGTAAATAGGATTAAATTCAATAAGGATAAATGTAAAATACTCCACTTAGGAAGTAACGATCAGTTGCACACATACAAAATGGGGAATTACTGCCTAGGAAGGAGCACTATGTAATGGGATATAAGGGTCATAGTGGATGACAAGCAAAATGTGAGTTAACAATGTAACACTGTTACCAAAAAAGGAAATATTCTGGAATGTATTAATGGGAGTGCTAAAAGCAAGTCATGAGAAATAATTATTCTGCTCTACTGCATGTCAATTAGGCCTTAACTTGAGTTTTTTAATTGTTTTGGGACTCAGATTTCAGGAAACATATTAACAAATTGGAGAAACTCCAGAGAAGAGCATCTGTGATGGATAGGAGGAGTGTGGGCCGACATTCAGTGACTAAAAAGTTAAACTCAGGTAACTAGGGGGTGTTGGTAGGGAGCTAGGAGAGCCAATAGCAGGGAGTGTTGAAATTTGAATTGAAAAGATATACCTGCCTGCTGTTTTCTTTGTGTGAGTTTTAAGATAGGAGCTGGGGGAAGCAAGATGAATTGAACCAGGCAGAACTTCCATGCCTACAAGTAATACTGGACATGGAAATGAAGTGGGCCTTGAAGTACGGATCAATACGGATTGTGAGTAGATAGAGAAATGTATATTTAGTTGAGATCAGGTTATTTTTCTTTGTTTTGTAGTTTGGTTAAACTTCTCTGTGCTAAATCCATGTGCCCCACTCCATTCACTATATCTAAGCTGCACCCAGAGATACCATTTTTCTCTGTGATTTAATCTGTTCTTTTCTTATTTGCTCTATAACATCTAGCATCCAAGAATGCTTTATCAAGTATATATTTTTGTTTTGTTAATAAAATAATCTTTTTTAAGGCGATGATTTAATTCTTGCATCCTGGAATGTAGCAGGAGGTCTGTGTATGCATGACTAAGACTAAGAGTTCAGGTAACAGATTGCAGTTTTTCTCTTTTTTTTTTCCTTCAAGCTCTCTTGTGATAAAAAAGCTTGGGGGTACCCCTCTGGAAGAAGTTCAAGTGCTTCTTCCTGGGTTTAAGAAGGGTTTCTTTACACTTGGTGGTTGTGGGGGACATGGAGAAGTTGGTGGATGTGATATACCTTGATTTTAGCAAAGCTTTTGATACGGTCTCCCATAGTATTTTTGCCAGCAAGTTAAGGAAGTATGGATTGGATAAATGGACTTTAAGGTGGCTGGAAAGTTGGGCTAGATTGTTGAGCTCAATGGGTAGTGATCAACAGCTCAATGTCTGGCTGGCAGTCGGTTTCAAGAGGAGTGTTCCGAGGATCAGTTCTAGGGCCAGTTTTGTTCAACATCTTTATTAATGACTTGGATGAGGGGCTGAATTGCATCCTCAGCAAGTTTGCAGATGACACTAAGCTAGTGTCCTCTCTAGGATGGTCACATGGTGAGTCTTCTCTGAAGTGTATAGTGGGAACTTGCCATCCTGCATGACTGGGGTTTGTTTCTCCATGTCTGCTCTCTCTATCCAATTTCAAGGCAGTAGCACAGTGAAGAGAGAAAATGGGGAAGGGAAGGGAGGAATGGGGTTAACCCAGCAATACAGGTGATAGTGAATTTATCACTCTGGAAGCCAACTTGCAACTCTTGTATGTTATCAAGAATTGTATATTGGGTACTGCAGCATATGGTTTGCCTTTACACATATTAGAATTACCTTCTCCAGCACCATTACATGGTGATGATGGGTACTTTATGAGCAAATGCAAATGGGAATACAATGATGCACTGTGTTTGCAATAGTGTATTAAGGATAGATAGATTAGATACATCTAATCTAGTAACTGTGCTGAATTGTTTTGATTTTATTACCTTTGTTAGAAAAAAAAAAGATTTATATTAATACAAGCTGTATGCAATATTTCCATTGGCTTTTAATATTTCTTAAATTCCTATTTATTTTAGTGCCCATTAGAAATAATCAGAAAATATTTTAACAACCAAAGCCCATAAAAAATAACTAGTTGTCAATGTATTAAAGGAAATAGAAAGGAGGAAGTATTGATATATTTTATTTTATTTTAAATCAAGAGAACTCTATTACAGAGATTGGAACTCCACCAATATAATAATGGTGTGAGAGCAAAATCTGACCACAGGTTATAAATTAACTACAGGTGTTTTCAGAAAGAGAGAGAGAGAGATTTCTGCAGTAAGAATTTACCTGAAATAAAATGTATTCTATCCCATTGGTTAAGAACAAAACAAATCAAAATACTAACACTACAGCAATAGTCCCCAACCTTTTGGGGCGGGGCCACGCACATGCTGGGTGCCCAGGGGTGGAGCCGCGCACACGCCGGTGCTGGTGCCATCCATGCACCACACTGCCGGGGCCAGCGCTGCTCCTGTGTCGCACGTGCAGGAGTGGGGCTGCCCATATGCCACGCGCCCGGGGCCAGCGCCATTCCTGTACTGCGTGCCCAGGGACTGGGACGCCCATACGCCGCGTGCCCAGGGGCCAGCACCGCCCATACGCCATGGGCCAGCGCCATTCCTGTACTGCGTGCCCAGGGACGGGGACGCCCATACGCCGTGTGCCCAGGGGCCAGCACCGCCCATACGCCATGTGCCTGGGGCCAGCCCTGATCACTCAGTGGGCGCACAGAAATGGCCTGGCGGGCGCCATGGTGCCTGCGGGCACCACGTTGGGGACCACTGCACTACAGACTTAAAAATAGCTGCTGCTTCCTTGCTTGTTTCTTTTCTTCCTTCTGTTAGTTTCACATTGCTTATTATTATGGCCTCTTTGACATAAAATATTTTTAAAAGCCCTCACACTGTAACTGCTCTGAATTGACTGAGTGAAATACATTAAAAAAAATCTCTGAAATCTAATATAGTTTCTTTTAAATAATCCAATAAAAGGAAGCCACATACACAAAGTACATAAAAATAGCACTCTAGATCTGATGAAATCGCCTGTCATGTTTATAAATTAATAACTTTTGTAAATGTGTTGTACAACAAATCCATCTGACATAGGCCACAAATAGTGTTAAGTCTCAGTATAGCAGGAATTCAGAGAGATGTGACTCATCGTCTATGTAAACAAAATCTAGCCCAAACCACCCACTTGCTCCTCAGCACAGGCATAGCAAAAGTTGAATAGCAGAGGAGTGCAAAGGAGAAGCAGTAGGATGGAGAAAGGAAACATTTGCAAGAAACATTTTTATCCTTAGCCATTCTCTCTTCGTCTATCTCCATTGTCTTTTCCCTATGCTACAGAGGATATGTTCTGAAGCAGTGTAGTGGATGGTTGGGTGCTCAGATACTCTGATTATGAACAAACTCATACAAATAATGACAGATACAGCAAAATTCAGAAAAATAAGAAAGTTGGCTTGTTGAAATTAGCTTAAAATGTCTTGTGCTCAATTTGTCTGTGGTGAACTCTAAGAAGAATAACATGGCCAGTTTTCTACATGTACCTGCAGGTGTAATCATGCTTTGTCTTCTGTACTTACAAGATGGCTATCCCTCCTGTATGATGTGCTTTTACCATGAGGTGAAATGTGTGGGAATTATTCTATTCCAGATAGATGTGTATATATGCCTGCTTTTAAAGAACTGAAGGACTGGGTACAGAAGCATGGAAATTGGGCCATTTGCCTGGTTTAAAGTATGCACCATTCTCTTCTGGTCAAAGATTATATCAGTTCCAATTTGTGTGAAGGGTTGTATTGATTCTTTTTTTTTTTTTACCTGAATTGCTTTACTCGTCTGTAGAAGATTCATACTCATTAAGTGATCTTCTTTCTTGTACAATTTCCATTTTGGTGTGTGAGTGACTTCAAACAAATAGTGGCACTGATTAATATTCTCAGGCACTCTAAGGATGTGCAAAATCTAAACTAGGCCCAAATCAATGGAAACACAATGCAAGCAAGGAATGTAAACCTGGTCCCCTTTTCCAGGCTGCCAGAAAGGGACTGCTTCACAATTGGTGCATTTAGCATCCGGGAATGAGTGTGAGGGAGTGCTTTGCATTGTTCTTTAGTGACTCCTCTAGCTGATTTAGAAGTGGAATTGATGGTGAGACCATAATGATGCATGTTGGCACAGAAAAGCTTTGAAAATAAATACTAAAATATGCACTATTGACCAGACTGTAAAGTTCTTAGGCTTAGTTACAGATAATGGCACTAACAATTCTGAGGCCCGTGATGCCTACAGAAGGGGTAGGTGGGTTCAGTGCCCACTGTTGCTGGGGCTTCTGGGTCCACCACCACTGCAGGTATATGGGAGATTCAGTATCCTCCTGATTGCGGGGCTGGGCCTCTGTGGGATCCCCTCACTGTCAGGGGAATCTAGGAGCTGCTGCCCCTCCTCCTGCCCCGCCGCTGGGCAGTAGAGGGGCATCCCCACCACCAGCCATTACTGGAGACCAGCAAGGTCCACCAACCCCCTGATGTGACTGGGAAGCTGCAGGGTCTTCCCCCCCCCCCCCCCTCCTGAGGCAGGAGCTGAATCTATGGGTGTGGGCTTGCTGGGAGCTCCAGCCTGGAGGTGGAAAGTATCAGAGGTCAATGGAAGTCACAGATTCCATGGCCTCCGTGACATAATCATGGTCTTATCTATAGCTAGCACAGTATTTTCTATAATGTGGAGTGACTTACTACAAACATGTTTAAGCCCTGATTAACAAGGTCCAGTGGGAGTTGCATTTAATCCTTTCGGCAGAAAGAATGGTTGTCATTTCACCTGTACTTGGGGAATGGTAATACATTGAAAAACGTGACTGAAATGAGATTCTCAGAGTTTTGAGACGTACTTGGCTCTCCTACATGTTTGGAAAACACTAAAAGTCTGCTCACTGCAGAGTTAATTTAGGTGATTGGTACCTGGGCAAGGCTTGCTTGATACCTTGGTAAGCCCAAATTGGGCATGAGTAGCTCTGCTATGTAATAGGGGTATCACTCACCACTGCAGCACTTTGTGTTGGCCATCCTGGGAATTAGCTCTGGTTCATCAAGGTCCATTCACATGGTGATGTCTTGATGCTGTCACTTCTGTTATCAGGACCCATGTTGCCCTCAGGACCACAGTATCCTCTTCTGGACACAGCCCTCCAGCTGTGCCTCACTCAGTTCTCTCCCCACTTCTAGGGGGCAGATGGTCCTCTGTCCAGCCACTTGCCTCAGTGGCAGGCTGCAGTCCAGGGTCTAACCACCCACATCAATGACAAACTGCAGTCCATATTTTAGCCACTCCCTTCCAAGTGGTACCAATGAGGGGAATGATCTGGGCCAGCTTGCTATTCCAAGTCCCCACCCAGGCACTCTATAGCTGGCAGCCACTTACTGCATTGCCTCCAGTCCCTGCTGTCTGTTTCTCTGGGCCACTTCCCCACACTCCTAGCACCTTCTCCACCGTTGTTTCAGGACTCTAGTCTGGCAATGGTCAGCCAGGAGCTTGCTCATGCTCCCTAGCCCTGCTCTGTCCATGGAGCTGTCTCGTCTCTCTCTTTCAGGGTAGCCAGTTTTCCTTCTTTAAACTCTAGGGAGCGACTGAAGCTGTGCTCTTTATTATATGGCCCAACTTGTTCCTGAGTGGATGTTTCTCTAAACCTACTCCTGGTCGATAGAAGCCCTTTCCTCATTAGCTGGCTCCTGTGCAGCCTTTTACGGATTACTTTAACCCTGCTTCTGACTCTGTGGCACATCCTCCCCACCAGGCACTTTAAAACCATAGGTGAGCTATTTTGTCCACGGTGCTGCTTCACTAACTTGTGTGTGTTGCTAGGATTTCCAGGATCGTATCTAATGGTTCTTAGCATTACAATGAGCAAAGCCACTTTATGATTATTTTCTCGTGAGTTATGGGAGAACTTGTCAGTGCTAGGCATACAGGAAGAATTAGGAGTAGTCATTGGAGGACTATCATCACCCAAGTACTTTAGCTTGCTGAAAGTGAGAGGGATATTAGCACTAAATAAATTAGCAGTTAAGCATTTGCCAATACCCCAGACAGACAAGCTAACTGGAGCTGAATGTATCACCAAACTTTGGTCAGATGTTTTTGTGTGTGAATGGGAGAGGGGTTATTTTTCTGCATTCTTTCATATTTCAAATGATAATTCAGTGTGTCTCATGTTCATAAATTTTGATGGTGAAGTCAATGTGCCTGGTTTATAAGCCTCACTGTTATACCTTCAAGAGGATGCTATTCTGTTCTGGAATATTCTCTTAAGCAATATCTGAGTATATTTTAATCAAATTGAAAATATTTATGTCCCATAACAAGATACAATTTCCTCCAATAGCAACACTTAAGTAGCTGACACAATGAAAAGATCCTTATGGTTTTTAAAAATCTTTAATTTTGCAATTTTGTAGAAAAAAGTAAGCAAGTTTACCAGGCAAGTACAGCGCATACCCTAGATTTTCAGGTTAGGTGTTGAAAAGACTATGGTTAATTATCAGTGTGGTTTATTATTGACAAGTAGAAATTTCTGGTTCATTGTAAAGAGATGGTATTTCTAGTCTTGCAAACCTAATTAAAATGAGTTATCTAGCTTACAAGGGAATCATTAGCATGGATAATCTAGACTGAATTTTGTTTTGGATCATTAACAACTGGTGCTTGCAGCAAATAATTATAGTAAAGAGCTTTTATAGTAGAATGTCTTTCATGCTTTAGTCACTTTGTGATCTATTAAAGAGTGACCCGTGATTATTAAAGTGTGTTCTATGACTATGAATTCAATGCTCTTTCAAAGAAACTATGCAATATCGAGATGAAATGCAAAAAAAAGTGTATGCTGCAAAATGCACTTACAACAGCAGTGCTATGCTATGTTAATGGAGGTGGGGAGATCATGTGAAATCTGTGGAAGGAAAGGGAGAGAAGAATGTGGGAATCTCTGGTCAAACAGGAGATTTCATCCATATCTGTCGGATCTGTACAGATGCCCAAAGCAGAGTGCCTACAGCAGTTTTGGTCTACCATAAACAGATTCAACCTGTTGCTAAGAGCAAAACTCCCTCTTGACCTTTTCTTCACTGCCTCTACCCTTTTATCTCTAACTCCTTCTTTCAGAAGCATGTGACACTGCTGGGCCTTCCAGTGGAAAATCTTTAATACGACAAGATGTAAAGATCATAGGATTTGAATCTCCGCTGCCTCGCACTTGTCTAGTCATTGAAATCTATGTAAAGATGGTATAAATAACTACATAGGGTATGAGGCAGTTGAGAATCAGGTTCCTAATCTTATATTTTCTAGCCACAATGTAAGACTTAATAGTGTTCTGTTAGAGAAATGGAGTTTCTCTCTTATTAGTGTGTGGTGCACCCAGGCTTGGGAAGTGCTAGTCCTGGGAACCTCTCCCACCAGGTATTAGAGAGTTATTCAGTTATCAGATGCCCTATGTATGATTTTCAGAGAAAAATTGATCTCCAGAGGTATGTCTACACTATGCGCTTATTTTGGAATAAGCTATTTCAGAATAATAACTCCCAAAATAACTATTTTTAAATAGCACATCCATACAACAGGGAAGCCTCAAAATTAGTCCAAGGCAGGCTCCCTTAATGTGGACACGCTACCTCAATTTAGAGCCCCAAGAACTGGGGAGTAATTACTTTGAATAGTCCTAGGGGCGTGAGCTATTTTGAAATAGCAGCAGTGGAAAGTCTGCACTACCGCTATTTCGAAATAGGTGTTATTCCTCATGAAATTAGGGTTTATTATTCCAGAATAAGAAGCCTGTTATTTCAAAGTAATGACTTATTGTCTGGACACTCACCTTGTTATTTTGAAATAATGTTAGGGTATGTCTACACTACCACCCTACTTCGAACTAGGGTGGTTAATGTAGTCATACGAACTTGCAAATGAAGCCCGGGATTTGAATTTCCCGGGCTTCATTTGCATGTTGCCGGGTGCCGCCATTTTTTAATGTCCGCTAGTGCGGACTCCGGGCCCGCGGCTACACGCGGCACGAACTAGATAGTTCGGACTAGGCTTCCTATTCCACGAGGCATACAGATAGTTCAGAATAGGAAGCCTAGTCCGAACTATCTAGTTCGTGCCGCGTGTAGCTGCGGGCACGGAGTCTGCACTAGCGGACATTTAAAAATGGCGGGGCCCGGCAACATGAAAATGAAGCCCGGGAAATTCAAATCCCGGGCTTTATTTGCAAGTTCGTATGACTACATTAACCACCCTAGTTCGAAGTAGGGTGGTAGTGTAGACATACCCTTAGTTATTTTGAAATAACATTGCAGTGTAGACATGCCCTAGTAGTCAAATCTGCTATTTCTTTATTTTTATATACTTTTAATGCAAGGGTTTGAAAAATCCCTTGGTGTCAGGTTGTTTCTACAAGCTAAGGGACTGGTAATATCAGATTAGTCCCAATGTTTTGTGAACAAATAAATTGTTTTTGTATTGGAAACTAGGATAATCTGTGTTCCATGGTATCTTGTAGGTGTCCACTCTCCTGTGTCACTCAGCATGCTGTTTCTATTGTATCTAATCTTTTACTTATCACCAAACTATGAGCATCTACCTTCTCATTCTGCAAACACTCAATAAGAATATTCATTTTTAATTTTCATTTATCTGTATTCTTGAAGTCAGTTCCCTACCATCCATATCCTATTTTGTAAAACAATACCAGTAATTCATGAATCTAGAGCTGAAAAAATACTACTCATGATAAATAAATTAATCTTGTCTTTTCAAGCTTTCTGTCACTTTATTATTCTATTTATAAATGGCAACTCTTCAGCTGATGTAGAATGTCAGTGCCATTGACTTCAGGGTAAATTATAAAAGTTTTCAGCACCTGAGGATCCGTTACTGAGTTTTTGTTTCACATTTTAGAAACCAATTATATTTCTAGGGCTTGGAAAATTGACAACTGATTTTTAGGCAGTTTTTCCCAAATGAAGATACAGGAACATTTACCAATATACAACCTCCATTCAATTATTCCATTCATCTCTGCTTTGAAAATAGTGACTCATTCCATGATGAATGCCAGCTTTGTGTTACCTTTTTGCTGACCCAGTTCAGACCTTCCAAATTCTAATGCATCTACCAGCTGACTGCTAGCAGAATTACATAGGATCTTTCTTTCTGCTCAGCAGAATGAACAGTGCCATTTAGTTTTGTTTTCAAATTGTTTTTCTTTTACCTTTTGTTAAGATGTTGTTTGATGCTAAATGCACACTATGGGACATTCACTTTGCTTGTATTAAAAGTGAATGTTGGAACTCTCTGGGTGGAGTGCAGAAAAGTTTAGAGAGTGAAATTCATCCCTTAATTCACCCATTCCCATGACTGCTACTCTTTCCAGTGAACTAGAGTAGCCTCCACTGACTTTCATAGAATTGTAGAAATGCTATGCTCAGTCAGGACCAAATAAACCTAGACTATCTCTGAGAGGCATTTGTCCAATCAGTTCATAAAACTCCACTGATGGGGGATTCTACTAGGGATGTAAGTGACTAGTCAACTATCTGATGAGCAAAACCTTATCGAATAGTCGACTAGTTCCTCAACTAGTTGCTGCCCCTCACCTTGCTGCCTCTAGCAGAGGCATCAAGGTGGGAAGTAGGAGCCGGTGCTGGGGGGAAGGCAGCTTAAAAGCCAGTTCCTCCCAGCACCTTCTCTGCAAGGGGCAGGGAAATAGGGGCAGGCACTGTGACTCTGCTTTCTAAATGTACTGAGTCTGCTGGCTCTTAATACATTTAAAAATCAGAAGAACAGCGGATGGGAGGATCTAGTGTAAGTGGGGCCAGCTGATTCCTGTCTTGCTCCAGGTCCCCCCTGCTGTCTTTTGGCCCTTTAAATGTATTCAGATCCTGCAGGCTCTTAATGTATTTAAAAAAATCAGAAGCTCAAGAGGGGAGACCCAGTGCAAACTGGCAATCAGCTCTCCTGGCTCATGCTGTGTCCCTGCTGCAGTACTTCAGCCTTTGATATGTATTAAGAACCTACTGGCTCTTAATACATTTAAAAGGCAGAGGAGCAGCAGGGTTAACCAATGGGACTGGGAGCTAACCCCATTGCAGTTTTCCTGCTTATCGACTGGTTGATGGAAAATCCATCAACTAGAGGATTAGTTGATTAAACTGTATTTAACATCTTTAGATTCCACAGCCTCCCTTTGCAACCTATCCCATTACTTAATCCTTATATTTAAAAAGTTTTTCCTAATATGTAACCTAAGTTTCCCTTACTGCAGATTAAGCCAGCTACTTCTTGTCCTGCACTTTATAACAGCTTTTTTGCATATATGAAGACTGTGTGTGTCATCTGTTCTCAAGACTAAATATACAATTTTTTTAATTATCTTTTTTGTTGCTCTTCTCTGAATTTTCTTCAACTTGTCCATGTGTTTTTTAAAGTATGGCATCCAGAGTTTGCCACTGTACTCCAGCTGAGGCCTCACCAGGGCCAAATAGAGTAGGCAATTACTTCCCTTGTCTTACATATAACACTCCTGTTAATATACCCTACAATATTAGCTTTTTCACAACTACTTCATATTATTGACTCTCATTCCATTTGTGATCCACTATAGCCTCTCCCCAGATCATTTTCAGCAGAACTATGGGTGAGCCAGTTATTTATCATTTTGTAATTGTTTATCAAGGTCATTTTTAATTCTAACCCAATCTTCCAAAGTGCTTGCATTCTTCCACAGCTTCATGTCATCCACACATTTTATATCTGTACTCTCCATTCCATTATCCATTAATGAAAATATTGGATAATACCAGACTGAGGACAGATCCATGTGGGGCCCCATTAGATATATCCTCCCATTTTGACATGGAACCATTTAATGATTCTTTGAGTATAGTTGTTCAACTAGTTGTGTACCCACGTAGTAATAGTTTTCTCTATCACATTTTGCTACTTTGCTTCTGAGAATGTCATGTGGTACTGTATCAAAAGCCTTTCTAAAATCAAAATGTCACACCTTCTGCTTCCTCTCTGTTCCCCTCATCCACGAAGCCAGTAACACTATAAAAAAAAGAAATTAGGATATTTTGACATGATTTGCTCTTTACAAATCCATGTTGGCTACTATTTGTTATCCATTATCTCCTATGCCCTTGTTTGTTTAATCATTTGCACCAGTCACTTTGTAAGTATCAAAGTTAGACTGATTAGTTTATAATTTCCCAGATCCGCTTTGTTCCCCTTTCTAAAAATAGGTAGTATTTGCTCTTCAGTCAGCCCTATGGGACTTCATCTATCCTGCATGAGTACTCAAAGTAACTTCAGCTAGTTTAAGTAACCTGGGATGGTTTTCTGCTTTTCCATTAATGTTGTCATCCATCAGAAAGTATCCCTGCTTTCTTGGAAGTATAGAATACTTGACATATCCACAGCATCTTATAGGAGAACTGTATATTTTGCTTTGTATTCTGTCTCAAATAAAACCCTAGTGCCAGGAGTTACATCTTCTCATGTTTTGATTTAGAATGCCAAAATTATAAGTGTAGAAAGTATATGGGAGCAGTTAAAATATCCACATTACGGAGAGGCAACATTAACTGTGGAAAGAGTACTATTGTAAAACTCTATAGCATTGCTTTGTATATTTGCTTGGCCAGACAACTGCAGATTTACTATGAGGGACAAGTAGAATTTTGCAGCTCAGTTTAAATTACAAAAAAAAATCCATCAAATTGTTCTGCTGAATGACTGAAATTTAAGAAGAATGCAAGAGTCTTTCTGTCACTAAAGAGATAAAGATACTCCTGGATATTTTATTGTGGAGAAGGGGTAAGATCTCCAGAGTTAAGATTATAACCAGACCAGTCATTCTGATCAGTCTTGTAACTCCATAAACAAAAATCCTTATTTCTTTCAGATTTTTAAGGTTAAGTTGAATTAAGAGAGCACTTTTTCAAAAAAAATGTGAATAAAATAAAATAAAATACAATAAAATAAAACTATTTTTAAAATATCTCTGAATGTTTTGTAAAGTGTGAGATGTTCCTGCCTGAATGGGAAAAAAATCATATCACACCAAAAAGTCAAGAACACATACATTTTAAGGAAGGTTTTTGTTTGTTTTTTTTTTTTTGTTTGTTTTTTACAAGAGGCAGGTTTCAAGGGTTGTAATGATAAAATATTTAAGAAACGTACATGATGAGACTGGATATACTGACTGTTTTAGAGCAAAACAGCCAGAGGAGATCTGAAAATTGATTGAAAGGGGCAACTTTGGTATCTTAACTATTCACTTTCTTGTCTTTGAGAGCTTGGGTTTTATAAATAATGAATACTTAAGTTTTGTCACTTAGCAACCTTAAAATTTCATTGTAAATAAAAGTTGTTTTTAGCAATGAAGAAACTTTCAATTAAATGTAAAGCTCCCGGAAACCTATAAATAAATAATTTGTTGAAAAATTGGATTGTAAAGATGCATATGCTGCCCTTTTATGTGACCATGTAATATTATTGTCCTTGCCAGAAAAGGCCATGTGATAATCCTAGAGGCTATTAAGAAACAAACTGATGTTTAATCATTTCTTGTTGGATAAACTGGAATCTCCTGTGGGGACAGATGGCTCATTTGTTTGCCAGGATTAATTATGATATGTTGTCACAAATTCTCCTCTAAATAGCCTTGGATAGGGCTTTGCCTTGAGTTAAATAAATAAATAAATAAATAAATAAATAAAGATACGCACTATACTATTTAGCATTTTTTATAATTTAGAACATAATTTGATTATACTGTGGATATTGCTATAGACAAGGCAAAGTGCTCTACAAACAAGCAAAGCAATGTACAGACAAAATTACTGGGGGCATGACTGAAATGCCATTCTACCTACTATAATGTGATGAACTTCCTGAAATATGACAAAAAACCCATTACCTCTTTGTTGTGGCTCCCCCAAGACCTCTTACACTTGGTTCCCCAGAATTCAGTTTGACTGTAGTCTCAATCACTCAGGTTCCTTTATTTTTCACAGAGTAAACCTAGGCTGAATTGATCAGAATTAAGCATGAGGGATGGATATTGAGCGGTGGTAAGCAAGATCTGGATCCCCAAGTTTTTGGATCCAGCTCAAAGTGTTGGGACTCTCAAGTAGGCTCCTGCCTGCCCGTAGCTCCAGACTGCTCAAAGTAGCTGGCTGTTCCATGTGCCTCTCTGTGTCACGTGCCCGGGGAGGGGTGGACTTCACATGCTGCTCCCCTACCCCCAGAATGATAATTGTTGATGTGGCCTCAAATCTTGGCCATTGTGGTGAGGGAATAATTTTGTTTTGATGGGAAAAGAAATGTAAGTCACGGTTCCATCTTTAACCCCATGTCTCTGCAGGGTTCTCTACCATGTGCAATTTATCTCGATCAAGCAAAATGCAGGACAATGTAACACTTTAAAGACTAACAAGATGGTTTATTAGATGATGAGCTTTTGTGGGCCAGACCCACTTCCTCAGATCAAATAGTGGAAGAAAATAGTCACAACCATATATACCAAAGGATACAATTAAAAAAAGTGAACACATATGAAAAGGAAAAATCACATTTCAGAACAGGAGGGGGATGCGGGGGGGGGGGGGAAGGAAGGAAGATAAGTGTCTGTGAATTGATGATATTAGAGGTGGGGAGAGTGGGATGTCTGTGAGCTAATGGTATTAGAGGTGATAATTGGGGAAGCTATCTTGGTAATGGGTAAGATAGTTTGAGTATTTGTTCATTCCTTCCCAGAGAGTGTCAAATTTTAACATGAATGACAGTTCAGAGGATTCCCTTTCAAGTGCAGATGTAAAAGGTCTTTGTAGCAGAATGCAGGTGGTTAAGTCATTGAGAGAGTGTCCTTTCTGGTTAAAGCGACGAGGAGTCCTGTGGCACCTTATAGACTAACTGAAGTGTAGGAGCATAAGCTTTCGTGGGCAAAGACCCACTTCGTCAGATGCATGTAGTGGAAATTTCCAGAGGCAGGAATAAATATGCAGGCCAGGATCAGGCTGGAGATGACCAGGTGGATCCAATCAAGGAGGATGAGGCCCACTTCTAGCAGCTGATCTGGAGGTGTGAATTCCAAGAGAACAGAAGCTGCTTTTGTAGTTAGCAAGCCATTCACAGTCTTTGTTTAATCCAGAGTTGATTGTGTCAAACTTAAAGATGAACTGTAGCTCAGCAGTTTCTCTTTGAAGTCTGGTCCTGAAGTTTTTTTGCTGCAGGATGGCTACTTTTAGATCTGCAATTGTGTGTCCAGGAAGATTGAAGTGTTCCCCTACAGGTTTTTGTATGTTGCCATTCCTAATATCAGATTTGTGTCCATTGATTCTTTTACGTAGGGACTGTCCTGTTTGGCCGATGTATATAGCAGTGGGGCATTGTTGGCACATGATGGCATATATTACGTTGGTGGATGCCACAGGACTCCTCGTCGCTTTTGCAGATTCAGACTAACACGGCTACCCCTCTGATACTTTCTGGTTAAAATGGCAAGAAACTGTTTTTTCTTTGTGATCTTGTCTGATATCTGTTTTGTGGGCATTAATCCTTTGGCGAAGTGTCTGAGATGTTTGTCCAATGTACATAGCAGACGGACACTTTCGGCACATGATAGCATAAATTATATTTCTGGATGCGCAGGAATATGTGTTCTTGATCTTATAACTCACTTGGTTAGGTCCAATAATGGTATCAGCAGAATGAATATGTGGACAAAGCTGGCAACGGGGTTTGTTGCAAGGGAAGGTACCAGGGTTGGTATTAGTGTGGTATGTCCTGTGGTTGTTGGTAAGAATCATCTTGAGGTTAGGTGGTTGTCTATAGGAGACTATGGGTCTGTCTCCCAGAGCCTCTTGGAGTATGGTATCCTTTTCCAGTATAGGCTGTAGTTTATTGATAATGTGTTGGACAGGTTTAAGTTGGGGGTTGTAGGTGATGACAAGTGGTTTTCTATTGTTGGTTTTCTTGGGTCTGTCCTGAAGTAGATGGTTCTAGGTATTCATCTGGCTCTTTCAATTTGCTTTTTTATTTCTCCAGGTGGGTATTTGAGATTTATAAATGCTTGGTAGAGATCCTGAAGCTTCTGGTCTCTGTCAGTGGGATTAGAGCAGATGCGGTTGTATCGAAGGGCTTGGCTATAGACGATGGATCGTGTGGTGTGTTCTGGATGGGAGCTGGAAGCATGTAGGTAAATGTATGAGTCGGTGGGTTTTCTGTAGAGAGAGGTGTCTAATTTTCCATTGTTGATTTGTACTGTGGTGTCCAGGAAGTGGATCTCTCGTGTAGAATGGTCCAGGCTGAGGTTGATGGTGGGGTGTAGGTTGTTGAAATCTCTGTGGAATATCTCCAGTGTTTCTTGGCCATGCGTCCAGATCATAAAGATGTCATCGATGTACCGTAGGTAGAGAAGGGGTGAAAGGGGACGGGAGTTGAGGAAACGTTGTTCTAGGTCAGCCATAAAGATGTTAGCATACTGTGGGGCCATGCGTGTACCCATGGCTGTGCCGCTGAACTGGAGGTATAAGTTGTTCTCAAACTGGAAATAATTGTGGGTGAGAACAAAGTTACATAGGTCTGCTATCAGGTTGTCAGTGGTGTCCTCTGGGATACTGTTTCTAATTGCTTGTAATCCGTCTTCATGTGGGATGTTGGTATATAGAGCTTCTACATCCATGGTGGCAAGGATGGTGTTATCGGGGAGGTTATCAATGTTTTGTAGTTTCCTTAGGAAGTCAGTAGTGTCTCGGAGATAGCTGGGGGTGTTGGTTGCGAAGGGTTTGAGAAGAGAGTCTACATAGCTGGATAGACCAGTAGTGAGCGTGCCAATACCAGAGATGATGGGACGTCCGGGGTGCCCAGGTTTATGGATCTTGGGAAGCAGATAGAACAATTCTGGTCGGGGGTCAGAAGGTGTTTCTGTGTGGATTTGTTCCCGAGTAGCTGTGGGGAGGCTTTTAAGGAGACAGTGTAGTTTCTTTTGGTATTTCAAGGTGGGATCAGAGGGGAGAGGTTTGTAAAACGTGGTATTCGAGAGTTGTCTGGTTGCCTCCTGGTTATAGTCGGCCTTATTCATAATGACCACAGCACCCCCTTTGTCAGCTGGTTTGATTATAATGTCCAAGTTGTTTTTGAGACTCTGGATGGCATGGTGTTCAGCGCGGCTAAGATTGTGTGTCGCTTGTTGTCGTTTGCGAATAATGTCAGTCTGTGCGTTGTTGCGGACGCTTTGTATATAGAAATCCAGATTGTAATTCCGACCGTCAGGGGGAGTCCACATAAAATTATTTTTCCTTTGGTGTTGATAGGGGGGGTCTGGTAGGTTCATTGGTGGTTTGGAAATATTCTCGGAGGTGGAGGCGGCGAAAAAAAGCCTCAAGGTCACCACAAAATTGTATCCAGTTTGTGGGGGACGTGGTGACCTTGTCTCAAAATAACTATCCTCTTCACATGACCTAACTAGATACATTTGCATTTACCCCAAACTAGACCTGTTCTGAACCTTTCCAGACTACTATACCCCTTTCAAGAGTCTGATTTGTCTTGTGCACCACTTAAAATGCACCTCATTTCACCTCACTTAAAGTACTTGCTTACAAAATCAGACAAAATGCAAAAGGATCACAACACACTATTACTGAAAACTTGTTTACTTTCTCAATTTTACTATATAATTATAAGGTAAATCAACTGGAGTACAAATATTGTGCTTATATTTCAGTGTATAGCATATTGAGCAGTATAAACAAGTCATTGTCTGCATGATATTTTAGTTGCACTGACTTCACTAGTGTGTAGCCTGTTGTAAAATAAGGCAAATATTTAGATGAGCTGATGTATCTGCTGGAAGACACCAGTGTACACCTGGTTGAAAACAGTTAGAGTGCCTATTACCATAGCAGCTACATAGTTTGTGTAATTTACTTTAATGTAAATATCTGCAATGGGTAGTATTAATGAACCACTACTGGTGCCTTCAGAAATGTTAACAACCTTTTTAGTCAGACAAAGTGAGTGAGGTAATATCTTTTATTGGACCCAGTGTCTATTGGTGTGAGACACAAGCTTTTAGCTTTACACAAACAAAGCTCTTCTTCTTGTCTCTCTCACCAACAGAAGTTGGTCCCCAAACAGATATTCGCTTACCCACCTTGTCTCTCTAATATCCTGAGATACACATGGAACAACAACATTCCACCTAGCAACCTTGTTGTCTTTTACCATGAATAACAATGATAAAGTGAAAGACAAGCAAAAAGCTGTCAGAAGTTAATGCAGTTCTGCAATGGTGCAGTTTGATGGCATGATTGGTAAGGCTGAAATCTACAAATGGATGCATGTGACGCACCCAGAAATCCAGGTGGAGCCATGCAGACATCAGTGGGATTCTGCATGGGTGTGTCTAGACTGATCCATTTGCAGGACAGCTCTTCTTTAATAAGAACTCATTATTTAATAAGAATTGAATTGTACACTCTGCTTTATGGAACAAGGACTATTGTCTTCCTGTGTGTGTGGACAAACAGCATTAGCACAATGAGGACCTAGTTTCTGACTGGGGCCTTTGGATAGATGTTAAGGTAAGTGCTAGCATAATAAAAATAAAACAAACTTGAAAATTTAATATTGCAATATATTGCCTTAAGAGATAATTCTTTTTTACAGGTTAATAGTAGAATATTCTTTTTTTTAAACAGATGTACCCAACATTGTTTGGGTCCTTAACTGTTTTTGGCTGGGGGAGAGGGGACTCAGGGCAAGGGTTGAGGGTACAGGATTCAGGGCAGGAGGTTGGGTTTCTGTGTGGTGCTCATGGCAGGGAGTGGGGGTGCAGGTGTCAGGGCAGAGGGTGGGGGCTCAGGGAAGGGGGATTGGAGGTCTGGGGAGTCTCACCAGGGCCACCTGTGGTGATGAGGGCAACACTGGTTGGCAGCTGCTGGGGCTCCCAGGCCATGCTGATTCAGCGGCAGCAGCAGTTTCCGGGGCCATGCTGGTCTGGCAGCAGTGGCTGCCTGGGCCGCCTAGGTCCACCCTGGTTTGGGCAGTGGCAGTAGTTCCCCTGGGTACCCGATAGTAGTGAGTAGTAGTAATAGTAAGTTAGATCGGATTTTATTTATAACTGTAGTGTGCACAATTACAGGTAATTGAAATGTATTAACATGTTCTACTGTTTATTTCAGCAGCTGCTTGGAATATTACTCTCATTGTGATGGAGTGGACAAGCACCTGATGAGCCCTGCTGCGGGTCGCATAGCCCTATCACATGCCCCACCCCAGAAAAGGCTGTGGAGAGAGTCCTCCAAGCGGCCCAGAGCGGCGGCATGGGAAGCAGCCAATCAGAGAGGGGCTGTAGAGAGTAGTTATTATGGGCCCAGCAGGCCCATATAAAAGGACCTGCAGTGCAGAGCAGAGTTCAGTTCCTTGCTAGAGCTGGAGGAGTGAGGATTATGTGCCTTGCTGGCGTAAGGAGCTATTGGATCTTGGACAGAGCAGGGAAAGGGTGGGCAATAATTTTTGAATTAGTCACCCTGTTAGACAAACATACCAGAAGTTTTGTTTCTCACATACAGACTGTGTGCAACTGGGCCAGAAGGTTGAGTTGCTGAAGATTCACCCACAAAACAGAGAGAAAGTGCAGGCACATGCACTCAGCCAACGGGGCGCTTGAGAGAGCGGAGTGCATTCCATTACACTAACCAACGTCCATTTGTGGAAAGTGTTTCCAGCAAGCATATCCACTGCAAAGTTCATTAGTCCATTTCTGTGGAAAAAAATTTATGAAGCCAGCAAGGGAGAATATAAGAAAATCCATGTTGGATCTCCTGTATACCAAGAAAGGATTTGACTTTGGAAAAAATTAGAATAGTAAAAATTATACTCAGTGAACATGAGTTACTTGAACTGAGTATAGATAGCAATGAATGATTTAGCAGCCTATACAAGTACCAACGTACTAGAAGAGAGAAACAAAATTTGTAGAATTAAAAAATACAAGTTTTGTCTGATATTTTTATTATTTCCTCCTATTGCTGTATGAAAACATAACCACAGAATCAACCAGTAAAAATGATAGTCTTCATAGGGAATTAACATATAGCTTTCTATACTATTGACATAGTGGGTTTTTTTAAATGGATAACTGGATAGGTAGTTGAAGTATTTAAGAGACATATTTTAGAGCCAAAACATACAAAAAGATTTTATTCAGTCCTATAATTATGGTATTTTAGCTTTAACATGATTAGTAGGACTATGATAGGTATCCGATGACCACCCAATTTTACTCAAATTCTATGGCTGGTTACGTTTTTGATTAGCTGCAAGGTTCATACACTGACGATTAGAGCTATTCTACAGAGTCAAGTTACCTTTTTAAATTACTCTCTAACCTCTACATCACCAGCTTAAATCAATTGCTTTGCCTCCATGCATCTTAATTACTAACAAATACCAGATATATCATGCAGTGTATTAGACTTGTGTAAGATATCTGTTTGCTTTAGCTGACTGACTGTTAACCTGCCAAGAGAGTTACTTTCTGGCATTAATTTACTGTACAAGGTGTTGAAATGCTATGATACTACATAATACAGTGTTATAAAAAGTCAAGTATTTGTTAACAGCCCCAAAACCAAGTCAACCAGAGTGACAGACAAATACAGTTATCCAAAAATAGAAAAAAAATAATGCTATATATGGGACTAACAGTCATAAAGAAAAGGCTTACTTGCCAAATTTTGTTAATAAAAATATGGGCAAATGTCAGAGAACTAAATGGTGAAGAGCTTTGAGAGTCTTCTTAAGGGCAAAACAGATTATTTAATATTCAGATTCTAGAATACATGAAGTTAAAGACTCTAGAACCATCTTTATTTTTTATTTGGAAAGGATCAAACACTCATTAGCTTTTAACACAAATAAAAAAACGTGTTTCACCAAAATAGTATTTTAATGGGCCTTTTTCTTTGTACAAATGTTGATTAATTTCACTTTCTATTTTTGTGATTTTGTTTATATTGGAACAACATAATGCAGACTTGTTTTTCTTAAAATAAAACTACTCTGAAAATTTTGGGCCTGATTTACATCCTTTGAAATCTGTAAACTCATCTCTTCTCCTCCCTCCCCAAATAAAGTGGAGGGAAATGGGGTCGTTAGTTTCCTCGAAAGTAAAAATGTTATGAAGGGCACAGGCAATAAGTGTGCTTCATCAATACCCTTTTGGGGATTTTTTCTCTGAAAGTGACTCAATTTCATGAAAATCAAGCCAGAAAAAAGGTCTCCATTATCGTTTAAAAGCTGTGGTTAATGTTGGAGGTCATTATCTTACAAACCTTGAGTGTGTACTTAATTTTAAGCATACATATCATTCCATTACCATGAATGAAGGTAAGTACACACACAGGTGTTTGCAGGTTAGAGGCTCATGATGCAAACTCTTCTCCCGTGCCTCTATAGAAAGTGCCTGGTGCAAACATTTTTCTTTCTTCTCTGCAGTTGAAAAGCTTGAACTAGTTTGTTTGCATGTGGGGAAGTAACCAGGTTTATCAAGTACACAGTTTACAAGTTATGATTTACACTGGCTACTTCCTTGTTCTATATTGCTATGAGTGACCTTGAATGGAAAAAGTTAGAGGGAACACTTTATGTGCACCAATATTCCGGTGATATGTACTATCCACTAGAAACCAAAAATCTAGACATTATATAGGTATAATTATTCCAGCCATGGCAGTTTAGGCATTTTAGAACTGACTACTCATAGAATTAAATTTAAGCATAAGAAAGAAATAAAAATTATGAAATGCACAAACCAGTCAAAAACCTAAAATAATACATTTTGAAAGTAGTAAAAGTAGTAACACCACCACCACAGGTATGTGTTGAGTTGGGAGGTGAGCGTGGAAGACACTGTGTGTTTGTGTGAGTGACAGAGATTCACATTGCCCCTTTAAGTATGTTAAGTACATTCAGACATAGGAGCCAGCAAGCTTCCTCCATCCTGAGCCTTATCATGTCCCCCTCTCTGTGGAAATGGGGTACATAGGGGAGGGGGATTCCCTGACATCAGCACTCTCTCTTCTGCCTTCCCCACCCTGCACAGTAAACTTCCAGAGTGCAGCTCCACAGGACTCTGAAGTGCTGGCACTTGATAGCCTCCTAGCCAAACCAGTCAGAATCACCAGTCAGAGATTCCAGGACAGGGGAGGGCAAAAGGACCTCTGCAGGCCTGATCTGGCCCACCAAGTGGGTTGATATGGCCTGCAGAAGTCCTCCTGCCACTCCCCAGGCCAATCAGGGCTAGGGACAGGGGAGCATGCAGCACTTGGAGTCAACCCTAGTGGTTCACTCTAAATGTCGCACATCGGAAGCAAGAGACTCCACGCTCCCCCCAGGCCCATCAGGGCCTGGGGCAGGGGGAAGCGCGCAAATCCCCTCTCACCCTGCCCTGCAAGGAGTGTGTGCGCTCCTTGCAGAACGGGGGCAGGATGGAAGGAGACTTTGTGCGCTCCTCAAGCCCTGATTGGCATGGAGGAGGGGGGAGCATGTGAAGTCTCCTCTCACTCTGCAAGGGGCTCAGCACTTAGAATCAACTGCCAGCTTCTGCTCAGGTGGCAGGTGACTCTAAGCATGGCAGTCCCTTGCAGGACAGGGGCAAACTTTGTGTGCTCCCCTGCCCCAAGGCCCTGATTGATCTGGGGGCAGATGAGAGCATGCAAAGTCCCCTCGTACTGCCAGGGGCATGGGCGCCTAGAGGGAACTTCCAGCTGTTCTGAACAGCTGGCAGTTCTCTGTTGGGGAGGGGCAAGGGCAAAGACTTCATGTGCTCCCCACCGACAGACCAATCAGGATCTGTGGGGAGGAAGCACTAAAGTGTCCTGGCCTCCACCTGAGGCCCTCGGGCCACTTCAAAAATTTCCGAAGTGGCCCCTAGTCAAAAATTATTGCCCACCCCTGCTCCAGGATCTACCAGTAGACCACTATTCTACTGAATCTCCCTCCCCCCCTTCATCTAACCAATAATGATAAAGATGGAGGCAGAAGTCACACAATCCACCTTCAAAAGGCACTTTTGAAAAGGCTAATCAACTATTTAGTTTAAACAACTGTAATAAATTTTGCTCTCTTATGGACATAAATTGCAATACAAATGATGATTATCTCACCAGTGCAATTGAAAATGCATTTGATTAAATGTTGAATTTTCTATCACTATAAAACCAGTCCTAGACAAACAAACAAAAACAAACAAACAAAAAAAAACCCCTCTAATTTCAGTGTCACTTGAATTTTCAATCAGAAATAGACTTTTAGTCTACCTAGACTACTTGGAAGCAGTAATTCATCTATATTAGTGTTGGTTCAGCTCTGTATAGCAAAATTGGGCCTCAAAAAGCTTTCTTACTTACATAAAAAATAATGATAAAACAGCTGGTGGTCAGTGCTTATTATGTAATTATGGAAAATTCATAAAACAACTGATCTTCTCCTCTATACCAAGTGTTCTTTAACCTAGTAAAGCTAAGAAGAAAGTTCCTCTATTTGAAACTTTTCTATTATCTCTTGGGATTTAGTTTCTTTTGATGTTATACAAATTTCCAAGTTCGGAGATTTATTTATATTGTTGGTGACTGTTAGTCCAGCACGTTATTCAATAATCATCTTGGTTATCACCTACACTATCTGAGCACCTACATCACTATATTATTACAACAGCTCTCTGTTTTGTATACTTCCCCATACTTGAAATTAATCTAATATTAACATATCAGTATGCTATGCACAACATGGACTTTGTGTTTGGTCCTGAAGGTAATTTGTAAGAATTGTAGTAATTCTTAACTCTTGTGGGTGGAACATAGACAATCATGAATCAGGCTGGGAAAGACTTTCTCCTCATCCCACAAGTCCTGTTCTTGTCATGGATGGATAGTGCCAAGATGTGTTTGTAGCGGTATTCTAATGTTCTCCTTATATGTACATAACAAATAAAATGTTAAATGTCTACCAAAATACTGTTAAAATCAAAAGTAGTAAATCCTAAATATAGTGTGCAAATACCAACTAATACCAAAGAATAGTATAAACATGGTATCATATACAAATGAAACTTTACCAACTCCAAATTGTATAA
This sequence comes from Pelodiscus sinensis, assembly GCF_049634645.1. Taxonomy (NCBI): domain Eukaryota; kingdom Metazoa; phylum Chordata; order Testudines; family Trionychidae; genus Pelodiscus; species Pelodiscus sinensis. The sequence goes on from NC_134712.1 coordinate 72,957,969, forward strand.
TATTAATAGGAGATTACATTAGATTTCTGATATATTAATAATATATCAGAAAGATCTATTTTCACTTAATGATGCAAAATTTGCTGGCAAGTTAGTATGGCCTTGTGTTATGCCCACCTGCAAGAAAAGTCATGTAAAAAATGGAATAATGTGTCTCTTACTGCTTTCCATTTAATTATTCTTTCTGTAACATAATACTATGAGCTGTAAAACTCACATAGATAGAAAGCATGATACAGTATCTATAGTTGTCATATATTTTTGTGATAAAACATTTATTCTGAAACACCCCAGCTACTCAGTACTAACAATATTCAGTATTAGTTAGAATAGCATTTAATATCTTAAGAAGTAGGGGGTCTGTGATTTTGGATCTGAGAGTGTTAAGTTCTCTCGTTGCTGTTGCCAGAAGATTCTAGTAGCCATGGAGTGCAGCATAATTAGGCTTGGACGGATTAGGTTTTTATTGTTAAATGCTGGTAAACTTCCATTTCACTGTACACGCATGAACGGATTAAAAATATTTATTAAGATTTACAGACAAGCAAAATAAAAAATGGTTGAGAACATATATTTAACAGATATTTTGACAATTTTTTATTTTAACTGTTATAAAATCATAACTTTTTGAATCTCTATATCTACTGTAATTGAGTAATTATTGCCTGTCCGGCCTAACTTACTGCAACTGTGAAAATGTAAATAGATTGAAGAAAAAAATAAAAATAAACATTGATATTTTGCAGTGAAATAATAAAACATACAAACCTGTTTCTATCAAGCCTATGAAGAATAACTGAAGTTTCTGGATGGCTACAGAATTATGACTAATATAATATGTAGGAATTTTATTCTCATCATGTAACAATATTATGGGCCACTACTTTCTAGGGTAACCCCCTTTTTATTTTACTTTTATTTTTAACCCCAAATAACTTACATAGAAAATTAAGGTATGTCATTAATAGGAATAATTTACCTAATTATCCACTGATTAACCAAATAAGTGTGATGTTTCTTAACACTTCTCATGGGGTTATTACTGTGCTCATTTTTAATATTGTCATGTACATTTTTGTAATGAAAATAGTGAAAGGCAAGAAAATGGACCAGACTTTTCACCAGCTATTGTAGAAAATGATATTTTAGATCTTTCGCGAAAAATATTTTAGCTCTTTCACAAAAAAACAAACTGTACTATCTTCTGTTCTGAGGGAACACTTCTGTCTTTGTGGCAGCTACCAGAGTTGGGTACTCCACATCATTGTCCTAAAACAATTGTATCAGCGTGACATGAGCTTATTAAGATTTGAGCAATGCTTCTAAATACTAATTGTGCTGACTTTAAAACCTAACAAGGTTCAGGGACTATTTCAAACACTGCCAAAACAGTGCTAGTCTTTTGAGTGGAGAACAAGCTGGAAAAAATGCAAGTTTGTTCTCATTCCTTAAAGCACTCCAGGATTTCAGATGAAACATTTTAGCAAAACGGGACTGAACATACATGAAAACTGAACCCTATAGCTATCTCAGGTGCACCAGCCACACCTTGGCCAGGAGCTAGTCCTTTGGCACACACCAGTTCAGTTACAGCTCTTTCACAGGAATGTAGTGTGGTTGTGACCCAGTCACCTAATGGCTTGCTGGTAGCCAGCATGAGGTGCTTAAGCAAACAGGGAAAACAAGTGCCCAACCCAGTGGTGGGCTTGACACTTTTCATTTATTCACTTCACTAAAATAATGTGTAAAGGATAAACCACAAACATATGTGAAGTGTCATTAAGATGTACAAATATCTTGGCTAACTTGAGGGGACTGGCAAACAATTAACTAAACTCTAATGTAGACATGAACTTAGAGAAAGTTAGATTGCTTAATATAATCATTTTCAAACATTTCATCCACAGAACATTTGGTGGTGCTCTGGGGAGAATTCATAGGTCCACTAAATCAACTACCCTCATATCCAGCTGTTTCGACAGGTATAAGTACATTGCACCAATATCTGATAAAATGAAAAATAGACATTTCTAATATTTTTTCACATAAGAACATTCTACATTTGTCACATGTAAGAGGAGAACACACAATTGTAAATAAAAGTGGTGATGTCCATGATACAATATACAGCCCCTGTCTCTGTACCGTGTTGCAGTGGCAGTATGTCTGGTGAAAATGCTCTCTGACAACAGAAGAGAGTTCTCCCGTTGGCATAAAAGAATCATCTCCACGATGGCAGAAACTATGCTGGCAAGAAAAACTGTCCTACAGGTTGAACTTCTGAAATCTGGAGTTCTATGGTCCAGCAACATCTGTGGTCCTACCAGACCAGAGAGCCCTGACGGCCAGAAGTAGGGGCCGGCTGGGAGTCTGATGGCTGGCATCCTAGCTGGGCAGCTGCAGCCGGGAGCCTGTCACAGCTGGGCTGGTGGTAGGGAAACTGTTGGCAGCTGCAGCAGAGTTGATAGCAAGGGGTCCAGTGGCAGCCATGAAGCCAGCAGTGGCTGAGAAGCCCTGGCCAGGCTTGCAGCAGGGAGTCAGTGCTGGCCAGAGAGCCACTGCCAGGAGCCCTGGTCAGGGTTGGAAGGATGTAGCTGGGCTGGCAGCAGGGAGGTCCATGGGCAGGAGCTCTATCAAACTGGGACTAGAGCCTCATGGCCAGGGCTGGTGGCTTGGAATGGGCTGGCGACCCAGACGGAAGCCCAGAAGCAGGGGCTGGTGGCCAGTAGGGGAGCATTGTCCTACCTTGGTCTGGAAGACCCCCTGGTTTGAAGACTTCACTCAGGTCCCAAAGGTGCCAGGCGAGGAAGGTCCCACCCATGCTAACATAATGCTATGCACGTGAGTGCTGATATAAATGCAACTTATGCCACTTAGGGGAGTGGTTTCTTCACACCTCTGAGTGGCATAAATTATGTCAATACAGGCTGTATTTGTGGACGCAGCCTAATTAAATTATGGCCCGCATAGTGCAGAAGTGACAGAAAACATGTCCTGGGGTTCTGTTATAACCTACATGATGATACTGCAGCATTTGATTTATGGGTTTTTTTAAATCTAAAATGGAGCAAAGCAATGGGGCAGAAACATAGATTCATGTTGAATCTTGTCTCTGCACATGTGTTAAAAATACAGCCTCTTCCCGACTTACGAACTGGTTACGGACCAAGCAATTGGTCGTAACTTAGTTCGTTTGTAAGTCGGACCCCATTGAGTTACACGTGACTGCGCTGTTCGTAAGCACGGATCACGTTCGTAATTCGGGATCCACCATTTATTACAGCTTTGGTCATAACTGCGAACAGTTGTAAGTCAACCATTCGCACCTCGGGGACTAGCTGTAAGGTGGGCCTTAGTTACAAGGGCCTGGCGACTTCTAGAGAAGAGGTGTGTGGTAGTTACTGCGCATGCTCATTAGCGGTCTCTGAAATGGGATACAGGATTTCTCTTAAGGTCATACAGTTTACAGCAAAACATCCAACAACTGAGGTGAGTGAAGAAAAGATTATAAATAAAGAGAGATGGCATCTGGAGACAACCTGGCATACTAATATGGTAGAAGATCCCAGGATGATCAGAACAGCATCCCACAGCAGCCTGTGTTAGTTAGTATTCCGACTCCTGATGTAGTTGAAAACTGAAGAACTGGCCAGATATTGACTCTGAAACAGGAACTGCCGTTGGTTGCGAGGATCATCAGACTGCTTTGCCAAAGCAATTTTGAGAAATTTAGCGGGAACTGTGAAGCTACTATTCTCCAGTTGTGAGAACTGGTGCCACATATGTTCACTTCTGAAGACACACTACAGGAAGGGATACACTATCTCCATGACAAAATGGGAGGGGGATATGCAGGTATCTCTGTACAGAAATATACTGTGTACTGAAATGTTCATAACAATTGTATTGTGTGGGGAAAATACCAAGAGTTACCCCCTACTACGTAAGAAAAGTTTTTGTAAGTGTGCCTCATGGTGATTGCAGAAATTTATAGCTATTAAACTGGAGAATATGCCATGCAGGGTGGCGGTGGTTGTTGTTTTTGGAGTAACGTTTAACTGTATACATTTCTTACCTCCCCCATTCTTGCCTCAAAGTCCCGGACTTTGGCCTCTGACAAGTGACTGATGCCCCTCACATCCTCTCTCTGAGACGCTCTTAACACTCACATATCTTCCTGTTAAAAATAGTCCCTACTTATCATTGCCAGGCCCAACACTATGACTGCCAAAGGGCACCAGATGCCATTGCACTAGTTATACAGTCCTGGGTCACACCTAAGGGGAGAAACAGTGCAGTCCAAAGGACCCAGCCATGCTTCTTCACACACTGTCCACCCCAGCTCTGTCTCCCTGCCATGCCCCTTCTTCAACTATCCATTCTTACCTTAACCTTTCCCTAGCCCTTGACCTACACCTAATCTGTTTTCATCACCTCCTTCCGGAGAAATACAAGAACAGCCATACTGGGTCAGACCAAAGGTTGATCTAGTCCAGTATTCTACCTTTCAATAGTGGCCAAAGCCAGGTGCTCCAGAGGGAATTAACAAAACAAGTACTCATCAAATTATCCATCCCCCTGTCACCCATTCCCAGCTTCTGGCAAACAGAGGCTAGGAATATCATTTCTGACCATCTTGACTAATAGCCATTGATGGACCTCTCTCTGTGGATTTTTCAAGTTCTTTTATGAATCCTCTTATGGTTTTGGCCTTCACAACATCCCCTGGCAAAGAGTTCCACAGGTGGACTATGTGTTGTATGGGGAAAAATACTTCATTTTGTTTGTTTTAAACCCGCTGCCTATTAATTTCAATGGGTGATGCCTAGTTTTTGTGGTATGAGGAGTAAATAACATTTCCTTATTTACTTTCTCCCCACCAATCATGATATTATAGATCTTAATCATATTTCCTGGGTTGTCTCTTTTCCAATTTGAAAAGTCCCAGATTAATCTCTTCTCATAGGGAAGCCGTGCCATATCCCAAATATCTTTTGTTGCCCTTTTCTGAACTTTTTACAAATTTCAATATATCTCGTTTTGAGATGGGGCAACATCTGCACCCCTATGCAAGCTGTGGATGTGCCATGGATTAATAGAGAAGCAATATGATTTTTGGGGGGTCTTTTTCCTTGCCCCTTCTGAGTCAGTCCCAGCATTCTGGTCACTTTTTTTGATTGCTGCTGCACTTTGAATGGATTTTCTTTGGCAGAACTAGCTACAAAGACTCTAAGATCTCATTCTCGAGGTGTAGCAACTAACTTGGACCCCGTCATTTATCCGTAGAGTTAGGGGTAAGTTTTCCCATGTGCATTACTTTGCATTTATTAGCATTGAATGTCATCTGCCATTTTGTTGCCCAGTCACGCAGCTTTGTGAGAAGACGCTCCGCCCAAGGAAAGAGTAGTCTAGCTATCCAGCCAATCAGGAAAGCGGAGTTTTTCCTCCCTTGTCCCCCATTGGACCCGAGCCCTCCACACCCACTCGGGCCGCACGATCTGTCTAGCGCTGCCGCGAGCCGCTGACAGTGTCAGACGAGACAGCTCGCGCGGCCTGAGTGGGCGGGCGCGCGCCCGCCGAAGTTCTGCAGTCAGTCGCCACGCAGAGGCTCGCGCACGCTCTCAACCGCCGCAGTAGCCGGGTCGCTGTGGGGCGGGGCGGCGGCTGCAGCGCGCTCCCCTTCCCACCCGCCGCCGCCGCCCGCCCGGGGGGAAGGAGCGGCGGGGCGCGCAGGTGCCTTTGTCCCGTGGCGGCGATGCCCGTGAGAAGGGAGCAAGTGGCCGCGACTCCCGGCGGCGGGAGCAGCGGGAACAGGCACCGGCCCGCCCGGCAGCCGCGCCCGCCCCAGCACTAGGGTGTCCCGCCCAGCCTCGGGGGTCTGCCGCGGCCCGGATTAACGCCCCTTCCCCCCCCCGCGCCGCCCAGCTGTGTGAGGGGCCCGCCGCTCCCCGCCTCGCCTGCGCAGCCGGGAAGCGACCCCTTGGCGGGAGAGCCAGCCCCAGCGAGCCGCTCCCCCTTCCCTGCGCCTCTGCCGCGGCGAGAGCCCCCGCCCTTCCGTGCTGTCGCACCTGTGCCCGGCATCGCAGCCGCTCGCTCCCGGCTCCCCCTGCCAGGCACTCACCTCACCCCCCTCTTCGCCACTGCTGGCCTGAGGCCCTCTCCCTTATCTGGCCCCGCCGCGCGCTCCATGGGAGTCTGCCGCCGCCCTCTGCAACGCGCCGCCGGCTGCTGCTGCTGGGATTAGGAGGCAGCAGCCCCTGCCCAGGAGGAGGATGTCTCTGCTTGGGAAGGTGCTGCGGGTCTCCAATCGCTCCATCCTCGCCTTTATCTTCTTCTTCTCCTTCTCCTCATCGTGCCTCTACTTCATTTATGTGGCCCCTGGGATAGGTAAGCAGGGAACCTGCGCTTGGGCGGGCGGGTGAGGGTGGAGGGTGACATATCTCTTAACCTGCCACACTTCCCCAGCGTGAGGAATGTCTCTGAGAGGGCGGCCCAAGGGAAGGGTGCCTCTGATGTTGTTTTGGGGAGAGCTTTAAATAATTTTGGGGTTTGTCTTAAACGATTGTACACCGCAATGTCTATGCCTTCAGATTCATAATATGACATGGGGGAGATCGTACAGAGTAAGACCGGTACCACAAAAATGATATTGGTTGAAAGTAAATTTGGATCTAAAGCTAATGGACATTCTTCTCCAGGGATGATGAGAGCAGGATGAAAACTAGTTAGATACCCAGTAAACTTGTGGTGCACCTTCATTCAAGGATTTCAGATGCTTTGTAAACATGTCTATGCTTAAAATTTTGCAGCTGCTCTGCTGTAATGCGTCAGTGTAGACACTCTGTACTGTAGGTGCCAACTCCATGGGTGCTCCAGGGGAAAAATCAGTGGGTATTTAGCATCCAGTGGCAGCTGGCTCCCTCCTCTTACCCAGTGCCTTCCATCTACTGGTTGTTCTGCCACTCAACTCCACCCTCTCTTCTAGTGCCTCCCTCCTGCCATAATCAGCTAGGGCAGATTGGGATTTAAGCACCACCCAGGGCTAGGGGAAGCTGGCACCTGTGTTCTCTACAGGGATGAGAGGCATTCTCCCTATACTAATGAATTCACCTCCTTAGCAGTAGCTAAGTTGGTGGAATAACTTTTGCCATGGAGGATTAGGTTTAGGGATGTTAAGTAGCGATTAATTTGCTAGTCGAGTAGTCGATAAGCACGTCTGTGTTCTGCCTTTGAAATGTACAAGAGCCCCAGCTGGTAGTTAAAGTTGGAATGCTGCATGGAGCCCAGGGCCAGTGGGAAGTCCCCTGACTCTGGGCTCCATGCTACCATTTCTGCTTTGAAATGCACAAGAGCCCCAGCAGGGAACTCAGAGTCCTGGGCTGGCCCCAGGCTCCATGCTGTGCTTCCTCTTTGAAATGCACAAGAGCCCCCACTGGAGCTATTGTACATTTCAAAGCTGGCACGCCATGTGGAGCCCAGCTGGGGAGTCTCCAGCTGATCCTGGGCTCCCTAGGGTGCTGCTACTTTGAAATGCTGTGAGGAGCTTGAGACTGGGCTCCCCTCTGTATTCAATGTGGCAGTGTGCTTTTAAGTACCCCATTTTCCCTCCCCTTGCTGTCTATCTGATAGAGGCAGCAAGGAGGTGGGGGAGGGGAGAGGAGGAGACTATTTGACTAGTCCTTTACATCCCTAATTATGTTGGCTTAATTATGTTGCTCAGAGATGTGGATTTTTCACACCCTTGAATGATGTAACTATGTTGACCTGACTTTGACTTGTATGCAATGGCCACAGCAAGGTAACTACCTAACAATTGTGGAGTTTTTGGTATACTTCTTAACAGGGAAAAGTTTTAAGATGAAATTTCAAGGAATGTAACAAAGTGACTTTGCAGATGCTTTGGGAAGGTTCTGCCCTCTATAATGGGAAAAAGCCTGTAGGGTGCTTGTTTGAAAAATAATTGAGTGAGATGCAGTTGGCATCATTTGGTTGGATACGTCAGTATGTCATGTGGACTCCTTCATTCTTGCCTCACATACTTTATAGCACTGGCTGTTTTAACTATTATCTAATACAGGCAGTCCCCGGGTTACGTACAAGATAGGGACTGTAGGTTTGTTCTTAAGTTGAATTTGTATGTAAGTCGGAACTGGCGTCCAGATTCAGCGCTGCTGAAACTGATCAGCGGCTGATTCCAGGAAACCGGGGCAGAGCAGCTCTGCCCTGGGCTTCCTGGAATCAGCCGCTGATCAGTTTCAACAGCGGCTTAATTTGGATGCCTGGGGCAGAGCAGCTGGGGTGCAGCCGGGTCGGTCCAGTAGCGCCGAGCAGCTTTTCTCACCCCGGAAGACGCGGGCGGCGGGACTGCGGCGCATCTGGGCGTCCCGCCACTCCCGTCTTCCGGGGCGAGAAAAGCCCTGTTTGTAACTGCGGATCTGACGTAACTCTGGGACTGCCTGTAATCTAAAAGTCTTCTGGTAGAACATTGAAGACAATTGGAATGCAAACTAGAAAAACAGCACATTAATTAGTATTTTTCTTTTCATCAGTTTTATCCAGAGTTCCATAGTTACTTAAGACTAGTATTTTTTCCCGATATTTTTTGTTCATTTAAATGGGACTTCAAAAATGGTACTAACATGTTTAAGATGCTGCTCCGTGACAGTAGAGAATAGGCCTCAGAAAAAGAAGTCTGCCATGGCTCTTGACTTACACCAGTCATTAAACACTGGGGAGCCATATTTACCATGTAAAATGTGTACCTAATTTAAGTGTCTACAGCAGGGAGCCAGAATTCCTTGGGCCTATTCTGTTCCTGGTTCTGTCATCTGCCACTAGGTTGTGATCCAGTAATGGGTCATGGAATGCCAGGCACTGTCACTTTGCTGTAGGGTGAGTAGTGGGTGTTGCTAAGGCAGGCTTCCTCCCTCTCCTAGCACCATGGACCACACTGTACCCCAAAAGTGGCCAGCGGTGGGTCTAGCTCCCAGGCAGGGGGCCACAGGGCTCCATGCACTGCCTTTCCCCAGAGTACTGTCTCTACACTCTCATTGGCTGCTACTGGCTGCTTCTAGAGCATAGCATGGTCTGAGGTGCCAGGACAGGCGGGAAGCCAGCCTTAGAATCCCCGCTGTTCTGCTGACTGAGAGTTGCTGGAGGTAAGCCTGTGCCCATCCCATCACCCCAATCTCCTGCCCCAGCCCTAAACCCCCTCCTGTGCTCAAACCCCTCATTCCTGGCCCCACTCTGGAGCCCACACTTGTCAAAAGATATAATTGTGTTGGATCATGGTCATCAACAATTTTCTTCAGCGAGGTCATGAGATAAAAAGTTTGAAAACCACTTCGTTAGGTGACTCAAGAATCTTCAGTTCTTGTGCCTCAGTTTCCTCGTCTACAAAATTGGGATGATACATATTTAGCTCAAATGTTAGCTGTGAGGATTATTTAGTTGCTGGTCTACACTGAAAAGTTACATCAGTGTATATGTCACGGCTGTGAAAAATCCACATCCCGAGAAGTGTAGTTAATCCAGCCTAATATCCTGTGTAGACAGTGCTAGCAAGATGGAAGAATTATTCTGTCAAAATAACTACCACTTCTCAGGGGAGCAAATTACCTGCAATGATTAAAGAACCACTCCTGTTACTGTAGTAAGAGTCTACAGTGAAGCACTACAGTGGTGAAGCTGCAGTATTGCATCACAATTACTGTAGTGTGTGTGTGTGTGTGTGCGCGCGGGCGCGCGTGCATTGTATAGGAAGCTTGGGGATCTAACTTGGGGATGTGAATTCCATTAGGCGGTAAGGTGCCTAAATGTTAGGAGTTGCAATGCTGTATCTGAGTCATCTTTGTTGGGTTAGCCCCACGCTATTTAACTTTGCTCATTCATCCAATGAGCCTTAAAAAAAAAATTCACTACTGACATAAGTTGGATTTGAATGTGTGGAAAAACTATATATGGTTCTGCCTGTTAGGGATGTGAGTGAGTAGTTGACTAGTGGATTAACCCATAAACCTAAACTTATTGGTTAATCTAGTTGACTACTTGCATTCCCCCTCCTTTGCAGCCTCTGTATTAGAGGCAGTGGGTGGGGGAGCAGGAACCAGTGTGGCGGGGAGCCAGCTTAAAAGCCAGTTTCCCCCAGCACCGGCTCCACAGTGCCTCCTGCTCCCCCAATCTCCTGCATCTGCTAGAGGCAGCAGTGCATGGGACTGTTGTATCATGCAAGCAAGTTACTAACAAACTTCAACAGGACTTTATTTACCAAAAGTGAAACCTCTTTACAAAGCTGCTGCATCCCTCTGTAGCTATCACTCAGCCCCGGTTAAACTTCTCCCCCCTCCTGTTTCCTGTGCTTCCAGACTCCCAACAGCCAATGCTCCCAGTTCTAATAATTATAAGCAGCATCTAAACCACCACAGGGATGGTGGTGGGGAAGGGCAGAAGAGGCTGCCATGAAGCAGCCTCTGCCTGCGGTGAGCCCAGGCTGCCCCGCATCCCTCTGTTCAGCCTCCACAGACAGAGGCTGCTTTGGAACAGCCTTCTCTGTCCCTTCCTCCCCTCTCATGGACCGGTTCCCACCCGGCACCCCACACTGCTGCCTCTAAAACAGAGGCAGCAACGCAGGGTGGCAAAAGGGGCTCCCTGGGATTGGGTCCACATTGCGCTGGCTGCCAGCTCCGCCCCCGGGGACTATAGAATAGTTGACTAACCGCTAAGAATTCATGTTATTAGTCGACTATTCAATTAAACGATAACTAACATCCCTACTGCCTGTCTTCCCCTCCTCCCATCTGACCTACCATTGTAAGTCCTTTGAACCAGCCAGCATGCAAAAGCACTATAATTTTCAGTTAAATTTGCAGCTAAAGTTTGTGAGAGACTTTTATCCCCCAGCAAATTGTAAAAAAGCATGATTATGTATAGCTGTCTTTCAACACCTCATCTATGTTGCACTCAAACCAGTTCTCCTTGTCCTCCAGCTACTTTCTCTTCATCTAGCTACACAAACCATATATCTACCTAGGTGGTGAATAACCAATGGAAACTTTTGAAATCCAACTCCAACTGTGTATATTGGTTATTATTCAGTTAAACTATCTCTGTAAAACATTTTCCTGTAATGTTTAAGAAAATGTGTGAAGGAATGATCAATATTCATAGTTATTCTTCTGTCTGTACATTACAATAATAACACATGTATGGATCATCACAATGGAGCATTGCCGTGATGAGCTTCTTCTGGTTCATCAGAATGGAGCTCTTCTGCATCAAATCACAAGATATTCATCAGAGGGCAGCTCTGACATACCACAGAAATTTGTTATAGTGCAGCTGCTGTCTTTTTTCTGACCAGAAAGATATGAGGGTGTTGACAACAGGAAAGGAGGAGAGTTGGATGAAGTGGAAAAGGTTGGGTTGTGTATGGGGTGGTGATGTAATGAGGAGGACTAAATAGGGAAAGTTGGAGAAGATGACAGCATTTTTGCCTTCCCATGTTCCCTGGAAAAACTTAGCTTTCTCCAGGAGGAATTGAAGTTTAATAAACCTTCTCAGATTTTCAGTACAGGCAGTCCCCGACTTACGCGGATCCGACTTATGTCGGATCCGCACTTACGAACGGGGCTTTCTCGCCCCGGAAGTCGGGGTGAGAAAGCCCCGTTCGTAAGCTGCTCCGGTGCCCCTGGTCTGCTGGAGACCGTCTCCAGCAGACCAGGGGCACCGGGCGGGTTCCCGCGCTTCTGAGGCTTTGCCAGAGCAAAGCCTCAGAGGCGCGGGGAACCGCCGCTGCTGCCGCTTCAGTCCGGGAGCCTGTGGTCTGCTGGGGACGGTCCCCAGCAGACCACAGGCACCCAGATTGAAGCGGCAGCAGCGGCGGTTCCCCGCGCCTCTGAGGCTTTGCTCTGGCAAAGCCTCAGAGGCGCGGGACCCCCCCGCGGCTGCGGCTTCAGTCCAGGAGCCTGTGGTCTGCTGGGGACCGTCCCCAGCAGACCACAGGCACCCAGATTGAAGCGGCAGCAGCGGCGGTTCCCTGGCAAAGCCTCAGAGGCGCGGGACCCCCCCGCGGCTGCGGCTTCAGTCCATGAGCCTGTGGTTTGCTGGGGACCGTCCCCAGCAGACCACAGGCTCCCGGACTGAAGCCGCAGCCGCGGCGGGGTCCCTCCCTCTGAGGCTTTGCCAGAGCAAAGCCTCAGAGGCTCTGCTCCCCGTGTCCCTGGTCTGCTGGGGAGGGGGGGGGGGCGCAGCTAGTGTGCCCCCCCCCAGCAGACCAGGCTTTTGTTTTGGACTCTGGGGCAAAGCAGCTGGGGCGCTGCCGATTGGTCGTGCAGTGCCCGCTCTGGGCACTACTGGACCAACCCGGCAGCAACCCAGCTGCTCTGCCCCAGGTCCTGATTCAGCCGCTGCTGGTCAGTTTCAGCAGCAGCTGAATCAGGACGCCTGGGGCAGAGCAGATGGGGTGCTGCTAGGTTGGTCCAGTAGCACCCAGGAGCGGCACTACTGGAGCAACCCAGCAGCACCCCAGCTGCTCTGCCCCAGGCGTCCCCAAGTCAGCTGCTGCTGAAACTGACCAGCACTGACTACAGGAAGCCCCGGCTTCCTGGAATCAGCTGCTGATCAGTTTCAGCAGCAGCTGACTTGGGGACGCCTGGGGTTCTTAAGTTGGTTCAGTATGTAAGTCAGAACTGGCGGTCAGTTTCAGCAGTGTCTGAATCTGGACGCCAGTTCCGACTTACATACAGATTCAACTTAAGAACAAACCTACAGTCCCTATCTTGTACGTAACCCGGGGACTGCCTGTATTAAATTCCCCTATAGCAAATCTTTTATGACTCACTAAAAGTGGGAGAATATTCCTCCATCACAAAACTCCTAGTAGTTAGAGTTGTACTGTAACTTTTCCCTGCTTCCTGCTCCTGCTAGTAGAGGCACTGGTAATAAAAATTGTCAAATTGAAGAGTCTGCAGGAACATGTCAATAATTTAATGCTTTAATATTAATATTTATATGTAATATAATGTTTTCCTCCTTGAAGAGTTAAATGGTCTCAATTAAAATTTGGAACAAAAGCAATGTTAGAATTTTCCTTGGATCAGAAATGATTTTTTCTGACCAACTTCTTAATTATAGGACCTGGGACCTGAGTGGAGGGAAGAGGTAAGGGAACGGGACAGACTTTCATCTAAAAATTCTTCAGAAATACAGTTATCTCCTGTGGTTTGCAACAGGGGAGTCCTGGAGTGAAGGAAAAATGGGAAAACCTGCAGATGCACAAATGTCGGAGTTCTGATTCTTAGACATTTATGGACAGGCATAGAGATTGGTATGTAAGTTGTCCATCGGTCACAAACTCCCTTCTAGAATCCATGTTTCTGTCCATAGCAGGCAGATTCTCTAGTTTTGTGGGTTACACTTCCTCACCTTCTACAAATAGTTACAATTCCAAATAGGAAATTTCTTTTTCATGGGTTCTTATTGTATAAATAAAAAATGGGCAAACACTTTTATGGTAGATCCTCATAGTTAGGAACTGACTAGTCAACCACAAGCCTCATTTGGAACCAGAAGTATGCAATCAGGCAGCAGCAGAAGCAAAAGAAAACAAAGCCAATACAGTACAGTACTATGTTAAATGTGAACGATTAAAAAAGAGATTTTTACAAGGTAACGAAACTTTCAGTGTTTGTTGTTTTATATTAAAATGATAAAAGGGAGCACACTTTTATGAAAACTGAAGTTTCAAAGCTGTTAAGTCAATGTTCAGTTGTAAACTTTTGAAAGAGCAACCATAATGTTTTGCTCAGAGCCACACATGTTGCAGAGTTATGAACAACCTCCATTCCTGAGGTGTTCATAACTCTGAGATTCTACTGTACTTGAAATGTGGCTTATTGGTAGTTGGATCGTGGGAGTGTGGAAAAAGGCAGCCAAACGGTTCATTGGGGCTGAGGAGCTAGGCAGTGAAGTGGAGCTGACAACAGGTGAGTAAAAGGAACCAGGAAGAAGAGCTGTATGTAGCTGGAAAGCTTGTATTTCTCACTAGCAAGAGTTAGTTCAACAAAACATTTTACCTCACCCACTTTCTCTCTCTCTAGGTAGGAAGAAGTCAGTTTTGAAGTTGAACTTTTTTTAACCTGTCAAATTTTGGTGATTATCTTTTAGAATATTGTACACCTTAGTGAACTCTTCCTTATGTATATATTGCATTTAGTAGAAAAACTTGTATAGAAAATGGATATGGTAAATGAATAATTGTCATTTCAATTAGTTTTGCATTCTACAAATACCTGTTGAGACGTTCTTCTTATTGGTCTTCTAAAATACTGTTAAGGACACTGCCTTTCTTTTGCAAATGGTAGAAGTTAATAGTACTTAACGTTTCTTTGTTGTCCTTATTGTGAGTTTTATTTTTTTAAATGCTTTTAAATTAGGATAATGATTAATTACCACTTGCAGAGTCAAGTATTGATTTATTACAGTTTTATTGTGATGTATCCTAATGGAATATTTTTGAATGAAGTATTTGCCATTTACACATTCCGTGAAGCAAAATAACTAATTGATTGTTACAAGGGAATATATAATAAAATTATATTTTTAAAAGTGGGTGAAGATTTTTTTTTTTTTTTAAGCTTGGCTTGTTAAAATGGAAAGAATTAACTTTTTTGCAGTCTGGGTTTATTTACATCTTCACAAAACAGTCATTCTATTTGACTTAGTCCTCATCCTCAAAGGAAACCTATACAATACCTTCAAAAGACTAGCTTAAATTCATGACTCTACTAGACACTAAAAATCATGGATTGAATAGACACTGGAGATGGCTTATTATAGCAATCCTTATCTACTAAATATCCATGCCCCCCTTATTTTTTTCTTCTTTCCCACCTATGACTGAAGAGGTGTTAGCAGGCCACTTAATTTTGAATTGTCTCTTGAAACTAGTGTTAATGACTTACCTTAAGCAATCCGTTTCATCTTCTGATTAGCTGTGACACTGATTACATTTCCTAGACCTAAAGAGGAGCTCCTTGTAAGCTCAAAAGCTTCTCTCTCACACCAAAAAAAGTTGGCCCAAGAAAATATACTGTATTATTGACTTTATCTCTTATCTTCTGTCTAAAAGGCACTTGTAAAATATAAATGTCAAGTAGGTAGAATAGAGTTGAACATTGAGAAACTAAGCCTTTATTATACATTCTGGCTTGTGTTCTTTACAGATGAAATATCAAAGCCAAGTGGGATGGTGAGTGGTGAGTTGGGATTGGCCCTGCTTTTAGCAGGAAGTTGAACTTGATGACCTCCTGAGGTCTCTTCCAACCATCTGATTCTATGAAGTGGGACGTGGAAACCAGAGTGGAAATTTTTTTTCTAAATTACTCCTCAATAATGAGGTTGTTAATTTTCATGAAAATACATTAACAGGTATGGTATATAGTAGGCAAATTGCTTTTTCTTTGAAGAATTTTGAGTAAAGTAGCAATCAACCAGAATTATTTTCATTTTTCAAATAGTTTATATGTTTTTATCATTTTTGCTATTAGTGATTCTGCTTGCTAGAATCGAACATAAGAATGGCCATACTGGGTCAGACCAATGGTCCTTCATAGGGAATAACTAAAACTGGCAAGGGATGGATCACTCGATGATTGTCATCTACTCCCAGTTTCCAGCAATCAGAGGATAGAAACATCAAAGGGCAGGTTTGCATCCCTGAGCATATTGGTTAATTGTCATCAATAGACTTATCCTCCCTGAACTTGTCCAGTTCTTTTTTGATCTACAGGGTATCCCCACTGTATATTCCAAGTTATGTTCCAAAAAATGTGGCTGTATAGTGAAACAACGTAAAGTGAAGAATTTTTTCCCCATCGCTGACTTGTATTTGCGAAAATTGGTGTGTCTCAGTCATTAAAAAAAAAAGTGGGGAATGGGAGGACTTATAATGCAACAGTTCCTACAAGTGTCAACGATGTTAGTGCGGAACCAATGTATATCAGGGTGACGTATAGCAGGGATGCCATGTATGCTATAGTTGTGGACTTTGCATTGTATGAAGAAGTACTTCCTGTTGTTTGTTTTAAACATGCTGCCTGTTAATTTCATTGGGTGGTCTCTAGTTTTTGTCTTGTTTATTCCTTCACATAACACTTTATGGTCTTCCACAACAGTTATGATTTTATAGTTTTGCATTATATCTCCCTTTAGACATCTCTCTTTCCTAGATGAAAAGTCCCGATCTTTATCATCTTTCCTCATACAGAAGTTATACCATACCTTTAATCACTTTTGTTGCCCTTCTCTACCTTTTTCAATTCTAATGTGTCTTTTTTGAGATGGGATGACTATGACTACACACAGTATTCAAAGTGTAGGCATATTATGAATGTATTTAGTAGCATTATGGTACTTTCGTCCTTATTGTCTATCCTTTTTCTAATGGTTCCTAACATCAACATTTTTGACTGCTGCTGCACATTGAGTGGATGTTTTCAGAGAAATATGAATAATGAATCCACAATCTCTTTTGAATGATAATAGCTAATTTAGATCCCATAATTGTGACTCTACGGTTGGTATTATGTTTTTTAATGTGGATTACTTTGCATTTATCAACATGGAATTTCATCTGCCATTTTATTGGCCAGTCACCAACTCTTGAGTGTCCCTTTGTAATTTTTAGCTCCAAATCTGACTCTGATCTTGAGTAATTTTGTATCCTCTAAATATTTTGCCATCTCACTATTTGCCCCCTTTTTCCAGATAATTTATGAATATGTTGAACAGTACTAATCCCAGTATGGTTCCCTGGAGGACACTGCTGCTTGCTTCACTTCATTTGAAAACTGTCCACTTATTCCTGCCCTTTGTTTCCTATCTCTTTAACTAGTTATTGATTTGAGATAACCTTCTCTTTTATTCCATGACTGCTTACTCTGGATAAGAACCTTTGGTGAGGGACTGTTTCAAAAGCTTTCTAAAAGGCCAAGTACACTATATCAATTGGAAAACCCTTGTCCATATTGTCTGACTGCTCCTTCCCCCCAAAGAATGTTTCTTCCCCCAAAGATTATTGAGGAATGATTTCTCTTTGTAAAAGCCATTTGGCTCTTCCCCTAAGAAAGTGTGGTTATTGTGCTTCTGGTAATTCTATTCTTTACTATAGTTTAAACCAATGTGCCTGTTACTGAAGTTTGGCATACTAATATGGATTTGTTAGGATTGCCTTTGGGGTCTTTTTTTTTTTTTTTTTTTAATTGTCACATTGACTGACTGTCCTCCAGTCATCTGGTACAGAAGCTGATTTAAATAGTAGTTCTACAATTTCATATTTGAGTTCTTCCACAACTCTTGCATGAATGCCATCCGGTCCTATAACTTATTACTGCTTAATTTATCAGTTTGTTCCAAAACTTTCTCTCTCGTCACCTCAGTATTGGACAGTTCTTCAGATTTGTACTTAAAAACTTTTTTGCTGTTGTACCAAAATTGTTTTCAAAACTATATTTGCAGATATCTTAACTTCTGACAATCTTGTAATTTCTACTCAATAGTTCTCTAGGAGCCTCTGCTGGGTTTAGGAGCTGAAAACAGGGTTACCAGGTAGTCTCAAAAAAAAAAAAAATACTGGACACGCTTGATTGGGGGCGGGGGGAAGGAGGGACCGGCTGGGAGGGAAGCGGGCTGGCCAGGGGAGATCACGGGTGGGGCTGCCAGCAGGGGCAAAGGGGAGAGCGAATTGGCCGGCGGGGAGCAGGACTGACCCGAGCACATGCAGATTCCAGCGCGCTGCCTGTCTCGCACACGGTCCTGGCCGAAGCGAGTCTGGCTGCGACTCCACATGCTTGACCGGCTCTCAGGAGCAGGGACAGAGCTTCCTCTCCTCGGACTCAACCAGAGGCTCCCAGCACAGATCGCACCCTGCTTCCCAGCCACTTTTCCCGCCCCCACCAGGCTTCCGTCCGGCGCCCCGCCAGAAAACCAGAAAATACCAGACATTGCACATGTCCAGTATTTTCTAAAAAAAATTTTTACAGGACAGAGGGCCCAAAAACTGAACTGTCCGATAGAATACCAGACACCTGGCAACCCTAGCTGAAAAATAGTATGTGGAAATATATATAGAAACTTAAAAAGAATGCCTCCAAATGCAGAAGTCCAAGTATCCATACCACACAACCAGAAAATTACAAAGTGGCAGGGTTCTGGGATGAAGTGACATTTTGACATTGGAAAACGAGTTAGGGTATATAATTCACTCTAGGTTTGGAATTGTGCATTTCTATGGAAACAGTTCTCTCCGTTCATTCCTCACTATCTAATTACTCCTAGAATACCCTGGAAAACATGTTTCTTATTCTTTGCTAGAGAATTGGTTACCAAAAGATCAGCATTAAGAATTTCTTTGTTAGTTAAAAACTGGTTAAACTATTGCACTCTTCTTAATAGATGTATTGTATTAATGCAGCTAATCCCAATAGACCGAGATGATTACAATTTATTTTCATTAAAATAAATCAAGTTCAGGCAGACATCCTAACAAGGTAGCCATATTGATTTAGTATTTCTCTACCAAGTGCAGTATACTTTAATGGTATATTTATGCACAAGAAATGATATTAAGAGAACACTATGCTTGTAAATCAAGCACTCAAAAGTTAGAAGATCCCAAAATGAAGGTTGCCTTTGCCATCTTAAACCATATGCAGAAGAGGACAAATTATTATATGGATTTTATTGTTTTCTCCCTCAGTGCTCAAAAGGAACAGTGTTCACTGAGCAGATGAACATTGAGAATAAAACAGATATTGTATAACTGGTGGCATCTTGCCTTATTTACTGCTTTGATTGTACGATTTCCTTTTAAGCATTTTCTGTTTCTCATCACTGTAGTTCTGAGTGCTTCACAGAAACTAATGCATTTATTTTTAAAATACCTTGTGGACTGTGTTTTCCTGATTGAACCAGTGAGGAACTGAGACCCAGAGGTAGTTGCTTTTTTTTATCTGTCTTCTGTTCAGCCCACTACACACATAGCTAGTGAACTAGAGAAGCTGGAGATGAGAGTCCTATTAACATTTCCATCCCCTCTGCTAATTTAGAGTGGTGCCCTATAACATTCTCAAGTGTTATATTGTCTGTTTCTAAATAATGTAATCAAAGATGTAGCCTTTTCAGTATGTAATTAGTACTTTTATGGCCCCATGCCTATCTTTTTTTGACTGTATGGATGCCCATAATGCAGCACAGTAAGCAAAATTAGAAATAATAGTATCTTTCTGCATGCTGCAGAAGAAAGAGCTTAACTTTAGAGGGTTTTTTTCTTTGTGGACCTGGTTCAGGGAAAGTAATTGCAAAGAAATGTTTTTTGCATTTATTTATAAATATGATGAGGACTGTAATTATTCTTGCTTATTTATTGAACCTTGTGTTCAATAAACTGCTATTCTAGAATGCTTGGAATTTTTAATAATGAAACTAACATCATTTACAATCAATGTGGAAGCAACAAATATTTTAGTGTGTATATCCAAAGCGAGCAATTATGAAACCAAAGTACATTACATTATTTTTATCATATAGTCTTGGGAATATATGAAGGTATCCAAGGAAGGAGCCAAGTGATCTTGAAGGAAGGGAGAATCAGATTGGGGATATGGAAAGTATGATTCTGATTTTTCTGGTATAATCTCTCCTCATGTTTACCAAGAAAAATAACTTTTTCTATTATAGGAATTATATTTTCAAAACATTAATTTTAACCCTGAGGGACTAAATCCTGAGAGACCAAGTTACTTGCTTGAGGGTAAAGAAATGTCATTAAAGTATTAATTCATCTAATTGATTTTTACATTGGTTTCTAAGGGAAAAGCTTTCATCAGTTGGGTAGTTTTTAAAATACAAGCTCAGGGAATTAATAGTCTCTGGAAATTTCTTGAAAGGTGTTATACAAACAAGCAGAGAAGCTATTGGGGAAGAACACCAGTTTAAACAGTTGGAATACAAAAACGTAGTTTTCAAGCTGACCACTCAAAGTAATATTTCTTGGCATTTTAAAGAATATTTTAGAGGTTGTTTAACCATAACTTCACACATGCTCCTGATGAGAATCTCATTCTCACTTGGATCTCAGACGTTTTGCATGACAATATGACGTCCAAAATGTAAAGCTAAAATTTTGGAGTGTGATTGATTTGGGATCCTTTCCTGTGGACAGCATTTCAGCACAGTGGGAGGACTTTCCCTATAAACCTCAGAGCTGTGCAGGTGGCAACATAGCTACTGGTATGGTGACCCATGTCTAAAGGCAGTTCACCAGCCTTCCTGTTTGGGAGTGAGGAACAGATTGTTATCCCACTCCTGTGTGTGTTGTTAATGTTTCTATGAGTACATATGCTACTGTTTCATCAACTAGAAACTCAGACTCAATTCACTTGAAACAAGCTTAGAAGAGAGATGATGATGATGCAAAGTGGCCAAACCCACAAGGAGGTTATAGTTTGCCTGTGCCCAGTTTACTGAGTGATATGGATTGCTTTTAATCAGTGACCTCACCCCTCCATTATTTATTATTCCTCCATTTTTTGTGTGTGGTCTGCAAACTTTCAGTGATGATTTTATGATTTCTTGCAGGCCACAGATAAAAATGTTAACTAGCATAGGCTAAGAACCAATTTCTGTAGGACTCCACTGGAAACAGCCCTGTCATGATGATTCCTATTTATAAATACATTTTGAGAATATTTGTTAGTTAGTTTTAAATACATTTAATATGTGCTATGTAAATTGCATCATCTTCTAGTTTAATAAAAATGACAGGTGATACCAGTCATACCCTTTACAGAACTTTTATAAACCAAACTTGAAATCTGATAAGAGCTGTTTTCCATAAACCCATATTAATTGTATTAACTTCCTTTAATTCTTTGAATCCTATATTATGAATTCCATTATCTTGCCAGAGACTGATGTCAGGGTTATAATTACTTGAGTCATTCCATACTCTGTAAATATTGGTACAACACAAAGATTTTTTCCCAGCCTTCTGAAACTTCTCTAGTATCCCAAATCAACATAAATGGTCCCATGAGCTTCTCAGCTCATTCTTCAAAAAATTCTGGGGAATGCAAGTTTTGTACATGCTGACTCAAGAATGTCTTGTTCGAGTAGCTTCTGTTAAGCATCTTTTGGAGCTACTAATGGAATGGAAAAAATATTATCACCATATTTTGAGACTGTAGCATCAGTTTTCCCCCAAATACAGAGCAGAAATAATTCTGCCATTTCTATCGAGTAATGGACAAGTACCATTGTCAAGATTTTTTGTTCTTAGTATATTTAAAAAAAATCCTTCTTGCTGTCCCTAATACTGCTGTCAATGGATTCCTCTGTGCCCCTTTATTTCCCTTATCAAAATACCACGTGGTTTTGTTAAACTTTCCTTTTTCTCAAGTAGACAAACTTTTTATTATTCTTAAATTTAGGTTTGCATTTCATGCGGCTTATTAGGCATCTAATCCCCTTTTTATTAAATTAGGAAACCAAGTAACCAAACATAACCTGAAACAAAGTAACTGTCAAGAACGCTGATTATTGACCCCTGTCTTCATTGCTTTGTAATGCAGTATGTATTTCTGATGATTTTATTAAATGGACATGTTCATTAAATTGTTTACTGTCACAGGATTTTTAGTCTTTTAAAGGGAAACCTAGTTACCTTGTATGTAATTCCATATATTTGAAGGTATAATTGCACAGGATTTTCTTATTTCCTGTCCAGCGGCTTAATATTAGAGTAGGTTGTACAGAGTACCAGAAAAAAGAAATCAGGTTTACAGCCAAAAGGAAGAAAGGAAAATGTTACACGTTGCTTGTTTTGGTTGAATCATATGGTAAAAAATAGCAGTTAATGAATTTAAATACAGTTCATAAAGGTGTATTTTGCATCCGTTAATAATGTGCTTGTGGTCTCATGCTTTCAGTCTCCTGTATTAAGTCAACAGACACATACTGTCTTAAAGTTTGTTACATTTAGTACACAGAGATGTCAGAGGACTGAAAGTTCTACAGTAAAATTATGTTGAAATGTCCACCTAGGAAAGAAGGAAAAGTAAATCAGCAAAGATTTCCTATCTCTCTATCATATATTTGAGAGAGTTTGTGTGTCAATCTGTATGCCTGTTGGTCTGTCAAAGTCTGTTTGTTCAAGAACTCCTCCTAGACAATAAGAGCTAGGACTACCAAATTTGGTATGCAAATCTCTGTTGTTAAACTTAAAGCAAGATTAGGGTTTGGTTGTGGCAGGGCAGTGGGGTATGCATGCAATGCAATGGTATCTCATCAAATGGAAAGAGAGAGGTGTGATAATAGGGATAGTTATACTCATGAATGACCACAGGAAGGCAGCAGTAGTCCCAGGCTCAGGGAGCAGCCACTGTCTGGCAGCATGGCCATGGCCTCTTCGGAGAGCAGCTGCTGGGGATGGAGCAAGTCGTGTGAGGACACAAAGGGGCAGGAGGGGAATGGGGCAGAGAGTGGTGAGGTGGTGGGCACCAGGGAAAATGGGGGCAGGGGCAATAAGGGAAGGGGGAGGCACCAGGAGGGTCCAGGGATAAGGGAAGGTACAGGTGCCAGGGGATTCTGGAGGTGAAGCAGAAGGGCAGACACCTGCATGGGAGAGACCAGCACCAGAGGAGAGAGGCAGGGCAGGTATGTAGAGGGAGATGTTAGAAGAGGGGATGAGGAGGGGTAGCTCACATGATCAGAGTAGGGCTACTGGAGGAGTGAGCACAGGGGGGAGAGAAGGGCTGGTGGAGGGGGGCAGGTCTCAGGAAGGCTGAGGGCAGTGAGAAGGGCAGGAGTCAGGACAGCAGAGGAGGGTGAGGGGTTGGGGCAGCAGGCACCAGGGGAGCTGATGGAGCAAGGGGAGGAGACATGGCAGAAGAGAGAAAAGGGAGAGGCTTATAAGATATTTATTAATAACTTGGGTGCCACAGTGGCACATCCAAACAAGCCAAATGAACTGGTGCACAACACAAAATTCATTTTGCTTGTGGGAGGAAACTCTTAGGCTATGTCTACACTGGCATGATTTTACGCAAGAACTCTTTTGCGGAAGAGTTCTTGTGCAAAAACTCTTCCAGAGGAGAGTGTCTACACTGGGATGTGCCTTTTCGCAAGAGATGTGCTTTTGCGCAAGAGCAACCATGCCAGTGTAGACGCTCTCTTGCGCAAGAAAGCTCTGATGGCCATTTTAACCATAGGGCTTTCTTGCGCAAGAAATTCATGTTGCCTGTCTACACTGGCCTTTTGCGCAAGAACAGTTGTGCAAGAGGGCTTATTCCTGAGCGGTAGCATCAGAGTTCTTGCGCAAGAAGCACTGATTTCATACATTAGAATGTCAGTGTTCTTGCGCAAGTACTCGCGGCCAGTGTAGACAGGCAGCAAGTTTTGGCGCAAATGCGGCTGCTTTTGCACAAGATCGCGCCAGTGTAGACCCAGCCTGAGATGGAACACTTCCCCCAGCCTTTCTGCCACCCGAGTTAATGTCACACACATTGAGTTAATGCAATTTCTGGATAGTTGAATGAGGAGAGTTTGGTGGGGGCCAAACTAATCCCTATTGGTAGGAGGATGGTGTGAAAAGTCCTTGGGGGGGGGGGGGGAAGGGTCGTCACATGACACCTTTTACTTTTGGTCATGTGTCCATCTTGCCCTGAGAGTGTTGCCTCCAGAGGCGTGGCTAACGGGGGTCAGAGGTGTTGCTAATGGGGGTGGTCAAAGGGTACATTTAAAAAAAATTCTTTGGTGCACACCCTAATGAAATATGCTGCGCATGCCTATGACAGGAAGCAGTAGAGCATGTAACAGCGGGGCTGGGTCCTAGAGAGCTGAATGCATTGCCTGCAGCACAGTCTGAGGGAAGGGATTGGCTGCTGGGTTTTCTGGGAAGGGGAGGGAGTAGGGGTGGAAGAGCAAGTCAGTCACAGGGGCACCAGTTTAATAATCTCGCGTAGGGTACCATAAATCCTAAGGACGGCCTTGACTGCTGCACCCCTCACTGTGAGCTGGCCCCCGGGGAGAAGCTGGCGGATGAGCTGTGTGGTTTCCCCACTCCAGTGTAACCCAGGGGAAAAATCAGCAGGCCCTTCCCCACTCCCTTCCTTGAGCTCCCCACACCTCCCAACCCCCTGCTCTGACTCCTGCACTGCTCACTCCTCCAGCCCTGTGTACTGAGCCCTCACATCTCCAATCCTGTGTGCTGAAGGACCCAAGCAACCCCAGGTAAGTAAGTAAGTAAGTAAGTGTGTGTGTGTGTGTGTGTGTGTGTGTTAAATAATATGACTGAACGGTTATGGATGCTTCATAATGCTTCCTAATCTGAAGAGAAAGAGCCTTGAGAGTGGTGAATGTCATAAAGGCAAGCTTTTCAAAGCATTTCCCTCTTCTGACTGTGCTTGTTTTAGTGCACTGTGTTAGCTAATGACCACCTCCGCCAACAAATTCATATAAACATTGAATAACATCATGGACAGAATTCTTAATTGATTTGCTTTGAAGATGGACTTTAGCTATTTTCTAATGTGGTTTTACAGCTGGAAATAGGTATCGGTGCCATGTGACCAACCAGCTTTTTGTGGACCAATATCTGGAGCCACTGTTCAAAAGCTTTTATAGGAGGTTCTTATTAATGACACTATGCTGTAAGATAGTAGAGAAGTTTTTCAGAAGCATGAGTCTCTGCATTAAGGGTGTTAAATAGTGAGTAAATGACTAATTGTGTACTCATACAAATTGTATTGAGTACACGATTAGTTAATAAGGGGTCACTGCAGCTCTGCAGTTTAAATGTAGTAGAAACTGGGCATGCAGGTAGCCCGACTCTTCCTATACAGGCAGTCCCCGACTTACACGGATCTGACTTACGTCGGATCCGCACTTACGAACGGGGCTTTTCTCGCTCCGGGGCGAGAAAAACTTCTCCCGGTCTCCCTGGTCTGCTGGGGGGGGGGGGGGGGGGGGGTCCAGCAAAGCCGCTGGACCCCCCCAGCAGACCAGGGGGACAGGAGCAAAGCCGCCCAGGCGGCGGGGTTCCCGCTGCCTGGGCGGCTTTTCTCCCGGTCAAACGAGCAAAGCCACCCAGGCGGCGGCTTTGCTCGGGTGTCCCTGGTCTGCTGGGGGGGTCCAGCGGCTTTGCGACCCCCCCAGCAGACCAGGGAGACAGGAGCAAAGCCACACGGGCGGCGGGGTCCCTCCGCCTGTGTGGCTTTGCTCGGGTCTCCCTGGTCTGCTGGGGGGGAGGGGGCGCAGCTAGTGCGCTCCCCCCTCCCCCCAGCAGACCAGGCTTTTGTTGCGGGACGCCTCGGGTAGAGCAGCTGGGGTGCTGCCGGGTTGGTCCTGTGGGAACCTACCAGGCAGCGCTCCAGATTCAGCAGCTGTTGAAACTGTTCAGGCTGATTCCAGGAAGCTGGGGGCAGAGCAACTCTGCCTCCGGCTTCCTGTAGTCAGCCCCTGGTCAGTTTCAGTGGCAGCAGCTGAATCTGGAGCCAGTTCCGACTTGCATACAAATTCAACTTAAGAACAAACCTATAGTCCCTATCTTGTACGTAACCCGAGGACTGCCTGTATAGATATAGAGGCAGCAAGTGGGGGGAATGCAAGTCGTTGACATGACTACCCAATAAGCCTAAGCTAATCAACTGCTTTTTTACAACTAGACTAATCAACTGCTCTTTTCCATCCCTACTTTGCATGGTTGGCATATGTGCAGTGATAGAGATGACCCACTTTGCAACACAATATGAAAATTGATTTACAAAAAAAAATTGTTTATCCAGTTGTAGATTACTGAAGTTGTATGGATCCAATTTAGGCTTGTGCCTATTTAGACGGCATCAACATTTTATCTTCAAGATTTGTGTGCCCTATATTAATTAATTTCACTTTTCTGTTCAGGCCAAAATGTTATAGGAGCTCTGTTCAGGGTTTTGAATACTAATGTGAGTGGTAGGATTTTTGGTTCAGTTACTTGTGCTATCATCTTCAGCGAATCAGTTAAATTCGCTATACTTGAGTTTACCAACCTGTAGTGTCTCTAATAACTACTTCACAGGGAAACTGAGTTTTAATACCACAGAATCCTATTTATCTGATCTAATTGGGTCCATGGCTAGACTGGATAATCAGAAATTCAAGAAATCTGGAAAATAGGAAAGCGTGAGGATGTAGCACCATCTAGCGGCTATAGGAGATGGTCCACTTCTGGATCTGTTTTTGTGATGGTTGAAGAGCCAGATAATGGAGGATCTGGTAAACTGGGTTCTACTGCATTTTGAGATTTTTTTTTCAGTGATTGATATTGTATAATTCTAAAATGGGACAGCTGCTGTTTAATATTTCCACCAGGTGGTGAATGAACATAGGTAAATCTTAATATATCTTTGCAGTAAAAAATAATAAATAGATGGTTTTGTGGGGTAAGAATCTTGCAAAATATCTAAGTCTTATCTAAAATATATATAACTTATTATGAAAATTGATTTTAACATTGTATCTTAATTGTTTTTTGCAGGGTAGAAGGAAATTAAATTGTGTTAATAAACTGAAACCTTAACTTTATACTTTTGCTTCCGTTAGGTCTAGAAATATGAACAATTACTTGTCCTCTTGTCCGTATCTTAATTTTTACCCTAAATATTTTTAGGTTTTACTCTTTGGATTCTGCTCTTGGTCAAATAGGTTTTTTGAGAGTACAGGCAGTCCCCGGGTTACGTACAAGATAGGGACTGTAGGTTTGTTCTTAAGTTGAATTTGTATGTAAGTCGGAACTGGCGTCCAGATTCAGCCGCTGCTGAAACTGACCAGCGGCTGACTACAGGAAGCCCAAGGCAGAGTTGCTCTGCCCTGCGCTTCCTGGAATCAGTCGCTGATCAGTTTCAACAGCGGCTGAATCTGGACGTCTGGGACAGAGCAGCTGGGGTGCTGCTGGATAGGTCCCCGCAGCGCCGCACCTCAGCGCTGTGGGGACCAACCTGGCAGCACCCCAGCAGCTCTATCCCAGGTGTCCTCAAGTCAGCCGCTGCTGAAACTGATCAGCGGCTGATTCCAGGAAGCCTGGGGCAGAGCAACTCTGCCTGGGCTTCCTGTAGTCGGCCGCTGGTCAATTTCAGCAGCGGCTGACTTGGGGACGCCTGGGGCAGAGCAGCTGGGGTGCTGCTGGGTTGGTCCAGTAGTGCCGAGGAGCAGCGCTGCGGGACCAACCCGGCAGCGCCCAAGCTGCTGTACCCCAGGCATCCGCGAGAAAAGCCTGGTCTGCCGGGGAGTGGGGGTGGGGTGCACTAGCTGCGCGCGTGCCCCCACAGCAGACCAGGGAGACGCGGGAGGCGGGACTGCTGAGATGCGCCGCGGTCCCGCCCACATCCTCCGTGGCTTTGCTCCGCGTCTCCGTGGTCTGCTGGGGGGGCCCTCCACCAGCAGATCAGGGAGACGCGGAGCAAAGCCACGAAGGACGCAGGCAGCGGGACAGCCCAGACGCGCCGCGGTCCCACTGCCTGCGTCCTCCGCGGCTTTGCTCCACGTCTCTGGTCTGCTGGGGGTCCCTCCCCCAGCAGACCAGGGAGACGCGGAGCAGCTTTTCTCGCTCCGGAGGACGCGGGCGGCGGGACCGCAGCGCGTCTGGGCGGTCCCACTGCCCGCGTCCTTCGGGGCGAGGAAAGCCCCGTTTGTAACTGTGGAAGTCGGATCCGCGTAACTCGGGGACTGCCTGTACCTTGAACTCTTATGATGTTCAGTATTGATTTGATGACATTAAAATTGTTAAATATGAACATAAATGTGAATACTATTGAATTCAGTTTGATATGAAATAGTCACTTTTGTGTTTAACAGCAAACACCTATCTCTTTATGGTACAAGCCAGAGGCATAATGTTGAGAGAAAATGTGAAAACAATAGGACATCTGATCAGATTGTACACTAATAAAAATGCTACAGTGAATGGCACAGGTAAGAATTTTTTTTAAAGTCTTTAAAAAACAGTTGAGTCTCTTTCTTCATGACAATGACAGATTTTGTTTACATGTAGGTTTGCAAAAATCTATTTAAAGCACCCTTCTTTTACCTTATAGTTTCCCAACTTTGAGGAGTAATAGGGAAAGAAAGAGTGGTCACTCTTTCCAAAGTCACTTATGAAACTGAACTTAAGTCTTCTAGAAGAAATAGGTTTATCAAGAGCTAGAGTAAATAAATTGGAATTTGAGGATCAATTTGATAATTGCTCCAGAAAATGTTTTTATCTTTATTGCCAGATCATGCAGAAAATTCATGCAATGATGCCAGGATAAAATGCAAAAAGGTCCCTGTTCTCTTAGTGATACATTGAGGAGCTATCAGGAAACTTTCATTTTAACAAAAAACTTTTTTTTTAATAGATTATCCTGAAGGCAGCAATTCCAGTGACTACTTTGCTCAAACAACAATGTATCTTCCAGAAAACTTCACATATTCTCCTTACCAGGCTTGTCCAGAAAAGCTGCCTTACATGAGTAAGTTTATAATTGCATCTTAATTTATATCCTTATCTAATGTATCTAGTTCTGTTAACTCAAAATGCCAACTGTTAAACAAGAATTCTTAAATAAAACTCACTTGAACACATGTAATAATAATAATAATTTGTAACTGAATTAGAGGCTTTGGGGATGTCTGGTGCAAATTTTTGGATGTGAGAATATTCTTGATGAAAAATTAAATGACACATTTATTTTGACCTAATTTCCTGGTGTGGAAAAGGCCATAAAACAGAAATTCCAAGCTAACTTTTCAGATGTCTCGCGTTGTCTTCAATGCTAAAAAGTTTGGTTTTTTTAATCCTCTTGCTAAAAAGTCAGTCTTAACAGCTGTGCAGTAACATAATGATTCATTAGTACAGGTTGAACCTCTTTAGTCTGGCACCCTTGGGACCTGACTGGTGCTGAACCAGAGAATTTCCCAGACCACAGGAGATCAATATTGTCTAGCACAGTGTGCTCAACCTTTTTTAATTCACGACCCCCAGGTCCAGGAAAATTTTGGTTGAGCAAAAAAAAAAGGGGGGGGGTCTAACAGCACCGCTGGTCTAGCATCATTACCAACACTTCCACTGTTTTCTGGGCTCTTAGAAGACATTTTGGGGTAAATTAGAGCTAAATAACTGCACAGAACACTGAGAGCCAGGACTGGGGGCTGTAAACAAACTTTATGGGACCATGGGGAATCTTGGTGTCACTCATGAAAAGTGGACATTATTTTAAGCTAACTTAAAATAATTCTGGACGATGGATGTTTCCAGACGGGAGAGTTTTGGACTAGAGAGGTTCAACCTGTAGCCAGGTCATATTTGATAAATCAAAAGTCAAAAACACAGAAACTGCTTCTGACTGAAAAATGAGATGAGTTGAAAAAATATTTTCTATCTATTTTTGAACACATTCCAATTTAATTAATGGTTTAATTTTATTTCACTTAACCAATATTACAAATGCACATTAATTAAAATGACTGCCTTACAACTGCAGGAAGTTAGTTAAATCACCAAGTATGTTTGTGACTGAACTGATAAATTAATGCTAATACTGAACTGCTTGAAAAAATAATAATAATAAAAAATAACATTTGTAAATGTAGTAGTTCCAGTCTTTCAACAATAGTAGTCTTGATTGAAGCTGCTCTGATTCTTGTTGAATTATGGAGTAAAGATGAGCTATAGATTTTGTCAATGGCAAAGTTTAAACTATGAAAAGCATTAGCAATTTGTTTAAATTGGTTAGATATCATTAGCAAAGTACATTGACAAATATGTAAATTATTAGCCAAATACTTCTAAAATATATTAACTGAACTTGCTGCATTCTGCCATCTTTTTCAAATACTAAGTTTTGTTTTTCTTTTTGTTGTGTAGATAAAGTCAAACTATAAACCAATATGTTGCTACCTTGTTAATCCAGTTCTGCAGAAAATAGTGGCTAACTAAAAGAATTAGGAAAGGTGGGAACCTGACCTTATCTCAATTCTTATATAAAAAAGTTGGAAAACTTTATGGACATAGAATATTAAAATGCTAATATGAATCAAAGGCAATTCCTTATTTTCTCTTTTTAACAAAATGAGTAAATTAAGAAAACTACATGAATGGAGAACTAGTCACACAACTAAAACACATAAACACAACATATAAAGTTCCAGCACTGAAAACCTCATATTGAAATAGTTGTAATCAGAAGAACAGGAATTGTGACTATCATATTGGTGCTATGCCTCTGGATTTTCCTTACTTTGAGTCATATTCCGCAATCGTTCTTTACATTGTCTGGTGCCTTAGTCTACATGTGGCCTCGTAGAGAAGTCCTAATGATTTCAGTTAAAATTAATTGCAAAAGTAAGTTACTACTGAACATATCAATGTCAGGATTTAGCACTCTGATTTTTGATTATTACATATTAGTATGTATTTTATTTTTTGTGTTTGATTTAGAAGTGTTTATTATTAAATAGACATTCTTCTTGAACTTTTCACTTCCCTAAATCATTCTTGAAGCATAGTGATAGAGATGAAGCCGTGATAATCTGGTCTAGCTGAAACAAAAGACAGGACTATGCAGCACCTTAAAGACTAACAAGATGGTTTATTAGGTGATGAGCTTTTGTGGGCCAGACCCACTTCCTCGGGTCAATTTGTGGAAGAAAATTGGCACGCCCGTATATACCAAAGTGATACAATCGACTAAAAAAAAGTGAACACACATAAAATTAACAAATCAGATTTTAGAACAGGGTGAGGGGGGAAGGTTAGTGTCATGGAGGTTAGGTCCATAAAAGGCTATTAGCCAGGGGATAAAATGGTGTCCTTGGCCTCTGTTTTTCAGAGGTTGGAGAGAGATGGCAGGAGACAAATCGCTCGATCATTGTCTTCGGTCCACCCTCTCTGGGGCACCTGGTGCTGGCCACTGTCGGTAGACAGGATACTGGGCTAGAAGGACCTTTGGTCTGACCTAGTACGGCCGTTCTTATGTTCTGTGAGGTAATGATATTAGGGGTGATAATTGGGGAAGCTATCTTTGCAATGGGTGAAATAATTAGCATAGCAGGCAGTGATGACTACTTTGCCTGGAATAAAGTGCATTTTGATACACTTTCTAGTTTCAGGTTAGCTAGGTCAATTCCCTTTCTTTGCCTATCAGAAGTTAACTTGGGGACTGATTACCTCCCAAATCCCATTTCTTAATCTAAATCTAATCTGTCGCCTGCTGACAGCCTGGTTATTGAAAAGGAAACCTTAGCAATTCTCGATGCATCTTCTAAAGTCCTCGAGACCTTGCTAACATCCAGGAGAGTCTTGACTCAAGGGCTGTGTCTAGATTACATCCCTCTGTTGAAAGAGGGATGTAAATTACTCTTTGAAATTAAATATCCCACACATCATTTGCATAATTGCGTCATGGCGCTCTTTCAAAAAAGCGCCATTTTGAAAGTAAAACCGTTGTCTAGACGCAGTTCTTTCGAAAATGGCAGGCTTTTTTGAAAGATCCTGTAAACCTAATTTTTTGAGTACAGAAACTAACTAAATTTATTAATTAAATCACAATTAACTTGTAGAGTGATTCTTAGGAGAAGACATACTTATGGTAAGTTTACTATGTCTTTACAAAATTTGGGTAAAATGTATTCATATTGATTAGAAGCTTTAATTGTATTTTACCTATTGTAGAATGTTTCTATAAAACAGAATTATGGGATTCTTATACAGGCTTTTGCAAAGGAATATGTTTTTATTCTTTGAAAAAAATTAAAATCCATTCCTATATGCAGTAAATATTCTGGAAGAAATTATCAATACTCTTTTTACCAATAGGTAATAAACATAAGGATTTTACTTATGTACAGTGTCTCAGGAAGAGTAAATTAAAAACACTGTTAGACTTGTACATCTTACAAAAAATATTCATTCATTTTAATTATTTCTTACTACATTAGGAGGCCTTATCAATGTCAACATGAGTGAAATTAGTTTTGATGAAATTCAGGAAGTATTTTCAAAGGATTTAGACATTGAGCCAGGTGGTCATTGGAAACCAAAAGATTGTAAACCACGATGGAAGGTGAGAATAAGTTCCTTATTGACTTTCTTTCCACATATTTTTTCCTGCTTATAAGAGTATATTAAAATTGCAAGCATCCATTCTCTTAGGAATTAAAATCCTTGTGCCTGTCATTTGATCTAAGGGGGTAGTTTTAAATATTGTCATTAACCTTCACCAGGTTTCAGTTCTTGTAGACAAATCTGCAGAGAAATTAAGGAATTTTTAGGTATTTGGCATTTTACTATGTAAACATGAATTCATTATTTGTGTTCTACTATGTGTATTCACGTGATGGGAACATGTCTCATGAGAACAATGATTGTAGTAAAAACAGGTATTGCCTTAGTCAGTGGTGGCTCTTCCAAGTATGTCAAATCCTTTGTTCGATAAAGTGTTTACAATAAACTGCAGTTGGATACCAGCATTACCCCTTAAATTCACAGGTAGAATTATTCGCTAGAAAAATGCATCATATTTTTGTGTGAAAAAAATACTACCTTGCTTTGCTGTTTTCAAGCGAGCAAAGAGTTGTAGAAGAGTTCTTTAATTTAACATTAAGGCTAAAACACTGAAAAAAATCACAACAGATTTCCTTTTACCCATTATGATTTTAAAATACTAATCTATGATCTTAATATTTACACTATAATCTGACTTATTTTGCAGGTGGCAATCCTCATTCCTTTTCGCAATCGCCATGAACATCTTCCAATTTTATTCCGGCACTTGATACCTATGTTACAGAAGCAACGGTTGGAATTTGCCTTTTATGTTGTTGAACAGGTGAGTCTTCAATTAGAATAGTGTGTTAAATAGAACTTCCTCACTGATTTCAGTCTTATATTGCTATTGAATATTTTGGTGAATCAGGAAATTTCAGCTTCTGAAACTAATCGTTTATTGGTTACATTCTAATGCATTTAATATTAAACAAAACTCTTTTCTCATATTTATTGGTGGTCAATGACTTCTTATATCTCTTAAAATATAGGGTGATATTTTTATAGCTGTTAACATTAACCTCATTGACTCTCTTGTATACAAAGTTATGGCTTCTAGTGCAAAATCATTACCTTTGTAGCTATAAAAAATAGTAATTTATATTTGTGAAGGGATTGGAGGGCAGGAACTAATAGCAAGCTCTACAGTTTTATACCCCTAGATTAACCAACAGTAGTTATAATTTGAAGGCTGTCCATTTGGCTCATGAAATGAGAGGGTTTACTCAGTCTAATGTGGAACTCCTTGCCAGAGGATGTCCTGAAGGCTAGAACTTTAACAAGGTTAAAAAAAGAGCTAGATAGATACTAAGGATGTTAAAGACTATTTTGACTATCCGATAAGCATTTGCTTATCAGATAGTCTTTTGACTAGTCTGCTAGTCAGTATCCCTCCCCCTCTCCCCTTGCTGCCTCTGAGATAGCTGTGCAGCAGCCGCCTTGGGGGTTCTAAGTCCCCCGCTGGCCCCGGGCTCCATGGCTTTGAAATACACAAGAGCCCCCACTGCGTGTAGACGCAGGCAGTTACTCTGGGCTAGTGAATTTCTAAAATGGCGACCTGCTGGGAACATGCAAATCAAGCGCGGGATATTTAAATCCTGGGCGTGATTTGCAACTTCAGTATGCTTCATTTACCTCCCTGCTTCAAAGTAGGGGGCAAATGTAGACATACCCTGAGAGAATAAGGAAAGGATGCTTTTTAAAGGCTCTAATTACATTTTCTAATACTAAAAAGTTTTGTAAACTAATGTTCAATCTTCAGAGAGCTAATCTTCAAATCTGATTCTTGGTGTATAAATGTACGTCTTCACAGCAGGCCTGAGGTCGAATTAAGCTACGTAACTTGAACTACGTCAGTTGCGTAACTTAAGTCGAAATAGCTTAACTTGACTTTTTGTGCTGTCTACACAGCAGGATGTCGAAGGAAAAACATTCTTCCTTTGACTTCCCTTACTCCTCGTAAAATGAGGGTTACAGGAGTGAGAGTAAGAAGTCCTCCAGCTAAACATTATTTCAAAATAATGGCTTGCAGTGTAGACATGCTCTTTTTATTTCAAAATAACGTCGGTTATTGTAAAATAATGCTGCTGTGTAGACATAGCCTAAGACATTCAATTATGTTGAAAATTAAGGTTTTCAATAAAATTATTGAAAAAAATTTTATCCAGTGGTGCACTTATCTTATTACAAGTTGAATTTACTGTAAATGTAGCAAAATATTAGCCTTTCATACTACTTGATGCTCATAAATACTATGTGCTTTGTTTAGTGACATACATGGTTGGAGTGTTTTAAACATTGTTTAAAACTTTGGTATTGCATTAGTGATTTAGTATTGCATTTATACTTCTTCATAACCATTAACCAAAACTTGAAGACAGGTATCAGTTATCCTAAATTGGTGCTTATGATTAATATGATGCAGTACTACTAAATGTGAACTAAATGGAATTTTAAAATCTTCAAGGGCAGAAATTCTACAGTGAGGATTTTTTTTTAACTGCACAAAAATAGAGTTGAAATTATTGGTATTCTTGCTGCTGTTTTGATTAAATAGGAGCAAAACAAACCTCTGTGTCAAATCACCCTTTTTCTAATATGAGGGAGCTAATACATTTCTTGTATATAAAAGTTTTCTATTTCTTGTGCCTCATTCAGTTTCTCCTTTATTTCCCCATAAAGAGTGGTACACAACCTTTTAACCGTGCAATGCTCTTCAATGTTGGTTTCAAAGAGGCTATGAAGGATGTTGCCTGGGACTGTGTAATTTTTCATGATGTGGATCATTTGCCTGAAAATGACCGAAATTATTATGGATGTGGAGAGATGCCACGTCATTTTGCAGCAAAGCTGGACAAATACATGTACATGTAAGTAATGCAGTTCACTCTATCCTGTCTTAAAAGATGCAGAAATGTCTTTTGAATGTGCATATAAAGTTTACGGAAATCCTTAGCCACAGTTACATTTTTGTAGGTTAGGTTGAATATTAAGATTTTACCAAAAGATGTGCCATGTTATTACTGTAAATGTTGTATAAACTATTAGCTTATGGTGTCATAAAAGGAAAAACCGAAGGTAGTGTTTAGTTTTTGTTTTTGAGAAGCTACTAGTATAAAGACACTACCTCCTTTAATACCCTCTATTTTACTAAATATTTACATGTGGCTATGAAAGCAAGTTACTCTTGATCATTTATTTCTTCTTTGTGAAAAAGTGAATAATATTTATAGAAATATTTTGAATGTTGGTTTTGTGTTCACTGTCCTGATCTGATCACAGCTCTCAAAAGGTCTCTGTTGCTTTCATATACTTTTAATATTGGCTTCTAAAATAGTCTGTTTAAATCTATCTAACTACTTTAAAGGGGCTTCAGTACTTCCTTCCTTCTGGTGTGTGCCTTCTTGAGATTTCTCCTATCATTGTTCTAATATCACAATCTTGGAATAGGAGAAGAAGGTACTATGGGAAATATTTTCCACATCAGCTTTGCATTAATGTACTATTTAGTACAGAGGTTCTTGTATTTTAACTTTCTGTTACTACTTAAATGAAAGGTTTCTTCCACTTGATAGAGTGCCTCTCATCCATGCATTCAGGTAGTATTAAGCTTTAAAGTAATGTGAATTCTGATGCTTGATTACTTCCCTTCAGCTGCAATTTTGTATTGATAATGTTTTCTGTTACATTTATCAATTCTAAATATCCACTTGTCTGCAACTCTTGCTGTTGCAGTTGTTCCAGAAAACTTTTGGAACTTTTCTTTCACCCTGTGCATGTGCGCCAGCCGTGTTGGAAATTCAGTTCATTACAAAGCCATTTAAAACCCTAAAAATCTGGATTAAATTCATTTTTCTTTTGTCTATTTCCTCATTAGTAAGTGGGGATAATAGTTGTCTACTTACAGTTTGTTTTTTGCTCCCATATTATATATAATACAAATAAGGCTATTTTATCTTCTCTATCAAGCAACTCCTTCACCCATAGCATCCCAGAGGCAACTGATAAACTATTCTTGGAAATTTCTTCTCTCTGTGACAGCTCGTGAGAACTTGAATGATCTGATCCAGTAATTGTAGAAGGCAAGGGACTAAAGAGAACATCCATGCTAGTGGCCTTTAGCTGCATACAGTGTTTGGAATCAGGCAAATACAACTAACAAAGAGTAACTGACAAGAGCAATTTTAGCGATGTAAATCTCGTGGTTGTACATGTTGGCCAGTTTCTTATTGTTTAACATTGTGTGATGGTAGTCAACATGCATTTATAGCCAACAAATATTCTCTTGGTGCAAAAAGGATTCAAATAGTGTTGAATGTGCTTAGCTGTGCTCTCCAAAAAATGAAATAAAGGAGGAATTGTCATTCTTTTAAAATACTCCAGAATAGGCTAATATAAGGTGTTAAACTGTTTGATTTTTTCCCCAGTTTTCCAGCATACATTAATGGACTGGAAATATTATTGACTTATATCAAAGCTTTTACTGCTGACTAAGGTGAAAAGAAACTTTTCAACTTAATAGTATCCAAATACCACATTTTGAAAGCTTTGTTTTACAGTTCCTTCAGCAGTAAGTCAGTCTCCTTTCTAAAATCAGCTACCTGAAGCTTGCTGTTTCATGGGATGCTAACTTGAGCTGTTGTCTGCTGTAGTCTGTTCCGTAAATGAAAGCTTTTATTACAAATATTCAGTGTGCACGTTTTTTGCTATTACCAGCTTTAATTTATAAAATATCAAAGCTTTTTTCCTAGCGGGTATATTGAACCCATATATGACACCTTTTCCACGGAAATATATGAAAGCAGTTATTCAAATAAGATCTTTACTCTATTGCAGAGGTGGGCAATAATTTTTGGTGCAGGGCCACTCCAAGCTTTTGGAAAGTGGCCAAGGGCTGCACTTTTCTGTGGAGGAGATGCAGGGTGTAGAATGCAGATAGGGTGTAGAAGGATGCATGAGGGGAAGGGACTGGGGTGCAGGAGACAATGTGAGCCTGAGAGGGAGTTTGGATAAAGGAGGGGATTGTGAGCTGGGTCAGGGAGGGAGTATGGGTGCAGGAGAAGATTCTGGCCTAGGTGAGGAGTATATCGGGGGTACAGGGACTAGGAGAGAGTTGTGCCTTGTGGCAGGAGAGTGCAGAGGGTTTGGATGGTGACCAGGAGGGAGGGAGTTGGGGTGCCCCGAGGCAAGCTCTGAGTGGGAGGTGCTTACCTCTGTGTTTCCTGGCCAGGAGCCCTGCAGCACCTCCAAGACAGGATAGGCTCCCTGCCTGCTGCAGACCCAGACCACTTAAAACTTCAGGCTGTTCCCTTCACATGGCTCTCAGCTCCGGGAGCGGGGAGAGGCTTGTGCTGCCCCCATCCGCCTATTGGTTGTTTCCAGCCAATAGGAGCTGAGGATTGGTCTGCGGGTTGGGAGATCACATGAAGCCTCCCTCTTCCTACAGAGCAGAGAGCTGCATGGACTCTGTTTTAAACTGTGGTAGCTGTGTGCCTGAGGGTCCCAGCAGGGTGGTCTGTGGGCCGGATCTGGCCTCCGGGCTGTAGTTTGCCAGCCCTGCTCTATTGGTTGAATTTATATAAGTAAAATCTTACTTGCTATCATTTTCAGTCTTCCATACAGCGAGTTCTTTGGTGGTGTTAGTGGATTGACAGTGGAACAATTCAAAAAGATCAATGGATTTCCAAATGCTTTCTGGGGATGGGGAGGAGAAGATGATGATCTTTGGAATAGGTGAGTGTTTACAGTACATTTTGTAAGACATGATCTCTTGAACAGTGATCAAGAGCTCTTTTTTTCCTGTTAAATTATCTAAGTTAAGAAAAGTTTGTAGACGACTTATATGAGTAAGCAGGTTATTTATAGTGTGTTATATTAAATCAAACAGTATGTATTCATTGTTATTGCACTGATACTGTACTTGATGTGCTTTATAAAAAAAAAATGTAATCTCTCTCCTGAAAATCATAAAGCCTATGGGGCAGACTGTCAGACTCCCCTGGTCTAGCAGCCTCGGGACCTGATTGATCCCAGACAAGGGGATTTGCCGG
Organism: Pelodiscus sinensis; assembly: GCF_049634645.1. Classification (NCBI taxonomy): domain Eukaryota; kingdom Metazoa; phylum Chordata; order Testudines; family Trionychidae; genus Pelodiscus; species Pelodiscus sinensis. The sequence goes on from NC_134712.1 coordinate 72,996,135, forward strand.
ATGAGGGGAGGTTCCTCCCGTAATGGTTCATGCTAAACCGCTGCCCCCCTCCCTCCATGGCCGTCCCCGCTGTTGCCTGGCCAGCTGTTGCTCCCTGGGCCGGAGCTCTCCAGCTCCCACTGGCCCTGCTATTGCCAGGGTCTGAGCTGCACAGCAGGGGTTGGAGCTTCCTGGTTGCTGCTGGGGTTGGAGCTATGCAGCTGGGCAGGAGCTCCCGGCCTGCTGCCAGGGTCAGAGCTGTGTGGCTGGTGATGGAGCTTCCTGGCTGCTGCCAGGGCCAGAGCTGCGCAGCCACTGCTGGACTTCTGCTACTGCCCAGTAGCTGGGGCCATATCTCCCTGCTATGGCACCTCCTCTACCCCCTACCTCTGCCAGGCTACTGCCCTGTGGCCAGACCTCCCTGTACTTGGACTTTGTGGTCCAGGAACATCTGTGGTCCTGTCAGAATAGAGTCTCAGTTAAGGGAATTACAACCTGTATTTAATTCTTGGGGACTCGAGGAGGTTTGGTGACCCTAGCTGGGAAGAGCCAGATATGATATTAGCTATTTTTAGAAACAAATAAACCTGTAATTAAATGGAACACTGCTAATTAGATTTTTTTGAAGAGTTCAGATTTCAAAATCATGTTTCTAATACTACTCTTAAATAATATGTTCCAGTATTTTAAAGAAATCTGTATGAAGGATTTTCTGCTTGGCCTGTTATCTAAAAGGCTCTTTTAGGTGGACCTACTAGTGTAACCTTTGGGTGGGCTAGAATTGATTGCCACTTCGACTAGTGCTTGACCATAACCTCTATAAAAAAGCACATGGAGTCACAGAATTCATTTCTTAAGGATTTTCATTATGGATCAATTCCAAAGAGAGGAAAAATGACCTTTATTTTCATTTTTTATAAAGTTGGTACGAAAGAATTAAGAAACAGTATTATTTTAATATCTACTAGATAACAAGATTACTTCATAATCCAAATGTATTGTCTGTCATAGTTTATACATAACTATATATGCAAAAGTTAAATCTAAAACACAGAGAGATGTACCTGAGACATCTAAAAGCTTAGATTGAGTTCATTTGATCTCAGTTAGTCCTTGCTAATCCACTACATGCAGTCTTGTGAATCAAAACCATTGCAAAATTAGGACTATATGGCACTTTTCCTATCAACACATTTAAATGAGAGAAGAGATGGTGAATCATGCCAGTTAAGAAAATATGACTAAAATCAAATAACATTCAAAGTATACATTTAAAAAAAATTAGTTTTCTTCCAGATTTTTCCTTCCATTACTGATTACTAACACTTCTCTTGCATTCCTGTTGGAAAGTTAACAGTACAGAGTGAACCTCTCTAGTCTGGCATCCTTGGGACTTGACTAGTGCCGAATGAGAGAATTTGCTGACCCATGAGAGGTCAATATTGTCTAGCAGCATTACCAACACTTTCACTGCTTAAAAGGCTCTTAAAAGACATTTGGGGGTAGATTAGAACTAAATAGTAGCACAGAATACTGAGAGCCAAGACTGGAGACTGTAAATACATTTTATGGGACCACAAGAAACTTGACCTAATTCATAAGTGGATATCCGGCTAACTAAAATCATGCCAGACCAGAGAGTTTCAACCTGTATCACCAGCCAGCTACAAAATGTTTCAGAGTTAGGGGGAATCAGTTTGCTTTTTGTTCCTATTGCTGAGCTTCTTCCTACCACCACACAGCTGCTCTGGTTACTTGCCATGCCTCAATGGAGTTTTAGTCCAACTACAGGAACCATATCAGGCATGCCCCAAACTATTACACCCATCTCCAGAAAATTCTGGACATGAATGCAGATTGTATATTGGCTTAGCAACAATGACCCAAATGCCATTCATTCATTGTACCTACCTCTCCCTACCCTTAGCCCTCTTAAACAGATATATCTCCCTGTTAGGCATGTGTGCTATGATAGTAGTGACACAAAGCATATCTGAGCTTCTCTCTGCTTTTTCTCTGTATGTGCTTTTCCCCACCACAGTTTTGGCACTGCTGTTGCTACTAAAATCCTTCTTACAGTGTCTGGGGAAGAGTACGCTCATAAATTGATTCCATGTCAAAGAGCGTGTATAAGTGACATTCATGGTATCTCATGAGACAGAGTTGTAAGTGACGATTAACAGAACAGAGGAATTGACTATATTAAAACCTCATTAAATCAGGAGTGACTGCTGACAAGGAACACAGAGGGAACAATGGCTATGTGACCACCCCTCCATGTGATTCTTCCCCATGCTACCCCTACCCTGGGGCAGGGCCTGGACAATCCCCCCCCCCCTGTCCCAGATCCCACCTCTGTTACATCTATTACTGTCCTGCCCTCTCCCTGCTCTGCCTTTTCCTCACCCCTGCTCCACCCCCAAGCCTCCTCTCTTGGAGGACTAGCAGGGCTGGGGGCTGGTGCCAGCAGCAGGGTTGGGGGGGGGGCCCACACTCATCGGAAGTGGTGGGGGAAGTAGAATGACACTATCCTAGCTCATTCTACTTCCCCAGATCCTGTCCATGTCACTCCACTTCCACCGGTGAGTGCAGGGTTGAGCAGTGTGTTGGAAACCAGGGAAGCAGAGTGAGCTAGGGCTGCATTACTCCACTTCCCCCCTCCTCCTCGCATCCTACTTCATACAGGAAGTAAGAGACGGAACATGCTTGGGACAGAGGCCTATTTACTATTCGTCATTCTGTGTGTAGCACTATTTGCTTAAATTTTAAAAAAAGTTAAACAATTAAGTGAAGGTTATATATTGGAAAGATTGTCAGCAAATGAGAGATGGCTACTCTGAATACTAATGCAATTTTTTTTTAATACATGCATAAACAAAAATGAATTTATCTTTAACTATTGTACTGTAGGGTTCATTATGCTGGATATAATGTAACAAGGCCAGAGGGAGACCTAGGGAAGTACAAATCCATTCCTCATCATCACAGAGGTGAAGTCCAGTTTTTAGGCCGGTGAGTAAAAAGGTGATGTGATCACATGCTAAAACCTAAGGAATACAGAAGATTTTATCTTGAGAATATTCTCACTCAAAAACAATGAAGTAGAACTATTCATAAACTACGTGCCTTTTTGTAAAGTGGTGTATTGATTTCTGTTGTGGTACATACCATTTTTCAAAAGATAATTTTAAATCTAGTTCATTTAAAATTGCTAAATTCGGGTGAGATCTACTCTGGGACAGCTTGCTGATTCCTGTGGTTTTACAAAAGGAAAAACTATGTAGCACTTTCCTATTTTATTGGGTTTGTTTCTGTCCTCCCTCTTCCCATTAATAAATGTGTGGCACTCACACAACAGGGGATGCTGACCGTATGTGAAGTCAGCTTTGTTGTTTCACTTAAAGTGAAGTGAAACAAAAAGTAAACTGTAAAGAAAGTGTATTCTTCAAGTGATGTCCCCGTGGGTGCTCCACTGTTGGTGTCAGGCTTTGTCCCAGTGCCACAGATCGGAGACTTTCAAGCAGTCATCAGGCAGGCTGCACATGCGCGAGCAGAGAGCAGCATTCCCACCTTTTTGAAGAAGCGCGCACAGCCCGCTTTTCCCTCAGTTCCTTCTTCGCTGCCCTGGGCTGTGGACGGAGCTCCACCCTCTTCTCAGCGTGCTCTGCATATCAAAGAGAAGCAATTGACAACCAATTGAGTACTTTAGATAAACTCTCTTTATTCAAACAAAAACAAACAAAAAGGCTGCTAGCAGCTCTTACTGCAGCACAAGAACAAGCTGAGGCAGCCCAGTCAAACTGAGGAAGAAAAACTCCCTCAAAACCCTCACAAATAAACCGACTAATAACCCAAGCAGGTAGCCTGGTTTACACAACGTGGGTGATATAGTCAGCCTTGGGGAGACATGCCAGGACAAGAAATGTGGAAGATGCCAGGAGCCTATGCCAGCCTCTGATGCTCACAGCGAATGAATACACTGTTTGGAGTGGGGGACATATGTAAAACAAAAATGTGTCCACTGCCACAGCTTGACTGCGAGGGCTTGCAAGGAAAGAGAGCTCACAGCTGCATGCTGTGTATTGACAAAGCCCTTCACCCCCTTAGCTATAAAAGGGGCAATAAGGGCTCGAGCGCAAAATCCCCTCAGGGCAATCTCTCCAGCCCTTTACCTCAGAAGGCACGGTCAGAAACCAGACCCTCACCAGCCTGCTTTCTCCTGCCAAGAATTAGTAAAGGGGATGGAACCGGGCATGGGGAAATCTCGAGCCTCCTCTGACAGGCTCAAGAGTGCGCTCTAAACAGGCAGTCAAACCACCTGCCCAGGCATCAAAAAGGGCACCTACTAAGGGCCTGATGTAACAGAGGTACCAATGGCATCAAGGACACTCAGGGTGCCTCGAGCACACTCAAGTATCCCCAGCACAACATGAACCCCCAATGCAATCTTCACCACAGGCACTGGGAAGTAACAGGGCTAGTCTCACGCTAACCCCACATCCCCTGGGGTCGTAACCGCATCCGTGCTACCACCTCATGTACCGGGGGACTCAGCAACGGCTCACAGGGCATCATCCCAGAGCTATTCTCCAATGCGCAAAACATAGGCACCACCGAGACAGGACAGGAGGGCCAGAACTGGGTTCTCTGCTCGGCCTTTGACACGGCACTGCTCTCGCTCCCCTTTACCAAGAAGAGGCTTGCCATGTTCACTTGCCTTGTCTCAAATCACTGCCTATCAAGGGGATTCAAGGAGGAGGTTCTCTCAACACTCCTCCCCAGAGAGAACATATGCACGTTATGGGGCGTACGACTTACCTCATTATTAGTATCATCCTTGTATCCAGAATGGTATTATTATGACAGACACCATAGCCAATGGTTCCCCCATCACTACGGGGCACCACATCATACCTCCATTCTCCTACACCTGCACAGAGGTCTGTGACCTCTATACGTTCAGACCCATTGTATTCCCCATCTGAGGGCATGGACCTAGAGGAAGGGCAAATTGAGGATGAACCAATGGTCCAGCAATCAGACATACCACCCAATGATAATTCCTCCTTTGCTCTTGACGAAGCAGTTATCCTGAATGATCCAGCACCTAGTGATGACCTTAAACAGGTCCAGGAGCTATTTAAGAGAGTAGCTATCAGTCATGAGGTTGTCTTATCAGAGGTGCAGGAAAAACACCACAAGCTCCTAAAGAACCTGCAGCCCTCTGCAAAATCCAAAATTGCCCTGCCTCTAGACGAAGCTATTCTTGAGGCAGTCAAAGTAAGGCAAACTCCAGCCACCCCCCCACCCCCGCCGGACAAACAAATGGACCAATGGAAAGTATTTTGTCCTATCAAAGGGCATGGAATTCCTGTACTTACACCCTCAACCTAACTCCTTGGTGGTTGATGCTGTGAATCAAAGGGCCAAAAACCCGCAGTACAAGGCTCAGACACAAGACAAAGACCACAAATGCCTCAATGTCTTTGGGAGGAATATGTACTCTTCCTCAACCCTGCAGCTTCACATAGCCAACTATACAGCATTGCTTGCAAATCATGATTTCGACAATTACATAAAACTAACAGTTTATGCACAGTATTGCAGAGGACAAAAGACCTATCTTTAAGGCAGTCATTAAAGAGGGATACAATATATCCCTGGACAGCACTAGATGCTGCAAATACTGCAGCTAGGTCTACTGCGACGTATGTGGTAATGAGACCTGCAACTTGGCTGCAAGCAGCAGGAATCCCTAAGGACCTCCAGGCCAAATAGAGGACCTGACATTTGATAAGGCCAAATTATTTGCTACATGGACTGACGAGGCCTTGCACTTTAGCAAAATTCGCGCACTACTTTGCGCAAGTTGGGGATGTACACTGCACCCTACCGGAGGAAGTGCTACATACCTTACCAGAGACACAGGGACACGGCCTTTACTAGACAACGCAGTACTGGTCTTCTGAACAGAATCGCTTCTGACCTCGAAACACTATAGTAGAACCCCTAAGAACTGCTCTTCAACAACTCACGCCTCTAGGCAGCAAGTTTGAGAATTTGGTTGAGGGTCTGCTTGACCTTTCTTCTGCTCCAGTACCTGGCGAGTCCAACATATTTCACCACTGCTTGCGCCCTTATTACAATCAATGGGCAGCAATCACCACAGATTGCTAGTACACGGTGGGTACTAGAAATCATCAGCCATAGATATTCTGTCCCTTTCACAGCAATTCCCCCAACCTCCGCACCCTCTCCCTCTCTCTTCAGGGACCCCTCTCATGACACACAGCTCTGCCAAGAGGTGCAACATCTGCTCAATATATAGGAGCTGTAGAATGAGTCCAAAAAAGATTTGAAGGAAAAGGGTTTTTATTCAAACTGCTTTCTCACCGAGAAGAGGTCAGGGTGTTGGAGGCCCATCTTGGACCTGTGGCAATTAAACAAGTATCTCCTCAAGCAGTGATTCAAAATGATCACTCTTGCCTCTATAATTCTGGCACTTGTCAGAGGGGACTGATTTGCAGCCCTCAACCTTCAAGATACATATTTTCACGTCACAATACATCCTTAACCCAGACATTTCCTACTATTTGTGGTAGCGTCACATTATTTCCAGTGCAGAGTCCTCCCATTCAGACTCTCCTCTGCCCCCAGAGTCTTTTCCAAGACCCTCGCGGTGGCAGCAGCACATCTCAGATGCAAGGGTATTACAATATTCCCCTATCTGGACGATTCTTATCAAGGGCTCCTCACAACATGGCATGAGAGGCATGATCAGGTTTACAAAGGCCTTTTTTCAGTAGCTAGACTTCTTTATCAGCTAGCAGAAATCCACACTATGGCCTATGCAATCCCTTGAGTTCATAGGGGCTCTCATAGATTCCATAACAGCAAGAGCTTATCTCTCCATTTACCGTTTTAACACCTCAAAAAGCCACATCACTATTGTTACCACCATCCCAACCATACTCATCCTAACTTGCCTCAAGCTAATGGGACACATGGTGACCACCACATGCGTAGTTCCGCAAGCCAGGCTGCGCTTTTGATGTTTCCAGCACTGGATTTCTTCAGTGTATACACTAACCAGACACCACGACTCGCCTCATCCATGGGTCCTTACCTTCCTCTGATGGTGGACCCATGCGCAGAACCTATGCAAAGGGGTGCCTTTCCACCGTGAGCAGCTGTCCAAACAGATTACTACGGATGCCTCGCTGATGGGCTGCAGTGCACATGTCCAACAACAGGTCTCGCAAGTGGTCCCAAGACAAGTCCAAACTCTACATAAACCTGTTCGAGCTTCGAGCAGTTCACAACGCATGCAAGCACTTCCTCCTACACATTCAGGGCTCTTCGGTGCATATCCTTACCAATAATATGACTACTATGTTTTACATCAGTCACCAAGGTGGTGCGAGATCCCAGTCATTATGTGCAGAGGCAATCAAGTTGTGGAATTGGTGTATCTGCCACAACATAACCATCATGGCAGTATAATTACTTGGGGACAAGAATATTATGGCAGACATCCTCAGCCGCAACTTCCTCAAAGAGCACGAGTGGGAGCTGCACAATCACATCGCTCATGAGCTCTTCCAACATTGGGGTGTACCACAGATAGACCTCTTTGCAACTTGACAGAAGTCCAAATGCCCCCAGTACTGTTTGAGAGCGGGCATAAGATACGGCTTCCTGGGAGATACAATGCTCCTTTCTTGAGAGACGCATTTACTAAACGCCTTTCCTCCTATCCCCATCATTCCCAAAGTCATCTGAAAGATACAGGAAGACAAGGCCCAAGTGATTCTGATAGCCCCAGTGTGGCCTCGACAGACATGGTTCCCATGTCTTTTTTTTTTTTCAACTGTCTCTCTCTGACTTCCCTGCCCGCTTCCAAACCACCCAGACCTCCTCTCTCAGAACAAGGGTCAATACTTCATCCCCCAACCATGAGCGCTACAGTTGATGGCACGATACCTATCTGGTTCTCAGAAGCAGGGCAGTAGTGTTCCCAGCAAGTGAGAAATGTACGGCTGCATAGCAGGAGGCAAATGACACATAAGACTTACCTGTACAAATGGCGTCGCTTTACGCAGTGGTGTGCACACAGAGGAATCCAACCTTCTGGGGCACCGCTCCACCTGATACTGGAATACATTATGAACTTGAAACAACAAAATGTATAGCTCTCATCACTCCGAGTGCACATTGAGGCCATTACAGCCTTCCATCCTCCCCCCCCGCTCCCCCCATTGACGGGTTCTCCTTATTTTCCCATCCCATCTCTAAGAGATTCTGGAAGGGAGTTATGATTGGTCCTCCACTCACTCACAAAATCACATTTCGAACCAATGGCAACTTCATCGCTTACCGTCCTCACTCTGAAGACGCTGTTCCTCCTTGCAATCACATCCACAAGGCGGGTTAGCGAACTTGCTGTGCTCACAGCTTTGCCTCCATATACAACCTTTCATAAGCACAAGATTATTCTGTGGCCTCATCCATCGTTTTTACCCAAAGTTGGATCGGAATTCCTTATCAATGAACCAATAGTCCTTTCCACCTTCTATCCAAAACTGCACTGCTCCAGGGAAGAGGCCGCTTTACACACTCTGGCCATTAGAAGGGTAATTGCCTTCTATCTTGGTAGAACTCAGTCCTTTCGGTTATCCCAGAGATTGCTGGTATCCTTGGCTGTGAAAGGTCCAAGGGACAACTACTGTCTTCTCAGCGCATTTCAAAACTGAGAACATCATGCATTACTACCTGTTACTCACTCCAGAACAGGTCATTACTGATGTCTGTAAAAGCCCATTCTACGAGGGTGATGTCGACATCAGCTGTTTTCTTAAAGGGGGGGTCTCATAGTCGTCAAATTACACATTCATGAAGCACTTAGTGGTTTGTAATTTCCAGGATCACCTCTGGAGACCTTTTTAATGATTGGCATCACATTAGCTATCTTCCAGTCATTTGGTAAAGAAGATGATTTAAAGGATAGTTTACAAACCATAGTTAATAGTTCTGCAGTTTCAGAACTTTTGGATGAATGCCATCTGATCCTGGTGTCTTGTTACTGTTTAGTTTATCAGTTTGTTCCAAAACCACCTTTGACACTTCAATCTGGGACAATTCCTCAGATTTGTCACCTAAAAAGAATGGCTCAGGTTTGTGAATTTCCCTAGCATCTTCAGCCATGAAGACCGATGCAAAGAATTCATTAAGTTTCTCCGCAAAGACCTTATAATCCTTGAGTGCTTCTTTAGCTTCTCAGTCATCCATTGGCCCCACTGTTTGTTTAGCAGGCTTCCCGCTTCTGAGGTACTTAAAAAAGTTTTCATATTACTTTTTGAGTTTTTGCGTAGCTCTTTTACTAATTCCTTTTTTGGTCTTCCTTATTAAACATTGCTCTCTCCTCCAAGGCCTGTACATACCCCTACTTTCATCTGCCACCATCCTTTCCTTTTCTGCATTCCAGTTCCCTCCCTTTGATCTCTGCTGTATTGCGCTGGTGATGCAAAGTAGTTGAAACCTAATTGAAGTAGTGACTACATGTGGGCTCCACCATGATGTAAAACAACCAGAGCATGCTAGTGAATCTGGCTTAAATGCTAAAAGATTAAAAAATAGGGTAAGGTTGATATTGCATATGTCCAAAGCATTAATAACCTCATATGATAGCACTGTTCTTGAGTTTCTTCTTTTAATTAAGATTATAAAAGGAAATTCCAAAGCATAGACTGCATTAAGGAAATCTATATAATCAGAGAAAAATCTCAGTTTAAGATTATGGAGCATTGGAGATGTATCTGTCACAAAAACAAGCACGTGTAAATCTAGGAAATTCAAAGTTAAGGTTGCATTTAAAAAAAAATCAAATAATTAAAAATATGGAAATATGCAACTGAAGTATGTAAACCATCTCAACTATGTTTTACATTGATGCAGTGAAGAAAAATATGAAGAAAATTGTTTTTACAAATCAGTTTGATACCACAAATAGTAATATGCATTAATCATAATCACCTGGTGGCTGTGTAGTTAATGTCATTTGTCTAGGAATATGAACAGCATGTAAACGTTCATCTAATTTGTAAAACTGCAAAAATTCATGCATTTAAAGCTGATGTTTGTAATTTGTATATACGAAGTTCTCCCAGACTGAGGTTTTGTAAAATAGAGGTTTCGAAATCAATGATGGCCTATTTTTAATTATGGTAATGCAGTTGATAACTTCTACATGTTTCTTTACAAACCTTTTTTCCACAATCCTTCTCTATTCTGCCCTACAGGTATAAACTCCTGAGGTATTCCAGGGAGCGTCAGTACATTGATGGGTTGAACAATTTAAGATATATTCCTAAAATACTTGTCAGTAGATTTTATAAAAATATAACTGTAAACCTCAGACCAGATCTGGCTCCTGTTAGAGACTATTGATGGAAGTGAGTGGCAAGCTACATTCCTGGAGTTCAAATTTGTAACACTGGAAAATATAAATTAAAGACACTATATTAAGACCTTAAATTAGGTCTTTTTGACTATTTGATGAAGGATGTTTGGGAAGAGAAGAAAAATGACTGCATGGGTGACCATGCATTATATTCTGAAAAGAAATGCCAGCAGCTACTACTCAATGTTTACAGCATGGGACTACTAAATACTCAAGCCTTGTTTCACCATATTCTCTATCAACCACTCAACTATATATACTGCAGAAAACAGATCTGTAGCTTGTTTGGAAGCCAAGAGAGAGGCCTTTTCTCCCAGGAAATTTTTATAATTTAAAATAACTTAAATGAATGCTTTTTGTTTCCTTTTAAAATGTGTTTTGTAAATATGTGATGTAAATTGATGTGCTCAAATAGGTTTTTAAATATGGTAAATTATGCTTCAATATGAATTTAGGTGTATTACTGTGTTCAGTAGCATGAAAGAACAGATGTAAATATTTGTGTTTTAAACAAAATTTATGCCTTGTATGAAATAATGGAACTATCAATAATTGATGGCCAGCTATGACTGTAAACTGTTATACACGTTTTTTGAGCTTTAAGCCTGATGTATATCTGTTTTGAAGAATTAATTTCACATGTAAGTTTGTTCGGAAGAAAGCTTTTAATTTTACTTATTACTGGTAAAAATCCTGTGATTCCCTGCTTGCCATCTAAATCATAGCTAATGCATATTATTGCATGTGCATTTTGGAAAAATCTTTAAGGTTGTTGCATATCATGATATATAGGAACTCTTATTTCATTTGTCTCCACAGGTGCCACAAGTGTTAGTGTCAGGGATTTTATGCCTAAAACAGTGTGTTCAAGTCTATGTACTGTAGTTTGGTAGTATCATCTTTTTTAATTCTTAATAAATAGCACTTCTTATTCCTCAAGAATCAGAAGAGCCAAAAATGTATCTTCATTGGAAGACCAATGTTAGTTAACTTTTAAAAGAATTGGTAGCAAAATTTATGTCTAACCTTTATGGGGTGGAACTTTTAAGAGCACGCAGTGTTGGTCTAACTGCTCCATTTATTGTTAGGATTAATGGGATCAGAAATAAGCCAGTGCTCAGTGCTTTTGAAAATATCCCCAATAATATTAATCCACATAGATATTATGGGCCTAATCCTCTGAAGTGCTGAGCACTTCAGGTAGTGTGCGAAACACCCTAAACTCCATGAGCTACAGTGAAATTGAAGGTACTCAAGACTGATCAGGATAGGTCCCAGACAATTCTCTATTTTGTAGTATTAAATGCATGAACATCTAGCCTCTTTTTATTTATCATAAAACTTAATTTTGCCTTAGCATAACAATATAGGGAAAACAATCTAATAGCATCCAATTCAGAAACACTATTTTTGCCTACTGCTATTACACATCTGTAGCGAATATGATGTAGGAAGTAGTCTGAAACACTTACTTTTTCTATTAATGCAACACAAATCAGTTAAATGTTGAGCAAAATAATCTAGTAGATTAGTTTGTTGACTATCACAATCATTCAGTGGTTTAGGAATCAAAGACTTTCTTCTGCTCCCCTGAAAAATTAAAAAACAATGTATTGTTTATTTATTTATTACATGGAGTTCTTAACCAGAAACATTAATCTAAATTCACTGCCCACTTGTTTGCCTCTGGATTTACTGCTACAGAGGATTGATGCAGGTGCTTTAATTAGTTTGCTGCTAGCACTTTTTCTTTTATGGCCATTCCAACAGAACGTTTTGTCCTGGCCGTTTTTTTAACAAAACGTTTGAGGACACTTGTAGACATTCCAATAATTTACAGAAATGGAGAAATTACTGATTTAATTGACATCGTTCAAAGAGGGCTGTTGGAGATATTTCATATTGTATTGGAATGATCTTTTAATCTAGTCAATATAATATGCTGTAAAATATTTAATGTAAAGTAACAGATTGAACACACCCATAAAATAAGCATGCTTGAGTTCTTATATTACTGCTTTATATATTTCTGAATCTGAGCATACTGAATATTTTGAGGCAGATGGGTAGATATGAACTCAATATTTAATATACTAAATAAGCAACTATATTTTCAAAGTAAATTTGGTCTTATATCCATACTTCACATTAGCTGAACATGTTTCCTTAAGGGTTATTAAAAGGAATAGCTTTTAAAAGTCTGACTTCTGATTTGTTTTTGGTTTTTTTAATATTTTCTGGTGCATTTAAAAATACGCATGAATATGCTTTAGCCCAAGTTATGGAATCTTGCAAAGTAATAATGTATTGCTTAGAGAGAAAATGTGAAAGAAAAGAAAATATAATCTCAACTGCACATAAATGGATTACAAAGCATAACTGCAATTTGTTTAATTTAACATGACACAAATGTATTGTGCCCCAAATTGATACACCTTCCATTAAGAAAGATGTTTACTATCCATTTTTGCCAGATAGGTACCTTTTAGTATCAGGAAGGCTGCTATCTTATTATTAATATTACACCAAAATGTGTTCACTTTGTCTGAATCCAGTACTGTTCTGTAGCATACTTTAACATAAACAGTGCCTTCAAATAAAAGTAGTGAAGTGCAGAACTGAGGGCTATGCATGTTCCTTTTGATAAGATATTCTTAATTCTAGTAAAACATGAAGGATGTCATGCTGGCATTTTGGTTCCTGATGGCAAATTTGACTGTTCTTCAACGGTGGACACAATGCATAGAAAAAGTATTTTCAAGGTTCTGAAGGGAGTTTTACAATTGATGTAGAAATTTGATAACACTAACAGTGTCTCAAGTCTAGTCAGTACACTAAAGGATATTTTTCATCTAAATTTCCTTCCCATCTGTTATATATTTTAAATTAAGAGAAAATATAAAATTTAATATTCTCCTTGACACCAAGAATATATTGACAAATGAATGCAAAATGTTTATTAAATCTTTCAGAAATATTTTTGTACTCTTCTGTTTAAAATATTAGTGTTATAGTTAATTACAAACAAGCCAGTTATCAAAATTTAAAAATATTGCGTATCAGCAAGAGGAAGTGTACTTACAATTATTTTATTTGTAGAGGTATCTGAGGCAGGCTTATTGAAAACTGCACTGAAACAATTGCTGGCAATTTCCATACTTTTTATTTTTGTTTTGTTGTTCATGGAAATGTTTGTACTTTTTTATCATTGTCTCTTTTGAAATATAATGTTCTAAAGATAGTGGAGTTGTCTAATTTTATTTTTTTCTAGGCACTGTAGTCTATAGAAGGTGGCTCCTTCAATGTATTAAGAAAAAATAAGCGTTCTTTGAAATCTCTGGTACAGTATCATTCTCACATTGATCCCACAATTGACAGGATGGGAAGTTTCTTATTTGATAAGAACTGATCTTGTAGAAACCATTTACAGATAACATGTTTTCAAAGCATGTTAAGTTTTTATAAAATCATTCAACTTTTAAAAAATTGTAATAGCATAGGGTAAGAATTATTTGTGGCATTTTTTTTTAATTCTTCCCAGAGCAACATAGCACTGAGCCTGACTTGTAATGTCTAGGGGCTATTGTAAAACAATTTATTACAAAACCTAAAAATGGTGTACCTCAGCTGATTAACAAATTTGATCACCTGTTGAAATTTAATACAACAATTTAGTAATAATGGTTGTATCTCTGAAAACTGGCATTCTCTGGTCCGGCAACATCTGTTATCTGGCAGGACCATGGATGCGTCTAGACCATAGAACTCTGGAGCCTAAGGACAGGAGGGCCACCTGGGGCAGTGGAAAACAGGGTGGCAGCTCGGAGGCAAAGCAGGACTGGGGCCGGAGTCCCACAGCAACCCCTGGGAACACAGGGCTACTGTCGGAGTCTCCTGACAATCCCCTGGAGAGTGGGGCTGGGCCAGAGCCCCAGGGCATCTCATAGCAATGTGAGGCTGGGACAGGAGTCCCTGCAGCAGAGTGAGACTGGGCTGAAGTCCCCCAGCAGTCCATGTCAGCACTGTGGCAGTCCCTGGGAATGCAGGGCTGGATTCAGAGCCCTGTGGCAGTGTGGGGCCTCAGTCCCTTGGCAGCCCCCAGAAGCGCTGGGCCAGAGCCCTGCAGCAGTCCCTGGAGCGTGGGGTTGGGACCAGAGCCCTGCAGTAGCCCCTGGGAGCACGAGGCTGGGCCAGAGTCCTGCGGCAGCCCATGGTCCGCAGCCGGAGCCTGTGCTGCTCAGGGAGCTGGCAGCAGCTAGACAAGCAGCCCAGCCAGTTTGGGGGAGAATGCAAGGCAGGGTTCCTGGTGGAGCAGCCTGCCAGCAGCATGGGGTTGGGGCTGGTGGCAGACCTCCCCTGGTTTGACAAACTCTCTTGTTTGGGACCGGTGTGGTCCCAACGATGCCAGGCCAGGAAGGTCCAACCTGTACTTAATTCTTAACACTTTTTATTTGTTTAATTTTTCAAGTACTTTCAGATTTAAAGAATTGTTGTCCAAACATACTATATTGATTGAATTCTAACTAATAAGTTACTTCTTCTAAGCATAATACATACCTAGAAATATTCTAAAATGCTATAAGTAGCAGAAAAGTACCCAATATGGAGAGATTTCACTTAAGTCTTTCTTAGAATTATTAAACCTGATAGCAGACAGAGATCATCATGTGTTAGTGGTTTCCCCTTTTCATCTGTCATCCCTTTCTTTTAATTATTACTTTTATAGTAGCAACTAGAGTTCGTATCCCAACCGTAGCCAAATTTATATGTACTGTGTATGACCTGGGTTCTAAATGACAGTGATATACAAAAGTAGGAGAAGGACATACACATAGGCTGCATCTAGACTGGCATGATTTTGCGGAAATACTTTTAACGGAAAAGTTTTTCCGTTAAAAGTATTTCTGCAAAAGCACATCTAGATTGGCACGGATGCTTTTGCGCAAAAAGTGCTTTTGCGCAAAAGCATCTGTGGCCAGTCTAGACGCGATTTTGCGCAATAAAGCCCCGATTGCCATTTTAGCCATCGGGGCTTTTTTGTGCAAAACAGTTCTTCCCTGTCTACACTGGCCCTCTTGCACAAGTATTCTTGCACAAGAGAGCTTTTTCCCGAGCGGGAGCGTGAAAGTATTTGCGCAAGAAGCACTGATTTTGTACATTACAAAGGCAGTGCTCTTGCGCAAATTCAAGAGGCCAGTGTAGACAGTTGGCAAGTTTTTGTGCAAAAGCGCCTGCTTTTGTGCAAAATCTTGCCAGTCTAGACGCACCCATGGTGTTTTTTCTTATTTACAATATACATTTTCTGTTTAATTATATAAGTATTAGCTATCTCTGAATGCCACACAATCTTGTCACCGTTTGGAGGCTGATTTGGTCTTTTGTAGACATAGCTGCAGAAGTGCAAGATCAAAAGGATTTGGTGTAGGAGCTGTTATTGCCTCTTTTGGCAGTGTCTGGGTCTAAGTACACAACATACTGATGAAGATAGAGTAAATGCATCTTGTTCCATAATTTTGCTTTTGAGACTTTTTTTGTAATACAGATCTGTTTTGTTCACATTTCTTTTGTGATGAGGACTTTGGTTTATCAGTCTTATGGAAGATTTGAGTTTGCTTCTGGTGTCTCAACAATGTGGTTTCAATATAGGTTTTTTATAACTCTAAGAGCATTACTTCTGAACAAAGAAAAACATTTGAAAGAGTATTTGAAAACATTTTAAGAAGTGTTTATTTATTTTACCAGAGTTAACACAATTTTCAAAATAAAAATCTTTTGCATAGCAGTTCGCTTGTGTGCTCATGTTTCAAGATGAAAAATATTATGTGAGTAATAATTACTGACTGTTGGAGTCAAAGAGCAGAATCATTCATTACAGGAAATCAATTGACAAATCAAAATTGACCAGCGTAGGACAGTTTTCATGGTTAATGTGCAGTTCCTAATTCCTTTGGTTCACTAACTGCAGCTGTAGTTGAGTAAGAAAAAGGACTAAGGAGAACAGCAATAGTATAATGACGATGACCAGAATCATTAGCATTGAATATCACCTGGAGAGGAGAAAGAAAAACATTTGAGAGTGATACATAGTTGTACATTTTTAAAGCCAAAAGGGATAATTGTGATCATTCTTATCTGACCACCTGCATATCACAAACCATAGAATTTACCCACATTATTTGCTTGAACTAGAGTAAAACTATTTTTGTTTTTGTTTGTTTGAATCAAATCTTAATTTTAAATCTCTCCAGGATGGAGAATCCACCACAACCCTTCATAACTAACCTTTGGAACAACTTACCCTCACTGTTTAAAAAAAAAAAAAAAAGTGCTCCTTATTTTTGTCTAAACTTGTGTAGCTTCAACTTTCATTGATCTTGTAATTTTGTGCTAAAATTGAAGGGCTCGCTGTTAATTTCCCATCTAGGTATTTGTGGACTGTGATAGGCTGGATTGAGATGCATATGTCTATTATTTCAAAACATGTTTTACAATTTTTTAATCATGGCTCTTCTCTGAATCCTTTCTAACTTATCAATAACCTTGAAATGTGGCACAGTATTTTAGTAGTATTGCACCAGTGCTAAATTACAACTTCTCTGCTCCTCAAGATTCCCTTATTTATACACGTTTTGGCCTCAATGTTGCACTGACAGCTTATGTTCAGCCAGCTCTCCACTATGACACTCCAGCACTTCTTTGAAACATCATTTCCCTGAGTGGAGTGACTAGTCTAATAGCTCTTTGTGTGTGTTATTAAATCTGATTATTTTGAAACATAGTGTGTTTGCATCCAACTTATCAAGTGATCCAGATTTCTCTGTGACCTGTCCTCTTTATTACTTACCAGTTCCCAAATAACCAACTGTGCCTCTAAATCTATACAATAGTTTTATCTCGAGTTTAAATTTCGGAAGCACACACATTCTTTTCTAATGCTTTGACAATTTTTGGTCTGTGTTTTTACATTTTGTAAGTTATATAAAGCTAGTAAACTATGTGCAAGATATTATAAATCAACGTTATAGAACAGACACCGCATCAACTTTCTTGACTGATGTGCTTTTTTTAAAAAAAGTGCTTCTTGATAACAAGGTATTGTTGGCCACTTGTGAACCCTATTCGGGATAGATATGTGTGCTTTCTTTGCTCTCAGCAGGCTCTAAGGATTTGTAACATAGTATGCTGGCCCTTCTGTTACTGGGGCTAACCATGTAACTGAAAAAAGTGATTACAGAACTATATCCTATGAAATCTGGACTCCGTGAGAGAGCGGGGAGGAATGCATGGTTGCATGTCTTTAGACAGGAGGAAGAGGAATCCTGGAAAGGTATTAGTCAGAGAAACTATGGCAGTAAGTAAAACTTTGTGGAAAAGCAGAAACTCTGGAGAGGGGTTAACTGGTAAAAGAGGAGGCCTGGAGCAATGCGATGGAGGTGTGGGACTGTAACCTGAGTTTAAATTTGTACTTAGGGCCCCCTCAGAAGGAGGTTCAGTAGAAAGTGGGAGCAACTCCTTTCCCTTCTCACAGTCTCATGCCCTTGGTAAGACACTGCTTAGCCTAGGGTATGAGCAAAGGAACTGCCTGCACCACCACTATCAGTGTGTGTATCCTTGTGTCAACAAGGGAAAGGGGTTTTGAATCCATGGAGGGCAGTTGAATACCAAGCCTAGTGAGAGCTGGAAGACTGCTTCGTTACTTGAAAATGAGGGAATGATTTACTGAGTTTTGACCAGATAGTTAAATCTCGATTACCCCATCCACCACGTGAGACTGCAGACCGCTTGTGGAAGAGAGGAAACGGAGACATCAATGACAGTAAGATAAACCCATTTCAGAGTAATAGATGACAATTACAGAAATGTATTGATGGTTCTTTTGTGTTGTTGCATTCAATGTGTAACTGCAATGAAGAGTAACGGTAGTTCGAATTAGGAGCTTTAATTCGAACTACCTAGCCCGTGCCGTGTGTAGCTGCGAGCAGGTAGTTCGAACTACGGGGCATTTAAAAATGGTGGTGCCTGGGAACATGCAAATAAAGCCCGGGATATTTAAATCCCAGGCTTCATTTGCAAGTTCGAACGACTACATTAGCCACCCTTATACCCAAATACCCTAGATTTTATTCCTTTCTAGTACAGACACATCTTGTCGTCTCCCCTACACATATATACCAAAGACTCAATACTCCTTATTTTAGACACCCACTGTCATTGAGACCTCAGCATACCACATTTTCTGTATGTGCAGGTCCAAAAGAACAATGCGTGCTCTATCATTATTCCACAGTGAAGCAGAAAATACAAACTAACCTAACCATCCTCCCTATTCAGATTTAAAACTTTAAACTTTTCCTACTAATAATCACCCTCTTCTGAATCAGACAACTTGCAGATGAACATAATATCCAGCTTCATCCAATTCATTTTGTATATTTATACTGCATACCTTAAAATATTCTGTTAATCACACCAGGCTAACTTTTTGCTTATCTGGTATATGTACATTGCAGGTATGTCTACACAGCATTGTTATTTTTGAATAACTGACATTATTTCAAAATAAATTTGAGCTGGAGGACTTACTCTGACTCCTGTATCCCTCAATTCACAAGGAGTAAGGGAAGTTGAAGAAAGAGTGTTCTTCCTTCTGCTTCCAGCTGCGTGGACAGTGCCAAAAGCTGAATAAAGCTATTTCGACTTCAGCTACGCAACTGACGCAACATACAGGCAGTCCCCGGGTTACGTACAAGATAGGGACTATAGGTTTGTTCTTAAGTTGAATTTGTACGTAACTCGGAACTGGCTCCAGATTCAGCTGCTGCCACTGAAACTGACCAGGGGCTGACTACAGGAAGCCGGAGGCAGAGTTGCTCTGCCCCCAGCTTCCTGGAATCAGCCTGATCAGTTTCAACAGCTGCTGAATCTGGAGCCTGAGACAGAACAGCTGGGGCGCTGCCCGGTAGGTTCCCACAGGACCAACCCGGCAGCACCCCAGCTGCTCTACCCGAGGCGTCCCGCAACAAAAGCCTGGTCTGCTGGGGGGGGGGGCACACTAGCTGCGCCCCCTCCCCCCCCCAGCAGACCAGGGAGACCCGAGCAAAGCCGCCCAGGCGGCGGCAACCCCGCCGCCTGGGCGGCTTTGCTCCTGTCCCCCTGGTCTGCTGGGGGGGGGGGGGGGTCCAGCAGCTTTGCTTGACCCCCCCAGCAGACCAGGGGGACAGGAGCAAAGCTGCCCAGGCGGTGGGGGTCCTGCTGCCTAGGCGGCTTTGCTCCCGGGCAAACGAGCAAAGCCGCCCAGGCGGCGGCTTTGCTCGGGTGTCCCTGGTCTGCTGGGGGGGGGGGGACCGGCTTTGCTGGACCCCCCCCAGCAGACCAGGGAGACCTGGAGAAGCTTTTCTCGCCCCGGAAGACACTGGTGGCGACCCGCCGCCTGTGAGCTTCGGGGCGAGAAAAACCCCGTTCGTAAGTGCGGATCCGACATAAGTCGGATCCGCGTAAGTCAGGGACTGCCTGTATCTTAATTTGACTTTTGCCCTGCAGTGTAGATGTGCCCTAAGAGATTGTATAAACTGCAGATGGAATATGCAAAAGGGCCTATGTGATTTGGCATAATACACTCACAGGGCAGGACTTATGTATCTACTTGACCTTAATTGATTATTTTGTAACTTAAATGTTTTGCTACAATCTATATAATTATATCCTCATCTTAAAATTTTAATGGTGTATATATTAAAAAAGTGACCTAATGAAGGCTCTAGGTCCTCTTATGTTCGCCCACACTAATGTGTCTCCTACACAATTCCTAAATTTCATGTGGCATGGAAGCTCCTATTGCCTTTCATAAATCATGATTTGTGCAAAGTTCCCAGCTCCTGCCAGGTTTCATTCTGCAATATCTCTAGCTAATTATGTTCCTTACCCTCTACAGCACTATATGTTCTGTGGATTCCTAACGTATCTGTGTTTTGCACTGCCCTATTGAGATTAGGAATGATCTACAAAGTTTCTATTTCTCATGTATTGTCCTTGCCATCCATAGACTTCATGATATGTCTCTCCTGCTATGAGAACTTAATGATGTATACACTTGTATTTCAAACAAAGTCAGTTTTTTGGGAATAATATTTTAATTAGCCCAATCTATAGATTCCAATTATAAAAATGTTGAAATTTGTCATTTTAAACATTTCCAGGTTTTTATTTCAGCCAAACACCACAACTGCTTTCTCCTGAGGGGCTTAAGTAGGTGATCAATTGTTTCGCCTTCTCATATTGTACCTAGTAGAAATAAATTGGGGTGGCCAATATGATAGGTCCAAGATATTTGTCAGTTGGTTGCTAGCAAAGTGTTTTCAGTGGAGCGTTTCTCCACTCTGGAATTTTGTCTCCTCCCCAAACCAAGTTCTGATGCAAAAGAACTTGAGGCTAGTGATTTTTTAGAGCAGTTTCCAAAGCTGATGTATTTCTTCAGGATTTGAGGGGGGGGGGAGAAGTAAATGGAAAGGGATTCAACTTGGAATATTATTGATATTAAATCATATTATTTCTATAGATATTAAATAACTGTTGCATGCAGGTAGAGCATTGGCTCAACCTTCCTTTAAAAAAATCAATCACATATTAAGTTGCTATATTGGTATCACTATGGCAAATATCACTATAAAAAACATTAGTGATGTGCCAAGGAAAATATGGAACCCTCCTCTTCTCCATTAGACTGAGGGATAAATAGCTCTGCTGTTCTTTTCCCATAAGTACGGTCCCTTCTTCCTCCTCCCAAGACTTAGGAAGGGGGGCTGTGTAGCTGCAGAAATTGGAGGAAAAATCCCTAGATGGAAAAACAAGGCTAGAAGCCTGCTTAGAGGAAATGGAAGGCTAGTTCTGGGGTATTTGGTGTATGGAAATTCCTGTGGAGCTTTGAGTTTGCAAATTTGAACTGCTCAGTGAACCTGAAGGTGTTAATTCATGGCAGAGGCTTTGAAAATGTAGAGCAGGGTTCTGTGCATGGACACAATTATGAATGAAATACTATACAATTAACACAGCTTTGTTCTTTGCAATTATAGGTCCCTTTAAAAATGAGAAATAGAAGTATAACAAATACTCACATCAGCCCATTCATGGAATGGGTTAAGACCAAGTCCCTTCCAGTAGGTGACTGTGTCAAACTCAATCTTGTATAACCCTGTTACAAATTGTTCCTCAGTTGTGAGCTCATGGATCTCTCCATTTTCATTGGTTTTTCTGTATGAGAGCAAGATAAAATACATTTATTTTTGTGTTCAGACATCTGAAACAGAGGCAATCTATAGCACTGAACTGTAATGACACTCTAGCCAGACATATAGGAAGCTGCTGAATGATCATCTGGAATGACTTGTTCCTCTCTGTTCTATGGAGGCCTGACAATCTCTTCTGGAATCTAGATCTTCCACACATGCTACGAAGTATGGCTGGGCTGTAGAAGCTTCTTTGTAGTTACTGCTGCAAAGACTGGAGGTGAGCCGCAAGGAATCTGGCATGGTTATTCACTGCTTTCTAAGAGAGCTGTTGGGCTGTTATTTAAATGTTACTTTAAAGTCAGGAGGGGCAAGAAAAATTAAGCACTGGCCTAAGTGTGCATAATGCCCATGATGTTTTAATAAGCACAATTAATATAGTGGCTATTTCCCCATTATTATTATTTATTAATACTTCATAAGGTGGATTCTGATTCCTTTTATTGTGCTCATCTTATTTACAGGAACACTTTTTCAATTAATTTGAATTACATTGAGATTGCCATAGGTTTGACAAAGTGTAGTTTTATGACATTTCAATGGTCCATTGACTTGTCTGTTCTCCACCAGCAAATAGGTTGTTTTAAATTAGTCTATCAAGACATTAATATTGGCTAGAAGCTGTAGAACTTTGAGTGCTAGCCAATGTGGGAATGCGGCAGCTTTATTAAACATTGTCTCCTGGCTTAAGTTAGCTCTTCTAGGAATTTGTTAAATCACAGATTCCATGTTCATCTTTCATTAGAATTCTTCCAAGCCTGTCCTTAGAATTTTTCCTGATTGATGAAAATGTTTCTTTATCTTACATTGATCATGGTTAATCAACTTACTTAAACGTTCTCAACTAAAGTCCAATAACTTTTAGCTATGAGTACAGTGATGCCCTATAGTGGGCTTCTGAGCATTTCTTGTTAAAATTCCAGTATCACACTGAAGTGAGTATGGAAGTAATTTCTCTGTCTCCAGTGAAGTTCAACTACTTAGAGAGCTCTACATGATTATCTCTGCCAGATAGACCCTAATGAAAATGCCACCACAGGTTCTTTGCATCAGATCTCAGGTGTTTTTAAACACTGACCTTAAAGCATCCAGCTCTCCCTTCCATGCCATGTTTACATACTCACCTGCCCATACAACCTGCCTCCCACTCTAAATTACACTGTATTTTGTATATTACCAGGGTAGCCTGTTTCTTTCAGGAATAAGTATACATATCTCAAGTGACAGCATATGCTATCAGCTGTTCACCATATGCTTGTGCTTCCTTCTTTGGGGTTAAGGACACATTTTGGTTTAAATGGGAAAATATATGGCTAGATTTTTACATTCCTTCACCCCCCTACTCAGTGTGATTATATGTATCCATGGGTTATTAGGTTTGTCATAAGTTCACTAAAATGTATTGGCACTTTTGTTGTAACAAATGGAGTATCACCACTAATAATTCCTTTGTGTAATAATATTGAAAGACTTGCCCAGTTGATCTGGGGTTAGGTGTCTCATTAGTGGTGGATTCCTGCAGTGTGACAACTTTCACTACCCACTTGTATGTCCAGACTATTGCAGACTTCTTATCAGAGGACACTGGTTTCCTTAGCCAGACAATATTCTTTCTCCTGTAAGTTACTATACCGTTGGCAATGAAAGCTTTCTTTTTTATGCTCCAATGCAGCCAGAATTCTTAACTGGCACTTTCAAGTTCAAACCAAGTTAGAAGTCTCTTCTGATTACAGCATACTATCTTATGTAGATATTGGTGGGCATTCATTCTCTTACAACATGACAGTGGAGGTAGACTTTATACTAAAAACTGAAGTGCTTCTTGTAGCCATAAAGGGAAATGTTATGAAGAGGAAGAATCAAAGAACAATTGATAGAAGAAAAGTTTTTATACCATATTTCATGCTGTCTGTGAGTTATCTCCCTTCTGTTAGCAATTTTTCCAAACCAGTCAGGACCCAGTCTACTAGCTTTACAGTTACAATTTAATTAGAAGAGGAGATCCCCACACAGAGTAAATATTTGGTGTTGGCATACATTACCTTACTGCTTCTCCAATTGTAACTAATACCATTTTACGTGTTTTTAACATGAATGCCTATAAAATTAGGGTTTTCTAAACTTTAGCCTCTTTCAAGACCTCTCTTGCCTCTTCTCATTTTATTATATTACTTACCCGGAGCTTAAGAGCTGCCAGGTTCCATCTTCAGCCTTTTTATATAATTTAATAGGCACACTGGAAGCTGGACATCCTCTGACTGAATCTAGAATTTTCACAATAAGAGGATGCTTGGAATCCTGTAGAGAAAAGAGAGATGTAATTCTTGTATGGAAAATTATATAGGAGTGATGGGGCATGATGGAGCATGCCTCATAAACATTTTACTTTTTTAGAAATAGAGGGTGTCACATACACTCTCGTTAAATGAGACCAAGTTGACTGTATGATACAAAAATGTAGCCTACAGGATCTACAGGGAGGAAGAGAATAGCGCCCTCTCAAAGTGGTGCACTCCTTATGCACTCCCTCTGGGGTGCTGTAGTTTTGCCTAACATCTAGCGCAGTGTTGTTGCTAACCGGCACAGCCAACCCAAAGATGACAGAATAAAGCTATTAATAATGGAAGCCGGCAGTGGTGATGGTTTGGAATCTGGCAGCCTGATCTCCTTGTGTTAGTGTGAGGGCTAAAGGAGAGTTCTCTTGGACAGGAGAGAAACATGGTCATGGTGGCCACATGTTCCCCTTCCTCCTTTGTTTAACTTTCAGCTTATCAAGTACTGCATATGTGCTCTCTCTTGTTATCATAACCCCATTATGGACAGACTATGGACAGCCCTTGGGCAAGTGTGTATGGGTGAGAGGATATAAACAGCTTCCCCTGCACAAAGTCTGCAACCATTATGTTCCATGCATGCATTAGAGAAGTGAGTGCTTCCTCCCTGAGAGGCCAGCAACGCCAAAGAGAATGAAGATGACACAGGACCTTGCCCCTCACATAGTCCCTTAAATAAAATAGAAACTAGAACTTTATGGTAGCTGCTGGTTAGTCCCACCATTATTGGTTTAAAAAATCAGGTTTCAGTTTGTGATTTTTTTTTAAAGGGAGGTTCTAATTAAAAAACAGTAATAACTTAAACTGAGAGACCCCCTTCTCTCACTTCTAATCCCTTCTGAGGACCCATGACAATCTCGCTTCCCTCTAGGGATCCTGTCACTTAATCAGAGAAAAGATCATCTATTAACCTAAGAAACCAAAACAAACTGGTGGCCCTGACTGACTTTCTCACTCCCCCTCCTCCCTGCTTTCAGCAGAGCAGGTTGCAGGAAGAATTTGTCAACTTCTATGGATGAAAGAGCTTCTGAGCCACCACTTCAGAAACTCTGTCAGGGTATTCAGGGCAAAATGAGTAGAACCTGTTTTTCTCCACCCCAAAATCAAAGGGACTAGCTTCCTCAAACTAGTAGAGCAGACTGGGTGTACAAGGGCAATCCTGCTGGGGGAGATCAACAGGCTACACTGTGTGTGGATCTACCACATTTTTCAGAGCCACATGAGTGCCACAAGGCATGGGAGAGGGGAGGATGGACCCTTAGTTTTGGTTGCAGGTCTCTTTCAGAGCAGAGGATGTGGTGATCCACTCCAACTAGGAAGACAGGAAGAGCTGGAGGAATAAAGGAAGATTGGGTAGAAAAAAAGACCAGGCACCATTTCATTTTCCTTCTCTCCTGAGGTCACTGCAAGAGTCATTACAGAAGGAATTAACAGGTTAGTCAATAAAAGGCAATTAGGCCTGCAGGGAGATGAATTCTCAGGTAATACATCCACCCAACCAGTGCCTCACCAAGGTCTTGTTGATGGCGTTGATGGCTTGTGAGGGCAGGAGGTGCTTCTCTACAGCCTGCCAATGCTGAATTATATTTGAGAAGGAAGGGGGCTATGAGTTTTCTTCCCTCCCACCTTTCTGTAGTTGTTGAAATTATCCTCATAGGCTGTAATAGCATATAGCACCTTCAATCTACTCACTTTCATCATCATAAATAACTGCCGCAAACGAGGGGAGCATTCTTTCATAGGAATAAGAAAAGAGGTAGGAGAGTGCAGGGCAATCACAGAAGCTATAATTAAAATAAATCACTCTGTTTTATTACAGTTAACTTTCATTTATTCCAATTCTCATTGGGTATTTTTTAGTGACATAGGTTACAGCAATCACATTTGAAAAGCCACCTAAATACCAAAACACTTCCTTACCAGTGGTGCGGCTTCCGAGAACAACACCAACCCAGCTAACAAGATAAGGAGCAAAGAGCGGAAGGCCATTCTGCTTGTAATTTGTGTCTCAGTACCAGCAACTAGAAACGGATGGGATTTGGGATTTTATACCCAATCCCCTCAAATTAGACTGTTTATCAAATGTCCGTATGACTTCAAAGTTGCTGATTCTGATTGTGTACTTAGTAAATAGTAAGAGAATAAGTAACCCACACAAACATGAACCTTGCCTGTGGAGATTAGTCTGCTGCATTTACCTTCAGTAAGATAAATTAGATTGCTTTTTGCCTTGCTGATCACAGTTGCTTTATTGTGAATGGCCTATTCCTTTCCATGTTTCCTTTTCTGTGTTATATTGATTTTGAAGATGTGATCTTGACAATGTGTGAGATTTTCCTTCTCTCTTGTGCAATAATATATGTTTCAAGTTCAGTGTAGATTTAATTCTGGTCATAACATGGAAAATACACTCATTATATGGGTGAGAGTATCTAAAACCAACGGTCACTTACCTCATTCTTTGTTGAAAACAGTACCAAAGTCATTGTGGACCGCTCCATCCTCTTAGGCTATGTTTAGACTACAGAGTTTTTCCAGGAACCTGGACAAATGCTGCCGCATCCAGGGAATGCATCTGTTCTTCCAACATTTTTTGCGGAAGAGCAGACACGCTCTTTCAGAAGCCCTGTCTTTCTCGTTTCACGAGGAAGAAGGGCTCTTCCAAAAAGAGGAAGCTTTTCCAAAATTTGGCCCAGTGTAGACAGGCCAAATTTTAGAAAAGCCTTTTCTGAAAAAACAATCGGAAAAAGATACGCAAATTGCGGAGCACAATTTAGTTATCTTTTTCTGAAAAAAAGCAGCAGTCTACAGATCACCTTAGACAGCCTCTTCAGAGTTGTGCAGCTGTGTCAGATCACTTTGTGTCATGCTTCCACTTGCCTATCTCCCCTCCATGTCGCATAGATGTCCAAAAGCCATTTGCACCCAACTGTTTTCAGGTCGTCAAATTATTATCTAAATACTATAATAAATTATGGCCCAAATCAATGGCACGTGGAAAGTTAATCCCTAAAATTGGTAGTTATTTCTTTTAATTTGGCACTTTGTCTTGTAATCTAAATTGTCGCTCTATGCTTGTGATCAGCTGGATTCTTCTTTTAATAAGATTGTTGATGTCTCATCATAGAAGTCTTTATGTAAGCACTCCCCACCACAGCTCCACCTAACTTGCAGACAAGTCCTCAGTAAACATCAGCTACCCTGGCCATTAGCAACCACACAGGCTAGAAAAACACCCAATAGCTCACACTAAGGAGAATCTAACCCCTCCAGAATTTCCCTAAACACATTTCTGCCCTCCACCCTCTCCCTGCACATCATCAATTCCCACCATCATAACTGCAATGGTTTCTTGCATTCGTCCCAAGAGACTGTGGGATGTGGCTACAAATCGTTGGGTCAGGACAAGAACATGTGATGAATTTGAGAGTGATGGATGTATACTTTTTTTTTTTTAAATGTGCTCCATGCAGAGCCCTGAAATAAGGACCTGAATTTTGTGGCCATTGCTTCTAACACATATATTCAGTCTTCAATTGTGTGAAACCTAGAATTGCATGGATAACTGAATGTGGTTAAGTAAAAACATTTTGTTCTCTGTATGCAATTGTTGTTCACAAATAAATATTTAGTTATTGAGTGTAGCAAGGGCAAACATACTGTTTTTTTCAAGCTGCAATCTGAATAAGATTTACCAAAAACTGGATACTTTTTTAAACTTATTCCATTGAAACGGCACCAAATGGAAATATTTGACTTTTGTTTGTAAGAGTTATATAACAAGGGCAGAGTCCAGAAATTAGAAAAATCCAAACAGTTAATTTTTTGCTGCAGTCTTTACAGTTTTATTAATTTATTAAGTCACTTGTACCAAGTCTTCTGAACAAGCTCTCAATTTAAAGAATTTAAACTAAAAGGTCACTGGCAAACTCAACTGGTATTTTTGAGAGTTACTATTCCAGTGGCTGCCAATTCCACTAGAACAAACATACTCAATCCAGCAGACTAATCCACCAGTCTAGACAAATGATTCCCACCCACTACCCCAAAAAACAATGTCTCCATGACTTCAGCTGATCACACACAGTCTGCAGCAACCCATGCTGATTTTGCAAGATCTCTTGAGTTGTCACACAGATAACTTTGTTAAAAGTCAAGCTTCTGTCTTAGCACTTGTCTTTAAAGAGAGAGAGTGTGTGTGTGTGTGTGTGTGTGTGTGTGTGTGTGTGTGTGTGTGTGTGTGTGTGTGTGGAGAGCGAGCAAGAGCATTATTCTGTGTCTGTTGTGACTGATGGTGAAATCCTGATGGCGTTGGGACTGATGGTGAAATCCTGCAGAGTCCATGAGGCTGGGATTGAATTAACATGAAGTTTCATAGAACTCCACTGTGCTGTTGAAAGGGACAAATGGAGGTACTTTTCTTTTTCCAAATAGGGACACGCTTTCTTTCATTATATCTGCTTCCAGCTGAATTTGGCAAGTGCAGAGATGTTTGAGAAGATTGACAAATGGCATCCATAAACTGAATTTGGTCAAATGTTTAGATGCATACAGCATTTTGAATAAAAGTTCATGATAAAAACCATCAGTCTGTTCACTTTGCTTTTAAACTTTATCCCCTTCCCCTTACTCATTTGTGCGGTGGTGGTCTCTTTTGGGTTTGCATCCCTCCTAGAACAATGTTGTCTCGTGGCCACTTAGTCCCGTGTCATTGCCATGATACAAATAATAAATAAATGTGACTATAATTTCATTAGAATTAGTTTAGTTATTTCTGGAATTTAAGCATGTATGCTGATAGCAGACTATAGCTCTTGGTATTCACTGCCAAAATGTAACTTCTTTCAAACACATGGCATCAAAGAAAAAGGCAATGAATTTAACTGTTTTCTAACAGCATAGAGAGGGGCTCAATTACAAGTTACTGCACTAAGTCAAATGGTAATGCATGGGTGGGTTTTTTTGTTTTGCACTTCTACACCAATGCGTCCCTTCTGAACAGAGAGAAAAATTACTCGGAAAATCACAACAGTTTTGTCTTTAAACATTTATTGACTTGTCTGAGTTTTTGGCCAGGTTACAAAATAAAGACTACTATAGCAAAAAGGCATGCTGTTAGTTATAAGAATTAACCACCTCCTAAAACCCTATGGTAATTCTATCAATGGAGGGTATTGTGGGGCATACTTATTCCTGTGGGTTACTGACTACAGCAGTAGTTGAATATGAGAAGGGACTGAGGAGTGCAGCAATGGTATAATGACGGTGCCCAGAATCATTAGCAGTAAAAACCACCTGGAAAAGAAAATACTTGTCAGTTTGAAGCACAACATATATACCCCAAAACTACCTCAGCAATAGATTTAGCATACAGACTTCCCTGGAGTAGCATTTGGCTGATTTCTTTCAGTTAATGGTTTAATCTTTCATTAACTATGTAAACCTACTAAAGTAGATACAATTTAATGCCTTGAGAAATCTAAATCTCTATTAGAGGGTTCAGGACCTAATGTAAAGCTCATTGAAGTCAGTGAAAAGAGTCCTATTGATTTTATTTTTTAGGCTTTGGATTAGGCCCTTACAGACCTAATCCTGTCTGGTGCGGAGTACTTTTTAATTCTCAGAAGACAATGGAAGTGGTCTCAGTTCCTTGCAGGATCAGTCCTTAGCAATATAAAACAGGTTTGTGATTTAAAATGTAATGTAGTTTAGAGCTTCTCAGAATATTTGATTCAGTCTTTTAGGAAAATTGAATAGAATTCAATAATAAGCTGCTTTTTTTTTTCCTGGAAACTCTATGTAAACATTATAAAATGTGAAAAAAATAGAAGTGCTAGGCCACCAGCCAATGAAAACATAAGGTACAATTACTCCTCAGTCCTTCTGGAAATTTTGGATAGAATAGCATTTAAAGCCATGTTGATTTTTTCCCTTTCCCTTATAATTAATTCCTAGATGGTGTTTGTTTGAAGTTTTCTCTATCACATGCTTTAGAAATGATCTGGGGAGAAATGCACTTTAAACTTTACTATAACACATGATATGCAGGCAAAAAATATGTCTGACTTTTTAAAGCTACATGTCAGATTAAAGAGCTTTCAGTGATTTCTAGATTACTGAACCTGGAGTTGCTGTTCAAAACAAGAAAATGCCCCCAGTTTAAAAAAGAAAAGAAAAGAAAAAAAAAAGACCCTTTTCTGATTTATATTATGTTGATACCATTCATTCATTATGGATCTCCAAAGCCTTGCAGCCATCCCAGCAATGATAAAAGCATTTCCATACTGCAGAACATTTCAGATCTTTAAGGTATTTGAATAATGCACCAATTTGAGTACAATTTGGTTCTCTGTTGGTGTGAATGGGGGCAGTTCCGTTGACTGCAGTGGAGTTTTGCCCATTTACACTAGCGGAGAGTTTGGCCCATTAACTTATGAGGGAGCTCTTTGATTCCAGTGGTATGTACTGCAGATTTTCTGCAGATGATGCTGTATGATAGGGTGAGATGCTGCAGTGCATAATGCTACTCTTTGTGCATATGCACTTTTAAAGCAGATGTTCTACTCAATGTGTAAGACAGCTGAATAAATACTCACATCAGCATATTCGTGGAATGGAGATAGGCCAAGTCTGGTCCAGTAAGAGCTGGTGTCAAACTCAATCTTGTATACCCCTTCTACAAATTGTTCATCTGTGGTGAGCTCGTGGATCTCCCCATATTCAGTGGTTTTCCTGTGATGATAAATAGCCACATTAATTTTTTATCTTGACATTCAGATGTATCACGGCAGTAGACAGTGTGGAATGTTAAGTAGCCAGTTCTGTGGCCCCCACTGAATGATTCTATTCATCTGAAATAATTCCCTATCTTCTGCACAGCGTATGCTTCCCAGCATCACAGAGCCTATCCTTGTTACCAGCTCATCCATATATATCACACATTAACTCTGAGCGACAGAATTACTACAGTTATGACATGCATTTTGGCTAAGGCCTATTTTGATTTGGTGTTCAACTTGCATGTGTGATGTGGAACTGAAAATTAGAGGCCTAGAAAAAGATTGACGTGGTATCCGGAGACATGCCATGATAGAATTATGGAAGGAGGAAGATTTTTGAGGGAAAAAGATCTGCTGACTACCTGTTAAAAGCATATGAGGCAAAACATTTTTAATTGACTCTGAATGTTGTTTGCTTTTGGGCTCATGATAATATCTCCATGTTTGTTAGTAGTATTAATTTGAATTACAGTTCAAAGGGGTCAAATTGAGGACCAGGGACCCATTATCCTAGATGCTATATAAATGAGTATTGAAAAAAAAAGCCTTGTCCAAAGAGCCTCCTACCTAGGTTAATGATAAAA
Organism: Pelodiscus sinensis; assembly: GCF_049634645.1. Lineage (NCBI taxonomy): Eukaryota > Metazoa > Chordata > Testudines > Trionychidae > Pelodiscus > Pelodiscus sinensis. The sequence goes on from NC_134712.1 coordinate 73,027,551, forward strand.
TCCAGCAGGAGGCTAAAACAGAAAAGTGGAAAGGAATGGGTATTTGTAACATGGTCTAGCCAGTATAAACAACTAGGTCTTTTTTCAGTTGTTCAAATGGTTACATAGATGGTTTCTAGTTCCCTGTTCTTCTTCCCTGTTTTTATTTTCTATTTTTTCCTTTTTTTCTCTCTATTTTTGCCTGTTTTTCTTGAAATATTTATGAATGGAATAACTTCACAATCCGATATAATGGTGTGATGTTATTTGAAGAAAGAATGGGTCTGAAGTCTGAAAAGCTAATAGGACTCACCAGTTTTACTGCCACCTGTGAATATGGCTGTGTAGGCAGATAACAAAGAGTGGGAGCTGGAAGAGAGGGATTGATAATGAAAGACCCTAATAATGATCAGAGAACAAATCAGTTGTATTGTTCCCACTTTCTTCTTTCCATCATCCTCTTTCATTATACTTGTTTTTGTCCTAGAATGAATTGTAATCAAGGAAAACAGTCTCAATGAAGGAGGAGTTGCTCTAACTACAAAGTAAAGGCATATTTGTTGGGAGAAAAGTCTAGTTCCTTTCAAGTTGCTGTAGAAACTCTGGGGCCACAATTTAGTTCAGTGGGAATAAACTTTAACAAGAATAAACTGAAAACATTAAACAATCCAAACTTTTGATTGAAATAGGTTTATCGTGATGAGAGGTTTCTAGAACTGGGATGCCATCCCTGACTTGAAAACAGTTAATTTATTCCATTTATTAATGTTTATGAACTGGACCTTATTTACCTTTGAATAAACTGACAAAAAAGGGCAGAGTAGTTGATTAGTGAATGCTCACTGGTATTTACACTTGCAAAAGGAAGAGTGTCAGATTCTGCAGAAGTTTGTATGAATTTTGAGAGTACAAATTATTTAATCACATTAGTCTACCTATTCTAGCCATGTGTCAGTTAAACCAGCAATTGAGCCTGAGCCAAAATCTCTTATCAGAACAACTCATAGAAATTGAGTTTTTCAGTTAGGCTGTATTTTATGTACACAGAATCAATCTGTCAGATGTGAACAACCCAGAACTTGAGAGAAGATGGAATCCAGATTTAGTGTCTGCAATATTCCTTTTCTAGTTTAGGCCTATCTGGATCTGGGATTAAAACATTCCAGGGGCATTCGGATACACAGATTGTTGGTGCAATAGCAATAGAAAGAGGATACTGAACAAAAAGACTAATGCAACTAATCAGAGGGAAAACGAAGACAAGGCTACAGTAGCTTTCCGAAATGTGATATATAAATTTGCATCCTATGGTTCAGGTGTGTGTTGTAGACACCAAAAAGTTAATGGCACATGGCAGTCATGAAATAAAGAGCAAAATTAACTTATTATCAATAAATTGTCTATAATTTCCATAAAAATAGCAAATAGTGTATAAGCCAGCACTGACGAGCTAAGCTTGATGGAATCATAGGTATTTTACCTCTCAAGCTTCTGTACCTTTTGGTTTGGTTGCTAATGTCTTACTTAAATCATTTAAAATCGTGATTATTACAATCTTTGTGAAGAGCAACTGAGCATCATATTTACTTACAAATAATGTGGGATTTTCAAAAGCTCTCAACATCAATGGTAGCAGAATGAGACCCGTGCTGAGTTTGATTGAAAAATTCCACTTTGAGTATACATCTAGTGGCATTTTCCACCATCCTAGAATGTTAGGGAATTTTGCATGAGACAAGTTGCTCCCAGTCCTGTATTCAAGTGTATGGTAGTAGTACCAGGTAAAAGCCATTACAAGCTTGATGCTGTGCTCATGAAAGTCCAATAGCAAAACTCCCATGGGGACTTCAGTGATGCAGAAGTTTGTACTAAATTAGACCTTGTAAAAGGAAGTATCTGTTTGTGAGTGTGTAGACTATGTTTATAATGAACCTCTCCATTCATTCTTTGCTCTCATCTGATGAAGGGGCAAAAACATAATGTGGGCCATCTTCATCCATGGGATAGGGAGACATCATTTTCAAATTAAGAATTGAATTAAAAAAAAGTCTCTGTTATACCCGTGAACAACAGCAATTGTTTGTTTAAGAGTATGACTCCAAGAATTGCAATCAGACCCCACAATTGCAATGTGTATTACATAAAAATAATGCCTTGTTATAGTGTGAATATCGCCTGATTTGGTTACAAGCATGGTTCCAATGTTCATTTTAGTCTGCACAACAGCCATATTTTTCATTACTGGATTACAACTAGACCAGTCTATGCAACAAACCGGTGCAATTTTGTAACCAAGTTAGGGGACTGCTGAGCGTAAACACATTCCCTGATATCCTTACATTTATTGTTGTTAATCAGTGCAGTGATATAGTTCCCCAAGGCCTCAATCGATGGATTGTAAACAAAGCTTTTGTGAGTGAAACTGACTTACACTTTCAGTTTAACGGGTTCTGCCCAACAGAGAAAAACTTATTAATGGAAAGTAAACAGTGAAAGTACAGTTTGCATACAACAGTATCTTCTCGTGTATTTAGTTTGAATAGCTCAAATGATACCTCCATTTTCATTGGGAAATATTTTTTCCCTTCCGTGCTTAACTTGGCAGAAACTCATGGGCTGGAACTACAGCTTGATGGCTTGTTTAAGCATAACTGTATATTGAGTCATTTATTGAGTTTCTGCATTTGAAGAGTGTGACATAGTTGAGGGGCTGTTTACTCTAGTGGCTCTAGGCCCATTCTGGTTGGGCATTCACTGGTTGCTGTGTGAGCTGGGCGTGACCCCTACTGGCCTGCATCTGTAAGCACTGCCCAGAGGGGGATTGCCCTGAGGAACCTCAGGTCACATAGACAATGTCCCAACTGGTTCTTACCTGATAAGGGAAGTGGTCTGAACAAAGGAAGGGTGTGGTTTGGAGAAGAGGCAGTCTTGGCTGGGAAGCATGGAGAGAAGAGTCTAAGCTGAGTACTGAGGGTTCAGGGGCCTGTGGACCCCTAACGCAAGGGGTCTGAGGCTGCCTGGCCCCTCACTTTGATGCCCACATAGAACCTGGGCTGTGCTGTATCCTAGAGAAGCAATAAACCCTCTCTAGTCTACTGGCTGGCAGAGTCTCATATTGCTGCAGACAGGGTGCAGGGTTGGGGGATACTCGATGTGCCGCCACAGTGGTGTCAGGGGTAGATGGAGCTTCCAGCAACAGGGTGCAGTAGAAAGAAAGGGCTTGCAAGAGACAGGCATGCTGGAGGCAGAGCAAAGCTAATCCTGCGAGTTGTGGTGCTCTGCAGCACTCGGCCGGTGAGTCCACACCCCGGGGATCAGCGAGGAGATTGCCTACTCCCGAAGGCAGACCTTGTGGGGCTGTGCAGAGAGAGCGGCCTGCCCATGGGAAAACAATCAAGGCCCAGCTGATTGCCCGGCTGGAAGAGAATGAACAGTCCAGGATCATGGATCCTGTCTCATTGGGGAGCAGCCAGACACCCCTTGGGAGTATCTCAGGCTCTCAGACTGGAGGGAGGGCTGGAGTCCGCCAGACAGATGCAATGCCCACCAGGCCATGCTCCGCCAGCAGTGGTACGTCCAGGGCGGTGTCCATCCTGACAGAGCTGCGACAGCTGGAGATCAAGCTGAGGCAAAAGGAATTGGAGTCACAAGAGAAAGAGCAGCCAGACCATAGGGAGGAACGCCAGGACTGAGAGAGACAGCGGCAGCATGAGCTGGCCATGGCGGAATGGAGAAGGCGAGGGGCCCCAACTGCAGTGAGTGGGGAGGACCCCAGGGGGCCTGGGATGGCCAGACACTTTGAGAAGCTCGTGTTGGCTCAATGTAAAGATGTGGGGGACATGGACGAGTTCCTTAGCTCCTTTGAGTGACCTACACCAGAGTCCCCCAGCGGACCGGCTCCAACAGCTCACCCCCTTGCTGGATCAGAAGGCCGCAGAGATGCTCAACCAACTAGAGAATCTGCAGTCAGGCGACTGCAAATGAGTCAGAGGCCCAGCTGCACAAGTTCGGGCTGACCCTGGAGATGTACCGGAAGAAGTTCCGGGGGGTGGAAGGAGGAGCCAAGAGAGACCTATATGAATATGGCCTCCTGCCTGGCACAATACTGCCGCAAGTGGGTGTTTGGGGTCGGGGCCCAGATTGCAGAGGACCTGGTTAAATTGATGATCCTGGAACAGTTCTATGAAGCATGTCCACCCATCCTGAGCCTGGGGCTCAAGGACTGGAGGCCAGAGGACCCCCAGGATGCCGGAGGGTCGGCGGATGAGTTAACAGACAGCTGGTCCGGGTGTGAACAGGAGTCCTGGGGAGAGAGAGAATCGTGCAGAGACCGGTTCTCGGCTGAGTAACGAAGGAAATCACCTACGGGGCGAGCCCAAGAGACAGGGACCAGCCATCTGGCCCACAGAGAGACAGCCAGGGCCCGGACAGAGCCAGCCTAAAGGGACTTGCAGGACCTAACTTGCTGTGGACAAAGAGGCCACAAGAGAGTTCAGGGCAACAGGCACCAGGACAGGTCCCACAACCCAGGACTTTCTAGGGTTAACTGGCTGGGGCTGGGAGAAGGGTGGGCCAGCAGGCAAACCTCAGCTCAAAGTGTGAGGAAGGCCTCTCAGGCCAACTCCCCTGGGAGATCTGACCCTCTGGAGGTGGATTTCTCCATGTACCGGGTGGCAGCAGGGCAGCCCCTGCAGGTGGATGGCAGGGAGGTGATGGGCTACTGGGACATGGGTGCAGAGGTGATGCTGGCCCGGCCTGAGGTAGTAGCCCCAGACCACATGGTACCGAACACTCAGCTGACCCTGAGGGGCATAGACAGGATCCTGCTTAAGGTGCCAATAGCCCAGGTACATCTGAAATTGAGGGGCTAAGGACCCCAAGGAAGTGGGGGTGCACCGGCACCTACAGGACTGGGACAAGTACCTGCCGTACCTGCTGTCTGCACACAGGGAGGCACCCCAAGGATCTACCAGGTTCTCCCTGACCGAGCCATGCTACCAAAGGGGGAAGGACCCCCCTGGGCTTGCCGGGAGAGTTATGGGAGGGGAAGGCCTCCCCAGATGGAGAGTTGGGGGTGGAGGACATCTTGGCTCTCTGGGAAAGGCTCACTGAGCTTATGGGCCCAGCCAGGGAGACCCTGGACAGAGCCCAAGGGAAGTGGAAGGGCTGGTACGACCATAGAGAGTGGGCCCATGCCAGCCCCTCAAAGCCGTCCAGCAGCCGAACAGGGCAGAGCCGGCTCCTTCAGAGCACCATCAAAGCAGGCCCAAGCCAAGGGGAGCACCAATGTCACTGTCGCTGCTGTCCCCGGCGGCGGGGAGGAGGGCCAAACTTCCCCAGGTGAGAAGTGGAGTGACCCTGCTCAGTTTGCTCTTGGAGGGGGGAGATATACGATGGGCTGTTTACTCTAGTGGCCCTAGGCCCACTCTGGTTGGGCATTCACTGGTTGCTGTGTGAGCTGGGGGTGACCCCTACTGGCTGCGTCTGTAAGCACTGCCCAGCGGGGGGTCGCCCTGAGGAACCTCAGGTCACGTAGACAGTGTCCCGACTGATTCTTACCTGACAAGGAAAGTGGTCTGAACAAAGGAAGGGTGTGGTTTGGAGAAGAGGCAGTCTTGGCTGGGAAACATGGAGAGAAGAGATTAAGCTGAATACTGAGGGTTCAGGAGCCTGTGGACCCCTACTCCAAGGGGTCTAAGGCTGCCTGGCCCCTCAATTCTATGCCCACATAGAACCCGGCTGTGCTGTATCCTAGAGAAGCAATAAACCCTCTCTAGTCTACTGGCTGGCAGAGTCTCAATTTGCTGCAGACGGGGTGCAGGGTCGGGGGATACTTGATGCGCCGCCATAAAGAGTAAGATTCCTTCAGGGTATTTTATAAATCGTTGTTTTCCGTGTTCTAGAAAACATATGACTGAAGAACAGATGCGTCTGAACTCCTTTAGAGAAATGTTTTAATCATATGCTTTGTGGATGGAAGGAAGTTGAGAGAAAAGACAGCATTTTCATTTTGCACGCAAGGAATGTAGGGAGATGGCTCAAGGGCCTTCCTCTCTTTAATAATTAATATAAAATCCTAGCTAGCAGTGTTAAAAAATCTGTTCCATTTACATTGTCTGGGACCTTTTCATTATAAAGCTGTGTGTGGTGACTGAACTTTTTATTACCTACATTCATGCTGTCTTGGGATTTATGTAATATGCTCAGTGTAAAGTGCCGTTGAAATCAATGTTATTTATCTTCCTCCTGGGTTGTATGCGTATTGAAACTATGCCTTCAACTGTTTACAGGCATCCTACTAACTTGGACCATATTCAGTAGAATGAAATAGTGCTGTAGACTAAAAGTTGTGGCATAAATGAATTCAAATGCATAGGCAGTAGCTCATTTTCAACATTCTAACCCTAATCCATGAAAGAACTCATTCTGACAAAGGGCATGTCCACACAGCAAAGCTAAACTCGAAATAAGTTATGCAATTTGAGCTACGCTAATTGCGTAGCTTAAGTCAAAATAGCTTATTTCAACCTTTGGCACTGTCTACACAGCAGTTATTTCAAAATAGAGCACTCTTCCCCCAACTTCCCTTACTCCTCGTACCATGAAGTTTAGAGAAGTTGGAGTAAGAAGCCCATTATTTTGAATTTATTTTGAAATAACGAGCTTGCTGTGTAGACACAAACTACCTTATTTCGGAATAACTGATGTTGTTCCGAAAGAATGCTCTGTGTAGACATGCCCAAAGGGAATTACTGAAATATGTGATATTTGCAAAAGTACGTTGACATCCAGTGTGAAAATAACAAGGTCACAGATAGTCAAGTGAAGAGTTAAATAGTTACCTGACTCCTAGTCCCCTATACAACTAGACTGTACTTCTTCCTCAGAACTTCTCAGCTGGAATTAGCTTCCCTTGCATGTTTTAGTTAAACTCAGTTTGAATTAAGCTTCTTAATAAAGTCACTCATTGGACTGTAACTCACCTCCTACCTTTTAAATAGTTACTTCAAATTCAAGGTGTTTTTTTCATAATGCACTAAGGGTAGTATTAAGAGACAGAATGATAGTAATTATTCATACATAGGTACATACCTTGAGAAGGTCATCTCCCAATATGTACACTCAATGATTTATTATGTCAATGGCACATGAACAGTTTTAGTTGTTGATTGTATCCAGATATTCAGAAGGTCTGTGAGATAACATATTTCCAAATTTGCCTGCCCTCGTGGACTGGGTTTTGTTTAAAATTGAGACTGAAATATTTGTAGTTTTTCTCTGATGGTCCAAAGCCTTGGTCAAAGATACAAGAAGGTATCCTTTCAAGACATTACAACTATAGCAGTTCAGAAAACAAAATTTTCATCCTAGGAGAAATTTTGATCTTTCAAAGTTAATTTTAATTCTTAATTGGAGTGTTGGAATGTTAAACCGAAGTATTGAAACTTTTTGTGACTTAAAAAATTCCCAAAATGTCGAACCAACCAGAAAACCCTGAAACAATGTGATATAATAAATGGCATTTTCATTTGGAAATGGTGATTCAAAATGACACTTTTTGGCTTAATACTCCCAGCTGTGAAACTGAAAAATCTAGTCAACATGGACAGTTTCAGGAGGAAATTTTTTATTTTGACTAACCCACATTTTTTAGAAGAAATCATTAGAGATGGTCAAAAATTTTCTCTCAGATTTCAACAGCAATATGCATTTATGTGATAGGACCCTCCAGAGAGATTCTGTATAATGCTTTCCAATGAGTAAGATAATCAAAACTAGTCAAATAATCCAAAGTGTTTTTTTTACTTTAATTTAAAAAGCTGTAGTAAATTCTAAATTATCAATAAAATAGCAAAAGTTCTGTCATGAATTATGATTATTAAAGATCTTTTTCTCTTTGGATAAATTCTATTCTGTTTCTTGACTGCTGACCGTTTGGGGCAGGCATGCCTATTGGTGAGTTCACCTTCAGTTCACTACTCACTCACAAGCAGGAGCAGCCACACAGTTATGCACCCTTGACGCTCGGTAAAGGAAAAGTGCATCTGTTGCTTGTGACTGTTGCTGTTTGACAAGTTTGCTAACCACCTGTTTCCTTTTCCTCTCACTGTACCATACCCTAAGCTGAGCTGCCAGAGTTACATTTCTTTTATTTACACTCCTATAGCAGAACAAAGACCCAGACATTAGTTTGATTTCCTTTGGCCAGAAGATGAATATCACCCAGAGTGCACATATTTTGTCTGATTATTGTACATATATCAAAATAGAAAAGGATCTCAGGTCCCTCAACATCAGTGCATCATTGCCATTCACATTTTTCATCCTTTTCGCATCAGTCTTTTTCCTCACAGATATGACACGGCTGTGAGCTGGTAATTTGTAGCAACGTGACATATGTAGGGTACAGTCCTGCAGGCATTCAGTGGTGGATTAGTGCTTACAAATGTGAGTAGTTTCACTGAAGTACTCAATGTAATAAACACTAAGGATTCATCTTCATCCATCAATCAACTATTAAAACAAAACAAATCAGCCCTCCATTCTCAACCAATGTAATAGGATTGCAGGGACCATCCCAACAAATTTGAACGCCAGGTTCCAAATTTTTCACTTCTTGGCCCAATTATTAGCTTATTTTCTGAATTATGCAAAATGTTTGCAACTTTGGTGCACATATATTAAATTAGTTTTATACTTAAGGTCATAAGAACAGCCAAACTGGGTCAGACCAAAGGTCCATCTAGCCCACTATCCTGTCTTCCAACAGTGGCCAATACCAGATGCTAAGAAGTAGTGATGCACCTAACCTCCGTGAATTTACCTAGTTCTTTTTTTGAACCCTGGTAAAGTCCTGGTCTTCACAACATCCTCTGGCAATAGATCTATGGGGGTGTGTCTAGACTACATGCCTCCTTCGACGGAGGCATGTAGATTAGCCAGATCGGAAGAGGGAAATGAAGCCGCGATTAAAATAATCGCGGCTTCATTTAAATTTAAATGGCTGCCCCGATCTGCCGATCAGCTGTTTGTCGGCAGATCGGGGGAGTCTGGACGCGATGCCCCGACAAAGAAGCCTTTCTTCATCGACACAGGTAAACCTGGTTTCACGAGGCTTACCTGTGTCGATGAAGAAAGGCTTCTTTGTCGGGGCATCGCGTCCAGACTCCCCCGATCTGCCGAAAAACAGCTGATCGGCAGATCGGGGCAGCCATTTAAATTTAAATGAAGCCGCGATTATTTTAATCGCGGCTTCATTTCCCTCTTCCGATCTGGCTAATCTACATGCCTCCGTCGAAGGAGGCATGTAGTCTAGACACACCCTAGGTCTAGAATTACTATTAACCATGTCTTCTGGCCCAGGTTATGTCTTACGAGTCAGGGGTGGGGAACCTTTCTTGGGTCAGGAGCCAAGGACGCACAGAAAAATCATTCAGGCCCAGGCTAGTAGATTTTGTGTGCTCTAGCCCCATGGGGAGAACAGCAGAGGGCTGGAGCTCCAGCACCAGCTCGCCAATGCTAAGGGGGAGCCCCAAACACCAGATCAAGGCAAGCTTTAGGTTCCCCAGCTCTGCTGTAAAACTTGTAAACATAGATCTGTGTAAAGTAAAAAATAACCTAACAGTACTGCCAGCCCTGTGGTTGTAAAATCCCATGTCTGAAAATTTGTCAGCTGCTCAAACAAGTGCGATGTTTGAAAGTAGCATGGCAGTAGCCAAACACCATGCCATTTAAGAAGGAATAAAGTTTAGTGGACTTCATACAAAAACAATAAACCGGAACGTCTTATCCTCCACACTGCAGGCCTTCCTACTATCCCAGGCAAAAACAAGGAATCAAAATTTTCCAAATTTATGCATCTAAAACCAGTTTCATAAATTCATATTTAGAGGCTTAAAAAGATTGACTTGATGTTCCGTGATACTGAACACTTGTAGTTTCCATTTACTTCAGTGGGAGCTATTGGTTCATAAAAGTGGCAGGATATATCCCTAAATCTCAATTAAGAACAATTTTACAAGGTAAGCTCTTATATTACACAACTAAGGGAATATAGTATTTAGCTTGTTCCTCTGCAGATTGCATATAGACATGTTACATATGCTTTTAAAAACTACTATTCTCATATATTTTAGAAACAATATAGTGTTCCTAATGATGGCAGAAAAACATACTGTGGTTTTTAGAGACAAATAGACTTGTCCCATCACCTGCATGAAAAACTTGGGAAGAAAATAAGTTTTGTACAAGGTTTCACTTTTTACATTTATAAATGCATTCTGAATGCTGCTTGTTCCTATATTAGCTCTTAAAAGTTTCTTCAGATCTATTCAGCTATGGTGTAGCACATGTACAGAGGTTGGTTTGTGAATTGCCCAGAGACAGAGGAAAACAATGATCTCAATGCTGCAGAGAGAAATAAATAATGTCACAAAATCTGTAGCAAAAGATATTCAGGAAGATAAACTGGCTAGGGTGCTCACTTGGGAGACCTGTCTTCAGCTCCCTGCTTCTTGCATGACCTTTGGCTAGTCACTTAATCTCTCTGTCTCAGGTCCCCATCTGTAAAATGGGAGTAATTGCTTTCCAACGTCACTCACAGGAGTGTTGTAAGGCTAAATACATGGCAGGCTGTGAGCTGCTCAGATACCTCACTAATATGTGCAATAAAAATGCCATAACTGGAACCAGAAACAAATATTGTGGACCCTTTTCTGCTCTCAGTTACACCAGTGTAACCTTGTCCAAGGGGCTTCTCCTGACTTCCATGTGTGTCAGTGAAAACAAGAGGGAAGGTCATTTATTGTCTTTGGCTGTGTCTAGACTGGCAAGTTTTTCTGCAAAAGCTGTTGCTTTTGCGGAAAAACTTGCCAGCTGTCTACACTGGCCGCTTGAATTTCCGCAAGAACACTGACGATCTCATGTAAGAAATCAGTGCTTCTTGCAGAAATACTATGCTGTTCCCGTTCGTGCAAAAGTCCTTTTGCGGAAAAGGGCCAGTATAGACAGCTCAGATTTTTTTTGCTCAAAAAAGCACGTCTAGATTGGCACGGACGCTTTCCCATAAAAAGTGCTTTTGCAGAAAAGCATCCGTGCCAATCTAGACACTCTTTTCCGCAAATGCTTTTAACAGAAAACTTTTCCGATAAAAGCATTTGCAGAAAATCATGCCAGTCTAGAAGTAGTCTTCATGTTTAGGGCTTTCTAATGAAGATTAGAGGAGAGTGAATTTGCTTGGCTTACTTCTCCACAAATAAAGCTCTGGACCTACTGTATATCAAGATGGCTACCCTGGACTATACAGAAGGTCAGGTGCACAGGGTTTTAATTTTTAACAGCAGTGGTACCACAGCACCTTTTGAAAGTGAGGATAAAAATATAAAATATTCTCTCACTAAGGTAAGATGAAAAATTCAAAGTAATTCTCCCTACTAGTATGCATTCTCTTCATGGGCCTGATCTCCCTGAACTTGATAGGCTTTAAATCAGGCTCCATAAGCATTCTTTGCAAAATAAGTTGGGCATCCAGTTAAAGTCCCCTTTATATCTCATTTTGATCTTTAAGACATCATAAAAGTTTCAGAGAACAACATAACTTACCCAGTAGCGAATTCCTTCCAGTTTCCATCTGCAGCCTTTTTAAACACTTTAACTGCTACATTGGCAGCTGGACTTCCTCTAACTGCATCCAGAACTTTCACCATAAGAGGGCACTTGGAATCAACAGACCCATGGGAAACCTTGAGAAAGTGTTTAAAAAAAAATAAATTGTGTAGTGCACCAAATTATAGAGGCATATTCAACATGCCTTTCTACTTCCAAAGAGCAGAAAAGCCACACTTGCAGGGTTTAACACCCTCATGAGGGTATGTTTCAAACAAAGCAGTATTTTAAACTCAGTATAGTTCACAAATAGATGTTCACAAACAGGAGGGTAATCTTAGATTGGGTGCACTGTATTACTTCAGGGATTGATTTACAAATAGCTCTGGAAAACAACATGCTAATTAAGGATGTTTCTTTAAATGAGATCAGAAATAGGACAAGAAAGTAATGAACAAGTATATGTGCAGGCTAACCACCTCAGCTTCTACATTTGATGATCAGCATCTTATCACCTCAGAAATATCCCTGGGCCTCAGAGGAAATTGCCTTCCCCATCTTTGCTATACTGTGTTTAATTCTTAGTAATAATTCAATAGCATCTCCCATCTTTGGCTCTTGCAGTATAAGAAGTAAACAAGCATCACAACACATTTATGTGGAAAGTAAAATTATCCCCATTTTACAGATCTAGGCTAGGTATAAACTACAAAGAAAAGTCAGAAAATGATACGCAAATTGTGAACCGTAATTTGCATTAACTTTTTCTGCTTTTCTTTTGAAAGAAGCTTTTCTGAAATTTGGCCCATTTACATAGGACCAGACTTCAGACAAACCTCTTTCAACACATCCCTTCTTCCAGTTTTTCCGAAATTGTTCCAAAAAAGCGGATGCGTTCTCTGGACATGGCAAAGCTTTTTCTGGGAGGCATCCTAGAAAATCTCTGCAGTCTAGACATAGTCATAAATATTGTATCACAGAGAAATAAAGGGATTTGTCCAACATTACTGTGTGAATTAAGAACAAAGTCCAGATCTTCCAGATTCCAGCCCCTTTTTCTTAACCACAAGATCTCAGTGAAACAGATGAACCACAAGGTCTTTGAAATAATATATAGATGAATCCCAAAGCTGAGTTTATTTTAAATATTACTATGAATTTTGAAGAAAATGCATGAGAAAAGTGGCATTACCAGAACACTGTAGAATGACAATGGCTATAGGAATTGGCTTCAGGCTAGTAAATGCATACAATATAGAATATATCTGTGCTTGATTTCAGAGAATTTATGCTATTTGCAATCATTTTAATTCACCCTTTAGTACCAAAACACTTACCAATGGGGCAGCTTCAGCAAGAAATACCAGTCCAGCTAAGAAAACGAGATGTGCAGAATAAAAGGCCATTCTGCTTGCTGTTAGTGAGCTTCTGTGCCAGCAGCTAGAAGCTGATGGGATTTGGGATTTTATACCCAAGCCTACCACAAAACAGGCTGCTTATCTGGTGCCCATATGACTCCAAACCTGCTGATTCTGATTATTTACTTAATAAACAATCCAATCCTGCAGTTATTCCAGGCTTGGAACTGCCCTGACACTCAATGGGACTTTTGCATGCGGAAGGACTGCAGTATCATTGGAGCTAAGAGAATAAGTAACCCACACAAACATGAACCTTGCCTGGGGAGATTAGGCTTTTGGAATACCCTCTGTAAAATAATGCAAATAATTTGTTTTTCTCTGAGTGCATAGCTGCTTAGAGCAGGCCCTATTTCCGTTGTTGACTTACACTGGAAGCATTCTTCAGTCTCATTTTTTGTCTACTCCCATGCATGTTTCCTTTTTTAATTTAATTTTTTCTGAGACCCAGTTGTCCATCAGAGTGATATTTCCTTTCATGCACATTATAAGTAGAATAGGATAAAATGCTGCATGATGCATAAAAAATATGATGGTGACATCCTGGTTCCATTGAAGGCAATGTCAAAGTTCCCATTGACTTTAATGGAGCCAGGATTTCACCCTTTGTTATTTAATGGCAAGTCTCTGTGAACTTAACTTATGCAAGAAATGGCAAATGACAGAGATAATAACAAATTAGTTTTATTTCTCTCCATGTACCTGTTACTATTTGCAGAATGATTCCCATCTTAACTGAAAATGTGAGTAATAGTTCTTGCTTCTTTTTCAAAATCTATCTAAGAAGGAGGCATAAACTTTGAGGAGAAAGAGCCTTTACCTTTTAGGACTTGATCCTGCATCATTCAGGTGTTGAGAGTTTTGCCATTGACTTGAACAGGATGAGGATCAAGTCCTTAGAGAGAAGTTTTAAAGTATGAAGTGAGACAATGGGTTTATCGCCCCCCCCCCCATGTCTTATGCATTCATTTACTTGTATGTAAAATTATTAATGTAAAAAATGTATTATAGAAACCCAGCAGGGTCCCCTGATGTTAAATAGTATACATACATTGAAGCAGACACAGTCCCTGTCCATAAATATTGCAATGGGAACATTCTACACCCACTTTTAACATATAAAAATGACCACACAATGGGTATGTGTCTACACTACAGAATTTTTTCAGAAAAACGTCCGTTCTGCATTCGTGTTCTTTCAAAAGAAAATGGAAAGAACAGAGGAGTTTTCCCGACATTGGTAAACCTCTTTCTAGGAGGAAGAAGCCTTTTTCCAAAACAGCTCTTTCAGAAAAAGGCATGTGTGTGGACGGAGAAGAGGGAGTTCTTTCAAAAGAAGAGGAAAGAGAAAAAAGCACAGGTGCCCTGGTGGCCATTCTGTATATAGTAATCACAGCTTATATGCGAGATAGCGTCCATTCAGTGTGGACGCTCTTTCGGAAGAAGATTTTTTTGAAGATCTCTTCCAGAAAAGCTTCTTCCAAAAGAAGCCTGTAGTCTAGACATAGCCAAAATGTAAGGCTGTTGAGAACCAGGCTCAGTTTCCTTGCAAGCCAGTGGGAGTTACTCACACCTTGAGGCTAAAACTTCTGTTCTCAGATTAACACAGGGAATCTTTTCTTTATGTATTAGAATACCTCTTATACATGAAGCTGTGGTCTTTCTACACATGGAAAGGAATCAGAGATCTCCAAGCAGAATTTTGCCATTAGCTCTTAAGACTTTCCATAGCAAGTTAATGGCTAAAACAGGAAATGATCCCAATTTCAGCAAAATGTCCTCATGGCATAACATTGGCTCATATTGGCAACCTCTGGAATGTATTTCTTTTATCTTCATATGAGATTTCTCTGTTCTGGATCACTGAATTTGGAAGAAGCAGACTTTTTTAACATCTTTGTAAGATTCATTTCATCAGTTGTTTATAACAGGGATGGGCAATAAAACAGTGGCAGGCCACCAAGGGCTACTGTTGCTCCACAGGTATGGGTGATCGCTGGGATGGGTGCTGAGATCCACTGTACCTGCACAGGCACAGGTAAATACAATGATGAGGGGGGCCACCAGGGACTAACTCTGGCAGACCAGATCCAACCCGTGGGTCGGTATTTGCCCATCCGCAAGCTATAGGAATAGCATTTTCAGCTCTGAGTATTATGCACTTTATTCAAAAGAACATTGTTTTTTGGGGCAATGTTGTTGTCATTAAGGATGGTTTCAAGATAGGGAAATATTCTGTGCCTCAGCTTAAATATCAAGCTGATCTCTCTTTCTTCTCTTTCTCTTTTTCTGGAATAAATTGCCTAGGGAGGTTGTGGAATCTCCATCCCTGGAGATATTTAAGAGTAGGTTAGATAAATGTCTATCAGGGATGGTCTAGACAGTATTTGATCCTGCCATGGGGACAGGGGACTGGATTCGATGACCTCTCGAGGTCCCTTCCAGTCCTAGTGTTCTATGATTCCCTTTGCTTTGCATTTTTGAAAATGGTCTGAGTTATTTCTTCAGTTCTGTGAGTCCTAGGACATCTCCAGAATCAGTGGGGAGGGTCTGAGCACTGAGGCTCTTCTATCCTGGGGAATCTTGGAGCTTATGAAATGTAAATAGAATGACCATATTCCACTGAAGGCTTTTCTAAACAAAGGCTGTTCCTCCACACCGAGTACAAGGTATAGAAAGGTTCAGGAAACAGCAAATAAGTGGTTTAGGGCCTGTTGGAACTGGAGCACTAAGAAAAAGGGCTGTTTGGAGTCAGGAGACTTGATGGGGTTAGATAAAGGTACAGGGATCTGGCTGGCTCAGCAAGAGACTAGGTTGTGGTGAATACAGAAGGAGGTGGTTATGGAAATATGTGCTTAATCCTCAAATATGCCAACTCTTTAGGGCTTAGCTGAATTCCAAATTGTTTGAAGTTCACCAGCTGTTAGTTAAAATTAATCATTTTTTAAAATGAAATAATGCTACCTATTTGGAAGCATTACTGTGTTCAGGTCAAGAATAAACATGTCCTGTTAATTCTCTTGTTTACATCAAAGCTGCTTTCCAGATGCTATTCTATGCACATTTCTCTCTCTCTCTCTCTCTCTCTCAGGCTATGTCTAGACTGCAGGCTTCTTTCAGAAGAAGCTTTTCCGGAAGAGATCGTCCAAAAAAAACTTCTTCTTAAAGAGAGCATCCACACTGCCAAAACTCATTGAAAAAAATTACAGAAAATAGTAGTCTATTTTTGTTGAAATATGTTTGGTTTGTCTGATTTAATTTTAATCTAATTACATTTTCTAATATGTTCTTTATTTACATTGGTGGTATTGTCACTGAATACCTACCCCTAGCCAATACTATAATTAACTCAAGTCTGTAGGGACAGATTATGATCTTTTCAGGTTGCCCATATGTTTGCTGTGAATCTTGTGTCAGCTACCACAAATGTGTACTTTGCTCAGTATCTTTCTGTTTAAGATTGTTAAATGTTTAGTCAAATGATCACAGGCACCTTATTCTGGTATCTAATACAAATAGACATATGGAAACAGTTTTTTTAACTTCCTAGCACTCAGTTCCAATATTGTATTTGGTTTGGGAGTTTCTTCTACCTTGCATAAAACATGCTGTTGAAAAATTAATTGGATTTTTTTAAATGCTCTTGTTCAAAAGGAATTGTTCTGGGAATTTTCTCTGGCCATGTTATACAAAGGACTAGGTGATCAGAATGGTTCCTTCTGGCCTTGAAATCTATTAATCTATTCAATGATCTTTACACTTCTCATTTTAGTGGAATTTGGTATACTATCTATTACTACTTGGATTCCTCTTAGGATACGTCTAGACTGCAGGCTTCTTTCGGAAGAAGCTTTTCTGGAAGAGATCTTCAGAAAAAAACTTCTTCCAAAAGAGAACATCCATGCTGAATGGAGGCCATCTTGCATGTAAGCTGTGATTACTATGGACAAGTGGCCATCAGGGCACCTGTGCTTTTTCCTTTTTCCTCTTCTTTCGAAAGAACTCCCCACTAAACTAGCACACCAGGAATTGTCTCTCATTTGAAATGCGTATTTCACTAAAACTAGCACACATATTACATGATTTTTCTTTCTCTTTCTCTTTTTTTCTTCAGTTTGATAATAGACTGAGTAGGAATGTGCTGAAAAAACACAAAGAAAAAGTTCCAGCAACCTCAATTGTCATGGCAATACCCTAGATTTTTCAAAAAGTTTGGTTCTGTTTAGCTAGTCACTGTAATTTTCCTTCTCTAACTTGTTTCGATTCTCTGCCATGATGATAATTCTTTATGTGACTGTCAGCCCTTTGCATTGTGACAGCTTAAATTAATGTTTTGATATTTCTCTCTTTGTAAGAACACAACAAAGAAGATAACTGCCAAGGGTAGCACAGAAACTGTGAGAATGTAAAGCAGACATTTGTGCACCCATAAAGCCAGAAAGAATAATTTTCATTGCATTAGCTTGTTAATAAGCCTTTGCAAGTAATCCTGCATACTTGGGTTCTGTCTGCTATCAAGATCTTCACATTCATCGGGATTACATGAAACCTGCGCAGTTTCCAAGGTAAATGGCCAGCTGGGTGCAAAGCTGATTGAGGGGGGTGAATCAACAGCTGGTTCCCTGCTTCCCGGTCCCCACGCGCCTTTTTCTGAAAGAGCTGTTTCGGAAAAAGGCTTCTTCCTCATAGAAAGAGGTTTACCAATGTCGGAAAAACCCCTCTGTTCTTTCAATTTTTTTTTCAAAAGAATGCAATTGCAGTGTAGATGTAAATGAAGTTTTTTCGGAAGAGTAGTATAGACATAGCCTCAATGGCTACGTCTACACTGGCCCCTTTTCCGGAAGGGGCATGTAAATTTCACTAGTCGTCGTAGGGAAATCCGCGGGGGATTTAAATATCCCCCGCGGCATTTAAATAAAAATGTCCGCCGTTTTTTTCCGGCTTTTTTAAAAGCCGGAAAAGAGCGTCTAGACTGGCCCCGATCCTCCGGAAAAAGTGCCCTTTTCTGGAGGGTCTTATTCCTAGGAATAAGACCCTCCGGAAAAGGGCACTTTTTCTGGAGGATCGGGGCCAGTCTAGACGCTCTTTTCCGGCTTTTTTAAAAGCTGGAAAAAAGCGGCGGACATTTTTATTTAAATGCCGCGGGGGATATTTAAATCCCCCGCGGATTTCCCTACGACGACTAGTGAAATTTACATGCCCCTTCCGGAAAAGGGGCCAGTGTAGACGTAGCCAATGTGTTCTCTTGGGCTGAGAGTCTGAACAATAAAATATATTTGGGAGTTGTTAGCCTGCAGCCCCCCTGCTACTCCCCTCAGCTCTGGTCATGCTGTATTCTTGTTGGGAGTAGTGCTGGAGTCCTCACGATTCTGGGTGACTTCCTTATGCATGTCAGTGACAATTCTTGCATTTGCTCTTGGGTATTCGGGGCGCAACACATTCAGGTGAGTTTACACTGGCTCTTTGGGCAGGAATGAGGCTTGGGCAAATGAAGATGAGGCTTTACACTTGGGGAGACTATGACTTCCTGCAAGATGAGGTAGGGACAACCCCAGTCTTGTCAAGGTGGAGAACCGGTCTGAATGGTCAGCCTCTCTAAGAGGCTGCTGGACAGACGGTTTCCACATGGCTGTGGTATTTTCTTGCTCAGGAGCTGCATGCCACGAGGCGGGTGTTTTAGTGGAATATCCTGGCAGCCATTTATAAATGAATATCAGTCATTTAGTAATGCTATGAATGTGTTGGTTCACGTTGAGCTGTGCTGGTATAGCTCAGGCCATTGTCTGTCTTCTCTGATTAATTGCCTCGATGTGTCTGGCCCTGCATTTCTGGAACTCTGTCTCACCACTGAATTAGTAAGTGCAGTATCTCAGCTCCGATACAGCACGATTTCAGCTACCATGTACACTGTTTGAGTTAACTGCTTTCCATTTACTGTCACGCTACCCCAATCACCACAGTCACTGTCACATGGTTTGGTCACTATGGGTCATGCCTCTCCACACCTGTGATGAAAGTGGTCACATACCTTTGCTTTTCTCTTTTTATGGATTGCTCAAAATTTTCAGGAAATGCCATGTTCAACATAAGCTAAGTCTAGACTATGGGTTTTTTGTGGGATACCAGAGATTTGCTCTTTCACTTTTTTTCATAGAAGAGCAAATGCGCTCTTTCGGGAAGCCCTGTATACCTCGTGTCATAAGGCATAAGGGCTCCATCGAAAGAGGAGGCTTTTCTGCCATTTGGCCTTGTCTACCCTGGGCCAAATGGTGGAAAATCCTCTTCCGCAAAAGCGATCAGAAAAAGCTAAGCAAATTGCGGAGCACAATTTGAATAGCTTTTTCCTGTAAAGCCCTGTAATCTAGACCTAGCCATATTGTCTCATCTACACCGTTTCTGATGGGGACAATGGCCTGTCCATATACTTCAGTGGATTTTGGATCAGGACCCAAATTCTTTAGCTGAGGTCACTAGGTCCACACAGATCAGTGTATTTGTGCATGCACATAAATGTAAG
The DNA here is from genome assembly GCF_049634645.1 of Pelodiscus sinensis. NCBI lineage: Eukaryota > Metazoa > Chordata > Testudines > Trionychidae > Pelodiscus > Pelodiscus sinensis. The sequence continues at coordinate 73,047,069 of NC_134712.1, forward strand.
CTTGAACAAAACCTTGCTCATGCAAAGCAAAGAGGCTGCACATGGTTGAATGTGTCTTGATTTAGAGTTTAAGGAACTCTTCCAGATTTTTCTTTCTGTTTGTGGGGGGTCTGTCTGGTTTTAAGTATGGCAGAGAAGTGTGACCACTATCATAGATTACGGACCTTATGGATACATAACATGAAGCAGGAGATGACGAAGTGATTAGCTAAAAAGTATTTGGTTGAGCAGCCACAATTCTTAATCTAGAGTCTCTGATCCAAACAGCTCCAGTGAAATGTCATCAGGCCGTCCAAAATAGAAGTGGTGAAAGCCAGGAGCTTAATCAACCAGTATCTATCTGACCCCAGGGAAGCATAGCAGCGAAACATTTTTGTAGTAATATCCCAAACTCTTTCCATATGTCCAGGGCCCGCCCGAGGCACTCTGGTGCCCTGGGCACGGGTGTGCGGCGCCTGACCCTGGGTGCACGGTGCATACGTGAGCCCACCTGTGGAGAGCGGGCCCGCCCCCCTAGGGTGCGCAGGCCTGCCCCCGGGGTGCATGGCGCAAGCACGGCCCAGTCCAGCCTGGCTGTTGCTGCTGGCACACGCGCTGGGCTGTGTAAGGCCCCGCGGACATGGGAGAAAGGGCGTTGTTGGCCAGTGCCACAGGGATGCGCGCGGGCCGGCGCTGTGGGAGCTGGGCGCGCAGCGCCTGATGGCAGCTGTAAGGGACGCCGCACGCTCCTTACAGCTGCCATCAAGTGCCCCACATCGGTCGGCGCCCTGGGCAGCTGCCCGGCTCGCCCATGCCTCCGTCTGGCCCTGCATACGGCTAGCGTACACAGAGGCTGGCCTCCCCTGCTTAGGACACCTAGCCCTGGTCTACACTAGGGAGTTATTTCAAAATACCCCCTCCCCCTTATTTCAAAATAACAAGTGGAGTGTCCACACTACCAAGCCCATTATTTTGAAATAACAGGCTGGTTATTTTGAAATCTGTGCTCTTGCTTTCCTTGGGGAATAACGCTTATTTCAAAATAGTTATTTCACAATAGCAGTACAGGCAGTCCCCAGGTTACGTACAAGATAAGGACTATAGGTTTGTTCTTAAGTTGAATTTGTATGTAAGTTGGAACTGGCTCCAGATTCAGCTGCTGCCACTGAAATTGACCAGGGGCTGACTACAGGAAGCCAGAGGCAGAGTTTCTCTGCCCCCAGCTTCCTGGAATCAGCCCGATCAGTTTCAACACCTGCTGAATCTGGAGCCTGGGACAGAACAGTTGGGGCGCTGCCCAGTAGGTTCCCACAGGACCAACCCGGCAGCACCCCAGCTGCTCTACCCAAGGCGTCCCGCAACAAAAGCCTGGTCTGCTGGGGGAGGGGCGCACTAGCTGCATCCCTTCCCCCCCCCCCAGCAGACCCGGGAGACCCGAGCAAAGCCGCACAGGTGGAGGGACCCCGCTATCCGTACGGCTTTGCTCCTGTCTCCCTGGTCTGCTGGGGGGGTCCAGCAAAGCCGCTGGACCCCCCCAGCAGACCAGGGACACCCAAGCAAAGTCGCTGCCTGGGCGGCTTTGCTTGTTTGCCCGGGAGCAAAGCCGCCCAGGCAGCGGGACCCCCGCTGCCTGGGTGGCTTTGCTCCTGTCCCCCTGGTCTGCTGAGGGGGTCCAGCAAAGCCGCTGGACCCCCCAGCAGACCAGGGAGACGGGGAGAAGCTTTTCTCACCCCGGAGGACACGGGCGGCGACCCGCCGCCCGTGAGCTCCGGGGCGAGAAAAGCCCCGTTCGTAAGTGCGGATCCGACATAAGTCGGATCCGCGTAAGTCAGGGACTGCCTCTAGTGTGGAGGCTCCCCTGCTGCTATTTCAAAATGAGTACTTCCTAGAGTAAATTGAAGTAATTACTCCCTAGTGCTTCCTGGGGCTCTAAGTTGAGGTAGCACGTTCTCAATAACGGAGCCTGCCTCAGAGTAATTTTTAGGCTACACCGTAGTGGGGAGACACTATTTTGATTTGTTATTTCGGGGGTTATTTTGAATTTAGTTATTTAAAAATAATTTCCTAGTGTAGACAAGCCCTTAGACAATACAACGCACATGGTTTCCTGCAAATGAGGGGTGGGGAAAGCTAGTTTTGTGCTGGCTGGGACAAATATCATTTTCAGAGTTTGAAAAACCCTTAGCAAAGCTAATAGTGCTAACAGGAACTTAACTGGCAATTGTGCCTGTGAAAACGAGGCCAGCTATATTTTTTGCACCTACAGACACATCCTCCACTAACTTGTATACTGTGCAAAATGCTACCTGCCTAGAGTTGGGCACATAATTGCAACCACAAATTGTCACTTTAATAGGCTCAACAAGAGGCATATTTTAATTAACCTGCTGTGCTTATTACCCCATTACCAACTTCTCAAATGGATGGAAGACTGGATTCTAGTGTGTGTATCAGAAACATGCTCAAGCGTCAGAGGAGTGGAGATTTCCTGAATATTTCAGTGTGATGTTTTCTACAGGAAACTATTAAGTAGAAGCCATCCTTAGACTATCTGGTTTATTTGAGTAGTTTATCACAGCATAAAATTAATATACCCAGCTTCAAATGCATAATTCAATTCAGTCAAAACTATAGAACCATGTGCTTCCATAATATTTCCACATGATATACAGTCTATGGCAGCCCGAAAGCAGGGGACTGCAGAAGCCTGGTGGAAGGCAAATACACGGGGAATTGGGTATGTGGGTTTATGTTCCCTGAGTAGGCTTCCAAAGACTGCGGCTTAGCCATTAGGACACCTGAAGCCCATCTGGAGTCAGCCTGGAGGGAAGGCTGATTAGAACACCAGCTGCCAGTTAAGACTTATGGGCATACCACAAAAACCTTCCCTCAGGCGAGACAGGGGACGGAGAAAAGGGGCTGACCAGAGGCGAGGTGAGACAAGGCTAGGCGAGGCTAGGCTGAACAGAAGACAAACCTGGAAGGCAGCAAGCTAACCGGCCCTGTTCCAAGACTCCAGGGAGGAGGTTCTCCAGGTTGGGGAACTGGTCCAGTGGGGCTGCTATTCAGTGGGTCAAGGGCCAAGACTCACAGCCCCACTTGGGGCTATCCCATAGAGCCCTGGGCCGGAACCCGGAGCAAGTGGGTGGGACCGGGTTTCCCCCAACCCTCCTCTTGGCTGATGGGCTGCCATGGTGACTCATGGTCTATCGGAGGGTCTGACCTCCAAAACCCTGGACTGGACAATGATGAAAAGGGCTCTTGGAGTGGGGTACCCTTTCCTTCCTGGCAGTGGTAGGAACACCATGATCCTCTGAGGAGCATGCAAAGACCCCACCAGGAAGCAGAGGACCTAGGGGGCTTATCCCAGACTTGCCACAAGACACAACAATACTTGCTGGTACAGAGTGCTTACAGCATCCTGTGAGTGATTATGAGTTTCCCTGCTTTCATGTTCAGGAAGAATATACCATATTTTTCTGTGCTTAATAGCACCTTACACAGCAAGGCCAGCTGAGTGGTACTGCAAAATAAATACAAGTGCTCTCATGCAGTGTGGGCTCGTTTTCTCAGATCCAGTAATGAAGCAACTGAACTACTATATTTTTAAGGTACATGCAAATAATACAGCCGCCTTAGCTGGTGGGAACTGGACAAATAATTGACCTACTGCACAACATCTAGTCACATCTCTGTTATGTGTGAAAAGTCAGGCCTTTCATCCTGGTTCATACCATGGATGGTGTTCAGTTCATTAGTCATTGACTTTGATTCAACATCATGGGCTGAAGGACAGAGTCACAGTCAGATGGCACTCTTTGCCCTTGGGAAAGACCACAATTGCAGGCAATGGGATCAATAGCAACTATCACACACACAAGTCTGTTCTGTATCATTGGATCCCCCTAGCCACCACAACAATGATGGAAGAGTGCAGACAGTTTCCAACAATCACTCCTCTTCATAGGTTTTCAGCCAATGGCAGAGATGGCCAAACCTCTGCCAGCTTATGACCCATGAAGGGACACAGCTAGCACAGCTAGGAAGTGGAATAGTGGTTAGTGGCCTTCTGGCAGGCTACAGGCCACATAAACCCTCTCTCCTTTTCTCTTCTGAACCCAAACTCATCACTGAAAAAACTTCACACTGAAATTGTGTTCTTCCAAAAGAAAATTGAAAGAAGAGAGGGGTTTTTCCGACATTGGTAATCCTCGTTCTATGAGGAAAAAGCCTTTTTCTGAAAGAGCGCTTTTGGAAAAAGGTGTGTGTGGTCAGGGAAGAGGGAATTCTTTTGAAAGAAGAGGAAAGAGGAGCACAGGTGCCCTGGTGGCCACTCCTTCCATAATAATCACATCTTAAATGTGAGAGAGCTTCCATTCAGGCTACATCTACACTATAAGGCTGTGTCTAGACTGGCAAGTTTTTCCGGAAAATCATCTGCTTTTCCGGAAAAACTTGCCAGCTGTCTACACTGGCCGCTCGAATTTCCGGAAAAGCACTGACGATCTCATGTAAAATCATCAGTGCTTTTCTGGAAAAACTATGCTGCTCCCATTTGGGCAAAAGTCTTTTTCTGAAAGACTTTTGTGCAAAAGGGCCAGTGTAGACAGCATAGTTCTGTTTTCCGCAAAAAAGCCCCGATCGCGAAAAAAGGTGATCGGGGCTTTTTTGCGGAAAACCGCGTCTAGATTGGCCACAGATGCTTTTCCGCAAAAAGTGCTTTTGCGGAAAAGCATCCTGCCAATCTAGGTGTGCTTTTCTGAAAATGCTTTTAACGGAAAAGTTTTCCATTAAAAGCATTTTCGGAAAATCATGCCAGTGTAGACGTAGCCTAAGGGTTTTGTGCAAAAGGTTTGTCCACACCTCAAGAACCATGAGGGCAGGGGACTGGACTCGATGACCTCTCAAGGCCCCTTCCAGTCCTAGTACTCTATGATTCTATAATTTTTGCGCAAGTAAATCGGCAGAACAGAGGGCTTTTGCTGATAGAGTTATTCCTCTCCCCACGTGGAATAACTCCTTTTCGTGCTACAGCTCTTGCACAAAAAGGCAGGTGTAGACACTCCAGAGGGGTTTTTGTGCAAGAAACTCCTGTTGGAAAATGCATGGTCATTAGAGCTTTCTTGCGCAAGAGTGTCCATGCAGTGTGGTTGCTCTCTTGCTATGTGCTTTGAGATCTGGGTGCGCTTTTGAGCAAGAAGTTTTTGCAGATGATCGCTTCTGCAAAAAGCTTCTTGTGCAAAAACCCTGCAGTGTAGACAATGCCTCAGTGTGGACGTTATCTTTCGAAAAAGCAGATTGCTTTTTGGATGTGCTTTGGCAGTATGGACGCGCTCTTTTGGAAGAAGTTTTTTTTGAAGATCTCTTCTGGAAAAGCTGCTTCTGAAAGAAGCCTGCAGTCTAGACATAGCCTGGCCTTTGACAGAGTAATAAGCTTTGTCGAAAGGGGCGAAGCAGTAGATGTGGTTTATGTTGATTTTAATAAGGCTTTTGATACTAGCTCACAAAAGCAGACTAGGAAAATGCACCTAGATGGAACTACTGTAAGGTGGGAGTATAGCTGGTTGGGAGAAGGCATAGTTAATAATGACTCACAAGCAAACGGAAAGGGCACATCAAGTAGAGTCCCTCAAGGATCAATTTTGGTTCTGGTCAATATTCTCATCAATTATTTAGATCAAGGGTGAGCAATAATTTTTGATGAGGAGGCCACGTCAAGATTTTGCCAAGTGGGCAAGGGCCACACTTTTCTATGGAGAGGATGCACGGTCTGAGATGGAGGTTAGGTGCAGAACAGAGCTCAGGTTAGGAGACTGAAGGGGACATAATAACAATTTTTATGGACATAAAATGTTGTTACAAGAAGGCAGGAAAAAATTGCCTTTGTTAACTTTGGAGGATAGGCCCAGAAGCAATATGATTAAATTGCAGCAAGGGTAGTTTAAGTTAGACATTAGGAAAAACTTCCTGCCGGGGTAATTAAATACGGGAATAAATTGCCTAGAGAGACTGTGGAATTTTCGTTATGGGAGATTTTAAGCACAGGTTAGGCAAACATCTGTTAGGGATGGTCTAGATAACACTTAGTCCTGCCATGAGTTTAGAGGACTGGACTAGATGACCCTCAAAGTCCTTTCCAATCCTAGGAGTCTATAAATATAAGGCTAAGTTGTGGGTGGTGCATGAATAAATGGCAGTGTCACAAGGAGCTGTGGGCCCCCTTTCTTGCTTGCCCACAATTGCAGTTCCTGAGCTCTCCTGAAACCAGGCTCTGTGTCTTGCTGACTGCTTTTCAAGAACAAAGCACCCTAAAAGTAGTGACCTGGAGGGCTACCCAAATCCCCTTCTCGCCAGTCAATGCCGCTGTTGTGTACAGTACAGCCTCCTAAGGCCAGGCAGTGGAATGGCATGCTACCTCTACGTACTCAGAGAGGCCTTATCATTCCAATGCCCCTGCTGGGATACTGCAGCTTTTCACTGCCCTTTGTTAGGTCTGTGCTGAAAAGCATAGTATGGCATATTGGAAATTATATCTGCAGGGCATAACTAATAACAATTGTGTAAATCAGCGTCAATTTTTGAACTAGCTTGCTATATCAGTAGCTGCACTGTTTAATACTGTTTTAGTTGAACAGGGCAGTTTATCATGACTTTACACTTAAATGGCACTATTTTTTCATGTCAGCCCTTAGTAACAAAGGGCATTCAGGAATCTTTTGAAAAAACTTGGATTTTTATCACCCTCCATCCTACCAGAAAGAATTCTGGGCTTGCTGACTTCAGTTTGTGGTTGTGTTGCTAAGTGACAACTAAAGGAGATTAACGGATCACAACCTCTATTCAGAACTTCTGTATAATTCCACATTTCGTTTATTTTATTTGGCAAGTGATTAGTACTCTCACTTATTTTCCCTCCTTGCATTAATCCCACCATTGTGCACTGAGATTGATTAGTTACCCCAACCACCTGGCCTTCATCCTGCCTTTACTGTTCACTGTCACCTCTAGTCTCCAACTACAAACCTCTCTGATAGAAGTACATAGCGTGTTTATGCATTTAGGGCCTCTGGTGCTCAGTACATGATCTGCTTGGGATTTGTTGACCTGTTTATTGTGTGATAGTCTCCTGGGAAAATGTTATGGAACGTTCAGCTCTTCTGAGGTCCCTAGAGACCCTCTCTCCATCAGCAAATTCCCCACCACAGGTTTCCCAGTAATCTAGGGGAACAATCCAACTGACACAATCAATAGGACAAGGACTTGATGATGAATGAAGAAACCATCTCATCCTCTGGAGGAAATTGACCAATATTAAGTGTTAAATTTCCTAAGAACCCATAAAGATACACTGAATACGGCGGAGAGGCAATCATGCGGGATGAGGAAGCATGAAGCTATGAGACATGGGAAGAGCAGAGGGGACACCTCACAGCAATCCAGTGGGCTAAGGAGAGGAAAGAGAGTCAGTGAAAATGGAGAGATAGGGCAGAGGATTAGGCATGGCCCATGAAGTGGAATGAAAAGGGATCATGAAAACTGCTATGGGACAGGGTGCTTACAGCTGAGAGCTGATGGTAAGGAAGGCCATGATAGGATAGCTCTCAGCAATGGGATGAGCAGGGCTAGGAAGGCGATGTTGTGGAGAATTGCTAGAAGAAGGGATGATAGGACTAAAGGGCAAGGTAGCCTTAGGACATCTCACTAGGAGGGAAGGGAAGAGGGTGAATGTGAGAAGCTGACTTACTAACGGAGCAGCAGGGAGGAGAGGAGCTAGACTGAAGCAACCAGAATGGATAGGGTGGGTGTGAATGCACCAGGATGTGCTTCTGGGGGCAGATGAGTTGCAGGCAATGGTGGTGGTGGGGAGGAGAGGGGAATAAGTGAGTGAAGACAGAAGCTGCAGCAATGGGGAGTATGGAGGACAAGGGTCAATGGTAGATTATCCATGGAGCCAAGGGAGCTCATGAGCAGGGGTTCTAGCCAACTGGGAGCTCTGAAAAAATGGGTGCTACCCAGCTCCATCCACTTGGTGCTCCTGCCAGAGTGAGAGGTAAGCCCCTAATCCCTACCCCCCCTCCCTGGCAGGAGATGGGCAATCGAAGGTGGAAGGGGTAGAGAGAGGTCCTCATTTGCTCTGGGCCAAGACCCTTCAAACCCCTAATCACTCACTGACAGGGGTTGGTAAAAGCAATGGGAGGACGCTGGGAGGAGAGCAGGGAGGATGTGGCACTCAGGATATGCAAACAGGCTACAGGACAGCAGCAGCCTGGTGCTGTGTGAAAACACAAGCTTGCAAACAGCGCTGTGGCAGTCAGCACGTGGAGCTTAGTTCAGCTGCTGTTTTGCCTGGACACTCACAACTTCAAGAGTCTTTTTGGTTCCTGAGCAGGTGCCCAAATCACCCAGAGAGATGCAACAAGATGCAGGTTGGGACTGTTTAGCTTCCTAATCTGTGGTTTCAGCTAAACTGTCACAGCCCTGGACTACAGCCACTTCCTTGAGCCTGTAGAGATAGCAAGTATGTAACTATTCATGGGCAAACGTGCACTCTGCTCCCCTTCCCCTGCAACAGCTCTCCACTACTTCCACCTCCGCCATGCCTGCACTGGAGCTTCACAGAAGGCTCCTTCCCCACCTCCCCAGTGCCAGCTCAGAGGGTGCCCAAGTGACCACGCCACTTTCTGCCTCTACTGAGTACCCTGAGATAAGGATAGTGACACCTTCTCATTCCTTCTTCCCTTTCTACATCTGACCCTCTTCGTCCCATGTCCAGTGGAGTGTGTCCTTTGCTACCCCACCCTTCCAGAAGGGAAATACATTACAATGGGAGGCAGGAAGGAATTTCCACAAGGGAGAAATGGGGTAGGGAAAGGGCATAGAAATACCCCAAATGTTGTGAAAGAAAAAACAGTCTTAAATTATGGGGGAGATGGGGTGTGTGTATGTGTGTCTGTCATGGGGATGGCACAGGACAGGGTGTTGTATAAATGCATTTACCTCTAAGACGGAGCGAGACGGTATCCTGTCCTGAAGGAAGCAGGAATGTCAGGGTTCCTGCCACTTGGAGCTGGTGAGTTGTATGTAACATTAAACGATTGGATTGGTGTGGTTGAGACAATGTATTGTCCAAGACAGAGTCTGGAGGCAGGAATTTGGCTACAGTTTGTATTTATATTTCAGTTGTTTTAGGACCTAAATATCCAGTAACATTTTCCACTGACTGTAATAGCATGTTAATTGTTCTTGCACTTCCTGAGGGGAGAACTGGAAGAAGAGGTAGAAAATAAAAACAAGTGTTTTTTTTTAAAGACAAACGAATGTTGACTATGCATTATCTCAGCTGCATAGGAACCATAACCATAGGAAGGGGTGACATGACATGCAGGCTGTATCATTGCCAACCATCCCTGTTTTGCCAGGAGTCTCCTGGAACTAGTTTTGCTCTTCCAGGAGATTTTTAAATGGCTGAAAGTCTGGGGGCACAGCAATGTTAAGCGGGCTCCCTGCCTGGCCTGGCCCTGTGCCACTCCTGGAAGAGGCTGGATGTCCCTGCCTGCAACAGGAGATCTCTGTGTGCTGCCCCTGCCTCAAGCTTGATTCCACAGCTCCCATTGGCACAGAGACCCTTGCCCCCCAGGGGCTACAGGGATGGGCCAGCAACTTCTGAGAGTGGTGTAGGGCCAGGCCAGTCAGGGAGCCCACCTTAACCTTCTGTGCTCCCTATTGGGAGTTGCCCAAGGTAAGCACTGCCTGGCCAGAACTAGCACCCATAGCCCTCCTTCACTTCAAACCGCTGTTCCAGTCAGCACCGCACACCCCAACCCCTCTCAACACCCTGCATTTCCTCTCACAGTGAAACCCCCAACCCTTGCTCTGAGTCCCCTCCTGCAGCCAGCAACCTGCACCCGCATATCCTGCTCTCCCACTGCACCCCAAGCCTCCACACCTATCATTGGGTGCACTTGCACCCTAACTGCTGAGCCCAGAGGCTGAACCTCTCCTGTACCCCTACTCCCCAGCCAGGCTCAGTCCAGAGCTCACTCCCTCACCACAAATTCCTGCTCCAGCCAAAACCCTGCACCCCAAACTGCTGCCCCTACCAGAACCATGAAACTCCTCCAATCTCCTGCCCCAGCTCTGAGCCCTCTCCTGAACCAGCATGCTGCACCCTCTCCCAAATTATAATTCCTGAGCCCCCTCTTGCACTCAAACTCCCTCTCAATGCCCACAACCCTCATGTACCCCAACTCCCTACACAGGCTCAGCCCAGAGTCCTTACACTCTCCAAACCCTTGATCTCAGCACCCCAATCCTTTGCCCCCATGCTAGTGAAAGTGAATGAGGGACGGGGGAGAGCAAACAAAGGAGGGAGGGTAATAGAATGAGTGGCGAGGGGGTGGCCTTGAAGAAGGAGCAGAGCAAGGGTTGGGGCCACATTTCAAGAAAGATATGGAGAAACTGGAGAAGGTCCCGAGCAGCGCAACAAAAATGATGAAAGGTCTAGAAAACATGAGCTCTGAGGGAAGACTGAACAAATTGGGCTTGTTTGGTTTAGAAAAGAGAAGACGGAGAGAGGACACGGTAGCCGTTTTCAAGTAGCTAAAATGGTGTTACAAGGAAGAGGGAGAAAAATTGTTCTCCTTGGCCTCTGAGGATAGAACAAGAAGCAATGGGCTTAAACTGCAGCGAGGGAGGTTTAGGTTGGACATTAGGAAAAACTTCCTAACTCAGGGTGGTTAAACACTGAAATAAATTGCTTAGAGAGGTTGTGGAATCCCCATCACGGGAGCTACTTAAGAGCAGGTTGGATAGACATGTATCAGGGGTGATCAGATCAGGGCTATTCAACACGCAGCCTGTGAGCTGCATGCGGCCCATGGTCCATTTGTTTGTGGCCCAAGGTGCAATTTGGGTTTACGTGGGACTCAACACGTGGCCCCCAGGTGGGAGCCAAAACAAAAAAGGAGTCAATAAAATGCAATAGTTACCTGATTTCCACCCATATGACAGCATTTTAATGAGCAATGACAATCCAGGAGTTTAACTGCTAAAACACATGTCAACAGAAGACCATTATATTAATATCAGCAGAACTGACTTAAATAGGGCCTGTGTGTTGTATAGTCTTGCCTTAATCTTTGTATTCATGTCTGCGAGTGTGAAATAAGCTATTTGCATATATTTGCATATATATTTGCATGTATATACAACCACACTTAAGTTGCGGCCCTCGGCATGTGCTGTGAGGATCATTGAGGCCCCTGGGGCTTCCAAAGTTGAGTAGAGCTGATCTAGATGGTGCTTGGTGCTGCTGTGAGTGCAGGGGACTGGACTTGATGACCTCTCAAGGTCCCTTCCAGTTCTAGGATTCTATGATAAGGGTGTTTGGATTTGTGTGATAAGACAGTTAGCAAACTTGCATAAAATACCCAGATTTCTTTAGCCTTAACAGTTGTTACCAGCACAACACTGTCCCAGGGAAAACTGAGGCAGTGTACAATCACAAAGATCCATGTAATGTAAAGACCAGGGTGACCACAGCCTAGAGACGTTAGAGCTCTAAGAGGTGTGATGATCATGGACCTAGTTTGCTATTCACAGCCACTGCCCTTTAGAGGCTGCCACCAAGGGAAACCTGATGTTTGGAAAGTCAGTTTACCTGCCTAAGAGAAGGAACTCTTTTTGGTGCTCTGAGGTAGAGGTGGCTACCGGTGAAGGAACAGAGGCCTAGTCATAGCTAAGAAGGTGCTGTCATTGGTTAGTCACAAAAGGCCTATGCTCGATCTTCAGGACAGTCAGAACACAGGATCCATGAAACCCCTTACCACATGGCAGGACTATAGCAACATGGCAATGCTGCCAGAATGTCACAGGCATGACACAGTAAAACAAACCAGTTACCCACCTTGTGTAACTGTTTTGTAACAAACCCAAACATCCTTTGAGCTGTGTTGCTCCTTCCACTAGCTGTGTGTGCACGCCACATGAACCGTCCTCAGAGAATTTTTCCCTTAGCGGTGCCTGCCGGGTCATCTGTGGTGACTCCTGCAACAGGGTATCTTATTTAAAAAGTCAACACCCACATTGAAAAATATAGTGTGATGGGAGGAATGTAACGCTTACATGAAAGACACTAGCTCTGTAGGTGAGGGGTACATGTGTTCATGGGGAGGTGGCATAGCAGTCCCAGACTTGACTTTACTTTGGGGTGTGTGGGTGTTGATTGTCTGTAGTTTGTCACTATTATGTAAATTGTGTTTTATCATCAGTAAGGAACAGACGAAATTGGGTCAAAAATCTCTGCTGGTGCAATGACAGTGGAGAGAATGAGGTGGATTGTCTTTACTAGTGTTCAGCTCCTCGGGGCGGATATAGGGCAGGGCGAATGGGGCAGCTGCCCTGGGCCCTGCGCTTCAAAAAGCCCCGCGCATGCACCGTGGCGCCACCGCGCATGTGCATGGCATCACTGCACATGCTCCGTGGCAAAGGGGGGGGGCCCCCGCGAAATTATGCTGCCCGGAGCCCCGCAAAACGGTCATCTGCCCCTGCAGCTCCTAATATTGTATTGGGTCAGGGTGGCTTTTTTCAGTTGCTTTCTGTGACCATCCTTCACCGGCATTTTTGAGTAAATTGATGTACTTGTAGCTGCATGTGATAAAAACTTTTACAGGCTTATTTCATTCAGTAATATGTATAAGCTTGTATCTGATCTACTTTTGTTGTCAATTATTTGCAACTAGAAGACTTACCTGGCATTGCTCAGGTCCTTCGTGGCAGGGGGCACAGGATTCAGGGCAGGGGTAGAAGGCTTAGAGCAAATAGTAGGGCAGAATGCTGAAGTCAGAGCAGGAGGTTAGGTATTGGGCTCAGGGTAGGGGTTAGGGGTGCAGGAGTCATGGAAGGGGGCTGAGAGGTGGTATTCTGAGGGCAGAGGTTAGGTCCGGAGAAGGTTCATGACAAGAGATGCGGGGCTCAGGTAAGGCCCTTGGAGGGTGGGCTGGGGTGGGGGGCTGTGGCTGTGCTGAACAAATGGCCTCACAGAAAGATGGATGGACAGACTCACAAACTTTGTAAAATATATATCTGGATTACAGTATGGCTATGTCTACACTGCAGAGGTATCCCAGAAAAACTCAGCTGCATCCAGGGAATGTGTCTACTTTTTCAGATCATTTTCCGAAAAAGCAGGTGCGTTCTTTCGGAAGCCCTGTATTTCTCATTTTAGGAGGAAAAAGGGCTCTTCTGAAAGAGGAGGTTTTTTCCCCACATTTGGCCCTGTGTGGATGGGCCAAATGGCAGAAAAGCCTCTTCTGAAAAAAGATAGGCAAATTGTGAACCACGAGTTGCATACCTTTTTCCAAAAAAGCTCTGCAATGTAGACATAACCTGAGTCTTGTCTTCTGTAAGTGCAATAACTGGGTGCCATCTAGTGGTGTTAAGTCACTATGCATTTTCCCCAAATGCTTGCTCTACTTCAGGAAATGGTTTCAGTTTAAATGCTGATTTACATGATTAATGGTGATTAAAATAGAACCGTCAAATACGCAGAGTTGTGTCTCAGACTGATCTCCAGTGAGCAGGGCTAGTTCTGACTGATACCGGACCCTCTGCACAGCCATTGAATGGGGGCACTCAGCTACAGTGTCCCAGATTCAGTGATGAGCCTTCTGCCTGCTCACCTGCCCCAAGCCTATGTCTAGGTTGCAGGCTACTTTCGGAAGCTTTTCTGGAAGAGATCTCCTGGAAAAACTTTTTTTTGAAAGAGAGCGTCCCCATTGATTGGACCTATCTCGCATTTAAGCTGTGATTAATATGGATGGAGTAGCCACCAGGGCACCTATGTTATTTCCTGGAGGCCTCGTCTTTCGAAAGAATTCCTTCTTCTACATCCACACATGCCTTTTTCCAAAAAAAACTTTTTCGGAAAAAGGCTTCTTCCTCCTAGAAAGAGGTTTACCACTGTCGGAAAAACCCCTCTGTTCTTTTGACTTTGTTGAAAGAATGCAATTGCAGTGTGGATGTAAGTGTAGTTTTTCTAGAGAAACTGCTGTTTTTCCAGAAAAACACTGCAATGTAGACATATCCCAAGTGGTTCTACCATACCTGCCGATGGGAAGAGCATATTACAGTGGGAAGCAGAGAGCCATGTGGCTGTGATGGGAAAGGGGGAGGCAAGACAGAAGATGAGACCTCCTGGTTTCCACAGATGCCTCCAAATATTAAACCCACAAAACTCTCATTCAGTGCAGAGGAGTTTGTATCCCATGCGCCGTAGCCCTTCAGCATGATTAAGAGACAATGTGACCATGTCGAATTGCACTGGTCTGAGAGGGGAAAGTGTCCCTGTGGCCTGGAGGCTGCAGATTTGGCAACATTCCCTGAACCAGTCCAACCAGAGTTTGAATATTTGTTCTCGTTAGAAAACCAGCATGGCAAAATACCTTACAACCTCTGCTTGTGAGAGACCAGCGGGCATATAGGTAGTCTGCTTCCATTGAAATCAATAGCAAATCTTCCACTGGCTACCAGGGCATAGGTCTGAGCTAGTATACGGTAAACTTTTTTTTAACCATTTGAATATCAGCCTTTATCAATAGTTACAACACGGAGATATTTACTAATTGTAGGTGAAAGAAAAATGGCAGTATCACCACTCCCTTGGAGCAGCTGTCCAATAATGTTACTGTGACTTTTAAAAGGCTACATCTACACTGGCAGCTTCTTGTGCAAGAACTCTTTTGTGGAAGAGTTCTTGTACAAAAACTCTTCCACAAGAACGCGTCTACACTGGCATGTGCTTTTGCACAAGAGCATCCATGGCACTGTAGACGCTCTCTTGCACAAGAAATCTCCGATGGCCATTTTAACTATAGGGGCTTCTTATGCAAGAAATTCATGTTGCCTGTCTACACTGGCCTCTTCTGGAAGAGCTCTTGCGCAAGAGGGCTTCTTCCTGAGAGGGAGTGTCAGAGTTCTCATGCAAGAAGCCCTGATTTTCTCCAGTACAACGTCAGTTTACTTGCGCAATAACGCACAGCCAGTGTAGACAGACGGCATGTTTTTGCGCAAGAGCGGCTGTTTTCGCACAAGAACACGCCAGTGTAGACGGAGCCAAGGAAAATACAGTTTGGCCTAAAATCTTCTTATACAAAGTGGCTTAGCTGCTCTGAATGTCTGTGTATTTCAGGAAACATACTCAATCAGTAGTGTCTGCATGAAAGTCTCCAGTCATCTGCCGATAATAGCGTAGGTCAAATTTGGCTTTCAGTTCCCCTAGTAAAAAAACTCCCTGAACTCTTATCCATGCTGCAGTCTTTCCCTTCCCCAGTACTGACATTGTCATGAAATCCTTCTAATTTTCTCTGTGTAACATTTCCCCAATAAATCCCTCTTTCTTTTTCCTCTGCAAAACCCCATATCCAGGCCATATATTTCTCTTCTTGTCTATGATAACGTACGCACTCTGACCTTGTTGCCTTTTTTCTTCAACTCAGTGAAAATGCAGCTGCAAAAATCAACTTCGCTTGCTTCTAAGACTGAAAGATCATCATAATCCTTCCCTTTTTCAAATACCTTCTCTGACTTTGTCACCATCCTCATTACATTTGGACTCCTTGGGTGAAATACAGTACCCACTAGTCAATGGCAAAATTCCCAGTATATATGGACAGGATGTTATCCCTTGTCTTTACTATTAAAGCTCTACATCCACCTTGACATTAAGGTATTCACGTGATGACAGGGAGTGATGGGTGTAAGTATACTTATTTCATAGCTGTCTTGATGTCTAATATAGGCAATAAACAGTTTTTGAAATGTTATCTCTTCATCTACAGTACAGCTAGTGGTGTTCAGAGAGGTGGCATTTTGTTGTGTATATAAACATGGTCCTCCTAGTTGTTTTTAATAATTTTTCCCTTGAATTATTGGATCAAATTTGTAATTTTGTTACCCATAAAATCAATTATCTCATTTTAAAATATACGTTGCTTGAAATTTGCACGAGAAAGCTTCTTCATGTGAATAGAGGGATGTCACTAGACTGTACTACAATGGGCAGTGTATGATTTGGAAAAAGTAACTAAGAAATAGACATTTATAATCATATTCAGCTTTGACATAGTATTTAACCAGTCCTCTTATTTTTTTTAAGATTGTTATCTTTAGTAAACGAAACCCAAAGCTAAGCTATGAAAATGTCCTTGTGATGAAACAACGGAAAAAAAATTCATTCCTTGGTTAATGATTCATAAAAGGTGTTTGAACCAGGAATGAAGTTTAAACTCTCTTGGGCTGTCTAAATTGGCATGATCTTGAGCAAAAGCATCCGCTTTTGTGCCAAAACTTGCTGCCTGTCTACACTGGCCGCGAGTTCTTGCGGAAAAACACTGACGTTCTAATGTATGAAATCAGTGCTTCTTGCACAAGAACTATGATGCTCCCACTCAGGAATAAGCCCTCTTGTGCAACTGATCTTGTGCAAGAGGCCAGTGTGTGTAGACAGGCAACATGAATTTCTTGCGCAAGAAAGCCCTATGGTTAAAATGGCCATTAGAGCTTTCTTGGGCAAGAGAGCATCTACACTGGCACAGATGCTCTTACGTAAAAGCACATCTCTTGAGCAAAGGCACATGCCAGTGTAGATGCCCTCTTCTGGAAGAGTTTTTGCACAAGAACTCTTCCGCAAAAGAGTTCTTGCACAAAATCATGCCAATGTAGACGTAGCCTTGGACTAATGACATATTAGAGGACAGTATATCTGCTTATAGGGCCATTATCACTGTCTTCTCTAAGCACTTCCCCAACATTAAATGAATTAATTCTTACACCACTCCTTTGAGGTAGGAAAGTACTTACATTGGTATTTCTCGCCAAGTATTGCCAACAATTTTTTAATAATTTCGTCCAACACTTTAATGAAAAGTAAAATCAAAGACCTACAAAACATACAGTGTTACATTGTCAGGGCTTCATCTTTCAGACTAAACCACAGATAAAGTGTCTCCCAGATAACACTTTAAGTTAAGATGGAAATAACTTGAAAGTTTTCTATTGTGGAAGAAAACAAGTGTTCACTCTGCATTTATAAGCAACAAGTAGCCAGAGACAGTTTATTTGAGCAATATTGCAAGGGAAGCCTGATTCGGACGGGGGACCTCCCCGCCCCCCCGGGCAGATCTTCAAATACAAACAGTTATGAAGCAGCTTATATACTTTCCCATTACATGCGACAATGGGTAGACAATTATCTCTTAGTTCCTCCCAGATTCTACCTTATCTTCAAGGTTCTCACTGGAGTCAGCATCCCATCCTTATCTCCGTATAGAGGGGAAGGCAGCGTCTTATTACAGCTCTCGTGTTGTCAAGAGTCAGAATTAGCCTGACTCTTGCTCTCTTGCTAACAAGACTAAGATGGCTGCACACAAATTCCCTTATTCCTGACTCCACACTATCTTTAGACACATAGTATCTGCTTTACATAACAGATGCACACACATCTGGAGTACAGAAAAGTAAATAAAACTTTAATAGAAAACCGAGTAAGTTAATAATTATACATAGAACTCTTGGAAAAAAACCCTAAAGACAGAATTTTGGTTAGATGTTGCAATTGTGAACTTTGAGAAGTATATCAGCATCCTTTTCCATCCCTAATTTCTGATTGAGTGAATCAAGCTGATAAACGAGTTAATTTAAAATTAAATGTAAGTGAGCTCTTCATAGCATCGGTCTCAAGATCCTGTATGATAATTGTTGAGAAAGTGATGACAAGCTGCAATTCAGAATGAACACACACACACACACAGAGGTAGCAGGACCTTCTGTTTTGTGATCCTATCTATTATGTCAAGTCTTTGTGACAATTTCCTTAGCTGTAAACTGGAAGATAATGCCCACCTTGGTAGGTGTTATGATGAAAAGTTAATGTTTATAAAGGGTGCTGAAGATGTAAGATTGCTATGTAGATATGCTATATAGATGTAAAACCCATGAAAATCAATATGCAGCATTTTGTTGTCATCTGCAGATTCTGGATCAGTAGTAGTGTTAACAACTAGGTAGCATGTATCAGAGGGGTAGCCGTGTTAGTCTGAATCTGCAAAAGCGACGAGGAGTCCTGTGGCACCTTATAGACTAACTGAAGTGTAGGAGCATAAGCTTTCGTGGGCAAAGACCCACTTCGTCAGAAGTGGGTCTTTGCCCACGAAAGCTTATGCTCCTACACTTCAGTTAGTCTATATGGTGCCACAGGACTCCTCGTCGCTTTAACTAGGTAGCATGAGATTTTCAAAAGCATCTAATTGATTCAGACATTCAGTTCGGCCCAACTGAGTTTCACTGAGACTTGGGCACTGTTCACTTTTCACCTTTGAAAATCCCAGCACTCATTATTTTAAGATGAAAGAATAAAAAACAAAAACAGGATACTAAAGACTTGATATTTTTGTTCTGATGTATTATAAACCAATTAAATAGTGAAACAGAAAATCTCAACATTTCCCTTTATTTGAAGTTCCATAAAAATACAGAAATCACTGCAAAGTAGGTCATGTATAAAACCAGTATAAAGCTATTTTCTCTACAAGTAGGAAAAAAAGGAGCTTTCCATTAAAAAATCATGCTTGGAGTGAAATACAAGTCTATACCATAGACTTTAAAAATTAAACCCAGAGATATAGACCTCAGTTCAGCAAGGTACTTAAGCATGTGCCAAAATTAAGCACATGAGTATTTTCACTGACTTAAATAGAACTACCCACTTGCTCAAATTTGGCATGCTTACATACCCTTTGCTGAACAGAGTCCATAGTTCTCATTTTCATATTCCCCCCTCCTATTTATACATAATACAAGTTACAGTTTTGAATTGCTTTCTATACATTTTTTGGTATTTTCCCCTCCTGTTTCCAATACCTCTCTGTTCAAAAACATTTCAGGCAGAAAATAATATGGTGCTACATAGCAATACAATCACATGAATATTTGATTAGAATTAAAGTGAAACTGAAAAGTAATAATCAGAATCACATCCTGGCTCTGCAGTTGAAGGCCCCAGTCCTTCACACACTTATACACGTGCTTCATTTAACCACTAAGAGCAGTCCCATATATTTCACAGGTAAAAGTGTATGCAAGTGTAGGGCCTTAATACATAGATATGAAATGGTAATTAACAATACTCATAATATTTTTACTGTCATAACAATGCCAAAAGACATTATGGTGCTTTTCCCCTATTCATAGCACCTTGTACCTTGAATTTTTGTTTAAAATCTATTTGGGTTTTCCCAAATTTCATAAAAATAAATATTTACACACTCAGATATATACATTACTTTCCCTTTCTTGTAATGAGTAACTGTGTTTTACCTTTTTCCAACATTTAAATATCAAGACAAAAAATGAAATGATTAACTGGAAGTTCTATACAAATTGTAGTGAGCACCCTCTTTTCTCACCAAAGATAAGCATGCAGCATTAAAGTCAGCAGGAATTTAAGCACTGACTTCAGTGGAAGCAAAATCTGGCTCTTGATGCCAAATTGCAATTTGCACCTCCAATTTTGTGTCTGCAATTTCACAACACAATTTAGGTGACTTACCTAATTGCATCTGCAAACCAGGTCCTAAACTGTCTAAGTCATCTCAATTATGTCTAACAGTAGTCCTACATCTTTGCTCACAGTGGTAGAAAGAGGGAAAGCTGTGCTTGTTTCATATGTTATTTAGTGACCAATAAAAGTTAGCAAAATATGGATGATTAAATGCTTATGTGCATTACATCAAACCTGGTGCTCTGCAGGCATCTCAGCTGTCTTGCTACTTACTCTACAAACTCTGCGCCAAGGTGCAAGTACTGCTTTGAATGATATGAAATGCTGATAGGTATCCTCCCTGTGAGTTCCATAAGCAGCATTTCTGGGAACACAACAGGTTTGGCTGCTTGGCAGGCCTTAGCCTTTTTTTTTTTTTTTTTTGGCCTAACGTGTTGCACATTTTAAAGGAGAAAGAGAAAGAAGATCTCCACAGACAAGATCCACAAATTATTTAAAAGGCTTGAGGAAACATTGCAACACAAATTCTCATTTGTAAAGGCACATTTTTCTTGGTACTTGGACTGGAATCACTGCAGGGAAATTTTCCTTTTGATTTTACAATGTAAGCATTACACCATAACTACAACCAAAATTCACAGACACAAGATGGAAATTATTTTTTTCAAGGCAACTTGTTCAACAGTTTTATCTTTTCAAGTTTAGTTATTTTCAAGGCTGTGGTATTAAAATATTCCTTAAAAGGTAAATATGTAAATGAAAGGTGGGAGAAGAAATCAAAATTCAGATTAGATGTCAAAATATCTGGTCTCCTACATGAGGTGTACATATGGCATACCTATTGGTTCTTTGGAATACATTCTGAAGAACAGGTATGAGGCAGTGTGCACCTCACAGAAACATGTGAGGACTAAATCTCACAGTATCTGACTCAAAGTATTTCTGAAAATACTGACAAATTCCGCCATTTGTAAAATTTGCTGCAGCCTGCGATATACAGTCCCTCACCTCTGTCAGGAAAAGTTGTTTCTGGTCCTTTTAGATGAAAGGGAATGAAATTGATGACTAAGTTCCAGAGCTCCTCCAAGATACTTTATGAACTGTTTGTCTCCTATCTTCTAGACCAGTGGTCCCCAACCTTTTGAGGTTGTCGCGCGCCAGGGGGCGTGGCGGTTCGCCTGCCGGGCACCAGGGGGCGGGGACACTTGCGCGCCCGGGAGCGCCCCCCCCCATAGCCGCATGCCTGGGGGCGGCCCCCCCCCATAGCCGCATGCCCGGTGCTGGGGCCCCCCCATAGCCACGCGCCAGGGGCCGGTGCCCCTCCCCGCAAGTGCCGCGCGCCCGGGGCCGGCGCTCCCCCCCCCCGCAAGTGGTCCCCAACCATGATGCTCCCTGAAAGCGGCGCGTCATGTGCCCGGGGCCAGGCCAGCCCCAGGCCAGCGGGGGCACCGTGTTGGGAACCATGGTTCTAGACATTTAGTTTAACAATATTTTTTGTTGATCATTAGAGACCTTTCTGGCTTTTTAAGTATATCGTACTCTGCACGTGGGTAATGGGCTTAGCTCTCACCAATCAATGTGAAGAATTATACAGTGGTAGAGAGGAAGAAACAAGGAAACATTATTCCTATTAACTGTCTAACTAAGAACTTTGTAAAGTGAGCTGTTTTTTCCCCAGCTCATATTTCTTATTTACAGAAACTGCTGTAAGAAAATCCATGTCATTTTTCAAAGCACAAGGAAGTTGATTTCTTGAGATACTAAGAAGTGAAGAAGTTGGATTGAAGAAGTGGATTGTACCCATGAAAGCTCATGAAACCATCCACGTTTTGCTAGTATTTAAGGTGCTGCTAGACTATTTGTTGTTTTTTAAATTTTTCCAGTTACAGACTAACTCAGTTACCCCTCTGAAGCTTAAGAAGTGAAAGTTGTGGCTGATCCAGATATAAATGATGCCTAGCAGAGCTGTCTGAGAATTACATATATTATGAGCGTGTATACTGTACAGTGCTGTATTTTGTGATATTTGAAGACTTACCGAGGGTAGAAGAATCCTCCAAACCTAAGCCTGTTTGGTTAAGTAGGGGGTCTGTGATTAGTATATGCTCCTGCCTTCCAGGTCCAGAGAGGGTGGTCTGTCCTCTAATGTTTTGCATCCCTGAAATCTGAGCTGGAGTTGTGTAACTAGCCTGCAGCCCGGAGGTGGGTGTCACCAAGTTTTCAGTTATCACCACATTCTGCCCTTCTGATAAATTGGGAATGCTTAGCGAGCCCTTTAGATTTGAACTAGGTACAAGCAGTCTCTCCCTCTCCCTTACAACAACATACTGTGAATCAGGGAAGTCGGGAACTTTTAAGACTCCAGGCATAGTATCATCTGACCTAATCAGCCTTTCGGTTACCCTAACGTTATGTCTATTTGACAAATCAGGGATGTCTAACATGCCCTGCAAACCAGAAGCAGGAGCAAGCACTCTTTCTGTTACAAGAATGTTCTCCTTATATTGAGGATCAAGGACGATGGTGGTGGGTTGCGTTGTAGGGCCAGTCGCATAGGATGTTTCTGTCATTATAACATTGCTATTAGCCAAGGGATCAGCAGGAAGCCTAGCTTGTTGCAGGCCTGCCCTAGGGGCATAAGGTGTTTCAGTGAATGCCTTCCGTGTCACAGTTTCTGAACCTACACCATTTACTCTATGCACAGGCTCAGGTGGTTGGAAGCTAGGGTCGAAAGAATAGGTATGTTCTGAATTGAAAGCACTTTGCTGATCTAAAAATTGTGGCAAGGCATTGTTAAGATGCAAACCTGACTCATTCACTGCTGGCCTAGTATTCCTGTCTTTCAACACATGGGAACTATGCTGGCTGACTTCCACCTCTGCACGTTTGCCCAGGCAGATATCTGCTAGGGTCTTAAATTTATCTCCTAAATCATCCAGAAAACGGTCATCCAAGTCATCCTCAATAAAGCTGCAGCAGCCAATAGACCCAGGTGGGGAGTCTCCTTCTTCCTGACAGTAAAGCAAGAGACAGTCTTTCGCTAGCTGAGCTTCATCTTCACCAGCAAAAGTGTCAGCTTTCTAAAACAAAGGAAACAAAAGCTGTTACCAATGTTGTTTCAAAACGTTATAGGCACATTACCAACTTAAAAAAAAAACAGCTGAATTTTTACTGAAATATTTTTTACTCGCTATTATTATCTAAAGCTATTTCTAGACAAGGGGGGGACCTTTTTGGGGGCTGAGGGCTGCACACCCACAGAAAAATCAGTCGGGGGCCACACACAATTGAGAAGCAAAAAAACCCCCCAAACAAAGCCTCACTGATGTGGCCTCGACCGAGAAGGAGAAAGATACTCACCACATTTGCACACTAGAGCTCCAGCTCGACAGGAGGTAAGCGGGGGAGCTGGAGCACCAGCATGGACTCCCCAATGCTGGTGGGGGGAGCCACAAGACTCAGGGGCCTGATCCAGGCAAGCCAGGGGTCACATCCAGCCCGTGAACCTTAGGTTCCCCTTCCCAGTCCAAATGACGAGCTACGGGTGTGATTGCCCCGCTAACATACACATACTTGCACTAGATCTTATTGTTCTAGGATGAGTATAAATAGCCATGTAGCCATGGTAGCATGAGTAGCGACAGTGGTGTCATGGCTGAGCTGTGCCAATGACAAACTTGCCTGAAACCGGTGGGTATGTACTTGGCACAGCTACCCATGCTACCATGGCGACACTGCTCTTTACTTTCATTCTAGGTAGGGAAGAGCTAGTACCCATAAGTGTGCATGAGCAGAGGAATCATAAGCCCTAGCTTGTAGTACAGATATTCCCTCAATGTATTATAACTGAAAGCCAGTAGAAGAAAAGAAGATTTCTGTCTTTTTCAATTTGCATAGATGGCACAGTTGGTGCCAGTCAAGTTGCTGATTCCTGTTTGTATGTGGGTATTTCATACAGCAATAGATGGTGGGGAGAAAAAAAATGTAAAAGAAATAGAAAAATTTGATTAAACCCACAGAAATTATCAGTGGGGTTGAGAGACAGTAGCTGAAACCAGTTTGTATTTATTATGGAATGATTTAATGTTGTCCGTGCCCTTAAAAATATTTCAGTTTTTTAAGTAAATCAACTATTATTATACTGGTGTCCATTTAGGCTCTTCCTCATCTCCTCAAAAACATATCCCTTCATTCTTTTGCAGATTTGCTAGAAAAATAAATTGGTACTGTTCCTCACTGATTACTGATGTATTCAAGTCATTTCTGAGGTGTAATCACTGGAATTGGAAAGCAATGCATTCTGGTTTAAATGTGTAGCATTTGTATACTACTAGCAGGGGGTGGCCTGTGGATGTAGGCAACCTCAGTAGTTGCCTACGGTGCCGCGTTTAACGCAGTGCCCAATTATGACGTCATGCCATTGAGGGCTATGGAGGCGGGGGCGCCATTCGCGCATTCCGCCTAGGGCGCCAGTTGCTGGCAGCTCTCCTCGAGCCACACCTGACCACTAGAGACCTGATCCTTCGAAGACTTAAGAAGGTGTGTAACTTTACTTGTGACAATTCTCCTACTGAAGCCAAAATTACACCCATGGTTATGTGTTTTGCTGGATTGGGGCCCAGGAAGAAATGGCAGATAAGACTGTGAAGACAAAATTTCTTTTAAAACAAAATGTGTATCAGATAAACAATCCTGATAAAATATGTTTAGGTTTGAAATAGAACTAACAGCCTTTGACAATTTGCTCCCACAAGATTTCTTTGTTTTAAAACAATAACATCAATATGTGAATAGTCTCAAACAAGGTTCTTACGTCATTGAAGTAATCTCTCAAAAATTCTTCATTTATGGCCCCTTCAATTCCCATCGCCATGGTTCCTCCAGCTCCCATTGTCGTGACCCCGCCAGGTCCCATCGCCATGGTTCCTCCAGCTCCCATTGGCGTGACCCCGCCAGGTCCCATCATCGTGGCCCTGCCAGCGCCCATCGTTGTGGCCCCGCCAGCGCCCATCCTTGTGGCCCCGCCAGCTCCATAGTCTGCACCAGAAAGGAATCTTTGCTCTTCCCATCTCCTATTGATGATAGAATTAGCATGGTGTTCTTTGATATGGGATACAGAACTGCTTCCTCCTGATCCAACTGCCTCTACTGCTGCTCCTCCACTGCGTCCCTTTGCTTCTGAAATGCTCAATGGGGGGGGAGCAATGAAGCTTAGGGGTGCCTGAAACAACAATTAAAATACAATGTGAAATGTGCTCTGTGCTGCGCATGGAATTCTCTAAGCAGTTGTGCTAGGATGAGTCCAGGAGGGAGGGAGTTGGCATGATTGTTTCAATGAGCTGTTACAAAAGTGCCTTGTGGGCCTGAACCTATACTCATGAAAAAGGGCATGGCCTTTATGATTTGTGTAGCCAAAGAAGCTTATAAAAGCCAGTTTAGGGATATATGGTATCATCCTCCGTTAAAACCAATGATAGGGAAGTAAGAAACATTGTGAACTTGCTGGAATTTCCTCTGGCAAAAATTTTCCAAATACTCGTTTCAGTGAGAAAGGAGAGTGATCTCACGCCACACCTTAAGCCCTCAGATCCTATAGCCTCTGCAGGCCCCTCTGTGATGCTGCCTGGCTGTCTTCTCTCCCATGGCAGCTTGGACATATTGCTATTTCCCAAGGAGGATGCAGGCTCTAAGGAGAAACTCATGCCCAGTGATTCCGCCTGGGTATTTACCAGTTCCAGGAGAGAATATGCCCATGTTAGTAATTACTTACTGGTCCTGCACCAACCCACCTGAGCCTCAGCCTCCTGTAATTGACAAACTGGGGCTTGCATGCCAAGTACTCACTGTTACCCTCACTTTCTCCTCCTTTCCAATTTAGTTAAATCATACTTGCGCCCCTCCATACATCATCTTTTGTCTGCTGCATTAACACACCCACAGATTGGAACTGACACTTCTCCCCTTACAAATGCAAATATTTAACTCTTTTGTGGTTTGTATATTGGAAGCACCAGTACTTCTCCATCCCTACTTTCTGTTTAGCAAAACAGCAACATCATGGCAGATGTGGCAATTTCTTGCAATAAATACAGTCAAACCTAAATAAATACATAGATTTAAATCTCCCAGTGTGTATAATTCTACGGCAAAGGTGAGCAATAATTTTAGACAGGGGGCCACTTCACACATTTTTGACCCTTACTGGCCTGGGGGTGGGACAGCATGTGAAGTCTTTGCCTCTGCCCTCCCCAGAGAGAACCACGAGCTGTTCTGAACAGGTGGTGGTTCCCTCTAGACACTCGCCCCCTTGCAGGGCAGGAGGAGACTTTGCGAGCTCTCCCCACCCCTAGGCAAATCAGGGCTGGGGGGCGTGAGGAGCGCACAAAGTCTCTTGCTTCATGCCCCCGGCCTGCAAGGCAGGACATCCGCGGGCTGGATCCAACTACTTGGCGGACCAGATCTGGCCCGTGGAGGCCTCTTTGCCTGCCCTGTTCTTTGGGGTAGGGCGATCACAGCTCTTCCAGGAATTAAGAACAGAGGGATGATTAGGCAAAGTCACTGAAGATGTAACACATCCCTAGAAGTACCAACACCTGCAAAGGCTAGCACATACTGGTTCAAAGTGAATTCTCCAGAGTCCAACAAAGGGCTTCTGAATAAATAGCCTGAGTTTAAATTGAGTCTTAAGGCCTTATTTCTGGTCCACCAAACAGACAGGACCTTTTGTCCAAGGTAGACGGGTGTGAGGATTGGGGGAAGGTGCCCAATCATTGCAGAAGGGTTTGAAGGAGTGACTTTTACCAGAGCCACTACTGGAGTTATGTGAGGAAGGGTGGTGAACTCTGGTACACTTATTAGCAGGGGTCGACAAATTATGGAAAACCCTACTCACCAGACAAAAAAGGGACTCGCCACCCTCCCCCACAAAAAATGTTTTTTTAATGGCATAAATTCCTAATAAGAATAAGAACAGTAATTACTAATAAGTTAATAATAAATATCACCCAAGTTATTAATAAATATCTTATAAACCTCTACCTTTTCTCTCTGCTTCCATGTCTCCTCCTCTTGCTCCATCAGCTCCCCTGGTGCCTGCTGCCCCCCCCAACCCATCAACCTCCTCTGGTGTCCTGACTCTTGCCCTTCTCACTGCCATCAGCCTTCCTGAGACCTGCACCCCTACGCCAGCCCTTCTCTCCCCCCTGTGCCCACTCCTCCAGTAGCCCTACTCTGATCATGTGAGCTACCCCTCCTCATCCCCTCTTCTAACACCTCCCTCTACACACTTGCCCTGCCTCTCTCCTCTGGTGCTGGTCCCTCCTCTGCAGGGCTATGTCTAGACTGCAAGCCTCTTTCGAAAGAGGCTCTTTCGAAAGATACTTTCGAAAGAGCCTCTTTCGAAAGAGAGCGTCTAGACTGCACGCGGAATTTCGAAAAAGCAAGCCGCTTTTTCGAAAGAAAGCACCCAGTGAGTCTGGATGCTCTCTTTCTAAAAAGCCTGTTTGCTTTCAAGAACGCCTTCTTTCGAAAGAGCACTTTCGAAAGAAGGCGTTCTTCCTCGTGGAATTAGGTTTACCACCGTCGAAAGAAAAGCCGCATTCTTTCGATTTAATTTCGAAAGAACGCGGCTGCAGTCTAGACGCAGGTGAAGTTTTTTTCGAAAAAAGGCTACTTTTTTCAGAAAAAACCCTGAGTCTGGACACAGCCCAGGTGTCTACCCTTCTGCTTCACCCCCAGAATCCTTTGGCATCTGCACCTTCCCTTAGCCCTGCACCCTCCTGGTGCCTCCCCCTTCCCTCACTGCTCCTACCCCCTTTTTCCCTGATACCCACCCCCTCACTACCCTCTGCCCCCATTCTCCTCATGCCCCTGTGCCCTCACACATGCCTTGCTCCATCCCCGCCTTCCTCATGCCCACCCCTTCTTTCAAGCCTTCTCCCAGCACCACCTCCTCCCCCCTCTAGCCCACAGTGCCCTTACCCTCTCCTCTCCCAGCATCACCCTGTCCCCCTCCCACTGACACCTCTCCTCCTGCCCTTTTCCTCATTGTCTGCACTTGGCCCCCTGGCATTTGTCTCTCCTGCACCCCTGTCCCTTGGTGCCTTCCCCTTTCTTCTTCTTCTTCTCCTGACCTCCTTCCCTCCCCTCCCCTCCGCACAAGCCCCTTCCCCATATTTTTCCTCTCCCCACAGCCCAGCCCAGCCCCTTCCCCTCCCCCTCTCCCAGGGCCAGCTCTAGGTTTTTTGCTGCCCCAAGCAAAACATTTTTGGCTGCCCCCCCTTTTTTTGTCGTCTTTTACACGTTTGCATTTTACAATGGGGTTTTTTTTGTTTTGTTTTTGTCCCGGCATTTTAGCCCCATAAATAGCAAATAGAATTTTCATTCTTTTTTTTCCATAAAGGCAAAGGCGCTTCAAGTGAACTCCCCCTTTCGCTTCCTGCTGGGTCACAGCAGCTTTTTCCCTGCCCTGTCCAGCCCCTCCCTGTAGACAAGCACCCTTCACTCCTGACCCACAGGGGGAGCAGGGTGCAGGGACAGCAGAGAGCCAGAGGGGTGCAGGGAACAGTGGGGGGATATGGAGGTGGCACAGGGAATGGGAGGCACAGAGCCAGACGGACGCAGCTATCGGGAGGAGCAGGGTGAGGTGGAGGCACGGGTAATGGGACGTGGGGAACGGGAGGGGCAGAGGGATCGGGGTCTAGGGGCAGTGCAGGGAATGGGCAGCACAGAGCTGGGGGGGCATGGATCAGGGGGAGCAGGGGCGGCGAGCCCTGTAAATGTACATGCTTAGGGAAAGCTTGTGGTAACTTGTAACTGTGAGCAACTGCAACCAGACACAGCTTTTGGGGAGAAAACAAAGCACAGACACAGTATTGGTTGGGAACGATGAAGACTAGAAAAAAACCTGTTAGGAGGAAGAAAGGGAAGGAGATGCAGGTTTTCACTCAGGAGAGATGATAGCTGGGGAGCCAGAAACCTGAGGGAAAAATACAGTGCAATTGCCCTGAACTGTGAGAATCACTATTTGCTTGACTATTTTGCTTTTCTTTTCCTTTGCAGTGTAGACACTACGGCTACGTCTAGACTGCAAGCCTCTTTTGAAAGATACTTTTGAAAAAGCCTATTTCAAAAAAGAGCGTCTAGACTACAACCAGTATTTTCAAAAAAGCAAGCTGCTTTTTCCAGAGAGAGCACCCAGGCAGTCTTGATACTCTTTCAAAAAAGCAGTTTGCATTACATGGTGCCTTTTTTTGAAAGAGCGCTTTCGAAAAAAGGCATTCTTCCTTGTAAAACGAGATTTTCATGGTTGAAAAAACTGCTGTGTTCTTTTGATTTACTTTCTAAAGAACGCAGCAGCAGTCTAGATGCAGGGGAAGTTTTTTCGAAAAAAGGCCACTTCTAAAAAAACCCCAAAACCCCTGTAGTCTAGATACACCCATTGGTTGATATTTCCAGAGTGGCATATTGAATTTAGTCACACATACTTTTTAATTAATTTATGTTAGCATGTGCCTAAATACCATGCACTATTTTGAAATCTCAACCACAATCTAAAACCAACTCCAAATGAGAAATTGAAATACTTAGCTTAAAAAAGAGAAATAATATATGACTAAAGTAAACTTGCCTTGTTTTCAGGTACTGCCCCTTCATTGTTCCATTTACGTAATATCTCTTCACTATTGTCAGGTATTGCTGTAAATCCTTTAGCACCTGATCCATGACGGCACAACAGCAATAGGAGTGGTACAACTGTAGGGGAGCAGAAAGGATCATTAGACATTGATAACTAGAGCATAAACCACCTTTAGGTAACTATGTGTAGTTAAACAAAAGGAAAAAAATATGTAGCATTTTAAAGACTAACAAGATGGCTTATTAGGTAATAAGCTCATTACCTAATAAACCATCTTGTTAGTCTTTAAAGTGCTACATATTTTTTCCTTTTGTTTTACCAAGATCAGACTAACATGGCTACCTCTCTATTTCTGTTTGTAGTTAGTTAAGCAATAAACCCCTGTACCATGTGTGGGCATGCACACAGTTTTCAGAAATTCAGCAATTTAATGCAGAGGTTATTCAGTTATGGTCAGTAGATAATGAATATGTACTATGGCTCTGATTCTGCAAACACTCATGCATGTGCTTAATTGCGTACATGAAAGCAGTTCTGCTAAAGCAGGGGTGGGCAATTTTTTGCCGGGGTCCACTCTGGAAATTTTTGAACTGGCCCCAGGCTACACAAGAAGGGGCAGGGCATCGTGTGGAAGGGGCGGGGCTCGAATGGAAGGGGTGTAGCCAAAATATTTCCGGTTTCCCCACCCCCAGACTATGATTGGTCTGGGGGTGAGGGAGTGCCTTTGTCCCTACCCCAAGTTCCCCAAGGTGCCCATGACCCTGGCGTGGGAGGAGACTTCCCTCACTCCCCTGCCCCTACGCCAATTAGGGCCTAGGGGCAGGGGAATGCGCAAAGCCTCCTCCGCTCTCCTCTTTCCTTCCCTGAGAGCAGCGTGCGGCGCTTCAAAGCACCATGTGCTCCTGGCAGGGTGGGAGGAGGCTTCATACGCTCCCCTGCCCCCAGATCAATTAGCGCCTGAGGGGTGGGGGAGCAGCAGGGCCTGCGCAGGACGGATCCACCCACTTGGCAGGCTGAATCCAGCCCGCGAAGGCACTTTTGCCCACCCCTGTGCTAAAGTCACCAGTTGTTGAACTGAGCCCTAATACAATTAAGGCCACTACCTCCAGCTTTGGGTTTTTTTTTTTTTTTTTGCTATAAATAGCTGCCTCAATATACATAACATCTTGCTACTCCCAAAGTAAAGGATTTCACCCACGAATGCCTGTGTTTTAGTTGGGTTGTTGGAATAAAGAAACAGAGTTGACATTTTGGGGAGGAGCTAGAGTAGTGGAGAAGGGCACTGTTTCCAGTGGGCTCAGGATTTCATAGAACATGTATCAATGCCTAAAATTAATATAAAATAGTTACTTACGTAGCAATAATAAAATTGCCAGGATAATTACTGCAATTGCTCCAGCTCCCAGCCCAACTGAAGAGTTGATGAGTCTGTCTTGGCAGGAACCCCCATCCACACACGTACAAACACTCAATGTAAGGATCTGCTTTTCAGCACAGCTTAGACCTTTCATATCTTTCACTAACATTTGAACTTGATTTGTGCCAGGCTTTATATCTTCTGGTAGTAACAGATGAATGCTTGTTTCTTTGAGGGAAAAGGATTGCGGTGAAGAAAAACATAATCAGTGAAACACGAATTGGGTGGAGAGAAAGTTAGAAATCACTGTCTCTTACTAAAGAAAAGCAAAACAGAATTCTACCAATGCAACAGAATTGACTTTAATCATACCAATTGCTATTATCATCATATACGACGCACTCTGTGGCAAAATATAACCAACGATTATTTTAATTTCTAGAGACTGTGGAAAAGCCTTGTTAAAAGTTGAATCATCTGTATGAACCCCCCCTACTCCCAATACCATTCATCTCTGTAATGAGTCACAGGTGTCTAGTCCTCTTCCACTTTCAAAAGGTTAGGAGGGCCCTGACATAATGGACACACTGCAATTGTGCTGAGAAAGTGGGAGCAGGTTCCTAGGAATATCCCTATAGGTATCATGGAGAAGAGCTCTTCAGGGGTGAGGAAGTGGAGCATCAAGCAGTTGAGCAAAAGAACTCCTTGCTTTACCTGGATCACTTCTTTTAAGTGCCTGCACAAGTATTTGGGTGTGCAGTGGGGGGCTGTCTTGCTCATCACATTGTGATGGGGTCAAAGAAAAGGCTGTGAATGTAGGCACTCCTGCCTCACTCAAATCAGAGAACAGAAACGATCTCACATTGGGCATATACTCTGGTAGAGTAAGACTCCCCAACCAGATGGATATTGTTGTGAGGGTCCTCTTCCTTCCCCTAAAGTATTAGAGTATCTTGGACAATGGATTAAGGATCCAGTTGATGTGCTGAGTGCAAAGCAGTTTTCTTTTTCTCTATAGCTCAACTTTTGAACTGAACTGCCAGTCAGGAATGTGATCTGACTGCTGACTGCAATTATATGCCTGCAACTTCAGTCCTGTTGGGAAGATCCTCAGTCACCTGAATGTGATGCGGAAAGAGGGAGGGAAGTGGATTTAGCATCAACATCACTCTCAAGAGCCCAATCACAGGTGATAGGATAGGTTACAGAATCACTTCAACCACAAAACACGTAATTCTGTATTCTATGGCCATTAGAAATTAAGGGGGGAAGACGGGGAGGAGACTAACTTTAAACTGTTGCTATGTCTCCTGGTGTGGAGGTGCTTTTGGCTGAATCAAACCCTAAAATTCTCATCTGCCCACGGTTAGCAAAATATGACACAAACAAAGCTGCAAAGAACTCAAAAATGTAAACAAAACATTTTTTGTAAGTCAAATTGATATTTTTCTTACCATTTACGCCTTCAATCAGCCATTTCTTTGCTGTCCCTTCAGGCTCATCAATGACAGTAAATGTGAAGGGAGCACTGTTTGGGTAAGCATCTCGATCCTCAGCTGTAAAACTGAAGAACTTTGCGTCTGAACAAACTGTTTGTGCTGGAGTCAAAATGATTGGACAATTATCATTGATATCCTCAACCTTAATTACAATAGTGCCAGTGGCTGTTTTCTTAGAGTAATCTGCAAATATAATTGTACAAATTTAAATTCTTGTGTGTGCATACATTTTTGCTTTTAAAAACTCACATTTTTTTCCAGAGCATAAAAGGCATAACAATTACAAATTTAGGACCTGATCCTGATGTCAAAGGTAGTTCTGCCTTTGATTTTAAGGGGGCCAAGATTTAACTCTTACTATTTATAGACATATCAGCATAGTGACACATTTTAAATATAATATATTTTAAAAACTAATGCTGTGTCTACACTGCCACTTTTTGGCTCAGGGGTGAGAAAAAAAAACACACCCACCCCAGTGCAGCAAGTTTTACACTGTAAAGTGCCAGTGTAAATGAGCTCCTAGCATGGGGAGTGGTGGCTATTGGCCCCCCAATTAGGTGTGGCTTACATATAGCACTAGTAGAGCTGGTAAGGTGGTCCAAAAGTCCTGTCATGGCAGTGCTTTAATGGTTTAAGTGTAGACTTAGTCTTAGTAAAATAGAACTATAGTTTAAAAGAATCATTACAAACAACAAATGAGATACAAAGAGAACACTAACCACATACATCAAAAGCAAAAAGACAATGTGTTTCAGTTCTTTTTGCATTATGTTCAACCGCAATAGAACTATTGAGATGTTAAGTCTTCTCCTCATAATACTGCAATATTTAAACACTTCCATTTTGACAAGCAGTATTTCAATTTCACGTGTTCTGAACACAGACATGCCTTGCATGTAGTCCTTTCAATAAATGGATTATAGTCCCTAACCAAAATAAAGTGCAGCGGTTAGAAACCTTTTAATATTTGTATGTGGTGTTAAAAATTACAACAAAAACTTCTCCAAGATGCATTTCTAGAATGCATAAGGATATCAAACTGAACAAGGAAGTAACCACAATTTACATAGATACTGGAGTCAAAGGAGCCCTGCCTGCTTATACCAGAGAATCTGACCTTTACACTATTAAAAGGGTTGACTATACAGCCCTTGTTTATGTTGATGAGCGCTTGCTATCATTTTGATAGGAGTGCTCATCAACAGAAGGCTGTAATATTTAGGCCTACATGGGTACTGATCAGATGGTCAGACTGCTTGCTCTCTTGGGCTACGTCTACACTGCAGTGTTATTTCGTGTCTTTTGAGCACACCCCTTGTTTTGAAATATAATGGGCTTGCTATTCCGACTCCCCTGTAAACTTCATTCCACGAGGAGTAAGGGACATTTTGGAATAGTGATTTATTTAGAAATAAGTGCTGTGTAGACAGCACCAAATTTCGAAATAAGCTTATTTTGAAATTGTTGTGAAATAAGCTACACAAATTGCTTAGCTTATTTTGAGCTATGGCTGCAGTGCAGACACACCTTTGCTATGCAACATTAGGTTGAGGCCTCAGTAAGAATGAAATTTTGTAAAGAAAGGTTTATGAATACATATGACATGAAAGCTAATGCCTCAAAACTTACCTTGAGTTATGGCAAGAATGGTGACAGTGTAGGTACCATTATTTACATAAATGGATTCATAATCAGGTACTTTTACAAACTTGATTTCAGCTGAGGAGGAATCTATCATGATCCAATTATCTTTATCATATCCTTTGAGGTATCTGTTTGAAATAAACACAAAAATGTCATTATAATTAGAAAGACAACTGTGGGATGGAGGGAATGGAAGCTGCTGTGCACGAACACAAATTGAATATTTGCTCTACACCAATGTATCATCTCCATTCATATGGGATCCCTACATGTTTCATCCTAAATCTCAATCCACAGTAAAAAACCACAAATGGCATACTTGTAGGTTTACTAAATGGACACCTTAATACAGATTGTTTCTATAGGGAGATGCACTTCTCATCATATGAACTAATACAAAAACAAATTTTTTTTTCAAGTCCATACTCTACATAAGACCATATACAATGCCCATCTCATTTAGACTGTAATTAGACATCTATCAAACAGCATGACTAAGAAATAATTTCAATGTAATGCTTGTTTGATACAAAGATTTAGCATGACAGTCTATAAATAGTAACACTGATAATTATTAAAAATATTATGCTTACTTGACATTTTCTGCTACTTTTGAAGAGTCTTCATCATAGGCTTGAAATGTCCCAATAATTTGGTTTATTTTTATAATCTCACTTGTCTTAATCACCATTGTGTGGGGTTTGAATACAGGGCCTTCTAGCACATTTTTCACCTTAACTGTGACTGGAATCGATTTTGCTTTGTAGCTATTCTGAATTGACTTGTGAAATGCTGCTTTATTTGTAACAACAATGCCCAAGCTCATGCTTTGAATTTCCTCATAATTGAGCTCCTACAAAAAGCATAAAGAAACCTTAAACTTTATTCAAAAAGTAAACACAGAATTTGACACCCAGTTAATATTTAAATGTTCAGACTTTACACATTTTCTTTATTAAAAAATGAATAAATTAAGGCTAGCTAAAGGTCCCAGAATGACAGCGCCAGAAAGAGAAGTATGACTTAACTTGTCAAGTCTCCTTTCAATATATAATGTCCTGTATTATCAAACAGTGTATAGAAGAAGAATATAATATCTAGCTATTTGTATGGATAAATTCAAGGTAAGAGCTTCATGCTGCTGACTTTGGAAAGAACAGTATCCCCTGGCCATAGGGAAAGGATCTTACTCCAGGAGTCACAATTGGAAAGAAGAAGTAGAATGCTTTTGTATATTTTAGTTTTTGCCCTCTCATCGTTATCATATTTAACACTGAAAAATGCTTTTCATCTGTAGGGCTTAAATCACTTTATAAATCCACGTTATAAGCATTGTATTCAAAAGCTAAAGAAAAGGAAACTGAAGCACCGAGAGTTACTTGATATGCTGAGTGTTACTGTGCATCCCCAACTCATGTTGACTTGAGGGGAATAAGGATACTCAACAGTCTGCAAAATCAGGCTCCAAAGCAGTGAGACTCAGACCTCAGTGGTTCAGTAGTCAAATTACTGGCCAACATTAACCTAAAGAACCAGAGTCATGTGAATTCAGTGTTTAATTTACTATACTACTATACATATTTAAACATTATGACAGGGGAAAAATTTGTACAAATTAATTAATTAGAAAACAACACAGCAAAAGCATCCTGATTGGTTAGTAAACTTAGACTGGTTAATAACTGGATCATACAGTGTTTTACCATCACTTACGGCAAAGAGCATGGGAGACTAATTAAAAGGGCCACTTGTGTCTTGCAAACCTCAGTCTGAGTATCACTGCTCAAAATGATTTACTAAAGTGAAGGGGAACATGTTTTCTTCTGTATGTAAAAACAATTACTCACTACACCTGAGAGGCGTATTACATCTGTGTATTATTTGCTATTCACATGCTGATAGAATGCAAACAGTTTTAATTTAAATTAATAGCCTATGTAATTTATTCTAATATTTAATAAGTCTTCTTTGATTAAAGAAACCGATTCTCATTATCCACTTACCTTCACAAGAGTCAAAACTCCTTCATTTGTTTGAGCATCTGTCTCTATATGGAAATAACCTCCTTCATTCCCAGAGACAATTGAGAAGTTTGCCAGCCAATTATCAGAGAATATTTCATCTTTGTCAAATGCTTTCATTCGTATAATTTCCACGTTTGCTCTATTTTCCTCAACACTGCCTTCATACTGCAATTAAACAATATATCCTTATTAAAACGTTAAGTCTATCTGATTTCATTATGGCAGAATATATCCTCTGTGTATCATGTGATAGTAAATTACATGTTACTACCAGACACAGAAGCACACAGTCTCTCTCAAACAGTCAACCAACAAAAACAAAAACAAAAACAAAAACAAAAACAAAAACAAAAACAAAAACAAAACAAAAACAAAAACAAAAACAAAAACAAAACAAAAACAAACTTACTGTCTCCCTTTCAAGAATGGGCAGATTATCATTGACATCCAAAATCTTGATTTTTACAGTACAGGTTTTAGCTAGCCCATTTCTGTCTCCATTTCTGTCCCTGGCTTCTACAGTCAAAATGTAGTTACTTTGTTCCTGTGTCACATTCAAAGATAAATGTTTAAATCTATGCAAAAACAAATTGCAAAATCACATAAAACATTTTTTGCTCCAGTACGTTTTCTGTATATTTCTGTGATATGAAATGGCTGGCTATGGCAGTATGTTTCATTAATATTCAATTTCAATTATCATAACCTTCCTGACAGCTAAGTTGTTGTACCAGAGTCCTAAGCTCAGGAAAGTACTTAGCATTTTCCCAAAGAACTTAGTAAATGGAGGGTAGAAAGAATTAGAGAAACATAAAGAGACAAAAACAACCACCCCAGCACAAAGGGCTTTGGGAATTTTATCACTGTCCTTTAATTGTGGGCTAGAAAATGGTTACGCCACAGCTGGAGGAAAGAGAAATTTATTGTGAATGCTGTATTTCATAAAATAATTATTATTAGATTATTACACACGCACATAACAAACATAATTAGCAAAGTTTTATACTAATAGTTCAGTTATTTCCCTTCAGTTTTTAGTGAACTTCTTGACACTATTCTCCATGACAAATGACAGACTGATAGTACTGGCTAGATAAAGTTAGGCCTGCTATAAAGGTAAGAAATGAAAACTTTCCTGCCATGTCCTCCCACTGCCAGAATGCTAATCTGTTTGTTAGGAGGGTGCTCTCTAATGGCAGTAGTTTGTATACACGTAGATGGCTAATGGAAGGAGCACCATCTATTGGACAATAAGAATACAAAGCATTACATATGTAAGTTAATAGGTTCAAAAAAGTTGTTGATAACACTTAATATGCAGCTTTGAACAGGGGGTTATAGAAATCTGCCTGTGGCAATTCAGGTCTTAATTTGCAATATATACCCATAAAATCTAGGACTACTCTTACAGAACCAGATTATGAGCTTTGCAGTTTTGTGTGTGTGTGTGTGTGTGTGTGTGTGTGTGTGTGTGTGTGTGTGTGTGTGTGTGTGTGTGTGTGTGTGTGTGTGTGTGTGTGTGTGTGTGTGTGTGTGTGTGTGTGTGTGTGTGTGTGTGTGTGTGTGTGTGCGCACCGACAAAAGAAATAAGCCCCAAACATTGCAACTATCCCTATACAACTGGGGCATCTGGTCACCCTAGCTCACACTGTAGGACAAGACAAGCCCTTATTACTCCCCAGTGCTTACTACTTACACTGTAAGCACCAATGTAGTGGTGGGCGGACAAGCTATCACCAGGCCACTACTTCCCTCTGGTGCAATTTAGGACAACTTTGTGAGCACGGCCTTAATTCTTAACTGGAACAAAAAGCACCAGCCAGCACAGCAGAGCAGACACAAAGGGAGAAAGCCAGCAGTTCTAGGAAAGGCCTATACCTTCCATTCTCAAGGCAGGGAGCCAGGCATGCAGAATGAGATTGGGGGATCCAGCCCTCACCTATTGAGCAGGACGAAGCAGCAATGAGCTAGGAAGACTGAAACAGTGTTGTAAAAACTCTGGGAAAGAGCCAATATAAGAGTATAGTTTACCTCTCTGTCAAGGTTAAACGTTGCTGTTATAATCTCACCCGTGTTTTTTTTAATATGGAATGCAGAAGGCTCATAAGGCTTTTCAGAAAGAATCTTGAAAGCAATTTTTGAATTTAGATTGTTCGGTTCATCTGCATCTGTTGCATTTATCCTCATCACAAATGTGGCTGAGAATTAAAATACATACATATATATTGATTTACATTGCTCTGTCATACACTGGAAAGTATCATTTATAAAATGATGGAAAGTTTTCAGGCCGACTGAACTTTTTTGTGTCTTACTTCTAATTATTTTTTAATAAGAGTTGAAGAAATGTCAATTTAACACTAATATTTCATTAGATAGTTTGCACAAGCAAACAAATGCATATCTTGGATATAAATACTATAACCTCAGTGTAACAGCAAAGACAAGTGGACTAATATGGATGGTCTTTAACTAAAAGTTAAAAATATGTTGGAAACTTCACAGGTATAATTTAATACAAACAGAAAACAAACAAAATGTCCTTTTACATCATCTGCTCTCAGGCCTGGTGACCTGACTCCGATGTTTTTCTTTGTAGTCTAGTTTTGAAGGTTTTTTTTTTTTTTAATAGAAGGATGGCTACTTTTAAATCCATTACTGAGTATCCAAGGAGGTTAAAGTGTTCTCCCACTGTTTTTTGTATGTTACCTTTCTAAATCTCTGATTTGTATCTGTTTATCCTTTGGCACAGCAACTGTATGATCTGGTCAACATACAGGGCAAAGGGGCATTGCTGGCACATAATCACATTAGCAGATGTGCAGGTGGATAACACCCTGATATTGTGATTTATGTGGTTAGGTCCTGAGATGCTGTCACTTGTATAGATTAGGGATGCTAGATATCGTGTAATAGAATAACCGTGTAACCACATGAAATCTTAGTGGTTATATGACTATTCAATAGTCCTCAGGAGTGGGCTTCCCGGGGAGCCCCCTGCCACCCTGCTCTGCTGCCTATGTATCAGAGGCAGCAGTGCGGGGTGGCAGGCGGGAGTGGATCCAGTTTAAAAACCAGCTCCCCACTCAAACTGGCTGTCTGTTGCCCCACACTGCTGCCTCTTTTATAGAGGCAGCAGCATGGAGTGGCAGCAGCCCCCGGCCATGGGGATCCGAGCACCCTGTGGACAGAGGCTGGTCCACAGCAGCAGCCCCTGTCTGCGGAGAGCTGGGACCCCCGTGGACAGGGACTGCTGTGGACAGAGGCTGCTTTGCGGCAGCCTCCCCTGCTCCTCCATCCCCGTGCTCCTGCCTCTCATAGAGGCAGCACGGGAGGGAGAGGGCAGGCAGCAACATGGAGCTGATGCTGGGGGGAACTGGCTTTTAAGCTGGCTCCCCCCAGCACTGGCTTCTGCCTGCCTCATCTCACTGCCTCTGTAAGAGGCTCTGGGAGTGGGGGAAAGGGTAGGCGTATCGTCAGACCTGGCATATGCTGGGAGCCAGCTTGAAAGCTGACTGCCCACGTGTCGGCACATAACTACAGGCGACCCCCAACTTGTGACCGCCCAGCCCAGCCCCCAGCTGGGTCATGGCATCGTTCGCGCCACGCTGTGGAGCCACCTACTGCCTGGCCCACCCCCCAGCTGACCAACTTATGGAGCCATTTAGGGGCTATCAGAGGCAGCAGTGCAGGGATTGGGGGGGGACAGGCGGATCTGGTGCTCGTGAGGAGCCTGCTTAAAGCCAGCACCTCATGGGCACCAGCTGCCACTCTCCTCCACCCTTCCTACCTCTGATACAGAGGCAGTGAGGAGTGGGGAAGGCATGTAGTCAACAAGATTAACTATTAAGT
Source organism: Pelodiscus sinensis (assembly GCF_049634645.1). Taxonomy (NCBI): domain Eukaryota; kingdom Metazoa; phylum Chordata; order Testudines; family Trionychidae; genus Pelodiscus; species Pelodiscus sinensis. The sequence continues at coordinate 73,086,619 of NC_134712.1, forward strand.
CCAGGCTTAACAGTTAATGATGAAGTCAACTATAGGCAACCCCCAATTTGTGACTGCCTGACCTGTAACCCCCCACATTTATGGCCGCCCTGCTCCAGAAGCTGTGGGGCCACCTACCAGCCAGCTGAAAACACCATTTGCACCAGGCTGCGGGGCCACCTACTGCCTTGCCCAGCCCCCAGCTGGCCAGCTCATGGCGCCATTCGTGCTGTGCCACGGGGCCACCTACTGCCCAGCAGAGCCCCCTGGCTCCAGGAGACTACAACTCACAGGAAGCAAAGCTGGCCAGGAAGGGAACCCCTGTTCATAACATTGCCTATATGGGCAATAAGGGTTCGAGTTAAGACGGCCCGACTTACGACTGTTCTCCAAGAACCAATTAGGTCGTAAGTGCAGGGGGTCACCTGTATATGTTGACATCCCTAGTATAGATATGTGGACAGAGTTGGCAATGGAATCTGTTGCAGGGGTAAATTCTTGGGTAAGTGTATCTGAGGTATGTGATGTATGGCTGCTGGTAAGTATTTGCTTCAGATTGGAGGGACCATCTGTATTCGAGGACTGGCCTGTCTCCCAAGGTTTGTGAGAGTGAGGGAACATTTTCCAGAATAGGCTGTGGATTGTCAGTGATGCACTGGAGGGGTTTTAGCTGGAGAACTTAGGTGATAATTTATTTCCACGCTTTTCAGGTTTTAAATTGGTGGAGTGTGTCCTGATGCAACGTTAGCTGTCACTGAAAAAGTCAGTGTCTTTATTTTCAAAATCTTTTTCCTGAGAGAACAAGTAAAATCAAATTTAGCAGATATCATTGCTCTTGTTAGAAAGTGGTGAAAACAATACCATACAGGACTGGTATAAAAAAGTAAGGACAGAAGGGATTAAGTGATCATATAGAACCATTATAGTATTTTACCTGTTTCACTTAACTCGTCAACAGAGCCAAAAAAAACTTCCTCTGAAAATATGGGGTAATTGTCATTTATATCGTTAACTTTAATTCTCAGGTCTAGTGGCTTTTCCATATTTTTTCCATTCTGATCAAGTGCATAAGCTTTAAGCTGAAATAGACAAATAAACATAAAAATAGGAATATTCAAACTGATAGAAATTCTTAATACTTAATGTTTTGCATTAGAGAAGAAGTCAGGAGACATTCAAACAAACAGATGCAATTCATTTGAAATGTTAAAGAGAGAGCATATAGAGGAAAAAAAGAGAAAGTTATACTCACAAATTCAACTTACATAGAACATTGAATGTTGTTCTCGGTCAACTTTTCTTGTTATGTTCAGTTCTCCAGTTTTTCCATTGATGATAAACAATTTATAAGGTGGTTCTGTCACTCCTTGGCCAGAGATTAGGTAAGTAATTGTCACCCCTGGATCACTTGCATGATCAGAACTTATCTAACAGGAACACAATAGAATTAATTGCATTCAGTAAATGAAAGTTCCTTAAAAATGTATAGAAACATACTATGAACAACAAGCAAGATATTTATTTGTATGTAGTAGTATGTGCCCTAATTATGTAGAGGAAGCTATGGTGTATTCTCTTTATTTTTTTGGGAGGGTAGCTAAAATGAGCAAGAAAATATGTTATTCATATTTTTACTATAACTAATTAAATAAATAAAAATTAAGGGCCAGCTTTTGCATGGCCCTTGTTTGGGTTCAAAGTAGTAGCGAAGGATACAAGGAGCTGGAACCTTACATGTCCTGTGCAAGAATGGAGTGCAGGTACTATTGCTTCCTATCAAACAACTCCAAAAGGGGTGTGAAAAAGGAGAATCGGCTTCCCACCCTACTCTGTTGTGGCCCTTAAGAGTTAAATGGGCATGGTATAATGAATGCACTGTACTATCATTAGGAATGTAGCAATTTGGTGCATATTGCTGTGCCTCTGGAGGCTCACTAAGATACAGTCCCTCCCAAAGCTACACCTACAACACACCATATAGCCCTAAAACACTTGTTTTATGTCATTACTAGCTCATTTACCCTGCGTTGCTCGGGCCATTAACTCAATTAAGTTTTTTTTTAAATAAAAAGAAAATTTATGCCAAGGACAATTTCTCTTCCCCTTCCTGTTCTTGTCAGGGAGCGAGAGCATGCCTGCTTCCCTGCGCTCTCCAGCCAGTAAGGCTGTGTACAGTGGAGCATTACCATGTGCCACCACAATAGAATGACTGAGCATACGCTAGTAGCCCAATGCTAAAAGGACTAAGTCAGACTTCACTTATAATTCATACTATGGCCTGGGATCATGTCAGACACTGTAACTGAGAGAAGAGAGCCCAGCTTTCCTATGATTTCAAGGACCATTCCCTATTGGAGGAAGCCACCTCTCTCAAATGCAGAGGAGACAAGAGCCAAACGAGTGGGAAGGCAATGGAGTAGGGATGTTAAATTTCAATTAATTGACTAATCAAATAGTGGATGCAAAGTCATTGATTATTCGATTAGCTGACAAGGGCACCTCTGCCTTTGAAGTGCAGCAACAGCCCCAGAGCTGTTGCTACACTTCAAAGGCAAAAGCTTGCAGGGAGCACAGGGCCAGTGGGGGAGTCAAGCCTCTGACCCTGGGCTCCACACAGCGTTGCCGCTTTGAAGCACCCCCTTTTCTTACCCCCCTTGCTCCTGATAGAGGCAGCAAGGATGTGGGGAGTTACTAGTCGACTAGCGTGTTGAATAGTCGACTAATTGTTCACATCCCTAGAATGTAGGCGGTCTAAACAAGGAACTGATAAGATTGACCTGGCTGAGGGAATGAAACTCTGACTAGGAGTTGTGGGGGAAGGAGAGATTGTGGACTGTCTGGGCAGGGAGCCTGGGGTTAAGGAGTGAAGGTGCAGAAGCAGGAGGTGGAGGGACTGAGACTGATGGTCAAGGAGACTGGGACGACTAGAAGCCAGCTGGGGAGGGAGGAACACTAAACTCGGATGAAAAACTGGGAAGGTCTGTGCCTGTGTTGGGCAAACTGGGAGGAGAGCTGGAGACTGAGAATTAGATAGGGTGGGAGTGGGAGTGGGAGACCAAAGTGACTGAGCAAGAAATACCTGGATGTGAAACCTGATTTAAGTGAAGACTGGGGTAAGGACAGGGTTGGGGTGGGAATGAGACACAAAAGTTTGACTAGACAGGACAAAATGGGGGTAGGGCGGAGAAGAAGAGACCACATTCACCACAGCACATCTCCTTCCAGAGACCAAAATTGAATCTAAGATTGAGGAATCTCACCAGTTCTCTGCTGTCAGCAAGTATTTGTGAACACCACTGTCAAATAAGCATTTAATTCCCTTGTAGTTCTGATCCACACAGAGAATGAAAAACTATTACTGCTGTCTGTTACTCCATGAATTCAACTGCCTCAGAAGTGAGCAGTGGATCTAAAGAGTCCAAACCACCTGATGGACCATGTGGTGGTCATTATACCACCACATGATAGAATTTCTGTTTCTTAAAAAAAATAAACCTAGGAAATTACATGAAATTATAACTATGTTAGAAGAGCATTAAAGCTACGATTAAATATTATTATAATGCATACACTCAGAAAGGACAAACTAAGGTCGCACAGGCAACTTTGCTTAACATTAACTTTCTTTACATAGTTTTTATGGGTAACCAGAGTATAAACATCACAAACTAAAAGAAGAAAAAATGGGTAAAAATTGAGGCCAGCCAACATTAAACAGAGCCCACTGACATTTTTCTCATATAAACAAGCACTATAAAATACATATACTCAGTACTGCACAAAGAAAGTTGTTTGTGTGTTGTATAGAACCTTAAGCAACTATTAATTTGTTCTATTCAGTGCATGAAAAAACTTAAATTACAAATAGTCCTGAAACACCCTAGAGACTAACAAAAATGTACATGGTATCATGAGCTTTTGTGGACACAACGCACTTCTTCAGATAAATGGAGCAAGTTGCAAATAGCAGAAAAAAAGGGGCCAGGGAGGGAAAGTGAAGGGGGAAAAAAGGTCAATTAGAGTGTCCATGTTAACTGAGGCTAAGAGAGTGGGCTGTAAGTGCCCGTACTTAACTTGTAATGTCATTAGGGTGTTCAATGTAGCAGCCCATTACAGTAAGGTCTTTGATCAGACCTTGATTAAAGATGTCAAATTTTCAGATGAAGGCAATATATGCAGCTTCTCCTTCCAGCTGATTTTTTGAAATTGATTTGTAATAATATAGTCACTTTTAGATCCATTAATGAGTGCTCAGGCAGGTTAAAATGTTCCCCAACAGGTTTCTGTGTGTTACCATTTTGGATATCTGATTTGTGTCCATTAATCTCTAAGGTGCTGCAGGACTATTTGTTCTTTTTTAAGTTTTTTTCAATTACAGAATAGCATGGCTACCCACTGAGACTATTTAGTACATGTTATTCATTGTTGAACAAATACAAAATTAGGATTTTCTTCACCAATGTAAGGAATAGTAAAGACAATTACCATTGGCCTAACCTGCAAAACATTAATGCTCAAAATTCCATTATTGGGGCCATTGCAAATGCTGAAAGAACTGGAGAGTGTTCTTAATAGTTTGGGTGCTTAGAGTAGGTCCAGCCATAATTACATGCAGCAATACATTTTCAATAATGCTTCCCATCGTATCGTGTTTCAGTGGTTCTCTGACTTACTCTAGCAATTGGATTAATTTTCAAACTGTCGTCCTCTTCTGAAACTGTAGCAGGTGGAACAATCCATTCTCTCTTTTGTCTGATATTGCTATTCTGATTAGACAGATGATCCATTTTGCCACCTTGATTAAAAACCTATAAAAACAGATTTAAATTCCAACATTACACTTTAGCCATGAAACATTTATACTTCATGCAGTTGCACACTACTGTGTCCAGAACTTCTGAATGCAACTTTCTGCATATAATGTTAATTTAACCAGCTGGCTGTTTAAAATTTACACACAGATTTTACCCTACATATTTTTTTAAAGTATGTATGGTTAATTTTAATGGTGAAGGTCAGATTCTTTCCCAAAACCCCATTTAAGAAAGAAATGTGTCTTTTCTTTTAAAACACTCACTTGAAATGTTTAAAGGCCAGGTTTAAAATAAAATAAATGAATAAATTAAAACTATGAGACAACTAGGGATTAATCAAATCTCCCAGAATGGGTGTGAATAAAAGTGGTGCCTATCAGACAGTAGGAAAAAATTATCTATGTAGTCTTAGTCTTCTCGTATTTCCCTGTTTGCCTTCCCCTCGAACCTTCCTCACCACCAGTAAATTACTTCGATCCTCTTTCTTTTGCCCCTCCTTCCCCCTCGTCCTCAGAACAAGAGGCTTCCACATCCATCCTCCCAGTGGCTCTTTGTCATCCAACCTTGCACCATAATCTTGTCAAACCTAGAGACTTGCAAACTACTTGTTTCCATGACCTTATTCTCATTCCCATGAAAACCCACCCGTTCACTCTTGTGGCCTGGCTTAATCAGTGCAGTGGCTCTCAGTATCGCGATTCAGCTTTGGGGTAGGAATCATGTTGGCATCTTAGATACCTAAAGTGGCAGTTAGATGCCTAAATCCCACATACAGGTAACACTGGAATTCACAAAACCACTGCTTAGCTGCTGCCTCTTCCTGTAAGTCAGGGGTGGGCAATAATTTTTACAGGGGGACACTTAATCAATTTTGATACCTGGTCACAGGCGAGCTTCATCTCTGGAAGGGGCAGGGACTCGGATGGAAGGGGCAGGGCTGGGGACTAACCTACCCTCAGAGTTGTCTAGAGGGCTGGAGGCTTTGAATTAAAAACACAGCAAAGGGCTCACGGCCTCACCGCTACTGCATTGCTTTGCTGCCACCCAAGGTAGCTGCAGCTATTTAATGGGCTTGCGGCTGTGGCTCCTGTCGGAGTATTGCTGCAACTGAGACCCGTGAGTCATTTAAATAGGATCCTGCTGCCTGATCTACCATTTAGAAATTTGGTGGCACGGACAGCAGGATATTAAATAGAATATTAAATAGAAAACGGCCAGATGCAATCCGTTAGGTAGGCCAGATCTGGCCCCCGGGGCCACATCTTATCCAACCCTGCTGTAAGTGCTTAAATTCCCTAGACACCTACGTTTCCTATATTAAGCTCTCAGAGGTGTCTAAATTTTGATTGCTGAGCATGAAGGCAGCTCTGTAACTCTGCACTCTTGAGCAGCTTGGTTTCTTATTCATGCCTAAGCCTCAGAGGGACTCTCAGACTAGGAGTTTCTCCATTATCTTGCTTGTGTAGTAGGATTGCTCTGTTAATGCCTAAAACTGGACAAAAGATGGTAGAGGTGCAGCATCTAAATCCCCCTGGTGAATCTGACCTTAATAGTCACCATCATTAACTTAGAGAACCTCAAAGTTGATTCATCACAACCTTAATATTTTAGGGAAGTTTTCTTCCAATGGAAAATAGCATTAGTTTTGATAGGTTTAGGACTGAGCCTATTTACTTATATTTCTGCAATAAACAAGTGATATTACATTATTTTTGGGTGTTATGTCTACATCAAGATACCAATTATAAACACTTTTCTCTTATTTACTGTTTGCTTAGAAAACCTTTTATACAGATGGGGTATTGTATTTATTTCTTAGCCATTACCTACCTCTAAGTGAATTCCATTTCCAAAGTTCAAACAGATCTGTCAAATAAATGATATAGTCAACATTATTCATTCTGCATCAGTATAGTGGCATTAAGGTACAGCTCATACAACCACACCCAAAACAAACTTCAAACCAAAAACAAAAGACTGACATTTGCAAGTCATTCAGGTACTTTTAATAATTTCACTCACCGTATAAATAGTTTATGAGAAAATTTAATATGAGTAGGATCCTTGCATACAAGACTTCATTAAGTCTCTCTTCTTTATGCATAAGTGATCATCTCTTGGTGTAACAGTCAATGGGAGCCTTTCATTGACTCAGATGGGTGTAATATCAGGCCTATAATGCTGAAGCCAGCAGCATTAGAGTGAACCTCTCTCTGTCTGTCTCATTGAGTACCTTTGCCCTGTTAGGCTGTGGATCATGTAGAACAAGGGTGGGCAATAATTTTTGATGGGGGGCCACTCTAAGAATTTGTAAAGTGGTTGAGGGCCACACTCTTCCATGATATTGATGGAGGAAGTGCAAGGTTCTGGGGTGGAGGTTGGGTGCAGAAGGGAGCTTTAGGTAAGGGAGGGAGTTTGGGTGAAGGAGGCAGTTATGATCTGGGGCACTGGACTGAAGTGTAGGGGGTAAGGTTGCCAGATGGTTTCAAAAAAAATACTGGACACACTTGACATTACATCACAATCTACATTACATCTGATTGAGAAAATACTGGACAGTTCTATTTACTCAATTATAGTTTCTCAATTTGTTTCCCGAACAGAAAGCTCAAATACTGGACTGTTCGGTTAAAAACTGGACACTTGGCAACCCTAGTAGGGGGTTGGATTGTTTCCTAGCCCAAAGAAGTAGGGTACAGAAGGGGGTGGAGGGATTTGGGTTGTAAGCTAGGGCAGGAGGGGACTGTGATCTGGGGCAGGGCTTGGGGGGCCGATCTGGGAGGGGATATGAGGGCAGAGGATTTGGATATGTGGAGTGGGGGGGGCAAAGGATTGGGAGGGGCTGGAGTCCCAGAGGCAGGGTCTGGCCAGGAGACTTACCAGCCAACAGTCTTATCCTGAATCGGCCTCCCTGCCAGGCAGTGTTCCCTCTAAGCTGTGAGGCAGCACAGCTTCATAGGTGATTAATCAGCCCTGCCCAGTCAGTCCGCTCCATGCATGGAGCCCTGAGCCTCAGACTAGACCAGGCTGATTAATCACCTGTAAAGCTGTGCTGCCATGCGGCTTAGAGGGAACACTGCTGCCTGCCCCTCTCTCACACAGGCTGCAGCCATGTGCTCTGTAGCCTCTTGTGCTTCGTGGCTACCTATTATGGAAACAGGCAGCTCCCATTGGCCAGTTTCTGGCCAGATACTAGCCAATGGGTTTGTGCTGGGAGCTGGAGCAGCTCCTAAAGCTTTCTCCCTTCCCTCCGGACTCACAGTTTTTAAAGAAAAAATGCCCCGCAGCTGTGTTTCTGAGTGGCATATGAATGGGGCGAGGCAAGTGGAAAGCTTGTCTGGGGCTCTCCACAGAGTATGCGGGAAGGATCTGGTGGCTTGGCAGGCTGGATCCGACCTGCGGGCCATATTTTTCCCAGGCCTGACACAGAAGCATCAAAAAGGCTTCAGATAATGTCTTAAGGCAAAGATATATCAAAATAACTTCTTAATTTATACTTATGAATTAGAAAAGTTCTCTGCCTAGATACCTTTACAGTAAGTAATAGCCTTCAACTCCATATAATATAATCTAAAATGTATTCGATATTTTTTCCAAACATATGTGTCTGTAGCGTGTGCACTTGTATTCCCACTCTATGGTGCCTTCAAGGCACCCACTGTAAATTCCCAATTCCTCTCTTGGGCTGAGTCCCCATCGGTCTCCTTCCTGTTTTTTTAAGGTAGCTCCCACATTACACTGCGATAGTAAGCCAGACTGCTAAACAGGCCAGTTTCTTGGCTCTCATTCTGAAGTCTACGAACAGTATAATTGCTTACAGTTACAAGCCACCACATAATTATTTCTAAGCAAACACATTTATTCTCAAGGTAAAAGCACTGCAGAGAAAACATATTAAAAACAATAAATGAAACTACACATGCTAAAAAGCTTATCAGAGGTCACTCGATCTCCAAACTCAGACTATTGGTAGATGTCAATTCTCCAAAACTCACAACCTGATGTTGTCCGTGAGAACATGAGAAAGGCCATATTGGGTGAGACTAAAGATCCATGTAGCTCAGAATCCTGTCTTCTGATAATGGTCAATGCTAGATGCTTCAAAGAAAATGAACAGAACGGATAATCATTGATTCACTCCCTGTTGCCTTCCCCTGCTTCTGACAAACAGAGGCTAGGGACACCACCCCTGACCATCTTTGCTAACAGCCGTTGATGAACCTATCCTTCATGAATTTATTTAGTTCTTTTTTGACCCTGTTATAATCTTGACCTTCACAATTTTCTATGGCAAGTTCATAACTGTCTGAGATTTAGAACTAGAACCCAGGCCACAAAGTTCAACTTTTCTTTATATAGTTTGAGTCTTTTATCTTGTCTCTGGAAATAGGTTATGAGCAGACAGTGACATGCTCCTCAAGGTGAACCTTCAAAAGTCTGCATTTTTTTACATAAGCAGAGGCGGGAGGGATTTGGTTTAATTAATTCATAGGTTTCTCAAGAAATCCACTTATTATCCTAAAGTGGACAATAACTTTTGATGGGGGGGGTCATTCCAAGATTTTGGAAAGTTGTCAAGGGTCACACTTTTCTGTGGAGGAGATACGGGGTCTAGGATAGAGGTTGGGTGCAGAAGGGTGCATGGGGGTAAGGGACTGGGTGCAGAAGAGGGTGTGAGATCTGAGAGGGAGTTTGGGTGAAGGAAGGGAAATGGAGGTGCAGACTGCAGAGGGTTTGGGTGGTGATGTGGGGGAGGGAGTTGGGGTATGGGAGGGGCAGGGGTGCCAAGGGCAGGCTTTGACTGGAAGGTGCTTATCTAAGCCAGAAGCCCTGCAGCATCCCCAAGGCAGGCTGCGCTCCCTGCCTGCTGCAGGCCCAAATCACTTTAAACTGCAGGCTTCTTCCCACCCCATGGCTCTCAGCTCCAGGAAAGGAAAGAGGCTTGGGGTACGTCTAGACTACATGCCTCTGGCGACAGAGGCATGTAGATTAGGCTACCGGACATAGTAAAATGAAGCGGCGATTTAAATAATCGCCGCTTCATTTAAATTTACATGGCTGCCGCGCTGAGCCGACAAACAGCTGATCAGCTGTTTGTCGGCTCAGCGCGATAGTCTGGACGCTCCCCTGCCGACATCAAAGGTATTTGTCGACCACCCAGGTAAACCTCATCCCAGGAGGCATACCTGGGTGGTTGACAAATACCTTTGATTTCGGCAGGGGAGCGTCCAGACTATCGCGCAAAGCCGACAAACAGCTGATCAGCTAAACAGCTGATCAGCTGTTTGTCAGTTCAGCGCGGCAGCCATGTAAATTTAAATGAAGCAGCGATTATTTAAATCGCCGCTTCATTTTACTATGTCCGGTAGCCTAATCTACATGCCTCTGTCGCCAGAGGCATGTAGTCTACACGTACCCTTGTGCACCCCAGGCCACTTTCTCAGCTCCTATTGGCTGGTTGTTTCCAGCCAATAGGAGCTGAGAGTTTGGCTGGTGTCAATTCCTATTGGCCGGTTGTTTCCAGCCTATAGAAGCTGAGGATTGGGGTCGGGGCTAGGAGATCACACATAGCCTCCCCTTCTGTGCAGAGCAGAGACGTGCAGACTGAGCTTTAAACCCGCAGCAACTTTAAACCTGTGTGCCTGAGGGTCCATGCAGGGTGGTCCGCAGGATGGATCCCGAGCCGTATTTTGCCCAGCACTGTCCTGAAATCAATTCTCGTCCGGTACATTTTCAAAATATCTTTGAACTCCCAGGCCTCATATCACATCTCCCAGGTCACAAACAATCCTGGCCCACAATAATACATAACTTTGCACACAATACAGTAAGGTTTTTCAAGAATATTTGCAGGAAACTACCATAGCTTCATAGTGTCACTTGTGAAGATCAAGTTTATCCAAAAGATAGGGAATGATCAGTGATATCCAGTCCACACATATTCTTCCCTTTGAACTATTTGGCAAATTTTAGGGTTTTAAGTATCTTTGAAGTGATGTTTTAAAATAGTGTTATAATGTAGTTTCTCTTCTTGTTTTAACTCCACCGCACATGGTCGTCTAGGTAGAAACAGATTTCAAGAGGGCGTAGGATCTTATTTAAGAGGTATTCTATTGGATGCAAAACTTCAGATTGAAGTCAATTAGAGTTCTGGATTAAAAGGTCTGACAAGATATGTGAAAGAAAAGAGGACAAAATCTGCCTTAATCATGGTTACATTATTACTGGCTTGCCAACAGTGACATTCATTCTTTCAAATTGTTGCAGAATCTGCTTCAAGATACGGAACGGTAGCATTCCACAGATCAGCAACCTTAGGATAGATTTTCAGCACTGTTTTACCCCAGCTGTAGACATGGCTCCATATGTTTAAATTGACACTTTACAGAACTTTTTTTTTCATATTTAAAGATAGAGGAGTATTTTTCTGGTGTTAATAGATTAAATCAAGACAACCACTGACCTTCTCTTCACTTCACCATATTGTCCAGACTTATCTCACTGTCCCAAAATCTTTGAGATCAAAAGTCTTCAAAAGGTTATATAACATTAGATATGTGAAAATTAAAGAAAATTGAGTTAAATTGTTGTAGACAGTGATATTATTTTGATTTTGGAAACTGAAAATTTGAGTTTTGAGAAGGAAATTGGAGAGTTTAACTTTCTTTTCTGACAACCCCTAGATTTTGCATCCTAGAATATTTTTGGCTCTGTTAATAGCCTTGACAGGGGTGATTTCAGACTCAGGTCACTCAGGCTACATCTAGACTGATACCAGAGGTATCCTGCAAAAGCAATGCCTCATCCAAGGAAATTTTCAAAAAAGTGGATGTGCTCTTTCACCATCCCTGTAAACCTTATTTTACGAGGAATAAGGGATGTGTTGAAGGAGCACTTTTTCCTCAAAATTTGGCACCGTGTAGATGTGCTAAATTTTGGAAAAGCCTCTTTCGATAGTAAAGCGGAAAAAGATACGCAATTTGCGTACCGCAAATTTTGTTTCTTTTTCCGACTTACCACTGCAGTGTAGACCTAGCCCCAGTGAGTAGTTTATCTTCTCTTCCACTACCGTCCATCTTTCAGATTCTGCAAGAGCCTTGCTTTCTTTCCCCATACTATTTAGTGGGTGCTATTGTGAGATTGGTTTGAATGTTGTCTCAAGTTAAGAACCAAAGTGACCTGTTCCTGAGTGGCCTTTCCTGCCATATAAATCCTGCCAGTGAAATCTGGTTTAATTTGTGCCAACCAGAACTGGATAAATTGTGTATAAAACTCAGATTGAGCACCCATACAAAGAACCTGAAGTCTGATGTCAGAAGAGGCTAACAACTAATGCACTTACTAAAGGGTAACAAAAATGCAATTGCAATACCTGACTAGTAACAGACATGCTTTTAGGAAATACAGAGACAGCTGAATATCTCCCTACACATTAAAACCCCACTAAAACTTTAAATACAGGAATAAATGACTGAAAATCTAAATAAAAGTTTGGAACCATGTATGTACTGCACTGAGTCAGGAAATGGCACTCTTTTCCATGTTTGAGAGGCACTGACCATGGCGTTAAAGTAGGCTACAGGTTCAACATTCCTGGTCTAGCATGCTCGGGAACTGACCAGTACAGAGCAAGGAAGTTTGCAGGATCAGGGTTGGTCAATGTATCAAGTAGTACACACTATCAGAAACCATATCACAGGCATTTTTTTGAAGGAAGCAGTCTGAAGGGAAGAATAGGACTACTTTATGGGGCAGAATCCAGTCCCACAGATCTCAGTGGCAAAATTCTTATTGAGTTTTATTCAACTAAGATTTAGTCCTATAGGCTTGCCTAAAATAATCAAGTCAAGCTAGAAGTCCAACTTTTCTGAAATTTAGATATTTCATATTTGCTTTATTTTACAAGTATCAATGAGAAAAAAATTAAGCTTGTGGCATAATGAAAATAAGTCTTATGTGATTACAGAACTTTCCAAACATAAAAACAAAAATTCTTTTTTTCGTTTGTGTGTCACATTTTTTTATTATAATGCTAAACATTTGCACATATCCTTAGCCTTCTACATGGAGGGCTTGATTTTGCTGTGTTTTAGCCAAGGACAGAAGCATAACTTAGCCATGTAAAAATGTCATACGCATGAGTGTTTATAAGATTTTACTTAGCTCTGTGAAATCTATGCTCCATATGCCACTTATTCAATGGTGCCAAGATAGGGTTGCCAGGTGTCCGGTTTTCTACCGGACAGTCCGGTATTTGCACCGTCTGTCCGGTAGAAAAATTCAGAAAATACCGGACATGCGCAATGTCCAGTATTTTCTGAATTCCCGGCTGGGTGCAGGACGGAAGCCTGGCAGGGGCGGTGGAGCGACTGGAGGCAGGGCCGCGATTGGCGCTAGGAGCCTCTGGTCACGTGCAAAAGCCGGAGGGGGGGAGAGGGAGGCTGAGACCCCAGCCACTCCCTCTGCCCGGCTTCTGCACGTGACCAGATGCTCCCAGGGCCAATTGCGGCCGCGCCTCTCAGCTGGGAGCCTCTGGCTTCATGCAGAAGCCGGGCGGGGGGAGTGGCTCTCAGGCCCGCCCCCGCCCAGCTTTTACTAGCAACTCGAGGGAGTGCCTGCCGGGGGCATGGCCCCTTGGACTCCGGCTGTGGTCAGTGGCTGCACCTCTCCCCCCGCCACCAGCTCCTCTTCCCGCCCTCCTTCCTCCAGGCCCTCCCTTGTCCCATCCAGCCCTGTGGCCCCTGACCCTCCCCAGCCCTCCCCCACTGTTCCTCCCAGCCAGCCCTGCGGCCCCTCCCCAGCTCCGCTTCCTGTGCCCCCCCTTCCTCCTGGCTAGCCCTGCAGTCCCCGGACTCCACCCCCACCAGCTCTGCTTCCCCCCCCCCCCCGCCCATGATCAAGTGTATCCGTTTTTTTGATGGGGTCTACCTGGTAACCCTATGCCAAGAGGAAGCTCAAGGTCCAAATATAAGATTTTGCAGTCATTTCCGTATTAGTTGCCTAGCTGGCCATTTGCTGAGGCTACATCCAATCATGACAACTCATGATGAATTGACAAATACAATTTAGGGCCAGTGCCTGCCCTTCTAAAATCTATCTCCCTAAGTATAATCACTAAATAAAATAATGTAAACATTTGTGTGTGTAACTTAAGAACTGAGTGAGAAATCCTCAGGTTGAGTGCATCTCCACACCTTGCAGAAAGTGTCTCTGCAACAGGCTATAATGTGGGTGAAACATGGAGGGGAGATTGTGCTTTTCCAGTAGCCCTAGTACTATTTAAGTAGCCCTATTTAAGTCAATGTGAAGTTAGTATAAAGCCACATGTATGTGTAAAGAAATATCCTGAGAAGTGCTACAATTTCCTTTGAAATCAGTAAGAGTTGAAGCCACTTGCTACCTAGGTGAATCAATCCAATAATTAAGAATCATAAATCATGTTTATATTTCTTCACAATTAAACATTTTGAGTGTTTTTCTTTTAATTTCTGTTATTATTTCAAGTGTCAGGGGCGTGTTCTGAATGTAGAAAGAAGTTCAGTTCTCTCTCAATCTGATGGTTTGCCAAAACCTGTTATCTTTGAGGTGCATAAATTGCTATTCTGTTCATGACCCAGGACTGAGCTACATTACAAAATTAGACCAACCCACATACATTTCTCAGAGGTGTGAAAAATATACCACCTTGAGTAATATACAAAGAGCCCTGCAGATATCTGTTTTATATCGACAGGTATCCATGTCTATGGATGTGGATGCTAGGTTTGTAGATGTGGATCTCTGCAGCTCATTTTTGTGGATATGGATGTGGATACAAATTTTGTATCTAGAATCCTGCACCAAAGTGTATTGCTTAATTTAAAGACTTCCAAGAAATACGTCCAAAGCATTGGCTGTCTTGAACTAATGCTTTCATCTCAACAACAAGGAAGTTATGTCAGTCAGGATGACATTAGACTATAAATATTAAAACCTTTAACATTTATAGAGTAGGTAAAAGTAAAATATAAATGAATGTAGTGATGATGTATTTATACTGCCATGAGTTTGGTTCTGGTTGCTACAGTTTCAAGCTAAAAAAAGTTAAATTGCCTCTGGTGCGTCTCTCAATTTTGGAACCTTTAGGAACACACAGCCAAGGATAATGACCACAGACACAATTTCATGTACAAAATCATATCTGTACTCCAAATTTTAGCAGTACAATACAACTGCCATGCATATAGAAATCTTATAAAAACTTATGCAATAATTGTAACTGTATTCATACTTGCATCTTCAACAATATTCTAGGGTCTGGTGGACCTCTCAATGAATGTCTATTACTAGAGAGTTGCTCCTGCTGGCATATCTTGTGGGGCCATCCCACTTTTACCCAACCATAGAACACTTTTTTATACTGACCACACCTAACACCTTATGCATACACATGAAAGTGTTAACCCTCATCCTTATCTTCATTTCCAAACCCAATGAATATAGGGGTTTCCAATTTTTCACAGGTTGATTGTAGGTCCCTTTATTCTCACTAGCATCCATGCACAACACATACTCTAATGTCACGCAGGTAAAGATGTTAACAACCAGGTGTCTAGTGGTTTTTGACAAGACATTGCAGTCTACTTCAATTTAGTTTTTCCTAACATTACCTATTTGCACATCTTATGAAATAATCATGTGACTTTGCTGGCATACAGTTATTCCTAGATCACTCTCTCTCTATCTTATGCCTATGCCTAATATGGCTAAGTTAAAATCTTATAGGTATCAGCCTAGTGTAGGTCTTACATTTAAGCCATGCTTTACCTAATGCACATGCAAAACTCCTAAATACTTTATCAATCCACTTCTATAATCCTGCAACTTAAATCTAGCATATATTGGTTATATATGAAATAGCATATGAATTGACCAAAACATCACATCATATAATGATAAGATAGATTTAGATGATGAAAATTAGTCTCTCTGATTTCAGATTCACTGTCCTGGCTCATGTACATTCATATAGAGTAAATTCTGAAATTTGACAGGACAGCGTAACTATCATTCGTGCCAATGCAGTTATACACAATGAGAGAACAAATTCTATAAAAGACATGTAATATGGAAGCTACAGAATCTTAAATTATGACAATTTGCTTCCTTAAACTTTCTGCATTTTGGTTGAACAAGTTTATCTATAATTACTGTCCCTGAATGGATATCACTGAGACAACATCTGGCTAGTGGTCCCTGGTTTTCCTCCTGGAGGTTGCAACTTACTGGGAGAAATCACAAACAGGTGTCAAGAGGGAAATTATCTTGCTCTTAACATATTTTCAAGTAGACATTCTGGATGCATTTGGTCTATATTTTGCCTTGATAGGAGGGATCAGTGCAGGGTGTGCCCTGCTCCAGAACATTTGCAAACCACTGCTTACATAAAATGTCTGAAGTGTATGAATAACTATGTGCCCTCTCTTGATACTTTTAAATTAATAACTAGCAGTAAAATAGAAACAAAACATCAAACAGTTAAGGATGCTTAAGTCTTTTCATAAAGAGCCCAAACCAGAGATCTGATTTGATTGCCTGATACTCTGGTTTTTATTTGTATGGTTTTTACTGGTAGAAAGTTTTAAAGGGTTGTTTGTTTAATACTGGCACTTCTTTTATCTAAAATTGCAACTTTTCCATGTGTTACTGAAGAGTGAGGTTTCCAAAAAGGTACTGACTTCTGAATTTCTGTTTTCACATCACTATATTGCTATGCATTAAATAATTGGGCAGGATTAGGAGAACTGTACACATCACAATGCAGAGTGTAAGAATTTTTCAGTAATGTACTGCTCTGATTTCATGGAAGCATTTAAAATTAAAATCAAAGTACACAGACCTCTTCAGTATTACTCTGACATTTCTTTAGCATAAGCTTATTTTCTAGGGATATCCCTGAAGAATTCTTACTTCAATGACTCAGAAGCTCAGAATGATTTTTCAGGAAATTGCTAACAGAAATAAAATTACCTTTTCAGAAGAATGAGAATGGATACACTCCACCCTTGTAACAAAACCCTTTATTTAAACACCATGAGTCATATTCTGATTTCACTTAAGGTATGTCTGGAACTGGAGGTGTGATAGTCAGTGTGGGTGGAAGTACACACACTAGCTTTGATCATTATAAAGCTTAAAATAAAAGTGTGTCCACCCATAGCAGTGGAGGTGGTGGGATGGCTAGCTGCCCTAAGTACAGTCCTACATGGGACTACGGGCACCCACTTGGGTGGTTAGCCCATCTCTTCGCTAATATCTCTTCATCTACAATTCTAGTTTTGACATGCTAGTTCGATCAAATCTAGCATGCATAAATCTCATCATCATCATGCTTGGCTTCGCGAACAAAGATCTAGGAAGGAAATCCATGTCTTCTGCAGGCACGCTGGTGGCTGATGAGGCCTATGCGGGACAGGCAGGTCCTGCCACAATGGCTGCAAATATAGGTCTGATCCGGGATAGGTGCTGAGGGGTCACGGTTCTTCTTCCTTCTCCTTTTGTCCTCCATACAGGCCCAGCTCTACTTGAGCTGGAAATTACACCTCTTGCTGGACTGCAAGAGGTACCCTTACACTGGTGTGAACACAGACTAACTCCAACAAATTCACTTGAGTGGACACGCCAATGTACTTAACTGTTGTAGAGTTACTCCCCATTCACACTGATTATTCTGAGATCAGAATCTAGCCCCAACTGTCAACATACAAAAGGCCCCCTAGGCCCAGACCTTTATTGGGGCTGAGATGATGCAGAACAAGTTTTATGCTGTATAAAGGGCATATTTTCTCTGCTTTATTTCTTATGTGCAGTTTGCAAACTCTTCTCCCTGTTACGTGGCTAGCATGCTCTGACAACCAGCATATGAAGCCTTGGCTCTACTTGTACTCCACTTCTTCCCATCCTTTGGAACACTGCATAGCCAGGGAAATAGAATCATAGAAATAAAGGGCTAAAAGGGACATCAACAGGTCATCTCCATTAATGTTCCCTCTAATCTTTGCCATCCATGTGCAGAATAATTTTATGTGCACAAAGACATGTGCAAATGTACACCACCAGTAGGAAAAAACTTAACTGTAGGGGCTCTGTTCATCAGCTGGGCAATATTTGAATCTCTCCCGAGTGGCTGCATAAACACACAGCTTACAGGTATCACTGATCTCCACCTCCTCCCCCTTGCTGAGGGACTTAAATAACATGAACATCCCTGATGGCATGATCCTCCATCCAGCTCCACAAAAGATGCCCAAGCAGTTAATATAGCTCCAGTCCCTTATAATACCCAAATTTTGAAATCTTTATGTGGGGCCAAATTTTACTGTTGTTTACACTCTATTGACCTACATGGGGCATACAGTACTGTATTAAATGTCTGCAGATCTGCCTGTGGTCTTTAGCAGCCACTATACCAAAGAGACAGTCCAGTGGAGCCAAGAAATGAGGTGGGCAGGCTGTCAGGGACGGCAGTCCTAGCCTCCCACGTGTCACTCTACAAGTGGGGAAAATTTGGGAAAATCCATATAAAAAGCTTCACAGGGCCTGATAGATTTGGGGGGGGGGGGGGGGGCGGGGGGGGGGGGGGGGGGAGGGAGAGAGGGGAGAACACAGGTCCTAACAGGGTGCTGTGGGAAAAATCACCACTTTTTGCAAATAGTTCCCTCCCATAATTTCCATTACAGAAGGGGACAATTTGGTCAACATGTTTTAATCCCATTACAAGTCAGTGTGACAGGAACTATTATTATTAAGGAGCGACAGCATAAGGCCAAATTTATTTTACAAAATTTTGCCCTGCAAAGTTAAAAAAAAAAAACACAAAACAAGGAAAGAGTACCATACTTTTTTCCTTGCAATGTACGACAAAGGCCTGAAAGTTTGCCCCCCCCAAATATTTTTCATAGTAGAGGATCAGATCTTGTTATCCTGTTTTTCTTTACAAATAAACAAACCAATCCTTCTATGGATACCTGGCAGTCTCCTACAATTATAATATCACATGTATCAAGGAACTGAAACTTGAACAAATATTGTGGGAACGTAATTTAGACATTCCTTAAAGCACTTATTTTTGTTTTTGTTTTGTTTATCCTCACTGACTCAGATAAAAAACAAAGAAATCTTTTCTTTCAACATTTTATTACAGAGTCAACACACCAACCCCTTCAACTAAGAGCCAAGAAAGCTCTCATTTTCATTTTTCCAAAGGTACCCCCAGGAAACGAGGAGAGGAGAGAAGAAAAGGGAATTCCAAATATTTCTGACAGCAAATGAAGAGAAGAGAGGAAAGGAGAGGTTTCCTAAGGTAGAGGAGACACACACACACACACACACACACACACACACACACACACACACACACACACACACACACACACACACACACACACACACACACACACACACACACACACACACGTTTTTAAAACTTTCAATGCCTTCTTTATAAATAATAACTTTTAAAAGGATATTGTAAAATGACTCAGATATCTTCCAATTAATTTACTCAGGTGGACTGTTATGCTTGCAACCAGGTCAGTAGGAGGGGAAAAAAGGAGATTTACACTCAAAGCTAACTGTTGCTTTATTTGCTCAACTAATGACAGATATTGCTTAATACATTAGCTTGATTTTAAAAAGTTTGCTTATAGACTATGGTTCTGCCTAGACTTGAGCTAACTCAATTGAGAAAAGCATATTTTTCCTAGTCTACAGAAGGCCAATGGTCTCTGCATCAGAGCAAGGGGATTCCCATGTGGATCCTCCTGCACAGTCAGGGATACTGGTAAAATTAGTGAAAAATTCAAACCACTTAAAATTTGTAAGTTTCCCACTGTATCTCTTTCAACAGTGTGTAAATCTTTTCCCAACAAACATGAATTTTAAGTTGACTCTGTCCTTACAGTTATCTTAAGAAACTATAAATGGAGAGGGTCAAAAAAGTTTCAGCTACTCAGTTTTCCATTTGAAAATGAGATTTCAGTGGGATCGAAATGCATCATGGCACCGTGTCAATTCCTTCAAAACTTTCAAGAAAAGGCAGGCATGGAGATAGGCTGGCTGCTGATCTAGTATCTCACCTGATAAACCATCCACTAACCAAGCCCATGGGAAGCCTGCAAGCCTAGAAAACAAGATGGCTTTCCTGCCCATCAGTTGGGCAGCTAGTCAGTCCAAAAAGCAAAAAGCCAGCAAGCCTGGGTAGGTGATTTGTGGTGCGCTTGGGGGTGCACCCCTGTGCCCTGCCAAAACTCTTCATTGCTAAATGGGGTATCCCTTCCTTGTTCCTTTAGGTGGCCCTCCCCGGCTATGTCTACACTGTCAGGTTCTAGCGCAAGAACATCATTTTTAAAAATCTGTTTTCAGTGGGTTTCTGGTTTGTTTATAGTCAGAGCTGGTTGAAAAGATAATTCTTGCGCAAGAACACATCCACACGGCCATGTGCTTTTGTGCAAGAGCGTTCATGGCAGTGTGGATGCTGTCTTGCGCAAGAAAACCCTGCCGTGCGTCCACACCGACCTCTTGTGCAAGAGCTCCTGCGCAAGAGGGCCTTACACTTGTTAGAAAAGAGCTTAGCTCTTGCGCAAGAAGCCCTCTTTTATCACGCTTTACTGTAAACATTCTTGCGCAAGAGCGGGTGGGCAGTGTGGACACTCTGCAGAAGAACGGCTGTTCTTGCGCAAGAACCCGCTAGTGTAGACATAGACCCCCTTTGCAGCTCTCATGCCAGCTGGGACACCTATTTTTGGAAAGTTTGATTTTTCATCCCAATTCAGGATTATTCCTCTGCCACAGAGGAAAAAAAGCCATGCAAAAATTTTCATGGGATGGAAATTATCTTTCTAACCAGCTCTGACTATAAACCAGTGTTTCCCAAATGTGGTTCCGTGGAAACCTAAGGGTGTGCCTAGACTGGCAAGATTTTGCGCAAAAGCAGCCGCTGTTGCGCAAAATCTTGCCGCCTGTCTAGACTGGTTGCGAGTATTTGCGCAAGAACACTGACTTTGTACTGTACAAAATCAGTGGTTCTTGTGCAAATACTCCAACGCACCCACTCAGGGATAAGCCCTCTTGTGCAAGTATTCTTGCACAAGAGGGCCAGTGTAGACAGCCATGTTAATTTCTTGTGCAAGAATGGCTAAAATGGCCATCGGAGCTTTCTTGCACAAGAGCGCGTCTACACTGGGCATGGATGCTTTTACGCAAAAGCAAATCTTTTGCGCAAAGGCGCATGCCAGTATAGACACTCTCTTGCGCAAATACTTTTAACGGAAAAACTTTTCCGTTAAAAGTATTTGCGCAAAACCATGCCAGTCTAGACGCAGCCTGGGATTCCGTAAAGTGAAAATAAGGGTTCTGCGAGAAAACTCCTTGACAATAACATTTTATGATTAAAAATAATATTTAAGAACTGACGAATTTTATTGAAAACAATTTTCATTTGTGCCAAGATAAGTGTCCCTGTGTAATGCCAGCTAAGCCAGAGTGGGGATAATGATGTCACTACTCAGAGCTATGCTCACAGTCAGTCAGTGGTGCAATTGCCTGTTATATATCATACTGTTATTAGGTGAAGCAAAATACAGGACTATGTAGCACTTTAAAGACTAACAAGATGGTTTATTAGATGATGAGCTTTCGTGGGCCAGACCCACTTCCTCAGATCAAGTAGTGGAAGAAAATAGTCACAACCATATATACCAAAGGATACAATTTAAAAAAATGAACACACATGAAAAGGACAAATCACATTTCAGAACAGGAGGGGGATGGGGGGGGGGGGGAGGAAGGAAGGTAAGTGTCTGAGGAAACTTGATCTGAGGAAGTGGGTCTGGCCCACGAAAGCTCATCATCTAATAAACCATCTTGTTAGTCTTTAAAGTGCTACATTGTCCTGTATTTTGCTTCAGCTACACCAGCCTAACGCGGCTACATTTCTATTACTGTTATTAGGGGTTCTGCAAAATTCTTTTGAGTTTAAAAGGGTTCGGTGACCAAATAAAATTAAGAAACTGCTATAAACAAACCCGAAACCCACTGAAAACAGCGTTTAAAAAACCTAAGCCAGTAATAATGTTAGGATACGGAATTCATGTTTTCAAAAAGTTTGTGTTCGCCCCACAGCTGAATGCTTCTAGATCGGTGAAAAGAAAAGCAGCGAGCTCAGGGCATGTTCGCTGGGAGCCGAAGCCCGGAGGCAGGGCGAGGTGTGTCTGGGTAGCTGGTGGGCGCGGTCACCCTTCGCAGCAGGGAGACGGAGCAGGCACCCACAAGCCCCTGCCGAGGGAGCTGCCAGAGCGCGACCCCCCAGCTCCCGCACGGGGGCGGCAGGCTGCTCCCAGCCCGCCCCGACCAGCCCCCCTGCAGGCCGCAGGCTCAATCCCCCTCAGCCCCTGCAATCGGCGCTTACCGCCGCCCGCGGGACTCACCGTGAGGAGCAGCAGCGCCTCCAGCCCGCCCGCCGCCGGGCCCCGCGCCATAGCCCAGCCCGCTCCGTGTCCTCAGCAGCAGCCGAGAGTGTCCGCGTCGGGCTCCTTCCGCGGCCGCTCGGCGAGCAATGGGGCCGCCCGGAGGGGCTGGGGAGGAGTGCGCCGCGCGGGGCCGGCCTGACACTGGCACACCTGGGGGAGGGGGCAGGTGAATCCCGCCTTCCTCTGAGGCGGGGGTGCCCCAGCGCTTCCGCCCTGCACAAAGGGGAAGGGCTGCAGGGCGCTGGCGGACCAGCCTCTCGCCCTGGCTGGGGGCTGGACCCTCAGCAGCAGCGCGTCCCCTTCCCGGCGCTGCCATTGCGGGAGCGGAGCCTGGGGGAAGTTCCTCCGACTCCTGCCCAGCTCCGGGCAGACACAAAGGGGGGTAGGAGCTGGGGAGAGAGGAGACGAGCTCCACGCTGCAGGTGTTGGGCACTAACTTTGCAGTCAGGGCCGCGTTATGACTTTCGTGGGCCCCTCCCACCATAATCATATCATTATTAAAAATGATTTTTGCTATAACTTTAAATACTTCAACATTTTTTTTCTGCCTTAGGCCAAATTGAATAGATTTTCGTGGGCCCTAAAAGTTTCATTTTTTTTCTGATGTGAGAACAAAATTAAAACATTTGCTTCCACCCTAAAAGTTCATTTTTTTTTCTTCTGATTGTAAAAAAAATTAAAACATTTTCGTGGACCCTAAAAGTATCGTGGGCCCTAGGCACTGTGCCTAAGGGATAAGTCGGCCATGTTTGCAGTCGCCGCCCAGTCCCTGCAGCTCGCCACAGGCTGCGATCTGAAGGACTGCTATGGTTTGTGCCAGCGCACAAGGGGTGGCTGCATACCTGGAAGGGCCTGCTGGGCCAGCAGATCCCAGCGCACCCCCTCCACTGCCGAGTTCGTGCAAGGGAGCAGCCCTGGCCACTGACCGACTCTGTGCCTTCACCACCAGCTGTGGCTCCATTCCTTCTTACAGGGGCCGCTTACGGGGATCAGGGGTTGTTGATCCTCTAAGTCTGGTGGCTCTTTGAAGTTTCTAAGGTGAGAACTTTTAATTTTTTTTTTAATGTTACAACTATTTTTATCTCAGTTAGGATCCGGGGGAAACGCCATTGTGAGTGCTGAGTTTGAATAATAAAACTGGCGATATTACCTGTTGTGTCTTTTGATCTTTGCTATAAAGTATCTGCTTCTCACAGGACAGGTTTTTGCCCACCCCTTGCAGGGTATTTCCCACATCTGATCAACAGTCATGTTTTTCTTTCTGAGCGGGTTTTGGATGAAGATCTGAGTTTAGAAGGATTTCAAATATAGGGAGCGCTCTTTCCATTTTCCCCTTCTCACCATACAAAAGAACACTACAAGTCATAGCAAGTAGGTGTGCTTTACAAGCTGACAATCCTGTTACAAAGGGGCAGCCTTCATTAATGAGTAACTTACAGGAAAAAACATGGACTCATGGGAAAGTAAAAAGAATTGCTCAAACAAAACCTGCAGTGTTGATACTCCTAATCTGTGTTCCGTGGTCTGAATGCACTTTTTTTTGTATCCATTTCTGATACTGCTCTCTGCTCACCACCTGTTTAACACTGACCAGTCCAGACACTAATTATATGGGGGCAGGCGGGTGTGTGTGTGGGAAATTAAGGTTAGTGTGCATCTTACTTTTACAGGGAATGGAACACCTATATGCTAATAGATGCTGATTAATTAGGGTTGATCAGGTCAGATTCAGCTATGGTAAATCTTTTCACATAATTTCTGAAGCAATCAACTGTAAATATCATGAACAGAATTAGGACCCTTTCAGAGGAGTAGTTAATGGGGAGCCTTTTGTGTTATACATGTAGTATCTCATAGCTATGTGAAACAGCTGCACTTATACACAGTGGTAAACTGAGGACACAGAATATGCATTGTCTCAGAATGTCTTCGCTTTTGTTGATTTAGGATACAGTGATATAGAAGCTTCTCTTGCCTTTTTATGCACATCATATTGTTACTTAGAAAAAAATCAGTGATACTACATGTCCAAGTATAGTGATTACAGTGTTATATTCCTAGTTCAACCACTGAGTAACAGTCTCACTGGTCAATAAACGTAATTTTTGTGTAACGAAGTATAGCTACATGTGAATTGGTGTATTAATGCTTTTGTTCCTCACAAACAGGGTTTGAGGCTTAATACCTAATATAAGTAAAGTGCTGACATCCTATTTTGAAGTTTTGTAATCCCAATAAAATTATTATTATTTTAAAGTGTACAGTGGAGAACAGGACCAAAGCCTTTAATATGATCTGTATACAATATTTTTAATTGGGTGAGCTACACCAAGATTCAAAGATCTGCATGTATTATGACTGACGATTTAAAGAGCTCTAGCATAATTACAATATAAATGAAAGTGTTTCATTATTTCAAGGATCTGTAAGGGAAGTTTGCTCATTTGCTGGATGATGGTGATTTTTATATGTGTGCTCTGTAATGTAGCCAAGTGGAACTTTGATCAAATTGCTAATTATTTGTTAGAGCCATTTGTTAAAAAGTATGTTGATTAGTGAAATAAATTTTTACAACTAAGTTAAAATAAAGCTAAACCTCATTTTGATTTAAAATCAATTAAAAATAATAGGCCCGTGTATATTACTGAGGCCCCAATCCTGCAAACACTTGTAACTAAAATTACATGCTTGCCTATCTCATTGACTTCAATGCAAAAGCATTTGTTGTAGCAGGGCCAAATGCAGGAATAGTGAGATAGCAGGGAGCAGAAGTGTTCCCCCAGAACACAGCCAAAGAAAGATCAACCATTGAGTATGCAGAAGCTCTGCTCTCAGAACATCCCTTTGCTGAATCTGCTCTTGTGATGCTTATAACATTCACATGGGTAGTCAAAGCTTCTGCAAATAATTGCAGTTGCCACTAATGCAGAGCTTCCTGATTTCATATAATGTTTATAGCACTCGTCGACATACTACATGTTTGTATGAATTTGACTGTGCAACAGCTTCTTTTTAAGATGGGGAAATATTATCCCTATTGTATGGAGGTGCCTTGCTGAAGTTGACACAGTACTGGCAGATCCAGGAGCTGACTCCACATTTGTTTCCAGCCTTATTTACCACGTGACCATCCACTCAGTTACATGGATCCATGCTGTAAACTAGCCCTTTCAGCTTTCCTTATTGATCTTTGACACGAGACACTTTCATTTATATTCTAATGATGTGGGGGCTCTTAAACTGTCAATCATAATATATCCAGGGCTTTGAATCTAGTTTTCCTCACCCAGTTAAAACTACAGATACTATTATGGGCTTCAGTCCTGTTCTCCAAAGTATGGCATGCATCATTGGTCACCCTAAAATTATAATTTTCTCTTATATTGCTTCTTTATTCAAGAATCACCAATGTTTTAAACAGATCGCAGCACTTTACTAACATTAGCACTGCAACTGGAAACTACAATTATGGCCCAGGAAATCCATTTATACATGACAAAGGTAAACTATACAAAGATACAGGTGCTTGTACGAGAAAGAACAGAAGGATACAGGTACAAAGTTCAAACATGATGAAAAGCAATGCGGAAATAGGTCCAAACTCTCAGGCTGAGGTTTTGTTTGTTTGTTTGTTTTGGGCATAATATCCTGGTCATTATTGAAAACTACAAATGACCAAGCCCCATTCACAGCCCATGAAAGATTTAGTGTAAGTCTTTCCAATTATAGCAGAATTGCAGGATAACAAACACCAAAATTACAAACACATCAATGAAGCACACACCTTATTTGGAACCAGAAACATTGAATCAGGCAGCAGCTAAGACCAAAAAAACAAAATAAAAAAACCACACACCAAACAAACAAAAAATACTCAACCACCCAAGAACAAACAAACAAACAGTCAAGTACTGTGCTGCTAAAACAAAAACTACTGAAAAGATAAAGGGAAAGTTAAAGATACAAGGTAAGAAAACAATTTAAATAAAACAAGCACAGAAATAAAGATAGTTAAAAGCATGTTTTATCTGTATAGTAATGTTTCAAAGCTACATTAAATCAATGTTCAGTTGTAAACTTTTTAAAAGAATAGCCACAATTTTGTCTGGGATTATGAACATTTCAGAAGTTAAAAGCAACTTCCTTTCCTAAGGTATTCATAACTGAGCTTCTACTGAACTTCAAGGAGCATAAGATCAGGCCCTAAACTGTTATTCTTTTCTAAAAGTTTAAACATCTATATAAATTTCCTCAAAGTTTTAACAAAAACATAATTTCATAAAAATATACATTTGTACTAATTCACAGTATTATTTATTATGAGCATACTTGTGTGCTTCCAGTAGATACATTCTCATATGATCACTCATAAATGCCACTCCCATTTCATGGTGAGTAAAGCTACGCTAACAACTCTAGCTGAAATTCAAATAGGATTCATTTCTTTTTGGTGAAGAAGAGGGCGAGGAGATAAATTAAAATATCCAGCCTTAAGGAACAACCCAGTTCCTTATTAAATTAATGACAAATCTATTGTAATGCCTTTAAAGTGTTGAAACCAAAGACAAACTATCTGGTTTTTTTTCTAGCTTTTGAATTAAACGGAACAGGTACAGTGTTAAACAAGTGCTGCTACAAGAGGAAATTCAGTGTATAGCTGTGATGAAATGCTCTGAGCTCTTTGTGTGTCATATTAAGGTAACTGAGAATGTTTTTCATTGTCTTAAAAATCACACTTCACCCTATTCCACTGTTTTAAAATTCTTACCACACCATTTTTATGACTATTGTCAATAATCTGTCCAAAAATTATTTGCAATTAAAGGGCATTGACCAGATTTCACAGTTGCACAAGAATCCACTTCCAACTACCACTAATTTTAACACCTTTTGTGCTTAAGCAGTCTATCTCTGTGGTTCAAATTCCCCACCTGTAAAATGGGATAATAATACTGATCTCCTTTGAGATCTACTGATGAAAATGTTATCTAAGGTCTATGTATACAATTATCAGTTTTAAGGTGCCTAATTGATACAGAGGATTAGAAGAAAAGCTCTCTTCATATTAAGGGCATGATCCATTAAACAAGTTTAACTTTATAAAGGGAATAACTCCATTCATTACAAAGCTATGCCTGGACTTCAGTGCTTACAAGTCTGGGGCTCATGGGAGAATATTGGAGAAATAGAAAGTATGGACAAGGAAGAATGGTTCACTGTCATTACTTGCTACTACATACATGGTAGTTGGACACATAAATGCTTCTGATTTTTCTATGCTCATAAACAGTATTTGATCCTTTTTATCTCTCTTCTGTTCATCTCTTTTTAATAAATTTAAGATGTTTATTTCTCTTTAAATG
This sequence comes from Pelodiscus sinensis, assembly GCF_049634645.1. Taxonomy (NCBI): domain Eukaryota; kingdom Metazoa; phylum Chordata; order Testudines; family Trionychidae; genus Pelodiscus; species Pelodiscus sinensis. The sequence goes on from NC_134712.1 coordinate 73,114,282, forward strand.
ACTGGAATGATTTGCTTCCTCCTCCTGTTCTACCTCTTCTCAAACTCAATCTCTTTTTTTCCCCCTCCCACTTATCTTTCTTCCCATCCCTATTCTATGTTCTCTGTCCTAATTATTAGTATCAGAGGGGTAGCCATGTTCGTCTGAATCTGCAAGAAAAATGAGAAGTTCTGTGGCACCTTATAGACTAACAGATTTATTGGAGCATAAGCTTTCGTGGGCAAAGACCCACTTCATCAGATGTCGAAGTGGGTCTTTGACCATGAAAGCTTATGCTCCAATAAATCTGTTTGTCTATAAGGTGCTGCAGGACTTCTTGTTCTAATTGTGTATTTCCCTATCCTTTTCTCTTTCACCCTTGTATTTTGTGGTACCAGTGGCTAGACTGAAGTAGCTAGATATCATCTGCTGTGCTATACTTTGATCCTTTTTCTTCAGTGATCATGGCAGGCTGCAGGGGAGCATGATGCTGATGATTGTAGAAAATGTTACCTCCAATTCAGGGCGAAGCTGTAGGGCGATACTACAGGGTAGGCTGCCAAATACAGAACTTTCAAGGCACGATCCAAAGCTCACTGAAAACACAGGAAATAGTCCCACAGACTTCAATGAATTTTGAATCAGACTTTGGGCAGCATGGATATAGGAAAGGCAAGATGCAGTCCCCCTACAGGAGTGTCAATAGATAACTAATTGTTTCCTTGTTCAGCAAAGTTGCTTTAATAATAATTCATTTAAATTATGCGAATTGTAACATTACACATTTTAGTTAGTGTTGAACATGGACCTGTTTGCTTGGCAAATCTGTTAAAACCGTCACAAAATTCTGCTCTTTAACACAAGTTCTTTTACCAAAACATGAAAAAGAAAGTCCCTTACACTGTACAGAAAAGGGAGTGGCAGAACAAGTCATTTGTTGTTTCAAGCTGCATAACAACCCAGGTCATTTGATATGGATTTGTATGTTATCTGAAATGTCTTTTCTTAAGTACAGTACACAGCGATGATCTTTCTGGGCAAGCCTCAGGTAGGGCAGCCAGACAGTGAAATAAGCTAAATTAAAGCTATTATAGACATATATATTTTGATTTGATCCATTTTCTATGTTTGTGAATGCCTCACAAATGGAGTTTGATATCTGCAAATCAATTCACTCTTTGTATTTATTCAGTACACAGAGAGTATATTAATGTAAAGTGAATTAGCCTGGGAGTTGCTTGAACTCTTAAGGGTATGTCTTCACTGCAGTTAGCCTACATTCTTACTCAGGTGATACTCCTGACTCTCCTTTTGTTCCATACAGAGAAACGTCTCACTCCGGGTAAGTGATGCTTTAAATGCATGTTAACTTACTTGACTGAGGATGAAGACAGAAACTTGGGTTTCACTTTTACTTGGTCTGGTAACCCGTCCTTTCGGCAGTGAAGATGCCCATTAAATTACTCAGGTGTTGATAGTCTTCTAGTACTCTCTCAAAATTCCTCCCTCTGTGCCACAAAAACCAGACAAGTTCTCCCACAATTCACTAGGAAAAACAATAGAATGACTCAGCATACTGCAGCGCAAAAAGAACATATGCCTCCAAAAGTCCTAGTCACACACATGGGTAGGTGCACCACCAAAATAGGGCTTTTCACTGTGACTACTCACATCTGGGGTAGGCTAAGCCAGGTGCTCATACCTGGGTGACAAGCATCCAAGTTAACTGGACAGGGAAGGTATTCCTTAGGGAACACAGCTCTCTAGGAAATGAACCTGCTCGGAAGGGAAGATTGAGCACAGTGCAAATCTATCTTTTTGTCTACAGTACATAAACTAGCAATTAGTGATAAAGTAAAAATCACTGTAATGTCCCATGTCAAAGCTGTTAATACTGATCCTTACTAACTTCACATCTCCCAGTGACTCTATATCAAATGGGAATATAGACCAAGTTGTCCATTCCAAAAGGTATATTTGAATAGAAGGCAAAGAATGGCATAGGAATACGGATAGCATTGGAAATTGGAAATTTAGTCTGAAATCATTTTTTCTAATTTCTTTTAAGGACAGGAGAGTACAAATGTGAAAGATAGAGACACCCATCATCATTCAGCCAAATAGAATGTAGCCATATCAAGATTTTGCTAGAACTTACTGCAAAATCACCCCAAATCATCATCTTGCCAAGATTCAGTGGTGGAAATTTTAGGGTAGAATTTGGACCTTTATCTGAATATTTTCTGGGAGAGAATAGGAAATTGGTAGGAATCTGATTTTTTTTCATACCCAAATCCCCCAAAGTGGACTGGATTGCCCTTGTATGTGGATCTTTGGTTCCCCCCCCCCAAAGAAATTGTAGGTAAAACAACATAATGTTGAGCTCTGTAATACCTAATGGTCAGTTACAAGTAAATATAAAATATTCAGATTTCTCTCTCACTCAGTTTTTCATTTTTTCTACAAAATAACTTTATATTATGGTTATTGTTAAGTCATAATGTTGTTACTATAGGCCAGATTTTCTTACACTTGTTAAGTAGCAGCTCTCTCCTTAAGAAATCTCATTGACTTTAGTGGAGCTACTCACACAGTAAAGTGCAACTCATTCTGTCCCCTAGAAAGTATTACGTTATGTGCACTGAAATTTTGTTTGAGCCTACTCATTCAAGATGCTAAGCTGAAATTGAGAGGAGCTCAGAGAACTCAGTAACTCTCAGGATTAGGCCCAATATTTCTCTTTTTCTGGAATTAAAACCTTGAAACAAAAAATAGAAAGAATAGTTACCTACATCTTTTGTGCTTCATTGATAGTTCTTTATCACATCGTTGGTGGGTTTCAGTTTGATTTGGTATTAGTGAATTTCAGCTTTATTTCACGTTCCTCACACTAGGAATTGTTGGGAGCTCCATGTGGCTGATGCTGCACTCCAAAAAGAGGGATGTAGATAAGATAAATAGTAGAGACTGAAGCTTGAGGAGGAAGACGATTGCACTCTGAAAAGAGCTTTACTCTTATCCTGTAGAATGAGAATACCTGGTGGTATAGAGACCTCTCAGTGTCCTGTAGGGGGTCAGTGTTGTGCCCTACAAAGCAGAAATTACTCTTAGTTGGGTTAGAATAAACACAAAAACAAATAAAACAATTTAAAGACATATAAAGAAAATCCTAAATCCCTTAATCTGGGGCCTGAAATCCATGATGTCTGATCCATGTACAATTAATCTTACCAAAAGGGCCCAATTGTATGAGAAGGAAAACTGATGAGACGCCCAACAGCAGCTGTATGGTTTGGAGATGCCATGCATTACGGGGAAAGAGTCTTGCCCCATAAATAATCAACATTGCTAGAGATTACAACATTATACAGCAAAACTTTATGTCTCTATGTCATGTAGGATTAGAAATGAGAGGGCTGTCACATCCATGCATTATGCTTAATATGTGGACTGTGGTTCAATCCTCATGAATAGAATGGTTAGTGAAATCAAGGGGACTTATTGGGTCTTTTCCATGATACTGCTAATCTGTGATACAGCATAGCCTGTGTCATATCACAGCTGAAAAGCATAAAACGCTGCAACCCCCATCTCAAACTGGGCACACGTTTTATCAAACTAGTAAAAAAAATATGATCCCAACTACTTTCCTTAGAGGCATGACATATTAAAAGATTATGCTAAATATTTTATTATATATTTAAATTCATACATATATTTAGAAGTGTCCTTTTTTTTGAAATATCATGTTACTGTAGTGATTAAAATGGTTAGTTTTCTTTTATGTACTACGAACAGTTATAATGTACTATAATATCTACTGAAAGTTGTAATATAGCATGTATTTTTATGTCAAATTCCCTGTGTGGAATGATTACAGGATACATCTATTTCAATCTGTTTATTGGCTTATGGAAATTCACAAGAAATCCTGGTTTAGATTGCAAATATAAAGAAAACAAAACCCTCCCCAAAATGAACAGAAAACAATCAAACCCAACCCTAATAGCTCTCACTCTGTTCCCACTGAAGTTAGTGGCAAAGCTTTCAGTGTCTTCAGTGGAAACAGCATTAGAATCATGGACCATAATCACTAGACACTCAAGATTTCACAGCTTTGTATGCTGTAGAGCGCATGCTCTTCTGTTTTTTTGCCTTTTTCTGATACTCTGATACATTCAATCCTGTTCTGGGATTGGAAAATTCTAGGAGATGCTCAGTTACGGAAGAATACTCTTGCCAGTTCTGTGAAGGGCTCATCCAAAAGTCCACTGAAGTCAATGGAAAGACTATGATTAACATTAGTGGATTTTAGATTAGCCCTTTAATACATAAATAAATATTACAATTTACATTACTTTGTGGTAATGTGAGAGTTGAGTTTGAGTTACTATGATGCACAGGTTGGAATTTATTTGTATTACTTTGTTGCATGTTTATTATTTTATGATATTTACAATATTTTTGATAGTTCCCATAACTTCAATTTTACTTGAGTAAAGATGCTGAGGCTAGACTTTTTGTTTACATTTCAAGTTTTAAAAACTCATAGTAGCAATGGTAGCAACACAAGTGGAGTAATATATTAACTGAGTAAAATCAATGTGCTAAAATGCATACCCCAAATAATGATATTGGCAGAAGATTAATATCCAGTAAAGTTGGGCACCATTATACAGTCATAAATTCTGATATCACTTAATATAGATACTGCGGGTGCTTTTATATTAGAACTGCAGTATTGATAATGGTAATGGACGTATCTGAGGCAAACTTTCAACTCTACCGAAATAATTTGGAAGCTACCTCAATGCTGGACTTCTTATCTTGAAGTAGAGGGATCACCAAAAGCAAACTGAATGCAGCCCTCAACTTCCATGGGTTTTAATGGGAGCTGATGGTACTCAGCACTGCAGATTACAGGAGGAATTCAGTAGCCCACAGTCTCAGATGCTGAAAGACATGGTTGGAAAATCTATCTAGGTACTTACATGATGCCCAGCACTAGAGTACACAAATACCACACAAGCAATAATGAATATATCCTCACAGCACCTAAAGGGTTTATCCATATTGCAATGGAAAACCCATAGTGCTAAGTTGCAGAGCTCAAGCCAACTGACTCAGGCTTGCAGAGGCTGCGCTAAAAACAGCAGTGTAGACATTTGGGACTAGGCTGAAGCTCAGTCTCGAAGACCTTCCCCCCCTTATCCATTCAATCTGAACCTGAATGCCTACACGACTATTTTTAGACTTGCAGCTTGAGTACCACAAGCTTGAGTCAAGTGCTTGGCTCTGAGAATAATTGCAATGGGTCTTATATTGCAGTGTAGAGATACCCTAAGAGGCAGGGAATTAATTATCATCCCCATTTTACAGTCAAGGCACTGAGAGTTCAGAGAAATTACATGATTTGCCAAGATCCCACAAGAAGTCTATTGCATAGCCACATCTCTTGAGTCCCAGTCCAGAGTCACAAGATCACGCTTCCTTTCTAGAGCATTGATCCTGCCATGACTTCCACACAGATAGATCCATGCACCTGTGCAGAGCTCCGATGAAGCCAAGAGGGCTCCATACACATAGACACATTGCAAGACTGGGAACTATATGAGGAAAATTACCATCTGTTACAGGTAGAGTTTGAATGACTTTAAACAAGCCTTTAGTGAACAAGTTGAAAACAAATCTGCAACAATCACTGTATGTATTTAGTATCACTTTATTAAGGCATTTGAGAAAGTACAAAAATGTTGCCAATGAATAGACAATACATACAAAATAAACTTACTCTCAAGTAATTCTGCTAATGCATAATCAATATCAAAAGTTAGGCTACATTGTAAATGTCAGTTAACAGCTCCAGAGTACTTATTTAGTTGCTTAGATAAGCTATTTCATTTTATATTTTATTTAACTGCATTTTGAATTTCATATTCCTTTCCAAAGAATACCTCTCATGACACTTTAAATATTAATGGCAACAAGAAAAAAGTGACATTTTTATGGTTATATGATTGTTTTTTGAAAATAACACAAGTATATTTTTGTCATTGTTTCTTTTCACATAAGTTTTCAGTTCATTTGGAATATGTTGTTCTTATTTAGGGCCATAGCTATCCTTAATCTGCACACATAACTCCCATGGATTTACATGGGGATTGCTTGCACAGAAAAGGGGAATATCTGATCCTTTATTGTGTTTTCATTTTCCTTCCACACTGAAAAGCAATGGTAGGCTTTTCAGTCCACTGAAAATAAAGGAAACATGCTGTCAATACTTCTCTTGGTATTAGTATTGCCCTCTTTCTAGGGTAGTCACTATGTTATGTATATATGTTTGAAAATATTCAGTGATTAATAAAAGATACCATGCTACTTTCAAATAGAGCATTTTAAAAAGTGGTGCTGGTTGAAATAAGATTTCAAAGACCATGACTACACTGGGCGATTATTTTGAATTTATTAAGTTTGATTTCTGTGCACCCAATTTTACAAATTCAAAGTTGTGTCTGCTCACTATGGGGAAAAATTGACTGCAGTCCAAGGTAGTGCATCCACATTAATGGAGCCTGCCTCAGATTCAGAGCCCCAGGAAGCACCCTGGGAAGCTGTGGGAGGCTTCCCAGAGGAAAATTAGTTTGAATTAGTGGCACCGGAGTGTATACTAACATTATTTCAGACTTACAAGTTTGGGAATAGTCTTACTCCTCATGAAAAGCAGGACTACAGAGTGTGAATTCCGTGGCCCCTTAGTCTGAAATAACGGGCTTGGTAGTGTGGATGCATTGCTCAGAAAATTGACTTTGGGGGGCTAATTTCAGACAAACATCCTAGTGTAGAGTAGGCCAAAATACTTGTGTCTCATATTGAATTGAAAAGTTGAAATATTTTTTTCACAGAATGCAGATTTCAGGAAATAATGGTTCAGAAATATCAGAATGTTTTGTTTCCACTTGTCAAACGGAATTGTTTTATTTTGACTTGATTCAACACTAAACTGCACCTTTTTAAATTGCTGTAATGTCTCCTGGTAGTTGTAACATATGAGTCTCATGCCCTTCTTCTTTTGTAAGGGCTGGCCTACATGGCTGGCCTATATTTACCAAGATGTACTCCAGTGGTTCAGCTATAAGGAAGATTGTGGGGCATCATAGAAATTATCATCCAGACAGAGAGTATGGCTCAAAGACAAATATTGGCATGTGTGGCACTGTATCAGGACAGTTGTACATGTATACACATTCATCAACAGCTGAATGTTGAACTGACCCAAACCAAAATGTTTTAATTCATGTTGACCTGACCCTAGATAAAATATGTCATTTCAGTTTTTCTGACAGAAAATCAAAACACTTGGGCATAATTAAATTTTTCTTGAAGAAAGTTTTGCAGAAGCTGCATTTTTTTTTTGTTGTCAAAAGACATTTTGATTGAAAAATCCAGACCAGCACTTCTTTAAAAAAAATGTAAATGGCTATTTGTCTTTATAGAAATATTATTTCTATTCCATTCATTGGCTCTTACAAGCAAAAGTTTAAACATATAAGAGACTTGATGGTGTTTGAGAATTCATTAGCAGGAAGTTTTCAAGAGTATTGTTATATTATCTCAGATAAAATAGGAAGATTCTCTAATAATGCTTCATTTTTAAACTGTAAGCACAAGTCTTCTGGATTTACAAGTAATAGGTCTCATCCTATTCCCAATATTAACTATTCTATTTAGTCCAACAGAAACAGGAATTAGATCAAATTGTTAAATTCTGCAGTTCCAGGGCAGGTAGTGTTACACCATTACACCATTTATACCAGTTGAGGATCTAGCACCTCCTGTGTAAAAATGCAGAATCAAGCACAAATATACAAGCAGTGGGCCTGATTCTCCAAGCCCTCTGTACTTTAGTGGGAGTATTTCTGGGAAAGACTTGCATCAGAATTGAAATCTATATATTCACATTCAGTTTTGCCCTTCTAACTTGCACAGCAATTACGTTGCACTATAAAACATTATTAAAAACCAAGGCAGAAACCACACTTTCTGAAGGAAAGCACACGAAGCTAAATGTGTATATACTTGTTCATAAGCCAAGTTTTTTTGGGAAAAAATCCTGCTGTAAAAAGCAGGGGTCATCTTATGCACGGAATCTTCCGGAGCTGCAGGAAGCAACTCCTGCCGAAGGATTTGCTAGCACAGAGCAAAATCCTTCAGCACAAATTGCTTACCGTGGCATGGGAAGTGTTAACAGCTCAGTAGAGAGCCTTTTTGCTGATGCTCACCCTGAGGAGCTGGGACTGGATGTCTGCACTCTGAATTTGGCTTATAATCGGGTCAGTGACCTTTTTTTTTTTTTTTTTTTTTTTTTTTTAATAAACCAATTTTTCTCTGTAAGTTTTGGGAGTCAGCTTTATGTTTGAATGGGCTTATGTTTGAGTACATATGGGGGAGGCATATGCCATTTTCAACAATAAGTCTAGCAAAAGTGTTTGTACAGAATTTTTAATAAACTGAATAATTTCTTACATTTCCAAATACATTTTTGTTCAACCATTTGTAGTAACCAAAAATCCTCCATATCTTGCTAACAAACTTTTTTTAAAAAGCTGAAATTATACAGCAAGAGAAATTAATATTCAGAAATGCCTTGGTAGTACAGTTTGAAAGAGAAGAATGCTATTGCTGCTTGATCTGTTAGAAATCAAGCATTAAAAACTACACTAGGATATTCTTTCATGACACTTCACTAAACACCAAACTAATGTTCTTTAGGAAGAGTTGGCAGGAGTTATTACTAACAAAGAAATGCAGCTACCATATAATCAAAATAAATGTATTTTTTTCATATTTTCCCCTTTTTCAAAACCATTTCTATTCCTAGACATGCAAGAGACTATTTCTAATTCAAAAACTGATACAACATACAACATTCCTGTTCAACAGGGTAAAGAAAGAATACAAGATACAAGAAGTGCTTCTGAAGTCTAATTTTACTACTAGTGAATATCATGAAGAAGAATATTTTTGATTTGCATAAGATGATTAAGGAACTACTTACAGAACACTGCTATTTTCAAAAAAAATCCTTTCACATCAAAGTCATTTTTGTTAAAGCTTTTGGGTTAATGAAAAAGGCAACATTTGATTTCTTTGTACTGAATTTTATAGTTTCCAATAATAAGTCATAAAACCATAAACCTGTGTATGTGAGCAACTTATTTTCCTTCTTCAGCGAACAATCCTACAATCCTTATTCAGACTTTGTAGCAGAGTCGTAACTGGCTAATTTGGTGCCTGAGGTAAGACAGTCCTCGGCGCAGATAGGAGTGCTGATATGGCGCGAGACATGAGTGAAGACAGTGTAATAGCTGTCTTTTCTGTGTCCCCTCAGCTGTGCGCCCAAGGCAAATGCCTCACTCACCTCACCCTTGTTACGGCCCTCTTTGTAGGACATGCTGGTGAGAAAGATCTCATTTAGGTCAATACAACCTAAGTGATACCCAACTTGAGTGGGGATTGCAGAATCAGGTAATAAGTGACTGTACACTATCACTAATGTGTCGAATATGTAATACAACAAGTGTCCTTACGTGAGGTTTGAAACTGGATACAATACTACGGGAGAACCATTTTGTGAAGCAGCCTTGAGCTTTATATGGTAAACTTCAGTAAACTATTGATATCTGTGACTGTAATATCAGTGCAGAAAGCCTTGCACATACTCTTGGACAATGGGGCCAAGTTGCATTTCAGAAAATATTTATAAAAGGCCTTTAAATGACACCAGGCTCAAAAACTTTGTCCATGTCTTATGAGATAAATTAGTCTAGGCATGTGACTAAGCCTCTTCCCTTCTAACTCATCAGAAGTGATGTCAGAGATCAAGTGATTTTCCTAATGCAACTCTGATAAATTCCTCAATAATTTACCCATAGCAAAGCAGGAGGGAAAAGAAATACAGATTTTGTAGTTTTAGGGGCAAACAAGCCCCCTGAATAATTTGATTGTATTTACACTAAAGTATTGTTGGATACACTATAGTTACTCTACTTTACATATGATACAGAATTAAAACAAGATAGCTTACTATATTTCAGTATTTTGTTCATCCAGCTTCATGTACTCTGTGATGTATATATGCAATTAGTAAGCTATCAAGAGAGACAATCGATAGTAAAAGATTTCTGACTTTTTGTTAAATATCAGTCAAAATTTGGTGCCAATATTTTATTGTTTGTATTTATTTAGTATCAAGCAAATAGAGACTTTTGCTGAGCTAGCATCTTGTGGAAAAATAGGAACTAAACACTTTCATGCATTTTCCCATTTAACATGTTCAAATTCACTTTCAAAGTACAATACAAAGTACAGACCTTATATGAAATATCTAGTCTCTGTACTTTGCTCTAACAAAACTATATTTTCCAAAAGTTTTTCTTCTGAAAAATGTTTTACTGTCAAGATCAAAATTGACTAGATTTCAATTGTTTCCACAGAACACAAAGCTAAGGTGATATTTCCTTGTGATTATTTAGTGCAGAGAACTAGTAAGATATATTATAATACTCAGAAAATGCCCAGAAATTGGAGACTATCTTCTGGTTAGTAGATGACAACATGCCTCTGAGTCACTGAGGACAGCAGTCATGGCTGATCAGGCTATGGTAGTAAGTTTAGTGGAGACACAGACATGACTAATAGTTTCATACCCTTACCAGATCAAATTGACTAGTTGTGGTGTGTTTTGAGTCAGATGGATGCCTTGGCATTTACTGAAATGTATGGTGTGTAATAAGAATATACTGCGCTCATATGCTTGTAACTATTTCTATACATTGTATTGCTAGTGGCAAAGGAATGACTTACCATGCATTACTTTTTGTAAAAAATGTACAGCTAACATGCAATGTTAATTTTATGCATATGAAAGTGATTTTAAATGTTGTTTTGACAAGTCATACTGATGACCCTTTCCCAAGACAGCACTGTGTTATTGCCACACAACATTTGGAGGCAGGAATGGGGCAATTAATCAGTCATAGGCTGTTAATCCCAATTTAAATAAAGACCAATTCTATCATGACAAGTCACAATATGAGAGAAGACCTCAGTATGGGCACCATATAAAATTCATGCATGTCAGTACTATAAACATATAGTGAACTCTTCCAGGACCAATTTTATTCTCATTTAACCTTGGCTGTATAAGTATGGGAATTGGCTAGCCAATGTGAACGTTTTGCTCTGGATAGATTCTGCATAAGTCTATCACCCTGAACTAATTGAACTGTTCAAAATTGTCCCTAAATATTTCAGCACAGCTTCAGTGCTGTTCCCTTTTTATAATGCCAGAGAAATATGGTAGGCAAATATAGAGCAAGTGATATTTTGAATGGATGATACTCTTACTCTAAACACTGACAACATGCAAAAGGGCATGCTATGGAAGAAAAGCCACTATCTGTATTTAGCACTGTATTTCTAATAATAAAGGAAAATATTTAAAGTTGCTTACCTGAACTTTCCCCATTGACAAAGTTTCTGTGTTTGACTTTGAAACTGAGTAGCTTTACGAGATTCTTACTCAAACAAAAATCACCACATTTTAATACTATTTGCTAGTTATAAATAATAAAAATATACTTTGGTATATTTAGTAAGTATTAAAAATTTCAGTGTAAATCATGATCTCTCCAGAAAAAGATACTAATAGAAGCCTTACTGATTAGCATACTGTATTGTGCTATATTTTGTTACCCTTCTTCGAGATGTACCAGGTGAAGCAGATCCAAATGTCTGGTTAAAATGAGAGTCAGCACTAAGCATTTGACCAGTCATGCTGCTCATGCCCCCCATGCCGCTCACACCAGGGCCAGACAGTACTCTCTCTGTAACAACCACATTATGTGCATTTGATAGCTCAGAAGGAATATTTAAGCTGCCCTGCAGACCAGAGGCAGGTCTAATCACCCGTTCTGTGACCACTACATTTGATCCATCTGCTAGATCAGGGATACTCAAAGAAGGTGGTAGCCTTGAACCAGGTGCAATTACCCGTTCTGTGACTACAACATTTGCCCCATCTGTTAGATCAGGAATATTTAGAACACCACGCAAATCAGAGTTAGGAGCAAGCACCCTTTCTGTGACTACAACATTTGATGCACGGAGAGGATCAATGGTAAGTGCAGGTGGTTGAAAAGTTGAGCCGGATGTGTAGGTCTCAGTCACCATTACATTACCATGGAGTAAAGGATCAGGGATAGGCCTTGCAGGCTGTAAAGTAGCACCAGATGCATAGGTGTTTTCGGTAACAAATGTTGTACTACCAACTTGGGGAGGCATAGATGAAGATTCATTAACAATGATCGTAGTTCCCGGGGGTGGCAACTTTAGATCACTGTCAATATTGGGAAAGGTAGCACTAACACCTGGAATGGGTTCGACGACTTTGCCTAAGCAGATTTCAGCCAAGGTCTTAAATTTTGGTCCTAATGTATCTAAATAGGTGTCATCCATATCTTCTCCGATAAAACTGCAGCAGCCAATGGAACCAACAGGAGAGCCTATGCCTTCATGATCATATATTAGCAGACAGTCATTTGCGGGTCGACCTTCATCTTCATCTGCATAGGCAAATGCTTTCTGAAGGAGAAAAGGGGAGAACAGAATTAGACTGACTTGTTTTTTTCTTTAGATCAGATGAGATCAAATATTATCAGTCTTTATACTGATTATTTTTACAAGGAATTGAATGGCTTAGTGTCAAAAGCAAGGAAGAGGCACTGACTATCTGAGGCATAATGGGAGAGATTGTGATTTGCCTATTATCAAGTAGGCCCCTGAACATCTGGTCATTGTGAATGATCTTCTGTCCATTGTGCCTCTTGCAGAAGAGCTGCAGAGCTATGCCTCTCTAATGTTTCCAGTGGGCCAGAATTGGGCAAACTGACTTGTGCACTATGGGTCTTCATCTATCAGTTGTAGATTTCAGGCAGAATGCAACCTACTGTAATAATAGTGCAAAATGCAGGTGATTACAACTACAAGTGGATAAAAGCAGTGGAGAATTTAATCATCAATGTTTATGTGAATTTTTAATCAAATTTCTACTTGTTGGCATTTGTTGTCCTCGTATACTTGGTTTAACTTCTCAAGGTTTTGCTAAGGCAAGTACTTATGAAGAATGGAATTTGAGTTCAAATAGCCACCAAAAATGAATTTTGATATTATCTAGTTATAACATATGAGACTCATTGATCATGTTGTTAGCTAACAACAGTCCCATGCTAGTGTTTCTATTCCATTTTTAAATTACTTTACGTAACTAATTAACATTGTACAGACTGCATTTTACATATGAATATGCAACTATGGCTATATCTACACTGTGGAGGTTTTTTTCTGGAAAAAGATATACAAATTGTGAACCACAATTTGCATACCTTTTTCCACTTCTTTTTTGGAAGATGCTTTTCTGACATTTGGCCCGTCTACATGGGGCCAAATGTCAGAAAAACCTCCCCTTTCGGAAGATCCCTTAATTCCTTATAAAATGAGGAATACAGGGATGCCGAAAGAACATGCCTGCTTTTTTGGAAACTGTTCTGAAAAAGCGGACACGTTCCCTGGATGTGGCAGAGTTTTTCCAGGATATCTCTGGTATGCCAGAAAAACTCTGCCGTGTAGACATAGCGGCTACGTCTACACTGGCCCCTTTTCCGAAAGGGGCATGCTAATTTTCAACTTCAGAATAGGGAAATCCACAGGGGATTTAAATATCCCCCGCGGGATTTAAATAAAGATGTCTGCCGCTTTTTTCCGGCTTGGGGAAAAGTCGGAAAAAAGCGTCTAGACTGGCCCGATCCTCCGGAATAAAGCCCTATTCCAGAGGATCTCTTCTTACTTTGAAGTAGGAATAAGAGATCCTCCGGAACAGGGCTTTATTCTGGAGGATCGGGCCAGTCTATACGCTTTTTTCTGGCTTTTCCCCAAGCCGGAAAAAAGCGGCGGACATCTTTATTTAAATACCGCGGGGGATATTTAAATCCCCCGCGGATTTCCCTATTCTGAAGTTGAAAATTAGCATGCCCCTTTCAGAAAAGGGGCCAGTGTAGACGTAGCCAGCATGTATTTCACATTGTGTTGGTTAGTTACCTTAGTCCTCCATTCGGGGAACAGAGCCAATAAGAAAAGAACAAGACAGTGAGAAGTGATAATATTCACAATTCATGAACTGTGCATTAACCAAGCATTATTTGATGAAGAAATTCATGATTAATTTTGCAAAATTATATTCAAGAATTATATGATCTATTCATAGACAATTCACAATCAAAAAAAGGTGACATTCATTAAATATATGAGTTTCTATGCGCTATTTGTCAGTTCTAGTCCTAACCAGGACAGTGACAAATCATATTAATAACCAATTTCACAATTAATGAAAATGGACACTATATCCCTATACTAGGAAACTTTAATGCACAATGCTATTGAGCATTCAGATTTATTATATTTCATTTGTTACTATTCCCATTTTTATGAATATATACAATGGACTTGATTTCATTGAGGTTACTTTGAATTTACATATGTGTGTGTGACATTAGAATCTCACAATATCTAGATGGGCATATTAAAAATAAGGTAGATTAATTACCTCAGCAAAGTAGCTGTCTAGGAAAGCCATATTTACTCCTCCTTCTCTATACTCTTGTAATGTCCCTCCAACTGACTCTTTTCTATAACCAGAAGTTGTCCCATAGATTGGAAATCTTCCATAATCTACAGCTGTTTCGAGCCCTGAAGTTTCTTTCATTCCTGTATTTATTGCTGTTCCTCCACGTGTATTTGTATAAATGCCTGAAAATAGAAAATAATATTATTCTATAATACACAGTAGGAAAACTTTAAATGAAATTAATCATTTGCCATTTGATTACTAGAAACATCAAAAAAAGAACTAGTATGCTTTCAATTAAGGGCAGTGTGCGCTAATGGCAATAACAAATTCACACAGGCACGTGCTATAAGTGCTAAACAGTGGAATTGCAATAAAAAGTAAATGCATAGAGATATAAACTTAAAATTTTCCTGATTTTTCTATAAGATTCTGGGCCTGTATTTGCATACACAATATAGAATGTGCTTGAGCAAATCCTTGATTTTCATCTGCCCATGATAGGTGCCTATAAAGGCATGTGTGCATGTATCAGGGACTTGCATGAGTACATCTGATAGTGTACTTTAATAGATGTACATGCATAAGAGTGCTTCTATAATCTTACTGAACATCAGTCCTTATGTATGTTTAGTGGAAGTTAAGAGCAGGAAGACGCATATGCTAGTGCATAAGTGTTCAAAAGCAGTGTTTCTTGGGGGAGGAAATAAAAGGCAATAGCTAAAGTATATAGTATTCCTACTGCAGAATGAAAAATTCCTTTTAAAGTTCTGTATGTCATGTGGAATTTTCTTTTCTACAGAAATCTTTATATGAGATCAATCAATGAATTGGTGTCAAATGTCAACATGTACTGAAACAATTAATTGTTCAGTCACTGTTGTCTTGACTGTGAGTGCAATAAGTTATACTGGGAGATTAAATTTTGCTCTTATTTATACCCATCACCTTTTGTTGACTTTAATTGGTGTTAGAATATGGCCCATAGGCTCTTGAAAGAGGACTAAAGACAAGAATGGGAATGAAGTTACAAGTTTCTTAATCCTGAAGTCATTACTGTGGCAAAGTTTCCCTCAGCATCACTGAATAAAAGTCCCCATTCTCAGGACCATTCAATTCCATCCCTTGATTTTTCTCGAGAGTAACGAAATTTGTGTTTGTAAATGGCCGCTATAGAATACCATTTGTGGAAGGGAATTTTTTGCTATCATTAACCTAGTGGAGGTGACTGCTGTGCTGTCCATCCTTTGGTATATGAAGCATACTGGGGGAAGGAAGAACCATGGTTAAACTGGTTATCCAATAGCATAAAATCTAGGGTGCATCTACACTATACCCGTAGCTCAAAATAAGCTACGCAATTTGAGCTATGCAAATTGCATGGCTTATTTCAAGTTAATTTTGAAATAGAGTGCTATTCCAAAACATTCCATAACACTTGTGGAACTAGGTTTACAGGAACATTGGAATAACGAGCCTGTTACATTTTGAAATAATGGGCTTGCTCAAAAGATGCAGAATAGCTATTTCAGGATACTTGTATTCCGAAATAGCTCTGCAATGTAGACGTAGCCTAAGGGACCTGGTGATCACAAAGGCTGTTCTAGCTGATGCTGTGTCTGGGCTGACAAAAGATTGGGTAGCAGAAACCAGCTTCTTGGCAGTCCCTACCCTCCTTTGTGCCAGACATTGCTTAAAATCAGGGAAGAACTGAGCAATTACTGAGAATTACATTATTTCAACAATGAACATTATTTTTTATTACATTTCTTATATTGCACCTGAAGTAGTTAATTTTGATAAGGAAAAAATGGCTAACTGGACTGTAACAACAAGATATATTAGGGATGGAAAGCACTGGGAAGTATTTCAAAACTATTATGTCTTGAATACAAAGCTAAGACTCAAAGCTACAAACCTTTCTCACACAAGTAGCCTTTTATTCACATAAGTGCCACTGACTTCAGTGAGACTATCTGTATTAATAAATATTGTGGGACTGGACCCTCATTTGAAAACAAACATTTTAAATCAGATAATGTCCTTTTATATCAAAAGCACATTCTATGTGAAAGATGGCTGTTTGCATTAAAAAGTGTAGAGATGGTTATTGTCAACTTACCAGAAGACTCAACAATTTCACCTGCACTGCCAGCGTGTTTTGTTACAGAGATGCTTGTGACATCCTGGAAAATAATAGTTCAGCTGTTCAGATATGTACTAAGACATCTAAAGGTCACCATTTTGGATGAATTTCCATTTTTTCTCTTTTTTTTTACTGTGCTTGGTTTTGAAATACGTGATTAACATAGACAGTAAGGTCAGCTGTAATACTTTACAAGTCTGGGCCTGATCCTAAAACTCTACTTAGATGTTCACTCTGGTGAGTAACTCCCCCATGTAAGTCAAGGAACAAACTTGCATGAGTAACAATTTGTATCTCTGTGGTTTTATTTTTTTTTAATCCCTTTATTTAAAAAAGATGAAGCACCACCATCCTGGACCTAATTCTAGGCATTCCGATAGACTTAATTCCATGTACAAATGATTGTGCTTTTACAAACTATGAACTGACCTGGTCTTGAGGATGTGCCCCTTCTATTCCCCAGGAATGAATTGCTCCCCCATCGCATTCAGGAACAGGCTCAAATCCAGCCCCAACGCCACCTACAGGTCTAGCTTTATAACCACAACGGTCACAACAGGCACTCATTGCCATCAAAATTGGAACCACTAATGGAGAAAGAAACAAAAAAGGAAAGCAGTGATATTTTAAAATGCATTTCTATCTCTACGCCTAGAGCTAGTTCTATAGATTTCTTTTTCCTCGCATGGTAGGTGACTCGTCAGACATTCTGAGTTGGGAACACAAAAACTGGGACATTCAGAATCACTATTGCTTTTTTTGCAAATGCACATATTATTTTATCATCAGGAGAACATCTGCTTTCCCTTGCAATGAAATAAATGTGGAGCAGAAAGGAGTTACTAACACATTCTTATTCCAGTATAACTAGGCACAGATTTTGATAAGTACTGTTATATCTGTAACATTGTAAAACATAGCATACTCGTGCTCAGGGTAACTTGAGTGTACATGCATGAGCAGACATTTTCCTCTGAAGCCATTGTTAAAGTCCTAGCAAAAAGAAATTAAGGTTGCTCTTAATTCAGCCTTCTTCCATATAGGCACTATGAGACAATCTTTAATTATATGATCATGTGCTATAGTTGCCAAAGAACCCTTCCTCAGTCACTAAATAGGTAGTTATTCAATATTTGCTTTTATCTCCTCTTTCAATATGTGGCTCAAAACACCATTTGCTATATATGTTCTAAATACCAAATTTTTAATTTTTCTCGTGCATTTCTACAGTACTCTTATGTGACTATTTCACAAAGAGTTATCAAATGATAAGGTTGAAGTATGATCCCCTCTTTATAGCGGGAAAAACTAATATGGAGTGGGGGCAAGGAGAAAGACAGAGAGATTAAGGTCAAAGTATCCACTGCATTTGGGTGTCCAACTTCTTCAGACCTGATTTTTCAGAGAACTTAACAAATTGTTTATGTTAATTGTTCCAAATGACTCCAGAAAGAAGCAGGAACTCTGGCAGAAAAAGAAATCCAGCTCTGAAAACTGTGAGCCCCCCTTTTCTAGAAAGCTCCTGCCTCGTTCACTATATAACTTCCATTTTCTACAGTGCACGAGGCAAGAGTTCTATGGATAAAAGACTCATTCATGATGCAACCCTGACAAGTCAATGCACCGAATGAGGCAA
This sequence comes from Pelodiscus sinensis, assembly GCF_049634645.1. Classification (NCBI taxonomy): domain Eukaryota; kingdom Metazoa; phylum Chordata; order Testudines; family Trionychidae; genus Pelodiscus; species Pelodiscus sinensis. The sequence continues at coordinate 73,132,723 of NC_134712.1, forward strand.
AAGTTCTGTGGATAAAATAATGCGTGGTCATGTAATTAAAGATTGTATCTTAATTCATACAGATAAGAGGACCAAATTAAATGCTCATAAACAAATTTACTTTTGGCATTTCCCAAAGTCAGAGTTTGACTTTGCAACCTTAACATTCTTTTAATGCAGTTTTAAAAATTAATGGGGGTAGAAACCTCTACTGCGTCAGATCCCGAGATGACCTACACACTTGCCTGTGGGTTTCACAGTTGTTGGCTAAACACTATGTCAAGACTCATAACAAGACTCTTCCAGGTCCTGCAGGGCAAAGTTCTCTAGTAGTTATAAACCATTCTGCTTCTGTGCCTCCAACCTGTCCCCCACTCTTGTTCCAATTCAGTTGCTACATGTCTCTGACAATCTCTGCTCCTATATATCCCTACCTTCCTGATTCTTGCCCCCCCCCCCTTCCTCTGTTCCTATTTGGCTCCCTCCTATGCCCTCCCTATCTGTTCATCCCTACTCCCAGGCATCCTTCCTTCAGCCCCTTCTGAACCTATCCACCTCCAACCCTCAGCTCCTCCTGTCCCCTCCTACTTCAGCTCTTTCCCCTCCCATTATTTTCCTTTCCCACTGTTCCAATTCTTCTTTTCCCCTTTTTGTCTCCCCTCTCCTTATTGCTCCTCACTTCTCTACATTCCAGTCAGATTGGTTCCTCCTTTTCCCCTTTGTTGCCTGAGCACTAACATGGGATCATTGGAAGCAAAGGAAAATTGCCAGGAAGCTGAACAACCGTGGACCTCAGCTGCCAGGAGAAGCAACTGCAAGTAAAATTCTGAAAGAGCCTCTGCAGTCCCAGGCTGGAACATGTCCAGTAGAGATGGAATCTGCAAATTAGCCAACAAACTCTTAAAAAACTCTACTGAGCATGTGAGAACTGTGCTTTTAAGTGTCTTAATACTTGGCCAAATTTGGTCTGATTGTCATGGGAATAACACAGCATCAAAATGCTAGAGCTTCTCAATCAAATATTTATAATAATATTTTAATGTATGTAAAACAGTACATAAAGCCCTTAACCTAATTCTCAGAAACAGCTGAATAATTGTAGCTGAAACTTTCAACAACAACAAGAAACTGAAAAAAATATATCAGCCTGAGGCAGAAACTTAGCATGGAAAATTTTAGCCTGAACACATCAAGTTGGACAAATTATAAGCAGTTTCTTTATAATTATAATCAGCCAACTTGAATTATAGGTGTTTTTGAGGTGTTTTGAATAACTGCAAATATTCCCATCAATGACTTGTATATGAAATTTGTGTATGTGTATGAATTTGTATATGAATGAAGGCATTTGGGGAGGCACATACAAATCTCAAAAATATTGGGGCCAAGATACATAAGATGTATTAGTCTCTTTGTACCCACATTTATGACCTTCTCTTCCAATTTTGATTCCTATTGGTTTGTTCTGTTGGCCTGATGTTTGAATAGGATGATTTTCAACATGTTTTTATTATGCTTTAGGGTGTTTTGTTTGAATTATTGTAACTCAAGAATCCTGTGGACGGACAACTTTATAAACAAATTGATTATACTCCTCGCCGCTTTTGCAGATTCAGACTAACACGGCTACCCCTCTGATACTTGATTATACTGAAAATCACAAAAAGGAAAATACATTTCCTCTTTGGGAAATTTAAATTTAAGGACAGAAAAGCTAGGGATGAGGATGGGGGGCTTCTTTAGATATGCCCTATAAATAAATAACCTATCATTTCTATAGGTCAGACCTCCCTAGCACCCTCGATACCTGACTGGTCCTGAATGAGGGAGTTTGCCAGACCAGGGATGGTCAATTCTCGCTCCTCTGTGGCTGGCCTCTGGGCTCTCTAGCCTGCAGCCTCTTGGACGGACTCTCCTCATGGGGGCTAGCCCCACTGCCAGTGCTCACCACCAGACTCCACTGCTGGTCCTGGCTGGGCTCCATGCCTCTGGCTGCCAGACTGGCTCCATTCCTGGCCCTGCAGCTGGGCCTCAGGCTGCCAGCCTCCCAGCTGCTAGACCGGCTATGTACTCACCTCCCCACCCCCACCCCCATACTAATAAAAATAAAATACTTCAATGGGAAGCTACAATAACTGTAACCAATATTTGTGAATCCGGCAATTTCAAAATGTTGTTAAAAGGCCATTGATAGTATTAAAGAAGTTTTATGTGCTGAGAATAATTAATTACTTACATTATCTTACACAACTGTGAAGTATACTAAAACAAGGGGGTTTTATGGTTAAAGCTCTTTGTTTCTGACCGGCATGCTCATTAACAGTCATACTTTTGAAAATTATCACCATTTATGATTCTGGTATTGTGGGAGGTCATTTCTAAAGTCCACCTTTGCTACGTAAGCATGACTGTGTGATTGGATTTTTCTCCCCATAGCATGATATTTCAAAAATGAGAACATATTTACATAAGTAATCTATTCTCGTTGTTCTCACAGAAAATATCAATTTTCATTATCATATACTCACCAATTCAGAAATGGACTTAAATAATAGGACTTTGGTCTTTCTGCCATCGAAGTCCAGGGCATTTTTGTTCTATCTTTACTGAAACCAGAACTGGGTTTTTATTTATTGCCTTTTGGTTAGTTTTCAGTTTAACATGGATTGTTCTTTTTACACATGTTTTTTAAATAAGGAGTTTCATTCATGTTGCGGTAAATAAATACATTTAAATAAATGCAAGTTGTGGTAAAATTTCAGAGCCTGCTTTTGCCCAGATTTTACTGACTCTTCTTCCTGACTTCCACAATTCTTTCTAATCCTGCTTAAACTCCCATTGACTTAAATGGGAGCAGCATATAATCATTATTATGATAAGGGCAGTACTAGTTCATCATTTCTGAATAAACTGCATACAAAAATACATTATTTAAAAGATGCTGCTTTTTCTGCCACAGAGATATTCTGTGCCTTTCTGTTTTAATAAAAAAAATATAAATTATTTTAGAAGAGTAAAAGAGTACTTTTTGCACAGAAATATCATTACATTGCACACCTTATTGAATACTTACATAGAAATATTAAGGCTCCAAGAAACATCAGAGCAATAGCACCACCACCAAGTGTAGTTGTTCCACCTCGGCCAGACCAGCGTCCTGGAGTACTATCTCCAACATAAACGCCAGTAGAAACAGCGGTATAAATAGTAGGATCAGTAGTTATAAAACCATTTTCACGAGGAGTGACCCCACCACTAATTGTAGAACTTTCAATAGGTGCTTTTTCAGTAGCCCCAGTAGTGCATGTTTGGCGATCATCACAAACACAGGCTTGCAAAGGAATTCGTTGTGGTCGTTCACATCTTCTGCCTTGGCTATCTATCACATATACATCGATGTCATAAATTAAAAACTCCATCTTTTGAGCTGTTAGTTCTGCAGAGAGATCTTTTGGGGAAAAAAAGAAAATAATGATGTAAATTAAGAATTCTGCTTTGAATGTACTCTCTTCTATACCCTTTGTGGCAATTCATTATTATGGTGTTTTCAATACAGAACATTAAGATTGAAAATAACATGGTATTCCCATGATGAACTTGTCTTTTCAGTTTCTCTTAAGTCTAAAATTGTCGCTGGGGCTGAACCTTCCTGGTCTCAGTCAAAAGGTGGGTTTTTTTGTTTATTTTTTACAAAAAAGTCTGAACCAAATCAGGTCACCAAGTATCTAGTTGTAGAAATTGCAAAGGGAAAATACATTTCTTTATACTGTAGTTTAAAACGTTTCAGGGTTCTCCTCAAAGAGATATAAAATGATGAACATAACATAAAATGTTACATTTTTGCTGTTCTCTCTGAGCAAGTCAGTTTCTGTTATGTTTCATGCTTTAAAATATGATTTTTAGATTTCAAAACTTTATAGTTACAGGTTTGCATGTAGATAACAGATATAATTCCCAATCATCCACTGAATATGCATATATGGAAAAGCTTGAAAAGAAGGAAGGTTATTAGTAGTTGTATCCTTACTTCTGATCACTAAGTCACTTTTTAAAATGGGAATTAGTTAATCTCACTCACATAGGCCTTGATATGCTGACTGGAGTAATGCTGAAATATATTTTACAATCTGGGCTGAAGAGAATAACGGAAACATTTTAATATGAAAATTAGTTCATGTTGAAATGCAAACTTTCAGTTCAAACATGATATAAATATGTCCCTTTCCATAGACACACAAGTGCTTGAACTTGACCAGCAAAAACATTTCCAAAGGGCTGTTTTATTTGAATACTCTCCACAAAAGAACTTTGGGATCATGGCCTAGTACAGTGGGCAATGGATTAGGAGTCAGGGCACCAGGGTTTCTGCCCTAACTCTGCTGCTGATCTTCTACACTATGATATTGAGTAAGTCACGTCACTTCTTTGTGTTTAAATGGACAAAACAGATAAAGGGTAGAAACAAAAGTAGATTAGTTCTTCAGGACAATAATTACTCTTACTATGTAGTCCCTATTACATCAGGCCCCAGATCCTAGCTGAGGTTCTGGATGCTACTGTAATATAAATAAAATAATGTATATTCAATTCCAAGTTTACACTGTATTGTTTGGTGTAACATGGTGGCAAGTTCTTCTATGGACCCACCTTCTTGGCAGGTTTTGACTCTTTGGGAGATGACTAGTGAACCCTCTTGACTCTTTTATAAGTGTGGTGTACCAACTCCATTCTGGATGTAAAGGAAGTAGGGGCACTCTTCTGAATGAGAAATCTAGAGAGTTGGATCAACAGTCTATGGGAAGAAAAGCCAACCCTGAGATTAAGCTTTGTATGGAGATTATTTTGAAGTGACCTATTTATAACACCCTCACCCAGCAAAGGGGGTGATTTGACCCGCTACAAAATATGTGGACTTGTACTTACATCATAATTGAAAGACCATTTGCTCATATTCTGTAAGTCCTGTGATACTGTTTCTATTTCTTAGTTGGATGTCTTACTTAGGTAACAGAATGTAATCCGTGACAATTAAAATTTAGAGTCTGAAAAGCATGCTGTAATTTTACTTCAATATTAAACTAAGGTAGGGAACACTTCCTCCATTAAAGTCAGTGGCAATGGGTTCAGGATTGTGAATTGTAATGCAAATGGTATTTGCAATTATAATATACTCATTTAATAAATCAAGTATTCTGTTGAGCAAGAAATTAATGAATAACGCCATATAATTAACACGCTTGGGATTTTCATGAAATGATGAGAATTCTTTGGCCAATTCACAGAACAGAATATGTCTCAAATAACTTATTGTTTATTGTAAATTGCTAGACTAACTTTAGACCTTTTTCAGATATATATTCTGTCTACTATCACTACAGTGCAGGAAAAAAAAAGTGGAACTGTCCTATAAAATCTTTGTTTACATTTATATTTTGGATATATTTGAAAGCGAATCATTTTAAATAAAATGCAAACAACAAGCCTTGTTTTCCTCATACAAATTGAACATAGGAGCAACTCTATGTAGTCAATGAATAATATCAATATGAAAACTATTGGAGTGAGATCAAAGCAAAGCCTAATAACTGTATTGTTCATTTGATTTGCTTGTAGACGTATATCATTGTTATCATTCTTAAACATATGAGTTTTTACTTCTATCACTACTGTGACTTTTATTTTTACTTATGTTATACAAATTTAACTTTACTTACCATCTATTGGTCTAAGAGTCCATGAACCTTTTGGAGGTTGGTCAACTATGATAAATGTAAAGGGAGGTTCATATGGCTCGCTGTATAGATCTTTTGCTGAGAGAACTGTTGAGGGAGCACTCATACATATTTTTCTTATGTCAGTACTAAGAACTGGACAATTATCATTGTCATCTTGGATTGTAATCACAACGGTACCAGTGGCAGTGTTTGCAGGAATCCCTGTCAACAATAACTGGTGTTAAAGAAGTATTTAAGGGATTGTAAATGCCTGTCAAAACATGCACAATCTTTATACCTCTTTTATATCACAGTCTAAAATATTAATACAGCATGATAAAATAATATTAGTGTAATGGGTAACATTTTATTTGCATGTTTGCATATTCATTATTCAAATGCCTTTGTATAGCATCAAAGCCACAGTCCCCAGAGCCACTGCAAACAAGGGGCTTTAGCTGTGGCAGCTGCTCACATGCTCTGCATGCTGCCATCTCTTACACTGGGCTGGATCTGCATTGTTATAGACAGAGTTATAGTTAACTTTTCAACTTCCAGGATAAAAATATTGTTCATATACAAGTGAGGTTGAAGGGATCCAACACTTACGTTAGCCCATAACTGTATATTGAAATCTCACGTTACACGAGGAGCACTGATTGGGAATGCAAACCTGAATGGGCCCCATCCTATGAACCCTTACTCACGTACATAGTTCTGGCTCTCATGTGTTGTCTCATTGAAAATATTCCAGTGACTAATGGTATGCTGAATCAGACCTCTGTGAGAGCTGGTCTCTATGGGAAGACATCTCCCATAATGCATCAGAGCCGCAGTCTCCCTGATGGATAGCTTCTCACAAACAAGGGAGGTATGATGCATTTTGGGAGATGTAGTCCACCTGGGGATTCCAGCCCAGACAGGGGAATAAGGAACATAAGGAACAAAAGGAACAAAGCTGAACTCCCATTTTTGTCTGAATTATTTTGGTTTTTCAAGTTTTGCTGAAGAAAATCAAATTTCCTGGAAATTTGTGGATGAAAATTAAAATTCTTTTTGTTTTTGTTGAAGATTTCCATGTGAAAAAAAACCTTGGCTTTTGTCCAGTTTAATTCTAATTCTTTTTGTTCAAAGAAACAGACACTTTAATAGAATAGGAGACAAGTATTAATAGGATCAGGACTGCTCTATAAAAATACAAAATGACAAAGGGTAAATCTATTTTCTTACCTTCTGTAATAGCCAGTATCTCTGCCTTGTAGAACCCCTTACCCACATTCAACATCGACCAATCAAATTTGTTCAAACGGAGTTCACCAGTTTTGGCATTGATTTTAAACATGGAAGCCGGATCATATCCCATCAGATATCTGTTTTGGATTTACACAAACTGCTCAGGATTATGTTAAATATAAAGCACTACAAACATGACAGTACCAAATATTCAGCTCATGTCAATTAGTATAATTTAATTGGTTTAAATGAAAATACAGCAATTTTCACAAGTTGAAGATGAGGCTCCCAATTTTGTTTTTATGAGAAAATTATTAATTTAACTTTTGTACTGAAATAACATTTAATGCATTGGAGAAATACAACTGTACTAACATGTTTTATAAACTATGACACTGAATAACAATACAATGTTCATTACAGTTTTAAAAATATATCTTACATCAGCCTATACACTATCTTTCCTTTATCCAGTAAAACTAGCATAATAGAAAATCAGCCAGGTAGTATAAGGGTAATTCTATTCAGCAGATCTCGTGACATTTTGAACCTTGCAAGGGCATCTCATATAATTTGTCACCAGAATCCTAATATAAGATCATTGCATTGTAATATACTATTATGTATTTGCTATTTTAAAAATAATATTTACTATTTTATAATATTTCTATGTTTGCTAAATGCCAAGCTCTATGGTCCTTACTCAAGCAAATATACCATTGGCTTCAAAAGGAGATTTGCCTGAAGAATACCTAACTATTAATTGAAGGATTTGGCCGCAGATTCATCCTGTTGTTAATATGATATACCATTCTAACAGTAATATAGGGCCTAATCCTGCAAATCCTTTCTAAAAATCAGTGAGTATCACTTAAATCCCATTGAACAGGCGACTAGTAATATGATATCACGTTATATAGTTATATCATATGACTTTGTATCATCTGCTCTACAGAAAATTTGCAAACTCTCTCTCTCCCTCTTCCTATATATGTAAGTTTGTATATATTTAGATAAATATATATGCACTAGGAACTACTCTTGTTCCCATGGAAATCAGCTGCAAATATGTGCAGATGGATGCAAAGTAAAATAAGTTGCAAAATTACCACTGATTTCAATAGGAACACATTTAGAGTTGTTTATTTTTGCTGCAAGATGTGCTGAAAGTGACCTCTGTATTTAGACTACTCTTACTTTCTATCATAAACATGTAGTAGTAGTAGTAGTAGTTTTATAATCACAACTACTATTAATGAAACTAATAAAGGTGTGGGCAATAATTTTTGATAGGGGGGGCACTCCAAGATTTTGTTAAATGGTCAAGGGCCACACTTTTCAATAGAAGTGGGGGTGGGGACTGGGGTTGGGTGCAGAAGGGTGCTCAGGGTTGGGCACTAAGGTTGAGGAGAGGATCTGGGGTCTGTGAGGGAGTTCAGGTGAAGGAGAGGGTTCTGACCTGTGGCAGAGGATTGGGGTGCAGGATTTGGGAGGAGGTATAAGTACAAGAGAGGATTCTGACCTGTGGGAGGGGTGCAGAATAGGGCACAGGGTTGGGCTGTGGGTATGGGTGCAAGAGAGGACTTGCTGCAAGATTGTGCTGGGGGCAGGGGCAGCACATGAAGTCTCTCCCCTCTGTAAGAGCCACATAATGCCTAGAGAAGGGGGACAGAGGTTTGAAGAGAGGGAAGGACTGTGGTGCTGAATGCAGGTTCTGACTAGGAGGCACTTACCTGGGCAGCTCCTGGACAGCAACCCAGATGGTTCCTCAGCCAGGCTTCCTGCCTTCCATGCCCCTGGACCAGCTGCTGGGGCCATGTGTGGTTCTTAATGTTGTGAGCCAGGAGGAGGAGGGGTACGTTGCATGCCAGAAATCAGCTAATGGGAGCTGCAAGATTGTGCTGAGGGTAGGGGCAGTGCATGAAGCCTCTCCCTCCCCCTGGGGTTGCAGTATTCAGAGAGCTGCTCTGAGCAGTGTGTCTGTGTATGTAGGCTAGGGTTACCAGATGGGTTTCAAAAAAATACTGGACACTTGTGATCTCAGAATGGGGGGTGGGAGGAGACTAGTCGGGAGAAAGTCAGGGGAAGTGGGGCTGACCGGGGGAAATTGGGGTAGGGGGGGAAGGGGGAACTGGCCAATGGGAAGCAGGGCTGGCTGGGAGAGTTTGGGGGGGGGGAGGCTGAATGGGGTGGGGAGGAGCAGAGGGGAACCGGCTGACAGGGAGTGAGGCTGACCCAGGCACACGCAGATCCTGGGGCGCTGCCGATACCACACATGGTCCCGGTGGAGCACGAGTGAGTCCAGCGCCAGGGATTCTATTCACCCCAGCCCCGTCCCCCTCCTCTCTACTGCGTAGTTGTGTACTGCCTAGCTGGTAGATACGCTTACACAGCTTGAGCATGACTACCAGCCAGGCAGTACGAAACTACGTACTGACACTCATGATAATAATACAACTTACTTAATTAGAAAATTATACATCTGGTATTTTCTCAATTTGTTTCCCGGACAGAAACCGGACAGTTGGCAACCCTAGTCTGGGCAGACAGGGAGATTGGCAGAGACTCTAATGGGCTAAATTTGTCAGCTTGGCAGGCCAGATCTGAGCTGGAGACTGTATTTTGTCCGTCCCTGAACTAACACCTACATTGTTTGCTGCAGGCCTTTCAAATTTGGCTGGTAGAAAACCCCTCAGCTAGAGGAGAGACTTTTTTTTGTCTAATTTCTATTCAGATTCAGCTGAGTTATGAAGCGTGAGACATGACATTTCCCTCCTCTCACATTTAAGTCTCAGGCACATTTGGACAGCTTACCAAAATAGTAACTAAACACAGACATTCTTCAGAGCTGGGCTCTTGCTGGCACTAAAGCCCTACATAGGGAATGTTTGGGAGCTGCTGAAGTAGCTATAGCAGAACAGAGAAGTAGGCAGAACATCTAACACCAGTTCTGCCCTACTAAATTCCTCAATGCATGCTCCAGACGCAGCACGTGTCCCTTGCAGCCCTCTCATAGCACAAAAAGGGATAAATACCTACATATCCCAAGAGGTGAGAGAGAAAGTTGGACTGGGCTCCCCATTACCATCCCTGGGACATCCCTGTGTCTGGGATAACTGTCTTCCCCTAATTTAATCAGTCCTATTGTGTAAGTAGCAGCATTCTTTGCTGTTGAGATAAAAGTCCCAGGTTCACCTGGTGATGTTACTTGAAACCCTCAAAAGTGAAGAGATACCAGGTTCCTGGTTGCCTGGGAAACCTTATTTTGACCCCTTTGGGCATATGCATTATTATATAGCAATGATGGGTAAATTGCATCTTGTGGGCTGCATATGCAGGGTTTCCAGTTTCTGCTGGTTTCCATCCACAGCGGTTTTTTTCTTCTTCTATGGGTGTTATTAAAGTGACACACACATAAGGTATGTCCAGACTACATGGCTCCATCGACAGAGCCATGTAGATTTGTTTACTGGGCCAAGGGAAATGAAGCTGCGATTTAAATAATCGTGGCTTCATTTAAATTTAAATGGCTGCTGCACTGTGCCGACCAGCTGATGATCAGCTGTTTGTCAGCAGGTCGGGGCAGTCTAGATGCGCCGCAGTTGACAAGGAAGCCTTTGTTGACCAGCGCAGATAAACCTGGTTTCACGAGGCATACCTGTGCTGGTCGACAAAGGCTTCCTTGTCAACCGCGGCGCATCTAGACTGCCCCAACCTGCCAACAAACAGCTGATCATCAGCTGGTCGGCAGAGCGCGGCAGCCATTTAAATTTAAATGAAGCCACGATTATTTAAATCGCGGCTTCATTTCCCTATGCCGGGTAGCCTAATATACATGCCTCTGGCGACAGAGGCATGTAGTCTAGACACACCCATAAAGTAAGGGGAAATGAAGTGTGGTGCATGTTGATTGCACAACACAACTTTGACTGAGGCCTGTGCACTCCTCCTTCCATCCACTCAAAGCGCTGCTATTGTTAAATTAGCATAGCTGGTAAATTCTAGGTATGCAAGTGCAGTTAGCAAAAATTATCCCAGGAGGTCATCTTGATTTCAATTATCTTGCGGCCCACTGAGATGGAGGATCACTAATATGGCCCACTCACTAGCCTAGGTTGTCCATCACTATGATATAATCTTTAAAGACATCATCTCATACTTTTATTCTGCACAAAATCCAGCATCCTTCAGTAAATACTAGTTGCGCAAGGCACTAGAAGTAAGGATTCATGGGTGACCATAATGGTGAAATTTACTAACTTTCAAGTGTTTGACTTTGTATGCTCTTATAATATTGTTTTTAAAATGCAATGTATTATAAATCCTGAAAAAAAATCTGTTCAGATCAGATGTGACCAAGACTGAGTTACCACTCTTCCTTTCCTAGCAGCTGATATTCAGTAGGACCAGCCACTAAGATTGTCTTTGGCAACACAGAGATGTGATGAATACAAAATAGTCTTTGTAATATAAACTGCTTTGGTATGTCATTTAGAAATGGAGACAATATTGTTGTTTACTTCCCTATATGCTTTGTTTAAAATGTATCGGTAACCAAGTTAGAATGAAACATTTTCAGATTATTTAAAAGGCTATTTATTGCTTTATTCATTTCATTTTTGAAAAATCTCTTGTTTTAAAATATGCACCTGTCCCAGACTCAGATTCTTCTTCCATGATCTAGAGTAGAGGATTCCTTCCTCTCCCTGGTTATTCAGGTGCTCAAATTATCAGGCTGGGTGCTGGGGAGAGGATATTACCCACAGAAAGTAAAGCCCGTCTTACCTGACATTTGATGCAATTAATCCAGTTTCCTCATCGGTGGCTGCACACATTCCAACGATGTAATTAGACATGGCTTCCTTTGATAAGTCTCTTGGTATATAAAAGATCCTAGTAGATGGTTGAAATGATGGTGGTTCTTTCACATTTATTACTTGTATTGTCAGGGGAGTTCCAATAACTTGATACTGAGAAGCAATCGAATGGTGGAATGCAGCTTTGTTTCTAACAGCAAAGCTCAGCTGTAAACTTTGCATCTGTTCATAATTCAGTGGCTAAAAATGTTAGAAACAAAGAAATAGGAACGTTGTCAAATCCAGAAATATCGGTTCACTCATTAATTTTAGTTAAATGAACACACATGCCTCTCTTCCCAATGCGCACGCTAATACTTTCATTAGCAAGGGATGTCCTTTGACTGGACAGCATGAACAAGGGAAGTCCAAAACGCATGTATGACAAGGGGCAGGGCTGCCACCACCTGCAAAGGTGGGTGCGGCCAGCTGATCTACTTGTGTGTGGCTGCTTTTGTCTAATGAAGTAAGCCCAGGATATTTGAAAGCCTCTTTCTCTTCTGTTGGGAAGATATTCTGAGAGTTAGGTCAGTCGGGGGGAGATTTAGGAAAGCAGCTGAAGCCATTAAAGTTAGAGCTGAGCAGGATCCCAGGACCAGATGCCTGTGCTGCTGAATTCACGCTACACCAGAACTGCGCTCACAGGAAAGCTTCAGAACCTAATGGAGTAGACACACTCCCAGTTGTGTCACGCCAAAGATGTTAACAGAAGCAGCCAAGCTGTTTTCCTTATCACTACTCAGCTTGCCCCAGCTCCAGGACGGTAGACCTCTTAAACCGTGAAGGAGGGAATTGGAGCATATGACTGGGGGTTCTGATCCAGCCAGCTTAGCAAAGGCAGGGATTCATCTTCAAGCCTCTTTCTGAAGCTGATCTTTTTCTTTGGCCTCCTTGCTAATCTAGTGCCTGAGCCTCTGGCTGGTCTTTTCTGTGCCACATAAGAAACTGGTGTGACTGCTTAATGAAAGGGGAGGATTAGGTGACTATTTGCTTAGTCTCATAATCACATAGTACATGTGGCTTTGCTCAGATTATTATTCTATGTATCACTCTAAATTTAGTTTTCTAATTCCAAGAATAAATTAAAACATGTTCATGCTCCTATAGATAAATCATATCCTTTAAGACAAAGAAACTGTAACTATGAATACAGGGAGCCTAGAGAGGAAAATCCATATTTAAAATACTCCACTTAATAAAGTCATAGTAAGCTGAAAAGCCAAGAAATACAAAGTTAAAATAGACATCCCTCTTTTATTCTTTGTTGTTACTATAGCAGTTTGAGTCTAGGCAGGAAAGTGAACTTTAGCTTTTTTTACTGTGGATTGCTCTATGAATGGTATATAGTGGCTATGTAAACCACAAATATGGTAAGGAAAAAGAAACCTTCTGTACAGAGTGCTATGACAATGAGAACACAGACACTGGAACTATAAGGACTATTTTTCAGTGGCTCTTTCCTAGAAGCATAACATGCACATCCCTTGGCAAGCGTTGCTAGTTAATGTGATATGGTTGTGGGACCATAGCCCCCCTGATGCCTAAAGATAGATAATTGCTTCAAAGAACCTATCTCCACTCTTAACATAGGCTTCTACGGAACCTTCTACTGGGAGTGCATGATTTGGGATTCCTTTGTATTTAACACACATGCCAGAATCTGCCCCCTAATGATCTGAAAATGTCATTGTTAAATCTGTGAATTTTAATACTTTTACATCCTTACCTTAATAACCTTCAGAATGCCCACATTATTTGTTGTATCTGTTACGAATTCAAAGAAGTTATCTTCATTGCCAGATAGAAAGAAAAATTCTGCCGCCCAATTGTCTGAAAACATTTGATCACGATCTACAACTTGTATCATTAGCAGTTGTGAACTGAGTGTATTTTCCTCAATGCTGGCTGAATACTAGAATGACAGATGCATACTCAGTTAACAAGCACTGAAAAGATATTTTGTAATGAAGAAATACTACTACAAAGAAGCATATGCTGGTTTTACATTTTTGAAAGATGGCATTTTCACAATCAATACTAATTATGAATATACTCATTTGGGTGTGGTTCTGATTGCTGAATCAAATGTGAGTATTGCCTCGCATGTCTGTGAAATCATCTTGGGTAAAGACAATGGTATCTTCCATGAGCAAGGATTGAATAATCTCTGGACTACGTAATTTGTCCCCCGTTTCTGCATGAACAAAGCTGATTTCATGAGATTCAAAAGAAAGCTGTGAATGTCATCACAATTGTGTCCAGAAACCATAGGCTAGTTTGTTGAACGCTTACCTATACTGGTGAGTATTTATTCATGGGAATAGTAGCTTTGAGAAGACTATTCATATGAACAAGTTCTCCCTACAATGAGTAAGGGCTCCACTCTTTATCTCAGAGCTGTTATGGAAGAGAAATGTTAGTGATGTTACTTTTGATGGGAAAAAACTTACTGAATTCTGCAAAAGAGTTGGGAAATTATCATTGACATCAATAACTTCAATGGAACAGGTACACTGGGAAGAGATTCCATCTGCAGCTCCATCGCGGTCTGAAGCTCTCACAACAAGAGAGTATCTGTCATATTGCTAAATTGGAAAGAGCAGTGTACACATTATTTACAAACAAAAACATAAAAAAACCCCATACTGATCAGTAATTTCTTGCAGCTCCTTTCAAATATGTCAATTTGTTATACGTACAAATATTTCATATAATATAGCAAAAACCCATACAACACCTCTTTATTATAAAATAAGGTCATTTCAATCTTCTGTTCAACCTTGCAACAACTAAATATATTAATCTCTCTCTCTCTCTCACACACACACACACTCTTTCTTTCATGAATATTAACATATTGAAGTTTTTACCTCTCTGTCAAGATAATTTGCTATGTGAACTTCTCCAGAATCTCTATTTAGAATAAACATTGATGCACCTGCAGGTTCCTGACTCACTATCTTGTAGGCAATTTTGGAATTCAAGTTATTTGGTTCATCTGCATCCGTGGCAATTAATTTCATCACCAGAGTAGCTAGGAATTAAGACAATATCATTTAAATTGGCATAAAAGCCCCATTTTGTAAATTTAAGGTACTTAGCAACACAAGCAGTCTTAAAAACTCAGTTAATGAAAACACAATAATTATGTTCCTATAAGGAGCTATGTTTTATTTCATTTACTAAGAAAAGAAGAGAAAGTGCTTTGTTTAGTAAATTTGTGGTTGTACTTACATCAGGGGAATCGATAATTTGATTATTATTAACACCATTTACACTCCCTTGCAGTGGTTATTATGATGCGATAAGCAGAGGTTTGGAAACTTATACCATCAGTACATTTTTAAAAAGAAAAATCAGGATTGTAAACTATCTATAATTTTTGCCACATGGAGGGCACATCTACACAGCAGGGCTAAAACCGAAATAAGCTACGTAACTTGAGCTACGTCAATTGCATAGCTTAAAATGAAATAGCTTATTTCGGCTTTTGGCACTGTCTACACAGCAGGAAGTCTGAGTTAGAGCATCTCTTTTCCAATTTCCCTTATTCCTTGTAAAATGATGTGTACAGGAGTTGGCGTAAGAAGTCCATTAGGTTGAAATAATTGCTTTAGTGCAGATGCAGACTATGTTATTTTGGAATAACATTAGTTATTCTGAAATAATGCTGTTGTGTAGATATAGCCTAAGTGAAGTTATTTGAAGATGAACAGATATGTTAGTAACCCTAATATTTTGAAATGCCAGCAAATAATTTCTCAATAAATTACGTATTGTGCTGCTTGGTACAGATTATATACAGCACATATAATCACACTATATTTGTAAAATAGTAGTCTAATCTTACATATATGTTTTAGGGCTGCATAAACATATATTTAAGATTGAAAAACATTGTAAAAGCAAATATTCAAAATTTGTTTTAATAAAATCATGAAAATCAGACTTTTTCCTTCCTCCCCACAGGTGTTTTGGAGAACTTATTATTATTATTCAGCAGTTTATGTTCTATCAAAAATTTATTCACATGGCTTTTAACTGAACAGCTGGATTTTTAAATTTCCTTAGGATAAAAATTTGGCTTTACTTTCAATGGTTAAAGTAGATACACTTTGAAATTCTATGACCTGAGTTATTCAGGAAATCTGACTATGGTTCCGTTCATGCCTTAGTATTTATGAACACATCAAAAAAGCAGGAGGCATTCACTAATTTTGTGGCTATATGAACACAAGAACATATGAATGGCCGTACTGGGTCAGACCAAAGGTCCATCTAACCCAGTAGCCTATCTGCCGACACCGGGTGCTCCAGAGAGGGTGGACTGAAAACAATGATCAAGTGACTTGTCTCCTGCCATCCTTCTCCAGCCTCTGACAAACAGAGGCCAGGGACACCATTTCTATTCCCTGGCTAATAGCCTTTTATGGACCTAACCTCCATGAAATTATCTCGCTTCTCTTTAAACTCTGTTATAGTCCTAGCCTTCACAGCCTCCTCTGGCAAGGAGTTTCACAGGTTGACTATGCGCTGTGTGAAGATCTTTTGCTTATTAGTTTTAAACCTGTTACCCATTAACAGGTTTAATGAATTCCTATATTAATATATTCCTATGTATACTGATGGCATGTGGTTAAACAAACTGCATCGTTTTGTGCAGTAGGACACAGGAGGAGGAGAAGAATGAGGGCAATTGATTAAATACATTTTAAAGGAGTCCATGTCCCTAAGCAGACCTATAGCTAGCCCAGTGATAACAGACATGCTTACAATACGGAGATGTGAAGGGGAACATCCACTCACATCTCAACTATCCTCTCCATCTACTCAAGTTTTGGCAGGAGGGAAAAGGGAGGATGGCATAGCTATTAGGTGTCCCTTCTTCTCCTACTTGGTGCATGGCACAGATATGGAAAAATGTCCTCTTTACATAGGAGAGGAGGGAATGCCAGAAACAGTAAATTCACTTTCTTATTTATTGCCTTTCCAGGGTTAACTTCACGCAAATTGCCTTATTTTAGAATATGACACATGAAAATTGAGCTAAATGATGCTTCTCAAATGATTGGGATCAGAATAGACATGGACAACTCATGGTCCACATTGTGATAGCTACTTATAGCTAAACCTGGGTCACGGAAATTAATTACTTTAAAAAAAAATAAATTCTCAAAAATTATTACCAAACAAGACACATGGAGTTACATGCAGGATTGGGGCCTAACAAAAAAAAAAGTCTTGAAATTCTTCTAATATAAAAATTGGACATTGACAAATATAGGTCCAATTTAGTTTAAAAAGCAATAAGTGGTTTTTATTAAACAAGGACTGGTTTCAAGTCATGATATGCACAAGGCTTTAAACTTTCAAACATGTATTCACGTGAATAATCTGTATAATCCCACTCAGTTCAGTGATATATCAATATGTGTCAAAGTTATTCACGTGTATAAGATAATTTGGAATTCTTTTGATAGTAAGCCTTGTGCTTAGTAGGAAGGGTTTGTCATATTAGGATATTACTTTGCAATTGACAGCTTCAGCCACTTTCTTGGTTATACAATCACATGTTTTCAGACCAAGACAAATGGGGAAAGAATATTTTATTTACCCTCAAAAACAAGTAATCAAACTTAAAAAGAAAAAGGAACCAATTTTCCTAAAAAATTCTAAATGTGAAAAGAATTTGAGAACATTATGAGAAACTGAAAAAAAAACAAAAACAAAAACCATTGCAATCCTCCTGGAATCTCCACTATTGCAAATGGCTAGTGACAATTATTATAATATGTACACCAAATATTTACTTACTCTCCATGCTACTTTCTTCAATAGATCCCATATATGTAGCTTGTGAAAATACTGGAGCATTGTCATTTATATCCAGAACTCTGATGCGAAGGTCAAGAGGTGGTTCTACTTCTCTATTAGTAATTGCATGTCTAGCATAGCATCTTATCTGGATAAAGAGGGTTACAAATATACATAATTTAAAAGAAGAAGAAATAAACTCAAACTTTGAACATAATTATTAATTGAAGCTTCACTTCTTTCTCTGTTGGCATTCATCAAAAGAAGGCAAAAAGTTAAAAAATAGGAGGCTAATTATTATGCTACTAAATGGATTTAATACTTACAACAAACATTGGGGTCACCTCTCGATCAACTATTGATGTTATATTAATTTCTCCAGTGTTTTTATTAATAACAAAGATCCCATAAGGTGGCTGATCAATCCCTATTCCTGAGATGCTGTATACAATTGGTTGGTTTTCTTCACAATCAGACCGAATCTACAGAAATAAACAAATGGAAATTATGATGTTCATCATAGTTTACTGAAATCACAAGTGATGGCTTTCCCCTCCCTCACAGAATTCTCAGTTATTCTCCTCCCGGGCCCCACAGACTGTATTATGTCAGAATTCATGGTGGGCTGGGAGTAGCCCCTTAGATAGCTTGTCAGTGCTGCTCTTTCAAAATACATCTATACTGCAATTAACAGGGCTCGCCGAGCTGTAGCGAGCCCCACTTACCAGCCGCGCGGTTCAACACGCTGCGTACGCGCAGACTGTGCTGTGTGGCTGTGCCAGCTTGTAATCTACTTGCCATAAGCGAGTAGATTACATTAATTGTCAAGCCCTGGCAATTAAACACCCAATTGCCTTCCTGTGCACTAGTCAGGCACCATCCCAAACCTTGCTCTCAGGGATTCTCAAAGTGTGTGGAGAAAGAAAGTGCCATTATGTAACGATAGTGTACCTGACATCAGACAATCAGAATGTAAGCTGTATTTTCCAAAAAATGGAGCAGCATTCATGTTCCTCTTGTGGTCTAGGAGGCCTCTGTACTGCCCTCAAAACACTCTGTACCACAATCTAGCCCATAAATCTCTGATCTTATGTGGATATTGCAATTTCAGTATATCTAGCAGTACTAGAGCTTCTTCCCTCACCTTTTCTGCCTTTTTTGTTTTAGATAGTCTAGACAAAATGTATTGTTTAAAGATCTCCACCAATTAGCTCAGTTAGGCCTCTAGCTTTATTAGATGTTCTTTGCAGCATCTCTCTGTGATACCTCGAAGTGAGTCATATTTCCCCTTGGACGCCTATAACTGATGAACTTAAAAAACAACAAATGGTCTGGTAGCACTTTATAGACTAACAAAACATGTAGATGGTATCATGAGCTTTTGTGGGCACAACCCATTTCTTCAGATGACCAGAGTTTTGAGTTTAGGATGTGCAGACCCAAAATAAATAGGGGAGGCGGGGAGTACGCTATTGATTTTTCAATCAATAAACACCACTCCTGCACACTTACTTTGGCAATTGGATTCCTTTTTGAATTATCTTCTCCTTCCCTACAAGCTGCTGCGAATTCAATCCATTCCCGCTTTTGTCTTTTGAAGGTTTTCCATCGTGTCACATTATTTTCATTCCATTCTTTCACCTTGGACAGAAAGGGTTCCAGGGTCATTATGACAATCTGAATACAGTGGTAGGATTTTAACAGTGTAAAGTAGGGAAGACCGTATGGACATCTATATAGACTCATAGCTTGTTAATAAAGCTTATAGTCACAGAGCCTAAGATGGCATGGCACTATTCTTGTTTACGTGAATAGTCTGCTGACTTCAGTAGAATTACCCTAGTGATTAGGAATTTGCAGGAGCAGATCTCTTTCTTGTTTAGCAGGTCAATATTTAAGTATTTTTGTCAGGGTTTATGGTCCAAAAATCTCTTAGCTTACAAAGGCCTTTCATTTTTAATGGTGGTACATTTTCATTCTTCAAAAATATCTGCTCTTTAATAAATAGTTTTAGAAATATATTACCTCAACATGAAATCCAGCGCTGATATCCAAAAATACCTGCAAATATAGCAAAGCAGTCAGTGGACTACAAAGGTTGGGTATCTTTCACTAACAAATCTAAGAAAAACGTACTGAGACATATTTAGCACTCAATCTGTGTGTTCCACACAAGGAATTTTGTCTGTGAAACGATATATCCTGAAAGTATGTGACTTTTACTCAGATTACTTTTGGGCTACGTCTACACTGGCCCCTTTTCCAGAAGGGGCATGTTAATTTCAGCGATCGTAATAGGGAAATCCGCGGGGGATTTAAATATCCCCCGCGGCATTTAAATAAAAATGTCCGCCGCTTTTTTCCGGCTTTTAGAAAAGCCGGAAAAGAGCGTCTACACTGGCCCCGATCCTCCGGAAAAAGCGCCCTTTTCCGGAGGATCTTATTCCTACTTTGAAGATCTTAGTGTAGACGTAGCCAAGAGGTTTGGGTTTAAAGCACAGTTTCCCAGTAGATGACTTAAGAGCATGTGTTAAGTGGTTGGATCACAACTAGTAATTTCAGAAAGTAAACATTCTAGTTAAGAATTGTGAGGTAGCTCAGAAGCTCTACAACCCAATGCTGCTCCCATTTCAGTCAATGGAAAATTTGGCATTTACTTCATTACAACTTCTTCATGAATTGGCACTTCATTGGGGCGAGTTGCTATAAACATGATTTTGGGCTTAGTTTTTTGTTGTTGAAAACAAACAAAGGAACACAGAGTGAAGAGGAACAAAGAAATGACATTGATTAGAAGAAAAGGGGGTAATAGTGCCATCATTTCTTTTCAGAGAACAATAGGAAAAAAAGCAAATACAGTTTATTCCATCCTTCAAGAGGAACTGAATTGCTTGATTTACCATGACTGGCTTAACAATTTTTTATTGAAGAAGTACTAATCATATTTAATTCAAACTAGAAATGTAAAAGCAATTGCCTCACACTACAAAACTATCAATATTAAAAACTTGAGTTTTACTATTATTTTCCGTTGGTTTTTCCTAAGTTGATGTGATCCTCAGATAACCAGAATTTTTAGATAACCAGAATGCCCTAATCCCTGAGCATGCTGGATAACACAGGTTTTACTATACTTATGTTGTTCTGGAAGGATATGACTATGCTGCAGAGAAGATCCAAGCTGCCACTGTTGATCTTTCCTAGGATTTGAATTAGACTAAGATCTAAATTTAAATATCCCGTGCTTCATCACATTTGCATAATCACGTTCTGGCGCTGTTTCAAAAAAGCGCCATTTCGAAACTGAAACCGCAGTTTAGACACGGTTTTGCCAACAGCTCGGTGTTTTTCGACATATCGTGTACTCCTCAAGTACAGGATTTGTCGAAAAAACTCCCCACTGTTGGCAAAACCAATTCTAAACTGCGGGGTTCAGTTTCAAAATGGCACTTTTTCAAAACAGCGCCGGAACGTGATTATGCAAATGAAGCCTGGGATATTTAAATCCCCGCTTCATTTGCACTTTCGACGTGCTTTATTTACATTCCTCTGCCAACAGAGGGGTGTAGTGTAGACCTAGTCTTGGTGGGTCTAGTGAAGTCATACTAATTCAAACTGAGAAGGGCTTTCCAGCTGATGCTGGTAGTCCTGCTTCCACAAAGAGTAAGGGAAGTTGAACAGGAGACTGTTCTCCCTGTGACTTCCTGCAGTGTGGACAGTGCCAAAAGCTGAGTTCAGCTATGCAATTGCACCTAAGGTGTCATAGAACTACTTGTTGTTGTTAAAGTTAGAGACAAGACTACTGCTCTGACTTTTTAACCTCTAAAACTGAGTACCGTGTTCTGCTTCAGCATTAGTGATGTTTTCAACTCCTGATATCATGCAACAAAATTCTAAGTTTTATTCTTGGCAAAAGGATAAAATATTTTTCAAACATTTTGTTTGAAAATTTAATTTATATATCATAATTGTTTCTTCATAATTTAGTATCCTAATATATTTAAAAATTTAAAAATTGAGACCTCTTCCTTAAATATGGATAAACAAAATTAGATTAAAATAATCTGATTCTGTCAGACTGCGTTTCTCAAAGACAGGACTACAAAAGAGGGTCCTGGATTTGCTTTAAAAGAGATGTATTGGTAAAAAGGTTGCAATTGTTCTTACTAGGTTCATGCCAAAGTCCAAGCATGGGCCAATATACTGGCTTTGTTTAAGTACATTAGGTTAGACTCTATGCCACTCTTCACATGGAAAGTTTTTACTCATATGGAGGTTCTGTTAATGTCAAAGTGATTATGCTCTGGCTGGTACACCCAGGGAAGGAAATAGAAAGATTCCCATGGAGTCTAGTGGCCTTTGGACAGACCCTAACTAAGTAAGGAAATATTCATGTGCATAACGATTGTAGGGTCAGACACAATGTGAATTTGCTTTAAAACAATAAAAAAAATCAGGAGGAAAGAGGCATTTTTATATAAAATTTGAAAGGAAACTTAGTTTAGTTAAGTATATCATTCAATATAGAAAAAAGGGCAATTGATACAGTAAAATTATCAGTTCACAGTGTCAGTTATAGATTTAGGCCCTGATCCTGCATCTCTTTCATGAGAAAAGACTCCTAATGTGAACTGATACAGGATTGGGGCCTTATTTCCATTCAGCATTGAAAAGGTCCAACAATGCGAGCGGCTCAAATGAGATTCTGGACTTTTTCTTTTCTCATCATCTTTGGCTCTCATAGACAGCCTTCTCTTCCCTGAATCCCTGCTACCAAGTCCATTTCTTAATAGGAATATGTAGTACTAAACAGCAACTAACCACAGTTTCATTTGCTGTGCATTTTAAACAAATAGATTTCATGCCAGGTGTTGTGGAAGATTAGAAGTTGTGGTTTTAACAGAAGTTACTGTGTAATATGTGCTAATTTTAATTCATGCATCCTTCCTATAAACATTTTCCTCCAAAGATTATTGAACGAGTGTGTTGTCAGAAGCTGGTCATGAACTCTATCACTGGATGCCATTTGTAGTTATTTTTCTTTTTAAAAATCACTTCTCTCCAAAGGCAATGAGGTTCACAAATGGCAATTTTGTCCACTGGACTCTACTTCGCCACATTGTAAACCCTTTATGTGCATTGGTGACAAGTTCCAAAAATAGTAACATGCAGGTAATCCCACTCAAATGAATGGGACTGCCAGTGTGACCAGATACTGCTCAGTAAGCTTTATAGTCTGGTCCCACCTAATTAGTGCAAAATGAAGAGAAGTGATTATGGGGCAGATTTTGCCACCTGAATGTAGACTGAATAGAGCCTTGAGACTGTTCAAAGAGTATGTACTATTCACTGTAAGGTGGATGTGGGGCAGAATCGGGACCTAAATTGACAAGAAAAGTATTCCCCATGAAAGGATAACGACATAGGCAAATAGGCTCTTTAGAAAGATAGAGCTATGGACATGTTGGACAAGTAGCTTTAGTCTCACTTTTAATCTAAAAAAGTACATCTAGGTGATAATTTAAACTTTCAGCTATGGAATCAGATTTTAGTGCAGACACAATTATTACCCACTTAGTGAGAGAAGGGGAGGATACTCTGCCCACATTTGACTGTGCTCTGCTTGACAGTCACAAGCCTAATTCGATGTCACTGCAGAGCTGACCTACCGGCGGGACAGCATGAAACAAATTACACCACCTAAATGGCACGATAAAAAACCCTGCCAGACATTACACTGATTCAGTGTCTTTTAGCAGGGACTTCCTTTGGGAGAGCTTCTGTGTAGCTCCTTTGGGAATTAAAATGGCACCCAAAGAGACTGTGCTGGTGATCTTAGTGCTTCCTTACAATGAAATCCCGCCCCTCCTCCCCCCAGCTTGCAAGCAACCTTATTGGCCCGGAAAGGTGTATGAGAGTTAGTGGCCTTGGAATATATATATATATATATATATATATATATATATATATATATATATATATATATATATATATATATATATATATTATAAGACTCGGCTTTTTAATGTGTATTCCATATGTTGACATATGCTAAGCTATCCAATAGAATTCCTTTATTCAAAATATATTATCACAAGATTGTGTTAAAGATATAATGTTACCACTATAGGAGAACTGGGCTACTAAAGAACCCCTAGGTATTCATCTTTAAGTTTACGAATAGTCATAAAATCTTTCTTTTTAGTCTCACCTGACCTGCAGGTAAAACAATTAGCAAGCAATGAGAAGTACTAGTTTTACACTGGAGATTTTTCTTTTGTTTTTTTGAGGCCATCACTAGGAGTATATCTACACTACAGCGCTTTATCGAAGAAACGGCTGTTTTTCTGACAAAACCTGAGTTATGTCCGCACTGCAATTGCATTCTTCCGAAAGTAAATTGAAAGAACAGACATTTTTCTCTAACATTGGTAAACCTCTTTCTATGAGGAAGAAGCCTTTTTCCGAAAGAGTTCTTTCGGAAAAAGGTTTGTGTGGATGGGGAAGAGGGAGTTCTTTTGAAAGAAGAGGAAAGAGGAAAAAGCACAGGTGTTCTGGTGGCCACTTCGACCATACTAATCACAGCTTAAATGTGAGATAATGTCCACACTGAATGTACACTATCTTTCGAAAAAGCAAATTGTTTTTTCGATGCGTTTTTGTGTGTGGACGGTCTCTTTCAGAAGAAATTTTTTTGTAAGATCTCTTCTGAAAAAAGTTTCTTCTGAAAGAAGCCTGCAGTCTAGACATCGCCTCGTTGGGAACATTCTGAATGCGCACCTCAGAATTGGTGGGGAAAGAGAAACAGTTCGCACAGTGACACTTAGCGGTTTGTGAAGGGAAAATTAGTGCCTCCTCTGTCCTTTAGTGGCTGTGCTACAGAATTTTTTTTTAAAAAAGCCCTGACGCTACTTGTGGTTAACAAAGGATCTCTTAGGAGACTTTTGATTTTTGAGTCAAGGGTCCCCATGTTACAAGTACACAATGAGCTGATGAATGTGATGTCTGTATACAATACAATAATAATGATGCTCTCTTAGGGTATGTCTACACTACCCCGCTAGTTCGAACTAGCGGGGTAATGTATGCATACCGACCTTGCTAATGAAGCCCGGGATTTGAATTTCCCGGGCTTCATTTGCATAAGCGGGGAGCCGCCATTTTTAAAAGCCGGCTAGTGCGAACCCCGTGCCACGCGGTTACCCGCGGCACGGGCTAGATAGTTCGAACTAGGTAGCCATTCCGAACTATCTGTACGCCTCGTGGAACGTACAGTGCTATTTATCAGTGGATCTCAAAGCACTTCTTAGTCTTTAGTACATTTATCCTCCACTGGGAGGTAGGGAAGTGCTATTTTACAGATTGGGCCCTGAGGCACAGAGAGGCTAAGCGACTTCCCCAAGGTTATATGAGAAGTCTGTGGTGAAATATCAATATTAAGTATATCTGTTACATCCAAACCTATATAGTTAAGTGCTTCACTATCTATGTTGCTGTTGATTTGTTACATGCACAGCCCTCAGCACCACTGAAAGGATATAAGACATGAGGTATGCTATTGGAATTTTGGGGCAGATGGAAAGTTGAGTGAAGAGACAAACTTGATAGGTTTGCTGGAAGGCTCAGGGAACGAGCCTTGGTACCCTTCAGCACAGCATCACAATTTTTGTCCTTTCACAGACCATTAGCCTGTGTGAGGCTTCACACTGAAAGAAGGTCCATAATAGAGTGAGCAGGCAGTTGAGGGACGCATTTGCTAGACTGAGGCAGGCATGCAATGCCAAAAAGTCCTGTTAATTAAGACCATCTTAAACATTTTTATATTTTGTCTGTCTCAAAGATTTGCAATTCAGTTGCAGAATATGAAAGACCTGGGCCACTGGCACTGGAGAAAAATCTATTAAAACACCATTAAGGTCACTTGAGCTACTCCAGGTTTATATTAAAGTAGCTGGGAGCAGAATTTGGCCCTTAGCATTTATATAGCATTTTGCATCTTCAAAGCAGTATTCAGACATTCACTAATCACTAACTGACTGCCAAGCAAAATTATAATATGCAATTTTGGAATCCTCCTTCCTCCACCTACTCACATCCAAATGACTGAACATGCCCATATTTTGCTCTGGTTCCCAGCATCATTCTATAGCACCTGATTCTACTCTTTGAAGTCAAGGGGAGTGTTTGCTGATCTTGTTGGGAGGAGTATAGAGAACTCACACTCATTATATTAGTCATCCTTGGGCTGCTGTGCTTATGTTTGCATCAGCACTTTAAGTCATATACTGCACTCCTTACTCAGCCAACACTTGCACTGAGTAAAAGTCTATGAGAACAAACCCTTTCATGAATGTCTATTTCCAGAGTTCTGTAACTCAACTCCAGAAAAACCAACCCCAGCCACTGTATGCTAACCAATGAGGAATAGGATTGAAGCTTCGGCCTGAGATTCCCTCCCTACTTATTTAAATAAAGCATGTAGTAGCTTTAAATCAAAACAGAAAAGCATATTTCTCATTGCTCTTATCTAACTGGTTTCCCTTTTGTTATCAAATAGTTTTTATCAAATAGTTTTTAAGGGGATGCATGATTTGTCATCACTTTGTCATCAGGACTTGTTTTCCTCTGTCACTTGAATAATAAAGGCCAAACCCTGTAGAAATTATACACGGTTCCATTTCTCAACTGACATTAACCATCTAAAAAATGAATGGAGAACTAACCCGAGTAAAGGTTCTAAGGAGAAATTATTTTTCTAAACTTGAATTTAATAAGTTAGATACTTAAATCCATGTTTAGGCTCCTAAATAAAAAATTTCTGATTTCCAGTGGTGCTTTCAATCCACAGTTTCCATTCAGCATCTCTGAAAATCAGTCCACTTTTATTTAGAAGAC
Organism: Pelodiscus sinensis; assembly: GCF_049634645.1. Lineage (NCBI taxonomy): Eukaryota > Metazoa > Chordata > Testudines > Trionychidae > Pelodiscus > Pelodiscus sinensis. Next base: position 73,159,214 of record NC_134712.1, read on the forward strand.
TAAATGTAAATGTAAGTACTTAACTTCAGATACTTTGAAAACTTTGGCTTAAGTTCCCAAGCTAAATTCTGTTGCATCTTCCATTGGCTTCAGTGGGTATTCTACATGCATACCCAAAGGAACCTTTAGTCCTTTCTCAAGGTTTGTCCTGTATTATTTATCTCATAGGGGAGAAAAAATCCTGATGACAAACATGTTAAAATGTTTAGTTTCATGAATACAAATATTTAAAAGTGACTGAAACTTTGGGCTTTATTTTGCTGTCATTGCTGTGGGGAGTGTAACTTCTCTTAATGTCAGTGGGAGATACATTGGGAAAACATAGCATGTATAAATGTCACCTTCAGTTTCCAATGTATTGCAGAAATTATGAGTAGTCAATGAAACCTGTATCTTTGCAATCAGAAGAGAAAGTGCCGAAAATAAATGGAAAAAAGTGGTCAGGCAAGAGAGATGATGAATTTAAGATTGTTATAAACTAACAATCACATGATAGCTGGAAGGAGACAAGTCATACTGAATCAAACATACAGTTTCATCAAAACATGCCTCTGCAGCAATAAGAAACAAAATCCAGTTCTACACCCTGTACTCAAGCAAGTAATGCCCTTGGAAATCATCTGAGTAAAAGTTGTAGAATCAGGCCTATGAGTGGGGAAATGTGTACCAAAACTTTAATAGTTGCAGAGTTCAATGTGCTTCTCGTAAATTAACGTTTTAATTTTAAAAGGCATTTGGATTGCTGCAGGCTTTATGTCATTTATTAAACTGAATTATTTCAAAATGTATTTAATCTCTCCACTTCCATATGTACAAAAGGACTCTTTTTCTTATCCATTTGGGAATTACTATGAGATTGAATTAAAAGAAGATTCATTTAAATCCCAGCTATGATCATTTGACCAGTCCTCTGACAAGAGAAAGACGTGTTCTATGTTCCAAAGATAATAGCTAATTTCTTTGCATAATGATTTTCCATACAGCTAACACTTGCCAAAATGTGAATAGTGTTTACATAAGCTTTCAGTTTTCCTGGTTGAAACTGAAATTTTCACTCAGTCACAATACAATGGTAAAATTAAGCATTTAAAAAATGCAGTGTTGAAAGATTATTTTTCTACAGTAAAATATGCACTGAATGGACAGTAGTTTATAGTACAGTTGTAGTTTATTTGCACTGCCCATCCAAGTATGAAGAATTATTACCATGTAATTTAATTAACCCGGTCACACCTAATACTGATAATATTAAACAAAAGGCTAAAGTTGTTAACATGGCACACAATATTCCGTACCTGGAAGAGACCAGTATGCTACAAGAAATAAACAGAAACTAGTCGGAATCAGAACCCTTTTTTGTGTGTGCCAACAGTCAAAATTAGTTACTTTGCAGCTGCCCCTCTTTATTAGATCTATTTTACGGAATGCAAAGTTAAGAGCTAAAGTTTGTTTAATCTTCCCAAAAGAAGACCCACTATTTTTATTCTATGTCAATAATCCTCTGGATAGTTTAGTAGTAGTATTTAAAAAGTTATTATATTTACACTTCATTCTACAGCTTGTGTGTGAAACAAACACCACAGAATAAACTCCTGTACAGGACTTCTACTTGTGTTAGTTTTTAGGGTCTTATAATTGTCCTTCACTATAGAAACACAAGATGAACTATGAAAAGCAAACCCCAAGCCAATAAAATAAAATATGATGCCAGAACAGAGCATCCTCTTTCATATCTCTCTGTTTTAAAGATGTTAGTCTTTAAGGTGCTACTACACTATTGTTGTTTAAGTTTTTCCCTGTTTTTAATTAGTTTCAACTTCCTGATGCTTATATAACTATTCTGCCTCCTGCCCCTTTTCCCTCATAATAAAATACAAACCTAGTAACAGATCATCATCTCCATAATAAGGGTTTCTTTATTCTCTACTTTTATACACTAGAATCATAGAATCATAGAACTGGAAGGGATCTTGAGAGGTCATCAAGTCCAGTCTCCTACCCTCAATACAGGGCCAAAAGAACCACTGTTTTTGAACCAGGGACCTTTTGCTTGTTAGGCAAACATGATACCCACTACACTACAGAAACCTACAGTGAAATAATCCTAGTCATGATTTTTTTAAAGAATTCTGGATTTTCCCCCTTAAATTGAACAAAGACAAATAATTATAATAATGAAAAAGCCTCTTAAGACATATTTAGGACTATAAACGTGTCTTGTATTAACAATCAAAGCTGTCCAATGTATAGAATTATACTCAGAAATTAACATTAAAATTAAAAACAGGGTTGTTGTTTTAAAATATGGTTAATGTCTAATGCGCAATGTTTAATACTGCCTTGATTAATATGAGTTTCAATGTAGTTAAAGTGGAGACAGCAGAAAATGTAATCATCTGCAGAAAAAGACTTTGAAATTAACAGAAAGCTTACAAATATTGTTTTAAAATTCTACTTACCATTAAAATGATTAGAAATGCAGTTGTTCTGCAAGGGAACCAATCCATTGAATCTGATTATTCTTAGATACAAGTCCAAATGAGTTGTTGTTACACTCCGGTTCCCTTTCCCTCCTTCAGTCTGGTGCCAGTGTAAAAAAGACACTGGCTAGATGTTCTTCACCCTAGCTTGGGAGAGGTTCTGCTTTCCTCTGAAGGAAGCACTGAAGATAGCGTATAACAGAGTCTGTTTCCCCACCCAAAAATCCTGGGCTGGTCTCACCTGAAATACTGAACAACATCATTATTGCTTCCAGGTACAAGCTTAGAGACACACCTTAATTCTTATTGCAACAAACCCCTTTGCTGGATACCAAAGAGATCATTTTAAAGAGAGAAGACAAGCTTTACAGGGATGATACCAAATACATTACAACTTACACCAGGAGAACAAATTAAAATGGTAACTGATCACTTCAAATGCAATTGAGAGATTTCTCTTTACTGTCAGTAGACTAAAGGCACATAATGAATATTATTGTAAAGAATTTGAACTTTAACAAATGACGAGTTCATCTGAAAATATATATCCATTTCATGCAGCAGAATAAAACCAAATAGCTGTCTTCTGGACCAGACATTGACTAGACCTATTTACACCATATGTGCAATTAGGAAAAAATAAACTGAATAGTCATAAACAAGATCATACTATATTTTGATAAAAATCTTTATTTTTAGGGTTATAAAAATACCAGAAGTATTTAGGATAAGAAACAAAGCCCTTATGATCCTATTAACTGCTGTGCTTTGACACTATCCTTTTTCTTGCCATGGATCATTTCCATCCTGGTGCTACCAACTGGAAGCAAAGAGGCTGCACAGCACATCCCCTGAAACAGAAATCCTGTGGGCCATGGCTAGAACTCTTCTGGCAGGACAAGGAAGGGTGGTTTGGAACTCAGCTGGGGCCAGACTCAATGACCATTGCATAAGTGTATGAGAGAAGGAAGCCTCAAACTTTCTTTTCTTTGCACCTGACTCTGGGGTGGGCCAAAATAGCATGTAGGAACACAGATTGAAGAGACATCACCCGTAGGTGCACAAAACATCCCAAAATGGACAGGAAGAAGGTGGAGCAGACGGCTCCACTTTCTTTCTAAACCTGCCACACCACACCAAAGGAATGGTGCAGTGGGTGTGCCCCTTAAGCACGTTGGGAATTCTGGGAGAAGTCTGACTCCCTGAGGCATAATGGCTCTGGTTTGCAACATGCTAAGAATCTCTTCAGATGAGTTCTATGAGAGCTGAGAGTGCTCAGCATCTCAGGAATTGCTCAGCATGAGCTCCAGTTCTATTCAGTGCTCTTATTGGTACCTTTATTATACTCACTGTCTTGCCTTCATAATATCCTGCCTTTATTCTATTCAGCAGTAATGCAAGGAACCAACAGATCCATATCTTGTAAGACATTAGCTTCAGCAGGATTTCACAGGAAGCAAGTTACATTTGGCACAGATAAACTGTTCAACAGAAACTTCCAAATTTTGGGGAACTGAGAAAAAATTGGGTATGGGGGATTTTTGTTCAAATTTACCACAACACCAGCCAACCAGCTAACATGCAGCTGTCTGACCACAAAAGTGCTATGGCTACAAATTGTCAGATATGATAAGCTGAGAATCTATACACTAACCTATAGGAGAAAGGCATCACAACATTAATAGGGTGAAGAAATACAAATAAGGAAGGGGAAAGAAACCTCTACTGAATATGCTTTAGACAGAGTAGCCTGAGCCTAACATATTATAAAAGTTGTATCCCAGGTGGCAGTGGGAGGAGAGAGATGTTGCCTTTAGGGTCAGAATGATAGTGATGAGGAAGAAAACAGTGACTAACATTTCAGGTTGTTCTGCAAGGGCTGGCATGATTATATGAATGCTCAGATGTACACGCTGTATTATCTGTATCTACCTTACTGAGTTAGAATGTTTGTGATTTGCTAAATGTAGCAATAAACTATTGTAACATAGAAGGATTGCTACAGTCTGAGTATTGCAACTCTGCACATAATACTGGGCCTAATGCTGGGACAAGAACCTACCAACCCTCAGTGACAACTGGGAATGCTTAAGTAATCAATATATGGTCTCCTAAATAGGCCATATCTAAAAGAGTCAGTCTGTGTCCTTTTGCCTTGAGCAACATATGTTACATCCACATAAGCGGTAGTGTAGACAAAGTCTGAGAGCAGAAGCCAATTATGCTCCTACTTACTGTCAACCAGTATTTTCAACTGCAACATACCTGATAGCCACTGAGGGATGGAGGTTGGGATAGACGGACCCTTGATTCACTGACCATAAGCCCATGGGGACATGTTGCACAGGCTGATTAGACTCATCTCTTAGTGCACTTGTTTATGCTATTGGTTGCAAAGGGGAATAAAGATTTTGTATGCTTTCTGCCTCACTCTTTGTATATCAGCACAGGAATAACTCTATTACCATGCTATACAAATACTTTTGTATAAACTAACTTGCTTAAAAAATAGTCTTTCCTTTCTCTTTGTGGATGTTTTCATTGAAAGCAAACTTGCATGGGGTTTCATGCTAGTTTTATTTCTAGCCGAATAAAAGAGTAATCAATCCATTGTTTTAATTCAATACAGACACAGTCTAAGGAAGTACAACTCTATTAGATCATGGAAATTCAATGACAGGGAGATACTTATGTAACCCTCTGCCAGGTGGAGCCAGTAGCAGCTAGATTCAAAATCTATAGGTTCCTTTCCATCCACCCAACACAGAACTTGAGCCCCTACCCAGTAACTTGGGAAATTAACATACCACCCCTGGGTGCCTTAGAGAGGCAATGCTTCCCCACTTGCAAGCACAGAGTCTGAGTATAGAAAATAAACTTTCAATAACATGGGAGGGAAATAACTTGGCATTAATTTGGGGGAAAATACCACAAACAGAGTTAATAAATGTAAACTATGAGTGAAAGTCCTATTCCAAGTAGGTTGGGCAATGTTCTTTACCTCTCAGGTTCTTAAGTCCTGCAATATAAATGTCCCCTTCACGTGCTCAACCCTTCTCTGCCCCCCACTCAGATTTGCTGCCCTTAGTCAGTGCAGACCTAGAATTCAAAGGTGCGTTTGCAGAGTTTGTCTCCCGGCGTGGGTAGATAAGGAGGTAAAGAGCCATCTTACTCAATCTGCTGGTCACTCACCATCCACCTGCTTACTGCGCTCTGCTGCCGCCCTGCTGGCCACTTGTCATACTTCTGCCACCATGCTGGTCACTCATCTGCATCTCTCTGTTGCCGCCCTGCTGGCTGTCAGTCACCATCCGCTACCATCCACTTCTTGGCTGTGACTTCTGCCCATCAGTCTCAAGTGATTTCAGTTCCTTATTTCAATTCTTAGCAATCAGGGTAGAATAAACACAAATTCTAATACAATTTACATAAGAAAGGGGCTCTTAATTATGCCTATTTAGCTCTTTTCTTAGAACAGTGTAGAGGGGAACAGGTTAAACCAGTCCAGGCAAGGGAAGCTATACAGTCTCCTGACCAGAATAACCTTCCCTTACCTCCTCCCTCTCAATGAGCTCTGAAAATCAAGCCCCTGCTTAGCAAGCTTCTTTCTGCTCACTGTGAGCCCTTTCCTTTGGAATAATTTAGCACAGTCCTGCATTTCTGTATTCCTACAATATTACAAACACTGGTAACTATATTTTAGCTATACCTGCATTTAATACAAACATAGCTGGTGTTGGGTCACAAATTAAGTTGATTACAATGAGCAAAATAGCATTCTATCTGCACAAATCTAAGCAAAGGAGGAGTAAATTGTATTTACATAGGTACACCCAGGGTCTTTCCTCCATTCTAGCTACCCATAAGAGAATCATTCCTTCAGATCCTGCTTACTCTTGGAAAGCATTAATGCTGAAAGACATGGCTGATAATGCTACTACTACTAAAACAACACACTTATGTGGATGTTCTCAAAGCATGGTCTGGAAGCACTTTATAAATGGGTAAGAGAAAAGGAGATGCATATTAAAGACCCATTTGTGGGAAAGGACTGGTCTTCCTACTTGTGGCAAACACAAAATTATTGCCTGAATATCTGTGGCATCTCACTGCAGACACAAATCTGAGAGCTTGTGCTTCTAAATACTTGATTTATACCATCAATCACATAGTTAAAAGCACACACACTTAGATTTGCATCTTCAAAAATGTTGGGATCACTTTCCCATCTGCAAAAAAAGAGATTGTCCCCTTGAAAATGCAATCCTAAGCAAAGTGATCCAAATCACAAGGCTACTTTGTGACAGAAATTTGACAAGCCCATCTTCCTAACAGATGGGACCAAAAAATCAAAATGGTCTTTAATGTTATTTATAACTTTAAAAAAAAGGCAGAAGTATGGATTTTGTTCACACACACAGTTGCATCACAGCACAGACTAGGAAGATAATCCCTGGAGGGAGCTGACTGAATAGTACTAGCTTCAGAGGGGTAGCCAAGTTAGTCTCTAACAGGAAAAACTTAAACAACTAGTAGTCTAGTAGCACCCTAAAGAGTAACAAAACATGTAGTTGGTGAAGAATAAAATTGTCAGACACATGGATGAATATCATTTTTTGGGGGAAGTCAACATGGTTTCTGTAAAGGGAAATCATGCCTTGCTAATCTGCTAGAATTCTTTGAGAGGGTCCACAAACATGTGGACAAGGGGTTCCAGTGGATCTAGTGTACTTAGATTTCCAGAAAGCCTTTGACAAGGTCCCTCACCAAAGGCTCTTAAGTAAAGTAAGTTATCGTGGGATAAGAGGGAAGGTCCTGTCATGAATTGATGATTGGTTAAAAGGCAAGAAACAAAGGGTAGGAATAAATGGTAAGTTTTCCAAATGGAGAGAGGTAATTAGTGGGGTCCCCCAAGGGTCTGGCCTGGGACCAAGCCCATTCAATTTATTTATAAATGATAGAGAAAGGGGTAAACAGTGAGGTGGCAAAATTTGCAGATGATACCAAACTGCTCAAGGTAGTTAAGACCAAAGCAGACTGTGAAGAGCTTCAGAAAGATCTCACCAAACTAAGCAATTGGGCAGCAAAATGGCAAATGCAATTTAAGGCTGACAAATGTAAAGTAATGCACATTGGAAAAAATAATCGCAACTACATATACAATATGATGGGGACTAATTTGGATACAGCTACTCAAGAGAAAGATCTTGGAGTCATTGTCAATAGTTCTCTGAAAACATCAAGGGTGTGTCTACACTACCACCCTAGTTCGAACTAGGGTGGTAATGTAGGCAACCGGAGTTGCAAATGAAACCGGGGTTTGAATTTCCCGGGCTTCATTTGCATAAAGCTGGGCGCCGCCATTTTTAAATATCCGCTAGTGCGGACTCCGTGCCACGCGGCTACACGCGGCACAGACTAGGTAGTTCGGACTAGGCTTCCTAGTCCGAACTACCGTTTCATGAGGAGTAACAGTAGTTTGGACTAGGAAGCCTAGTCCGAACTACCTAGTCCATGCCGCATGTAGCCGCACGGCATGGAGTCCACACTAGTGGACATTTAAAAATGGCGGCACCCGGCTTTATGCAAATGAAGCCCGGGAAATTCAAATCCCGGGCTTCATTTGCAACTCTGGTTGCCTACATTACCACCCTAGTTCGAACTAGGGTGGTAGTGTAGACATACACCCACTCAGTGTGCAGCAGCAGTCAAAAAAGCAAATGGAATGTCAGGAGTCATTAAAAAAAGGGATAGAGAATAATATCTTATTGCCTTTATATAAAACCATGGTACGCCCACATCTTGAATACCTCGTACAGATGTGGTTGCCTCATCTCAAAAAAGATATATTGGCAATGGAAAAGTTTCAGGCAAGGGCAACAAAAATGATTAGGGGTTTGGAACAGGTCCAATATGAAGAGAGATTAAAAAGACTTAGACTTTTCATCTTAGAAAAGAGTAGACTAAGGGGGGATTTGATAGAGATCTATAAAATCATGACTGATAGGGGAAAAGTGAGTAAGGAAAAGTTATTTACTTATTCCCACAATAAAAGAACTAGGGGTCACCAAATGAAATTAATAGGCAGCAGGTTTAAAACAAACAAAAGGAAGTTTTTCTTCACTCAGCATATCACCAACCTGTGGAACTCCTTGCCAGAGGATGTGGTGAAGTTTAGAACAGTAACAGTGTTAAAAAAAGAGCTAGATAGATACACAGAAGCTAGGTACATCACTGGCTATGAGCCAGGATGGGTAGGAATAGTGTTCCTAGCCTCTGTATGTCTGGAGGTAGGTGACAGGAGAGATCATGTGAGGATTACCTGTTGTGCTCTCTCCCTCTGGGGCATCTGTATTGGCCACTATCAGCAGACAGGATATTGGGCTAGATGGACCTATGGTCTGACCCAGTATGGCCATTCTTATGTTCTTAGTGTCATGAGTTTTCGTGGGCATAAACCACTTCTTCATATGACTGGATTATCAAAATTATCCAAATAATGGAGGTGCTAATTGTTCTTATCAGTCTCTTGTAACTACTTGGACAATCTATTTGCTGTCTCCTTTTTTTTCCTCCTCTCCCCCACCTTCCATTATTTATTCTTGGATCTGGACTTCTAATACTCCAGTCATCTGAAGAAGTGGGCTGTGCCCACAAAAGCTCATGATACCATCTACATGTTTTGTTAGTCTTTAAGGTGCTACTAGACTATTCATTGTTTTTAAAGGTTTTTTTTTTAATGGTATTAGATTAGTCTCACTGGCAATCCTACCCTATGCACTGTGGTGCTTAGAGGCCATACGTCTAGGGAGGTCTCACTGATGCAAAAGGAATAAGCAGGTCCCACAGACTTCCTTAACCCCGGCTATCTGACTGGGAAGGAAAGAAACAAAAGGCTGAATGGGAGCTAGTAGGGGGCCAAGAAGAGGTGGAAGAAAAATGCTAATTTTTCATCTTACAGCAGGAAACTTCTGCTTTTGCCAAGGAGTGAATATAAGCAGATGGCAGCGCTTTACACATCACCTTCATCTGCCTGCCTGCTGAGCCCTGCATCTCACATGCATGAGACAGGTGGGGAGAAGGCCACCTGCTCAGCAAGGACAGTAGTGGGCAGTGGCTGCTTCTTTTGCCAGCAACCATAAGATGCAATAGCTGTGGGACTCTGTAACAGTGCTTGTGCTTGCGGATTTACTCAAATATTCTTGTGCGCCTAAATACTGTTGTGGTCAGACTCAGTTAAGAGGAGAAATTATAGGACTTAAATATGAATAAATGAGGAAGATGGTGCTGGTTGGGGCATGAGAAGGCAGAGCAATTGTTTTGAGAGTTACAAAAGAAACAGTGTAACCAAAAGTAACGGAATAAACATAGGAACAGGAAGATGTGTGCTGAATATCAGGATGATTCTGTTGCAGTTGGTCCTGCTTTGGGCTGGGGGCTGCATTCGATGACCTCCTGAGTTCTCGTCCAGCCCTAGGATTTGAAGATCCTATGACAATTCCTAACCATGAGGACTGTTGGACGCTACAGTGAGGCTACAAGAAAGGTAATGGAAGTCCCAACACTAGATAAATTTAACACTAGACTGGAAAAAGCCTTAGAGTTTGTCTACATTATGTTGAACTAAAATACACAACTTCAACTATGTTAATTGCATAGATGAAGTTGAAGTACCTTAACTTGACTTTTGGCACTGTCCACACTGCAGGAAGTCGAAGGGAGAACACTCTCCCTTTGATTTCCCTTATTCCTTGTGGAAGCAGGACTACCGGCATTGACTGGAGTGCCCGTCTCAGTTTGAATTAGCGTGTCTTCACTAGACCCACTAATTCGAACCCTGGAAGAATGACAGCAGTAGCTTCAATCTTCTCGGTAGTGTAAATGTACCTCTAAGCTTCATCTATACCCCACTGTTATTTCAGAGTAAGATATTCCAGAATAGTTATTTTGAAATAACTTATTTCGAAATAGCATGTCTACACTGCAGGAAAGCCTCAAAATTAGTCCAAGGCAGGCTTCCCTAATGTAGATGTGTTATCTCGATTTAGAACCCCAGGAGAAATAATTTAGAATGGCCCTTGTGTGAGACTATTTCGGAATAGCAGAAGTGGAGCATCTACATAACCCCTATTTTCAAATAACTATTTTGGAATAGGCATTATTCTTCATAGAAGGAGGTTTACAGAAGTCAGAATAAGTTGTCTGTTATTTTGAAATTATTTCAAAATAACAGAATTGCTGTGTAAATGCCCACATAGTTAGTTCACAATAACAGCTGTTATTCTGAAATAACTTTGCTGTGAAGACACACTCCTAGACTACGTCTACACTGGCCCCTTCTCCAGAAGAGGCATGCTAATTTAGAACTTTGGAATAGGGAAATCCGCGGGGGATTTAAATATCCCCCGCAGGATTTAAATAAACATAGCCGCCGTTTTTTTTCCGGCTTGGGGAAAAGCCGGAAAAAGCGTCTAGACTAGCGCGATCCTCCGGAATAAAGCCCTTTTTTGGAGGATCTCTTATTCCTACTTGCAAGTAGGAATAAGAGATCCTCCGGAAAAGGGTTTTATTCTGGAGGATCGTGCCAGTGTAGACGCTTTTTTCCGGCTTTTCCCCAAGCCGGAAAAAAGCGGCGGCCATGTTTATTTAAATCCCGCGGGGGATATTTAAATCCCCCGCGGATTTCCCTATTCCAAAGTTCTAAATTAGCATGCCTCTTCCAGAGAAGGGGTCAGTGTAGACGTAGCCCTAGAGAGCTAAGTATAGAGAAGCACAGTTGGATGGGCTGACATTGTAATCTGCTTTTATGGTTCAGTGAATCTCTGTCCCTTAGTTTTGCAGAGCAATTAATAAAGAAAACTGCATAGTTCTCAGGAAGCACCTCTCTTTCCAACCCATTCCTGGAATCTCAAAAAAAATATTTATCACCAGAAAGCACTATGCAGGTCACTGGTGCTTTATGGGCCACACTTTGTGAGAACCAGTGCTGCAGTCTTTCCCATCCCTAAGATTAATGTTTCTATGAGTGTGTCCACACTAGCTTGTTAGTTCGAGCTAGGTAGGGTAATGAGGACAAGCGGAGTTGCAAATGAAGCCCAGGATTTAAATATCCCGGGCTTCATTTTCATGTTCCCGGGTGCTGCCATTTTTAAATCCCCTTTAGTCCAAACTCCGTGCCCGCGGCGACATGCGGCACGGACTAGGTAGTTCGAATTAAAGATCCTAATTCAAACTACCATTACTCCTCATTCCACGAGGAGTCTGGGAACAGCCAGCAGAACTAGTGTGCCTATTAGTGAGTGCAGAGCATAGAAATGAATGTGGGGGAGAGGAGACCCAGGCCAATGGGAGGAGCTACAGAGGCAGCCTAAGAGAGCCAGCTGTATGAAATCATGCCTTTTGAAGTATGCCTCATCTTTAGAGAGGCACTTTGCAGCCAAAAAGGTTAACTGTGTCAGAGTGGGATGCACATTCTGTTTGGGACCCATAGGAGCCCTTGGGATGATCTGCCCTGGATGAAATGGTATTTCCAGTGATAATGGATCCCAATATAAATTGACCTTTGCCGTTGTTACTTGCCCAGGATTAAATGTAACAAAACCCAGAGCACAGTTTCTGTTTCATTCCATACTGTTATGGATATCGGCTGCTGTACATGAGAGGAAACTAACTGGCTTCTGTGGTTTTTTTTTTCTATTAAATAAAGAACAGCTGTTCAGGTGGAATCTGAAAAAAGACATGGCACATTTAGGCTAGTGGACAGAGTATACATAAGTGCAAAATTTAAATACATTTCCCCTCCCCCCCCACCGCTATGGTTTTGCTTGATACACCTTGGTTATTCAGATAAAGTGTATAAACTTTCTCCCTGTTAGGCCAGCAACCCTGACTCCAATATTATGCTGCAGGATCAATACATTTGATAAACTATCATAACTCACCTGACCAGCTTTGGGGTATGGTGAGGTAGGTATGTTGTAATTTCTCCATAGCAGCCTCTGTCGGTACTTTGAACGCTTCTCGATATGGTTTAACCAGGGCGAGTACGCTCATACATAGCTGGCAACAGAAGGCCAAATCAATCCTTGCTGCAAACCCCTCAAAAGTCAGTGTCATACCAGGGATGCAGTTGAGCCATTGTATTACATACCATGGTTTGTGGTTTAAGAGACCTGTCCCATATGTCTAAATTCAACAGTCAGCATCTCATGGAATTAGACCCTAAAACGTAAGTAAAGATGAAGTGGCACTCATGTGAAAATAAAGACAATGGTATTAGAAGAACTAGTCTCGCTGGACAGGATTATACCAACACTTGTTTTTGGCAGAGGTTTTCAGACTGTTAGTCTTTGTAATGCTTATGCCCAAAATGTGAGCGCTAAGGTGCAAATTAACAGCGTCAGGATTAAAGGCAAAATTGTCAGTGGGAGCATCAGGAGTGCTGAAAGTTGCCATGTATTAAATATTTATTTTGTTTTAGTATTATAATAAATTAATGTTGTTATTGTTTTATTATTATAATGAGCATCAAAAGCAAATTAAAGTTGTTATCATTAACATTCCAGTAGCACCCAGAGGCTCCAGAGATCTGGAAAGGATGGGGCCTCATGCAGAAGGGGCAGGGCTGGAGCCTGGGCCCTTGAAATCGCTGGGCCTCGGGGCAGCTGTGCCCTTTGCCCTTCCTCCCGCATTGCTTTAGGGTGCTAATATATTACTGAAAGTTTTTAGAAGTGATTTGACCTCTCTCTAAATGGAAGTTTCTTCCAGCTAGCACTCAGAAGAGAAACAAAAACTAGCCAGTATATTACACCATCTAGGCAGAACAATATCTGAACACAGGGGACAATGAATCCCACCCCCATGAACAGGAACCCCAGCTATTCACAAAGCTATCCAACTATCCAGTTCCTTTCCATTTCTGGAGCACTGCCTCCCTCAACTTGCTCTCTGACCTTTGCAAATGGAGCAGAGAGCACCTTCTAGCCTTTGGGAAGAGGTCACTGCCTTTCTGTTCAGACTTTTATAGCACTGTAGAAGCTTTGGAGCTCTGTTTAAAATATAAATAAAAAAACAAACAAAACCCCCAAATGCTTCAAAGCTACTATGCTTACGACAACCACCGAAACCTCTGTGGACCAGAGAGTATGTACTTTCATTCCAACATCAATTATAACTTACATTTACTGTACTGGCTCAGGCCAAGTTCGACCTCTGTAGTGAGGTAATGTAATGTAATGTAAGGTTTTGCTACTCACACACCCCTCTGGAGTTCTGCCACAGCAGGCAGAAGACAAGCAGACACAAATACTGCCATAGGTCCATACATGTCAGATACAAGATCTAGGCCAGTATCTATTTTGCAGATCTGAACATTCACCACTTCACAAGACTAGCAAGCTATTGTTGGATCATTTCTTTTATATGACAGCCCGTAATAATCCTCAATATGTTTAACTTGCTGGACTTTTCACAGATCTTAAAGGGAAAATGTGGCCAGTGAATGCATGTTTAAACTCAGCTGCTCAAGAGAGCAACTTCCCTCTATTTGTATGATTATAGATTTTTAACTGAAAAGATTGCAGTGCCTAACCATGCAGCTGTGGTGGGTGATCAGAGTTGCTAGCCAGACTTACTAAATTCAGTGCACAAACTTATATAAATATTTGGAGCACGGCACTCAAATCCCCATTTTATTTTAAAGCAATTTTCTGCTCTTTTGGAAAAGAATGCAGTTAAAAGCTCTTTGAGCGTGAGTCGACCTGCACTGTGTGAACAAGGATGGGCAGGTGTTCAGTGCAGGAATGATAATCAGCTGCATTGGCAGAAGGCACCTGATCTGAGGATAGTTGCACCCTAGGTGTGGCACTGATTCCAGGACTTACTCCATGCCTTATGCGTTGGATGACAGCAGAGAGAAGTCATCTGCCTTTGTGTTCATGATTTAAAGAAACAAGGCACTTTGGGTTTTGTTTTAAATACTTCGCGCCTATCAGCACATATGTACAATATCAGCAACAAGAGTTGGCGTTACCATGGTACTTCACACATGTGCACTGAGCCATTTGGAGATTACTAGTAAAACATGTAACCAGGCTGGCCTCCATATGTCTCCCTCCTCCACTTGCCTTTACATCTGTTTTGGACGAGATTGACTAGCCCCTCCTTTTGAGGCCTGCTTGCTCTCTGGCCTCCCACCTAGAGGGCACACCCTCTTCCTATCTGTCTCTGTGGGATTGGGCACAATTCTAACCACAGACTCAGTGCATAACAGGATATATCTCATCTCTACAAATGCTGCCTGAGTCAGTGGGAAAGGTCACTAGTCCCCCTAACTTCCATAGGAAGGAAGGAAGGAAAGAAGAAAGGAAAAACTTCTGTTTGACTCTACTGTATTATGGCACTAACATCGTGCACTCCAAAGGCTTAGTCTATATCATCTCTCAGAGGGCGTTGGGGAAGCCAATACACTGGACTTGTGTACTGTATTAGGCTAAATGTATTAGAGTACTGGTGTTGCAGTTATGTTATCCTCACCTAGGCTCTGTGAGAATGAGCAGAGTATGAGAGCAACAGCTATGAGCCCTGATGCCCATGTACTATTGGCAATATACCTCTTCCTTTTTATACCGCGGGAAGCAGCTAGTTGGACTGCAAGCAAGGCATGGCATGCAATTTCTTGCCTAATCTGGCAGTGTTTGCTCAGTAACTATGATGTGAATTGTTGACTAAAACCACAAAAGTATTCGAAGTCTTTTACAAAAAGGAGTCTCTTGATCAAATTTCTCTTGTTTCATCAATCTGAAGCTGCAAATAGAATGAAAGTATCTTCAAAGCACTACATATTTTATCATCTTCAGACAGACTCTTTCCATCTCTCTCACACCACACCACACACAACTTTTCATTTTTCTGTCATACCTGCCTACCCTTTCTAGATCAAACCCACATTTAATATATGAGGTACAGGGCCGACCCACAACATTTTGGCACCTGAGGCGGGGAGCTCAAATGAACCCCCATGCTCTCTCGCTTGGGCCAAAACGGAAAGGTCTCAATTCTGCCTTCTTCCTTTTCTACTCCTCTTATGGTAATTCGGAGAGAATATATATGCACCAGCAGCAGACAATTTTCTATACTCTGGGTCCTAGTGGTGCCCCCCACAATCTGGCACCTGAGGCAACCACCTCAGTTTCCCTAATGGAAACGCCAGCCCTGATAAGGTAGATGGTGGGTGGCAGAGACTCCATTTTGCTTTAAGTTCCCAACGGATTAATATGACATATTATAGGCTAATCCTCCAGAGAAGCCTGCTTTCAAATACCATTCCCCCTCCCCCACACATCCACCCATCTGGAGGGTAGCTAAGGGCTGGGTTCTTGTGCTATGCATCTAAAGGAGAAGAAGAAGAAGAAATGCAGGTCTTTAGTTTTGTTGTTTCTGTGTTCCTTTTAAAAATGAATAGTGCGCTGTTTAAATGCAATTCTAATTGGAACCTGCCTGTTGATTTGTGGATAAAAGCTGCTGCTTGCACATTCTTAGGATTGAATAACCCACTCTTAGGAAAGTCACAGAAAGGTAGCCATGTTGGTCTGTAACAGAAAAAAAAACTTAAAAAAACAACTAATGGTACTGCAGCACCTTAGAGACTAACAAAAATATAGATAGTATCATGAGCTTTCATGGGTACAACCTACTTCTTCAGATGAAGAGGAGACAGGCAAGGGTAACTGGCATTCAGAACCAAAGTCAGTAGACATGTACTCAAGAGGAGCTACATTCTCTACCCATCTCGCTGTCAAAGCTGGTGGACAGAGGGATGAGCTGTCATGAGGTGAACCTTTCAAATTGGAGATGCCGAGTTACAATGATTCCACTTGCAACTGGGAAAAGTGAAACAATCTGTGCTAAACAGAAATTTTTGGGAGCAAACATACAGGTGAGCTGCACCTCAGAAGCGATTATAAACCAGCACTTTGGAGGATCAGCAAAACACTGCCCACAAGTTCTCAGGTAACTGGTCTGAATACCCGCTGGCAGAAACAGTATTGTAGTGAAAAGTTCCTAAAATCATAGAGCTCAGAAATCTTTTCATTTGTATTTTGATTTACTTTCCTTGTGCTGGACAATTAGTTGGGCTTACCTAACTCGTGTTCTGTCAGCAACAGGTGTGTTATGTCCATCAGTTAGATGGACAAAACTCATATTTCAATTAACATGCATATGATTTGATGAGGTAAAATAAATGGTCAGAGACTAAAACAAAGCTGAATATTTTAGAAGATGAAGTTGAAAAGCACAATTATCTGTTTTATAATGCAGACTGCTGAAGATCACATTGGCCTCCACAGAACCATGGTGTCTCTTCACTGACTTACCCAATGGGATGGAGCAGCTGCCTAGTAGAGAAGGCTACTCTGAATCTCTTTTGTCCAAGACTCAACGTTCTTCTTGAAGGACAGTTCCATGAGTGATAAGCATGGAATGCTCCTAGAAGCAAAGATGACTGCTGCTTCATAGAACAGCTGACCTTCTTCCATGCACTCTGGCTCCAATTGTCCTTCTTCCATTCACTTGGGTATGAGTACTTTTTCTAGTCACCCCTCTATCTGAACATCCTGCCAGCATCCCAGGAATCATCATTCTCTCAGAGTGCATCTATACTGCAGCCTTATCTCGAAATAAGCTATGCAAAATTTCAAGGTAATTTTGAAATAAAGCATTATTCTGACAAGTCCCTTAACCCTCGTTGAACGAGGGCTACAGTGATGCTGGAATAGCGTGTCCATTATTTCAAAATATATTTTGAAATGATGGGCACGTTTAAAGATGCGGAATAGCTATTTCTGAATACTTCTATGATCCCAGAGACTTCCAGACTCACTGCTGCATCTGAAGTACTTTTCACTGAAAAATTATGGAGATTTCTCACATTTCTAAAATTACCAGGCCAATAGAGATCACTCAACTACTGGCTTAAGTAGGGGTTACAAGTGGTCTTTTGGAACGATACAGCCTGTCCTCCCTGCACCTCTTTTTTCCCAGCTCCGTTCCGCTTGGTGCACGGTTGGTGCCATGAGGAAGCAGACTGTGAGTTCCCATGTGGGCATGGACTGCAAATATGACAGGTCCTCATAATGGTCACATAAAGAACAGGAGCTCACTGTGTGTTGCTCTAGTGCACCTGTGTAAGCATCTCTCACAGTGTGGCCCAGAGCCCTCATTGACAAGCTCTTCTAGAGCAGTAGCAGTGGCTATGTCTGGAAGCCCCAGGCCCTTTTGAATTGCCCCTGACCAACAGGCTTTCTTACAAGCTATTGTTGTGTCTGATGGCTAGACAGAAGACTTACATAACCAACAGTTATCCACCGTGTGAATTCACATTATATTTGGCTTGGCAGAATTTGATTGTTTTAAATAATTTGGCAGATAATATAAATGTTTATTTTTAGCTTTTCTCTATTTTTAACTATTAAAATTGTCATATTTATAGGAAATTATTGGGGGATTAATCGATAATAATTTAATGAGACACATTGAGGTTCAAAAAATTAAAGATTTATAACGATTAACCGACAAACTGTTAATATCAAAAGTAAATATCCCCAAATCCAACACCAAAGTTATTAAAAAGCAGCAGGGCTTTTTTCCATCTTTGCTCATCTATAAATGTAAATTATTATTGATGGAAATATTTTAGTTGGTGTTTATATGGTGAAATTGACATTTATTAGTACTATCTAACACTTCCCAGACCTGTTATACCAATCTCCCTCTCTCCCACATCTTCCAACCCTCATTGTTGTCACAAAGTGAAGTTGGACTTTGACAATGAGTAGGCTGTTTATTGCTAATAGCAAACAGAAAAAAAAAATGGCACCGGCCCAAACTGCCATCTTCCAATGCACATAAAAAAAACTAACACTTTTCAAATATATAATTGCAGGGAGGAGAAAGAAAAAAAAACGGGAATAAGTACCCAAAAGTTGTTATAAAAAATCATTTGTAATTTAGAAAACCCTCATCCAGACTCTTCGACAAAGTGACTATAATGTACACAATGTATAAAAACAAAGACAAGAAAAAACCCAATTGTCCTATTTATTGTTAAATATTAATAGATGAATCAAGAGAAAGAACTGCCACAGCATTAATTAATTACCAGCTGCCAATTTCTCAAGGATATGATACTGTGCATGTAATGATACTGTGAGCAAAATGATGGATGAAAGCAATGAGAACTCAGAGGTGCAGCTTTACAGTGCACTGAGTAGAGTCACGCCCAGGTAAACATGCAGCCACCTAGGAAACCGATAAACAGTTTCAGTACTTCACACACATGCTGATAAGAAGAAAGACAGACTCACTGCCAGGACGCTTCTTTGCCTATTGCAGTAGCATGCGCAGAAACTGAAAATCTGACAAAGTGATTTCAAAATTGCCCTGTACAAACCATCAGAACATTTCAGTCAAGCCCTGAGATTTGTTTGGTTGTTCAATGAAATTACACGTCTAGTTAGTAACCCATTTCCATTGGTTGCCCATGCAATGAAGTGTAAGAATACAAAAATCAATAATTGTTCCTCTAACTGCGGAGCTGTGTGTAAGATTGTGCTTATCTTTCATTACTCTGTGGAAAGCCTTTATTTAGGCTTCATGGATTTATAGCTTCTAAGACTAGAAGAGATCACTGTGTTTATTTATTCTGACCTCTTGCATAATACAGGCCACAGAACTTCCCTCAACTGATTTCTTGAGAAAAATTCCATCTTCATTTAAAAATTTCTGATGGAAGAGAATTTTGATGCTGATATTTGCTAGGGGATTGTTGACTGCTCCGAACACAGATTGTAAAGCATTGTGTAAATTTACCAGGATATAAGTATTTTGTAAGAATGACAACTTATAATAAAATGTCCAGGGGAAGCATTACTGAAGGTTTTCCCAGAAGAAAATATATCTGTGTTCTTCAAGTGAGACTCTTTTCTGCCATAAAATTAATGTCAGCGCAAATGGCAAAAATAGAGGTTGAATTGTTCTGACTGTCAAAGCAAAACAGAATAATAAAGGAGATACTGAATATACATGGGTTAAGCCCGGGAATTTGGCTGTTTGAAATAAGATTAAAAGACAGGTGTGAACTACCATTGCTGGTAATAGTATTGGTTCTTGGTGTAGAACAGAAGTTCTCAAATTGGGGGTGTGTAGAATGTCTTCTGGGGGAGTGCATGAGAAGTTGCTGCCCACCTCTGAAGGCAGAGTGGCAAATACTAGCCAGGTTCCCAGCTCTAAAGGCAGCTTTCCACCAGAAGTGTAGAAATAAGGGTGGAATGGTATGGTCTAGCCACCCTTACTTCTGCACTACTGCTGATGGTCATGCTGCTTTCAGAGCTGGGCTCTTGGGTGTTCTCCAGCCACCGAGCTCTGCAGGCAAAGCAGTTTGCAGATCAGTATATGTACTTGGGTAGCAGAGTGAGAGGAGGTATGAACTATTACATACACAGAGAAGGGGGTGCAATCGAATACATTTGAGAGCCATTGGAAGAAAATATGCAGTTTAAAAATAAAAACAAATCTCCCTTTTCTACACAACTGCCAGAAAATCTAACAGAAAGGTGGTGTCTCAAACTGACCCTACTGGTATAACAGGATATAGGAAACAGCCAAGGGAGAGAGTGACATATCCATGTAGTGATAGATGTACAAAGAGTGTTAAGAAAGCAAAAGGAAGCCAGTCATCTTTTCAAGTGCCTACATTTGCAATGACATTTCTCTCACCTGTATTAAGCACATTCCAAACACAAGGGCCTATAACTGAAGTAGTTATTCCATTTGGTCTCATCAGCTGGGAAGATGGATACATCATTCATAAAGGATAAGTTTCCTTTTTGTAAAAAAAGCACCTGAAAGAGGAAACCATTTCCATATCATCCCACTGAATACAAAGAGGTGGGGGATGGGACTCTCCTGGCCCAAGTCTCAAGCAATGAAGGAGCATGTAAGTGAGAGCATGTGCACCGGAAGAGCTTGTAAGGCCATTTTGAAAGCTTTCAGCAATGTGGAAGGGGAGGAGGAAAATTTTGGGCACAGGAACAGGAAGAATTAAAACCCATTGAAAAAACAAATAAAACCATCAGCAGCAATGAGGAGATAGGTAGCTGCATAGCAGCAACAGTGCGACATGTCCAGCCCCCTCCAGGAGTGGTTCGTGAAATGTGGTACGTGCTAGGTCATTCAGCTGTGTCCTTAGAACTCTGCCAGGCAGTGAGGAGGGGAATGAATGAACAGTTCAAGCAGAGACATACCACTGCCCAAAGGGCACGTCGCACCCGAAGGTGTACATTGCTGCAGAAAGGACATCGTGGGTCGCCCGATCATGGCAATACAAAGTGAAATGGTCAAGAAGTATTTGCAGCTACTGAGGAGGAATGAGGGGGTCACACTGGAAGGTAGATGGAGTGGGAGGACCTTTATCCTGTTTTTGATGCCAACATCTCCCATATGATAGCAGTGACTTGGCACGAGTAGATTGCTCGGACCATAAGGGAGCAGGAATTTGAGCACACAGAAAGGTAATTGGGGAGGAGATGTGGGTGTTGATCGTGTAGAAACAAACGCTGGAGGTGGGCCAGAAAGTGCTGAGACAGCTTTGGGACACCATGCGGGAGGACACTGCAATGGCTGTGGTGAGGATACATTTGATCCTGCAACTTTCTTTTGCAGTTGTTGCTCTTCTAGATCCTACTGGTGCTGTTGCTTCAACACGGGCATATCAGCTCATTTACACTGGCTGGATGAGCGGTATCCTGATTTATACTCTCGAATCCATGATTTCATCCTCTCCTGCTATGTAGCAAGTGCTCTACCCTGCTCTTCCACTGTTTGTGGTTGTTTGTGTGCACCTCCAGCATAGGGAGCAACATGGAGTTGTCCTGTATTCATATAGTCACCACAACCTTTCATTGATCTAGTAGTACCAGCTTCTTCCCTTCAGTCCACTTTCCTTTGCAAAACTTTGGGGGATTGATGTCAGCAGCATATCATGGTAAACTCCTCCCCTCTGTTACCTCCACTTTCATAGGATTCCACACAGGATTCACAGATTTTAAAGCCACAAGGGACCATTGTAATCATCTTGTCTGACTCCATAGCTTCTGTTTGAATCAAAACTCGTCTTTTAGAGAGACAGCCAGCCTTGATGTAAATGACGTCAAAAAATGATGGAGATTCCAACCCTGGCAAAAGGTTTAAAATGATTTATTTTGTTAAATATTTGCATTTCATTTTCCATTTGAATTTGTTTTGCTTCAACGTCCAGCCACTGGCTCTTGTTATGCCTCTGACTGCTAGATTAAGGACCCTCTAGTATCAAATACTTTCTATTCATGTAACTACTTACAAACTATGAAAAATACTCCAGAACAATTGTCACCAATTACTACCACTGATCAATCATCAAGATTGCTCACAGAAGAAGGAAACTCCAGCCACAAATCATCTGCAAATGAACTCTTCTTTGGAAGCAACAACCTTCATAATCACTGCTTGTGAATAGAGAAAAGTGGCCCCCATCCCATATAAACAAAAGAGCCTCCTGCCAAGTGATAAATGTTTCTTCTTTTTACACAACCTGTATGAGACCAGGGCTGTCCTTACTCATACCCAGAATATGCAGCTGCATAGGGCATCTGAAAGTTTGGAGCACCACTGGGTCTTAATGTTCACCCGTCTGTCTCGTCCTATCCCTGCTCTGTGGCTCTGCTTTCTCACAAGAGGATTTAGTTAACTTGAAAGTTAAAAAGCCTGTGAGACCGATTAGCAGAACACTGAGCCTGTGAAAGGGTCATTCAGGTGGTAATTAAGCCATTTAATAGATATTTGCCAACCTCAGGTATATAGTGTCAGTTTCTGAATTTACTGTTAGTCTAGAGGACCCTAGTTTAAAATTTGCTTCAAAAATATGTCATTAGTGTGTTACTGAAGCTTATAAAATCACATCTCTAAAAAAATTATCATCTCCTCTTCCCCATCAGTCTTGATGACTGATTAGTGGTAGTAATTGGTGACACAGGTAGGTGCCCACAGGTACCTGCAATGGTGTAGCAGTGACATGAAAAAGGGAGGGGCAGATTGTGAGAGGTCCTAAGAGAACAGGAGGGAGGCTGAGTCCATGCAAAAGACTCTAATCCCCACAATCGTAACCTTTGGGAATGCTCACTCTTATTCCCCTTAGAAGAAAGTGGTCAAAAAGAGAGCAAGGGTAAGTGTGGAGGAAGGAGGGCCATGACTCCACCCTCTCTCTATACTGGTGCATGGAATGGGGCTGGCACACTGGGAAGAGCAATGTGTTCTGAGTACTTGTGCACTGAGCAAAATCAGGAGAGATGCCTCCTACCAAGGCACAGCCACTCTGGTGCTTTTCATGGGGAAATGTGGTTGTTCACCAGCCACTATGCAGGGCAGATGATAAACCTTAGGTGAAATCTTAGCCTCCTCATAGTGAATGGCAAAACTCTCATTGCCTTCAATGGGGCCAGAATTCATTCCTATTTCATAGCCTTCTCTTTTCCTTTGCTTCAGAAGGCAACTCAGGTACTTTAAATACAGGACCATCTGCACAGCCCAATATAGTCTACTTCAGTGGTCACCACCTAGTAAATAGGGATCTCCTCAGCTTCTGATAGGGGATCCTGATTGGTTTGGCTGGGAAGCTCTCAAGTGGTGGCACTTCAGTTGCCCCTCCACCCACTGTCATGCTGCTCCTACCCTTTGCTTCTTTGGGAACCTCCTGCTTTCTGTGCAGAGTGTGGGAGGGAGAAGGGGGGCACGGATGTCAAGATGTCCTCCTTTCCTCCACTCCTGTACCTCATCTCCACACAGAAAAAAAGGGGATGGATGGAGCATGGCAATGAAAATCTCTGTCATTCTCTCACTATGTGCTTGTGTCTGTCATTCTCTAAGACACACTCTGTACTTGACTCTCACCTCCCGACCCAACACGTACATGGGAGGTTGTTGTTACTTCTTTTACTGCTTGCAAAGTGGGTTATTTTTGATTTGTGACTGGTCTGTGCACTTCATAATTTTAATTTCTCTCTAATGCTTAAATGTAATTTTTTGTGGTCTAAAACTGTAATCTGTCATGGCTGGAGTAATTACTTCTGTGGTAATTGTTGCTCCTGGAAGTGGCTGGCATGTCCCTGCAGCCCTGAGGGAGGCAAAGCAGGAGGTCTCCACATGCTGTCCTGGCCTGCAGACACCACTCCTGCAGCTCCCATTTATCAATAACAGGGAACCATGGCCAGTAGAAGCTGTGAGCTCAGTGCCTGTAGATGAGGCGCTGCACTTGGCACCATGGAGACATTGCTGTATATGCCAGCTGCTTTCAGGAGTGGTTCAAGACCAGGGCAGCAGTGAGTCTGCCTTAACCCTATTGGTCCACCACCTTGAAGCCATCTCAGTTAAACGGTGCCCAGCCAGTGCCTGTTTCCTGAACTCCTGCACTCAACCTCGAACCATCTCCTGCCCCAGACATGAGTCCCCTGCATCCAAACTCCTTCCCAGAGCTTGCACCCTGAAACCCCTCTTGGACCCCAATTCCCCACCTGGGGCTAAGCCAAGAGCCCCTCCCATGCTCCAAATCCCTTGACCTAAGACCAGAACTTGCACCCTAACCCCTACCCCCAGCCTGGTGAAAGTGAATGAGGTTTGGGGAGGAAAGGGGATGGAATGAGCAGGATGAGGCCTCGGAAAAGGGGTGGAGCAGGGGCAGGGTCTCAAAGAAGGGGCGGGAAGGAAGTGGGACAAGGGTATTTGGGTTTGAGTAGATCTGACATTGCACTTACATTGAAAAAGTGATCTTGTGGTTAAAATGGTTGGAGACCACTGGTCTACCTTGTAGTGGAAAATATTCTAAAATTTCCTTGGCATTTTTATCACTTGAGGAATCCTCATCCCTAAATTGCTTCTCACTCTCTCCCTGAGGGAATCAAAGGTCCAAAGATTTTTGCTGGATGTTCCTTCTGTTTCTAAAGTTAGGGTAACTAATCAGAGACCAGAAACCAAGCCCTGTAATGCAGGCAATCTACCATGGCTCCAAAAATAAATTTTGTCTTGTAAATACTTCAATGAATCTGGAAGCAATCAGAGGCTGAAATCTCTTCTCATGCAATGTTTGTTAAACTGTGATCCATGGGGAGGAGGGAAGCTCTCTGAATCAAAGCTCCTGCAGTAATTTGTGATCACCAGCTCACCAAAATTTTAAATTTACTAAAACAAACGATTCACTGCAAATTGGTCAACTGGGTTTCCTTTCACAGTTATTTTAAACATAGCTAACCCTGATTCCTAAACAAAGAGGAAGGATGACTAGTGGAGGAAGGGAACTATGGAAGAATTAGTTATGCAAGTTTTAGAATTTAACTTGCTCCTACCTATGCTAGAAAAGGGCATAATGGCCACAAGGAGAAGGAAACTTTATGTTTTGCTAGAAGCTTTACCTACTATTGCTCAGGTCCTTAACTTAATTAATTTTTGGTTTTTGGAAAATAAAATATATATGGACATGTTTCCTTTAAATCATTGCTCTGGGTGGGGCTGAGGATGAGGGGGTCAGTATGCAGGCTGCCCAAGGAGAGAGGATACCTCAACTCTTTGTCAGTGCAGCACCTTGGGGCAAGGTGAATAGTTGAAA
This sequence comes from Pelodiscus sinensis, assembly GCF_049634645.1. Lineage (NCBI taxonomy): Eukaryota > Metazoa > Chordata > Testudines > Trionychidae > Pelodiscus > Pelodiscus sinensis. The sequence continues at coordinate 73,184,384 of NC_134712.1, forward strand.
GTCCAGCAGGGACAGCTGGGGGAGGAGTGTATGTCTGCCCCCCTGCGTTCCCCACCCAGAGTGAGGAATGTAGCAATCTGTACTTTCCATTTGCTCCCTGAAAATGAGGAACAGACAGCAATGGGAGGAGAGCTTCAGTCTCTCTCTCCCCCACCCTCCGCTGCCCTCCTAAAAGGGCTCCTGGGGGTGAGTGGCTTGGGGCTGCAGTAGTCCTACATGATGTGGGAGAGGCACCCCCAGCTGCCCCTTTCACCTGCCTAGTGATTCTGTCTCGTTTCTGTATGGTTTTCTGAGAAGCAACCCTATTCTGGGCCTATCCTATTGTCCTGCCACAACCAAACCCTGACTTTGCTTTAAGTTATAAGAGGAAGCTGCATACCAAATTTGGTGGTCCTAACTCTTAATGTTTAAAAGGCACTCTTGAACAAACAGACAGGCAGACTCTCTCACATATATATTATAGACCTAGCCAGGAAAGGCTTTTGGAGGACATCCCCAGCCACCAGAGTAATGTCACTTTTTGGGTCTGGGCTGTCTATCAGCAGATATACTAAGGGTGGAAAGTGCTGCAGGCATCTTGTGCCACGGCAGTCCTTTAGGCCAGGGGTCTCCAAACTACGGCCCGCGGGCCGCATCCGGCCCGCGAGGCCCTCTCATCCGGCCCGTGGAGACCTTTTTGTCTATGGAAAAAAAATTACGGAAATTTACGTGTATCCTGCCAAGATCAGCCGCCGCTTACGTGGACGTTATGTTTTTACCGAATTAAAATAGAGGCACGCAGTAGTGCGTTATGTTTTCCTAATGTCAAAACTTTTGCATCAAGGTACCTTTCAATCTTTGGAACAACATACCTGTGTGAACAAACATTTTCAAGAATGAAATACGTGAAGAACAATTTGAGAACAAACTTGTCCGATGATAATCTCAGGTCACTGCTGATGTTAGGGACAACAAATCTAAAGCCAGAAATGTCTGCTATTTTGGCATCCAGGAAACAATTTCACCATTCACACTAATACAGGTGTTCATGTGTAGTGTATCAATGTGTTATTAAATAATAACTGAATAAAATAATATTAAATAAATAATTAAAAACAACATCCATGTTTTGATTGTTTTTTATTTGGACCTCAAGTGTGTAGTCGGCCCCCAAACTGCTGTTTGATAGTTAATGCGGCCCTCGGGCTGAAAAGTTTGGAGACCCCTGCTCTAGGCTATGGTGTCCAGAAGTCCCGATATTCAGGCCTTTATATTATATAGGATCCTATTACCTCCCACCCCATGCAGATTTTTCACGCTTGGTGTCTGGTCATCCTACTATAGGCAGAATTAACATTGCTGGGAGCCAGCAGACACAGTGAAATTACTGCATGTGTCCTGTATTTTGGTCCTTTGTTTAATTTTAAAGAATTCAAAACAGCTTTCTCTGCAAGGCTAAATCTTGCTTATCCTCCTCTCATGAGCAGTCCCATAGAATAATAATAATAAAAGATGGGGGAGGGGGGCTTCAGATTACATTGTAGCCAAATTGTGGACTAATTTCTACCCTTTGTTATATCAATAAAACTGGAATATACCGCGTCTGTGTGAACATGATTGATCTCTATGCCTTTTTTGTATTCATTAAAAAATATAGACAGTACCATGTTTTTCTATTACACGTTCATCTGATGAAGAGAAATATGATTTATTTTGTAATCATCCATCCTTGATCTCTGAAACCAAGCAAGTTCATACAGATAGGATTTTCTGGCCACACCTCTCTATGACTATATAGATTATTCTCATACTGAGCTGCAGGAATGACTAACTCTAAAACATTCTGTTCCCAAGCCTGAGAAGGCTTACACTGCTTTTCATGATCCAGATCTATTTTATATAAAGCAGCAGAAAATGTATCTCAGAGATGCTTCACACTCCAGTGCAAAGAAATACAAAAGAACACACACACACAAGATATCAATGTGGAACAGAAACACACAGTAAATGTATTTGTTCTCTCTGAGAGAAAAACAACCAACCAACCAGTGAAGTATTTTAGAATAATTTCTAAAATAAATATTTATAAAAATATTGAATGGAAGAAGACACTTAAAAATAGCCCTTTTAGGCTGAAGCAAGTTGCATATTAAAAAGTAATTGTACATGAGGAAAGTTAGCTTCTAATAAAACCACCAGCCTAGCCATAATTTCTAAATATCTGGAGAAGCTTCCTATCTTGCATAAAGAACAAAGAAGACTAAAATTGCTAACGCAGTGTTTCTGTTCAGCAAATGACTAATACCTACAGCCTATTTCTAACTGGGCGTGGAGGTTTAATTTGCTCCTAGGCTATAGCTCTCTCTCTCATCTTGGACAGCAGCCAAAGTGAACTCCCATCTCAAGTCAATATAATTTAAAAATTGTTTTTTTCAAAACTCTCCATTCCCATGAAGAGGCTTCCATTGATTAAGCGCTTTAAAACTCAAATGGAACTGAGCATTAATGAAAATATAAAAGTGAGAAGGTTCTTCGGGAGTAAAATCCACAGAAAGAAAGGAAAAAACCCACCAGTGTTCTAGAATTTGGGAGTCCTTACACAACATGCATAATTCTTCTGTTGATGGTTAACTATGTATTTAAAAGCTAGAGATGTACAGACAATGTGTTGTAATCTCATAATCTCAAGCACAGACATGTCACGCATTATAAAGGATTTTCAATTTTAAAAGCTACATTGTAGCTCTCTCTCTCTCTTTTTTTTTAAGTTTGCAAGAAGATATCACTGGACCTGATCCTCTTATGCAAGACTTGATTATATTTTTAAGTGGAAAAGAATCCTTGGGTTATGATTCCAGCTGTTTTCATGTAACAATGTCTGACAAAGATTATGAATATTTTCAGCAGTTTGCTAACCAGGCATTTGAGCAAACATTTCCTGTGTTTTTGTTTAAAATACCACCACCTTTGGACAATTCTAGTCTACAAAACTTTGGAAATGTTCTGAAGATTTCAACATGCAGTTGCCTTGAATGTGAATTGATTTCTTGTTCTTTTGAACATTTCTAGCTATCAATATGGTTGAGCATATGTACAATCAGGCATATACAACCTATGCTGTTAAATACATGAAATTCAGTCACTAGAAAAACTTTTGTGCTGCATGCAGCAAAATAAGATAAACCTCTGTTATTGACCTAGCTTGTTGTTGGGTCTAACAAAGCAGGAGAGTAAAGCCCATTCACACACCTGTGCATGGATATAGTAGACTGGCCTGGCCCGAGGGTAGAAATGGGGAGAAGAGGATTTACATGTTACTCCCCATTATGAGCAAGGGTGCAGGGAGTGGACATGGAGGGGCAGAGAGGCTCCTGGGCACCACCCTCTACATGTGTTGACCCCAGAGATAATTAGACATGAGAGGCGTAGAGAAGGGACCATGAGCACAATATGCTTCTCAGGGGATCTATGGCCTGGAATGGCAGTTTATACCCTGTCCCTGACTCTGGGCTGTTCCCAAGGGCACAATATAGTTTAATAACAGGAGTGATCACAAGCCTAATTCTCCACCAGTGCTGAAAGGCCAACACCAGCACATCTATTACATTCTTCCTTTCCCCCCCTGGATTTCTCTGACATACACTATTTTGATCTGCTTGGAACTACATTTTAACACTTAAACACTCAGCCATTTCAGCTTTATTGGGGGGGGGGGGGGAGGGCTTGCAAATTTGTCTTTATTTAAAATGGGAAAAAGAGTTTTCTGCTTTCCTAAATCAAATATGACCACGTGGATTTTCATTTTTTTTAAACTCAGGCAAATCAAGTGTGTGATGTTCCAGCACATTTCCAAAAGACAGGTAAAAAACTCAAGACTCACTCTCAAAACAGATTAGAATGGCTTGACCTTCTCAAACTAAATTATAACATTGCCATCTGCTAGGTCATAACAAAAGCGTCAGAGCTGGCTAGAACATCTTATATTGTAGCCAGCAGAAGTTACAATGGGATAGTACTGGTTAAACCTGTCTAGTCCAGCACTCTCTGGTCCAGCAACATCCATGGTCTGACATGATTTTAGTTAGCCAGATGTCCACTTATCATGGGTGTGGCCAAGTTTCCTGTGGTCCCATAAAGTTTTCTTATAGCCACCAGTCCTGACTTTCAATGTTCTGTGCTGCTATTGAGCTCTAATTTACCCCTTATGTCTTCTAAGAGCTCAGTAATTAATGCAAGTGTTGGTAATGCTTCTAGACAATATTGACATCCCATGGTTTGGCAAATTCTCAGTGAGGGAGGGATGGTCACTAGGTTTCTCCTCCTCCCAGCCCTACACTTTTGAGAAAGGTCCAAGCAGAATCTGGCCCTATATAAGGAGGCCATCCTGTGCTCATTGATTTCAATGGGACCTTTCCTTCTGACTGCAGATTGTAATGAGAGACAGTGGCTTCTAACTTTGTAGGAGCTTGAAACCAACATTTAAAAAAAATCTTTGCTTGTGCAGAGCTTCAGCCTTTCAGAGAGAGATCAGGGAGCAACCAAGCCTGAAATGTGGCTTCTACATAGGGTTGTGTGCCTGTGGAGACAAGTTGTGTGAACCAGTGGCTCTACCCATCACTCCTTTGCTATAGAACACCAAGACAGATGCAGCTGGAAGCCTTAATAAATGAACAAACATATCCAAGCAAGTGAGATAAAATTAGGGATCATCTACATGTTGGGGGTATGGGAAGGCTAAATTCTCATTTATATTAAGGTCCCTTTTCACTTGGTGTGCAACAACACAACAGGACTTAACTCAAAATAAGCTATGCAAATTGAGCGACATCAATTGCATAGCTTATTTCAAAATTGGGTGCATCTAGACCACACTTATTTTGAAATAGAGCACTCTTTCTCCGACTTCCCTTACTCCTAGTACAATGAGGGTTTCAGGAGTTGGAGTAAGAAGTCCTCCAACTTGACAGTATTTTGACATTATTTTGAAATAACTGCCTGCTATGTAGATGCAGACTAAATTATTTTGAAATAATGTTTCCTGTGTAGATGTACCCTTGGAAAGAGCCTTTTAGGATACGTTAGACAGTGGGGCTATTTCAGAATACTGGAGATATCCCAAAAAGGCTATCCCGTATCTTTAAAATGCGCCCACTATTTCAAAATATTTTCCAAAATAAGAGGCGTGCTATTTTGGCATCCCTGTAACTCTCATTCAATGAGAGTTAAGGCATGTCTCAAAATAGTATGTTATTTCGAAATTTGGTGCTGTGTAGATGTGCCAAATTTTGGAATAAGTTATTTCAAGTTTAGGGTGCTGTGTAGATACACCCAAAGTGAGCATAAAATGCCATTACAGCCCCTTCAAGGTCCCTTATGTTAACAGAGTGGGGTAAAGGGATTCTTTGTAAAAACACAAATCAGGAACAGCATGTGTCAATTTTACCAAAACGTTGCAGTGTGCATCATTAATGCAGCTAATATGAACGGTGACTCATAATTGTTATTGGTGTGCCATGTTAAAAGGAATCCAAGGTGAAGGACTTTTAAATCTGTTTTACAACTGTTTAGCAAAACACTGAACATTCTTATTAATTATGTAAATAGTTCTGCCTGACTAGAAATTTGTGGCAATGCAAAGCTGGGCTTTTGATATTATGCTAATACTGCATATGCTAACATTAAAAATATGCACCTGCATTTTAACACAAGCTTTACTCTTGGCTATGCTGTATTCACACTTCATATAGGGCTCTGTTGTTAAGTAAGCCCATATAATTATGAGGTAATATTCTGTTGGGGGTTTTTTTTTTTTTTTACATGCTTTGCTTATAATGCTGCCACCTTCAGGAACTGTATTTTGTTTCTAAATTGCAATTTTAGGGACCACAAGGTGAAATTCAGATGTGAGTTTAAGTAACTCTAGTAGCAATCTATGCTGTTGAATCATGCACGTTAAACCTTCATGTACCATGCATGCTAAACCAACTTAGACTTGCACCTGATTTCCAGTGTACCCTACTAATTACCTGTGAACTCAGCCTACATAATCTGAGGCTAAGAAATCATAAGGCTATCAGAAGATGGTGTAACTCATGTACCAAGGGACTAGAAGACAGGAGTGTACTAGATGACACAGTAAACAAAAGTTGTGGAAATAGAGTCTATGGGTTCCACTGTGCCTTATATGCACAGGATATATTAAGTGGATGAGTATCTTCTATGAAATCTGTTAGTAGAATGAAGTCTTTTCCCCCCCAGTGTAATTGGCCCATTGCTGGTGCATGGGCAGGGAGCAAAACCATAGCCCTGTCTCTTTTACCTCCTCCAGGGTAGTATAGAGATACCAGTCTGCACCCTGTAAAGGGACTGTAACTCTTCCCCATCCTTTCACAGGCTGTCTATGGGGAAGCCTGGAAGATGAGGTTCACTATATATTCTACCATAATGTGTATCTGAATAAGAAACAGGCAGCATCTGGAATTAACAGCTTGATTCTGAACATGTTAGCCCTGATATAGCAAGGAACTTGAGCACATGCTTAACTTTAAGCATGTGAGTAGTCTATCCAAGTCAATTACATTGAACATGTGCTTAAAAGGCTATGGTGGACTAGGGCCAGAACACTTAGCACATTGTAGAATCAAGCTTAGAGTTAGAACACTATAAGGAAGTCTATTTTACACTGCTTTACCTTTTTATTTCTGCATTTGGCCAACAGCGTCCATTGGCAGGTGCAAATCACTTCCATTAATTTCAATGGGAAAGGTGGGAGGAGGGGAGGGAAGAGAGAGAAAGAGTGTGTGTAGATGAGTAGAGAGAGAACAGATTATGTTCTGATTACTTTTTGAAAAGTATACAAAATACATGAAAATTCTTCAGTTTTTCTGAAAGAGTAAAACGTGCAAATAAAAATACATACTTGCGAGTTTTTATTAAACTTTTATTAAGTTTTTATTACTGGTACTGTAAACTTATAACCTAAGGCTTCTTACATGGACACTAGCATGAAAGTGACTATACATATATGCAAACCATTTTGTTTTGAGATTTGATGTAGTGTTCTTTCTTATTTTTAATAAACATAAAGTAAAACTATTTAGTAAAAAAGTTATGTCTCATGAGTGCACCAAAACCATGATGATGGAATGAACAGCTGTGTAATACATTATTCGATTAAATAGCATAATAAAAAATAATCATCACTATTCTCTGTTGAAATGCATCTACTATATCAATTTAGGTAAGTTCATGATCAAAATAGTATATTAATTTGGAAGCTAACTCTTTGACAGTAAGAAAACTTTGCAAGTCTCCTTGTACACATTAAATACATATGTCTTTGTTAATTTGTAATATTTGATTATAATTTTAGTGTCATGATTATATATGGAGCTATGAATGAGGAATACAGCCATACAAGTCATGGATCTGATCAGGGTGCAGCCTCAGAATGTAGTAGCTGAATTGCAAGTGTAACCCATGCACCTACTAGGTGTAGTTCACTGTCCCATGCAGTGGCACTTGGATCACTTAGCTTATGTCTAGACAGCAGCGTAATTTCCAAAATAACATAGTCTGCATCTACACTACAAGCCTTCATTTCAAAATAATGTTGAGCTGGTGCACTTCTTACTCTGATTCCTGTAACCCTCATTTTACGAGGAGTAAGGGAAGTCAAAGGAGAAGCATTCTTCCTTCGATTTCCTGCTGTGTTGACAGTGCCAAAAGCAGAGTTAAACTATTCCGATTTAAGTACACAATTGACGTAACTGAAGTTGCGTAGCTTAATTCCACATTAGCCCTGCTGTGTAGATGTGCCCTTATAGAGAGAAAGAATGAGTTTCCTCTATAATTTGGTGGCTTTTAGCTCAAGCAGCAGAGGCTCATGCACTAAGCTCCAGAGGTCGCAGGTTTGGATCCACCTGTCAACATTACACAAGAAGCAAAAGGGAGCATCCCATGGATAATGTAGATAATTTTGGAAACAGATGGGAATGTTGTCAAAGATAACAGGTGTTCCAGAACAAAGCTGCGATTGGAAGCAGACCCTATAATCAGGGCTCGACAAATAGTACAGTCTACTCGCCTGGGGCGATCTGCACATGTGCAGATCACCGGACAGTGTGGCGGGCGAGCAGGGCTCGCCGCAGTTCAGCGAGCCCTACCTATAATAAAGCCTCACTAGAAAGAAAATTTCCAATAGCACTATCTAATCCAATGTACTAGCTTGCAGAGCAGAAGAGTACCATAGCACCTACAAAGGCCAATACAGTCAGGGTACGCAGCTTGGTTGTGTAAAAGAGCCATTGAGCAAATTACGTACCTGGATTGACTCAACGCCCATCCACTGAAAAGATGCACTACCCGCAAGTGATGAGATTTTGCCAGAATGCTCCAAAGCCAAAATTGTTATGGTCCCTGAGGTAAGGAATGTGTTTTGGCATTTAAGCCTGGATAAACAACTTTTGCAACATCATTTGGTCAATACAGCTGGCTGCACTTGCTGAAGGCCATAATCTTAGTACCAAAGATATTCCAAGGAAGGTTCTCCAAGCTCTGGAAAGACTCCCTCAGATGAAAAATAATTGCAGATGAAATCTTCGTTGTAGGACTGATTATTACTGAGAAGGTACAAATGATTGAAGAAAAAGAGACACATATGAGTCAGACGACAACACCTAGACATATCCTGCAGAAATACAGAGGTCACCACAAAACAGACAGGCAGTGAACTATTTTGAGGCCAACCTCACAGCAACAGAGAAAACTCCACAGACAGGTAGTTTGCTAGACTCAGGAGCAGGTGACATGGGACAGAGATAAGTTACGCCCAGTGTGGTCTGCTAGTGAGAGCATTACCCCAAAGATAATATAACTGAGTCTGTAGTAAAGATGAGATTCTAACTCAGCTATGTGCTAGCAACATCTGGCCAAACGGGCAAGGAGTGGGGCTCAGGGAATCAATTGCTTTTAATGGTTATATTACAATGTCTGTAACACAGGGAAAATGTATCGTGATAAGTAGAACTGGAATCAGGAGGCCAATGTTCTCTGGAGGGGCTGTCACTTACAGAACCCCAGGAAAACAGGAATTGTGGGGAGTTAGGGCTGAATTGCTGCCAGCCTATGGACAACATAGTGCACAGGGTTTAATAAAGTTCCACTTTTCAGTTTAACCCAAATGAAGATTTTCTTTTTGCTAACGAAGCACTAAGGACTTACCAGCAGAAATATAGGGACGTTGGTACTTTAGGTGCCTACATAGTTAGAAGGTAGCTGAGCAAGGAGCTTCAGGATCTAAACACTAGATTTAGGCACCTCACTCTGGGTATGTCTACACTACCACCCTAATTCGAACGAGGGTGGTTAATGTAGTCATTCGAAGCTGCAAATGAAGCCTGGGCGCCATCATTTTTAAATCCCCGTTAGTGCGGACTCCGTGCCCGCGGCTACACGCGGCATGGAGTAGGTAGTTCGAATTAGGCTAATTCGAACTACCGTTACTCCTTGTGGAGGAGTTAATCTTTGTGAAACTAGAACTCAGTTTCCAGGGACAAATAAAAAGATGAAACTGAAGAACAAAAAGTACATATGCTAGAAGATAATTAGTTTTAATGGTGTCATAAGTATAAAGGGCTAGATGCTCAGCTAGTGCAAACCAATAATCGAATTAGTTTCATCAGAACTATATCAATTTACAGGAGCTGTGAATCTGGGCCAAACAGTTTCTGCTTTTCCATTGTCCAATTATATATATATATATATATATATGTACATACATAGAGAGAGAGAGAGAGAGAGAGAGAGAGAGAGAGAGAACAGGTCAGATGATCCAATGTTAATTGAAGTCAAGGGTGATCTTTCCATTGACTTCAGTGGGCTTTGGATGAGATCCTACATTCACAATTAAATGTTGTCACTTGTGTTTTGTTTACATGTGGGATGCTATTCAGAATTTTATTAATCAACACATTTCAGCAAACAACTCAAGCTTCCGATGCCAGACTAGCCACAGTGCAATTCATAGACTTCTACAACACCACAAAATAATTCAAAAGCATCTAAAAAAATTACCTGAAAAAAATGTTCAGGGCTATTTATATACTTTAACAAGCAGAGCTTGGATGATAAGCCAAAGTTAAACATACCAACTGCATCACAGAAAACTGAAAAGATCCACAAGCTTGTGGAACTAAAACCAGTCTGGGTAAACTCTAGTTAAATATTACATTCAGTCTCTGAACCATATGTCCGATAACAGAGGAATGCAGGCTTGCCTTGGATTCTGGAGAAATAAGGGAGAGATGAGTTTGCAAAATAAAAGTGAAATTGCATCAACCCATCAAGAGGGGTAACAATTTCTAACAGGTCACTGAAAAATAGTCTGAAAAAAAGAGGAATGGGCAAACTGAACTGAACTGAAACAAAATTTAAATACATTTAAACAAACATTTTGTTTTAAGCCAATCTTAGATCGATTTTCAAATTTAGAAAGTGAACATGGAGTTTTACTCCATCAAATAAAGAAAATGCTGCTTTGTTTCCCCCTCCCTCCCGTTACAATTATTAAAGAGACATATGGGAAGGGTTAGAGCACAGGGAGAGGAGCTAGGAATTCCTTCTAATATTTTAAGATGATTTTCTCTGTGGTGATAGACAAGCCATCTAAGAAATGTGTCACCCAGAAAGTGCATGTTCTTTACTTACATTAAAGGCATAGTGCAAGGGTTATTTGGTTAATGCTTGAAAAATGGTTTTAAGATCAAAAGAGCTATATGCTAGTTGGTGTTAGTAGCATCTCTCTAATAATTAATATTGCAAACCTTTCATGATCTATTGCAAAATATATAAAGACAATACCACATACAGAAACACTTAGATCCAACGAACTACCTATGAAGCAGTGCTCCGTGAAAGCCAGAGCACTTTAATATTTGCCACTAAGTTGTACAGACCTCTCTCTTAAATGAAGATTATTAGAAGTTGTATATGAAATGCTGTGGAACTAAGTGGGCACATCAATGGCTATGTTGCAGGCAGGTTAGTACAACTACAGTATGAACAGATCATAAAGCAAGTCAGTGGCATTTTCTTGAAAGAGTGAAGTTTAATAATTAATAAAGTGTGTTATTTTAGAATGTTTTTAATCCACGGTTGAAATTTTCAAAGCAAGCCTGGGGATTTAGAGATCCATTAACTTAATCCTACAGAGTGTGAAAATTTTGAGCCCGTTTATTTATATAACTAAGTGACCAGCAGTCAGGTCTTTTACCTTCTCTTTTGTCTGACAATTCCCAGCTAGTCGCAAGAGTGGCAGAATCAGGCCCCACACTTGTTGAAAAAACTGATCTGAGCTTTCAGTTCAAGAATGCTCTTTTCTCTTGTTCATAGTCTTTCCCCTTCAGCTCCACCCTGGCCTCATACCTTCACCCCTCATTCTATTATCTCTCGACCACTATGGTTATCTGTTCTATTTTCCCCTGTTCTGCTCTCTCACCCTTGCTATTTTATTATAGTCTGTGATCTTAAATCCAGTCTGTGTGTGCTGTTAAAAGCATTCCAACAAACACACAAAAATATTTTTTCAGCTGGTCATCATGCTCCACTCTTTCATTAATTCCACAGGGATGAGCCCTTCAATAAGTATCACTGGGTATGTCTAATATTACTTCAGTCACATTTTGTGTGTCATTTCCCAAGGTGAAGGATATTAAAATGGCCACTATGATTGGCACTAGGGAATAATGATGTCACAAAACAGTAGTAGGAAATAATGATTTTTAAAGATATTGTTGGACCTGATTTTCGTGTTGCTCACACCAATTTACAAGTCAACAGGAATAATAAGGCTATTCATAGATATTATATTTCTCCCCTAATCTTTCTTGCTCTGTTATTTTCTCCCTCCTTTGCTGTACTGTGCTCTGCTATTTGCTCCTATCTCATGCTCACTCTTGTGCTTTATATTGTCTATCTATCCCCAAAGTCTATTCAATAAATAATTCAATAATCTCAATTTCATGAACTTCATTCTCCTAGTTTACCTTCTTTATTAATGGAAGACCTAACAGAATTCTTTCTGAGATCCAGACTGTACTCTGCAAGACTCAGATTGCTCCTCTATCCCATGTAACTATGTCCTTTTTGGCTTAGTTATGCCAATTTGAATGTTGTACCCATGGCAGATCGTGGTGTGGATATCTCACTCAACTTGTTGGGACAATTTTCTACCTATGGACTAAAGGGCCTGTCTCTGATAATAATATTAAATTTCTAATCAGCCCTCTACATCTGGCTGCATTAATATAAGGCTGTAGATCATGGCAGATGGGGAACTGGCTTGCATGAGAGAAGAGCAGTGGGTAAGTTCATTACTGTAAAGTAAGTTTCAAAAGGTGGTCATAGGTGCTTGGTTATTGTCCAAGAATCTCCCTTTCAAATTATTGCATGATGCAGTGTTGCTGCCTCTTACTCGGGCAATACATATTTAGCATTTACTGAATGATAAAATATAGGGGTTCAGTTTGAGATAGTGTTAGGATTCTGGCTGAGATATCTGTACTATGTTTTCTTTACCTTTGATCTCTTGTTAATTTGTGTCCTTTCCTCTTTGAGGCAATTACTGCTACAGTCATCCATCCATTTGTCACCCCCAAGATAATGCTCACAAATCAGACATCTCCACACAGAGAAACCTGTTAGCCGACGTTTCAACCAAACTGGCCATTCCCTTAAAGACCTGACAACATGCATCTTACTTCAAAGAGACTTTAACACCAGATTACAGAGGAAGACTTCAGAACTTTTACTTATGCTAAAATTCGACACCTTACGAATGGGCCTTAATTTAGATGATAATTACCTTGCACATTACAAAGACAACTTCCTCACCTTGTGATATTTGTAGTAACTCCAGATTAGCCACTTAATTGACTCTTACAATAAGCAATTTCCTCCTTCCTTGTCCCCTTACCCTCACCTTCTATTCTATGTAGCTGATTTGTTACTGTATAATTTCCTTACTTCTTCATTGTATCCCTCTGTTATATAATGGCCAGGGCTCGACAAATCAGTGAATCTACTTGCCCATGGTGAGTAGATTTCAGCCGGTTGCCCCATTCACTGGCGGCACACGCATGCGCAATGTGGGTCTTGCTCATTCGCAGTGCGGGGCTGGCAGGTAGATTTCACTGCGGTTTGTCAAGCCCTGATAATGGTCACGCCATTTCACTTTCAGAATATGATCTGAAGTGGATCTGCCCCATGAAAGCTCATCACCTAATAAACCATCTTGTTAGTCTTTAAAATGCTACATGACTGCTTTTTTTCTTTTACCAAGATCAGACTAACAAGGCTATCTTTCTGTTACTTTCCCCCAAGATAAGAGTATTGCAATTTTCTCCTAACTAGGTTTCTCTTGAAAGCAACAATGGTTCAGGTGGAGAGTTAGGGCATAGTTAGTATGCCATTGCTCCCAAATGAAAATTGGAAGATCTAGTCAAAAGGTGAGGTGGGGAGACAAGCATCAAAAATATTTTGAATGTACCATCCTTTTTTGGAGTGTGTGAAGGTATATCATCATTTCCTCCTCCTCTGACACCATTTCAAGAATGGTTTGAAGCTATTCTAGATGCTGCAACCATTGCAGAATTTCTCGGCCCCATTTTCTCCTCATATTTCTAGTTGTGTTGTCAGTTTATTGTTCTTTGTGGTTTATAAAACTATCCTGGATATTGGTTGTTATTATTATTTGGGGATTTGTTGCAGGTGAAACTTTTCCAGTGTGTGGTTTTGGTAGCAAAATGCAGGACAATGTAGCACTTTAAAGACTAACAAGATGGTTTATTAGATGATGAGCTTTTGTGGGCCAGACCCACTTCCTCAGATCAAATAGTGGAAGAAAGTAGTCACAACCACATATACCAAAGGATACAATTAAAAAAATGAACAAATATGAAAAGGACAAATCACATTGCAGAACAGAAGGGGGATGCGGGGGGGGGGGGGGGGGGGGGAAGGGGGAGGAAGGAAGGTAAGTGTCTGTGAATTGATGATATTAAAGGTAGGGAGAGTGGGATGTTTGTGAGTTAATGGTATTACAGGTGATAATTGGGGAAACTGTCTTGGTAATGGGTGAGAAAGTTCAAAGTCTTGTTAAGTCCTTGTTGGCAAGTGTCGAATTTTAACATGAATGACAGTTCAGAGGATTCCCTTTCAAGTGCAGATGTAAAAGGTCTTTGTAGCAGAATGCAGGTGGCTAAGTCATTTAGAGAGTGTCCTTTCTGGTTAAAGTGGCAAGAAACTGTTTTCTCTTTGTGATCTTGTCTGATATCTGTTTTGTGGGCATTAATCCTTTGGTGAAGTGTCTGAGATGTTTGTCCAATGTACATAGCAGACGGACACTTTCGGCACATGATAGCATAGATTATATTTCTGGATGCGCAGGAATATGTGTTCTTGATCTTATAACTCACTTGGTTAGGTCCAATAATGGTATCAGCAGAATGAATATGTGGACAAAGCTGGCAACGGGGTTTGTTGCAAGGGAAGGTACCAGGGTTGGTATTAGTGTGGTATGTCCTGTGGTGGTTGGTAAGAATCATCTTGAGGTTAGGTGGTTGTCTATTGGAGACTATGGGTCTGTCTCCCATAGCCTCTTGGAGTATGGTATCCTTTTCCAATATATGCTATAGTTTATTGATAATGTGTTGGACAGGTTTAAGTTGGGGGTTGTAGGTGATGACAAGTGGTGTTCTATTGTTGGTTTTCTTGGGTCTGTCTTGAAGTAGATGGTTTCTAGGTATTCGTCTGGCTCTTTCACTTTGCTTTTTTATTTCTCTGGGTGGGTAGTTGAGATTTATAAATGCTTGGTAGAGATCCTGAAGCTTCTGGTTTTGGTACAAATTTGAAACTTCATCCAAGTCCATGACAAATTTCATAGAACCTTTCATGTACTTGGTTAAAGTTTCTGGTGAACTTACCTTGGCCGAATTTGGGGCAAACCAGAGCCATTATGGGACTGATAGTTTGCTATGGTAGTAGTTCAACTGACTTGAATGGAGCAACAACATTTATACTAGGAGAGGATCTAAATCATTTGACCTCAGCATCTTCTCATTTCTCTCTCACACACTTTTAAAAAATACCCTCTCCCCGTCTACTTCTCCCCCAACCCCTCCCCGCAAAAAACTCCCCCAATCCTTCTCCTGGGATTGTGAAGAAAAATAATAATCAAAGATTCATGGAAGTACCTGTGAGCTGAAACTACCACTCTTCATATAAGTACAATTAAAAGGGCTCCCAGATTTGACTGGTATTACCTGTCTTAGGAGTTAGGGGTCTTTGTTTGTTCTGCCCATTAAAAAGATTTTAAATACAGTGTATTTTTGACACAGATGAAATCATTTTTAAACCTTTTAAGGCAGCACACTTTTGAATTATTTGGAATTGACCTTCTTGCCCACACATCAAACGTAATATAATCTACATCTGTGGGTACAATTTTTCTAGAATGTATAAAAATGTATATTTTGTGGTTTGTAGCCATCATGGCATTGGGGTAGACAGGCAATCATATAAGAATATATGGCAGCCATTCTAAGTCACTAATAGAATTTGTATAGAATATCACTGTACATCTTCCACTAAGGATTTCTGAGCACTTTAGCCTTAAGGTCATAAACATCCCTTAGTTTTTTCAGTACTTGCTGGTGCCTTGATTAGAGGAATACACCTATGTATTTACAAAAACAAAAATAGCCAGGAGGCCCTGGGTGTCTACTGTATTGCATTAGTCATTGATGCCACCCTTGTTTCTTATCAAGTAACATTTTGTTTTCAGATAGCTTCTCAGAGCAAGAGAGAAGAATTACCATAGCAAGTAAAGATGGGCAAAACTGGAGGAGGTTTTGATTTGCTAAACTTTTTCCATGTGGTTTTTATTGTGGTGTAAAAAAGAAAAACAGGTGGTTTAGATTTGGATTATGTGAACTTCAAGGGACTAAGGCATTCTGGTTTTGGATAATCTCCAGTAAAGACGCTTAACTCATAACACAAGGGATACTAGTCAAATATTGAAGGCCTTTTAATTATGTCTGCATGGAAGTATAGCACTAGCAAAAAATAGGTATCTTTACCAGCATTGATGTATTTTAAAGAGATATAGGAATTGTGAGTTATTAGTTAAAGTACGAGCAAGTCCTGACAAAACAAAAGGATGCCTAAGACCCTCAGGCCTGGAACTAACAGTGTGGAACAAGATTCTCCTGTCTGACATACACCTTAGCTAAATATACCAGTCCAACGAAATAAAATCTAAAGACAGTTGTGAAAAGCTGTGCATTATTAAACTGGAATCCAATCCAAAAAGTTTCAGCAGGTCTATCAATATATATTGATAGGGTGCAGACACCAGGCCTCTTATTCATCACACTTACACAGGTATCAGTCAGGAGTCTCTCCACTGACATAGGTGTAAGAATGGTGCAAATGATTGGGGAATCACACCCAATGGCTGTGTCTACACTGGCAAGTTTTTCCAGAACATCATCTGATTTTCCGGGAAAACTTGCCAGCTGTCTACACTGTCCGCTTGAATTTCCAGAAAAGCACTGACGATCTAATGTAAAATCATCAGTGCTTTTCTGGGAAAACTATGCTGCTCCTGTTCGGGCAAAAGTCTTTTTCTGAAAGACTTTTGCCCGAAAGGGCCAGTGTAGACAGCACGGTAGTTTTCCACAAAAAAGCCCCGATCGCGAAAATGGCAATTGGGGCTTTTTTGCAGAAAAGCGTGTCTAGATTGGCCATGGACACTTTTCCACAAAAAGTGCTTTTCCGGAAAAGCTTCCTGCCAATCTAGATGCGCTTTTCCGAAAATGCTTTTAACGGAAAAATTTTCCGTTAAAAGCATTTTCGGAAATTCATGCCAGTCTAGACGTAGTCAATGTGTTTACAGCTGTTCAATGCATAGCTGAAGATATGGTGCATTAAGAAACAAATGCACCATATCTTCACTGTATTGCACCTTGCATAATCATTTACACCAGTGCAAAGGATGTCTAACTGTTATACATTATGAATAAAACTGCTTGGATCACACTTTCCACAGGTGTAAATAACTAAAAAAGTATGAGAGGGGTAGCTGTGTTAGTCTGGATCTACAAAAGCAAAAAGGAGTCCTGTAGCACCTTATAGACTAACAGATGTATTGGAGCATAAGCTTTTGTGGGCAAAGACCCACTTTGTCAGATGCATGTAGTGGAAATTTCCAGAGGCAGGTATAAATATGCAGGCCAGAATAAGGCTAGCAGGATGGTGAGGCCCACTTCTAGCAGCTGATCTGGAGGTGTGAACACCAAGAGAGGAAAAACTGCCTTTGTAGTTGGCTAGCAATTCACAGTCTTTGTTTAATCCTAAACTGATGGGGTCAAATTTGCAGATGAACTGTAGCTCTGCAGTTTCTCTTTGAACTCTGGTCTTGAAGTTTTTTTGCTTCAAATAAGTACAAATAAGCCTCCAATCAAAGCATAAAGACATTCCCAAAGTTTCCCTACTGAAATCTCTACAGTAGGAAGAACTGTCTCACATAGGATACTAGGATCCTCCAAAAAAAATAGTACTTAGCATGTATTGGTACTCTCACTTTCACTATTATAAATTAGCTGAATGAAGCTAATATACACTGCAAATGAGAGAAGATTCAGGCCCATAATCTTAAAAGCAATATACAAATATTAACCAGTAAATATTTATTATTATTATTATCATCATTATTACATAAGGGGAAACTGGAAGATAAAGAAATTAAATAATTTGCCCAAGACTACAAACAGAGCTAGCAGCACAACCAGGAGTAAAACACAGATGAGATAGTATCAGAGAGGTAGCCATATTAGGTCTGAATCTGCAAAAGCGATGAGGAGTCCTGTGGCACCTTATAGAGTGGACTAACAGATTTATTGGAGCATAAGGTTTCGTGGGCAAAGACCCACTTCCTCAGATACTGCTCGTCGCTTTTACAGATGAGTACTGCTTTTTTCACACTTCTTCCCAAGTATTCAGCAATGAACATTTACTTGTAACTATGTCAGATACACAAATAAATTATGTATATGAGGCTATGTTTCCCTTCCTCTTTTTAAATAATACCTCGATCTTAAGATTTTTACTTAATCCTTAAAAGTTAAACTAAAATAAAAATTGTATACATCTTATAAATCATGAAATGATTTTGTTTTATTTTACTCTAAATAACTTTAAATAAAGTACACCTGTTAAATAGGGCACATGAAGATTCTGTATTGTCAGCAGCAAACGAATTATTACACATATTCACAACATAACTGATGTTATCATTGAAGTAGAATTCCATGTCATAGAATTCCAGTTTTTCAAGGTGTTTTTTTTTTTTTAAAAAAAGAAGAGATACAAAATAATGAAAAAAACAACAATGCATTAAAAAGACTAAACCGCCCTAAAATAAAAGATGAATAGACAGTTTGTTTTCAACATAATTCAGCTGTGAACTGCAGCATCCAGAGATAAAGTAACGACATAAACATTTTGCTACAGTACGCAAGGGATGGCAATGATTTTGTCAGGTACAAGATCTGTATAAACCATACACGCTGTAATGTGATTACAACTATAAAATGACAGATCAAAGATTCAAGTCAGGTGTGGCTCTGGAGTTTCATTGCTCAAGGCTAATTATTCACAAAATACTCCACCCAAGAAAGTAGTTTAACTGGTTTTTCTTTTTCCTTGTAGACTCTTTAAAGAGACACTACCCAAGCTGAGCTATTTTACACAGAACATTGCAGTCTTCAAAATAATTCTGCATCTTTTAAGTAGTCAAATAGACATAGGTTTATTGTTTTCTGCTAGGAAATGAAGAAAAATAAACCCAATCATACCATGCAACCAGCACAAAAACCATGAATTTTAGGTTGGGTTGAATTCCAGCTAAAAACTATTTAAGTATGGCACAAAAACAGTCAACTGAAAGGATCACCTTCCTAAAGAACAAGTTGCTAAGTAATGACAAAGCATCACCTGTGCCATTATTAATCTTGGGCACATGTAGCAGTGTAACAGATACTGTAAGTCTGTGGTCACCAACCAGTAGATCGCGAGCTACTGGTAGAACTCAGGGGCTCTAAGAGTAGCTCTTGAGCCCTCTCTGAACTGCGCGCTTGCTCAGTACATTTATTAGTTTTCCTCATTTGAGGAGCAGCTACTCACCGAGCAACACTACAGGTGAGTAGCTGCGAGGAATGGTGGGAGCTGGGAGGTTGGGAGGGCTGAAACACTCCAGCCAGCTGACTGTGGCTTTCAGCTGAAAGAGGCTGCCCCGCGCTCCAGCTGATCAGCGGCGTCCCCTCTGCGCCTGCCTACGTGGAGCTTGGTGGCACCTTGGCTGAGCACCATGGCCAGCTAGCTGGGCAGCCGCTTTTCTTCGCTCCAGCCTGGCTGCCCTGCGGTCAGTCTGGAGGGAGCGCAGGTCAGAGGCTTCCCTCCGTGGCTGTTGTAGGGAACTCCCTGCCCCCAACCTTGTTCCCTCTCCTCTGCCCCAAATTTGTCCCCCACCCTCCTGGCCCCCTGTTCCCTCTCCCTTGCCCCCCCACGCCGCTGCAGAAACCTGCCCCCCCTCTGCAGAAACTTGTCCCCCGGCACCCTGCCCCCCCTGCAGAAACCAGTTCCTTCTGGCACCCTGTCTCCTACTACAGAAACCTGCCCCCCTCCCGCACCCTGTCCCCTGATGCAGAAACCTGTCCTGGCACCCTGCCCCCTCTCCCCTGCCCTCACTGGCACCCTGTTCCCTGCCCCAGAACCCACTAGCACCCCTCCCCAGTACTGTGTCCCCTGCTCCCAAATGACTTTTCTATGGGTCAGTGCCCCCAGACTCAAGGCAGGTTTCCTGCCATTCTCATAAATAAAGAGAATGCAGAAACTTTTTGTGTTTAACATAGTATTTTATTTAAAAATGAAGCCTGGTCAACAAACCCCCAATTGGGGCTAAGCCCACATCTGGCCACAACCATTCCTGCACTCCCCCTTCCCCAGACCCTAGATCTGAGCCTATCAAACACTGGAACCTCCTGCCCTCAGCCCCTCACATACCGCAACCCAGATTCCTGCACCCTCACATCCGCAAGCCTGTGGCTTGCTTAGTATCCCAACACTGCCCAGCCTGGAGCCTCCTCCCTGAGCCAGTGTCCCCTTCTCCACCTCCTCCTGCATCCAGATTTCCTCCCAGAGCTTGCACCTCTCACCCCTTCCCACACCCAAATCCCTCATTCCCACCCCAGAGACTTCACATCCTGTCTCAACAAAGCAAGGGTCCAGCTAGACTGCAGGAGTTTTTCAGGATTCTGGAGATATCCCAGAAAAACTCTTCTGCATCCAGGGTTGCATCTGTTCTTCCCCTTTTTTAGTGGAAGAGCAAACAGACTCTTTTGGTCACCCCTCTATTCCTCTTTACACAAGGAATAAGGTGGCTTCCAAAAGAAGGTTTTTTTTTTCTGATATTTGGTCCAATCTAGACAGACCAAATGTTGGAAAAACCTCTTCCTACAAAAGATTTTTTTTTTTTTTTTTAAAAAGCAGCAGTATAAGGATTGGGGATAGCAAGTGATGGAGAGGAGGAGAATAGAGAGGGCGGAGCTTCAAGGAAGGGGCGGGGCGGTAGATCTTGGCTTGGTCTGTCATTTAAAAAGTGATCTTGCGTGTAAAAAGGTTGGAGACCACTGCGTGTAAGTTAACCACCACAGGAATAATGCCCTTCTCAATTTCCTAACGCTGGGAGATCTGTGGGACTAGCTATAGTTGATGTGAATCACCTCCCACTCCCAGATGTCACTGCAGAATCTCACTCTTTTGTTTACAAATTCCTGCCTCCAACTAGTCTCTACAACCAAAGTAGGAAAGAATTCTAGCAATATTACTTTATTATCTCTGGTTAAAACAAATAAACAAGCCATATTCCACCACACCCCTTCCCCCACTCTCTTCTCCCTCCCACGATGCTCGTATTAGGTGCTCTTGCCTTTGCTTGCTGTAAGCAGATGAAATCCTGGGCCCACTGAAGTCAATGGAAAAGGTTTCACTAATGTCAGTGGCCAAGATTTCACCCCAGATACACAGCCACAAAGTAGCTGCTGCTGGCAAAAAAAGGGAAGCCCCTGGGAACTCCTCTGTAGTGACAGCCACAGAAGACCAAGGCCAGAAGGCTGATTAATTGCTGAACACAAAGCAGGTTTGACTGGCCTATGATCTGCCCTAGTCCTGAAAACCAAAGTACATGGTGTTACTGGTACATCGTGGCCCAGCGTCATCAACCATCACTTATCACTTAACAGGCACCACAGTTTGTAGCTGAATAAAAGATTACCCAGATTGTTGTGTGGGGGTGTCAAAGGCAAGATCCCTGCCAATCTGTTTTTATGCAGATCCTTAGAGATCTGATGCAATATCTTCTCCAGATGTGGCAATTTAATTGTTCCAGGCAACATTTCTGATTGCATTTTTTGAGCATTAGAGTCAGTGGACTAGTGCCTGAATGGGCAAGATTTGGCGCTTTCAGTGTGGTGAGGGGTTGGTCAACTTGACCCTGATGATGGGAAAATCAGATCCAGAGGGCAAAGTGTGTCCATAGCGCTACAAGAGAATGGTGTGGTAGGGATCTGCTTACTTGTGACTGAGTATTTACATTTTGTGAAGGCTGGCTGGGATTGA
Organism: Pelodiscus sinensis; assembly: GCF_049634645.1. Lineage (NCBI taxonomy): Eukaryota > Metazoa > Chordata > Testudines > Trionychidae > Pelodiscus > Pelodiscus sinensis. The sequence goes on from NC_134712.1 coordinate 73,206,098, forward strand.
ACCTTTCTTTCTTCTTGGTGAGAGAAAGGCACTTCACAAAATGCCTGTTTGTGGGAATTTTTTTGGAAAAAGGGTCTTACAGTGTTAGGTAACTGAGTTCATTCAAGACTGGGGCAGGATCCGCTGAGGCCCACCTGGGGACAGTATTGGGGATAAAGGCCATGAGGCTGAGAAAAAGAGTCAACATGTGAAGGGCTAATTTTACTATATATTCAGGTTCAGGAACAAGTGCTGAGGTACTGTGCACTGGGTACACAGAGAAACTGTCACGTCCCCCATAGGGGCTTCAGTGGAGCTGTGACTCTACTCAGTGGAACAGTGACTCTAAGTTGTATGGAAGGAGAGCCAAGAGCCCGTCTACATTCTTTGACAGCCAGGGGGCCATTGGATCCTGGGGATGCTGTCCTCCATGGGCTGACAAGGCCAGATGGTGCATGAATCAAGAAGAGGCTAAATCTGTACATCAGTGGGCAGAGTCAATAATTACTCATAAAAAAGCATAATGGGCACCCGAATCACACAGGGAAACTAGGATACTCCTCTCTGTCTGGGGAACATACATATTATAGGCTGGTGTTAGGGGAGGAATTACAGTAAAACTCCAATAGTCCGGCATCCAATAGTCCGGCACTCCTGATAGTCCGGCATCAAAATGGCAAGAGCCTAGTGAGTGATCTTCGGCAAAAATGAGTCACAAGGTAACAGCGGCAGCAGCTGAACTGAGCAAAAAGGGTAAAAAAGGCTTAAAAAACCAAAAACATTACAGTATACTGTATACAGTATGTACAATAAAAAGGGTTAAGAACACTTTATATACAGTACATAATGTATACAGTATATATATAACCAGTTTATAGTACCTCCTGATAGTCCGGCATATCTGATAATCCAGCACCACCTAGGTCCCATAGGTTCCGGATTATCAGAAGTCTACTGTATATAGTAAAAGTGTATATAGTAAAATTAACTAGCCACGGTGTTTTTGAACAGAAAATACTATGGCACAGTTGTCTGGGTCACAGGAAAGGACGCCATGCTACTAACATAGGCTGCTTCAGACATGCTTCCTCACTAGATCAGGCAGACAATTATCCTTGTCCTTATATTTTGCCCTATTAAGTTCTTTGGTCAGTGGCAGCTCTTATGAATGTGAAAAAAGTAGCTGATGTAAGTATCTGCATAGAACTCTATGTCTTTGGGGGAGGGAGCGGTCCAACCAATGTTTAAATATAAATTTCTTTCAAGATTTGTGAAACAATTGAGAAAGCTCCATTTACTTCTCATTCCATTGTGAACTACTTGGATGTGAGCGCATGGGGGATATTAGAAACTGCATGTCTTCCTCACTGGAACTAGTATGCAGAGAGCAAGTAGGGTGTTGGCTCCAGTCAGACTTTCCAACGATCAGACAGTGCAGCTAAGCCATGAAAGAAATTGTCATATTTGCTGCTGGTGTAGGCTTGCAAAACATTCCTACTCCCTGAAAGAAAGGGAAAAAGGGGAATGGAACTGTAATTCAAAAGTGTATATCTAGGGCCCAGCTTCTCTTGGTAAAGTACAGTTCAGTTCACTTAGTCTTGCTCAAGGAGTGGCCCAAAATGTGCGCCAAGACACACCTAGTAAGGAATTTCTTATGAAGTACCCCACTTAGACTGACATTTATTATGCAAATATATTTATGTTCCCCCCTATATATGAAATACCCAAAGGGGAGGGGGCTGAAGCCTCGGAATAAAAGTGATTTTTAAAATGTTCTGAATACTGTAGATTACTTGATTTTCTTGCTTTTTCAGTGGGTAGGTAATTTTAGCTTTCTTCTAAAACTAATGAGTGGGTGGGTGAGGAAAAGTTGTGTGCTATAAATATTTACAAAGAATGAGTACTTTTAGCCATTGGTGTTTTTCAGGAATTTAGTAAATAGTTAAAAAGTGGAAGATGGTAAATAAAAATAAAGCAAGTTAGCTTTTCATGTCTTAACTGCATTTGATACTCCCTATTTTGATTATTAAACCAAACATGAACTACCAAGATACTTCTTTCCTTGGCTAAATGACAAAGGAATTCTTATTTCCATTATATGTGCTGCTGAACCCCTAAGGCACTGTGCAAGCTAAGGCTAATGCTTTGTGTATTAGTAGTTCTCAAGCTTATTTTGGACATGGTATGAGAATTCAGGGAGTGGCTTTGTCTTGGTACAAAATCTGACATTAAACCTTCTTTTCACTGCCCTTAAGAGTAATCTCCACTTTTAACATACATTCTCAAGAAAATTAAACCGATTTAGGTTTGCTGTGCCTTTCACATTCCAGATGTTTGATAATTTCTCTAACCTGGTTCTGTTCAGTTTGGAATCTTAAATTGTGATAACTGACAGCTTTCCAAAACAGCATGAAGCTATGTGACTAGGTTAGCTCATGTGTGCTTCCTTCTCTGTTATTCTCCTCAGAAAGCAGACTGCATGGGAGATTATTTTTGCTTTCAATGTGCTATGTGCTTTTGTTTGTAAAGGAAAGGTCAAAGAGATGTGCACTCCGAAAGGAAAGTTTTGAAACTTCTGGTTTCATAGTGGCGAACTAATATTGTTTTGTTCTCACTTATATGAACAAAATAAAACATGTAAAATCCCTATTAAAATGCGGTCTAAAAGATGGTAGAGCTTATTCATAGGTAATATATTGGTTTGGTAACTGAGTGCTCAGCTATGGCCTTGCCTTGAGCACAAGGAAAGAAACTTTGTTCTGCCCAAGGAGCAGCCTAGGAAGTAGGTTATGACCCAAAACTAGTCATAAATTCCAATCTTCTTCCCAGTTTCTGCACTGCTATCCTTGGAAGGAGTACACTTCCTTCCATGCCCAAGTTAGCGTAGGCTGCCCTTTCCCAGCCTGCAGCTGTATGGGGCCTGCTTCTCCTCTCTTGCTGCGAGCAGCAGGAGTACCACCATGCAAGGGGATAACAAGGCACTTCATGTCACTTTAGTCCCTTGTGCTGGTGCCTAGGCAGGGCCCCAGCCCAGACCCAAATGTCCTTATTGCAGCATTATGAATGCAGACACAAACAGCCACATTCTCAAAGACAACATGCAAAAAATCATGCACACCCAAAATACAGAGATGCAATGCTGCATGCACTGATATGCTTTTGCATGTAAGAGGCTTTATAAGCACCAAAGCAGAATGAAAGAGAAGCTAGTTATCCTCAGCTGCCTCATTCTGGCAGCTTGGTTATTGGGTGTAGTTGCTAGCCAAGATTTAGCTGGCTGTCAAAAGGAAAGAACCGTGCGCTTAATCACCGTGTCATTAGTCACATTTAGCAGAAAGATTAATATAATTGATATTCTGTTCTATGCATAATGATTGTGGGTTACATAAGGGAAGTCCACAGGCTTCGTCCCACCCTCCCCACCCAAAAGGTGACACCTTGTGTAGAAGATGAAGCTCATAAAACACAGAAAAAATTATGAAGGGCTAGATTCACAAGCAGGATTTAGCCACCTAACTGCCTCCTTCAGCTTCTAAATCCATGTTTAGGCATCATTAGCTTTCACAAAATCTGAGTAGTTTCTTAACACTGTAGGCTTCTAAATTTCCTATGCCCCTAGGCTTCTGCAGCTGGGCTTGTGCACAGCTGTTTAAGTCCTGATACCACCAGCAACTGGGTGCCAACGCTTGCCAACATCAGGCATTCCACTACAAATTGTGCTTATGGGTCTTGGTCTAACACCCAGGAAAAGACTAGCACCGTAGCCAGGAGGTGGTGCCCCCACTGTATACAGCTCTTCTGCCTCCCAGATGAGCACCTTGACTAGTGAGCTCTCAGAGTGAGGTACCTTTCTCAAACTCACCACTTCAGACTATTCCACTTTGCATGAAATACTGACACAGTCATTAAGCCGGAGTGGGAATGATTCTAATCCCAGTTGCAAGCTCCTGTTCTGAATCAGGCAGGGTGGCTTTTTTTTCATGTCATACTAGGGTGCTCTCCTACTGCACTAGGTGCTTAACCCCATGATAGGGCCCACAATTGCGAGTCCCAAGTGCACTACTTCTGAGAGGCAATGATGAGGCTCCATATCTCTCCTCAGAATTTCCTGCTAGCTATCTTTAGTTGGCTTCCTGCCCAGCATTTTGGCTTTGGTGAGTTCCTGTTTTAGGCACCTCACTCTCCCCATGCATTGTGTGGAGAGTCTGGGCACCTCACTCAGGATTGTGAATTCCACTAGCTGGCAGGGCCCCTGGGTCCTCCTGTGAATCTGATCCAATATGTCCTATGCCTATTATAAAAATACGGCATGCAAGCTTAAATTGGTGTTATGGTTGTGGGGAATATCCTCGAAAAAATTCTGTCTACATTACACTATATCATGATCACTGCCACTTGATTTAGAGGGCTTTTCAGCAGTGGTGCTCAATAAGATGATGGCACAGCCACATCATCTTTAATGTCATTAAAAAAAAGGTAAAAATGTTAAGGTATTAATGTACAGTCTTTAACTGCATCCTCTGCCAGCAGGTATTTTATACAGAAATTATCCTGCTTCACTTCAATTTGTGTCTTCTTGATAGCTGCAATAGTTAGAGAGCAGTTGGGAGGCAGGTAATATGTGTTTATCATAACCTCTCTCCAAATCTTAATAAGTAATATCTGCCAGTACTTCTAGTTAAGTGTTTTGGGGCTTCGAAATACTAGGTAGCTGTTGCAATTACACTTGATTAGCATAACAATATTTTTAAACAACCCAAAATTATATTGCTGAATGCTGATTCCCAAAGGCAGGAAACTATGGAAAGATTACCTACCAGGCTGGCATTTTCAAAGAGATGATCATCCCTTTGTACAAAGGGCAACCCTCTACACAGAAACTCATGTGGGCAGAGAGTCAGAGAATTCAGGTAAATATAAAACTCTATTCCTTGTTCCAATCCCATTTTCCTCCTCCATTTCAGGGTCAGATTGGGAAGGGAAACCACTGCAGATATTTTGTGGCTCAAGTGTGGAAGGCCAGAAGAAGAAAGCTGAAGGGCTAGAGTTAATTTTTTTTTTGTTTCAAAATACTTTCCCACTGTAAAAGAAAAATACATTGTAAGTCTATAGCAGCTTTTATCTAAAGATTTCCAAGCTCTTTATAAATATGTTTTTAAGTGAATAAGACTCTCAGCATAATTTAATAGAGGTATACGTTATTATTCCTGTTGTGTAGATTGAGGAATTAGGGCATACCAAAGTTAAGTGCGATATTGTCAAACTATCCACTATCTCACTATTGTTTCCATAAGAGAAACAAATGATTCTTTGCTTTCTCTTCCCGGTAGTAATCACTCTCTGCTCAACTTTTCCCTCAAGTCACTGAGTTACAAGAGACTCCATCCCCATTGTTCACAACCAGTGACAGATGAAAAATGGTCTTGTGGCTAAAAGGAACACCTTAGGGTATGTCTACACTGCAACATTTTGAAATAACTTAGTCCTGGTCTACACAGCAGGCAGTTATTTTGAGATAATGTCAAAATACTGTCTAGCTGGAGGACTTCTTACTCTGACTCCTGAAACCCTCAGGGTGCGTCTAGACTGGCAAGATTTTGCGCAAAAGTGGCCGCTTTTGCACAAAAACTTACTAGCTGTCTACACTGGCTGCTTGAATTTGCGCAAGAGAACTGACTTTGTAATGTACAAAATCAGTGCTTCTTGTGCAAATACTTTCACACTCCTGCTCGGGAAAAAGCCCTCTTGCGCAAGAATACTTGTGCAAGAGGGCCAGTATAGACAGGGAAGATCTGTTTTGCGCAAAAAAGCCCCGCTGGCTAAAATGGCGATCGGGGCTTTCTTGCGCAAAATCGCGTCTAGACTGGCCACGGATGCTTTTGTGCAAAAGCATCCATGCCAATCTAGATGCTCTTTTGTGGAAATACTTTTAACGGAAAAACTTTTCTGTTAAAAGTATTTCCGCAAACTCATGCCAGTCTAGATGCAGCCTCATTGTATAAGGAGTAAGGGAAGTCGGAGGAAGAGTGCTCTATTTTGAAATAAGTGCTGTGTGGACGCTCCGAATTTCAAAATAAGATATTTCGAAATAAGCTACGCAATTGACATAGCTCAATTTGTGTAGCATATTTAGAGTTAAACCCTGCTGTGTAGATGCGCCCTTACAGACTAACAAATAAATCATGAGCTTTTATGGATAAAACCCACTTCATCAAATGAGCTGATTTTAACCAGAAAAGCTCATGGTCTAATATATTTGTTCATCTCTATGGGTACATCTACACTATGGGACAAAGTTGAATTAAGATATACAACTTCAGCTACGTTAAGTGTGTAGCTGAAGCTGAAGCAGCTTAACTTGGGTTTTGGTGCTGTCTACACTGCAGAAAGTTGAATGAAGAACACTCTTCCTTTGATTTCCCTTATTCCTCATGAAAGCATGGTTACCGGCATCAACTGAAATGCCCCTCTCACTTCCAATTGCTGTCTTCACTAGACTGTTAATTCGATCCCTGGAAGATTGACAGCAGCAACTTCAATCTTCCTTCGTACCGTGGACGTAGCCTAGGGTGTGGTGGTGAGGCCTGCATTCCCCCCTCCACCCCTTCCCTACTACTGATGAGCCAGAAGCAAGTCTCTAGGAACATACGCCATTGTGTCAAGAACGAATTGTAGATAAGGGCATGAACATAATCTTGTTTACCTAAATGTACTGATCATGTAAACAAAGTCAAAGGACAAGCTGTACAGCTGAGCCATACTGTAACAAGCAATGAGTAACCCCCAGAAATTTCCAAACTGCCAGACAAGCTAGAGACACAGTATTTAAAGCTGCACCAGAGCACAGGAATTTGGACCTCAATGATGGGCTTTGGGTATCGGGGCCTCAGAAACAGAGACAGTTTCCCACTTCATCTGCAGCCGAAACAGGTTTCCCGGCTAGCGGAAGGGATTTAAGAAATGCCGCTATTCCTATCATGTCGTTCTTTTAGTAAAGGGGCACAGCTGATAGCTGTCAGAAAATAAATTGCTTGTGTTTGACAGATACCTGTGTAGCTTTTTTTGTACTTTGAGAACCCAGTGTCGGACCCGAGACTCACTCTTGCCGGCAACAGTTACAGTCTAACACGGCTAGCCCTCTGAAACTTGTGCTTAAAGTCAAAGAATGTGAATTAAGAAATCCTGGGGTTTCTTCTTAGGTTGGGCCTGACTCACAATGTTTCTTTAAACAGGACACTCCTGTCTGTTTTTTTTAAAGCATCCATTAAATTTTGGGTGTTTCAGTTTTAGGGTGCTCAAATTATTGCTGAATAATACAGTACATGATATGTACATTAGATTTCAAATATAAGCTATTCCATTATATACAATTATCTCTCAGGTACAGTATAATTAATAATTAACTGCCGTGACTATTTAAGGCTCGATTTTGTAAATTATAATTTCATATTTAGTAAATCTAGTATTGTAATGCTGTGCATATTAATGGTACAATTTTCATAGAAGTGCCAACATAATTCATGCATTTGAATCACACTGGCACTTTTGAAAATGGTAACCTTACGGGATATATAGTTAAAATAATAACACCTATCTCTACATAGTGCTTTTCATCAGCCAGTTTCAAAGAATTGTACAAAGGAGGTAAGCATCATTGTTTTCATGTTACAGATGGGGAAACTGAGGCAGAGAGTGAGGGAGGGACATGGCTTGTCATAGATCTCCTAGCATCCACTGCCAGAGCTGGGAATAGAACCCTGGTTTCCGTGTTGCTTTATAACCCGTCTCTGCATGCAGAATTTGAAATATTTATGAAATAAATACATAAGTCCCAAGGCTGCTTCTTGAACACAAGGAAGAAGAGGGCCTATCCATGGAGAATCAAAATTCTATTGTGATGAAGGGCTGGGTCCATAAACTGTACCCTATTCCAACCTACGTTTTACTCTGACTTACTGACTCCATTTTATTATAGCTCATCAAAATATATGCCCATGATGAAACACAAAAGAGTAAGGGCAAATTAATTTTCCACCAAATAGTTTGTAAAATTTAAATTTGATCTATGAGTAACAAATATTAGTGCTATTTTAAATGGCTATTACTACTTTGAATATGAGAAAATGGCACATCAAAACTCTAGAAAGAAGATGGGAGAAAAGTCCTACGACTTAATTATTAGGAGAGTCCAGTATAACAAGTAATTGGTTCAGGTGCATCTTTATTCATGAAATACTCCTTATTCATAAAATAATAATAGAGAGAAATGAGTATTTCACAGTTCTTGAGTAATCTGAGACCAACACTGTTTTGAACTACAGATGGTAAGAAATTAATCAGTGACCAATATATGTGATACATAATTAACATTTATGGAGCAGCTCCAAATGTTTTTCTCAATGTAGCTAATCATTAACGATTTTCAACATGTAGTCCAAGGTCTAGCGTGTTTCAGCAGCAGCCCTGGGAACTACAAGTTGTGAACTACAAACTGTGGCATGTTGGGAGAACTTCCTGGCTCCTGCCAGGATGTGCCCTCTGCCCCCAGCAGGGTCTCAGCAAGGACTGTGCTAGAAGCAGAACGTTGGCTGCATGCTGAGAGAAGGGGCTGCTGAACTGTTTTCCTCTATGTTTTTTACAGAACAAAGCCTGTTCCTGGTGATTTGTCGGAGTGGGTCTGGTCTGAGGTGCACTCACACATACACAATGCAGAGCACAACAAGCAGCCTCAGGCCTAGCTCCCCCCCACCCCCCACAGTGGTGTAAGAAGTCACAAGCTTTCCCTATGCTGAATAACCTCACACTGGGCTAGCCAACAGAAGGGGTAACAAACACCTAAATTGTTTCTGGCTGGAAATCCAGTCCTTTATGCCCCTTTGTGATGTGTAGATGCACTGACAATATTTGCATACCATGAAAGGCAATGATTGTTCCTTATTAACAGGCCTAGTGGTCAAGATATCCCAAAGGAGACTGGAAGAAATATAAGCCATCGTTCATTGCGTCCAGGTCTCCCCCTTCACCACAGAAGCATTCTGATCTGTTCATAAACAGCCTACAAGTTTTGCTATTCAAAATTATTCATGAATGTAATCATCAAACTTGCAGTGGCGGTTGCTAGTTGTGCAACAGGAAAGGCTAAACACAAGCATTTCCATAGGAGTCCATATCACTATCCCACTTTGGCTTATTGGCCAAAATGTTATTGAGTTGGTCTTCTGAGCTTCGAGGCCTGGCTGTGTGATTCAAACCAAGAAATCATGTGACACACCCATGAGCATAGTAGTGTAATGCTGTCACAAAACACCCTCTCCCTCCCACACACGAAAACCCTATTGATGGTCTTCTCCCTGTCATGAACCTAACCCCCCTCTTCCCATTTGAGACATAGGTTTAAAATGCTGTTTGGATTATAAATGAAAATTAGATTACTTGTTTCTGTTTGCTCTCTCACTTTAAGAACAGTCATTTGATTTAGTGGAAAAAGCTATACAAGGCATAAGGTGACCATATTTGGTTCCTTAGGCTATGTCTACACTGCAATGCTATTTCGGGATACCAGAGTACTGTATTCCAAAATGGGTATCCCGCATCTTAACAGCAAGCTTGTTATTTTGGGCTCGCTATTCTGATGTTCCTGAAAAACCTCATTCCACGAGGAGTAAGGGACGTTTCGGAATAGTGGGTTATTTCAAAATGTGGTGCTGTATAGACAGCACCAAATTAAGAAATAAGCTATTTCAAAATAAGATCAAAATAAGATATGCCATTTGCGTAGCTCAAATTGCATATCATGTTTTGAACTACAGTGTAGATATAGCCTTACAGCCCCTGACCTGCTCTGTGTCCTTGAAAAAAGTCACTTCCTTTCTCGGTGTCTCAGTTCCTCTATCTCTAAAATGAGGATATAGATATTTAGCCTCCTTCATAAAATGTTTCAAGATATGAGAAAAGTGCTATATAAGTGCTATGGGCATTCAAAGAGGAGATTGCTCCTATTGCTCAGGAGAGAAATGAATCTCATTGATCAAGAGTCAGAAATATTAAAATAGCTGGGTGAAGAAGATTCAGTTTTGCTTGGTTCTAGTTAGTGCTTTCAATCTGCTTTTATGAAGAAGAAATTAATCTGGTATTTTTTAACAAAAATGAAGTTTTTTGCTCATAACAGTTATTCCCTTAGTTTTATAGTCTAGTGTACTACCAAACAAAAAGACAGGGTTGTATGCTGTCTAAGGTCTTGAATACATTGGAAAGAATTTGCTACTGTTATAGCTTTATTGGAACATTTATACTGGTAAATCCAACTAACTGGTAAATCCTATACTAACGTGTATGCGCACACACGCGTGCATACACACACTTTACCTATACTGGCAAAGAGTGTTTTTAGCTAGCATAGCTTTGGCTACATAAGGCAAATTTTTGCTTCTATAGCCATGTCTGTTAGGAGTATGAAAAAAAATTAAAACTTATTGCAAGCACATCGATACAACCAAAAGTGTTAAGGGTACAAAAGATCAAAATGAAGAGTATGCAGCATTTTTTATGTTTAACAGACTTAGCTTCCAGATCCTGACATACAAAGCAGCTGTGTTGTGCATCTCTCACTATCCCTGCACACCATTTCATGTGCTTGTGTTATTCTTATTCCTATCTGCCACTCCCTTCTGTGCATTTCCTATAGAAATAGCTGTGCTTTATTGGCATTTCTGTGATCTGCTCATAAGCTTTCACAGTGAATCATGCAAGCACAAAAGTGAAAAGGGACAGTTTTGCAAAAAAAATCTTAGTTTTCAATTCACAAATATTAGTGCTGTAAACACTCAGAACATGTTTACAGGTACTACTAAATTACATGTATTCTGAAAGGTAATTTTTAACTTGTTTTCTATTATTTATTAATACATATCAAAGATATATATTTGTATAAGCACCACATGTCTTTTTTATGCACTTTATAGATGCATTACTTACCCTTTCTCTCTTCCTCTCCAAAGAAATATTATCAGGAAATAAGCTGATTTAATTTTAACCCACAAATGTATTTATTTTGGCAAAGAATCTATTTTTCAACATGACCGAATCTGTTTTTAAAAGAAAGCGCTAGTGCTTTTCTATTGATGTCTAATAGATACACAAATATTTCTGAAATTAATTACATAAAAGTGAAAAGTAATACAAAGAAATGCAAAAGATTCAGATATCCATGCAGTGAATGGCACATAGCTTCAAGCAGGCTGCTGTATGTGCAAAATGACAGCTAGTAGGATGACGAGAAACTCATTTTGTAAAGAAAGAATGGAAAAAGCAGGAAGTGCTGTGTACAGGCAGTCCCCGGGTTACATGGATCCGACTTACATCAGATCCCTACTTACAAACGGAGTGAGGCAACCCCGCACTAGCTGCTTCCCCCCAGCAAACCAGGAAGACACGAAGCTAGCGCCCCCCCCCCCCCAGCAGACCAGGGAGACGCTGAGCGGCTTTTCTCAGCAGACACCTCAGTTTGAGAATAAAGGACTGAGGGAAGTGAGGTGTGGGAGAATAAAACTGAGCTCTGGAGAAATGTTTGGCTAGAGTTTCCCCTACAATAGGTACCAGTTCCGACTTACATACAAATTCAACTTAAGAACAAACCTACAGTCCCTATCTTGTACGTAACCCGGGGACTGCCTGTATTACTTTAAGGAATTTCAATGCTTGATTAAAAAAATTGGGCCTGGTCCTCACTGGAGGAGAAGGTCATCCTAAGATACACAATTCCAGCTATGTTAATTGTGTAGCTGGAGCTGACGTCTCTTAAATCCCCATTCACGCTGCAGGAAGCCATCAGCTTCCCTTACTCCTCACAGACTGAGGAGCACCGGACACCAGTGAGGGCTTCCTTCAGTGTTCAATTTAGGGGTCTACACTAGACCCGCTAAACTGAATGCTAGAAGATCAACCTCTGGAGGGTCGATTTTCTCTGTTGCTTCTAAAACTTTGTGGAATCAATTTATTAATAACATAAGAGCAACCTGAGACCTTCATCCTACTGCTCTTGAAGTTAATAGCAAAACACCATTGATATCAGGTACAGGATCAAGTCTCTACAATCTGTGTGCTTTGGTTCCCCATTGATAACTTATGTTGTGAAAATAAATGTATTAATATTCAGGAGGAAGCAAGTACCTAAATAGAACCTACTGCTCATCAAGAGAGTTTAGGAGATTTGAACAACATGAAGTATGTCAAAGCTAAAGTAATAAATCCTCCATAGAAGAATATCCCAGTTTCATTTGATGAAAACCCTTTACAAAGATTATTTGTGAGGTACAGCTACTAGAAAGCAGAATAGTCTAATTTTTAGCTTCAGCACCATTAATGTGAATAATTAGTGAAAGAATGTTTGCTGTCAGCTAAACTGGCATTTCCTTGAGAGACGAGATAATCTGGATGATGAAAGAATAGCCCTTTGAAATTACTGTACTTTTCTATTTAGAGTCAAATAATTTATGAAGTAATTTGCATTTCTTTGTTAATATATATCAACCTTTTTTATTATAATCATGACAGAAAACTACTTACTAATTTTGCCTATTTTGAACATTGAAACAGCGGACAAGAATTTGCTTAGCAAATAGATAATGCAAGTATGTTTGTACATGTGAATTTTTCTGATTTTATTACTGATTATTTTCCCTTTCCTGTATTTCCAATGATTCCTTTTATTGCTAAATTTTCCTGTATCTTCGAGACAACAGTAATACTCTCCTTAGTGTGGGTACTCATGGCAAAAAAACCAAACAAACCTTGTGGATAGCAGACGGCATAGAAGTCAGTGCTGCTGTATTTTTAGAAATATACTATTTAGCTTATTTCCAGTTGCATTGTGGACTCTTCAGTCATAGATGAGCAAGTATCATTTGCTTAGCACTCTGCAAAATGGCAAGTATTGTCATGAAATCTTTTGATGTTTGGAAAATAAGAACGTGACCAAATGAATTTAAAAATATATTCAGTGTAAAATATATCTGACAAACTGAGTGAAAATTGAGAAATCCAGAATTATGCTTCATATAGAAACTTTGTTTAATTTTCTTTTCAATTTTACACCTGAGCAGCCATGTGTCTATTGGAGTCAGGAGGGGCTTGTTTTTCCTAACCTTTGTAATAGTGTAACCCGCACACTTGCTGGATGTGCTTCACTGTCACATCTAGTGGCAACCCAGACCTCTTATAGAGGGAAAGAATGAACTTGCTCTAGCCTTAGCTGAGAGCCAACTGGCTTTTAGCTCAAGAATGGAGACCCATGTACTAAGCTACAGAATTCCCAGTTTAGTTCCACCTGGGAGAGTTACAAGAGAGAACTGTAAGAGTGAAGGCAGATCATGATGAAATCTGCAGCAGTCACCTTCTGAGCTTTCTATCCCACCAACCACTCCCTAAGCCTGCTTGTCTCAATGAATTTTTAAAAAGTGCAGCAGAAGCTCCCAGCCCTGCTATTGGATCTGCCAGATACACCTCTGCATTCCTGTTGGTAGAGCAAAGGATAGCCAGCCCTGGGAAGGTGGAGGGGAAGGGGGAAGGAAGTGAGCTACCTTTTCAGTCAGTGTGGCTGTGGCTGTGGCTGAGTCGGGGGGGGGGGGAGGGGGGGGAAGAGCCTGGAGAGGAATAGCAGCTTTTGGCTGGCTGGTGAGGAGAGAAGAGTAAGCCAAGGAAGGTGACTGCTCACCTTTGTGTTTTGCATTTGCTGCTTCAGTGCTGTTCTTGCCAAGATGGAACCAGTACCTCAGGAGTGCTGATTCCAGTCCCCTTGCTCCTGATTTCAGCCATGAACCAAGCCACAGTTTGCATTGATTGGATCTTTTGTTGTGCTTGAGGAGCCTGCGTTCCTTTCATTCTGGTGAGGGAGAGGAGTAAGAAAAGAAATCTGCCTGCATTGCTCTCACTCCTGGCTGGAGGGGAGACAGGAGTCAGTGGGGGAGACCACAGCCTCTCTTTTCCCCTAAATGGCACCATTGTATCCATGTTTCCCACCTTTGTCACAGCTCCCACTTTAAGAAGCACCTTGGCATTGTGACTGGGAGAAAGAGACATACCAACATTCTGATGCGTTCCAGCATTCTCCACCTGCCAATCCCGGAAGAGACCCTTAAGGCTGCTCTAAATTGCTTAATGAGCCAATCTAGGCTCCCCAAATGGCAGCAATTTAAAGATAACACTTAAGGCTACATTTTCAAGGAGGCTTTACATAGCTAAACTACTCCACAAAACTACCACCTAACTCAGTGGTCCCCAACGCGGTGCCCGCCAGGACATTTATGTGCGCCCACCGAGTGACCAGGATCGGCCCAAGCCATTCCTGCACCTGGGATGCATTGCACATGCGCGGCCCCCGCCCCAGGCATGCGGTGAATGCGCAGCCCTGCCCCCAGGCACCTGGCAACCCCAAAAGGTTGAGGACCACTGACCTAACTGATGCCTAACAATGGATTCCTAGGGGTGCCTTGGGAGTTTAGGCACCTACACAAAATTAGGCACATTGGCAAGCTGTAGCACATTACACACACCACACAAAGCTGTCTTCCTTTTTTCGCCATGGAGCTGTTTGGTGCCTAGCTCCGAATGAGGCATCACCCCACACATCCACTCCTCAAAAGAGACAGCTCTGATGCTGCCACTATATCCAGTAGCCCAGTAATTAGGACACTCACCCAAGATTTTGGAGCAACAACAGGAACCTGGATTTCCAGTTAGCCTAAACACTAAGCTATAGAGCCATTGCCGCTTCACCTCTGGCTCAATTAATATTTAATAATTTCATAAAAATGGAACATTTAATGAGAGATATACAGAGATTTAACACACCCTCTCTGCCCAATAACATAATGATTAGTGTATTCCTATCCGAGATGGGAGACTGTGGTTAAACTCCCTGCCCCAAATCCTTCCATAGAGCAAGGAATCTGAGTGTGAGTCTCCCATATTACTTATAAGGAAGGGAATAACTTTTCAGGAGAAAGGGTTGGCTTGGTTTAGGTATCTAATCCTCAAGGGAAGAATTCTCATCTGAGAGCCCAGCCCAGATTTACATCCCTTTGCAGGGCAGATTTTAGGACACACCCCTTTCCACAGCTTTTCTCTTGCTCCCCACTTAGCAGGCTGGCTTGTGTGAATCCCTTTTTAGCTGCTTCATTCTCCCCAGGCATTGTACAAGGCACCTAAAAGTTAGTCATTGCAACACCCCAGTTCCCCTGGTGAATTAAGTCCACATTATTTTTTGTGAGAAAGAGTTGAGCTGTTCTAAGCAGTTTATGCTTCTGACTCACTATGAACTAAACAAATAAATTGTTACAATGTCTGGTTTCAGCATAGCCAAATGCAGCTTGCAAGCATGAAGTTGCCTGAAGCAGTATCACTTCAAAGCAAACCTGCATTTGCTACAGCAAAAGTTGTATTCAGCAGGCAAAGCTTGAATTTCAAATCCCATTTCCCAAATGGAAATATGCAGTGTTACAGGGTAGCTGGTTCTCTGAGGAGGTCAGTCACCCAGCCTACCTGTGACAGAGTCCACTGAGGAGAACAAGCAAATCAGATCCATCTGTGAGTAGTTCATTGTCTAACTATCTGAGTGATAGTTCATTAGCTATGGAACATCTGGGCTAAAAAAGGATTAAGAAGGCTCAGTCAATAAGGCTAGTAGAATAAGACTTCAGGGGAGTTAGTTCGGATGCTGATAAGAAAGGTACCCATTGAAAGAAGATGTTTTGAAAGAAGGGATATAAATTCCAGCCCTTGGGAGAGCTGATCCAATGAAGAGCCCTTTCTATGCAATGGCAGGCAGTGGCGGAGGAGCTATGTGCTCTTCTAGAGAAGAGTAGCAGCGGTTTGATGTTGTGAGCCCCCGAGTCCAGAGAAGGAACCTGTCCTGAGGTGATGGCAAGAGGCTTGAATCCAAAAAGGGCCCGAGGCTGAAAGGGCCTTAGCAGTAAGGATTCTGGATGAAGGAAACAGATGGATTCAGATTGAACAGACAGACTAATATTAACTCAGCTTGTAGCTAGGATGCTGGGGCGAAGGCTCGGTTCTGTACCATGTTTGGCCTTTAGTTAAACAGAGCCCTGAAGGAGCACTGTTTATTACATGAGAGCCTAACCGAAGTCCGTGGAAGCCCATTGGTGAAAATGAAGCAGGGGTCTACCTGGGGTTTCACACAGGGCAGCGAGGGGATGGCAGGCCAGGCTTTAGTGAAGTGGGTATTCCATAGCTTAGTGCCCACCATTGAAGGGAGAAAGCAAAATGTTATTGCTAAACTCATTTCTCAAGTTAGAGGTATGTGAGCATTAGATCCTGCTGGGTCCTTACAGGTAACTGCTAATTAATCACCACAATTCTGTATAATCCACACATCATCATTGCACTTGTGCCTTCAAGGTTAGTTCCCAAAGAACACATTCTATTAGTTCAGACTAGGGATGTTAAAAAGCAGGTAATTGTAACACAGAGATGTGGCTGCTCTGTGGAGGGGAAGGAAGTGGGGCTGGAGCAGTAAAAGGATGAGAATTCCAAGACCCACCCCCAACCTCTACCCCGAGATCTGTTTCTGCATATGCGACGGGGTGGGGGCTGACAATCCCACTGAAAGAGGCAGGGGAAAAGGATCAGAACTGCTAGCAGCTTCTCTGGCTACCCGACAGCCCCCAGCCCTATCTCCTCCCAGGTTATGTGGGAGGGACAGGAGAGGGGAAAGGAAGAGTGTGGAGGTCCCAGGCTGGATGCAGAGTGGAGCTGAGTCACATGGCGTGGTCATGTGCTTCTCCTTTAGCTTGTGTGCCCTCTTCCTCCCCTACCAGTAAGAGGTTTGTTCACTTGTACCACTGTTTAGACAAGTATAGAGTGAACCTCTCTAGTCCAGAACTCTCTGGTCTGGAAACATCCATCATCTGGATTGATTTTAGTTAACTGGTTGTCCACTTTTCATGGGTGTGGCCAAGTTTCCTGGGTCCTATAAAGTTTGTTTGCAGCCACCAGTCCTAGCTCTCAGCCTTTGTCTACACTGCAGGGTTTTTGCACAAGAACCTTTTTGTGGAAGAGATCTTGCCATGTAGTCTAGACATACCCTGAGAGAATGTCTACACTTGCCCCGTAGTTTGGACTAGTGAGGCAAATGAAGCATACCAAAGTTGCTAATGAAGTGCGGGATTTACTTGAGGAGTAACAGTTAATTTGAGGGAAGGGTTTTGGATTGGACTACCGTTCTACCCGCAGCAAGTTAAATCAGGGGACCGGCCTTTTAAAATGGCAACCGGCTGTGAATATGCTAATCAAGCACAGGATATTTAAATCCCGCGTTTCATTAGCAACTTTAATATGCTTCATTTGCCTCCCTAGTCCGAACTAGGGGGCAAGTGTAGACATACCCTAAGTGCAGCCACTCATGTCTCTTACCCTTATAGCTCTCTCAGGGTGGAATTCTGCAATTAGTCCACTCCATAAACTGGGCCCTGGGCCACAGTTCCCTCTGTAGCAATCATGCTAACTATGCAGGTTTTACTGAGTTCAAGGAACTGCAGGAGCCAGTGGTACATGGTGACCAGCCTTCTTAAGTCCCTCTCTATGGACTGGTCCACACTACCTCTTATGTCAATGTAACTTATGTCATGCAGGTGTCTCTTAGCAATAAAGTTTCATTGAATTTCAGCAGCAACCACACTGCACTGTTTTGACAGGAGATGCTCTCTTGCTGACATTGCTCCAACTCCAGAAGAGGAATAAGCTATTAGAGCAATGGGGGAGCACTCTGTTAGCATAGCTTGTTTTCACCAGATGTGTGATAGCCAATATAGCACAGTAATGTAGATCTGCCCTTTTTCTTCTTTAAAGAACTTTGGCTCACTGTTTCTTTGTACTTCCCTCTTGCTGTATCCTCTGGTTTATATTTACATTGTAAGCTGCTTTGAACAGGGAGCCTCTTTTCATTGTGCTTGTACGATGCCTCATACAATAGGGTTCTGGCCCCTGAGTGGGACTCCTTGATGCATTAATACCATTTATTATTGTAACAGTAAAACAATTAACTGGCTATGGGCACCTCTGTTTTGCCTAAAGGCTCACCATCCTGCTGATAACTAGACATCCTAACGTCTTCAGCGGCCCAGCAGTTGTCTGTGTCTTAACCATAGTTCCACCCTTCCCTAACCTAATAGTCTTCCTTTTTCAACATGATGCAGTTCTTTTCCTATGCTGGTACCATATCTTAACAGCCCTCACATGTTCACAGAGAAATAGCTTATCTTGAGCCATACTTTCCCTTCTTGTACAGTTTTTCATGCTGTTTCATCCTGAACTAAACCAATATTTTCATATCATACAGAAGATCTCAATAACCAGAACAAAATACCAGGGTCAAACTATTAATAAATTGTCACAGAGCAGCTCCAACATCTATCACATTACATTTGTACTGTTTTTATGCTGGTAAGCATAACAAAGGAAAGGAAACTGGGTTAAATACTTCATTACGCATTCGACACAAAGACTTACTTTATTCCTTGGAGTTGCATCCATACAAATGCAATGAAAGCAAGTAGTTTCCACACTGAGGTGATAATTTGAAGGCAATGGGTTACTCAGATGTCACTGAGGGCACAGACTACCCTGAACAGCCTTAATTAGAGGAAGGAGAAAATGCAGCTTGAATGTCACAACCCATATTGGGTGTAACAGAAAGACATTAGCAGTAACAGACAATATTTAGAAAGACTCTGAATATTCACTATGTATTAAGAGGCAGACAGAAATAGCATAATAGTAGCTTGTGGTCCCCAAGAGTTTTTGGTCACAATTTATACCTAATTAAAAAAGAACACTGCCTTAATTTTATCATTGTGTCTGGTGTGATTTTTGTCCTCTGACATTTTCAAACACTCCCCTGAATTGTCTGTGATGCTTTTCTACTACCAGCATTACAGGTAGAGAATTAAAGATCCCAGATGTTCAGAAATGAAGATCTTTAAGATGATTTGTAGTATAAGAAACACTGTCAATGGTCCTTACCTTGCAACTATATCAAATTACTTGTATCAGCTAAAGAAGAACTCATTGCCAACTAGTTTCTTCAATGAAGGACTGACTTTTTTAAAAATCTTGAAACTTACAGGTTTCCCTGTATTCTGAATTTAAAAAAAAAAAAAACATAGATCCTAACTATGCACCACAACTAGTCACATGAGACAAGGTTTTAAAAAAACAACCATGGTTAAAACCCACTATGCTACAAACACATTGAACCAATGTGGCAAAGAATGTGAAGAGAAGAATATTTTCAGTTGCGTATATACCAATGTTAGGAGTCTGGGTAACAAGCAAAAGGAATAGGAAATTCCAATTGATGAAAAGAAAATTGATATAATTAGTATTCCTGAAACCTGGTGGGATGATTTGTATGATTGAAATTTACAATCTCTGATAATAGTCTATTTGAGGAAAAATAGAGCGGGTAAAAAGTTGGGTGAAGGTGTTACTCTATATTACAAAACTCCAGTACTTGTTCTAGAATTATTGATAACTCATAACTGCAGGATCTCCACTGCATGTGGATCAATATGCTACCTAACAAGGCCACGGGGGTATCTGAGAACAGGATGACTTATTGCATTAGTGCCTGCCTGTAATTTGTGGAAAGACAAATTGTGTTGCAATGGGGGACATCAGTTTTGGAGACATATGTTGAAGGACCAGTCAAGAGTAAAACATTCGATTTTCTAAAAGTTATACATGATAATTTTCTGATAGAAAAGGTATTGCATCCAACATGAGGTAACTATTTTGGGCTTCATTATGATGGATAAAGATCAATTAATCACTGGACTGGAAATGGGTTGGTGTCTAGAGAACTGTGATCGTGACCTGATTACACTCAATATGGGCAAACAAAAGAAAGTTCCAACCAGTAATATGAGATCTAATTTCCCTAAACTGAGAAAAATTATATGTGATATTGACTAAAAAGAAATTTAGGGAGACAAATGTGAATGAAAATTGGCAGTTCTTTAAAAACAGTTTACTAGATGGCCAATCTCAGTGGTGAAATGAAGACAGCAATTTATATATATAAGTTTAAGTTGTAAAACCTACCAGTGGAATGATAAGTCTCACTCTCTCTCTCTCTCTCTCTGTGTGTGTGTGTGTGTGTGTGTGTGTGTGTGTGTGTGTGTGTGTGTGTGTGTAAAATGAAGATGAACCAAGGACCAACTAGAAGTAAAGCCAGATATATTCACATTAGAAATAAAGCACACATTTTTAACAATGAGGGTGATTAACCATTGGAACAAATTATCAAGGGAAGTGGTGAATTTTCCTCTCTTGGTGGCTACAAATCAAGACAATGCCTTTCTGGAAGATATGTTTTAGTTAAACATGAGTTATGCTTTAGTCAGACACAAGTTATTAGGTTCAATTTAGGAGTAATTGTGTACAATGAATGACCTGTCATATACAGGTCAGCTAGAAGATCTAATAGTCTCTACTGTCCTTAAACTCTGTGAATCAATTAATTTCATTCTGATATGTCCTTTTCCCACTATGTTTTATTTCCCCATCCACTAATGATTTTTTTTAAAACAAAAGTTAGATGCCAAGTTCACATTCAGTCTAAGGTCCAAGTAAGAGGACAACATTTGCAGCTGAGAAGAGCCGTGTGAGGCTGCAGGATTGCAGCTAATGTAGAATAAATTATAAGAGTTAATAATTTTTAAGCTTTTCTAGTTTAAATTGTCAAACCTGATCTAATGCAGAAGAGTCCATAGCCCACATAGAGGTATAATTACAAATATTTAAGAAATGCCTTATTGTCTGATCTTATAAAAATAGCATATTTAAGACACTGCAGGAGGTTTTATTCAATATATTCCAGCTCTCCTGACTGACTTCTGTCAACTGGTTTGTCTCCCTGCACTCAAACTGATACAGAAAAGAAATCTAGGGAAATACTGACAAGGTGAAGCTCTATACTGTGTGCAAAGCTGGTTAATACATCCTTTTTAAAGAATCCTAGTTAGGTAGCAATATATTTATAAAAACTTGGTGTTGCAAGCTATAAAGGGCCAAGTCTTTGGGTGGTGTCAATCAGCACAGCTCCATTAATTTTATTGAAGGTCCTCCTCTATATACCAATTCAAGATCTCGCACTTTGGTAGCTGGCATTCTCAATCATCATATTACTGTTGAATGCAGCCTGTAATTTAAAGTTACACAGAAGTGTTTTGTCTTAACTTGAAAACATATTTGATCTGAGATGTTATTTAGTATAATTGGGGGCATACCATATGAATCATATATTTTTTCAATTTTGTTTTAACATATTCTGATCCAGTGATTTCTTATTGTTCACTGCTGCATTTTACTTGTTGCTCTGTACTATCTGGCTGTGTCTACACTGGGCCACTTATTCTGGAAAAGCAGCCGGAATAAGCTGCGAGCTGTCTACACTGGCCGCTTGCTTTTCCGGAAAAGCAATGACGATCTACTGTAAAATTGTCAGAAAAACTGTTCCGGAAAAGGGCCAGTGTAGACAGCACAATAGTCTTTTTCGCAAAAAAGCCCCGATCGCGAAAATGACGATCGGGGCTTTTTTCCGGAAAAGCGCATCTACATTGGCCACGGACGTTTTTCCGGAAAAAGTGCTTTTCCGGAAAAGCATCCTGCCAATGTAGACGTGCTTTTTCCGGAAATATTTATAATGGAAAACTGTTCCGTTTTAAGCATTTCCGGAAAAGGGTGCCAGTGTAGACGTAGCCTTCATGTCTTCCTATTGGGTTGATTAAATCAAGTTCTTCAAAAAGGCCACCTATGGCAAACCTGTGCAGTACATGCAAGATAAGTATGTTTTTAAAGCAATAAACTATTTCCAGCAGTTAGCTGAAAGGGTGTAATTTAAGAATACACAGTATAGTGGTTTTGTTTGCTAGGAATCAGCTTGATTCATAACAATCAGACTGACCTATTGGGGAAATGATAAGTCTATAAATATAAAGGCTGTGATAAGAACTTTGGCTGGAATGGTGTCTAGTAAGATTTTCAAAAGTTTGTAGGTGCCTGCTGCCATGGGAGTTACAGAATGTAGCTCTTCTGGAAAGTGTCACTTGATGCCATGTGCACCTTTAGGCATCTAAATACCTTTAAAAATTTAGCCCATAATCTTCAAGGAATCCAAGCATCATTGTTGCTATTATTTATTTGTAGTCTGAGAGAGCCATCAATATGAGAGGTGCTGTGCAACTGATAGAAACACTGTATGTTCTGAAGATCTTAGTCCTGGTCTACACTAGACCAGGCAGGTTAGCTTAAAGCTGAGCCGCTGTGTTGTTTACATGGTGGGAGGCTGATAGGAGCACACACTCCCACCAGCTTCCCTTAGTCCTCATGGATCAAGGAGAACCAGATGCTGGTGGGGGCTGCCTTCAGCATTTCATTTGAGGGGGGTCTGCATTAGACCTGCTAAATTGAACAGTAGAAGATCGACCTCCAGAGAGTCAATCTTCTCCAAAGTGTAGACAAGCCCTTACAACCCCAACAAGTTTTGCTTAACATATAAACATAAAATTAAATGGCAATATAGTGTAGTAAAGGCAGGAACTTTGGAATCCAGTGTGTGTTATTTCCATTTTGACTGTCATTTTTATGCTTTTGTTGAAGATACAGAGATGTTCACAGAAGAAACGCATATGAAAATCATTTATAGTCAAATTTTGGTCCCAGAGGATTTTCTGCCTTTTATCACATGATGCTTCAAGAAGAAAGATGTAAATGAGGCAGGTCTCATCTTGTTTAGAGCAGAGTCCTAAGAGTTATCACACAGAAATGGGAGGTGTTGGCAAGTAATAGCTACACTGATGTCATTGGAAGTAACAGCCCTGCCTGATTTGAACAGTGGGTAAAACCAATAATTTCCTTAATTACTAATAAAACTAAATCTGATTATTACTCAAGAACAAAAGGACTTGTTGTAATTGTTGGAAATAATAACGCTGTTTTCTGATCATCCAAAAGCAGGTTTCTTATTTATTGTTCGGTGGGGAAGAGGTAAATCAATGTCACAACGTCTCATATGTATACACATCATCTTAATAATGTATATGTGTATGCATGTGCATACATATACACACAAAAGCATACTGAGAAGGTGTACACAATGTGCAAAAGAAATAAAGTACATAATTGCAAACATATAATTTGCAGTCACAATTATCATAATTGCATATTTAAACTGAATAATGGAACATGAAAACAAATAATTAGATACATTTACATATGCAACTGCAAGGTTCCTTTTACAACTGAAGTTCTTTGGGAGCGGGAACAGGAATGCGCTTCCTGGGTCAATGTACCTACACTACCATGTCTTCTTCCTTGAGTTCTGGAATTACTGATTTTAACATACTTACAGTTTCTTCATTAGAATAGAAACAAAAAATGACACTCAAGCTTCAGAAAATGTCTTTCTATTATTTAAAATGATTTAAACTGAATAAAAGGAAATTAATTCTTTGGGAACTATTATACCTGACAAAGCATGTCAGTATAAGGATAACACAGAGAGAGGTAAAGAAACTCTGTGTAAGCTCAAAAGTCTGTCTTTCACCAACAGACATTGGTCTAATAAAAGCAATTGTTTTTCCCACTTTGTGTCTCTGAAAACATATAGATGGAAACACAAATTAAGACACAGTCTTCCTTTCCCTGAATAAAAGTCAAGTTTCTAGCTATATACTGATTAGTTTATCACAACATGTGATATGAGACAAAGATGGGGAACCAAATGTATGCTTCAACTGAGACTATGCCAGCTCACCAGTGACTCATGGCGTCCTACCTAAAGCAGGTGTAAAATCTGATATGAAATAAGAGCTTGTTCCACCCTGCCTGAAAGCAATTCTCTACCCAAGCTAGGAGTTTCTAAGCTAACTTCTAGACTCAGTACCAAGCCCATTTTTAATTGTTATGTTAATCGTGTGAAAATGCTGACTGAATGCTATTACTATTGCTATTAGAGAAGTAGGGTTGTAGGCGTGGCATAAATGAGCATAAAAAAGCCCTCACATATAATTTTCTTACTGCCTTTGGACTAGCTGCAAACTACACTCTGGAATTCACAGTGTACTTTGATTAATGTCCTCGGCAGAGGTTTCTGAAAACTAAAGATCCAGGCTGCAGTCAAAAAAGCAAACAGGGTGTTAGGAATCATTAATAAAGGGATAGAGAATAAAATGGAGAATATCTTATTACACTTATATAAATCCACGATATGCCCACATCTTGAATACTGCATGTAGATGTGGTCTCCTCATCTCAAAAGAGATATACTGGCATTAGAAAAGGTTCAGAGACTGGCAACTGAAATGATTAGGGGTTTGGAACAGGTCCCATATGAGAAGAGATTAAAGGGACTAGGACTTTTCAGCTTGGAAAAGAGGAGACTAAGAGGGGATATGATAGGTATATAAAATCATGAGTGGTGTGGAGAAAGTGAATAAGGAAAAGTTATTTAATGTAAGAACTAGGGGACACCAAATGAAATTAATGGGCCACAGATTTAAAACAAATACAAGGAAGTTCTTCTTCACACAGCACATAGTCAACCTGTGGAACTCCTTGCCTGAAGAGGTTGTGAAGGCTAGGACTATAAAGGGTTTAAAAGGGAACTAGATAAATTCATGGAGATGAAGCCCATTAATAGCTATTAGCAAGATAGGTAAGGAACGGTGTCCCTAGACTCTGTTTGTCAGAGCGTGGAGATGGATGGCAGGAGAGAGATCACTTGATCATTACCTGTTTGATGCATTCCCTCTGGGGCACCTGGTATTGGTCACTGTCGGCAGATAGGATCCTGGGCTGGATGGACCTTTGGTCTGATCCAGTATGGCCATTCTTAGGTTCTTATGTTCTCAAATTTTGCAGGTACAAATGGATGAAATACCATTCCTTCAGAGACTTTGGCCCTTTATCTATTTTTATGCATATGCTAAATAAAAATTGGTCTTTCTCCATCAAAATGTGTACATTGCCAGCTCTCTTCTATTCAAATCTAAATAAAGGATAGAACTAATGAACTAAATCCTGAAGCAATTTCCAGATAAAATCTCACTGAAATTAATGGATTTGAGTCTCCCTTTTTTTGCACCTGTGTAAATTACAGATATCACTGAAGTCAGTGATATCACTGGTCTAAAATAGTGTAACAGGTCTATTTCTCATCTAACACTATGAATTTATGCTGGTGACATGCCACTAATTTCAGTGGAGTCACTGATTTCCACCACTGTAAGTAAGCACATCATCAAACCCAGCAGGCATTTTGTTCTATAAAGGTCAATTAAAACTGAAATAGTGTCTTCAGGATTTTGTCCAATGTAATCACCCTGTGACAAAAATAGATTAGTATAGACGTGAAAGGAGTTGTCATTAAATAAAACCTGCATTGCCTTAAATTGTAAACATTTGATTTGAGTCTCCTCAGACTTAAAATGATGCTCATCGTATGTGGGGTCCGGAAATTTGTCCCTACTAGTATAGATACTTTATAAGTGAAAGCAAAGTTAGGTCCATTTTCTCCTAGAGACAGACCCAAACCTAAACCTGTGATCTAAACTCTCCAAACACTGGGGAACATTTGAATCCTGATGTAAAACTTTGTTGCTTAATTATACCGCAGTACTCTTATTTTTTGCAGGGAGCTATATAATTTGAGGCAGGTAGATATTTAATATGGATATTAATGTAGTATTCATATTTAGTATGGAAATAATAGTGAGTGCTTCTAAAAGATTAACACTCATTATAATGAAGCCTCCTTCTAAATACCATGGATAAAATAATACATTGTTTAAATATTCTTTATCTTCAAAATAATTGTACTGACTTCTCAATAACTGCAACTCTCAAAAGATCTGTTAAATTAATAAAATAGTTTTAAGTATATCATTATTTTAGCAGTTTAATTATTATTTACTACACAAGTATAAATTTAAACCAGATCTCAGCCATGAGGAATTTACTGTTGCTTTGGGACTTTATTAATACTAATAATTTAAGCCTCCAATATAAGCGTGGGTGCAGAGAGGTAGACGAGGTCATTGACAAAAGGGATTCAAGAGAGATTTGGTTATAGGAGGTACAGGTGCACAGGGGAAAAAATCTGTTCTAAGCAGGTTTATTTACAAAATTTCTTTAAACCCAAAAGAATTATTGACCCTGAGCATTTATTCAGCAGTTTTGTAATGATCAGAAAATGACCTTTACAAAAGGCAAAGATGGTAAGCAAAATGGGATGTGCTGGTAGAGTGGAATTTCCATGTAATTATTAAATTCTTATGCATTACCTTGCTTTCTGTTTAGTTTGCAATAATTTTAGCAAATTAATTCCAGATCCTGAAGCTTTTATTCATGATTGTATGGATGACAAGGGTCTTAATTTGTTCTAATATAACCATTTGTGTTCCAAACTGTGGGTCAAACTCTGGCAAGTGCAGGGAAAATCCTCTCTCCCTTTTCTCCCTAAAATATACACACCTGTGCACTTTAAAAACTACCTGGAACAGAACCTAAATTCTTAAACATTCCCTTCATGAACAGATGGAGCTTAAATGGGACTTGACATGGCTTTGTACTGACCCTCTGTACGGGGAAAATTTTAACCTGTGTGATTTGTGCAGTGGGTGGTGCTGTTTCTAGTGACTATTATAACTTTATAAAGTATGGTTGTATTAAAACACAGACCACAGTTCCTCCCCCTTGGCCAAGCTCCGTTTTACCTCTCTTTGACTTGTGACAGAAAGACTGCTGCACAACTTTTCCATTAGGTTTCAATAAGATCAGTTACGTGTGGAAAACATCTTACTACCTCCACTAATGGCCATGGCCTTGTTGGTATGTACCCAAATGCGGTTCTAAATGTATACACTGTGGTTAATAGAGTGGTATTTTGGTTTTTTACATATACGTGTAAAGTGTTATGTATTTTCTTCTGGCAGCATTGTTTATTGCTTTGTTATACTATCTTCTGTCATAATCAAACCAGTTTGAAAAATAGTGGGTTTTTTTCTTTGCTATATTTACACTCACATATGAATAACTAGCAAACTTATTTTGATTTTTCTGTAGACAATCTACTTGACACTTGTTGAAACAAAAGGTAACATTTTAAGTTGGTCAGTGCTAAAAGACTTGAGGGATAGATGAAATAAAATATATAAATTGATAGAATTTACAACATGATGCATTTTTCCATCGTGTATCTGTAAGCATAGTATATTCATTTAACAGGTGAATCTAATTAGCCAACTTTTTTCCAGTGTTTTGAAAGAAGAATAAGACACAAAAGGAAGGAAAAGTGCAGCAATTAAGAAGCATGTAGCATGTGCATTAGCATATTGATAGAATTTACAACATGATGCATTTTTCCATCTTGTATCTGTAAGCATATTATATTCATTTAACAGGTGAATCTAATTAGACAACTTTTTTCCAGTGTTTTGAAAGAAGGATAAGACACAAAAGGAAGGAAAAGTGCAGCAATTAAGAAGCATGTAGTGTGTGCATTAGCATAAGTAAATACGTTGCATACAATCTCCTATAAACATCCTTGGCTGTGTGAATAACAGAAATGAAAGCATTTAGGAATTGACACAAGTGTATGTTATGTATGCATAACTCTGATTACAGATAGTGGGAGTCACATGCACCTTCTTTTGGGGAGTTTATATTATATTATAGTCCACTGGTTCATAAAGTATCCTTGCAAATGTTTTGTTCTGAATTTCAATATTTGACTCCTCCTCTGAGACTCTGTACTTGAGATAGTCTATGAAGTAACATGAGGGGAAATCACATCTGAACGTGATTAATCCATGTGAAGAGCAGTAGTAATTAGGTTGTGTTCAGTACCATGAAAGCTCATTGATATCAAACAAGTAAAAACTTGTTCAATTATGTCTCTTGGCAGTGATATCTCCAAAAGAGCAAGGATCAAAATAATACAAAAAGATTTGAAGAGGGTGTTTTAAACCTTGTGAGAAATACAAGAGAAACAAGCAGAAAACTAAGCTATGCCACCTTTGTGCTATTGGTATCATAGCTGAAAAGCTTCAGGAATTGATATGTCATCTAGTAATTACAGAGGATTATTGTGCTTTATTGCTTGGCATTCAGGGGAAAAACTAGAATGGCATCTGCTGCATCACAGTGTGTGTGCACTTCATAGAGCATAGACACATAATAAGTGTGTTGTGAAGGCATTGCACAACAAGCTGTGAAAGTTAAAATACGATAATGTGGTAAATTGCTGCATTTCCCACATTTAACAGTTCCTTTAGAAAGAAGTGTTAGAGCAATAGGAGTTGTTGGCATTATTTGCAGATTTTTTTAAAAGGAACTACCCTCATATCCTCAAATGATATTTTTTTAAAAAGATGAAAAACAAAAAAGAAAGGCCAGCAAGATTATGATCCAATTAATGGAAATGAAGAAGAAAAGCAAGTTGCACCCCAGCACTAAAAGTACAGTCTCCTCCTCCAAGTTCATTGCAGCAAGAGTCAGTGTAAGCAAAGATAGTAACTGTCCATAATCCTGAAAGCTGTGTACCTGGCAGAGATGAGACCTCAAATATAATACTAGGAGGGGCAGGCTCAGCTGCAACATACGTTTTAGTTATGACAAAGCAACTTCAAATAACTTTCGTATATCCTGACTATGCCTAGGTCTCTCCCTTCCACACCAGAGTAGCTCTATAAGTCTGTAAGGGTATGTCTACACTACAAAGTTAATTCGAATTAACAGACGTTAGTTCGAATTAACGTTCATAGGCGCTACACATACAAACCACTACTTCAAACTTAATTCGAACTAGTGGAGCGCTTAATTCGAACTAGGTAAACCTCATTCTATGAGGAGTAACGCCTAGTTCAAATTAAGTAGTTCGAATTAAGGGCTGTGAAGCCACTTCATTCGAACTAGTTGGAGGCTAGCCCTTCCCTGCTTGCCCTGGTGGCCACTCTAGGCCAAGCCAGGGAAATTCTTCTGCTCCCCTCCCGGCCCCAGAGTCCTTAAAGGGGCACAGTCTGGTTACGGTGCCCGTGCCAGGTGCTCGTGCCAGGTGCAAGACCCTGCACCTGGCACGGCTCGAGCCAGCCACCCGCTGCCACCCAGCCCTCCACCTCTTCCCAGGCTGACGGCTCCCAGGAGCTTTCCTGGTGCTGCAAGAGGCGGGGGCCCACCTGATCTAGTGCGGAGATCGTGGACTTCATCCTGGTTTGGAGGGGGGGGGCCTCCAATGTCCACAATCTCCGCACTAGGCACAGGAAAGTGGCCGTCTAGGGCAGGATAGCTGCCAGCCTGGCCACCAAAGGCCACATGCGAACCTAGGAGCAGGTTTGCATGGAAATCAAGGTGGTCCAGTGAGACCCCCAACCCTGAGCTTAGAACATAAGAACATAAGAACGGCCGTACTGGGTCAGACCAAAGGTCCATCCAGCCCAGTAGCATGTCTGCCTACAGCAGCCAACACCAGCTACCCCAGAGGGGATGTATCGAAGACAATGACCAAGCAATTTGTCTCATGCCATCCATCTCCAGCTTTCCACAAACAGAGGCCAGGGACACCATTCCTACCCCCTGGCTAATAGCACTCCACGGACCCAACCTCCATGAATTTATCTAACTTCTCTTTAAACTCTGTTCTAGTTCTAGCCTTCACAGCCTCCTGTGGCAAGGAGTTGCACAGATTGACTATTTGCTTTGTGAAGAAGAACTTTTGCTTATTAGTTTGAAGCCTGCTATCCATTCATTTCCTTTAGTGTCCTCTAGTCCTTCTATTATGGGAACTAATGAAGAACTTTTCTTTATGCACCCTCTCCACACCACTCATGCTTTTATAGACCTCTATCATATCCCCCCTCAGTCTCCTCTTTTCTAAGCTAAAAAGTCCCAGTCTCTTTAGCCTCTCTTCATATGGGACCTGTTCCAAACCCCTCATCATTTTAGTTGCCCTTTTCTGAACCCTTTCCAAGGCCACAACATCTTTTTTGAGGTGAGGAGACCACGTCTGTACACTGTACTGAAGATATAGCGTACCATAATTTTATATTTCCCCTCCTCCTTATTCCCCCCTTCCAGCTCCCTTCTCCCAGGTTTCCCCCTCCTTTCTCCCCAACCATTGTAATATTCTTAAGTCTTAAGTCTTTAGATTGGGAATGCCTTCTAACACACCTACTAAGATTTTAGCGACACAAGGCGGGTCAGGTAATATCTTTTATTGGACCAATTTTTGCTGGTGAGCGAGGTAAGCTTTTGAGACACAGAGAGCTCTTCTTATGACCTTGTTCATTCTGCAGACATCAAGAGCTCTATGTGGTTTGAAAGATTTCTCTCTCACCAACAGAAGTTGGTTCAGTAAAAGATATTATCTCAGCCACCTTGTCTTTCTAATATCCTGGGACCCACATGGCTGCAACTATGCTGCATACTGCTGCAATCTGTCCATCTGGGGAAGGTTCACTGGAGCGAGAAACTGCCTCTGTGGTGAAACTGCTAGGTTTACTCCTAGGTACCTTTTGTTACAGCTCTCCCGCTCTCCTTTTCCTTTTCCAACATCCTGTAGCCCCTAAGAACAGGAGGCAGTAATGGGGCAGAGAGAGAGAGAAATGCTGTGAGAGTGGTTTGAAGAGCAAAGCTAACTGCTCTGCTGTGGAAGCAATTTCCCTTCCTGGAAAACCTGTGGCTCACTGGTGGTGACCTGGTTCCAAGCAAAATGAGAACCCCACAGAGGATATGTAGAACATTTAAGAGGAGCTGGAGCTGATGGGAGCAGGACATCGATGTGGGGGCACCATGGATGATGGAGCACAGAAGCATCTAGGATGAGAGGTTGCGAAGGGCAGGAACCAGGAAGGGAGACTTGGCAAGAGGACTAGATGTCTGTGAATATGCCTATCCTAAAATACCCAAACATGGTATCATTTTGCTTAATACTCTCAGTGCCATGGAAAGAGAAAGGGCAGAATCCTGTGTCGGTATTGAGCTCCCCATTCTGAATCCGAGCTATTTTCTTGTGTGTGCAGAATTTAGGGACAGAGGATCTAATCTTAAGGATCTAACGAGGAAATAATCGAGGCTAGAATTTAAAACAACCGATTAATCTGTTGCAATGTCTCAGGCTACTAATTAATGCAATGTCTCAAATCCTTTGGGATTAAATAGTAACGGCAATAGAATTCCTTGCTGCTGAATTCCCAGGGCACCTCTTCCGCTGTTCTGAATTGTGGAAGGGAATCTATCTCTAGTTTTAAAAGTGTATCAGGATGGAGGAACCGTTGAAAAGAATGGGGAAATAGGGTGAAGGGCACTGTATCTGGCTAGGACACCTTCTGTTTATAATTTTCAAGTTCAGGCCTCCTGGAAATTAAAAAGGGTATTGCCAAATGAGGGCAT
This sequence comes from Pelodiscus sinensis, assembly GCF_049634645.1. Lineage (NCBI taxonomy): Eukaryota > Metazoa > Chordata > Testudines > Trionychidae > Pelodiscus > Pelodiscus sinensis. The sequence goes on from NC_134712.1 coordinate 73,237,538, forward strand.
GAGAACACAGGACTACATTCTGATTAGCACTTGATAGCATCAAGCCTGCTGCTGTGAGGTAGGTACAGAGTGTACAACAGAGAAGAAGCAGAGGGCCTCCTTTCTTTGGTTATAGTAAAAAGAAGTAGAATGCTTCTGTCTGGTGAATATTTAGGAACTGGTCGTGGGACCCAATGAGCAGAGAGTGACACTTGATTTCCTTAAGGAATTAAGGATTTAATTGGTTCCTGCATGACATAGACCGCAACCTCTGAACTGGAAATCCTTGGTGATCATTTGAACTTCCTGGGGTATTTCAGAAGAGTGGAGTCACGAAGCCCTGCACATCACAGTGCAAGTGACCATTGAAGATGTTGTTGAATTAATAGTGTCTAGAATAGTCAGCAGGTCTGGTAAGGACTTGCTAAATCAACTGCTGCTGATACCTTTGTCAACTTTGGCACTTCTCCAAATTGCGAGGAATAAGGGAAAATGACAGGAGAGATTCTCCCATCAACCTCCCATAGTAGTGTTGCCACGGAAATTCGACCTAATGTACATCAACTCTAGCTATGCTATTCTCATAGCTGAAATTGCATATCTCACGTAAGCTTTTTCCCCTAGTATAGACCTGGCATGAGACTGCACCTACGGATGCTCTTGATTAAACCTAGGCTATGTCTAGACTGCAAACCTCTTTCGAAAGAGGCTCTTTCGAAAGATACTTATTTCAAAATAGGGGGCCTCCAGCCCTTCCCAGTTTCCCCTGGTGGCCACTCTGGGCCAAACAAGGAAAACTCTTCTCCTCTCCCTCAGCCCCGGAGCCCTTAAAGGGGTAGACTCTGGCCACACTGCACGTGCCAGATCCAGGACTGTCAGCAGTTGCTGCCCCTGACCCAGTGACCCCAGGATGAGCCGGGCAGCCAGAGTTAGCCAGCGGTTCCCCACCCAGTCCCCAGGAGCCAACCAGGGGCTGCAGATGGCGGGCACCCTCCTGGACTAGTTCGGAGATCATGGACTTCATTGAGGTTTGGGGGCAGGCTAGACGGAGGAACGTGGCTGTCTACGGCCGCATAGCTGCCACCATGGGCAAGAAATGCCACAAGCGCACCCAGGAGCAGGTGTGCCTCAAGATAAAAGAGCTGTGGCAGGCATACGCTAGGGCCACTCGGGGCAGCTCCAGAGCAGGGCAGACACCTGCCCCTATTTTGAGACCCTGGTCCACATCATGGGGGGTGGTGCAGTCCATGCCACTCCTGGGGGCAGCGAGCCGGGACCAGAGGACCCTGACCAGGGCACAGAGGAGGAGCCGCCATGCCAGCAGGACCCCTGAGCAGTCCTAGGAGAGGAGTCAGCAGGGTCGTCCGGGGAGGCCGCATCACATAAGTGCTGTCACTGTCCCCTTCCTGGGGAGTGGGGAGGGGGGGAGGAAGACCAGGGACCGAGTGCATGGCCCTTGCTTACCATGCATCATGCAGCAACCTGTGCATGTGCGAGCATGTGCCGTGCCACTCCTGGGCAGGTGGCTCCAGCTGCCTGCCACACAGGGGTAATGGCCTGATAGCCACATGCGTGTGTGAAGAGACCTGACATGCTCCTGACCCGGGGGTAGGACACAGCAGGATGCCATCCCTTCAGAAGCCCCCTTTAACATCTCCCCCCCTCCTCGGCCGCACTATAAACAGCACAGGGGACTGGGTGCGGTCTCGGGGCAGCTCCCACTCCCGGGAGTAGACGGACATTCCAACCACGGCCTCTGTGCAAGCACATTGGCTCTGACGGTGCAGGGCATAGTCATCCTCACCTTGCAGAGGGGGGCTGGGCTTCACCCACTGTATCCCCAGGGAGAACTGACCACTTCTCTTGTTTCTCCACAGCTGCACCAACACTCCTGTTAATGTATCCCAGAATCATGTTTGCTTTTTTTGCAACTGTGTCACACTGTTGACTCATATTTAGCTTATGGTCCATTATGATCCCTAGATCCCTTTCTGCAGTACTCCTTCCTAGACAATCACTTCCCATTCTGAATGTGTGAAACGGATTGTTCCTTCCTAAGTGGAATATTTGCATTTGTCCTTATTAAGCTTCATCCTATTTACCTCAGACCATTTCTTCAGTTTATCCAGATCATTTTGAATTATGACCCTATCCTTCAAATCAGTTGCAACCCCTCCCAGCTTGGTTCAGAAAAGTGCAACTAAAATGATTAGGGGTTTGGAACAGGTCCCATATGAGGAGAGGTTAAACAAACTGGGGCTTTTCAGTTTAGAAAAGAGGAGACTGAGGAGGGATATTATAGAAGTATATAAAATCAAGAGTGGTGTCGAGAGGGTGAATAAAGAAAAATTATTTATTTGCTCCCATAAGAACTAGAGGACACCAAATGAAATTAATGGGTAGCAGGTTAAAACTAATAAAAGAAAGTTCTTTTTCATACAGCACACAATCAACCTGTGGAACTCCTTGCCAGAGGAGGCTGTGAACGTTAGGGCTATAACAGAGTTTAAAAAAAGAGCTAGATAAATTCATGGAGGTTAGGCTACTAGCCAGGGGGTAAGGAATGGTGCCCCCGACATCTGTTTGTCAAAGGCTGGAGATGAATGGCAGGAGACAAATCTCTTGATCATTGCCCCTGTGGGGCACCTGGCACTGGCCACTGTTGGCAGACAGGATACTGGGCTAGATTGACCTTTGGTCTGACCCAGCATGGCCATTCTTATGTTCTTATTATCTGCAAACTTAGTAAGTGTACTCTCTATGCCAATATCTAAAACATTGATGAAGATATTGAACAGAACGGGTCCCAAAACAGAGCCCTGAAGAACTGCACTTGTTATGTCCTTCCAGCATGACTGTGAACTGTTAATAACTACTCTCTGAGAACGGTTATCCAACCAGTTATGCACCAGCTTTATAGTAGTCCCATTTAAGTTGTATTTGCATAGTTTATTGATAAAAGGGTCATGTGAGACTGTATCAAATGCCTTACCAAAGTCTAGGTAGTATAACATGTCCGCCACTTCTCCCTTCTCCACAAGACTTGTTATCCTATCAAAGAAAGCTATCAGATTGGTTGACATGATTTGTTCTTTCCAAATCTTTATTTTCTTCCAGATGTTTGCAGATGAATTCTTTAATTATTTGCTCCATTATCTTTCCTGGCACTGAAGTTAAACTGACTGGCTGTGTCTACATTGGCATCCCTTTCCGGAAAAGGGATGCTAATGAGACACTTCGGAATTGCAAATCCGCGGGGGATTTAAATATCCCCCGCGGCATTTGCATTTACATGGCTGCCGCTTTTTTCCGGCTCGGGGTTTTTGCCGGAGAAAAGTGCCAGAGTAGACGCGATTTTCCGGAAAATAAGCCCTTTTCCGGAAGATCCCTTATCCCTTATCCCTTATCCCTTATTCCTACTTTTGTGCCTTTGCCTTTCTAATCTTGCCACTGCACATCTGTGTTGTTTATATTCATCCTTTGTAATTTGACTTAGTTTCCACTTTTTATATGACTCGCTTTTGAGTTTTAGATCATGCAAGATGTCCTGGTTAAGCCAAGGTGGACTTTTTTCATACTTTCTATCTTTCCTATTCAGTGGAACAGTTTTTGGGCCCTTTTGGGCTTTTGGGCCCTTAATAATGTCCCAATAAAGATGGTTCAGCTTTATGTCTTCAGGTAAGAGGGCAGTGAGGATATCTGGGGCACAGCCCCAATAATCATTGCTAGCCCAAAAGAATCTTATGAGCCCAGGTGAATGTGTTCCAGAAGTGGAATCCCTGTCAACACTCAAAGAACTAGACTTTATTTCCTGGCTTCAGTCATGTGGGTCAGAACGATAAAAATCAATAGTGTCCACATGCTGGTTATTGTTACCAGTTGAAATGTGTGTCTTAAACTGATGTGCAAACACTGGACCATATTAATAATAGACGAAATGATCCCCAAAGCTCTAGACAGAATTTTGATTAACTTTTGCCTCTTATTCTCCTAATTTACAGGAAACCTGAACAGAGTAATATGGAACTGGAGTCATGAAATCATGTGATGCATAGAACATCAACTGACTTACCCAGGATGGAAGGATGGATGTGATTGTTAGACCAAGACAAGGATTCAGAACCAAAATGCTGCACTTACTGGTAGCAGGAAATGATGAAGATTTTGGGAGGAAAAAGCCTAATTGTATTATATTTACATATGTATTTTCCAGATTTGGATAATATTATGAATACCAAAGCCTACCTAACTTTCCATCTCTTTCATAGCTTTATATTTGTCTTTATTACAGAAATGTCTTATGCAACATTCATGATACAAGAGTGTTCTGAGCTGCTGGCAAACTATGTATATTTTAATTTGATAGGGCAAAAAATATATAAGTGCTGAAATTAACTTAAATAGCATACTACCATGAGACTTTTAAAGAGAGATTTTTTTAAAAAAGCGAATCAAATCAAATTTCCGTATTTTCATTGGATATTTCTGGCTCACATTTTTGCATGTACATGCATATATTATTATTTCAGACTGTCATCTTGCAGAAGAGAGAATCCATATAAGCTTTGTTAAGGAGACTACGCCCTATCATGAATACTTTGCAGTTGCAAGAACACGTGAATCACGTAAGGATTTTGCTTGGATGCATGCCGTCTGAGACATGGGAGTGGACTATAGGAGACGCACTGATGCAAAGGAAAGGGAGTGGTTCAGCACCTGTGTCTTTTTTGCAAAGTAAAGTGTTTAATGTGGTTTAACCTAACTAATTAATGTGTGTGGTTATAGCTACACAATATGCAGGGAACAAGTTTAACTTTTATCTTTGAATCACAATAGCACTAACAACAGCTCACTGGAGGTTTAATTAATATAGCTAAAACATAATGCACAGGAAGATCGTTCTCTCACTCTGCTGGTAGGGGTTGGGAAGAATATGGAGATGGGATTCATAGTTCCCAGTGAAGGGAAGCATCAAAACCTTATGACACTCAAAAGGAACACCTGGATCCTGCTCCCACTGAGGAGGATGGCAAAACTCACATTGACTTCAAAGAGAACACTAATGAACCTGAATGAGAGCAGGATTGGCCCCCTGCAACTGGGAGGAAGCCTTGTAGCCTGAGAAATCAGATTCAAGCTAGCAGACTTGAGCTGGTTCATTATAATTGGCTGTGTTTGTGTCCATTCCTGCTTGAGCTAAGCTCAGGCTCTCAACCCATGAGGGCTAAGTGGGCTCGAGAGACCAAACTGCAATGACCAAAGTTCTAGCTTGAGCCCACTCTCCTGAGTCTGTCTACTAGGCTGAGAGGCCTACTTCCAACTGAAGAAAAACCCTATGGTTACGTCTAGACTACATCCCTTTTTCATAAAAGGGATGTAAATTAGACGTATCGCATTTGCTAATGAAGTAGGGATTTAAAACTCCACCGCTTCATTAGCATAAAAATGGCTGCCACTTTTTTTTTTGGTACGGAGCTTTGCTGGAAAAAAGCGCCAGTCTAGATGCTGATCTTGCGGAAAATAAAGCCTTTTCCAAAAGATCCCTTGCCCCTCTATGACCTTGCCTCCCGTCTGCGGAGACTTTAGAAAGTGTGTGTGGGAGAGGAGGCAGAAGGAGTAGACTCTTTGCACTCTTTCTTTGGGCACATGTGGCAGAACTAGACAGAATTTGGCCCTAAGTTACTAATACCAGATGTCCTAGAAGGAGTGAACACAACAGGTAATCCTCATGTGATCCCTCTCCTGTCACCCATTTCCAGACAAACATAATGAATAATAATTATAATAATAACAGCCTGAGATTCCTCTCCTGCCTTTATTTTTGGAGTGATTGCAGAGAATATATTTCCTGTAAAGTGATTTTTGGCATATATACAGTACTAGAAGATTTACCCAAAGGCCTTAACTCAAATAATTTTTGTTTTTTTGGAAAACCAAATGAAAGTGTACATGCTTCATTTGAATCATAGTTCTAGGGTGGGGCTGGTACTGAGAGATTCAGTATGCAAGCTGCCTTGGGAGAGAGGGCTACCACAGCAGCACCTCTCCATGGCTGCTGCAGCTCCAGCAGGCACAACAGGTGACATGCATGTCCTTCAGGTGGGGTGGGATCCAGGTTCATCTGCCCTCTGTGCTCCTCAGCCAGAGTGAGGAATGTGGCAAACTGAACTTTCCCTTCACTCCCTAATGAAGGGACCCAACCAGCAATATCCCTATGGGTATGTCTACACTACAGCGTTATTTTGAAATAATTTATTTCAAAATAATGCGTCTACACAAAAAATGCATTTCAAAATAGCATTTTTCTATTTTTAAATAGCGCGTCCACACTGAGTGGCATTTAAGGCTGGATGAAACCAGTTCCAGTAGGGCACCAGGTCAGGACTTACTGTGTGGGGCTGCTGCCTGAGGTCTGTACTTAAAGGCCTCCCCCACCCTCACACAGCAAGTTCTCAGGTTTCCCTGCTTGCTTGTCTACCTCGATGAGGGACAGCAAAGCATTTTTGTCTCGGCGTGCTCTGATTGCCCTCACTCGGGACACCACAGCACTCTGCAACATGGAGCGAGAGCTTCCCCTGGGCACTCTGGTGCTTCTTGTGGACGCATTGCTGCAAGCCTGGCTTCACTTTCTGCAGGCTGCCATCCGGGAGGTCCGTCGGAGGGCTGGCAGTATCCAAGAGGCCGAGCTTCCACCCTGAGGAGCACTAACAGTTTCCTTGGTGTGCCCTATTGGGTGCTTGTGCCTCATTTTCCCCTCACGTCCTTCTACTTACCCCTCCCTAACCCTCTCCTGGAATAAAATACATATTTTCATAAATACAAACTCTCTTTATTTAACAAAACGGGGCGGGGAGGAAAATGAAACTCTGGTGAGACTGGGGAAAGGAAACGGGAGAAGGGAAAGAGAGCATGGGAGTGGGAAGAGGGAAACCTGGGAGGAGGGAGCAGTGTCAGGTGGTGGTCAGGGCAGTGCATGGTGTGTGTGTGTGTGTGTGTGTTATACACCCGAGTCTTCAACTGCTAGGACCGGGGTCCCTTTGCAGCGGGAAACCTGGAGAAGGCTGATGGGCGCCCCAAAGTTTTCAGGAAGAGCTTATTACTGCATTTACCCTTGACCGGCTGTGATCCTTTTAATTGTGTCTGGTTCTGTTACAGCAACGGGACGAGTCAGGTTAAGGCTTAAACAGTTACTATTTTATTGTTACAAGGCAAGCGTAGCTGTTAAATGCTACTGCTGTGTTGCAGATAACACAGCCACTACAAAGGAAAAGACAGAAATTACAATAAAAAGTCACTTACAGGTACCATGAAACCCTTTTGGTTCTCTGAGCTCTTATTAAATGGATGCAAAATAGACACCTAGCAGGTATATTCTCACCCCTGCGATCCTTACTCTGGCACATCCAGGTTCCTCTCAATCCCAATGGGAAGCAGTCAGTACGAGACTAAGGCATCCCTAAAGTCTCAGGGGTCCAAGACCGCCTGTCCAGAAGGTATGTGGGTGGATCTCCAATTATAGTGAGGCACAGGGCCCTACTTTATAACCCTGTTGTCACGTAGATGCTTCTCTTGTCATTAAAATGCCAATTAATTTGGAATGTCTGTGTGATGCCCATTCCCACAGGGGGTCCAAAGCTTAATTTTCACCTGTGAGGTGGAGGTAACTAAATCATTAGGGTCAGACATCCTTTTTCTGATAGGGCGACAGATTCCTCTTCTGGGACGGCGTGTGTAGGTGTAATAATACTAGTACCAGTCATAGGTTGCCCAAGGTCCCCAACCGCCTGCTGGCCCAATTGCCACTGTTATCTGGTTTCAATCTAGCATCCAGGGCCATAGTTATTCCAGCACCTTTGGAGGCCCTGGAGCCTTTGAAGACAGAGTTTCACTCTCAAGGATTCTCTCTTCCCAGGATGTAAGGGTGGGAGGGGTTCTGTCTGGCTACGTTCCACCCCCTTGTTATGTCACACATTAAGTCCCAGAATGCAAGGTGTTGGTGATGCCAGCACCTCTTGCCCTTCTTGGAAGAAGCTAAAACCATCCCATCGGGGTAGCCTCATTAGGGGATTCATAGTCAAGGGATTGGGTAGGATCACTTTCTAGCACCATGTATCAGATCGTTGCAGAGGTTACAGCTGTGTCAATTAAGCAGTTAACAAGGCATAAGATCACACAAAAGGCAATTACAACAATCAAGACAGTTAACATGGTATTTACAATGGAGTGAATGAATGGTGTCGGTGAGAAACCTAGGTGCTGGGATAACCACTCTAGCCATGAGGTTTTCCCATCTTCGGTTACAGCATAAAGGACTCTGACTGCGCTCTTAATAGACATTGTTTATCCTCCAGCCACCCTAGGTGGGGCCCAGTATCATTCACATTTGCAAAACCGATGGGGTACACTTCCCTAGAGGTCCCTACTACATGTTCTAAAGGTTGACCCCCATACCGTAGGCTGCCAGTATCCATGCCACCCCCAAGACGCCCTCCCTCCCAGAGTCATTCCGAAGATCCTGGTGGTCGGGCTGCTGTCGTCGAACCAGGCTGGTCCCCACCTGAGGATGTCGCTCTTGTTCCACCAGCTGTTCAAGTTTAGAGGAACAAATTCAATCCCTAGTCCTGTGGAAAAGTTCAGCAGTGTACACGTCCAACAGTCCGTGGCGCCAGCAGCTGAGACAATGGTTTGGATGGCATTCTGGAGAGGGTGTTTTGAAACGGCGGAGGATGCTGTGGCCACAAGGAACGTTACAACAAGTCCAAACATCATGCTGTGGCTTGAGTCGGGGTCTGCCACACTACCAAGTTTTGTGACTAATGACAACGGGTATGAACAGTAGTATTCCAGGTTACCACTTTTGATTCTGAAAGAGAGCACAAAGTCAACTGGTCTTGGATACAATCCAAGCCTTGGTTATAGTTATTGGCATCCTTACAGAACTTGAAGTGGTCCACACCCCTTTTCCTTTACAAGTTTGGAGAAGGTGTGCCTGTGTTCCAAGGCTGGGGTGTTTCATTACAATGGTGTTCCCAGGAGCATATTTGGGAGCCATTATCTGATTGTAATACTTGGGGTGTTGGGACGAGTGCTGTTAAGCGGTTTAGTCCCGTGATGGTTGACAACCCTTTGCTAATTGGGTCGGGTAGGCAAAGCCGATTCCCGAGACAATCTCCACTCCAGTCAAAACATACTTCCATCTCTGAGTGGTGGAGGGTAATGGGCCAATGTAATCAATTCGTCAGGTTGCCCATTACCAGTTTAGCAAGGAGGGTGGCCTTGTTTACTAAGCTCCACACTTCCTGGTCCTTTTCTTAAGCATATTCCTGAAAAATCTGAGAGTTGCTTTAACTCTCAGTACCCATCCCTAAGGGAATCTAGCTCTGTCTGGGTACTGAGGAACATGCATTTCTACCTCTCCACTTCTGCAGCAGAGGCTTTTACATTTTGCTGTTTCATATTTGCATTCTTATATTCAGTCAATTTGAGGAACACCTCATTACAGGTTTTCCATAGAAGCCAAACTGCAGCTGCTTCCCTCTTTTTTGGAGCCAAGGGTTTGCACATCCACAAGTAGTTAGTCAATTTGTCTTCTAGGTCTGAAATTGTATGGACATCAGCTAACACTTGATCAGACCAAGGGCTATGCCCGAACTTTTGCAAGATTTGTTCAAAAGGAGTAACATCTTTTACAAATACCAATTTCTCAGTCTCCTCTCTGGGAGCCTTCTTAAAAGACTGCTTACATTTAAACATTTTCTAGTATACCCAACCTCTATTGGGACTAAAATAGCAATACCAATATCGCCTCTTCTTTTTTTTTCAGGGAATAAGGCAACACGCCACATTTATTGAACATATATAGATCAATCAATGCTTATCATACGCATGTGATAAATTACACTCATGTACTCTCACACACCCACAAGCACACTCCATTTTGTTATTACCAAAGGTTGATCCCCCTTTTGTATCTGTTTTCACATTTAGCATTGTGCAAACATAAATCCTTTTAGATTCTCATTTTTAGGTTTGACTCCTTTTCCCCATCTTTCTTTCTGGAGGGCTACAATTTGAACTTTCTGATCTCAGGTAGTTTGCTGATCAAACTTAGCTATTACCTGCAAAGCTTCTTTGTGCTGCCAGCTAGGGCATTTGTATCACTAAGGAAATTACAACCTGTTGTGGCTCCTGGAGCCTCCACAGGACTTTGGTTTGTTTGCAGTTTTTACCCCTTCTACAATATACATGGCAGGTCACAGGACGATGTGCAATCTTTGTTTACAATACTACTTAGACATATTAAACTTTGCTCGGGGTGTAACTCTTTCTTTATGCTCACAGAGTTTTCCTGTACTTTCATTAAACAACTTGGACTGAAATGGTCTTACTGAAAATAAACCAAACCAATTTGTTTTAAACCTACAAAACAAGATTACTGGACCTTGAAAACCTCACTTCTTTACACTATATATATATATTTACACATAGATACACATACTTTCTCTCTGAACCTTTCTTACACTATTTCTACATAGCTGTACAATGATTACATTCCCTTTTATTCATTGGTAGTTATGTTCCAATAGAACCCCCCTTTAAAGTTCTTTTAGCAGTATCTATAATCAAATGTATGGATTTGAGTCAAATTTACCTGGATTATTCACAGACTTTTTTTTGGAAAAAGGGCCCATTTTTCCTTCAGAATGCCTGCAAAGAAACCACAATTTTCTTCCTACACCATTTTAGCATTTGCACAACTGCTCAATTCCCTCCATTCTCTAGAGTTAAATTGTCTGTGGTTTTTTTTCTTAAAACACTTTCTTATCTCTTAAAATGAAAACTGGCCTTGTTTCAGATATTACTCTTGTAAGTATTGTTTTAAGGATTTAGATTTCCAGTACCTGTACTTACTGCTTTTTCTGAGTTTTACCACAAGGCCTTCAATCTATATTTTACCTGCCTGCTTGTCTGGGCCTGATCCTGTTTTTCTTGCTAAATGGAAAGTGGCTTCTTTCCAGACTCAGGCTTTGTCCCATTCTTTAACTTGCAGGTAGTTCTATACTTACAGAACTACAACCACAACTCCTCAGGATTTCCCCAATCCTTTTCTAAGATTTCTCTATCCCATTTTTGGTTGCCCCAACCTTCCTGGGCAAAATTCTTTTCTACTTTACTGAAATCAGTATTTACTATGACTAGCTTCATGTTGCTGTATTTAAACCGATAACACAATCCTGCCGACTATGCCAATTCTGTCAGCGGGTGAACAGGCCAGTGCATGGTGTGTGTGTGTTACACACCCAAGTCTTTAACTGCTAGGACCGGGGTCCCTTTGCAGCGGGCAACCTAGAGAAGGCTGACGGGTGCCCCAAAGTTTGCAGGAAGATCTTATTACTGCGTTTACCCTTGACTGGCTGTGATCCTTTTAATTGTGTCTGATTCTGTTACAGCAAAGGGAGGAGTCAGGTTAAGGCTTAAACAGTTATTATTTTATTGTTACAAGGCAAGCATAGCTGTTAAATGCTACTGCTGTGTTACAGATAACACAGCCACTACACAGGACAAGACAGAAATTACAATAAAAAGACACTTACAGGTACCATGAAACCCTTTTGGTTCTCTGAGCTCTTATTAAATGCATGCAAAATAGACACCTAGCAGGTATATTCTCACCCCAATTGCCGCTGTTATCTGGTTTCTGTCTAGCATCCAGGGCCATAGTTATTCCAGCACCTCTGGAGGTCCTGAAGCCTTTGAAGACAAAGTTTCGCTCTCAAGGATTCTGTCGCCCCGGCTGTGTCCAGACTCAGGGGTTTTTTCAAAAAAAGTAGCCTTTTTTCGAAAAAACCTCACCTGCGTCTAGACTGCAGCCGCGTTCTTTCGAAATTAAATCGAAAGAACGCGGCTTTTCTTTCGATGGTGGTAAACCTCATTTCACGAGGAAGAACGCCTTCTTTCGAAAGTTCCTCTTTCGAAAGAAGGCGTTCTTCAATGTAAATAGGGCTTCTTCGAAAGAGAGCATCCAGACTCACTGGATGCTTTCTTTCGAAAAAGCAAGCCGCTTTTTTGAAAGTTCAACGTGCAGTCTAGACGCTCTCTTTCGAAAGAGGCTTGCAGTCTAGACATAGCCCCCAGGATGTAAGGGCGGGAGGGGGGAAGGGGGAGTTCTGTCTGGCTAAAAGCAGGAAGAGGGAAGCAAGGGGAAAAAGGAAGAGGGGAAGCTCAGGGCTCAGGGTCTTTTTGGGCCAACTGTTTCCCAGCACTGCGGGTGCGAGGCCTCGGTATTCCTGGGAGGAAGGGGATGGATGGAAAGTGAGGAGGTTGTGGAGGGATATGTAGGAGGGGGAGAAGGATTTGGAGGAGGAGCGGTAGCTGGGAGGCAGCAGGCTCTGGAGCGGCAGGAGGCGGCACGCTCTGCACCAGGGTCTGCAGGTGTTGGCAGATGGTACGGCCCTATTCAAACAGCTCCCTCCTGAGCTGCAGGTCTTTTTGCAGCCAGTGCTGGAGGGCGTGGTGCGGGGCTATCAGTGCCCCCAAGTGCTGCTGCTGGTACCTCTCCACTGCACAGGTGGTCCCTCAGGTGCGGGAACATGTCCCGGGCAGGGTGGTGCGCCCTGCACATGCAGCTGGTGAAGTTATGGAGAAAGAAGAGAAGTGGTCAGTTCTCCCTGGGTACACAGGGGTGAAGCCCAGCCCCCCTCTGCAAGGCAATGATGACTGTTCCCTTTACATTCAGAGCAGATCTGCTTATACAGAGGCCATGTTCAGAATGTCCTGTTATCCCCGGGAGTGGGAGCTTCCTCAAGACCACCCCCATGCTCCTGTGCTGTGTATGTGTGTATGTGTGTGTGTGTGTGAGATATCCCCTGCCTCTGTATAGAGTGGCCTTGTGGACGGAGGGTGTCCTGATGTGTCCCACCTTGGAGTCAGGAGAATGTCATGTCTCTTCACACATGCATGTGGCTAACAGGGTAAGGCCCTTGTGTGGCAGCCATCTGGGGCCACATGACCAGGGGTGGCGCGGCACATGATCTCACATGCACAGGTTGCTGCATGATCAGTAGACAGCAAGGCCAACACACGCAGTCCCTGGTTTCTGTCCCCCCGCCCCCCGTATAAGTGGACAGTGATGGCACTCACCTGTTGTTGCCTCCCTGGCCTCAGATGACACCAGTGACAGGCCCGCTGGAGTGGCTCGGGGGACCTGGCTGCTCAGCACCCTCTGTTGGTCTGCTGTGGCTCCTGGCTCTCCTCCTCCTCCTCCTCGATGCCCTGGTCAGGGCCCTCTGCTGCAGGGTTGACGATCATCTGCAGGGCACAGCCCATCCTGCCCCGCAGGATGTGGTCCAGGGCATGGAAATAGGGGCAGGTGTCTGGGTCAGCCCCTGGGTGGAAGCCGCCCCCTGTGGTCCTGGCATACGCCTGCTGCAGCTCCTTGATTTTCATCCTCACCTGCTCCTGGATGTGGATGTGGCCCTTGGTGGCCAGGCTGGCAGCTATCTGGCTGTAGATGGCCACGTTCCTCCATCTAGTGCGGAGATCATGGACATTGGAGGATTCCCCCCACACCTCAATGAGGTCCATGATCTCTGCACTAGACCACACAGGCGCACACCTTTTGTGGTCCCCTGGCAGGCTCCTGGGGGCTGGGAGACTGTCCTGGGGAGTGGTGAAGGGCTGGTGGCCAGTAGCTTGCTGGCTCATGTTTTGAGTCGTGGTAGGAAAGACTATTTCCTAGGCTGGCAGGCTTGGAGCTGGCACAGGAACTGTGGCCAGAGTCTACCCCTTTAAGGGTTCTGGGGGTGGGAGGGAGAGGAGTGCTCTTGGTTGCGGCCAGAGTGGCCACCAGGGAAGGGCTGGAGGCCCCATATTTCGAAATAAGTGTCTATACAGCACTTATTTTGAAATAGAAATTGTGAAATTGGCATTATTCCTAGTGGAATGAGGTTTACTAATTTCGAAATAAGGACTCTGCTATTTCGATTTAATTTCAAAATAGTGGTTTGGCTGTGTAGACGCTAGGAAAGTTATTTCGAAATAACTTTGATATGTAGACATACCTAAATGATTCAAGGGATGGGGGGAGTTTCAGTCCTTCTGCTCTCCCTAAAGCAGGCGTGGGGAACCTCAGGCCTGGCTTGCCTGGATCTGGCTCCTAAGGCCCGTTGCATTGGGGAGCCAGTGCTGGCACTCCAGCCCTTCCACTGCTCCACGATGGGGCTGGAGCACACAAAATCTATCACAGTTTGAACATCCTAAATCTGGGACTCCCTGGTCTGGGACCATCCGTGGTTCAGCAGGATCATGGATGTTCCTGAACCAGAGAGCTCCGGTGCCCAGGAGTGCAATCTGGTCGGGAGACCAGCAGTCAAGAGCCCAGCAGGACTGGTGAATCGTCTCCCTGAGCACAGCGGGGCACCTAGGAGCCCTGATCCAGCACAGCACCAAAAGGCAGCTGCGGAGCCACAACCCAGCATGGTGCAGTGGGGCCACTGCAGAGCACCATCTATGGTAAGCCAAGGCTGGGCATGGCAGCAGCGGGCAGATGCGGAGCCCCAGTCTGGCATGGCAGCAGCAGGGCAGCTGCAAAGCCCCATACCCAGAAGCCCCAGCCAGGCAGGACAGAAGTGGGGCTATGGTGGCTGGGGAGCTCCGTTTCTAGAGAGCCCCAGCTCTGGCAGAAGTGAACCAGAGCCAAGCCCAAGCCCTGTAGCAGCAGGGCTGGAGTGGAGCCAGCCGGAGAGAGAAACAGTATCCTGGGAGGCCGGTGGCAGGGGAACCTCTTCAATCTGGCAAGTTCCCTCATTCGGGATGTGTCAGTTCCCAAGGGTGTCACACCAGGGAGGTTCAACCTGTAGGCTGGGCCCTCCTAGGCTCTGGTGTGCCAGGGGAATGTGTGTGTGTGTGGGGGGGGGGGGGGGGTATCTTTTTCCTTCTCTGTCAGGTGCCATGTCAGTGAGGATTTTTTTTTCTTTTTGCATCTCACTTGTGTGTGGTTGCAGCCCCCGACTGATATTTCTGTGGGACAATGGCTCCCAGCCCCCCAAAGGTTTCCCCCCTCTGCCCTAAAGGGTGCCTGGGAGTGGGAGGCTCAGGGCAGGGGCAGTCCCAGACAGGGAGGGCACACGCCCAGCCAGCTCCTTTCACCTGCTTGGTGATTCTATCTCTATTCTGAATGATTTTATAAAGAGCAATCCCATTCCAGGTGCATCCCATTTTTCTGCCACAACCAAACCCTTACCTTGCTTGAAATTATAAGAAGAAGTTGTATATCAAATGTAGACAGAACACAAACAGATAAACTCTCTCAATTATACAGTAGATCAATATGATCTTTTAACAGTGAGCTTGTTTTAAATAGACAATTTCTTCTTATTTGTATGTGCTACTTTACTTTTATTTGGCAGATTATGAGGAAGAAGACTTGAAAAGTTAAGAGGAAAGTTTAAAAGCATTGAAAGAATAAGGGTTGAGTATCTGACATGTGTTTGAACATAAACAAATCGTTTTATTTTATTTCCCAATATTGTCATTGATTTTAAGCATTCCACTTTTCTATTCTTAACTTTAACTACAGATTGAACATTAGAATACTCTATGTGGTAGAAAAAATTGGATTCCTTCTCAATTGAATAGGCTGTATTTATTGAAAAATAGAATCTATCCACAGGAACAGCTATTCTTGATTTGATTCTGACTCTTATTAATATGTAGTGGTATTGTTAACATCCAGCATTGTAAAATTATGAGATTAGCATAAAATCTTTTTTTCCAGAATAATGTATTTTGATGTTTTCTATTTGTCTTTTGGTTTTGAGCTTTAGGGTTCACATTTTCATATTTTTCTTTGCAGCCACAAGGGATGGGGACATCAATATTTTTAAAATAAAAGCTGTCATCCTCACATACTCACTTGACTCCAGGTGCTTGGGCTTTATAAAAACACCAAATGTCATTAAAATAGCAATACAATCATTAGAGTGCCTACAAGTTTTCCAGAGAATCATATAGCAACTTGAAATGAGGCTTGATTGTCTGGGAAATCCATGGAGAAAGAAAGCTTTATTGTCATGCAGAAGTGGGTCCAACAAAAGATATTGCCTCACTACCCCTTGTCTATTTAATAGCCTAGGACCAACATGGCTACAACACTGTAGATAGCAAATTTTAGCAGACCATTATGTTAGGCTTTGTGTACACTATCAGTTTTCGTGGGACGAGGCAATGCAAATGAAGCACTGATTAGCATATTGTTGTGCTTCTTTTGCATAATCTATTCTGAGCCATTTTTGCACAAGGGGTTTTGGGGCAAAAACAAGCAGTATGGATGTTTCTTTTTTGCACAAAACCCCCTTTTTTCACAAGATCCTTATCCCCCCCTGTGCAAAAACCCCTTGTGCAAAACCAGCTTGGAATAGATTATGCAAATTAAGTGCGACAAAATGCTAATCAGTGCTTCATTTGCATTGCCTCTTCCAGAAAAAACTGGTAGTATAGACAAATTCATAGGCTACGTCTACACTGGCCCCAAATTCCAGAAAAGGCATGCAAAGCAGGTAAGTCAGAATAGGGAAATCCGCGGGGGATTTAAATATCCCCCGCGGATTTAAATAAACACGTCCGCCGCTTTTTTTCCGGCTTGGGGAAAAGCCGGAAAAAAGCGTCTAGACTGGCGCGATCCTCCGGAATAAAGCCCTTTTCCGGAGGATCTCTTATTCCTACCTGAAAGTAGGAATAAGAGATCCTCTGGAAAAGGGCTTTATTCCGGAGGATCGCGCCAGTCTAGACGCTTTTTTCCGGCTTTTCCCCAAGCCGGAAAAAAAGCGGCGGACGTGTTTATTTAAATCCGCGGGGGATATTTAAATCCCCCGCGGATTTCCCTATTCTGACTTACCTGCTTTGCATGCCTTTTCCGGAATTTGGGGCCAGTGTAGATGTAGCCTTAGAGTTTAGTTAAGGATCTCTGCTTATTTCTTACCACAAACATAAAGGCTGTGTCTAGACTGGCAAGCTTTGGGGAAAAGTGTCCGCTTTTGCGCAAAAACTTGCCAGCTGTCTACACTGGCCGCTTGAATTTGCGCAGGAACATTGACGATCTAATGCATGATCGTCAGTGTTCTTGCGCAAATACACTGATGCTCCCGCTCGGGAAAAAGCCCTCTTGCGCTAATGCTTTTGCGCAAGAAGGCCAGTGTAGACAGATAAAAACTGTTTTGCGCAAAAAAGCCACGATGGCAAAAATGGCCATCGGAGCTTTCTTGCACAAAACCGTGTCTATATTGGCCATGGATGCTTTTGCGTAAAAACACTTTTTGTGCAAAAGCATCCGTGCCAATCTAGACACTCTTATCCGCAAATGATTTTAACGGAAAAACTTTTCCATTAAAAGCATTTGTGGAAAATCTTTCCAGTCTAGATGCAGCCAAAGAGTTTGGTTGTTCTTTTGAAGGGCATTGCTAAAATATTCAGATAGAAATGTTAGAATGTACATGAATCTTGAACTATTGACAGGGAAAAGGCATGGAGATAAGAATACTAATCCTACTCCAAAGTCCATATGACTCACGGAATATTTTTGATAAATCATAAGTGCTTTGAATAAAGTCCATTGTGAACATATTCCAATACTCTCCTCCTCTTTGAAATTGAAACCAAACTCATCAAAGTGAAAATGTTTTGCTAGACTAGACATGCTAGACTATGTTTTATTGTTTCAGCAATTAAAAATATATTGTAGTGTCTGGAACTTCCAACGAGTGATTCCAATTGCAGCTAGAAGCTAGGAGTTAAGTGGGGGTGGTAGATAATCATGTAGTAATATCACTAAAGGGTTTCAAATACTGCAGCCATTAAATATCTGTCCTCACCAGTGTTTACAGGAGGTCATTTGTAAGTACTGGGATACTTACAAATTGATATGGTGCAGAGTATCAACAATATGATGATCAGTAGGACCAAGTCAGATATGTCTTGAGTGTGGCTCATTTTTCAGATCAGAATTTAAATACACAATAAAAAAAACAACGTGATGGGTAATTTTGATTCATTTCTACACAGCAGTTTAAACGAGCTAACTTACCTACAATAGTTCTATCAAACAAGCAGGCTACAAATGCCGCTGAGAACTACATTTTGTCCTTGGGTAAGCTTACACATTTCATTCTTTTTTTTCTTTAAGTATTCTTACACTATATTGCATCAAAGAGTATAAGATATTTTTCATTTGAGATGCTCAGATGGGACATGCATGCATACATAGCAGTGGTCTGAGTACCTATTAATTTTTAAGAATTTTAGAGCTAAAAGCCACACAAAGTTAGAAACCCAGAAAAGGAAGAGTCCTTGCCTTTCCCCTTATGAATCTCTCTACCCACCCTCCCCAGGAGCCTCAGACACTGAGGTTCCCCCCCTTACTAACCTCTTCCAGGAAGCCTTCTCTCCCACCACCCTGCTCCTTACTTCTCCCTTCTGGCTCAAGGCTTCTTCAGGGAAAGGATTTTAGGGTCTTCCTCTCTCTACCCCCTGGTTAGCTCTGCTTCCCTAGCCCCACACCCAGCCCTGCTTCTCCCGAATACCCATCCCAAGAAAGAGCTGCCATCACAGCCTGGAAAGGGAAGGAGCACAAAGCCCAAGCGTCTCTGCCCCAGAGTAGAGGCAACACAGTTTTCTTCCCCCAGTCCCTTGAGCCGCAGCTCCCTGTCTCCCTCACCCCTCTCCTTATCCCTCCATGCTGGGTCTTGGCTTCCTACAACACCAAGAGAAGCTGTTGTGGGTTTCTGGTAGGGAAGTGGGATCCACATTACAGCCACAGTTTCTCCCAGGAACTAGGGTTGCCAGGTATCCAGTATTCAACCGGACAGTCCATTTTTTTGCTGTCTGTAGGGCCTGTGAGGAGTGGCTGGGGAGGTGCGGCAGCGATCGGTGCCTTTTTGTCGACCGCCCCGTTATGCCTCGTGGGATGAGGTTTATCGGGGCGGTCGAGAAAAAGGTTTTCTGTCAACAGGGGAACGTCTAGACTGACCCGCTCTGCCGACAAATTGCTGATCGGCAGAGCGGGGCAGCCATTTAAATTTAAACGAAGCCACGATTATTTAAATCGCGGCTTCAGTTCCCTCTGCCGATCTGTCTAATCTACATGCCTCCATCGACGGAGGCATGTAGTCTAGACACACCCTTACAGTGGTTCCATGTTCCTTGTGCTGCACGCCTGTACGTACGGCAGATTCACTTTTAAGTTCTCAGTATATTTTATATTCCAGTGGAACATCTTGCCCTTTCTAGAGATGCTAATACCAATTTTTTCATGTTTTTTCCAATGCTTTCTTAAGTGAAGCTAAGAAAGTTATCCCTAGTCTTCCAATGTCTTTAGAACAGGTTCTTTGGCTGCAGATGTAGGCTCTCTGTTAGATTCATCTACTGGCTTTGCAGTGATCATGGTTGACATAGCTAGCTTCTTTATGTTCATCTTATGTCCGTTTATTGTGATATGCACTTGCATCCTTCCTTTGTTCTCCCTGGTTAGGGTTGGATGTTTCCTCCATTAAGGGTCTTGCTACCCTCCACAAGTGCTCATATCTCCAAAAGCACTTACATTTCTTGAGGTTTGCCAATTATAGTAGAACCCTAGAATTAGAAACACCTTAGCAATGGAAGATATTCACAATTCCAAGATATCTGAATAAAACACTATGCTTGTTGCTGCAAAAGTTTACAACTGAACATTGACTCAGTATAGCTTAAATTCTTTACTAAATAGAAGAATGCTGCTTTTAATCATCTTAATTTAAATAAAATAAACATAGAAATTATTTCCTTATCTTCTCAATTTTTTAAAAACGTTCTCTTTATATTTTTTAGTAGTTTATGTTTAACACAATACTGTACCATATCATATTTTCTGGGTCTTTTTCTTTCTTCCTGACTGCATATGTCTGATTCCAAATGAGGTGTGAGATCAATTTGTAATTCTGATGTTCATAACTCTGAGGTTCTATTGTACTTAACTACTGCTCAGCAGCTGGAGTTGGCCAGAGCTATTGGTAGCAGTTTACAAGCTGACTTTCCAGGTGTATCTTAGAACATGCTTGACAAAAGATAAACATAAGCATGTCTACATTTTTCAAGGAACGAGATACTTTAAAAGGAAACATTGAATTTTAGCACTTTTAGGCCAAGTCTACTTTGCAAGACACAAGTGGTGGCAGGTAAGTATAGCAACACCCTGGAGTGAAAAGCAAGTTAGATTCACACTGGGGTGTGTAGCTATGTGATTCCAGCAGCACAGAGGGACACTACATTGCTAAAATAGTAGTGTAGATAGGGGAGGCATTGCTTGGGTGAGTAGAGAGCTATCTAGGGTCCATAGACTAAGGGTTCAGGAACATTTTTACTCTCCTTGCCTAAGGAATGCCTCATTATCTGCACTGCTATTTATACCATTCTTGGAAGGAGTAGGGGAGCATGCAGAGTATGTACTTTACCTGCTGCTGTAAGGTGTGTGCACTGTAAATGTATGCTTAGTTTTAACTCACAACAATAATTGTGTGACCCACCATTATAGTCTTGTGCAATCCACTAGATTCACCAGGATCCATATGCCTTACGTTCGTCTGGAGCTTAGGGCTCTCATGTGCTTGAAAATCTTTACGTGAACCTCAAGCAAAGTTATTAGAAAATCTTCAGTTTTCTAACATAATTGGCAAATTTGTTTTCCCAGTCCCACTCCTCAAGAAGTTCTTTGTGCATCAGATGTAGTGCACATACACTTTGATTTGTCTTTTGTTGGAGAAGCCAAGAAAACCTCCCTGAAAGGTTCCCAACTCTGCAGCTGCTGAGGTCCAAGTGAATTAGAATTGGGATTGCTGAATTTGCCTTATGAGGTGGCTGAATAATGCTTATGTGCTACTCTAACTCCGCATGCCAGATCCTCCTGTCACTAATACGGATGTAAAACAGAAGCAGCTCCTTGAGCTCATTAGATTGACACTTATGTGAAACCAATGTGGAAAGAGAATCAAGCCTTGTGACTCCACCTGAGATTTCTTAGAAGATATCTTCCCTGAGGAAGATATTTAAAGAAGTCTTTTCAGCAATGTCAAAAATAACACTGACTTCCTTTTTTTCTCTTGCATCTGGAACAGGAAAGAAATGCCTGTTATATTCTTAACTTAAAGATACCCTCCACAAAGCTTTATCAAAACCCACCTTCCACTCCCACGATGCAATTTTGATGACAGAATCCATCCAAGGAAGATGGACTGGAGAGCCTCTCTTTAGCAACTGTTAATACCATTGCTTTGCTGGCCTGGCAGGAGATGTTAGCTATTGGATTAAGTGGGGACACTCCCTTCTCCTCAGGGGATGAGCACTCTCAGCTGAGGGAACAACATTTCACGAGTAGGCATAAAGCAGCAGAAACTCTGAGCAGGCCCAGCCTGCTCCTCTACTTTCCCTTTTACCTTTCATCTCCACTTTAAATTAATTTTTGAGTTTTCCTATGGGAAATGCTAT
The DNA here is from genome assembly GCF_049634645.1 of Pelodiscus sinensis. NCBI lineage: Eukaryota > Metazoa > Chordata > Testudines > Trionychidae > Pelodiscus > Pelodiscus sinensis. The sequence continues at coordinate 73,259,027 of NC_134712.1, forward strand.
CCTTGCCAGGCCCATAAGCTTTTTTTGGCTCACTAGGTTTATAGATTCACAGATTTGAAGGTCAAAAGGGACCAGTATGTTCATTTAGTCAAAACATTCTTAGAACATTTATTTTGGGAAAAACATCCAGTCTTGATTTAAAGATAGTCAGCAGTGGAGAATCCACCACCAGCCTTGGTCAGTTGTTCCAAAGGCTAATTACTTTCACTCTTAAAAGTGTATGCCTCGTTTTCAGTCCAAATTAGTCTAGCTTCAGATTCTAGCTAGTGACATGTGCTATGCCTTTCACTACTAGACTGAAGAGCCCATTATTAAATATTTGTTCCCCATGTAGGTATTTATAGACTAATCAAGTCATCCCTTGTTAAGGTAATAGATTAAGCTCCAGTCTATAACTACAAGGCTGTTTTCTAATATTTTAATCTTCCTGTGGCTTTTTCCGAATCCTCTTCAACTTATCAACATTTTTCTTGAATTGTGGATACTAGAATTGGACACAGTATTCCAGCAATAATGCACCAGTGCCAATATACAGAATTAAAATACCCTCTATACTCTTAATCGAGTCTTGTTTATACATGGCAGGATTTCATTAGCTCTTTCATCCAACCATAGCACTAACAGATCATGTTCTGCTGATTATCCATGGTGATCCCAAAATCTTCTTTCAGAGGGTATGTCTAGACTACAGGGTTTTGTCGACAGAAGTTTTGTTGACAGATTCTGTCGACAAAACTTCTGTCGACAAAGAGCCTCTAGACTGCATCAAGCAGACAGACAAAGCCATTTGCTTTGTCGACAAAGAGCATTCAGACTGCTGGATGCGCTGTCGACAGAAGAAGGCACCCGCACCCGGAATTGCTTCTGCCAGGTTACAGGGGCAGCATGTACTTCCTGGTGCTGCTGCCTGCCCTTTGCAGAGTTGCGTGCTAAAAGGGACCCCCCTGACTTGCCATTGCTCTGCTGCTGCAGCTGCCTTGCTTACCTCCTAGAGGGACAGCAAAGGTTTTGCAGTGCTTGCTCTGAGTGCCCTGCTTGCTGGCACAGCACAGCAGTGTGGTTTTCTTTTTGTTGGAAGGTTTTTCTGATCCCTTTGTGTGCCATGGAGCCAGAGCTGCCCCTGCGTCGGAGGATGCCTGCGAGCCTTCCTGGGTCTCCAGGACAGGTTGCAGGGTCAGCGTGTCCTCTGTCTGCTCCTTCTCCTCCACATCTTCCCTGGAGACGTCCTGCCGGCCCTGCTGCACCGGGGTGTGCAACCCTGTCTGCATAAGCTCCGGTGCAGACATAGGTTCCTGTCCTCCCTGGATGCAGTCTAGTTCATTATAATAGGTGCAGTGCACCGGGGCTGCACCTGATGCTGAGCTCTGCTCTCAGGCCTTCCCATAGCCCTGCCAAAGCTCTTTTACTTTGGCCCGGACCTGTTACAGTGTCCTGGGGTGTTGCCCTTTATTGGCCAGCCCCTGAGCCATGCGACTGTAGATGCTGGTGTTCCTACACCGGGTGTGCAGGGCCTTGACTGCTTCCTCCTCCCCCTATAGTTCGAGTAGTGTCAGGTCCTATGGCCCTGACCAGGCTGGGGCTCTCTTTTTCTCACCTGAGGGAACTTGGGCTGGCTCCCTCGAAGGTCCTTGAGAGCCTCATGGCTCTGGAGCTGCACACGTGGCCACGTGCAAGTGGAGCTGGGAGAGCCATGTGCTGACAGGTCTGCTCTGTGGCCAGCTTCCTGACAGAATGCCTGCCAGGGATGTCTGTGCCTTTAAAACATGGCTACAGACAGGAACAAGAAGAGGTTTTTCCTGAAGAAGGACTGTCCAGCAGGGGGTTTCCTCGGAGGTCTTTTTCTGTCGACAAAAGAAACCCCCGCGTCCCTTTTTGTCGACAGAACTCTGTTGCTGAGTTCTGTCGACATTATGTGGACAGAACTCATCGGTAGTGTAGACGCAGGTATAGTTTTATCAACAAAAGTCCACTTTTGTCAACAAAACCCTGTAGTCTAGACATATCCAGAGTGATTGCTTTCTAGAACAGAGTTCCCCATTGTGGATGCATAGCCTATAAGCCTTGATCCTAGATGTATGCATTCACATTTAGCCCTGTTAAAACACATAGGCTATGTCTACAATACAAGGTTTTTGCGCAAAAACAATTGTTTTTTTTTGTTGGCGGAGCATCCACACCTCAAATGCATCTTTGTGCAAAATCCACAAAATCAACAGGAGAGAGGGCTTTTGATGGTAGAGTTATTCCTCTCCCCATTAGGAATAATTCCTTTTTGTGCTACAGCTCTTGCGCAAAAAGGCACGTGTGGATGCTCTGCAGGGGTTTCTTGCGCAAAAAGAGCCTATCAGAAAAAGCACAGGTGCTCTGATGGCCATTCTTTGAAAGGCAGTCAGAACTTTCTTGTGCAAGAGTGTCCATGCAGTGTGGACACTCTCTTGTACAAAAGCACATCGTTTTTGTGATGTGCTTTTAAGGTATGGACGCGCCTTTGTGCAAGAAGTTTTTGCAGAAGAACTTTTCCGCAAAAAGCTTCTCGCACAAAAACCCTGTAGTGTAGAGAAATGCATATTGTTTGCTTCTGTCCAGTTCACCTAATGATCCAGCCTGTTTGGAATCAATGACCTGTGCTCATTCATTAGCACTCCTCCAATTCTTGTATATCTACAAACTTTATTACTGTTGTCTTTATGTTTTCTTCCCAGAGTGTACCATCTATCTCATAATGAGAGAGAGGCTTGATGGAACGTGGCTTCTCTAAATTATGTAAACATTGAAGACTTTCCTAAAGCTCTTGGATGAGGCACATGGGTTATGGGAGTACAGCAAATAAGAGAAGCACACATGTGGCAGTTCTGATAGATGTGGGTGAACAACTGAGGAGCATGAATTGATATCGGCTATCAAATAAAGTTGATCATAATTAAACACAGGCCATTCCTAGCTGTTGTTTGCTCAACCTGTTCTTAAAAGCCTCTGATTATGGTTATTTCACACCCTCACTTGGAAACCTTTCCCAGTCTTAACTACCCTAATACTAGCTACCAAGTTTTTCCTAATATCTAACCAAAATCTCCTTTGCTGCACATTAAGCCCATTACTTCAGAGGACAAGGAGAACCAGTCTTCTTTAACAGAGCCCTTAACTTATGTGAAAACTGCCATTAGATCTTCCTTCAGTCTTTTTTTCAAGACCAAACATGGCTATTTTAAAATAAAGTGTAGCTCTCATAAATGAACACAATACTCCATCTGAGGCCTCACCAGTGCCAAATTTAATAGGACAAATACCTCCTGTGTCATTTATATGACACTCTTGTTAATATACCTCAGAATTATATTAGTCTTTTTTTTAATTGGCTCACACTGCTGACTAATGTTCAATTTGCAATCCACTCTATCCCCAGATCCTTTTCAGCAATACTGTACTAACACTTAGCGAGTTACTCCCTATTTTGTATGTGAGCATCTGATTTTTTTCTTCCGAAGCATAGACTCTCATCTCAATTGAATTTAATTTGATTGATTTCAGACTAGTTTTTAAATCTGTCAAGGTAATTTTGATTTCTAATCCCATCCTAAAAAGTACTTGCAGTCCCTCTCATTTTAGACTTATCCACAAATGTTATAAGCATACTGTCAGTCCATTTCCAAAGTCATTAATAAAAATACTGAATATTACCGGATCCAGGACTAACCATTGTGGGGTCCTATGGGAAAAAATCTCCCAGTTTGACAGTGAATTATGTTGGTATGGTCTTGCATCCAATTTCACACCTGTCATATAATAATTTCATCTGGACTACCTTTCCCTCGTTTGCTTATGGGACTCACATGTGGGATTCTGTTAAAAGCCTTATTAAATCTACATAAAAGTATTCTGACAGATCCTCAGCTTGTGTAAATTGGTCTAACCCCATTTGTTGGTTTTCATAGTTCGACTACATTATTCGTTACAAACTCTACAAAAGATGCAAGTTTAAAAATATTTAATGACATTTTCAAATATTCATAAATTAATTTGATGGAGATGCTAGCAAGAATTGCTTCTCCTTTCATGGGTATTTCAATTTCTCATTCTATAGTTCTGTCTTGCTTGATTTTTTTGAACTGGACTTGAACACTACGTTCAGATAAAAGCTTACATCAATAAAGTAAAATAACCAGTTAGGCTACATATAGTACAATCAATGCCTCAGTAATTTTGCCCTCTCAGCTCACACAAGCTCAACTGAAAAGGAAAAATCTTCCATTTAACTTCACAATTAAGAAGCTGCCCGCTCCAGAGGGTTAAAACACATTGTGGGAGGGAAGGTGATGAAACATACCTGAGCTGTAAAATATACAAGTACTAACCATGATGCTCCACCCTTAAACTTCAGGAACTTCTAATTACAGTCTTGTAAGTCACAATCTGTGCCAATATCGTAAAATATTTTCCTGCTGAGTTTTTTAATTTTTCTCTTTGTTTTCCTGGTGCCATAAAGAAATGGTTTCAGGTAGCCAACTATAGGCTACTCAATAGATTCATTATATAGTCAAAGATAATTTCCTTTGTATCTCTGATTTCTCTGTCATTAGCCCATTGTCACAGTGGCTCTTCATGTTCAGCTGGAAAGGCAGGAAAATATGCCCTCCTCTATGGGGCTTGTCTGCACTATGGAGTGGATCCACGCTGCAGCAATTGATGCACTGAAGGTCAATTTAGCAGACTGAGAGAAGACCTACTAAATCAAATCAAAGTGGTGTAAACCAGGATCAAGTTACACCTTTTTCATTCACTTTGCAAAGAGTTAAGTATCTACAGAACATGCAAAGCAGTGCAGAATCGGACCTCAGGCCCGTGAGTAGGAGCTGCGAGATCATTTCCAGAGGTAGGCTACTTGGACATCAGTGTCTTAAAGGATGACTGTTCAAAATCCTAAGAATCAACCTGCTCATATGAGCAGTCTGAATACATGGGTATATGCACTCTGGTATCTGAGATATGGAAGGAATCCTAAAAAGGCTCAGTGAACATAATCTGGCCATGGACAATGGAGCGCATCTATGTACACAATACCCCATGGCTACTGTACCCTCCTCATGCAGGGGGCATGCTTAGAGGGTCTGCTTAGGATACAGATGTAGCTTAGATTACAATTAGAAGGTAATATTCTTAAGCTTTGTGAAACGGACATTCAGATGTGTTATATCTATACAGCATTTGTGAAAGTTTAAGCATTATTTTAACGAGGTGATTATTTTTGGTAATTTTTTCTCTAAAACTGTGCAATACCATAAAAGTGCAGAAAGGATAAATATTTAAGATCATCCACTTTTAAAACAACACAACAGAGCTGGAAATCAACAACTTCTTTTTTACACTTCTTAAATTATGTTAGTCAAAATAGAGGCCACATGAAGAGCTGTTAATGATAAAAGTACTAGACTAAAAAGTACTTCAGCAATACAAATGTCTTCCATGATAATCTCAGAAAGCATCTAAATAATAAATGTTAAAGATGTGCTGAAACTAATGTACCTGCTTAAACATGTCTTTGCTTATGAACTGAATAAATGTAACGAATATAAGAGTTAGTTACAAAATGAATACAAACCACACCTATCTTTGAAAGCTTAGAAAGGTAAATGACATGAAAGAAATCTACTAGAACAAGAAATAGAAATATCTATGATTACAAATGATTTACAATTGGGTCATTAATAAAAGGGTAGGGAGTGGACCCATTTTTCTTACAAAACTGGAATCAGCTCAATGAAATGATTAAACGTACAAATATTTACTAATTACTATTTGTCATTCATGGAATCTTTAAATTCCTGTTGGCTGTTGCCGATGTCCTGCCTCTGAATAACATGTGTAAATAAAGATTTTGCAGTCTTGCAGAACCAGTGGGATTTTGAGAGCCTAGGACTTTATGCTTGTGTGATGGAATGAGCAACACAATCAAGTTTTTATTTCTGTAATAATGCTTTATCTTAATATGTATTCAACCTTGTCTAGAATAGGGCTCGAAGTCCTGAGAGTTTCTTACTTGTTTTTTTATGAGTCCTTATTCAGGCAAATTTCCATGATCTTCAATGGAAGCTGAAGCTGATGTCAGCAGGAACCAAGGAGTCCTCAAACCTCAGAAAAATCAGACACTATATATAGGTGCCTAGACATGTATTTAGTTTCCCAGTTTTTGGCAGCTGAGTTTGAATATTTTGCCCTAATGGTCAACAACTTATAAAAGTCTTAGAATAGTGAATCTACAGAGTTATCTTATCAACCAAATTTATAATTTTAAAAAATGAAATTGGATTCATTTGATAAGCTCTATATTCCCTAAAACCAAATTGACTGATATTAATGATCTTCACATTCTTTATCAATTAATTATTGTATCAGCTTTTCCACTACTTTGTTTGGGATTGATATCAGGCTAAAGAGCCTACAGTTACTCTGGTCACACCTCTTGTCCATTTTGAATGATGGCATATTAGCACTCTTCTAATCTTCTGGAATTTAAGACCTGATGCAATACCTGAATGTAAATATTAGTTGGAAGGAATGGAGGAGTGCAGATAAAGGAAATAATATTAAGAATGATAAGAAGTCCTGTGGCACCTTATAGACTAACAGATGTATTGGAGCATGCATCTGATGAAGTGGGTCTTTGCCCATGAAAGCTTATGCTCCACTACATCTGTTAGTCTATAACATGCCACAGGACTTCTTGTTGCTTTTGCAGATCCAGACTAACACGGCTACCCCTCTAATATTAAGAATGTGAATTCTCAGAGGACAGCTATGTGTACAGCTAGATGGATTATATAAATTTCATTTTTCAAAAATAATTTTCATAGGCTAGGTCTACACTACAACTTTTTTGGGGAAAAAGCTATGCAAAATGCACTCCGCATTTTGTGCAGCTTTTTCTGATTTTTTTTTTCCAGAGGAGGCTTATCTGAAATTTGGCCTGTCTTCAGTGGGCCAAATTTCAGAAAATTGCCCTCTTTCGGAAGACCCCTTCTTCCTCATGAAATGAGAAAGACAGGGCTTCTGAAAGCGTGCGTTTACACTTCTGCCAAAAAAAGGGGTTGAGCAAAAGCATTCTCTGGACTCAGCGGAGTTTTTCCGGGATACCTCTGGTATCCCAGAAAACCCCCGCAGTATAGACGTACACATAATCAGGGGCAGAGGTTTAGATTCACAGATTCAATCCCTTATGAGGGCTTAGAACAACTGTTGCACAGGAGGAAAACCCAGATACTATAATGCTGGAAGCCATGTAAGCACCTAGATAGACACTCATGAAAGGACTCTAAAATGTCATGTTAACTCATGGCTCCGGAGCTTAGGATTCATGAGAAGAGTCCTGAGCAAGGATTAGGCACTTAAAATATAGTGTATCCATTAGATGTTTTCATAAACCAATCAAGATGAGCAGTTTATTTTGTTTAAAATGAAAGAAGTCATCTAACATTTTCCTTTTTTCTTCTCCACTAACCACAGTGAATTGATATGAATCCAAATATACTCTATGAATCTAAATATTACTCTACAGAGGCGCCTAAAAGGTCTTAATTTTGGAATAAGCACTGGTACGTTTATTTGTAGCTACTACGCAGAAAACATTAATTCTTGATATATCAGAGAGAAGCAGCTGACTTTTAAAATATTGCAGAACAAAACATTTACGCCGTATTTTGAGTGAGATTATTGCATTTCATTGAATTAAATCTGTTCTAAAACAGAAGATTTAAAAAAATAATAATATCCCAACCCTTTCCTGCAAAACGTGTTACTTTAGAAAGATGTTACTGCTTTGGTGGACTGTGGACTCTCCATTATCTTGCCTCCTTGTGGATGGGCATGGCATAGCAGCTCTTTCCTCTCTAGCATCCCCCAAACCACAGTTGCTCCAGTGCTTCACTGATCTGCCTCTTTCTGAGAGTCAGCCATCTGGCCAGATCATATTTTAGTCTCACACCATCCAGGGTTATGGGAAGTACAACAGAAAAATATCCAAGTCTTCAGCCATTACTCTGATCCTCACACCTTTTCTTTATAGTCACCACCCAGCTCTTTCCCCTACTGACTTCCTCTAGGCTTCTGCATCAGGGGAAGCCAGACCCATTAACTAGCCTCTCAGGCCTATATCAGAGTCAGGATGGGGAATATACCCCATGCCAAGGATTCATCATCAACATGTTTTTAAACAGAAGCAAATGGGCAGTTTCTGTGCTCAGCCTAACCACTGAAGTCAATGAGTTATTCCACATTTACATTAATATAACTTAAAGTAGGATCTGGCATTGAATGGATTCTACATTTATTTATGTTTGCAAATCATTTTTCACTTTTGCTACCATCATTCCAATGCTATATAAAGGCGTAATGGTGAAAATACCCTTGTAGACAGGAAACCAACTAGTCATTTGTATTTTGAACACAGTATTGCTTAACTTGCTTTAGAGTTGATCTAAAGAACATGTGAGTAATATGCGGGATGTCACTTGTCTGTATTAGGCTTTACCAATGAAACTGAACCAATTATAGTAACAACGGAACATTTTATAAAAATAAGTCTATAAATACCATAGACTCCAAAAGAAAAAAAGGATACACATTTAACAAATTATAATTATTTTAGTATACTCTTCAGCAATGTGATAAGATTTATAAGGAAGTCAGTGAAGTTCATGGGATTTACAAGGTTGTAAACTAGAACAGAATTTGGTGATTTATGTTTGAAATGGAATTAGTTTGGGGAACAGTATTTTACTGAAACACATATTAAACTGTTATAAGGATTAGAAACAGTTATGTAGAATTAACCTACTATATTTTAAAACTGGGACTACAATAAAAATACTGGTCCAGCTCACCCTCTACAATGTATGTACTACAAAGAAGAAAACTTTGTGAATTTTTTTTCCAGGGTTAACTCCAGATTTTCCTGCTCATAGACTGGGGTTTTCAGCCATATACATATATAAGGCAGAAACAACTTACAGGTTTGTCACTCATTTCTGTAATGAATATCAATATTAACAGTCTGTCTCTATCTACAAAATATTATATGCAAAAGAAAGAAGGTAAAGTTTCTTTGTTGATATGAGATGAATAAAGAAGAGTCTTAAGAATAGAAAATGTAGCATCTGAAAGTAATGTTTAGTCAGTAATAATACCATAATAATTGCTATCAATAATTGCAGTCTTTCCCATATATTTTAAATATGGCTCTTATAATTTAATGCCAAATACACGCAAAATAAAAATGCTACCATTATGAAGTCTGTAACAGAGTCTTTTAGATTGTTATAATTCTGCTATTGGTACAAATATGGCATGAAAAAAATGAAGCATAGAAGGGAGACTTTAACACCAGAGGCAGAAATTGCACAGTCTGATATCTTATGCCAAGAAGTTCTTTTGAAAATGTATAAGGTAGCTGTAGTGAAAGCTAAGCATGTTTCTTCTCTTCCATCAGAATGTCCATGTGACGCTAACCAGAGAACTTGTACCAAGTGCAGCTCAGCGAACCTGTAATCTTCCTGGTCAGTAGCAGAACTGAGTGTTTCCCACAGAGATGAATAGGAATTCAATATGAATCTAGAGATGCTAAAAGGCTTGCATGGTGGCCTTCATTCCCATGTATAGGAAAATCGAGTATGGAACTTATAGATCTGCTGTTGGGTGAGATGAGCAGTTTCAGGGTGCCAACTTTTCTGGGCTGACTGTGGTAGGCTCAGACTCAAACATAAATGTTTTTATGATGGTGTGATGAATGTGGGGGATACCCTTTTCTGTACGTTCCAGCCATTCAGTTAACTAAAGTCTTCTCGTAGTGATTAACTCTTGAGACATAACCCTAGCTGTCTTGCCTGTAAGGGTTAAAACCAGACTGTGGGTCCTAGAGAGTATCCAGGAATAATATGGAAGCAGTAAGTGAGTTGGCAGGAGGCTGGGAGAGTCAATGGAAATGGAATGTGGGCTTTTGAATTGGAACTGTGAACTTCCTGCCCGTTATGTCCATAGGACAGTTTTGGTGGACATGAAATAAGGCAGGGACCCTGGTATGAACAATCCAGAGACATCCATATCTAGGGAAGAACTAAATCTTGAAACTACAGATATGTAAGTAGAAACAGGGAATGTTTAAATCCAAAGTGACAAAGTTGTTTTCTTTATGTTAGGGTTTGTTGGACTTCTCTGTGCTGAAACATATAACTACCCCCTTACACTGTAACTTTCCAAACTGAATCCCTGGGAAGCAATTCTCTGTGTGTTAATTCCCTTTTTTCCCAGTTGGTCTGTAACACTTAGCAATCAAGTACTGCTTCACCAACTGGGTTCTCTCTTTTTTTTGTTGTTGTTGTTGTTAATAAAAACCACCATTTTAAGTCCATCATCTGATTCCTACTTGCTACAAGATGGAGGTGACACTAGTGGCTAGAGGAAGTATTGAGGAGTTATGGCAGGAATGGAATCTTTTCCAGTATTTAGGGAGTCTACTCATCATTTATCCCAAGAGACTCATAATTTAGGAGTGTTTATCTCTGATTGTTCTTGCATTCTCAGGTGGCATTAGCAGCCAAAACCATTAAAAAAAAAGAAAATCATACTTACTAAGTCAATTCCCATAATTTATTTTCAACTAAGACCATTCTATAGTTATACAACCCCTTTTAGCCTTCAGATTGAAATATAGAGATATCCTGTACATAGAGTACACATGATAACTGCTCAGAGGCTACAGCTAGTGGAGAATAAAGTTCTCACCTGTTTGACTATGAGAGATATAGCAAATTAATTTCTGGATGGCACTGATTTTCTGTTTACTTCCAGGCCACATATGCCTATAAAGCCTTAAACAGTGAGGTGCTGAATACCTGAAAAATTGTCTTTCTACTCTATCCATCACTAGTCAACACAGGAACTTCTCTTTTATAGAAATAGGAGCAGAGATTCTCAGAAGAGGGTTTTTCACTTTGGCATTCACTTCTCCCACTAATCGAGCACAGTACAAGTCACCTGGGTTTCAAAGCATGATGTAAGATCCATCCTCCTTTTTTCAGATCTTGCCTGACAAGAGAATTTTGAAGGCAGTATGCTGGTCCAATAATGAATAGGTTCTGCCAGGGTTGAAACTGTTGAAGAATTTCTACAATGCATGCTATATTCTTCAAGCAATTCAAAATTGCACTGAATTCAGATTCATGTTATAAAGAATGGCTTTCAAATACTGGAAATAAAATAATGTTGACAATATTCCTTTAAAATGCATTTCCTTTAGTTGTTTTAAGTTCTGCAACTATTATTTTAAATTGTATTGGTAAAAAAGTTTTATAGACTTTAAGGCCAGATAGAACAATAATGTTAATCTACTCTGACCTCCTGTACATCGCAGGCTGCACAATCTCACTCACTCATTCCTGTAACAGACCCATAACCTCTGGATGAGTTACTCTGATCATGATTTAAAGATTCCCAGTGGCTGAGAAACTGTCATTTATGCTAATTTCAACCTACAAGTGACATTATCTATTATTTGAATGAGTAGGCTCAATGAAGCACATATCTGTAATGATCTCATAATTCCAAGAGAGTCAGATGAAAATCTGGTTTGGTTATGACAGACGGTATATTCATACCTGCCATAATACACCCTGTGTCTTGGCAAATAGTAATTTTCATATGAAAATATTGAGATAAATCACTAGGTTAAGAACAAGAAAAGCTAGTTAAAATATGCATGTGTGTACTGTTTTATTTAGGAAAGAGACAGATAAAACTTCTAAAAGACATATTAAACAAACCAAACCTTTTAATGAGAATAGTTTTAAAATGAGACATTTTATATAGATTTTTCTGAATGCTTCAGAGTGTTTTTTTATGACAAAAAGAAAACATCCTGTAAAAGCATGAGGCCATATTATGCATTCTTACTCAGTCCAAATGTCAACTGGGAATGAGGAAAGGAGGAAAGATTTAAATCTTTTTTTAGTAATTATTCTCACAATTAAAGAAAAGTTACATATCCTCCCCATCCCACTCAATTTACTAATAAAGCCAGAGTTGGAAGAGTTATTAATCTCTTAGGGCCAGTCTCAGTTATTTATTATATACCCTTCACAACTGAGTATGTGATCTAAATTAAGAACAATTACCACATTAGACTCTCTTCAACACATAGAATAGTTCATAGTTTAATGCTTGGCAAAAGCATAGCCCTTGACCAATATGCTAAAGATCACTAAATATGGTCTCTGGTGGGCCACAAATGGAGTGAGTTTCAAGGCAGGAAATGCTGCACTGAAAGCATTCTTCTCTTGGTTCTTGGCCACTGCAAAAAAGGAGAACACAGTACCATTTAGAAGAGCAGCTGCAAAGGTGGTATCTCAGCTTGCTACCCCAATCCTGGCTAGTGGTGTATAGCTCTGATATTCCTAAATAACTTCAAGCAGCCAGAACACTTGGAATAATAATATATTCCAAGGTGCCCACAGACTAACAAGCAACAAATGAAGTAAATGCCACATCCCTTTTCCCAAGACCACACCTCTATGTCACTGGGGCCTGATTTACATTAGACTGCTCTGGTCAGCTTAAGGTACATCATCCAGATATGCAAAATATGTTGCTAGATTCATCTTACCTTAAGTTGAGCCACCACAGTGTCTACACTGTGGGAGGCTGATGGGAGCACACACTCCTCTTGGCTTCCCTTACTCCTCACAGCATTAGGAGTACAGGACCTGGGTGCGGTCTGTGCTCAGAGTTTGATTTGACCTGCTAAATCAAACGCTACAAGATCAACCTCCGGAGGGTCAATGTTCTCTGTAGTGTAGACATGACCTAGTAGTGAGGAGGTGGTATAGGAGTTGCAATACTAGTTTTATACTGCTGGAGTATAGAATTTGCATTAAAGTGATCGGGGAGGGGGGGAGGCATTTGAAGGGGCTCCATGTTCAGAATAGTGTTATACAGAGTGCAAACTTTACTCCAATTTGTGAGCCCCTGCTATTAAACCTGAAAAGTACATATCTAGTGACTTTCTACTTGAGTGCACCAACTGATTGAAGTCATTGCAATGACACACAAGAAGGAAGACAGTCTCTAAAAGTACCCAGATCATAAATTACATCGGGCTTTATTTGTTAAAAAACAACATCTTGAAATGCACTTAGAAACAGATGGAAATGAATAGGACATGGATTTCCTGAAATTGCATTAACCAGGTAAAAAGTCTCTGAGGGGTAGCAACTTCCGCTATGTTAATTGCATAGTTGGAGTCGAAATATCTAAACTCAAATTTTGGCACTGTCCACACTGTGGGAAGTCAAAGGGAGCACACTCTCCCTTCAACTTCCCTTACTACTCGTAGAAGCAATTTTAAGTGAATTAACACAATTATTCTTCTTTCTATTGCCATATTTTTAGCAATGGGCATTCGCGTCGGGTTTGCAAGACAAAAATATTTTAAAATAGTAGTCAAACTTTAGTTAAGGAAATTTTATACTACCTTATTACCTAAACATAGTGGTTTTAGTTTATTTTATGCAAGTCCAATATTTGAATTTTATTTAGTTGAGGAAATAAACGCATATCAGAACAATTACCGTTTTGGAATATTCACTGCAGTGACTAGGAAAATAAATAGAGAAAGCTGTTTATTCTAATTTTCTTTAAGAACATAATGCAAGTATACAGTAATTCATATATACATTCAAACAAATAAATCAATTATTGGATCTATATTAGACAGCATATGTTAAATGAGCGATTTGTGTTCAGGATACTATTGTTGTACTGTACATATGGCATCATATTTTTCTCACTTTCTTTCTATTCAAATATGAAGGAATATGTTTTCAGTGAAGGGATGACTCAGAACCTTCTTAAAGGTTTTGCAGCAGCTGGAATAGGCACTGTGTAGTGGGGGGTAGAAGGCAAAGGAGAAGGAGACAACTGAGTAAAATATAAAAAGAGAAACATGCTCCACTGTAGAGGAAAGACATGGGGGCCAGTGAGGAAACAGAAGTTAATTCTTCAGGAATATTTTAACATGCGTGATTAGAATCATGGAAGAATTGAAAAGAAGTGAAAGTGAGCAGAATAAATAAAAATAAAAGAAATTAGAACCAGGATTCAATTAAGAAAAAATAAACTGGTTGAGCAAGAAAACCAGAGTGAAAGAGCCACATGAAGATTAAATGAGCGCCTAGTTACCTTATGCAGTGCTGAACATCTAAAAGGCATGCAACACTGAATATGAAAATAAAAGATACGTCTTCACTGACTCTAGCGGAATTTTTTATTAAAAATGTTTATCTGAGTCTAGTTGACAAAGAAATTTTGGAACTAGGAAGAGGCCTATTACGTTGCTGGCTCCCAGGACTACTGGTTGTCCAGGAGAAACCAACCAGAAGAAGCCCATAAAGATCTGTAGAAATGGAGACCAGTGAAAGAATTATAATAAAATATACTGAGATTTTCATTAGGGAAGTATATTTTTATCTTAAAGGCAGTAATGTGTTAGCTTTGGTGAAGGGTAAATACATTCAGGGCATATCTTAACTACCCACCAAATTGATGGACAGCAATCAATCCAGCTAGGTTGATTTGTTCCACCTCACGATAAATCAACCGTCAAGCATTCTCCCATCAACTCCAATACTCCAGCAGAACGAGAAGAGTCAGGAGAGTCAATGGGAGAGCATAAACTGTCCACTTACTGCAGTGAAAATACCACAGTAAGTGGATTTATGTACATCGACTTTGGCTACATTATTGCTATAGGTGAAGTTGAGTAACTAAGATCGATAGTCAGCAGTAGTGTAGACTAGACCTCAGAGTAAATTCTACAAAGTCCAAAATATTTATGTAAATTTGATTTGACAGTTGAGGATCTTTGCTACACCTTCGGAATAAGAAGGTTGAATCATCCAACACTTGTTAACTCTACTGCTAGGGATTTCTTCAGGCAAATATGTTGACACATAACTAAAGATCTAAAAGCGCAAATACTTATTGTTGAGCATAGTGCTTACGAATATGAGTGGTCTGATTCACTTGGAGCATTACATTAGGAAATGTGTCATAACTGGGCCCAAATTGTAGCCATATCCTGGCTTTTTACCGTGTCTGCAATTCTTTTGGAAATGAATGACAGGTGTGTAATTATGATGGTAGGATATGACCCATTAATATTTTGAAGGTTGGTATGGTACTGTAACTCATTTTAACATAATTATTATGAGACAACTGTGATTTTGCCACAAAACCTATGCATGGGGCAATACACAGTTATGCTACCCCAGGAGCTGTCACAATCTGTTTTCCTGCTCGATAGGGTATACGCTCTGTAGCAGCCCCATAAAAGGAATGCAGTGGTCCTGAGGAAGTGTCTGTCTCTCCTCTCCATGCTTCCATCCACAGTTTGTTTAGACGGCACAGAGGAATAAAGAAATCTCAATGCCTCTGGGGGTATGCAGAATTGGTAACACACTGGCCCTGTGTTTGCCTTTAAGAAAAAGGGAGGCATAGCAGGATATGTTTACTAGGAAAACAAACAAACAAAACAAGGGTAAGCTCCCATTTCGTAAGTGTTAGCTCCCAAATTCCAGTTTCCCAGCTCACCTATCTGAGAAGAAAATATTTCATTAGCATTATCATTAAGTACAGAAAAATGTGCAGTGAAAATGTGTGGTACGGATGACACACCCCATTAGTAGGGCATTCCTTCTTTCCTGTTTATATCATTTTTAGGGACAGATTCTAACAAGCTTGTGCAGAAATACATCAGACCCATCATGCACAAGATAAAGCATAATCAGGGCTTCAACTGAAAGGAGAAACTATAAGCAAAGTAGAATGACAGATATATAGGCTTAGATAGATAGGGTACATCTAGACTACAGGCTTTTGTCGACAGAGGCTATGTTGACAGTATCTGTCAACAGCTTCTGTCGACAAAAAGTGTCTACACTACATCCAGTTCTGTCGATATGAGAGTGTAGATACAAAGGACAGTGTAGATGCAATAACGCCTTCTGTCAACAGAATTCTGTTGACAAAAGGCGTTATTCATCGTAGAATGAAGTTTACCGCTGTTGACAAAAATGCCAAGTTCTGTTGACGTTATGTCGACAGAACTCGGTGGTAGTGTAGTTTTGTTGTCAAAAGGCCACTTTTGTTGACAAAACCCTGTAGTCTAGACATACCCTTAGATTACACTAAGCACTTATGTCGATACAGCTACCTTACTACAGAAGTGGAAAATCCACATTCTTGAGTGATGTAGTTAAATCAATCTAAGCTCAAGTGGAGACAATGCTGTCTCAACAGGAGAAATTCTCCTGTAGGCACAAACAGCATCTTCATCAAGCACTACAGCAGTGTAGTAATGTAGACAAGCCCTATATAGATTCAGCAGGACACTACTGTGATGAGAGTTATAGTGTACTTTATCAATTAACTTATCACATCCTATATCTCTTTATATTATACATTGAAGTTTATTGTGAAATAATAATTTATTTTTTACCATTTAAATAGTTTGTTTACTTTTGTGCCTCACTCAGTTTGGACAACAACATACAAAACACATCTTCACTTTTGTTTCTGTTCTCTTTCATTTTCTGTTGAACTGGGCAATATTCTGTTTGCAAACACTGCATGGGGAGGGGAACAATTATTTTAAAAAGCTATTTTTAGTTTTAAACCATCAGAAAAATATTGCTATTGATCTTATCACTTGTAAACGTTAAAACAAACAACAACAACAAAAACTGTAGCTGAACTGCAGGCGCCCGTGTTGCTTTTTCTTCACAAGTGAAGTTTCTGGGATCATATAATGAAGTGGGGGGGGAAAAAAATCTCAGTCTTCACTTAAGAAATCTAGACAGTCTGCTTGGAAATGTGACTGTAAAGTCTACATAAAATAAGTAAAAGCCTAATGTAAGTCCAAGAAACCCAATATCTAGATGGGCAGAGGACTGGACTTGATGACCTCTCAGGTACCTTCTAGTGCTAGCATTTATGAGTCTATGATAAAGAGCCACAAACAGGCAGTTTTTTCGGTGCCTGGCAAGGCTTGCCTCACACAAACACCCCCTTCTTCCCTCCTTCGCGGAAGGTTTGGGGCTCCAGCACTGATCTGCGTCCCAGATTTCTGGCTGTGGGGTAGGTGTGGCTCTTGTCAGCCTTGCCCAGCTCACCTGCAGAGCTGTTTAGAATCATAGAATAGAATAATACAATACTAGGACTGGAAGGAATCTTGAGAGGTCATCGAGTCCAGTCCCCTGCCCTCATGGCAGAACCAAATACTGTCTAGACCATCCCTGACAGACATTTATCTAACCTACTCTTAAATATCTCCACAGATGGAAATTCCACAACCTCCCTGGGCAATTTATTCCAGTGTTTGACTATCCTGACAGTTAGGAACTTTCTCCTAATGTCCAACCTAAACCTCCCTTGCTGCAGTTTTCTCCCTCCTCCTTATGGCACCCTTTTAGATATCTGAAAACTGCTATCATGTCCCCCCTCTTCTCTTTCCTAAACTAAACAAACCTAATTCCTTCAGCCTTCTCTCATAGGTCATGTTCTCTAGACCTTAATCATTCTCGTTGCTCTTCTCTGGACCCTCTCCAATTTCTCCACATCTTTCTTGAAATGCGGTGCCCAGAATTGAACACAATACTCCAATTGAGGCCTAACCAGCACAGAGTAGAGCGGAAGAATGACTTCTCGTGTCTTGCTCACAACACATCTGTTAATGCATCCCAGAATCATATTTGCTTTCTTTGCAATGGCATCACACTGCTGACTCGTATTCAATTTATGGTCCACTATAACCCCTAGATCCCTTTCTGCCATACTCCTTCCTAGACAGTCGCTTCCCATTCTGTATGTGTGAAACTGATTGTTCCTTCCTAAGTGGAGCACTTTGCATTTGTCTTTATTAAACTTCATCCTATTTACCTCAGACCATTTCTCCAATTTGTCCAGGTCATTTTGAATTATGACCCTATCCTGCAGATTCGTCGCAACCTCTCCCAGCTTGGTATCATCTGCAAACTTAATAAGCGTACTTTCTATACCAATACCTAAATCGTTGATGAAGATAATGAACAGAGCTTGTCCCAAAACAGACCCCTGCGGAAACCCACTTGTTATGCCTTTCCAGCAGGATTGTGAACCATTAATAACTACTCTCTGAGTACGGTTATCCAGCCAGTTATTCACCCACCTTATAGTAGCCCCATCTAAGTTGTATTTGCCTAGTTTATTGATAAGAATATCATAGAATCATAGAATCATAGGACTGGAAGGGACCTCGAGAGGTCATCGAGTCCAGCCCTCCACCCTCAAGGCAGGACCAAGCTCCGTCTACACCATCCCTGACAGATGTCTATTTAACCTGTTCTTAAATATCTCCAGAGAGGGAGATTCCACCACCTCCCTTGGCAATTTATTCCAATATTTGACCACCCTGACAGTTAGGAATTTCTTCCTAATGTCCAATCTAAACCTCCCCTGCTGCACTTTAAGTCCATTACTCCTTGTCCTGTCCTCAGAAACCAAGAGGAACAAATTTTCTCCTTCCTCCTTGTGACACCCTTTTAGATATTTGAAAACCGCTATCATGTGCCCCCTTAATCTTCTTTTTTTCCAAACTATACAAGCCCAGTTCATGAAGCCTAGCTTCATAGGTCATGTTCTCTAAACCTTTAATCATTCTTGTCGCTCTTCTCTGTACCCTTTCCAATTTCTCCACATCTTTCTTGAAATGTGGCACCCAGAACTGGACACAGTACTCCAGCTGAGGCCTCACTAGTGCAGAGTAGAGCGGCAGAATGACTTCACGAGTTTTGCTTACAACACACCTGTTGATACAACCTAGAATCATATTTGCTTTTTTTGCAACAGCGTCACACTGTTGACTCATATTCAACTTGTGGTCCACTATGACCCCTAGATCCCTTTCCGCCATGCTCCTTCCTAGACAGTCGCTTCCCATCGTGTATGTATGGAACTGATTGTTCCTTCCTAAGTGGAGCACTTTGCATTTCTCTTTATTAAACCTCATCCTGTTTACCTCTGACCATTTCTCTAACTTGCTAAGGTCATTTTGAATTATGTCCCTATCCTCCAAAGAAGATGCAACCCCACCCAGTTTGGTATCATCTGCAAACTTAATAAGCATACTCTCTATCCCAATATCTACATCATTGATGAAGATATTGAACAGTATGGGTCCCTTGAGGAACTCCACTTGTTATCCCTTTCCAGCAGGATTTAGAACCGTTAACAACAACTCTCTGACTACGGTTATCCAGCCAATTATGCACCCACCTTATCGTGGCCCTATCTAAGTTATATTTGCCTAGTTTATCAATAAGAATATCATGCGAGACCGTATCAAATGCCTTACTAAAGTCTAGGTATATGACATCCACCGCTTCTCCCTTATCCACAAGGCTCGTTATCCTATCAAAGAAAGCTATCAGATTAGTTTGGCATGACTTGTTCTTCACAAACCCATGCTGGCTATTCCCTATCACTTTATTACCTTCCAAGTGTTTGCATATGATTTCCTTAATTACCTGCTCCATTATCTTCCCTGGGACAGACGTTAAACTGACCGGTCTGTAGTTTCCTGGGTTGTTCTTATTCCCCTTTTTATAGATGGGCACAATATTTGCCCTTTTCCAGTCTTCTGGAATCTTCCCTGTCTGCCATGATTTTTCAAAATCATAGCTAAAGGCTGAGATACCTCCTCTATCAGCTCCTTGAGTATCCTGGGATGCATTTCATCAGGACCTGGTGACTTGCTGACATCTAACTTTCCTAAGTGATTTTTAACTTGTTCTTTGTGTATCTTATCTTCTAAACTTACCCTCTCTCTGCTTGTATTCACTACGTTAGGCACATCTCCAGACTTCTCAGTGAAGACCAAAACAAAGAAGTCATTGAGCATCTCTGCCATTACCAAGTTTCCTGTTACTGCTTCTCCCTCCTCACTAAGCAGTGGGCCTACCCTGTCCTTGGTCTTCCTCTTGCTTTTAATGTATTTATAAAAGGTCTTCTTGTTTCCCTTTATGCCTGTAGCTAGTTTGATCTCATTTTGTGCCTTTGCCTTTCTAATCTTGCCCCTGCATTCCCATGTTGCATGCCTATATTCATCCTTTGTTATTTGTCCTAGTTTCCATTTTCTATATGACTCCTTTTTTATTTTGAGATCAAGCAAGATCTCCTTGTTAAGCCAAGCTGGCCTTTTGCCATATTTTCTATCTTTCCTACACAGCGGAATTCTTTGCTTTTGGGCCCTTAACAACGTCCCTTTGAAATACTTCCAACTCTCCTCAGTTGTTGATCATGCGAGACCATATCAAACCTTTTACTAAAGTCTAGGTATATGACATCCACCGCTTCTCCCTTATCCACAAGACTCGTTATCCTATCAAAGAAAGCTATCAGATTGGTTTGAAATGATTTGTTCTTAACAAATCCATGCTGGCTGTTCCCTATCACCTTGCCACCTTCCAAGTGTTTACAGACCATTTCCTGAATCACTTGCTCCATTATCTTCCCTGACACAGAAGTTAAACTAATTGGTCTGTAGTTTCCTGGGTTGTTCTTATTCCCCTTTTTATAGATGGGCACAATATTTGCCCTTTTCCAGTCTTCCGGAATCTCTTTCCCACGCCCCAGCCTGCACTCACCTGAGGCAGAGCAGCAGCCACCTGAGCGCCGCCTCCTCGGCTGCAGCTTGCCAGGGGGTGGCGCCTTTGCCCGCTCCACTGGGGTGGGAGGGCGAATGGGAGGAACCGCAGTCAAGCTCCTAGGAAGGGCCGCACCCACCACGGGGCCCGCGCCAGGCAGGGGCAGGCGGAAGGGCGCTGCCTGCGGCGAGGCTCAAGGGAAACGCGCCTCCGGCGCCCAGGCGAGCGGGACTCAGGTGCGGCGGAGGCGGCGCCTCGCTCCCTCCCCCCTCCCGGCGCGCCGGGGCAGGGCGGCCCCGCGGTGGGCGGGGGAGGGAAGCGGCGCCCGGAGTTGCCTGGCCCGGGCGAGGAGCAGCGCAAACAACTCAGGTCCGCGCAGGGAGCCGCACGGAGCGTCTGTTGCTGCCGCTGCGCCTCGCCCCGCCCGCCGCCGGAGCGGAAAGTAGCCGCCTCCCGCGCCGCCGCCCTCCCGCTCCCCGCCGCCGCCTGGACCCTGCTCCTCCGCAGCCACCCGGAGATGGCCCCCGCCGCAGCCCGCCAGCGGGGCTCCCTCTGCAGAGCCGCCTCCCGGCACCTCCTCTTCGGCCTCCTGGTGAGTGCGCCCGGCGCTGGCCTCGAGCGCCCTGCGGGCTGGTCCCCGGGCGAGGCTCTGGGGCCGGACGGGGGGACTGGGCTGGAGGAGTTGGAGCTTGTCCAGGATCAGCTTCGGCGGGCTGTAGAAGTTCGGAAGGAAGTGGTTCGGGAAATGAGGCGTTTCCCCTTCGTGCCCCTGCTGATTAGCGCCTGGGTTGCACTAAAGAAAGTGGAATTTTGCTTTAGTGGCAGCGTCTAAATTGAGTGAGAACCATCCCCCTCCTCCTGTTTGACACTTGCCTGAATTCATTCCAACCTTTCTGGGTCGTAGTTGTCAGTGAAGGCTTTGAAGTTGGTTCCTGGCTTCCCCTTTCCCTTCCCCTTTCTCTCTCTCTCTCTCTTTCTCTCTTTGGGGCTTAGTAACCTTTATCCCTTTTAATGTAAGTGTCTGAAGGCACCATTCCATGCACATCAGGTTGTACGGTGGAAAGTAATGTGCCTATCTGGTATACGGTCCTCAAGTAGGTGACCTTCAGAAAGGAAAGACTGTAAATGAGTTAAACAGGGGTTCCCAAACTTTTTGACACAGGGACCAGTAAATCCATTCGTGAACTTTTGGAGGACAGGTAATGTTCATTTGCATATTTGCATATTCAAATGTTGAATATTCAAATCAGTTGTTTCCGGTCTTCCCAAAACCCTGTGTCAGCTTTAGCAAAGCTTTTGCTATGGTCACCCACAATATTCTTGCCATAAAGTTAAGGAATATGGATTGGATAAATCGACTGTAAGACAGACAGAAAGCTGGTTTCCCAAACATTTGACTTTAGTTGGAACCCTTTTTTTTCACTACTGCTTTTTGCAGCCCAAAAATATAAACACATAAAAAACAAACGGAGAAAAAACTAGACATATAACATATCTGGGATTTTCTCAGTAGGTAAGTTGCATTATTACTAGATGTATCAGTTTGTAGTTTCGAACTGCTTGGCTGGTAAATGTGCTCAGGCTGCATGAGTGTGTCTACCAGCCAGGCAGTTTGCAACTACTCAAGGGGTGTGTGTGTGTGTGGGGGGGGGGGGGGAATAGAATCCCTGGGCTGGACTAACTCGTGCTTTGCGGGGGGGGGGGGGGGAGAGGAATGGGGGTAACACCCCAAGATCTACATATGGCCGGGTCAGTCCCACTCCCCGCAGGCCAATTCATTCCTCCCCCCTGGGCCCCTGCTGCGCCTCTGGCCAGCCCCACTTGCCCCAACCCCCTCCTGGGCGGCCAGTTCTACCCCGCTCCTCCCAATCTCCCTTGGCCAGCCTCGCTGCCCGCGTCCAGCCCTCCTTCCGGCATCCGCTTCTCCTCCCGCCCCACATCTTCCCCAGTCAGATCCCTGCTTCCAACCTGACACCCCCCCTGGCAGCCCTGCTTCCACCGGCCTCCCAATCTCCCCAGCCTGCCCCGATTCCCCGTCCAGTGCTGCTTCCGGTAGCCAGTTCTCCCCTCCTCCTCACCCCAGAATCCCCTGGCACCTGCACCTTCCCTTAGCCCTGCACCCTCCTGGTGCCTCCCCCTTCCCTTACTGCCCCTGCCCCTTTTGCCCTCTTTTCCCCTAATACTCACCACTCTCTGCCCCATTCCCTCCTGCCCCTCTGTGCCCTCACGCATGACTTGCTCCATCCTGGCCTTTCTCATGCCCGCCCCTTCTTTCAAGCCTTCTCCCAGCACCTCCTCCTCCAGCCCCCAATGCCCTTCCCTTCCCCTCTCCTCTCCTCTCCCAGCATCACCCTGTCCTCCCCTCCCACTGACACCTCTGTTCCTGCCCTTTCCCTCATTGTCTGCACTTGGCCCCCTGGCATTTGTCTCTCTCCTGAACCCTGTCCCTTGGTGCCTTTCCTTCCCCTCCGCTGCCTCCTCGTCACCCAAGCCTGTTTCCTACCTTCTGCCTTCCACATTGCGGGGCCGGAGGCCGGCCCCAGAGGCAGCATGGCCCTGCCACATGCCTCCGAAGAGTTTTAAAATTCCGGGCCGTGACATCACATCACGCTTGGGCGTTCTCCTCACCCACGTGCAACACCGCACATGGGCAGCAGCAGGCGGTGAGGAGGAGCTGCGCAC
Organism: Pelodiscus sinensis; assembly: GCF_049634645.1. Lineage (NCBI taxonomy): Eukaryota > Metazoa > Chordata > Testudines > Trionychidae > Pelodiscus > Pelodiscus sinensis. The sequence goes on from NC_134712.1 coordinate 73,282,429, forward strand.
AGCAGGGACGCTCTGGGGGCGGGGTGGGAGGACGCACTTGGGGGCCGGGACCGGAGCCTGGGCCCGGACCCGCTCCAGGCAGAGCCGGGGGAGAGAGACCCAGCTCCACGTATTGGTGGAGCAGGGCCCCGGCTCTATAACTCACCGGCACTTCCGGGTTCAGAGGTGCGGGGCCCAAATCGGCCTAAGACCGGCCCTTCTGGCAGCCACCAGCCATGCTGAGGCCTGGTATTTTTTTCCCGCGGCCTGGTACCGGGCCGTGGCCCATAGTTTGGGAAACGCTGAGTTAGAAAAATGAAATTGACTTTGGTACTTTTATACTTATGTTTATTGATCTGGCTAGTCCATTTGTCCAAAATAGTGCTTGGATTTTTTTTTCTTGATGAGGGCCATCAGGCCAGACATACTAGTTGTTAGAGCTTTGAAAGATTATCATTAAACCGATATTTATCATTCAACACATCAGATACGAAAAGAAAAGAGTCTTTGTCTATATGTTGTATTTATAAAAATCAAATTCAAATTATTCACCTGAGGACAAATCTTGTTTGCTTTGGTCACACAAGTAGATGCTCTATTTACTTCAAAGGGTCTATATGCATTGAAGGTTGAATAATTTTTGGCCAGTTTAAATCTGTTTAACAAATCTATTTATATCCATATATAATTATCGGCCCTGACTAATTCTGTTTGCCCTGAGGAAAACGATTCTTTTTCAATGGTTGAGTAAAGTAACATTGTTTGGTCACACTTACCCCCAGTATCATAATCATAGTAAAGAATAGATTAGTAGATTGTGCCTTCATAAATACATTTTCAATACTCTTGCCAGGCTAAACTGATAATTTTCCATTAGTGTATTATGTAGCAAAATATTCATGAAAACTTACTAGCCCAAACAGGATGCATTTAATTACCCTTTGCTATAATCTTAATCAATGGCATTTTTGTCTCCATGCTGATGACACTTTACTCACCAGTCCAATTACAGAAAGAAAAGGTGCCATGTTTTTTCCTGCAGCCTTTTCCAACAAACAAGCAAAACTAAACAACACAAATGCAAGTGTAGGCATTTTCCATATGTATGCTCAGAGTATACTGTACACTTCTGTGTTTACTGACAGGTGTATTCTTATCTTGTCTGTGTATATTCTTTCCATAAATCTTCCTCTTCGTATCAGATTAAACTTGTTGGTTGATGTTTTAAAATTAGGCTTTTCTAGGACAACAGAATCTATGTGTGATTATACTGTAAATTTTATTTTTAAAGCAATATTTTTAGGGAAAAGGGAATTGTGTAAGAATTAATAAGTATTACAGATAACCCATATTTTATCTGAGAAACAAATAAAGATTTCAGTTACATGGTTCACGTAAAGGTGTTAAACCCAATTTGACTAGGAAAAGGAGCTTTCTGTGATGGATCTTAAATGCTGTAGTTATCCAAAGTGTTTCAAATTAATTAGTTGGAAATTGTAGCCAATCATGACTCTAAAAGATTGCTTGCTTTTTAAAGAATTCAAAATGAGTGATCTAATTTTCCCAGCAAAAGCAACTCATTTCACTTTGCCGTTTTTTCAATATCTTGAACAAATACGTAAAAGGTGTCTCATCTATTGTTGAATGTACAGTTTGTCACTTTTCCCATAAATTGTTCATAGAAAAAATATCCAGATTCCTTGCGGGTTTTTTTAATATTCCACAATTAGTGGCCCTAACTTTAATTTTAATTAAATTAAATAAAATTTTGGATAGACACATGATCTGAGCTCAGGCTGAGAGCTTGGAACCACTCTGTGCCTTCACTTTGTTTTATAAAATATGATTATTTACCAGCTGCAGATGGCTGTTTTGAAGTTTGGAGTTCCAATTCTGTAATGGCATATACATGAGTGGATGCAATTAAAGGATTAAGTAGTTTGCTAGCAAAGTACTTTTGTAGGTGCACATATTATAATTCGTACACATCAATGACAATAATAAAATAGTCTTTAAATATTATAAATCAATGCAGCCTTGTGGAAATAAATGTAATGAAATTGATGAGTCTTAATTCTGAATACACTTCATCCATAGAGCCCAAAGTGTTCTTTAAAGGAAGATAAGTTGTTTGTTTTAATTTTCCCACTTCAATGTATGGTAAAATGGGAGACCAAGTTTAATTGTGACCCTATTGAAGTAAATAGAAGTTCTGCCATTGGCAAGAACATTTAACCTCTTTGTAATTGAAATGCTGGGCTCACTGATGTGAGATTTTTGACAAGAGAGTCAAGATTAGAACCTGCATCTTCTGTGTTCTAACCCTGGATATTACAACACAGAGCTTTCCTGTCCTATGTAATAAATAATATGTTCTAGATTTCCCCCAACCCCCACTGGATTGTTTAAAATAAAAAACTCCCTATGTCTCAGTACTGATGTAACTTGAAATTAGTCACCAAAATAACAAATCCACACAGAAACACCTTCTGACCCCCGACCAGGATTGTTCTATCTGCTTCCCAAGATCCATAAACCTGGGCACCCCGGACGTCCCATCATCTCTGGTAATGGCACGCTCACTACTGGTCTATCCAGCTATGTAGACTCTCTTCTCAAACCCTTCACAACCAACACCCCCAGCTATCTCCGAGATACTACTGACTTCCTAAGGAAACTACAAAACATTGATAACCTCCCCAATAACACCATCCTTGCCACCATGGATGTAGAATCTCTATATACCAACATCCCGCATGAAGACGGATTACAAGCAATTAGAAACACTATCCCAGAGGACACCACTGCCAACCTGATAGCAGACCTATGTAACTTTGTTCTCACCCACAATTATTTCCAGTTTGAGAACAACTTATACCTCCAGATCAGCGGCACAGCCATGGGTACACGCATGGCCCCACAGTATGCTAACATCTTTATGGCTGACCTAGAACAACGTTTCCTCAACTCCCGTCCCCTTTCACCTCTTCTCTACCTACGGTACATCGATGACATCTTTATGATCTGGATGCATGGCCAAGATATTCCACTGAGATTTCAACAACCTACACCCCACCATCAACCTCAGCCTGGACCATTCTACACGAGAGATCCACTTCCTGGACACCACAGTACAAATCAACAATGGAAAATTAGACACCACTCTCTACAGAAAACCCACCGACTCATACAGTTACCTACATGCTTCCAGCTCCCATCCAGAACACACCACACGATCCATCGTCTATAGCCAAGCCCTTCGATACAACCGCATCTGCTCTAATCCCACTGACAGAGACCAGAAACTTCAGGATCTCTACCAAGCATTTATAAACCTCAACTACCCACCCGGAGAAATAAAAAAGCAAATTGAAAGAGCCAGACGAATACCTAGAAACCATCTACTTCAAGACAGACCCAAGAAAACCAACAATAGAACATCACTTGTCATCACCTACAACCCCCAACTTAAACCTGTCCAACACATTATCAATAAACTACAGCCTATACTGGAACAGGATATCATACTCCAAGAGGCTCTGGGAGACAGACCCATAGTCTCCTATAGACAACCACCTAACCTCAAGATGATTCTTACCAACAACCACAGGACATACCACACTAATACCAACCCTGGTACCTTCCCTTGCAACAAACCCCATTGCCAGCTTTGTCCACATATTCATTCTGCTGATACCATTATTGGACCTAACCAAGTGAGTTATAAGATCAAGAACACATATTCCTGCGCATCCAGAAATATAATTTATGCTATCATGTGCCGAAAATGTCCGTCTGCTATGTACATTGGACAAACATCTGACACTTTGCCAAAGGATTAATGCCCACAAAACAGATATCAGACAAGATCACAAAGAAAAAACAGTTTCTTGCCATTTTAACCAGAAAGGACACTCTCTCAATGACTTAACCACCTGCATTCTGCTACAAAGACCTTTTACATCTGCACTTGAAAGGGAATCCTCTGAACTGTCATTATGTTAAAATTCGACAGTCTCCGGGAAGGAATGAAGAAATACGCAAACTATCTTACCCATTACCAAGATAGCTTCCCCAATTATCACCTCTAATACCATTAACTCACAGATGTCCCACTCTCCCCACCTCTAATATCATCAATTCACAGACACTTACCTTCCTTCCTTTCCCCCCCCCCCCCTGCATCCCCCTCCTGTTCTGAAATGTGATTTGTCCTTTTCATATGTGTTCATTTTTTTAAAATTGTATCCTTTGGTATATATGGTTATGACTATTTTCTTCCACTATTTGATCTGAGGAAGTGGGTCTGGCCTACGAAAGCTCATCATCTAATAAACCATCTTGTTAGTCTTTAAAGTGCTACATTGTCCTGCATTTTGCTTCACCAAAATATGTAATACATATTTCATCTTTTCATGTTTTGGTGTTCTTTAACATGACGACAAAGCTAATTACAATATACTTTAGGCCACGATTTCAAACAGTGTTTAAAGAATTCTTTCACAGCAAGGGTGTCTATTCTTTTTGTTTTCAGGTTTTGAATTCATTTTGTGAAGCTTGCAAGGAAGTCACTTTTAATGTTCCTTCTAAATTAGAGGCTGGGACATTAGTTGGCAAAGGTAAGAAGTTTCAAGATGTCCTTCAAAACTATACAGCATCACTTTGTCATTTCTGTACCTGCTTTTACAATGAAAGGGATATACTGATTTCTTTTTCAGTACAATTTATTGCAGCTGGGACAACACTCAGTTAAATTCAGTTGTATATTAGATTTACCTTTTATTGAAGCATTTACTGTGTTTTGTTATACAATTCAATGTTGCTTACTGCCAGAGTATGCATTTTGATTTTTTTGTTACAACAGAATAGCAGATTTTGTTTTGTTTTATATTCAAGGCAGTAGTTTAGGCCAGTGTGTTCAAGCTTGGGGGGGTGGGGAACCGCTAAATATGTGGTCTAAACACCAGAAGTGTGTTGAATGTTCATAAATCCCATAGAAAAGATACATATTTTTTTTTAGTAATTACCTTGGATTTTTTTTTTCTTTTAAACAAAACAGATTGTTTTCCTTGTGTCACTGATATGTCAGCAGTGAAATAAAATATGGTCAAATACTCAGCTGTGGCTATGAAGTATTTAGTACAGTATTCAAGAAAGAAGTTCCCCAGTCCTGGGGTTGTTCTGTACTGGGCTGAGCAATTCAAGTTTGAGCCATTTGATGGGGATTAGCAATGCCCAGACAACACCCACTTTTTCCAGATCTTTTTTTCTATGGCAGCATTTAGGAAGGGTGTGATGTAGGAGCTGCTACAGAGGCTTTGTGCCAACTGAGGATCCTCCTACACAATGGGAGCTGAATCTTATATCAGTACTGGCACAGTTTTGGAACATGATTCAGAATAGGGGCCATAGTCTCAACTGCCTCTGTTCCTTCAGTAGATTTTTATCCCACCACAGTGTTTATCTTTATTAATCAAAGCTACCTTTAAAAAGAAGGGGAATAAAAAGAACATGATGGAAATGTTCACCTTAATGTCAGGTTTTATAATGAAAACGTATGCAGCTGATCATTGTATATTATTTTCATAGAATACTAGGACCTCGAGGTCATCAAGTCCAGTCCCCTGCACTCACGGCAGGACCAAGTACTATCTAGATCTGTGTTGTCCAGCCATTTCTGAAGCATTAGCCACTATATTGACTACTGTCTAGCAAACTAGCCACACTCAACTGCTGTTCTTTCGCATTTTATTGGGAGAGGATGCTGGTTTAGTGGTAATACAACTGGTGATACATAGCGCAATGGTAAAACAAGCAAGGATTTTCCCCACAATTGCAAAATTCTATGTGATTTTAAAATCCTGCGGCATGTAAGAGTACAGAGAGCTATTCAGTAGTAGGAGTAATGCCGATGTACCTCAGATATAGAATTCATTCTCAAGCACTCGCTTTTGGAAAAGTAGTTGAAGGAAAATTCTGTGGTGTCTTGCATGATGATATAAACTGATTTTGTGTAGACAAAACAGGAGTGAGATTTGCTGAAATGCTATATCATAATGTTAGTTTGAGTATTCAACAGTAAGCTTGTTCTAAAGAAAATGAAGGAACACTGTCAAATTACCCCCTCCTTGGTTATACTTAAGAACCATGGAGATGGAATCTGTTTTTTTGAGTGCCTGTCTTCCATAATCTGCACATTGGCAAAATCCTGGTTCCATTGAAGTGTGTGGGGAATCTTGCCAGTCAATGAAGACACAATTTCATCCACTGAGTTATAGCAAAATTATAAATGTACGTGGGCGATGGCACTGTATTAAGAAAGAAACACTTTGAAGGGGGTCAGAAATACACAAGAATTATTATATGAATTTGGGAAACATTAGTCACCAAAGTGAAACCTATCCCCTCTCTCCTTTCCAGCAGTATGTGTGTAAAATACTCACTATGGCTAACTATCCTTTAGCAGATGGCCTAATATGCTTAACAAATGGATGGATGTGCAATATGCATGTAAACTTTGTCCAAAAGCTGGGCTTTAAATTTATACTTTTACTCTTTAATAAAAGTAGCCTGATATTTAAGGGTGCTAAACATGTTGACTTGAAATAAGTTCACTTTTTTATATAAGTGCATAAACATAAATCAGATTTCAGACGTCTGTTTGAAAACATTTGTTTTGTTGTGACTTGAGAGAGTAATTACAAATCTTTCTTACAGTAAATCTGAAAGAGTGCCTTAAGTCTGCAGAACATATTAGTTCAAGTGATCCTAACTTTAGAATCCTAGAAGATGGTTCTGTGTTTACAACAAATACAACTTCTTTGTCTTCTGAGGAAAAGACTTTTACCATCTTACTCAAGGATGTTCAAGGGCATGAAGAAAAGACGATAGATGTCAATTTGCTAGGTCATCAAGAAAAGGTAGGGTCATAATTGTTATCTTGGTGTGTGTGTTTTTTTTTTTTTTTGGGGGGGGGGAAAATGCCTCTTTACAGTTCATTGTGTAAAAGTTGTTTATAATTCTTAAAATGATCGCTCTATACAAAAGTGTACTTTTTATTTAGCAATACCTAATAAGGGCATGCATTTACATTTTTAAGACTCCTTGAGTGGCAAAGGCTAGAAATTATGACCTTCGCCACAGGGTTAAGCAGATTAAGCAATTAAAAACCTATAGAGCACTGTGTATTTGTAGGAGGTACTAAAATCATATGTTGCTTAGGGCTGAAGAATTCTCAAAACAACAGAATTAAGTGGAATCATGAAGAAGATGACTTAAAAGTACAAAGTGGCCTATAACATTTGGAGGGAGTCCTGAGAAGGGGAAAAATGAAGGGAAACAAGAATATAAACCTTGTGCATTTATGGGTTGATCTTTATTTAATTATCTCCTTTGGCCTTCTAAATCCAGACACCTAAGACAAGACATACTAGAGATACAGTCCTGAGGAGAACCAAAAGAAGGTGGGCTCCTATCCCATCCTCTCTGATGGAGAACGCTCTTGGACCTTTTCCAATGCTAATTCAACAGGTACACTTTATACATCAGCTGTTTTTATAATGTAAGTTGCAGTATTTTGAATTGGTCAGATAAAAAGGTAGGTCACTGCTTTTGGATTCAGATGATATCTTTGCAAAAAAGTGAAGAAAACCAACCTAATCATGCTTTTAGAAAAGCAACTGTGAATCCTGTAATTGCTCTTCAGGAAAATAAAAACCTCAAGATTAATTCATCCCCTTTGTGTATGTGCATTGGTACAATCTTGACAAATATCACATAGGAAGTCTGAGGCAGAGTTAACATTAAAACACAGCTCCTAAATCCTAGGCCTATGTCTCAAAACTTCGTCCCATTCATTGTCTATTCTGAGGTCCTGTAGCACAATTAATGTGATCACGTCATGGAAAACTGTACCATACATATACATAAAAGTGCTAAATTAAGGGTGCACAGTTACTCAGCCTGGAAAGGGGAGGGAACGATACTTGCATATCTAGCAAAGTAAGTGTGAGAGAGTGCCCATCCCTAAATGAGTGCAACTTAAAAATATTTACATCAGCCCTGAATAGCACATCTTGACTTATGCCAAAGAGGGGAGATGCTTCTGTTGTGTGTTAAGTTTTGTCTGGAGCACTAGCTCCCTGCCTACTGTGTAAGAGACAGAATGGAGCCTGAAGCATGCTCATTGCAGTCACCATGGAGATCTGTGGGGCTGGAACATGCTTTTTGCATTTCTGGAGATGTTTAGAAACATTCTGAAAGCTCTACTTACCATGTGCAAATACCGCTCTTCAGAGACATAGAATGGGGTGAAGTACAAAAGCCAGCCAGATGAGGACCAAAAAAAGGCATCTCCCTGACTCCAGTGCATTCCTCTTGCCAAATATTAAATCCCTGATCCAAAGAAGGAAGGTGCTAGATTTCTTAAAACTGTAAGAAGGACTAACAGTGACAAAAGAACTTCCCCTTCAAAAATAGCCCCTAAACCCATAGCTAGTCTAGGGATGTTAAAAAGAGTCTATTTGTGAAAATGTGTAATCACTCACATTTTTAGTGTTTACTTGTTTCCATGAAGGTGGGTAGGCGGCAGCCAGTGCTTGCATGAGTTGGCTTTTAGTTCGCTCCTCACAAGCACAGGCTCCCACCTCTTTTCTTCCTACCCCCGGCAGTCTCTGATACAGAGGCAGCAGCTCAGGGGGCAGCTGGCTTCCTGCCTGGCCCATCCCATGTTGCTGCCTCTGGGTTCACTGGCTTTTGCCTCTTGAAACAGAAGTAGCAAGGGTGTGTGCTTGCGTGCATGTGCGTGCGCACGTTCATAACCATTAGGATTAACAGATGAACCATCCTTAGCAGTTAGCATGTAATCCTTTACACAATTAACATCCCTAATCCAGTCATAAATGGCTGAGCCAGTTTTGCCTAAAAAGTTACCTTGAGATGTTGCCAATGTTAACTAGAATGATTGAGTGGTTGAAAATAGGGTTTTTAATTAAAATTGTTAGGCAAACTTAGCTGTACCTGGCATCACTGTCTCTGTGATGCTGTGCCTAAGTAATTTTTTAATAAACTAGGAGGTGGTGCCACCTGCTTGCTGCTCTTGCTAACCCACCTGTGTCTGGGGGTCGGCAGGCCTGGGTCTGCCCTGGCCACCTGGGAAGGCCGACAGCTGTGCCATTCCTGGCCTCTTGGATGGTTCTCCTGTGCAAGGCTCTTGCCCCTTGAGGAGGTTTGGGGCTGATCTAGCGGGCTGCGGGGGTGGCAGCAGCAGCTCCTTGCTATGCTCTCAGGCCCTGATCCTCCAGGTCACCGCGGGGAACTGCTGCCTCTGCCTGGCCCATGCTCAGGCCGCCACCTGCCTGGCACTCCAGCCTTGAACACCGTGCCGCACCGTTTCCCCCCCCCTTCCCCCATCCACCTCCCCCAGCAAGATTATAGTTGTGGAGTTGGACGAGAAGAAAACCCTGAGGCTACAAACCAGATTTGGCTTGTGGAAAAGAGCATGTGCTGCTGTGAGGAGGAGAGCTCCATGATCTACCCTCTTCCTTCCAGCCCTACACCCACCCATCCTCCTGAACCTCTCCTCTCTCCACATCCCCCCGGCCTCCATTCCTATACCCCCCTCACCTCTACCACTGCTTTTATCACACCTCCCATCCCCACATACACCCTATCCCCCTTCCTCCCTCTCCCTCTCATGAGTGGGCAGCCTAATTAGCAAGGAAACGGCACCAGCGGTTTGGCAGCTGCTCTGAATGCTGCTGGGCTGCCCATTTGTGACGCCTTGGGAGATGGTGGTGGAGGAAGTTAGCCCCTGACTCGACCTGCTTGGAGTCGGTTGAGGGGTGGGATAGTGTCGGGGAGGGGGTTAACTGCCGGCATTTGTGGTGTGGAGCCAGCAGAGGTGGAGCAATACTTGGGTGTGCAAGGGGAGGGGGTTAACTGCTGGCGCAGTGTTGCAGCCCTGGGAGGGGGTTGGTGTGTGTGTGTGGGGGGGGGGGGGGGAAGGGTCTCCCATACACCCAGAGGTGGCATTTCCATTCAGGCGGAGTTGAGGGAGCCCGTCACACCCCATGCATTGTGGGGTTGGGTTGGGAGTCCCTTTCTCTGTAGGAAGTGGAGTGCCAGCCCCCCCCACCCCCACCCTTTTGCCCACTAGCGACCCATATCCAAGGGCATTCAGTGGGACACAAGCACCTCTGCTGGCTTCCAGCTGCTCTAGGCTGTGGGGCGTCTCTGCCTGGGGTCCGATCCTGCAGTGCCACCCTGGCTTACTGAGAGGGAAGTGGAGGCCTCATCTGCCTCTGTTCTTCTCAAGCAGCTTCTGAGTGTGACCCAAGGTGTCCAGGACTGAACAGAGTCAGACTGCCCTGCTTCCCAGCTACCCTCCCCATCCCAGCCCTGTTGCCACCCGTCCTGCTGCATGCCCCCCACAGCCCTGCTTTGGGAACAAAGTATGCAGGCCACGCGGCCTCTCCCCGGAGTACTGGGGAGGAGGGAAGCCACATGACATGGGAGCTACACAGCTTGTGGCTCCTGTCCCCTGATGCCCAAGGCCTTGCTGTGGCAGGCCTGGCTCTCTCCCCCCAGCGGCTGGGGGAGTCAGGCTGATCCAAAACTGCAGGAAGCCCAGCCAACTATGGGGGAGGCCACATGTCTCATGGCTCCCACCAAGAACTGGGGAGAGGGGAGGCCATGTGGCTGAGGGCGGAAGGAGGGGCTGCGGGATGCAGAGTGGCACATGACACTGTCATCCTGCAGGAAACGTTTTTTAAATAGAATGCTACTCACAACTTCACTTCCCTGTGTACTTTTCTTCAAGCTGGATTTCCTTCCACTGATATTTGTGAAGGATTAGCGACCTTTCTCACAAGTGCATTTAATACAAAGGTAGTTAAGAATGGCACTGAGCAGATCATTTCCCTATTCTTTATAAGAGTTTGAGTTGCTGTAGTACTTGGGGGGGGGGAAAAAATAAGAATTGGATTTTATACCTCCTTTCCAAAGCATGCCTGTGTTTTCTATTCCGTATTTATGTTGAGAACACCGTTTAATAATGAATTGTTTTGTCTTTGTTTAACAAACTCTAGGTCCAGTCTGATGCAGCCCAATACCACACCGTTTATTACTCTGCAACTGGTCCTGGAATTGATAAAGAGCCAAAGGGTTTTTTTTACATGGACAAGAATGGGAATATTTTTGCTACTGGCCCAGTAGACCGTGAAGAGTATCCAGTTTTTAAAGTAAGGACCTAGATTGAACACACAATTAAATGTATTAGTATTTTCATTTCTAGTGCTAATGTACTTACTTCCCTGGTACAGGAATGGGAGCAAAATGCGTCAGTATTCAGACAACTATCTCAGAACTCTCTCTCTGATATTTATGGGCAGAAATAGGTGGCATGGGTGAAGGAAGACCTAGCTTTATAGCACTTTTCTCTTTTCTGGTGGAAGAATTAAAAAAGTCCATGTAAAATTAAAATCCGACAAAGATAATCAAGACAACTTTGTTAGTTCTGCAGCATTTGCTTTTTCTGTTCAGTTGTAATGTTTGTTAAATGGGTAAACTGCTCTCTCTGCTGGTTGAAAGATATAAGGAGGTGGGAGACATGGAGATGCCTGCTCCCTGCTGGTTTCTTAAGAACAATGGAGTGTTTCCCTGCACAGCAAGAAGCTATTACTTTGGCTATGCCTACACTACACCTTTTTTTCGGAAAAAGGTATGCAGAATATACTCGGCATTTTGTGTACCTTTTTCTGCTTTTTTTTGGAAAAGACTTTTACAAAATTTGTCTTTTCTACACTGGGCCAAATTTCAGAAAAAAACCTTCTTTCAGAAGATCCCTTATTCCTCATGAACTGAGGAAGACAGGGCTTCCGAAAAAGCACGTCTCCTCTTTCACAAAAAAAGCAGAAGAGCAAATGCATTTCCTGGACCCCTCAGAGTTTTTTCCTCCTGTATCCGGAAACCCACCCGCCCCCCCGTAGTGTACGCATACCCTCTGAGAGGGAAGTAGTAAAAAAACTTAAGATACAGATTAAAAATTCCATTGCATGTTAGATTTGTTCGTTGATTGTGCTTCCCTCCTGTTTATTTTCCAGTGAATTGCTTCCTTTATTCTCTTCTTTGGCAGTTGGTTACCCAGGGTAATGTCTTAAATAAAAAGAAAGCTAATGAGAGACACAGGTAGTCAGTTATGACTATTGCAATTCATTTTGCTACTCTCTTCTGCTTAAATGCTTGAGTTGCTGTACTTGGTCACTCTTCGTTTATACAATACTGATAACGTAACTTGAAAGCCGGCTCCCCATGCATATCAGCTCCAGCCTGCTCTGCTCCCCCTCTATCAGAGGCAGTAACATGGGAGTTGGGGGAGAGTTGGCAGATCTGGTGCTTGTGGGGAAACTTGCTTGAAGCCAGCTCCTCGTGGGCACTCCCTCCAGCTTCCCCCCACAGAGGCAGCAAGTGGTGTGGGCAGGAATGCAGGTAGTCAACAAAGTTAAACTGATAAACCTAGGCTTATCAGTTAATCATGTAGTTGGCTACATGACATCCCTAATGTATACATAGTCCCATCCCATAAAGGTGCTGGTACTGCTCGCTCCCTTGACTTTCCTTTCCACTCTTTTGCCAAAAGCTGGACTCTCAATGGGCACTTCTCAATATGACACTTGGATACAAGATGGGTTGGTGAGTGACAGGGTCAAATATAAGTTCTTCAATGTTTTCAGATTTCAGGATGGAAATCTTTCACATGCAACTATGCAAAATAAGGCAAATGGTTGTCAATGACACTGTGAAGTAGTTAAATGCATTTCTTCTGCCACCTCCAATCTAAACCAGTCTTCTGCTCTTGCGTCTGACTGAAGACAGATTTGTTACTTAAATTGAATCTAGCACTTTGTCCTGAAGTAAAAGCCATTGGTAACAAAAGGAGAAGCGAACAACAAAAACAGTGCACCATTGGTTAGCAAGAACTCATCTTGGTCTTCTGTGGTCAGCAAGGAAAGATTAGTATACAGGCAGTTCCCGGGTTACGTACAAGATAGGGACTGTAGGTTTGTTCTTAAGTTGAATTTGTATGTAAGTCGGAACTGGCGTCCAGATTCAGCCGCTGCTGAAACTGACCAGCGGCTGACTACAGGAAGCCCAAGGCAGAGCTGCTCTGCCCTGGGCTTCCTGGAATCAGCCGCTGATCAGTTTCAACAGTGGCTGAAACTGGACGCCTGGGACAGAGCAGCTGGGGCGCTGCCGGGTAGGTCCCTGCAGCACCGCACTTCAGCGCTGCGGGGACCAACCCGGCAGCACCCCAGCTGCTCTTCCCCAGGTGTCCCCAAGTTAGCCGCTGCTGAAACTGATCAGCGGCTGATTCCAGGAAGCCCAGGGCAGAGCAGCTGTAGATGGGACCGTGGCGCGTCTGGGCGGTCCCGCCGCCCGCGTCCTCCGGGGCGAGAAAAGCCCCGTTTGTAACTGCGGATCCGACATAAGTCGGATCCGCGTAAGTTGGGGACTGCCTGTATACTAATAGCTGCAAAATATTTATTGCAGACATAAGCCAAATTTACATCTATTGAATGTTGTCTGCTTATGAAAAGGGTACATTTGACATGTTGTACTTTTCAGAAATTAATCTGTAGATTCTGTTATCCATTGGGCAGAAAAAGAACATTTGTCTGCTCTAGAACAGCTGGCAACTAAGTGGGTGTTTTTCTCCTTTATAGATAACTTGCTATGCAACCTCTGCAGATGGCTACCTATTAGAGACACCACTGGAACATACAATCAAAATTGAGGATGATAATGATAATGCACCAGAGTTTACAGAAGACTGTTTTCAGTTTCATGTTAAGGAACATTGCAAATCTGGTAAGCGTGATTTTATTTTTTTTAATATTTTTGATCAATATCTTAAAATATCAGCTTCCAATAGTGACATACCCAAGTGATGAATATGTATAGTTCTGATGTTTGATCAGTTTTTCAGTAGAAATAACTAATCGGTATTTTTACACTGAAGGCTACATTTTTGAAGGGCTTCCTTCCAGTTAGTCTACGTAAAATTTGCAAAACTCCAATTTGCATGCTATATTCACAGCTGTGTATGCATACCAGATAATTTGTCCATGGCTAACTATGTACACACGCAAATCAATAATCCTTGAAACTCTTGGCCTTACTGCATTTGGTATAGAAAGGATTTTTAGATAATTCTCGTATAATCTTCAAGACTACTAGAAGTTACAGTAGAGCAGAATCTTGAAAAAGATTCTGTGCACTCAGTGCAAAAAGTGTATCTAACGTGATACTAATTCACACCATTTGTCCATTTAACTCTCTATCCAGTCATCTGACTATGGACAGAGCTGCTTGCTTTAGGGAGAATGAACAGGGGAATAACCAAGACTGCTCATTCAGTCCCAGCCTCTGTATCCCTGGACTACTTGGGCTAACAGACAATGAAGGACCATTTTCCATGAACTTGTCAAAATAATTTGTGAACCCAGTTATACTTTTGGCTTTCACGAAATGCCCTGCCAACAAGTTACGCAGGTTGACTGTGCATTGTTTGAACAGAGGCAGTCTTCTTAATCTCTCTTCATATCCAAACTGTTCCATACCTTGAATTCTTTTTGTTGCTTTTTTCTTTCCATTTGTTTTCCAATGATGTATTTGGAGATGAGGCAGCCAAACTTGCAGATAGTATTCAAGGTGTAATCCTACCATGGATTTATACAGTGACATATTGTTTTCTGTCTTATAATCATTCCCTTTCCTAATGGTTTCTAATACTCTCTTTTGATAGTTATTACACATTGAGTTTTTCAATTTAAGCTGCGCAACTTGAGCTACGTCAATTGTATAGCATAAGTCAAAATAGCTTAGTTTAGCTTTTGGAGCTGTCTGCACAGCAGGAAGTCAAAGGAAGAACACTCTTCCTTCAACTTCCCTTACACCTTGTAAAATGAGGGTTACAGGAGTCAGAGTAAGACGTTCTCCAGCTTACTATTATTTCAAAATAATGGCTTGCAGTGTCGATATGCACTGATAGTAACTTCTTGGCTTAGAATATAAGAACAGCCATACTGGGTCGGACCAAAGGTCCATCTATCCCAGTATTTTGTCTGCCAACAGTGGCCAATGCCAGTTGTCCTAGAGGGAATTAACATAACAGGTATCCATTTCCAGACAAACAGAGGCTAAGTACGCCATTCCTACCCATCCTGGCTAATAGCCATTGATGGACCTAATCTCCATGAATTTATCTAGGTCTTTTGCAAACACTGTTAAAGTACTAGCCTTCACAACATCCTCTGGCAAGGAGTTCCAAAAGTTGACTGCTGCATAAAGAAAAACTTCCTTTTTGTTTGTTTTTTAAACCTGCTACCTATTAATTTAATTTGGAAATCCCTAGTTTTTATATTATAGGAACAAGTACATAACTTTCCTTATTCACTTTTTCCACACCAGTCATGATTTTTTAGACCTCTATTGTATCTCTCCTTCCCCCCCGCCCGTCTCCCTTAGCCTCCTTTTCTAAGATGAAAAGTCCAAGCCTTTTTAATCTCTCTTCCTTTTGATTAGTGGACCATCCAGATTTCATGTCTCTACACTGTTTTAACCCTTGACAACTACCTGTTGGAATTCAAGTCCAATGTAAAGACAAACAAGCAGCACATTCACAATGAAATCTGTAGCTGGATAAAGATCTACACATATACACAATATTCAGAATCATAGAATCATAAAACACTAGAACCAGAGGGTCATTGAGTCCAGTCCCCTGCCCTTATGGCAGGACCCAGTACTGTCTAGACCATCTCTAATAGACATTTATCTAACGTGCTCTTAAATATCTTCAGATAGAAATACACAGGTTCCCCCAAATTGTCATGTGTGAAGGAGCAACATTTGTTTGTTTCTATTTTATGTGTACAAACACTTTCAAAATTAATTTCAAACTACGTTACTTGGAGGATTTTTTGAATTTCAAATTGTTCTGTATATACAGGGACAATAGTTGGACAAGTCACGGCAAAAGACCGAGATGAACCCAATACTCTGCATACTTCCCTGAGATATCGAATTGTATCAGAACAACCATCATCACCCAAAATATTTTCTATTAATTCTGAATCGGGTGTAATAAGCACACTATCATCACAACTGGATAGAGAGGTAACTTTTTTTAAATCTACAATATAATATATAGTTTCACTTCATAGTTCTGATATATTCAGAGAAGTATGCAACATTTTAATGAGATGAAAAAAGCACAATATATGGTTTCAAATTGTCTACAATGATTTAGAAGCAAGAATCTCCTGTAAGCTTGGGAAAAACACAGAAGAACTTGAATCTGAACTTTTTCTACTTCCCTTATCCAATATGAGATCAGCAAAGCAAAATTGGCAGTCTGAGGCCACATCTCCACTTGCCAGAGGATCGATACTTTGGTGATTGATCCTTCAGGAATTGATTTAGCTGGTCTAGTAAAGACTCACTAAATCAAAGGCTGAGGCCACCCCCATTCACCTCGGTACTTGTTATCATGAGGAATAAGGAAAGTCAAGAGGAGCATTGACTCTTTTCCTTTCCAATGTAGATCTGGCCTGACATACCTTGCCAGCATTGCTTGATGTGCCATACAGAGGAATATTGTGAAATAGCTATACCTATCAATTTTCTCTGTGTAGACAAAGCCTTGAACGATGTTGAGATTGTGGGTCTAGTGAATGAGAAATATTAAGGTGTTGGCAGTGGAAAAAGAATCTTGATTGTAGAGTACAGATTAATACTTATTTCCTACAGATGAATGTTAGGACTTTATGAAGCAAAGTTATCCTCTCCAACCCAATAAACCAAACTTAGACCAGCAAATCTAGGGTGTTCTGATCCCTTAGAGCCACTCTCTCAGGTGGGGGTATTTTAAGTAACTACTCAGATTATTGGTATGCATTTTATAACTACTAAAATTATAGTAGTGTTAAATACTTGATTTCCCTCCCCGCCTCCTATGATCTTACTGGGCTGTGTAAAAAGTGTGTTGCTTCTGCATTGTCAGACCTGCTGACAAGCATGCCTTATGAACAAAGATTCATCACAGGAGCATTTCTGTTCTTTCTATTCAAGATGTAGCATGAGAGGGGGCAGCATGAGATTATGGAACTAAAAGTTGCAATGAAGGATGTATTTTTCTTTTTCTTCCTCCATGAGCAGTGGGAGGAGAGGATGGAAATCTCATTAGCCAGAAGTGTGAGAGAGGGGAAATAAAGGGTGAAGCTCTTCATCAGAAGATCCAGGGGGGAGACAGCATAATATATGGGAAACTTCTACCTTCCACCAGACAGTATCAGACTATATAGAACACCTTGCTACTTTTCCCAGCAGACAACACTGTGCATATGATGGAGGAGAAATGGCTGCCATGTGGATGCGTTTGTGGGCTTTCTTTAAGGGAAGGGAAAATAGTTGTGGATTTAGGACATTATAAAGATCCTTCTGTTGGACAACATGACTCTAGGTTTCCAGTAAAACTTTGAGCTCCATGTATTGTTTAGTCACTGAAAAATATTTTACTCGCACTTTTACTTTTTTCTATCCATAAAGCTGGTGGTTTGATTTCTCTTTTCCTAGAAAATATTTGCATGTTTAATGTTATATCTTTAGAAAGGCAGGGAAGGAAATAAATAATTTAATTCTATGGTAAAAGAAATATGAATGTGAAAGTTTTCTCTAACCTTTTTTTAATGTTTGTTTTTCAGAAATTAGCCAAACATATATTGTTAATTGAAGTACGAGATATGGGAGGTCAGCCTTTTGGTTTGTGCAATACAACAACAGCTGTCATTATCGTTGATGATATAAATGACAATGTTCCAATTTTTAGCATTTCATCTGTAAGTTTGTTTTGTGTCTGTCACAATTGTGGAGTTGACTGCTCCTCTGTCCAGTGTTTCTCCCTAATTTTTTATGTCCATGTGTGAAGTGACTTTTGTTATGTACACCAACATGTAGGTGATGTATGACATAACAAGTCATTCTGCACATGGACAGTGTGTGGTGAGGCTTAGGATAAGGGCTTTAAATGGAGCCTTTGTGTGTGGGAGGGGACTTTGGATTGGGGCAGGTAGTTGGGGTACAGGAGTGAGTGAGTGCTGTGGCTGAACTCTGGAGTAGGGCTGGGGATGAGGGGTTTAGGTATAGAAGGGGGGGGTCCAGACTGGCAGTGGGGTGGGACAGAGGGATTTGGAATAAAAGAGGGGTCTGTGGCTTGAGGCAAAGAGTTACTGTGCGGGAGGGGATGAGGGCTCTGGGGTGGGCCCAGGGATGTGACGTTTGAGATACCCGAGGGGGGCTCCAGATTTGGGGAGGGGCACAGGCCTAGGATTTGGAGTTGCAGGAGATGGTACAGGCTATGGACTGCGTTGTGGGCTTTGGGGGGGCTCACAGCATGTGAGTTACGGGTTGGGGGGGGAGCTTATGGTGAGTCAGGCAGTTGGGGCTTGGATGTACCTGAGCAGCTCATGGGCAGCAGCATTAAGATAGGGTGCCTGGTGCTTGACTGTTCTGGGGCACCACGTTGTGCCCTGGAAGTGGCCAGCAGATCTGGCTTCTGGGGGTGATGGGGAAAAAGAGGCAGGAGCATGAGGCTCCCTGGCATGCTGTGTGCACTGTTCTGGCTTGCAAGACCGATCCTCAAGCTCCTATTAGCCAATCGCCAACTTCCATTGTCTAATTGTGGAGCCAGTGGTCGGGGCAGGACAGAATGTGGAGCTCTGTGGCCTCCCTATACCTAGGCCCAAGCAGGTCTAGCTCCAGCAAGGAGGGCCCCCATCTCCATGGAAACTGAACCACAGTGCAAGACTTTATAGTCAGTGGCCACAGACCTTTGAGGGAACTTAGCCTCTGACCCCTTTCTGGACTCTTGAGGTGTTGGGTCTCATACCCTTACCTGTCTTGGAGTGGAATCTTTTCATTTTTCTCTTCTTAGAGCAGAATCTATTTAAAAAAATACCCCTCCTGGGTCAACTGAGTAGGCCAAGTCAGATTCAGGCACATGCTTGATGCTCTCTTAAGGTATCCTGTGATCAATGATGTCCATTGACCAACAGCCTTTTTACAAGAAGTATGTTTATTAGACAGTGGAACAAAGCATTAGAAAACTATTCATGCTATTTTTAAAAATAGTTTTATTTACTCATATCTAATCTAATGTTTCATTACAAGCCCAAGTTACGTGGGGTTTCCTCTAGAGTTAGAATAGACCTAATGTTTGTTTTTTTCCCAAGGAGACCAAGGAGCTCTGTGGGATCTAGGTGGGACCCTGTTAGTTTCTCCAAGAGTGACTCTCCCCTGTGTGTCTGGTCTCCAAATACCATGTTTCTCAAGTATCTCTATTACAGAGGCTAGATGCAAAGTCTCACTATTCTCTCAGACTGGCTTCTAGTCATCCAGCTAGAGCAGGGTTTCCTAAAGAGTGTTCCGTGACAACACTGATGTGCTGTGAGGCAGTCAGAGGTGTGCCTCGGAGAAAACAAAATTCAAAATGACTGCCCTTAAAGGGACAAGCCTCAGTTTTTTTCATTGTCACAACTTTTCCCTGGCGGTGCTTTTCTTTTTTCTTTTTTTCTTTTCTTTTTTTTTTTTTTGGTCAACAACCTTTCCTTGGGAAATGGCTGCCCTTAAAAGGACAAGCTTCGTTTTATGTTTCCTTGATGTTCCCCAATTTAAAACACATTGTTCAGTGTTCCTCGGCCTTAAAGTTTAAGAAACACTGAGCTAGAACATCTAAGGGCTTTTCCACACAGGAAGTTATACTGGTATGAGAAAAAAAGTGTGAATTTAAGCTGCTATAATTATGCTGGTATAACTCCTCACAAAGGATGCTTTTATTCTGGCACGAGAGCTTTATTCTGGTTTTAGCCCATATCAATTTAAACTATAAAGCTGCTGTAGTGAGGCTTTTGTTTAATTGTTTAGAGAAACAAACAATCAAATAAGCATTCTAATTGGGAAGGTAACATTCTTCAAATAACATTTTGGTCCAAGTAAAGTGAGTAGAATTAAGGGTTCCACCAGTGAATTTTGAATACAGTCACAGAAGTGCGCTTAATACTTCCCTTGCGGAAAACCAACCAAAAAACCAAATAGAAGAAACCAAATCTTATTATCAAAGCTTTAACCTTGCCATTGAATTTAAGGCATTGCATTTAAACATCTTTTCTGAACTGTGTAATAGATACTGCATTTTATATTTACTTTAAACAATAGATAATATAACTTTATTTCAGTATGAAGTAAGAGTGCAGGAAAACCGAGTGAATGTGGAAATACTGAGAATTCCTTGTTTGGACAAGGATGAGCCCAACTCAACTGCCTGGCAGTGCAAATTCACTATTGTAAAAGGAAATGAAGATAATCATTTTGCTATTACAACAGATAAAAGAACAAATGAAGGGATATTATGTGTTGTTAAGGTAAGCAAAGATGAAAACATAAGCTCAAATCCTGGGAGTTAGTTGTTTTTAACACCAATTTTTTTGTTGAAGCTATAAATTCTGGTTAGCTAATTACACTCTCTGTGGGATATTAGCTCTGCTTCCTTTTTTAATTGAACAAACAAATTCATCTGATACTTATTTGAGGGTAGGTGGATGGTTTTTTTGGGGGGGCGAGGGAGGGTTCTACAAAGTGTAGCAAATTTCATATATTTAGTGAGATTGGAAAACTATTCAGATATATTTTCCTTTTGGGACTTTTGCTAATGTTTTTGCGGGGTGGAGTACAGAAGGGGGTTGTGTTAAATTTTAATTCCATAAGAGCTAGACCTAAAATTCCATATTTGGTTTTCTGGTTGTGACAAGGTATGGGGTCTTTCAGTAATCTGAAACGGGGCTATATCAACCTGAACTGGGAACCTTTTTAAGTTCACATCTTTTTTTAGTACTTCCCAAGGTGGGCAGAAGATGAATATGCGCTTGGGAAATGTAAGTAGCAGAGAGTTACTGTAGTGAGTATGGGCATGGCTAGCTTTCTGCTTAAGATATGATTTATATTTTAAATACACAGAACCCTGCTGTGATGAAAGTATACTTTCCATAATAATGATAGACTGTCAACTTCTACTCATTGGCCCGCAGAATGTAACAGTTCTAACAATTCTGTTACAGCTTTCTGTTCTGGCTTAAGAGTTAATACCTGCCTTTCTCCGTAATGTCCGTGTTTGCTGTAGGGAACATGGCTTCATCACCTTTGTCCTCTTAAAGAGGAGAATCTTACATTGGAAAGTGCTAGGCAATTAAAACTTTTCAAGGATATGTTGTTGTTTTTTTTCAAATGTGTTTATCAATATTTCCGAAAGGGTAAAAGCAATCTGGTATCCCTTAGTGTTATAAAAGGGAGGCTTACTCCTTTTGAAAGGTGAGAAAATGGCCTTTATGGACAGCATGGATGTCATGTTTAAAAAAAAATAATCCCAAAACCCTTGTCATGGCAGCTGCACTGCAAGTTCAGAGACTCTTGCCCATAGTTAAATTCTCACCAGGTACCCATAGGCATTTCTCATAGGTAAATATTCTTGAATTGTGACAGCAGGAAGGAAAGACTGCAAGCATTCTTGGGGGAAAAAGTCAGGGTGTGTTTACACTGCAGTGGCTAGTAGGGATGGATGTTATAGTGTAATTGAATTGTCATGTAACTGCACAAAATAATATTGGTGATACAAACTATTCAGTAGTCCCCAAGTTCAGGGTTGGCAGCCAGTGCACTCCTGACCCTGTTCCCAGGGAGCTCCCTGCCACCCCAGTATCAAAGCTCCCTTTGCAGACCGAATGCCTGCTGCCCTGCGATGCTGCCTCTGATCTAGAGGCAGCATTGCGGGGCGTGGCAGCAGCTCCTATCAGGGGGTGGGAGGGTCTGAGCTCCCCACAGACAGAGCCTGCTCTGTGGGATGTGGAGCAGTCTCTCTCTGTGGGGACTTCAGCCCACCATGGACAGAGACTACTTTGCAGCCTTGCCTGCCCTCTGTGCTGCTGCTTCAGATATAGGCAGCAGTGTGGGCAGGCAGCAATGAGGAGCTACTGTCATCTTCCTGTCCCCCTCTCCCCACCACTGTAAGAGGCAGCAAGCAGGGTGTGTATGTGTGGAAACCAGGTCTGTGGAGCCGATACGTGGGGGAGCTGGCTTGAAAGCCTACCCCTTCTCCCCCCTCCATCCTGCTGCTGCTCATTACCACACCAGCTCCCTCCCGCCTTCTCTTGCTGACTCTGATACAGGCTTATTGGTTAATTGTATGGTTGACTACATGTTGGCATCCCTAGTGGCTAAGCTACAGTAACACAGCTATGATGTGGCAGCAGTTCTACCATAGTATACATGCTTCATACATTGTTGAAAGGAGGTGTTTCTACCCATGTAGGAAGTCCACCTTTCAAGAGGGAAGAATTCTTGGGGGTTAGGTCAGCTTGTACACAGCTCTCAGGATGCAAAATTGTTCAGAGCTCTGAGTGTAGACCAGGCCCATGTTAAGGAATTAAACTATGGCCCTTGGGGTGAAAAAGAGGCAAATAAAGCGTTACAAATGTAACTTTGTTTTGTGGTGCTCCTTATGCCATGCTAGGGATGCTGCCACTTTTTTTCTTAGTGCTTCCTGAAAATCAGGTCTCTTTAAGGTTTCTCAGGTTGGATACCTAAGAATTGAGAGGTCTAAAATAACTAGTCCTCTTCTAAAATCATGACCGTTATGACTTTGGCTTTTTCTACTATTAGAAACTGTGATAAGAAAACTTATAGTAGGTTTTGGTGAATTTACTAGCCATAAATTTATTTTACAGGGACTAAATTACGAAACCAGCCAGCTAAAGATACTTGAGATTACCGTAGCTAATGAGATACCTTATGTGATAGTACCATATTCAAGTGCACTTGCCCAGGGCACCTGTACTGTTCGAGTTATTGTACAAGATGTTGATGAGGGGCCAGTATTCAAACCTTGTTTGTTACGTATCACGATTGACGGATGCGCTAAAGGTGAAACAGTGGTCGGCAAATACCTAGCTGAGGACCCAGAAACCGGAAATAGCGAAGGCATAAGGTGTACATTTTATTATTGGATTTATTAAATACATAATATTTGGGGATATGAGAGAGAGAGAGAAGCATTATGCAATTAAAAAAAACCATTTTTATGTTTACTAGCTATCGGATTCCACCTGAGCAATGCAAATGGCTCTCCATTAATGAAAATTCAGGCGAGCTCAGAACTGTTACACTTTTGGACAGAGATCAGCAAGACAGGACGAACAAGCAGTGTAACATTTCAGTCATTGCAATAGATCGAAGTGAGTACCAAATGTTTTATAAATCAAATAGGTTATGGATATATTAATCATACATGTTCATGTGCGCACACAAATATTCTTGGAACAGTGTTATATTAAACTGATTTCTGTGAACCTGCCATTGTATTTTTGGGGAGTGGTAATTCCTGTTCCCCCAATGAGGGGGCGGGGCGGAGGAGGACACTGATTCACAGGGAATGGGGGTAGCTTTTTGTGGGTTGAGAAACTGAATACAGCAGGTTGGGCCAAATTTCCAAAAGTAGTGTTCTTACGTAGTTGGGGCCAGGTGTACCCAGTTCCTATTTAAATAGCTCAGTTCCTATTTAAAATGTTTTGCTAGTTTGAAATATTTTAAATCTGATACTTGAACTAGTGAACGTTTTTTATCCTTTGGCTTTGTTCTCTTCCATTGGATCGATCCCCTAGATGGTACTTCAGACAGCCATGAGGATCAGATGAAATCAGGCTATCAAATTGTAAATAGAAAATGCTTGTAAATCCCATAAATGTTACCTCTAATCTTCTGTTTGATCCCTTGCTGTGAAGTATCTGAATTAAAGCATCTGAGAAGTATCTGAGTTAAAAGCACTTTTAAGAATAACTTTGGTTTGCTGTGTTCTATATTATATTGTGACTTTCTTCTCTAGTAAACTACCTAGGGCTAGATTTTTAAACACTTATCACAATAAGCAGGGCTTGACAATTAGTGTAAAATACTCGCCTGTGGCAAGCAGATTACAAGCCGGAATGGCCGTGCAGTGCGGTCTGCGCATGTGCAGCATGCTGAACTGTGCGGCTGGTGAATGGGGCTCGCTGCCACTTGGTGAACCCTGACCATAAATAGTACTTACTCAGATTAGTAGTCCTATTTTACCTGGGATTACCAGGTAAATATTATTCGTCGTGCTTAAGGCTTACAGAATCAGATTTTCATGAGGGATGTGAAAGTATAACCGGCCCTGGTTGGAGATAAAAGCAGGATTCTTTCCCACAAGATTTTGAAATCCTCTATGGAATAGCCTGCATTGTAAAAGCTCTTATGTCCATTAAAGACAGGGATTTTATCATACAATCTATTATGAATGATTCACCTATCTTCCCTAAAGGGGAGATAAAGCACTCAGTCGCAGGTCTCCCGGCAGCTTTGTTTTTGCAAAGAGGGGAGAAGAGCCAGCAAGGGGCAGATTTTTCTTTAGAAGAGCTGAGGGGGTCAGTAAGAGAATAGCAACTGGAACACCTCCCCTCCAACTGGATGCTGCTCTCTCTGCTGCCAGAAATGCTGAGAAGCACCTAAAAGCTCCCAAGCAAGACCTCATCTCCTGACTTCATTTCACAGTCCTCTGCCTACTGAATCCTCATAGCACCAGCCAAGGAGGAAGTCAGTGCTCCGACAAGCTAGAGAGATGGTGAAACTTCCCCTCTGCTTTTTACTTTTAAAATCTAGGTACTAGCTTGGATTAGATGAAACCACAGTTAGCACTTTAAAAGCATTAAAAGTACTGACACTTATTATTTCTGTCTCCTAGGTGGTAAAACTGGTACTGGAACAGCATGGGCTACTATAGGTCCTTGCAACAGGTCTCCCATTGTGACTCCAATTGACTATATACTGTGTAGAGACAAAAAACCTATTTTTGTTACTGCATTTGATCCAGACATGTCTCCCTATTCTCATCCTTTCACATTCGATATTTCTGACATGAGTATGCGTGCAGAATGGCAAACAGTACAAAATAACGGTATGCAATATTGTATATTCTTTTTAAAAGTAAGAACATTGATGGTTGAATGTGAATTGACAGTTTTCTGTATCTTGTCAATATGCAGTTTTGTGTGTGCTTGGACAAATTTGCAATTCGTATTTGGAAATTAATCAAACCATACCAGAGTCACAGAAAACATGTAAACCTCCAGACAGGAAGTAGCAAAGCAAGAAGGAAACTAGTATGACCAAATAGAAAGGTACAATTTTTTGAAGCCTAAAAGAGATCCTTTGGAAAATGGCAGTCAAATTCTAGTCAAACCAGTACAAAGGAACTTGGCTGGCAAAAGTGTGTACATTAAGGAGGAACTAAAAGCAATTCTGAAGAGCAAATAACCAAATATCTGAAAACAAATAGGAAGATTTTTAAATATGAGAAGCAAGAAAACTGTAAGCAGTGGTTTGGTTGAACGACAGTGGAGTAAAGGGGACACTTAATGGAAAATAGAGGCACGGGAGAAATTATACATATTTTGGCATAATTTTGCGCCAGATAAGGAAGTTAAGGAATCACTCCAAACTAGGGCCTGATCAGTGTTTCCTTTGTAACCTCCTAGAGCGACCTTTCAGTATAGCCCAGCGTTGCCCCTGGCATGTGCTGCTCTCCTGCATAACTTCCTCCTTCTTTCCAGCCTTGAAACATGTCATGTTGCCATACTTGTATGCAATCCAAAAGCTGTCCCCAGTACTTCATTTTCCTTGGCATTTCAACCATTCCTGCTTCTTCTCCCTTTCTCATCTCTCTGCTTCTCCAGTGAGTCACACAAATTACTTGTCTTCACTTTTAACCCTTTCTGGTCTTTCTCACACTACCAAAAAATCTTATTCATTATTAAGATATCTGCATCTGCCTCCGTTCACCTGATGAGTGTTGTCCTTTGTGCCAGATTCTCCCATGAGTGCATGTGGTGGTCTTTCTCCTGTTCTTGCAAGGAGCTCTCCATAAACATCCCCAAAAAACTTTTAATGCATTGTACTATATGATAATTCTAAAAATTTGACTATGGTTAGACATTGGGAACAGCATGAAAAGCAATCACATTTTCCTTGAAAGGCATTCGATTTAAAACTAATGAAAAGAAATACACAATAGAAAGTTGAAATGAAACCCACAAGATAGTAATGAAGCCAAGAGTTTGTAGGGATTACAAATTGATGTTTAAAATTCCAGTTTCATTAGACAATTGAAATATTTTAGGAGGACATATATTTTCATGTCTCAGGGAAAAGCCAACCAGTAACTGATGGGAGTAAGGAAAAAAACTTCTCTAGTGAACGTCTTATTCATTGTTGTGCAATATTGATTTCTTGCATTTTGCTGTAAGGCCACTTGTTACCTTAAAGATAAAAAGATTCTGAACTAAGACTAGGGTTACCAGGTAGACCCCGCCAAAAAACAGACACACTTGATCGTGGGGGGGGGGGGGGGCGGGACTGGCTGGGAGGGGGCCAGGGCTGGCTAGGAGGAGGGGGGGGGCAGGAGGTGGGGCTGGTAGGGGAGGTGTTGGGGTGGGCTAGCCGGGAGGAAGGGGGAGGGGCGGGTCCAGCCACTGGCTGCAGCCAGAGTCCAACAGGCCGCCCCCCTGGCAGGCACTCCCTCTAGTTGCTAGTAGAAGCCAGGGGGAGTGGCTGGGAGCCACTCCCCCGCCCAGCTTCTGCACACAACCAGAGGCTCCCAGCTGGGAGGCGGAGCCTGGATTGGCGCTGGGAGCCTCTAGTTGTGCTCAGAAGCCAGGCGGGGAGAGTGGCTGGGAGTCCCAGCCACTGTCCCTGCCCGGTGTTTGCATGTGATCACAGGGCCAATCGCGGCCCCGCCTTCTAGTGGATTCCTTGCCCCTGCCAGGCTTCTGTCCCGTTCCCAGCTGGAAATTCAGAAAATACTGGACATTGCACATATCCGGTATTTTCTGAATTTTTCTACTAGACAGAGGGTGCAAATATCAGACTGTCCTGTAGAAAACAGGACACCTGGCAACCCTAACGAAGACCCTCTAATCTGGGTGATTAGGACAGTTCTAATATTCAGGAATGGAGAGAGAATGAATATGTTGGCTTCTTTAATAGAGAACACTGCACTGTGTGTGTGTGTGTGGGGGGGGGGGGAATAGATCTTAAAAATCAAAAAGTGAGAACAAGCAGCAACAAAACCCACCAAAGTTTCATAGCACGGACCTTCAGAAGAGGATTATGCATCTTTCAGTTTTCCTTTCCTGTCCTTAATCATTAACAAAGTGCACTTGGAGAAAGGGTGTAAATATTTAAAAATGTTTCTTGTTTTCTGTCAGTGACAAAACTTAATTGTATGGTAACTGGTTTCCTATTCAGCAATTTAAAGCTAGAACTGTGGTCACCAACCTGTCTTGACCAGTCAATTGTGAGGCGTTCGGGGCCCCACCCATTTCCTCCACCCCCTAGGAGTCCCACTACCTATTTCCAGCGACAATGGAGGTAGTGCCAGTGGAAATCCTGCAGCTGCGCGCCACTTCTGGGGCTTCCAGAAGTGTGCCGGCTGCTCCCCTCCCCCAGGTCTGTGGCATGCTGAGAACTTGCAGAGGGGTGGGGAGTCCCTAGAGAAAGGGCTCTCCGGGGCTTTTCTCCTCTGCGGGAGGGGGGAGTTGGTCCCAGAGAAGGTGCACACTCCCTCCTCTGCTGGGGGGGCGGGGAAGGGAGGGTCAGGAGAGGAGTCCCAGGAGAAGGCAGGTGCAGGGGGGCTCCCTGTCTTCTGCCCCCAGCAACACCCTGTTCCCTGCTGCAGAACCCTTTCCCCTCTCTCCTACTCCCTCTAGCACCCTGCCTCAGTACCCACTAGCTCCTTTCCCCAGTACCATGTCCCCTGCTCCCACCAGCACAGCTGGGGCCACATTAGTGAGGCTTAAGGGTTTTTTGGAGGAGTTACTTTTTTGCATCTCACTTGTGTGGCCCCAGCTGACTTTTCTGTGGGTCAATGACTCCTGCCTTAAAAGAGGTTTCCCACCCCTACTATAAATACAGACAATGCAGAAACTTTGAGTTTGACATAGTATTTTATTTAAAAATGAAGCAGGGCCAAGTCCTCATCTGGCTGCAGCATCATAACACTCCTGCACCTTCCTTCCCCTGACGCTAGATCTGAGCCTATCATGCACTGGACCCCCCTGCCCTGAGCCCCTCACATATTCCAACCCAAATCCCTGCACCCTCACGAAAAACTTTGGTTTTGTTTTGTCTTTGCAGATACATCTATATTTCTTTCACCAATGAGGGATATGCCATTCGGAATATATAAAATTCCTGTTGTCGTAAGGGATAATGCAGGAAAAGAAGGAATAAGTATGGTTACAGTTAACTATTGTGACTGTACTACACCAAGTGATTGTAATAGGAGCCAACAAGTTGCACCAGCTGTTGTTCTGGGTGTATGGGCCATTCTTGCAATGATTCTGGGCGTACTATTACTGCTAAGTAAGTATATTAGTATTTTATATGAAATGAAAAATATTGTCTTTTCAAAATTAGATAAGATTCTAATATTAGATAAGATTCTAATTGCAAATTGATACTCCCTCGTCTATTAAGATTTTTATAACCTGTATTGCCATAGTATCTGAGCATTTTCCAGAAGCGCATTATATGATATGATGAATATCTGTCACTTAAGGTTCTTTTTCCTCTTTTCCTTTGTTTGGCGAAGTCGGGGGATTTTTGCATAGTTAATTTTTAAGGCTGTCATGCTATTAAAAATTAATCATGCCGTTAAACAATACTAAAATATCATTTAAATATTTTTTTATGCTTTCTACATTTTTTGTAAAATATTTCAATTGCAACACAGAATACAAAAGGTACAGTGCTCACATTTATTTTTATTAGAAATATTTGTACTGTTAAACAAAAGAGATGGGGAAATTTAAAATACTGTAATGAAATTTGAACTTAGAGAAGATAATATTTACAATGTCCTCTAAAAATCAAGAAAGGGTTTCACATGGCTGTGTTGTACCTGGGGTTGCAAGATATTTACATGCTGGATGCGCTAAAGAGTCAAATATTTTTTCATGCTTCAGCCACCATTCCAGACGACCTGTGGCAAAATTTGCAGAAGATATTAAACGGCTCAAGATAGTTAAGACCAAAGCAGTGTGAGAAGCGCTTCAAAAAGATCTCACAAAACTGATTGGGCAACAAAATAACAAACAAAATTTAATATTGATAAACAAAGTAAGACACATTGGAAAAAATAATCCCAACTATACATACAATATGATGGGGCCTAATTTAGCTATAACTACTCAAGAGAGATCTTGGCATCATTGTGGATAGTTCTCTGAAAACATCTGCTCAATGTGCAGCAGCAGTCAAAAAAGCAAACAGAACGATAGGAATCAATGAAAAAGGGATAGAGAATAAGACCAAGAATATATAATTGCCTCTGTATAAAACCATGGTACACCCAGATCTTGAATACTGCATATGGATGTGGTTGCCTTATCTCAAAAAAGATATATTGGCATTGGAAAAGGTTCAGAAAAGGGCGACAAAAATGATTAGGGGTTTGGAACGGTTCCTATAGGAAGAGAGTTAAAAAGACTCGGATTTTTCAGCTTGGAAAAGAGGCAGTTGGGGGGAATATGATGGGAGTCTATAAAATCATGATTGATGTGGAAAAAGTGAATAAGGAAAAATTATTTACTTGTTCCCATAATATAAAACTGGGGACCGTGAAATTAATAGGTAGCATATTTAAAACAAAGAAGTATTTCTTCACGCAGTGAACAGTCAATCTGGAATTCATTGCCAGAAGAGGTTGTGAAGACCAGGACTTCAACAGGGTTCAAAAAAGAATTAGATAAATTCATGGAGGTTATGTGCTTCAGTGGCTATTAGCCAGATGGGTAGAAATGGTGTCCCTAGCCTCCATTTGTCAGAGGCTGGAAATGGATGACAGGAGAAGGGTCATGTGGTAATTATCTGTTCTGTTCACTCCCTCTGGGGCATCTGGCATGAGCCACTGTTGGAAGAGAAGACACTGGGCTTGACAGACCTTTGGTCTGACCAATATGGCTGTTTTTATGTTCTTATGTTTCCATGCTGATGACTAGTTCTGCTCAGTATTAATCCAAAGAAACATGGACTGACAGATGTTTTTTCATCATCTGAGTGAGATGCCAGCTACACGCGGTTGATTGTCTTTTTGGTGGTTTGAGTTCTGTAGCTTTTGCATCAGTGTATTGTTCTTTTAAGATTTCTTATAGAATGTTCCATATATCATCCTTCTCAGATTTTGGAAAGCACTTCAGATTTTCAAACCTTGGGTTGAGTGCTGTAGCTATCTTTAGAAATTCCACGTTGGTACTTTCTTTGTGTTTTTTCAAATCTGCAGTGAAAGTGTTCTTGATGAAATTATTGCTCATTTCATTCAAGACAGCTGTAACATGAAATATATGGCATACTGATTGGTGAACATGTCCTCTAAATGAAGCATGAAGGAATATGAATTGTCATGTAAATATCTTGCAACATTGGCTACAACACTGTCATGCAAATGCCTTTTCTGACTTTCAGGTGACAATGTAAACAAGCAGGTAACAATCTCTCTTGTAAATGTAAACAAACTTGTTTGTCTTAATGATTGACTAAACAAGAAGTTGGACTGATGGGACTTGTAGCCTCTAAAGTTTTATGTTGTTTTGTATTAAGTACAGTTATGTAACAAATATTTACGTTGCAAGTTGCATTTTCATGATAGAGAATCCACTATAGTATACTTAAGTAAATTGAAAGACTTTTAAAATCATTTTTATACTGCAAACATTTATAATAAAATATTAGGCACTTGCACACGTTGTATTCTATGTTGTAATTGAAATTAATCTATATGAAAATGTAGAAAAACACTTATTCAATTTCAATTGGTATCCTGTTATGTAACAGTGGGATTAAAGCAGTGTTTAACCAGAACTAATTTTTAACACACTTTTTTTAGTTAATCATGTGAATTTAACTGCAGTTAATCAACAGCGCTAGTTATTTTATTGAGCATATGTTAGCTGTGCTACATGTTGTTCATTTTGCATTTGTATTTGGAATAGAAGTGGGTGAAGTTTGTGATGTTGTGTTAAACTCTCACAAGATCTCATTTCAAAGCTTATAAAAGGCTTTGTTGCCCGCACAGGTGAGCTTAGTCTTGTAATGGTCAGTTTTCAGTTTGATTTTTGCCAGAAATGTGGAGTCCTCCTCTTGCATCTTTGTGCAACATACATGTTGTGGCTTAAACCATCAAGGTGTTTTGAAAATAGAGGACTGGGAATTTGAAGCTGACGTGGTATTTTATGAGAAGCCAGTGCAGTAAATGGCAACAGTCTTGATGTGCTTATGTTTCTGAGGAGACAGGTTGCCCCATTCTATACTAGCTGGAGATTCCTCAGGTCTGGTAGCTTCATATTGAGGTAAATTATATTTGGTTTAGTCCGACTGGGAATAAAATCTTGATATGAGAGTAACAGGGTTTACTAGTTCTAAAATATGGATGGACATGGTAAACATAAACTGTTCAGTTTATTACAGCTAATACTTTATTTATCAAACACGTTTTGCATTTAAAACTGATTTTTTAAAAACTTTTCTTGTATGTATCCAGAATATTTGAGAGTTCCATTTAACTAAAGTTTGTGCATTTCTGATAAATAACATATTTATCATTTTCTAACAATGAGAAAATGTAAACTTCAGAAATCTAAATGTATGGATGTTAATATAACTGCTTAAATAAATGTATATGTATGCTATATTTTCCTGGCTAGCAAAAAGCAGTATGAAATTTAGTGTAAAGGCAATACTTAGTTCAATGTAAACTTGGTTGCTAATCATGGAGACTCAACCTCCGTATGGGAAAATAATCGAACCCCATCAATAAACAAGATCAAAATAAATTATTTAAATCAGGGTTTCCTGCTTGCTGATTTAAATCAACGACCCTGTTTTCAAATATGACTCTTGCATACCAGAGTATTTAAAGGCTTGAAATTGGCTAGTCACTAATCACACTTGGATTTGCTGGAGATAAAATACAGGCAGTCCCCGGGTTACATGGATCCGACTTACATCGGATCCCTACTTACAAACGGGGTGAGGCAACCCGGAACTAGCTGCTTTCCCCCAGCAGACCAGGGAGACGCGGAGCAGCTTTTCTCAGCAGACACCTCAGCTTGAGAATAAAGGACTGAAGGAAGTGAGGTGTGGGAGAATAAAACTGAGCTCTGGAGAAATGTTTGGCTAGAGTTTCCCCTACAATATGTACCAGTTCCGACTTACATACAAATTCAACTTAAGAACAAACCTACAGTCCCTATCTTGTACTTAACCCGGGGACTGCCTGTACTTTATCAGTACTAGGCAATGCATATATTCCTCTCAGACATGCACAAAAATCAAGTACCTTGTACTCAAGATGTTTTTTTTTTTTTTTTTTTTTCCATTTTGTAGTAATCCTGATTACGCTTTGTGTCTGTTATGGCCGGACAACAGTGCATAAACACGTGATTATTGATTCAGCTAATCAGAACTTAATTTTATCAAACACAGAAGCACCAGGAGAAGAAGTGATGGTGAGTTGTGGTTTTATTTATTTAAATATAGGAATGTGGAATGAAGGTATTTTAGCACCACAGTGTAACAGAGACCCCTTGCAAACTTGTGAATCAGTAAGTGAAAAGAAAAAATTAGGATAATGGATTAGTAAATGTACCGATCACTTGCAAAGCGGGTTTTATTTTCAAGTAGAGAGAGGGGTTAGAAAGGAAAAAGATAGGTGTCTCAAATCTTGGTGAGGTGGGGATGTATTTAATAGCCGAGGGAGAGCTACACATGAGGCCAGGCCTGGGCAAAATAAGGCCCACGGGCTGGATCCGGCCCACGGATGCAGTGGGGAGCCCCGGGCAATGTCTTCTGCTTGCCCTGCACATCGCTCAAACGCAGCTGTGGGATGCTTTCTCTTTGAGTCGGGAGGGGAGGGGGAAAGATTCAGATGCTGCTCCTGCCCACAGCACACTCCCACTGGCCGGTTTCTGGACAGACACTGGCCAATGGGAGCTGCTTGTTTGAATAACAGGCAGCCGAGGAGCACAACCCTCCTGCTCAGTTACTCACTCAAGCACATGGCTGAGCAGTCAAACAATTTAAGCTCGGCAGGGGGGCAGGCTGGTTTGGCTGCTGGCTGGTCAGTCTTCTGGCCAGAACCTGCCTCTGGCCCCCACTCCTGCCCCACTACTCCACATGCACCCATACCACCTCCCAGATCTGGCACCTCAATATCCTGCCTGAGATCACAAACCCCTCCTATCCTAGATCACATCTCCAAACCCTGCATCCCAGTTCCCTGCCCTGGGTCCCAACTGCCTCCTTCACCCATACTCACTCCCAGACTCTGTTCTCCCTCCTGAATTTCAATCTCTTACCCCAGGTCCCTTCCTGCACACAACTGCCATCCCAGATTTCACACTTCCTCCATGGAAGAGCGCGGCCTTCAACCACTTTCCAAAATCTTGGAGTGGCCCCCTATCAAATTATTGCCCACGCCTCCCTGAAGCTTCCAGCAGGGGAATGTAATGAAAGTGGCTGATCCACACAGAGGATAACAGCATGCAACTACTCTATCTCAACTGGTTAAAACAACATTAAAGTTGTAAAGTCAAGCACTCAAGTTTAAAAGTCGGGATGCAAATTATAGTAATGCATTGTTTGGAGGGATGTTATAATTGCACATAAGCAGCTGTTATTTTCCCTCTTAAAATCACCTTAAATCTTTCTTGGGTTTCAAAAAGTTAGGAAATATCAAATTTACAGTTGCCTGTATAATCTTAAATTGGCCACCCTGTGCCTAGGTATTGTTAATGTCTGTCTTTTAATCATGTGATTATATAAAAACACTTTCTACAGGACTCCAGCCTCTTTCAGTGCAAAGGCTGAAATGCCCAAGGGAACAAAATGAAGGTTGTACAAACAACCAAAAATTTGGCTTTGCAACTTTTTAGTGCTTGACTTTGCAACCTAAATAACATTTTATTGATGTAATACTTTATAGCATACTAGCAAATGATTTTTAATACAAAAGTATCTGAGTGCTATTTGCTTCCCAAAGTGGTCATTGTAAGAGGCTATCTAAACTACAGTAAACTTCCGATAATCCGGCACCTTTAGGACCCAGGGAGTGCCGGATTATCAGATATGACGGACTATCGGAAGGGGGGGCTATGAGGAATCTGGGGTGGGGTGGGGGGATGCCACTCCAGACACATCATAGTCCCCCCTTCCGATAGTCCAGCTCTGCCCCAGGTGTCCCTGATGCAGCCACTGCTGGTCAGTTTCAGTAGTGGCTGAATCGGGGACGCCTGCAGCAGAGCAGCTGGAATGCTGCCTGGTTGGGCCGGTAGTGCTGACCCTTGGCGTGGCGAGACCAACCCGGCAGCACCCTAGCTGCTCTTGGGGACGCCTGGGGCAGAGCAGCTGGGGTGCTGTCAGGTTGGTCCCGCAGCACCGCTCCTCGGCTCTATTGGACCAACCCGGCAGCACCCCAGCTGCTCTGTCCCAGGTGTTCCCAAGTCAGCTGCTGCTGAAATTGACCAGCGTCTGATTCCAGGAAGCCGGGGCAGAGCTGCTCTGCCTCAGGCTTCCTGGAGTCAGCCGCTGGTCAGTTTCAGCAGCGGCTGAATCGGGGACAGCTGGGGTGCACTCCAGCTGCTCTGCCCCCGGCTTCTCCAATTCAGCCACTGGTCAGTTTTAGCAGCGGCTGAATTGGAGAAGCCGGGGGCAGAGCAGCTCCAATGGTCCGGCTGCCGGTAGCGGTGCCGGACCATCAGGAGTGCTGGACCATCAGATGCCGGACCAATGGAGTTTTACTGTATATGCATTTAAGGCCTTCAATTGTTTGTGATTTATCCACAAACTTCTTTTGATATCAGGGAGCGTGCTCAGCCTGGATTCAGTACAATACTGTTTGCAGACAGAACTGAGACATTTCAGTTTAAACACTGACCATTTTGTATCCTTTCCAAGTTAGGTATTCAAAAGCAAAGGTGCCTAAAGAAAAGGAAATATTTCTTTGTTAGGAAAAATTTACACCTGAAGTATTTTGGTAAGATTTTCCTCCCCACTATTATCTTTGCTTTTAGGATCCAAATATAATTCCTTTACAAGCTGCACCTGTACATTCTCGTGAACATAGGGTTGGAATGGGCAGACATGAAGTAAGCACAGGGGGAAATGCTTTTGAAATGTCCAAAGGACATCAGACCCTAAATGAACGTGGACAGGCCATGATGGAACAAGGCAGATACTCATACTCAGAATGGCACAATTTCACACATTCTCGTCTAGGTGAAGTAAGTATTTTGATATGTGTCTTAGGTATTGCACTATTTTAAATTTACAACAGTTCCTCCCCTTACCCCACGCCTTCCGTGATTGTTAGACCATTCTTTGTTTTGGTGTGGTTTTCACTGGAATTGATTAGAGTTAGGTAAATGATTTTCTTCACTTTTTAAAAAAAGCAGAACTATTTTCCATTTAGAATGCAACCTGTGTGTGAACAGACATACTTGGCTTTGGGCTAACTGTTTATTACACAGTTTTTATCTAAGTGCTTCCAAGAAATGATAATTTAAGGCCTCATGCACATACTAGATGTGATTCATGTTTTGCTATACATTAGAAAATGTACAAATGTACAAAGTGCACCAAATCCCAAGTTTCATGTGTTTGGCCCTACCCATTTCATGGCTGTGAAAAATGTGTCCTAGACTGTGAAATAAGCTCTTCCCTATGAAAGCTGATCTCCCCATGCTGCTGGGAGCACTCCAGCTGGGTTGGGGGCAGAGGGACGACTCCTAGCTGCAAGTCCTGGCTGGGGTGGGCAGGGACAGGATTTGTACGTCCCTTTTATAACTGCCAGAGGTGGGTATATGAGTTCCACCTCCGAGTATTTTTCCCATACTGCAGGGTTATACAGGATCTTTCGAAACAGGGCACTTCTGTCAAAAATGCCCAGTCTAAACTGCTGGTTTTTTTCGTAGAGCCCCGTTTCGGGAAAAAAAGCAGCGGCTGCCATTATGCAAATGAAGCGTGGGTTATTTAAATCCCGGCTTCATTTGCGCTTTTGATGCGTCTAATTTACATCCCTCTGCTGACAGAATGGTGTAGTTTAGACGTACCTGGAATGTCTGAAAATGTGAAATTGGCCAGTATTAAAACTGAGGCCGTAAATTTGGTAGGGCTCCAATTATGTATAAATCATGCTTTTAATCTTATTTTCCAATGGTTTTGAATTGTTTAACAGGTTAACCAGTTTCTTCACATTTTTATTATTGTGTATGTGATCAGTATTTTTGTTAAATACTTATTTTATAGTATTTAACTATAGTATGAAAGATATAGACCAATTATGTGCATTTTTTGTATGTAGGAACCCATTAGAGGACACACTCTGATTAAAAATTAAACAATAAAAGGTAAATAAAATTTTTTTTATGCCATACGTTTAGGATATCAATTTAAGAAAACTAATAGTATATATTGTTTTATTATGCAGAAGGTGTATATGTGCAGACAGGATGAAGAAAATAAGCATTCTGAAGACTATGTCCTTCCATATAATTATGAAGGAAGAGGATCATTGGCTGGTTCTGTAGGCTGCTGCACTGATCAGCAAGAAGAGGAGGCACTTGACTTTTTAGATAATCTGGAACCCAAGTTTAGGACATTAGCAGAAACATGTAT
The DNA here is from genome assembly GCF_049634645.1 of Pelodiscus sinensis. Lineage (NCBI taxonomy): Eukaryota > Metazoa > Chordata > Testudines > Trionychidae > Pelodiscus > Pelodiscus sinensis. Next base: position 73,319,257 of record NC_134712.1, read on the forward strand.
AAAGAGATAAGTGTTTCTGTCAGAGTACTAATATCTGTAAATAAATGGTGGTGTCCTACTTTGCAGAATATAGGTATTTTTAAACTTGAAGTAGCTGATTCTATGTTTTTTTCTTGCTAAGGGAAGTGGTTTATCAAAACATTTAGTGTGGTTTTAAGTGTGTAAATCCTGCATTAGTTCTGTGGTATGTAGATTTTTGACCAGTACTCATTTCCTATGCTTTGAAGTTCATATTTTAGGTGCTTCTCTTAAAATGATGTGAATACAATAATATTGCATTCTTTCTGGTGTTTTACTTTTCTATTGTGTTTTGCTTTTTAATATAAAACTTAGTAGTGTTGTCCTTAAGCGTTCATCTTCACATTTTTCTTTTATTTGGCTTGAGAGGTAGAAAATTTTATTTCATTTTTTTTAATTCAGTGAAAAAATACTGTATCAAAATACCTTGGTTTTAATGTCTTACCTGTATACATTTCAATAGAAGATTTTAATTTACAAGTACAATTTCAAACTAGAATACTAGATGATGACATGGGAAGAAACATTAGGTTGAACTGAAAAGAAAAAAAAATAGATACATACTATGTAATGTTCAAAAGTATATTTCCTCCTATTGGACTAGTACCCACTAAGGCTACGTCTAGACTACATTCATTTTTCGGAAAACGGATGTAAATTAGATGTATGGCTATTGCTAATGAAGCAGGGATTTAAATCTCCCGCGCTTCATTAGCATAAAAATGGCTGCTGCTTTTTTTTTTAGCACGGAGCTTTGGCGGAGAAAAGCGGCAGACGAGACACTGATCTTTTGAAAAATAAAGCCTTTTTTGAAAGATCCCTTATCCCTCATGAAATAAGGGATAAAATAGATTTTTTTTTACACAAGTTCTCAGATTCAACAAGATTTGTATATGTTAAAATAACTTTAAATAATTGCACAAAGCACACAGTGTTTCAAGATGTATACTTTGCTGATTGTTACTGTCTGGGATCATCTGCGAAGACACTGTTCTCACCAACTCAGTAACTTAAAACTGTCCAGTTATGTAAACATTCTTGTTTAATGTCTCCCTTTTTTAAAAAAAATGGTACAACAGTGAGTAATAAACTGGATTTTTGTAAAACAGGGACTGCAAGTGTAGTTCCATGTATTCTTTTCTAGTACATAAAAAGGAAATCTTTGCCATATCATTTAAAATATGTACTGTTGCATATTAGCCCTGAAGTTGATCTAATTATATTAACTATTCAATTTAAATACTTTCAGTTCTGTTCCAATATATGGAATAAATGGAAAACTACTTACCTACCACATCTGGGCCAAAGGGCTAGAGAGAGGGGCTTTGAAACCAATGGAGAATTCACAAATGATTGTCATAGTGTGCAGTGAAGCTTGTTCGGTGTTTCTGAGGGTCTGAGCACTTAATTAAAAAAAAAAAAGTACAACAGTTGTCAGTTGAAAGTGGTGTTCACCCAATATCCTATCAATGTGATGGACTGTGGTGCTGGGGCGGATATCAAAGAATGCATATGATTTGTTAAGGGTCTGCACAAATAGCTGAAACTTTCCAAGGAAGGGTTAGCTGACTCTTATTAGGATCCCAAGGCTGAAGAATTGAACACAATATTACTAGGATTGTAAAAGCTGCCTCCATAACCATGTGTGGCTGCAAACAGAGGGGAAGGAAACACAGTGGAAAAGTTCCACACTCAGTATATCTACACTACAGTTTTGTCAGAAAAACTGCCATTTTTCCAACAAAACCAGAGTTATGTCCACACTGCAATTACGTTCTTCTGAAAGTAAATCAAAACAGAGGGGTTTTTCCAGCACCGGTAGTCCTCTTTCTATGACGAAGAAGCCTTTTTCCGTCTTTCCCACCCATCATGGTGGACTGTGGCTTCCAGACCCCCGTCATTGCCTGGCCAGCAGTCATGATCCCAGACACACCAAGGAGTGCTGCACCACAGGCATGCCTGCATGTGTGAGGCACCACCTGTTCCCATGGGCAGCGATGCGAGCCACTGGGGGAGGAGGGGTATGGACTCCAGGGATGGCCAAGCTGCTCCTGGCTCCTCTGCCACCCATGAGGGGATTGCACTGTGGCCAGACACTTCCCTTGCCTGCCTGTCCATGTGCCAGGTGGGGGGGTTGGGTAGGGGGCAGCATAGTCCCCTGGGCCCTTCAGGGCCCCTGTGAAGCATGGCCTGCTGTGCAGCTCACAGATGGCCTTGCTCCCAGTACTTCCCCCCTCCTCTGCCCCAAGGACTGTTGGTCACCACTCTCAGAAGAGGGCACAGCCTCAGGGACAGTGTCTGCATTGATAACCTCTCCCTCAGGAAGGGAACGTTTCCCTCAGGGCCTCTCGGCACCTTGGCCTGCTGGGCCTGTCAGATGGTGGCTATCTTCAGCTGCTGGAAAGCTCACCCCTTGCGGCCAGCATCTGCCGCCCCCCCGGGAGAAAGGCCTCCCTCTTTCTCTCCACAATGTTGTGGAGGACACCACCTTGGGGCTGTGCTCCCCCGTGTCGAGGTGGGTCAGCAAACACCTGAACTTCACCTTGAGGTGGCTGCAGGCACACTTCACCTAGATGTGGGCTTGGTTCATGCAAGCATTAAATTGGCTCCTGCTAGGCTCCAGGTGTCAGCTATTTGGCTTCCTGAGCCATGGCATCATGGGATAGGCCGCACAATGGCATCTGAACATCCCCAACAGCAGAGTCATGGCAGCTTCCCATACAGGGTAGAGTTCCAAAACACACAGGCATTGTGCCCTGCCCAACCACCTGACAAAAGTGTCCATGAACTGTCCACTTGGGCCTTCCTATTAACATACTGGGCCACTCAATGTTTTGGTGCTCAGATCAGGATGTGGCTCTCATCTATACCTCCGGCGTGGTTTGGAAAGCCCAGGGTGGCAAATTAGGTCATGCTCAGGTCCAGGTCTCCCAGGTAGATGATCCTCCACTGTGGGATCAAATTGATGGCACTTACCATCTGCAAAAGGAAACAAACAAAAAAACAGAAGAAGAGAGGGAGTGCCTGAAAGGACCCCCTTTTCCAGGACTCCCCCTAACCGCCTGCAGGGATTGCAGCCCCAGAGTGCCTTATCTCCATGAGAAGGGCCCCGATGGTGGACTTCCCCACACCAAACTGGTTGCCCTCCAACCGGAAGCTGTTCGGGTGGTGAGCTTCTCCAAGGGGATTGTGGGCCGCAGGTGCGTGTTGCGTCTTCAGAGAGCAGGGATGAGCCAGGCACACAGCTCCAAAAAGGTGGCCTTTCGCATGCGGAAGTTTTAGAGCCACTGCTGGTGGTCTCACCCCTCCGTGACCAGCTGGTCCTACCAGTCCAAACTGGTGTTGAGCCCCCAGAAACTCCTCTTCACAGTGGTTAGTGGTTGCTAGAGTGTAGCTCCCGCACCCAGGGAGAGAGGCCCCAGAATGAGCTTGGGGTCGAGCTCGGACAGGAGCAGGAATGCAGCAGGCACAGGCTCTGTCTAGACTACATCCCTTTCTTGAAAAAGGGATGTAAATTAGACACTTTGAAATCACAAATGAAGCTGGGATTTAAATTTTCCATGCCTCATTTGCATAATGGCGGCCGCGGGGTGTTTTGACACAGAGCTTTTTGATAGAAAAATGGCAGTTAAGATGGGGATCTTTCAAAAATAAAACTTTTTTTGAGGAATACAGGATCTTTCGAAAAAGGAGGAGGGAATTGGAGCATATGACTGGGGGTTCTGATCCAGCCAGTTTAGCAAGGGCAGGGACTCATCTTCAAGTCTCTTTCTGCAGCTGATCTTTTTCTTTGGCCTCCTTGCTAATCTAGTACCTGAGCCTCTGACTGGTGTTTTCTGTGCTACATAAGAAACTGGTGTGGCTGCTTAACAAAAGGGGAGGATTAGGTGACTATTTGCTTAGTCTCATAATCACATAGTACCTGTGGCTTTGCTCAGATTATTATTCTATGTATCACTCTAAATTTAGTTTTCTAATTCCAAGAATAAATTAAAACATGTTCATGCTCCTATAGATAAATCATATCCTTTAAGACAAAGAAACTGTAACTATGAATACAGGGAGCCTAGAGAGGAAAATCCATATTTAAAATACTCCACTTAATAAAGTCATAGTAAGCTGAAAAGCCAAGAAATACAAAGTTAAAATAGACATCCCTCTTTTATTCTTTGTTGTTACTATAGCAGTTTGAGTCTAGGCAGGAAAGTGAACTTTAGCTTTTTTTTACTGTGGATTGTTCTATGAATGGTATATAGTGGCTATGTAAACCACAAATATGGTAAGGAAAAAGAAACCTTCTGTACAGAGTGCTAAAACAATAAGAACAAAGACATTGGGACTATAAGGACTATTCTTTCAGTGGCTCTTTCCTAGAAGCATAACATGCACTTCCCTTGGCAAGCGTTGCTAGTTAATGTGATATGGTTGTGGGACCATAGCCCCCCTGATGCCTACAGATAGATAATTGCTTCAAAGATCCTATCTCCACTCTTAGCATAGGCTTCTACAGAACCTTCTACTGGGAGTGCATGATTTGGGATTCCTTTGTATTTCACACACACGCCAGAATCTGCCCCTAATGATCTTAAAATGTCATAGTTAAATCTGTGAATTTTAATACTTTTACATCCTTACCTTAATAACCTTCAGAATGCCCACATTATTTGTTGAATCTGTTACAAATTCAAAGCAGTTATCTTCATTGCCAGATAAAGTAAAATTCTGCCAACCAATTGTCTGAAAACATTTGATCACCATCTATAGCTTGTATCATTAGCAGTTGTGAACTGAGTGTATTTTCCTCAATCCTGGCTGAATACTAAAATGACAGATGCATACTCATCTCGTTAACTATGTTAACAAGCACTGAAAAGATATTTTGTAATGAAGAAATACTACTACAAAGAAGCATATGCTGGTTTTACATTTTTGAAAGATGGCATCTTCACGGTCAATATTAATTATGAATATACTCATTTGGGTGTGGTTCTGATTGCTGAATCAAATGTGAGTATTGTCTCACATGTCTGTGAATTCATCTTGGGTAAAGACAATGGTATCTTCCATGAGCAAGGATTGAATAATCTTGTGTCTGGACTACGTAATTTGTCCCCCGTTTCTGCATGAACAAAGCTGATTTCATGAGATTCAAAAGAAATCTGTGAATGTCATCACAATTGTGCCCAGAGACCATGGGCTAGTTTGTTGAACCCTTACCTATACTGGTGAGTATTTATTCATGGGAATAGTAGCTTTGAGAAGATTATTCATATGAGCAAGTTCTCCCTAGAATGAGTAAGGGCTCCACTCTTTATCTCGGGGCTGTTATGGAATAGAAATGTTAGTGATGTTACTTTTGATGGGGGAAAAAAAACTTACTGAATTCTGCAAAAGAGTTGGGAAATTATCATTGACATCAATAACTTCAATAGAACAGGTACACTGGGAAGAGATTCCATCTGCAGCTCCATCACGGTCTGAGGCTCTCACAACAAGAGAGTATCTGTCATATTGCTAAATTGGAAAGACCAATGTACACATTATTTACAAACAAAAACATTAAAAAACCACATACTGATGGGTAATTTCTTGCGGCTCCTTTCAAATACATCAATTAGTTATAGGTACAAATATTTCCTATAATACAGCAAAAGCCCATACAATACCTCTTTATTCTAAAATAAGATCATTTCAATCTTCTGTTTCACCTTTGCAACAACTAAATATATTAATCTCTCTCATACTCTCTCTCTCTCTCCATCATGAATCTCTCTCTCTCTCTTTCCATCATGAATATTAATATATTGAAGTTTTTACCTCTCTGTCAAGAAAATTTGCTATGTGAACTTTTCCAGAATCTCTACTTAGAATAAACATTGATGCACCTGCAGGTTCCTGACTCATTATCTTGTAGGCAATTTTAGAATTCAAGTTATTTGGTTCATCTGCATTCATGGTAATTAATTTCATCACCAGTGTAGCTAGGAATTAAGACAGTATCATTTAAATTGGCATAAAAGCCCCATTTTGTAAATTTAAAGTACCTAGCAATACAAGCAGTCTTAAAAACTCAGTTAATGAAAACACAACAATTATGTTACCTATAAAGAGCTATGTTTTATTTCACTTACTAAGAAAAGAAGAGAAAGTGCTTTGTTTAGTAAATTTGTGGTTGTACAGGCAGTCCCCGGGTTACATGGATCCGACTTAAATCGGGGTGAGGCAACCCCGCACTAGCTGCTTCCCCCCAGCAGACCAGGGAGACGCGAAGCTAGCGCGCCCCTGCTCCCCCTCCCCCCCCCAGCAGACCAGGGATACGCAGAGCGGCTTTTCTCAGCAGACACCTCAGCTTGAGAATAAAGGACTGAGGGAAGTGAGGTGTGGGAGAATAAAACTGAGCTCTGGAGAAATGTTTGGCTAGAGTTTCCCCTACAATATGTACCAGTTCCGACTTACATACAGATTCAACTTAAGAACAAACCTACAGTCCCTATCTTGTACTTAACCCGGGGACTGCCTGTACTTACATCAGGGGGAATCGATAGTTTGATGATTATTAACACCATTTACACTCTCTGGCAGTGGTTATTATGATGTGATAAGCAGAGGTTTGGAAACTTATACCATCAGTACATTTTTAAAAGGTAGAATCAGGATTGTAAACTATCTATAATTTTTACCACATGGAGGGCACATGTACACAGCAGGACTAAAGCCGAAATAATCTACGCAACTTGAGCTACGTCAATTGCATAGCTTAAATTGAAATAGCTTATTTCGACTTTTGACACTGTCTACACAGCAGGAAGTCTGACTTAGAGCACCTCTTTTCCAATTTCCCTTATTCCCTGTAAATGATGGTTACCGGAGTTGGCGTAAGAAGTCCATTATGTCAAAATAACTGCTTTAGTGCAGATGCAGACTTTGTTATTTTGGAATAACATTAATTACTCTGAAATAATGCTGCTGTGTAGATATAGCCTAAGTGAAGTTATTTGAAGATAGCTATTTGATATTAGTAACCCTATTTTGAAATGCCAGCAAATAATTTCTCAATAACTTACATATTGTGCTGCTTGGTACAGATTATATACAACACATATAACCACACTATATTTTTAAAATTGTAGTCTAATCTTACATATATTTTAGGGCTTCATAAACATGTATTTGATTGAAAAACATCGTAAAAGCAAATATTCAAAATTTGTTTTCATGAAATCATGAAAATCAGACTTTTCCCCTCCTCCCCACAGGTGTTTTGAAGAACTTCTTATTCAGCAGTTTATGTTCATGCCTTCCTGGCATTTTGTAGATGTATTTTACTTTGCAGTATTAATTATACTAAACATGTTTTCATATTTGAATCTATCAAATGAATTAAATTTATTCACATGGCTTTTAACTGAACAGCTAGATTTTTAAATTTCCTTAGGATAAAAATTTGACTATACTATCAATGGTTAAAGTAGATACACTTTGAAATTCTATAACCTGAGTTATTCAGGAAATCTGACTGTGGTTCCGTTCAGGCCTTAGTATTTATGAATACATCAAAAAAAGTAGGAGGCATTCACTAATTTTGTGGCTATATGTTACTATGTATATTGATGGCATGTGGTTAAACAAACTGCATCATTTTGTGTAGTAGGATACAGGAGGAGGAGAAAAATGGGAGCAACTGATTAAATACATTTTAAAGGAGTCCATGTCTCTAAGCAGACCTATAGCTAGCCCAGTGATAACAGACATGCCCACAATATGGAGCTGTGAAGGGGAACAGCCGCTCACATCTCAACTATCCTCTCCATCTACTCAAGTTTTGGCAGGAGGGAAAAGGGAGGATGGTAAAGCTATTAGGAGTCCCTTTGTCTCCTACCTGATGCATGTCAGAGATATGGCAAGATGTCCTCTTTACATAGGAGGGGAGGGAATGCCAGAAACAATAAATTCACATTCTTATTTATTGCCTTTCTGGGGTTAACTTCACTGCAAATTGCCTTATTTTAGAATATGACTTATGAAAAATTGAGCTAAATGATGCTTCTCATACGATTGGACAACTCATGGTCCACACTGTGATAGCTACTTATAGCTAAACCTGGGCTACAGAAATTAATTACTTTAAAAAATACATTCTCAAAAATCATTACCAAACAAGAAACATGGAGTAACATGCAGGATTGGGGCCTAAGAAAAAAAAAGTCTTGAAATGCTTCTAATATAAAAATTGGACACTGACAAATATGATTTCAAGTCATGATATGCACAAAGCTTTAAACTTTCAAACATGTATTCATGTGAGTAATCTTTATAGTTCAGTGATATATCAATATGTGTCAAAGTTATTCACGTGTATAAGATAATTCGGAATTCTTTTGGTAGGAAGCCTTGTGCTTAGTAGGAAGTGTTTGTCATATTAGGATGTTACTTTGCAATTTGACAACTTCAGCCACTTTCTTGGTTATACAATCACATGTTTTCAGACCAAGACAAATGGGAGAAATAATATTTGATTTACCCTCAGAAACAAGTAATCAAACTTAAAAAGAAAAAAAGGAACCAATTTTCTTAAAAAATTCTAAATGTGAAAAGAATTTGAGAGCATTATGAGAAACTGAAAAAAACCATGGCAATCCTCCTGGAATCTCCACTATTGCAAATGCCCAGTGACAATTATTGTAATATGTACACTGAATATTTACTTACTCTCCATGCGACTTTCTTCAATAGATCCCATATGTACAGCTTGTGAAAATACTGGAGCATTGTCATTTATATCCAGAACTCTGATGCGAAGCACAAGAGGCGGTTCTACTTCTCTATTAGTAATTGCATGTTTAGCATAGCATGTTATCTGGATAAAGAAGGTTACAAATATACATACTTTAAAAGAAGAAGAAATAAACTCAAACTTTGAACATAATTATTAATTGAAGCTTCACTTCTTTCTCTGTTGGAATTCATCAAAAGAAGACAGGAAGTTAAAAAAAAGGAGGCTAATTACTATGCTACTAAATGGATTTAACACTTACAGCAAACGTTGGGTCACCTCTCGATCAACTATTGATGTTATATTAATTTCTCCAGTGTTTTTATTAATAGCAAAGATCCCATAAGGTGGCTGATCAATTCCTATTCTGGAGATGCTGTATACAATTGGTTGGTTTTCTTCACAATCGGATCGAATCTACAGCAATAAACAAATGGAAACTATTATGTTCATCGTAGTTTACTGAGAAAACAAGTGATGGCTTCCCCCTCCCTCACAGAATTCTCAGTTATTCTCCTCACGGGCCCCACAGACTGTATTATGTCAGAATTCATGGTGGGCTGGGAGTAGCCCCTTAGATAGCTTGTCAGTGCTGCTCTTTCAAAATACATCTATACTGCAATTAAACACCCCATTGCCTTCCTGTGCACTAGTCAGGCACCATCCCAAACCTTGCTCTCAGGGATTCTCAAAGTAGGTTGGGAAAGAAAGTGCCATTATGTGACGATAGTGTACCTGCCATCAGACAATCAGAATGTAAGCTGTACTTTCCAAAAAATGGAGCAGCATTCATGTTTCTCTTGTGATCTCGGAGGCCTCTGTACTGCCCTCAAAACACTCAGTACCACAATCTAGCCCATAACTCTCTGATCTTATGTGGATATTGCAATTTCAGTATATCTAGCAGTACTAGAGCTTCTTCCCTCTCCTTTTCTGCCTTTTTTGTTTTAGATATTCTAGACAAAATGTATTCTTTAAAGATCTCTATCAATT